>NC_081554.1:0-1432626 GCF_963082655.1 Stomoxys calcitrans | reverse complement strand
CTCAAGAAGTACGGATTATGCGAGAGCTAAATCAGGGTTTAGAACGATTCAGGTGATATTAGGTATAGGAGAGTCATTGTATAAAATTTTAACCAAATCGGACAAGAATTTTGATCTCTAGAGACTCATGAAGTGTAATCAGAAGATCGGATTACACGGCAGCTATATCACTTTTAAGACCGATTCATCCCGTGCTTGGCACGTATGTATGTTGAAGGTCACAAAAGAAGTCATTGTGCATAATTGTACAACAATTGCGCTGTAGAGGCTTAAAAAGCATAATCGGGAGATCGGTTTATATGGAAACTATATCAAAAGATGGACCGATAAGGCCCATTTAGAATCCCAACTCACCTATGCTAATAGGAAGAATTAAGTAAGCGTGCTGTCCACTTGACAGGCAGATGATCGAATAGACATGGGTAGCTGAAGAATATATTTACCTTATGGGGTCTTGGACCAATATTTTGATGCGTTGCAAACGAAATGACGAAGTTAGCTTACACCCATCCAATGGTGGAGGGTATAATGAAAATACCGTTGATATTTTGTAAAATGTTCTTTACAAAAAATTGTATTCGAATTTTTCCCTTCAAGAACCCTTTATTAAAGTTTTGTATTTAGAAATGACTTCATTGAAATTTTGTTCCAACAAAAAATAGCATTGAAATTAATTTTCTTTATAACCCATACCTTTAAAAATGTTCGGTATTGCTGAAAAAATGGATGATTTGAAACTTTAAGCCTTCTCAGTACGAAGTTAATCTTCGTCCATTGTGTATTGTGGCCAAAGCATCGCTCTGATGGACATCGTTGCTATACTCCCTGTCATTGTATCATCAAAAGCTAGTCCAAATTAGCTTTGGATCGATTGGACAAAAGCCAAATTTCCTGTTAGATAATTTTGCCTTCATTACTTTGTGGTTCATTCCGTTGCAAAATCAAAAGCCAGAAAATTACCTCCTCCTCCTCCTCCTTCTCCAACAGCTACGAATGCCTCAACAAAGCCAACTATACAAACTTGAACATTTTTCCCATACTGTGGATATGTTTGGCCATTCCGCACCGCACTCGTGCACTGGTTTTCACCTCCCTTTATGGTTGAGTTTGAACCGTGTATTATGATGGAATGAGCACGAAAGCCACGAGGCATAAATGCCGACCACAAAGATAAAGAAGGAAAGATATAAAGGAAAAAAAAGGCAATTGCCAAATAGTCGATCAATATAAAGTTTTGTGGAAGGAACTACACTGTAGTTCATCATTTAACGGATATGGGGTTTGTTAGCTGCAAAGAATTTGTACTACTCTACTCATTCGGATTACTGCAGTCATCCCAAAGTAGGCTCACAGACTCACGTATTGAATAGGCTGGTCGTGGCAGATGCAGACTATGGTACATGGTATTAAAATAGTGAATGTCTAACGGAATTGCTCCCTTATATCCCCCAAAAGGAAATTATGGTGTTACCATATAAGTGCTTTCATTTCGTCATTCCGATTGTGATTTCTCGATACATTGGTCTACGTACCTTCACATTCTTGATCACGATATCCATTTGAATTTGTTTTACAAACCTTTATTATGGATGTATGTTATTGCCTACAAGCAAGCGAATTCAAAGGATGGATATTTATCGCGTGAAATATTTTCAAAACAAACTATACGGTGCGGCAATTGTTGTAGCCTCTAGCCTCTTTTCTACACAAAGTTGAATTTAAAAAATGTTCTCTTTCCGATTTTACATTCGCACGTTATCGCGATCCTTCCTATACTGACTGCTGTCTAACTGACCATTGCAAATGAAAAGTTGCCCATGAACATTCCATTAAGGAACAGGGGCAAACCACTCACATATCAATGAGTTTGTCCGATTCAAGTTTAAGTGGCGACACCGGTTTGGGGAGAAAATTCTGCATGGCACTGTACCTCACAAATGTCACCAGTATTATGAGGGGTAACCACCGCCGATAAATTTTTCTGGTATTCTCGCCAGGACTCGAACCCAAACGTTCAGCGTCGTAGGCGGACATGCTGACATCTGCGCTACAGTGGCCTGAGCATTACTTAATAAAAAACAAAATAAAACTGATTATTTTTCAGCTACTCTCTCTGATAAATAGAAGAGACACGAGATGTAAACAAACCAAAGGGATCATCCGTCTTTCCGTTTTACAAATCATCTTTTGCTGTTAACGAAACATTTTTGCCTTAAAAGATACTTTGAATTTTCGCCTAAAGGCGCAGTCTTTTACCACATGTGAAGTTTCTGAAAGTTTTGCCTTAACCAATGTAACTTTTATATCAAAATGTGGCAAATTCATGACCAATGTTCAAAAGTTGAGGGAAATGTTGCACAATTACTATAAAAATAGTACGTCATCAATAAAAAACAATTAAAAAGGCGTTAAGTTCGGCCGGGCCGAACCTTGAATACCCACCCCCTCCGGCATATACGTAAACCACCTTTTGTCAAAATCCGGTGAAAAATGCATACTTTATGGCCCATAGCAGCTATATCGAAATATGTTCCAATAAACCGATCTGAACCATATACGACACGGATAAAAAAGCCTAACATAAGTCACGGTGTCATTTTTCAGTAAAATCGTATTATAAATACGCCTTTTATGGAGTCAAGACTTTAAATCGAGATATCAGTCTATATGGCAGCTACATCCAAATCTGGACCGATTTGGTCCAAGTTTGAGAAAATTTTTGAAGAGCATAACACAAATCACTGTCCCAAATTTCGTCGAAATCGGACAATAAACGCGATTTTTATGGCCCCAAAAACCTTATATCGAGAGATCAGTCTAAATGGCTGCTATATCCAAATATGGACCGATCTGATCCAAATTGAAGAAGAATGCCTATCACAACTCACTGTCCAAATTTCGGCGACATAGGACAATATATGCGACTTGTATGGGCCCAAAACCTTAAATCAAGAGAACGGTCTATATCGCAGCTATTTTCAAATCTGGACCGATCTGGCGCAAATTGAAAAAGCATTTCGAAGGGCCTAACATAACTCACTGTCCCAAATTTTGGCAAAATCGGATAATAAATACGCTTTTTCTGGACCAAAGACCCTAAATCGGCCGATCGGTCTATATGGCAGCTATAAACAAATCTGGACCGATGTTTGCCATATTGCAGAAGTATGTCGAGAGGCCTAACGCAATTCACTGTCACAAATTTCGGCGACATAGGGCAATAAATGGGCCTTTTATGGGTCCATAATCTTAAATCGAGAAATCGGTCTATATGGCAGCTATATCCAAATCTGGATCGATCTGAGCCAAACTAAAGAATCATGTCGAAGGGCCTAACATAATTCACTGTCATAAATTTTAGCAAAATCGGATAATAAATCTAAATCTAAGATCCTAGATCGGCGTCTTTATGGCAGCTAAATCCAAATCTGAACTAATCTAAGCCAAATTGAAGAAGCTTGTCGAGTGGCTTAACACTACTCACTGTCCCAAAATCAGATAATAAATGTGGGTTTTATGGGCCTAAGACCCTAAATCGGTCGATCGGTCTATATGGGGGCTATATCAAGATATAGTCGGATATAGTCCGATATAGCCCATCTTCGAACTTAACCTGCTTATGGACAAAAAAAAGGAATCTGTGCAAAGTTTCAGCTCAATATCTCTATTTTTAAAGACTGTATCGTGATTTCAACAGACAGACGGACGGACATGTCAGGAGATGTTTTCTTCCTAAGAACGAAGTCTAGGTCCAAAATTCGGCACACAGAGTCTGCAACAAGTCCATTATCTAGGTCCTGGCATTTTTCTATAAAATCAAGGGCCCAGCCCATAAGGAACACATCTATCCTATGATCCCCAAACTCGTCATAAACCACCGAGACGTCGGATATCTGAAGAAGTCGTCGCAAATGGCGACTGCTCTAAGGCCCAAACAACGCTGCAGGACACACCTCTCCCAGGCCCTAGGACTTCCCATCTGACACCATGTTATGCCATACCAGACGGGAAATGCATGCTCCAAAACAGGCCTTACCACCTGTCTATACCAGCAGCCGAACATCGCCAGATAGACCACCCCGCATACGCAAAACACACACTACCCAGAACGTGATCCACATGTCTCGCAAACGTGAATCAAGTGTCAAATACCACCCCCAGGTTCTTGATATCTCCTAGAATCAGCAAAGGAGATATCCCCTCTCCCAGCCGACAGGCGTGGACTGTATTTCCAAAAGTTCGAGAACATCACCCCCGGTCTTTCTCTAACCACTAACAACGAACAATTGCCCAGGTTCAACCTAAATCTGCACCTCGTTTAGTAGTGGTGGAGCTCCTCCAGGAAGAAATTCACGGAATCACTCACTACAGACGCCATCACCCCAGAAAAATCCAGAAGCATATCATCAGCATATGCTAACAAAAGGCGGATCTAGAACGTCATGAACAAAAATATTGAACAATATCAGCCCAAGTAGGGACACGTGAGGAACTCAAGCGCCCACTCGTCTCTCCGAAAAAGTCCTCATTCTACCCTCACTCTGAAGGTCCTACCCCTCAGAAAGCTCATCACCAGTCTACAAACCTGTCAATCAATCCCGATTGATCGAAGTTTGTAGATGACACCGTCATGCCAGATGGTGTCAATGGCTTTGGCGAAGTCGAGTCTGACCGAGATAATGTCATGCCCCCGGTTGGGACCCTCAGTCACATAATTTGCAAAAACCGCAATGTATGTGTAGCTGAATATCCCGCCCGAAATCCAAACTGGAAAGTCCTCAGGACTCCTCTATCCTTAGCGAAATCAGTGAAAGGACTCAAATAACTTCCCAAACGCAGAAAGGAGCGATACCGGCCTGCAGGTTAGGATAGGTTAGGTTTAAAAGAGAGTGCAGATATTAATCCGCCTCATGCCACTATGGACATACACCTAAGCCAGTTATCGGCTTGTTGTGCGCTCTAAAAACTATAAAGTAACCTCTAAAAAAGAAAATTTTAAGTTAAAAATTCCGTGCTACTTACAAAATCCTTAATTGTTTTCAATGCCACTCCCCTAAGTTGGTTCATGTCCGATATTGTGTCTCCACCTAAGTACCGGTATCTGTTGGACGCGAAAGCCAAAGGAAGGACAAAGGAAATGCTCCAACGTCTCATCATCTTCCCCGCATGCCCTACACATGCCATCACTTGCCGCTCCGATTTTATATAAGTGAGCTCGTAGTTCTATGTGTCCCGTTATGATACCAATAGTTATACTGACCTCCTTCTTGCTTCCTTTCAGTAATAGCCTCGTTTTCTCACGATCTGGATCCCCCATAGGATTTTCGCCGTCCTACCAACCGTTTCGCTGTTCCACAATGTTGCATGTGCATTCGTCGCCCACTCCTTAACTCGGACTGCGGCGACCCGAAAGGCATCGGGTTAACCAAGATTATTGGCGGCAGTCCTCTGGCCTTCACCGGCAAATCGTTTGCCCTTTAATTTCCCCTTACTCCGTTATGGCCCGGCACCCAAACGATGCGGATTTTGCCATCCTCAGAGAAGGCGTTAATCTCCTTCTTACACTGCAAGACTGTTCGTGACCTTACCTTCGTGGTTGTTATTGTCCTTATGCCAATTTTACTGTCGGTAGAGATGTTCACACTCGACGTCCTCGCATTAGCATCACACCACTTTACGCATTCCGTGATCGCCCGGATCTCCGCCTGCAGGACAGTATTATGGTCAGGCAGTCTAAAACAGATCTCAGTCCCTGGGTTCTCAATATAAACTCCCAGGCCCACTCTGTCCTGTAGCTTTGATCCATCTGTGTAACATGATCTTCCAGATGGCATGTAACTGCAACAACTAATCGGGTCGACTTCAGTATAGGGACCACCATTACCCTCTTTGAGGCAGCCGGAAAATAACCCAGGTTCAGACAATGATTAAAAAGCACAACCAGGAAAGAGAGTACCACATCACCAGTCCTCCTCAGTGCCACATTCGGAATCCTATCAAGGCCGCACGAGCTCTTCGAAGACCTGCGAGAAATAGCCACAGCAACAGCGTCACAATTCACAAATCCCCAATCCCCCCAGAGGGACCTATCGTGAGCCGAAAAGAAAGTAGAGAATTCAACAAGATGGGATTTAACAATCGCCGCCTCAATAGAATCCTCCTCAGATCGAAAAGAATTCCCTATATAATCGGCCAGAAGATCCGTCCTTGCCTAGCCTTGTTACATATATAGACCTAAATTTGTTTGAATAGTTCCTTCACTAATAAATTTCAGGAGAGGTATCGTCGCCGATAATATGCTTTTACCCATGATTGGTAAAATTCTTGCTTATTCCAAAGAAAATAGTTTAACCAAAGTTACTTACACAACCTGAGTTTTTAGCTGTTTCATCTTTACTCATGAAATATAAGTTTTATTTGTACAAAGTTTATTTTCTAACCCCTTACGGATTTTTAATTAAACCTATTTACGATTACCATTTTTCTGAAATATTCGAAATACTGCCGATTTTGGTTGATCAGTGGATATGGTTAATCGGTCTATCTTTATATTTGGTAGCTCGTCTGATATGCCTTCTTGATTCATGGTGGTTATAATTCGTATCTAATTTCATTGAATTCCTAGTTTATTGGGACATCTGAAAATCAAGTACGAATTGCGCCATTAAAAAAGTATTGGTAACTTTTCTTAAAAGCATTTAAAGTACGAACTTATTGCAAGCGTATGTTTTGGATTTATCCTCCCTTGGAGTTTCAACGAAATCACACATCGCAATCCCTACTATTGATGAACTACATTGGAATGACTCTTTGTATTGGAGTCGTATCGTTGACTTGCTTATGAGTTTCAAATTAAATTGCCAATGTCGAGTGTTTGTATTCCATTTCATTGCAAAGCTCCTAGGGTCCATTCAAACACACAAGAAGACACACAATCTCGCCAACCAATACATACACACTTTGCTTGGTATGTACATAGATATATGTGGGGGGGACGAGAATAATTTTTATGATTGCCGAAGGCTGATTTATATTTATGAACGTGTATGTTAGCATTTCGCTTTATCTCGCACTGCGGTAGCATCCCGGACTTGCAGTATTTTTATTGCATTAGCTTGGCTTTTTACCGCATTTGCTCCTTGGCAATGCTAACCAGCGCCACCAACTCTCGGAACGAGTCCTGTTTGCGAAGCATAAGTAATTCATTGAACATCGGTTGGGCTTCTGCTGATGAGAGTAGCGTTGACTGTGGCATTTTTTATGCTTTTTTATTACAGCCAATCCATAAAGAAGCCATAAAAAATGCCAACTGTATGCTCAGTGAATATAGAAATGATTTTAAATATTGCGCTTGGTCGGTTATAAATTATGCAATCAAATCATAACACAATATTCGAGAAAAGTATGCATTGCCATATTTCGTATCAATTTTTTCTATTTTTTTTTTTTTTTTTTTGCTATGCAAAAAAGGGTTATTCAAGCCTTTGAATTTTATGGAGGCATGTTTATGGCAATAGCAACAATAATCTTATAATTGCTTCAGATAAATATTCTAGTAGGTAGCACGAATTGACCTTATGGTGCCTTTGATTCCATTTAGATCTAATAGATGGAGTTAGGGAATGGTGGATCCAATGTCCTATTAAAATTTTCTACTAAATAGGTTCAGTATTATATATACCATTTAAGTCGACCACGATATGAATAAACGACTAAAGTTCTATTACATATCAACCGTCAAACGCCATCCATCTAGTTTAGTTTAAAAAAATCGTTTTGCTATATTTTTATATTGAAATTATACCAGAACGATTCCGAAAATAGTCCATCTGACATATAGATGGCGGTAGTAAAATGAAAAATATATTTTGTCGTCAATATTGACAACCATGTATGTAGAATATCGAGGGGACTTACACAACTCACTGTCCAAAATTTCAGCAAAATCGAATAATAAATGTGGCTTTAATAGACCTAAGACCTTAAATCAGCGGATCGATCTATTTAGAAGCTATATCAAGATATAGTCCGATATAGCCCATCTTCGAACTTAACTTGCCAATGGATAAAAAAAGTACAGTACAAAGTTTCAGTTCAATATATTGGGTTGCCCAAAAAGTAATTGCGGATTTTTCATATAGTCGGCGTTGACAAATTTTTTCACAGCTTGTGACTCTGTAATTGTATTCTTTCTTCTGTCAGTTATCAGCTGTTACTTTTAGCTTGCTTAAGAAAAAAATTATATTTGATTAAAGTTCATTCTAAGTTTTATTAAAAATGCATTTACTTTCTTTTAAAAAATCCGCAATTACTTTTTGGGCAACCCAATATATATATTTAAAGGCTGTAGCGTGATTTCAACAGACAGACAGGTGGACAAACATGGCTAGATCGTCTTAAATTTTTACAACGATCAAGAATATATATACTTTATAAGGTCGGAAATGGACATTATGATGTGTTGCAAACGGAATAACAAAATGAATATACTCTTATCCATCGGTGGGTGGTGGGAATAAAATTTTTTTATGTAGTTTATAGACTATTAAGATGTGATGTAATTCTTAAGATATGGAATAATGTATGACACAATTTAAAAGAAGTAAAAAGGCGTTAAGTTCGCCCAAGCTGAACTTTGGATACCCACCACCTCGAGTATATACGTAAACCATCATTCGTCAAAATCCGGTGATGCATACCCTATGCCCCCTAGCAGCTATATTGAAATATATTCCGATTTGGACCAAATACTGATAAGTACAAGTCATTGTTCAATTGTGTATAACAAAATATTGATCTTTTCAGTATCTATATCTTAAAATAAACCGAAGTTACCATATAGAGACGGATGTCGAAGAGCCTTACATAACTCACTGTCTCAAATTTCGGCGGACAATAAATGTGCCTTGTATGGCCTTAAAGCCTTAAATCGAGAGATGGACCGATCTGAGCCAAATTGAAAAAAAAATGTCGAAGGGCCCAGCACAACTCAATGTCCCAAATTTTGGTGAAATCGGGCAATCAATGCGCTTTTTATTGGCCAAAAACCTTATATCGAGAGATTGGTCTATATGGCAGCTATATGCATAATTGCAGAAATATGTCGAAAGGCTTAACTTAACTGACTGTCGCAAATTTCGGCGACATCGGACAATAAATGCGCCTTTTATGGGCTCAAAACCTTAAATCGGGAGATCGGTCTTTATGGCAGCTATATTCAAATCTGAGCCAAATTGAAGAAGGATGTCGAAGGGCCTAACACAACTCACTGTCCCAAATTTCGTAGACATTACACAAAAAATGCGCCTTTTATGGGCTCAAAACCTTAAATTGAGACGTCGGTCTATATAGCAGTTATATCCACATTTGGACCGATCTGTGCCATATTGCAGAAGTATGTCGAGGGGCTTAATTTAACTTTCTGTCCCAAATTTCGACGACATCGGACAATAAATGCGTTTTTTATGGGCCGAAAACCTTAAATCGAGAGTTCCGTCTATATGGCAGCTATATCCAAATCTGAACCGATCTGGGCCAAATTGAAGAAAGATTTCGAGGGGCCTAACACAACTCACGGTCCCGGCTTAGGGGGTGTTTCGCGGATGGGATGGCCACCCAGACACTTGGCCCTTAAAGTAAATATAAGATTCGCACTCTACCTTAAAAACATTTTAAATGAGCCCCATAACGGCGGTATCGGTAAATAAGTACTGTTTGAGTGTAGAGTGGACCCCAGGGTCTTTATCACGAAAATGAGTATAAATATACCGAAAAGTATGAATATCAATTCGACTCAAATATGGATATCAAATTCGTACTTCACTCCCAAAATCCCTTTAATTTATGCCCCATATTGTCATGGTTGTTAAATATGAACCGTTTGGTATGTGTTTTGGGGCTGGAGCGGCCACCGACTCTTTGCCCTGAAAATAAATGTCAAATTCGTTCTTTACTTCAAATACTGTTGATTTGAGCTCCATATTGTCATAGTCGGAAATGAAGTTCAGTTAAGGGGGTGCTTTAGGGCGTACTCTCGAACACTTGGCTACAAAATTCGATATCCCTTTTCTACTCTCAAATACCTTTCATTTGATTCCCATACAGCTATGGTCGGCTAATATGCCCATTTAGGGGTGGGGTGACCCCCTATTGTTTATATGCCAGATTCGTAATCTACTCCCGAATACCTTTCATTTGAGCCCCATATTCATATGGAAGTTAAATTTGTCTGCTTTTAGATATTTTGGGGTTAGGGCGACTTCTTGGGAACTTGGACCGAATTTTAAATACCAATTCGTATTCTACTCTTCAATACCATTCATTTGATATCCATATTGTCTTTATCGGACCACTTTTGATTTTGGGTGATAGTTTTCGGGTGACGGGGGAGGGTCTGCATCCTTCCGCTATCAACAAAATATAAAGCATGTTTCTTCTTCCTGACCATATCGCAATCTTCTCCCGAATACCTTTGAGACCCATATTGTCATGCTCGTCCAATGAACCTATTTTAGGGGGTTTTAGAGTTGTGGCAGCCCCACAGTTATTTGGACGCAATTTTTATACCCTCCACAATAGGATTTCGTCATTCTGTTTGTAACACCTCGAAATATGCATCTGAGACCCCATAAAATATATATATTCTTGATCGTCATGTCATTTTAAGTCGATCTAGCAATGACCGTTCGTCCGTAGTCCGTCCGTCTGTCTAACGCTAACTTTCGAAGGAGTAAAGCTAGCCGTTTGAAATTTTGCACAAATACTTTTTATTAGTGTAGGTCGGTTGGGATTGTTAATGGGCCAAATCGGTCCATGTTTTAATATAGCTGTCATATAAACCGATCTTGGGTCTTGACTTCTTGAGCCTCTAGAGGGCGCAATTCTCGTCCGATTTGACTGAAATTTTGCACGTAGTGATTTGGTATCACTTTCAACAACTGCGCTAGATATGGTTTAAATCGGTCCATGTTTTAATAAAGCTGCCATATAAACCGATCTTGGGTCTTGACTTCTTGAGCCTCTAGAGGACGCAATTCCCGTTCGATGTGACTGAAACTTTGCACGTAGTGTTTTGGTGTCACTTCCAACAACTGTGTTAAGTATGATTCAAATAGGTTCATAATCTGTTATAGCTGTCATATAAACCGATCTTGGATCTTGACTTCTTGAGCCAATAGAATGCGCAATTCTCATCCGATTTGGCTGGAATTTTGCATGAGATGTTCTGGTATGACTTCCAATAACTGTGCGAAGTATGGCGCAAATCGGTACATAAACTGATATAGCTTCCATATAAACCGATCTTGTGTTTTGACTTCTTGAGCCTCTAGAGGCCGCAATTCTCATCTGATTTGGCACAAATTTTGTACAACGGCTTCTCTCATGACCTTCAACATACGTGTCTAATATGGTCTGAATCGATCAATAGCTTGATACAGCTCCCATATAAACCTACCTCCCGTTTTGCTTTTTGAGCCCCTACGAGGCGGAATTTCTACTTCTACAATGTTCGGCATTCAATTAATTTATGGTCCGAATCGGACTATAATTTTATACAGTTCCAAAGCATTATAGATCTTATTCAATATTCCTTGCTTGTCTAAAAAGATACCGCGCAAAGAACTCGACAAATGCAATCCATGGTGGAAGGTATATAAGATTCGGCCCGGCCGAACTTAGCACGCTCTTACTTGTTTAAATTAACACTTCTGCCAGGTATGCCGTGTTGCTGCAATACTCGTATCACTTCATGGCATGATGGTTATTTCGGCATTGTAATCCCTGGCAGACCTTTTTGTTCAATCGTCATGGCACGATGTTGTCTTGCTGAGCGCATATCGCAGAAATACATTCATTTTCGACAGATGTAATTCATAGAGAAAAAGGTGACATTTGCAGGCCTTCGAAAAATTTACCAACCCCTGCAAAATGTATAAAAAATAAGAGGTATTTGGAGTAAAGCATGACATTGACAGCCCCCTACGAGCCGAAATGACTGAGGGGCCGTCTCACCCCCAAACAACCAGCAAACAAGACTTACTCACCGATATAGAGGCCATAACGTAAAGGATAGTTAAAAAAGACGCAACGCAGCGCATCGAGCCCGGCTCAGCTTGTAATCCTATATAAGTCGATTCGTAGATTTGACTTTATAGGACTCAAGATACATCACATTGTTCGCATTTGTGAGTTAGCATTTGTACATTAATGCCAAATATTTCCTCCTTCTCATACCTGGTAATTGCAATCCATTTATTTATATAATTGTTGCCACAAATAATAACAACTACAAAACTCGCACAAATTACTTTATGAACTCAATTAGCGGAATACATATTTTTGTGGTTTCCCCCAACACAATAAAAGAGATTATTTAATTTTATGACTGTACTTTGGCCACTGAGCCACCCATGCCAACAAAACATTTCGTAGATCCTTTGATTCTCATTCATAATTAACTTTTAATGGCAAACATGGCATCTTTTATATTTTCGATATGCTCCAATGCGAAGCAAAACTAATTTCATTTTCTATTAAAATCAAATTACAATTACAATAAATTATGGAGAATTTGCAATATGAGCTGAGATACGTACAAAACATCTCACAATATATGCATGAGTACAATAGAGCCCTCGTGTCTCCTGGCTGCTTAAAAATGACTTGCGTCTTGCCCATTCCTGGCATCATCGCTTCACATCACATGGCATTCGTTTGGCAGGACCTTGGCAAACATCAAATTGCAGTTGTATTTGGCAATTTGGGGCCATGCCAAGATGTTTAATGAGGCATTTGTTTTCACCACCGATTTCACTCAACACACCCTGTTTATCATTCGACATTAGCAGCAATGGCCAAAAAAGATTCCACATCAGCTCTGGCGGGCTCTGCTCCTGTCATAGCAGATATATAAGGGCCATTACGAATGTCAGTCTGTTTTTCATGTTGAGCTGCATTAATTTAAAGTGGCTTCCTTGCCCCAGTCTTGGCCAGTGTTTCGGCTTTCCGCTGACATGAAAATAAATGTAGTGGAGCAAAACAGGCGCCATTCGCGTGGACCAGCAAGAGGGGGAACGAATACGAATAAGCCAGAAAAATGAAAGCTAATGAAAAACTAAGTCATAAAATATTACAAATCATTACATTAGCAGTCATTTAAACGACCCAACAACATCACCCCTCAAAAAAGTCAACTCCTCCGACCCAACTTGAATTGCCTGGGGGAGAGTTTCCATGCAAGCGTTTATGCCATATGCAGTTGGGAAATTAGTCCAGCCCCATGGTGCACTAAATTGTGGTAAGTGAGTCATTTAGCGTCATCACCAGCGCCGCTATCTTCAGGTCGGCTAGTTTGCCTCTAACAAATCAGCAATTGTCACGTGTGTTGGTGTGGTGATGTCTTTGTCCTCGGACATGTTTGAGTACTGCGGGTGGCAGGGAGAGGGGTGCGATGGGTTTTGCAAAACACTATCATGTGGTGTCAAAAGCTTTATTAACTTTTGCCACTCAACGCACGAACGAAGCACACCTGTCACAAAGTGACACAATGGACGTTAACACCTTTAATTCTATCTAGCTCAGATCCGTTTCCATTGTGTCGAGGTGCGGGAGTTTCAATTCCTAAATTGTTTTTCCCCCCTCATGGTCTCACGGTGTTTTTATTGCTCCCGTAAACTTTTATATCTGCGTTTAGCTGATATCGCCATTCCATTCATCCATCCATCCCATGTGAGTGCGACTCGGTATTTGTCTTCAGTTGTTCTTCTTCGCTGTTGATGTTTTAGATTTTGGACAAACACGGCAACTGTCCGTCCGTCCCATGCAATGGGACAGACACCTTCGTGTTGGCTTTTGAAGAAGTTATTTCGCAGGAACTCACATATATTTCGTTCAACAAACAAAGTTACAACATTTGGCAGTCATGCTTCTCCACTTTTTCCAATATTCAGTCACGCAATCACTTAAACGCTTATCCACCTCTCACTGAGGTTGGGTAGAGTTCCAAGGTGGGGTGTTCGACTTCAGCCCTCAACTCGAATAGTAACAGGGTGTGAAATCATTTAAAATACGCAAAACAATTATACAGGACTTGCAAGCGTTGGGCCACAATAACGAAGGTGAATAGGTCAAGGTCAATTCCCAATACCCGCTCATTGTTTCAGCAACAGGGCTAAAGAAAGGAAGCTATAGAGCAAATCTTATTCCCATTTCAACTTATACAAATCAAAAGTGGCCATGATTGATGAGATGTGTCAGATATACCAAAGGAATCAACATTAAGGTTAGCTTAGGGTAAACTGATATTCAAACTCAGACTGTTTTGAGCGTCCCACCCAATTCAACCAACCAACTTAATGGCGAGTTGGCAAAATATTCATGGCTCTTTCGGTATTTTATTTTTTGGCTGAATAGTGATTGACATTTGTTTCTTTTGATTCCTTAACAAGTAACAAGTAAAAAGGCGTTGAGTTCGGCTGGGCCGATCTATCGTCAAAATCCGGTGAAAAATACATACCTTATGCCCCATAGCAGCTATATCGAAATATGTTCCGATTTGGACCAAATACTAATAAGTACAAGTCATTGTTCAATAGGGTATTTCAAAATATTGGTCTTTTTAGAAGCTATGTCTAAAAATAAACCGATCTGAACCGAAAAGCCTAATATAAGTCACTGTGCCAAATTTCAGTGAAATCGTATTATAAATGCGCCTTTTATGGGGCCAAGACTTTAAATCGAGAAATAGGTCTATATGGCAGCTATATTCAAATCTGGACCGATTTGGGCTTAATTGCAGAAATATTTAGAGGGGCCTAACGCAACTCACTGTCCCAAATTTCGACATTGAACAATAAATGCGCATTTTATGGGCCCAAAACCTCAAATCGAGAGATCGGGCAGCTATATCCAAATCTGGACCGATTTGGGCCGAATTGCAGAAATATGTCGAGGGTCCTAACACAAATCACTGTCCCAAGTTTCGGCGACATTGGAAAAGTAATGCGCATTTTAAAGGCCCAAATTAAATTGAGAGATCGGTATATGGCAGCTATATTCAAATCGGGGACGATCGGGGCCAAATTGAAGAAGGATGTCGAAGGGCGCACCACAACTCACTGTCCCAAATTTGGCAAAATCGGACAATAAATGCGCCTTTTATGGGCCTAAGACCCTTAATCGGCTGATCGGTCTATATGGCGGCTATATCCAAATCTAGACCAATCTGGGCCAAATTGAAAACGGATGTTGAGTGGCTTAACACAACTCACTGTCCCAAATTTCAGCAAAATCGGATAGTAAATAGGGCTTTTATAGGCCTAAGATCCTAAATCGGCGCATCGGTCTATATGGGGGCCATATCAAGTCCGACATAGTCCATCTTCGAACTTAATCTGCTTATGGACAAAAAAGAATCTGTGCAAAGTTTTAGCTCAATCTATATATTTTTGTAAAGACTATAGCGTGGTTTCAACTGATAGACGGACGGACGGACGGACATGGCTAAATCGTGTTAGATTTTTACGCTGATCAAGAATATGTATACTTTATAGGGTCGGAAATAGATATTTCGATATGTTGCAAATGGAATGACAAAATGAATATACCCCTAATTCTTCGGTGGTTGATAAAAAAACGAGTAAAGTTCGATCAGGCTGAAGCTTGAGAACATATTGTACAAACACGAATTCTGCTAAAAACTTACATAAAATGAACTAAATTAGAAGCATAGTTATACTTCATGTTCAGGAGGCCACCGTAGCGCAGAGGTTAGCATGTCCGCCTATGACGCTGAACGCCTGGGTTCGAATCCTGGCGAGACCATCAGAAAAAATTTTCAGCGGTGGTTTTCCCCTCCTAATGCTGGCAACATTTGTGAGGTACTGTGCCATGTAAAACTTCTCTCCAAAGAGATGTCGCACTGCGGCACCCCGTTCGGACTCGGCTATAAAAAGGAGGCCCCTTATCATTGAGCTTAAACTTGAATCGAACTGCACTCATTGATATGTGAGAAGTTTGCCCCTGTTCCGGCTCTCGCTGTTGCCCGAGTGCCCAGGTTCTAATACCGGCCGGGTTCTGTCGAATTTTTTCACTATCAAATTTTTCAATGTTTGTTTGTTTCTCTTTCGAGACGAGCTCAATGATCGGAGATTGCAAATGGAAAAGAACAGCCAAAGATAGCAACACACAGTGTGAGAGACAGTTCATTGCACACAGTACACATCTCTGTAATACACCTCCGTCAAATATTCAAGTCAAAAGCGATGCTTTTAAATTCAAACATGGGCTTTATGATTATTTAAAAAATAATACCCTATACAACCATTGTGGTATAGAGTATTATAAGATTGTGCATTTGTTAAGAAGAAGAGGAGCTAGACCCATTGATAAGTATACCGATTGACTCAGAATCGCTTTCTGAATCGATTCAACCATGTCCGCGCTGTGAGTCCATGCATACTTGTAATCAATCGTCACGAAATTTTACACATGCCACTTTTTTGGCTTAAGGACAAATGCTTTTGATTTTGGTTAAAATCGGTATATCAGCCAACAGGTTAGCCCTGTCAACCGGGTCAGTAATCGTTTGATCGTCCTTAACAAGAGTTGGAATAGACGAAGAACTACCATTTACTCTTTTCACGAACGACCAAAAGCTCTTATTTCCTCGTGTAGAAGCAAGAACCTTAGTACGCAGACGCTGTTCGTAAAAGAAAAGAAATTTTCGCGCCTAAGCACATTGGCACACGAACATCTTGCCTGTTTGCGCAGCTGTTCAGTATTGGAATTTAAAGAAACTTTTGTCGTGTGATTTAGCCGTTACAGTCTTAACTGGAATAAATGTCCTTATTCCATTTAAAATTATCTTCTTAATCGTTTCAGCAGTAGCATTTATATCGTCATCTAGAAAACATAGTTTGCGGTCTTTAACCTGTTATAGCTCCACTAAAAACCAATCTCCCGATTGTATTCTTGAGCCTCTAGAGAGAATAATTCCTATCCGGCTGAAATTTTGCACAATGACTTCCGCTATGACCTCCAATATACATGCCAAGTATGGTCTTAATCGGTACAAAACCTGATATAGCTCCCATATAAACCGATTCTCTTGATTTTACTTTTTCAGTCCCTAAAGAACGATTTGGCTAAAGTTTTGCGTCTCCTGTGATCTTCAATTTTTATCCATTATTCTTTCTTATTTATAAAGAAATACTGGACAAAGAACTTGACTTGAGTTGATTCGGCCTGGCTGAACTTAGCACGGTTTTACTTGTTTTCTAAAAAAAATATCAAATATTTTAACGTATCAACTCATTCTTTCAGTTGGAATGTCATCAGTGTGTCCGAAGTACTTATGTTTTAATGGAAATGCTGTCTCTACGCTTGTAATCTAAATTCAGATCAGTGTGAATGCCAAAGCTAATAGCTCTCGCGTGTTGTTAAATTCTTTAAGCTTTATTTCCTTTTTCCAAGAAAGCCGAAAACAAGAAAAAAAGAGAAGCGTGTAAAAAAACGCTCTCCCACACAGCCTGGCCAAACAACAACTGGGAAGCAGGTGAGTACGTTAGTAGGTACTTGTATTAATTTGCATAAGTCTGTAGTCATAAACACTTGTATTTGAATGGAGTGTTAATTATGCAAAACAGTTAATGCGAACTGCTTATCCATAGGTGGCTGGCTGCTTCAATGGGTACGCGGAGTGGGCGATGAATTAGTGGAGCTTCCCCAACAGGTGGGTACACCCTTTTCCAGGGGTAGAGAGCACAACAATCGCTGGCAAGTAAGTTATGCAGCAAGAGCAGAAGTAGAGGAGGCTGGCTCCCTTCGCGGAAGCAGTTCAAAAGATGGAAACGTAGAAATTGAAAATGAAACTTATTGTGCTGGTGGCATGGCCGAGAAGCAGTTTTAATTGAGGGACGCGACCAGCAAAGGAGCTGAGATGAGACGAAGTAGGATTTTAATTAATTTGTTGCATGACCAGGAGCAGCACCACTACCACAATTTCAAACACCATAGATGGGGCCAGTGCTATAGCTTGGACTATTGATGCTGTTGACAGTCCTTGCTGGGAATGCTTTGGCATAATGACAAAAGTTTAACGCCCCGCGGCAGGTTGTGATGCTACGCAGGTAACTAGCAGAACAACTGAATTTGTTTGTGGTACGTTCAGCAACAGCTCGTTCTACCTGACGGTAGATAAATATCGAACATCCCTCTGGCCCGTAGGCAGCTTCAACAACTTGTCTACTCACTTTCCTTTCATTGCTGTTTCGTTCTAATGAGTAATTATTTTACCTCGAAACTTTGTGTTTTGTAGTTTGAGACACAAAAAGCAACCACAAATCAATAAAAAATTGGAAAAACTTTTCAATGACGACAATCAAATGTTGCTCCAACCTATTCATTAAAAGCTTATCAAAATAATCAAACGCAACAGCAGCTGGAGAAGTGGAAGAGATAACACCAAAAGTGCTAGAAGGGGCTAGAAGGGGTGGCAAAACTATAGGAAAACTCACTTTATGCTTAATTACTGCCTAAAGGAACAGCAATGGAGACCAACAGCACAACATGAAGCGGAAGTTTAATGGTAGAGGAAGCGGAAACTGATTAAACAACTCAGCATGCGTGAGCTCATTAAAACTTGTGTTGTTTTCCTCGGTGTCGTTGTTGTGAATTCTTCTGATGTTCCTTACTGCATGTCAGTAGCCATAAAAACGAACAACTTGTGTAATGCTTACAATGATGAAAAACTAATGAAAACTTTTCCTTGCCGATTTTCTTATGTGTGTAGGTTTTGTATTTCCTTTCTAGTTTCCACTTACAAAATGACCACTTTGTAGCCGATGCGAACATTGAAAGGAAATGACAAGGACCTGTAAGAGGGTCTTATGATAAATTCAAATGAAATCTCAACTATTTTCTTACACGAATAACATTTACAGAGTATGAGATGTAATTTGTTGCATAGTTGATGAAAAACTATTTTATTCTCTATTATCATTTGCTCCGATCCATCAAGTGTTTTTAGCTTTGCCTTGTTGTATCTATAGGATAGAATTCCTTATAATCTTGTTAAGGTGTTCCAAACAGTTGAAGTTCAGTATGAATACCAAAATATATTTCATGTCTTCCAGATATTTTCATCTTAAAACCGAGTATATAGATTATGTCCATCTGAATATCCTTTTATCTTGATCAATGAGCTTGCAGAGACCCTAAAAGTGAAAACCGAGACATACATATATCTAAATCTGAACCGATTGATATGAAATTCACCAGTGGTCCGAAGAGTAATAAGAGAAAAAGTCAGGCACTGAAGATGACATCGAACACGTGCTCATTGAATTAAACACCCGTCATGTGAAAATTCTTATTGGTTGTGTTTACAGACACAACAACTCTATTGATCTTATTGGTCTATATGACATTTTGGATACTGTGACCCTAAGTTACCATGAGGTAATTGTCACAAGAGATTTTAACTCTTCTATGTTCGCCGGTCAATCGTTAGCGAATGACATGTTATCACTCGGCTTATATGTTACTAATAGTACGAACCCCACTCATTTCTCTAAATTTTTATAGCCACCACCGAAGAATGGAGGTATATTCATTTTGTCATTCCGTTCGAAACACATCGAAATATCCACTTCCGACTCTAAGAGTACATATATTCTTGATCAGCGTAAAAATCTAAACATCTAGCCATGTCCGTCCGTCTGTCGGTTGAAATCACGCTACAGTCTTTAAACATAGAGATATTGAGTTGAAACATTACACAGATTCTTTTTTTCTTCATAAGCAGGTTAAGTTCGAAGATGAGCTATATCGGACAATATCTTGATACAGCCCCCATATAGACCGATCCGCCGATTTAGGGTCTTAGGCCCATAAAAGCCATATTTATTATCCGATTTTGCTGAAATTTGGGTCAGTGAGTTGTGTTAGGCCCTTCGACATCTTTCTTCATTTTGGCCCAGATCGGTTGAGATTTGTATATAGATGCCATATAGACAGATCCGCCGATTTAGGGTCTTAGGCCCATAAAAGCCAAATTTATTATCCGATTTTGCTGAAATTTGGGACGGTGAGTTGTGTGAGGCCCTTCGACATCCTTCGTCAATTTGGCTCAGATCGGTCCAGACTTGGATATAGCTGCCATATAGACCGATCCACCGATTTAGGGTCTTAGGCCCAAAAAAACCACATTTAATTTCCGAAATTTGGGTCAGTGAGTTGCATAAGGTCCTTCGACATCATTCTTCAATTTGGCCTAGATCGGTCCAGATTTGGATATAGCTGCTATACAGATCGATCCGCTGATTTAGGGTCTTAGGCCCATAAAAGCCACATTTATTATTCGATTTCGCTGAAATTGGGTACATTCTTTTTCAATTTTGCCCAGATCAGTTCAGATTTGTATAAAGCTGCCATATAGACCGATCCGCCGATTTAGATTCTTAGGCTCACAAAAGCCACATTTATTATCCGAATTTGCCGAAATTTTGGACATTGAGTTGTGTTAGATCCTTCAATATCCTTCTTCAATTTGGCCCATATCGGTCCAGATTTGGATATAGCTGCCATATTGACCGATCTCTCGATTTAAGGTTTTGTGCCCATAAAAAGCGCATTTATAATCCGATTTTGTTACGTTGTATTTTTGACATTCGTGTTGTATATGGTTCAGATCGGTGCATTTTTAGATTTAGCTTCCAAAAAAGGCCAATATTTTGTTATACACAATTGAACAATGACTTGTACTTTTTAGTATTTGCTCCAAATCGGGACATATTTTGATATAGCTGCTATGGGGCATAATATATGCATTTTTGGCCGGATTTTGACGATACGTGGTTTACATATATACCCGCGGTGGCGGGTACCCAAAGTTCTACTTGTTCTGCTATGCAAATTCAAGGTACCTGATGAGGAACAAGTATTCTCGTTTCGCGACTACAGGAAGTTAGATGACACTGTTTTGGAGGACAGATTTCTTCAAGTCGACTGGAATCAAATTTATGGTCTTGCTTCTGTTGATCAGCAAGTTGTGTTTCTTTCGGAGAATATTCTTTTACTTTATGATGAAATGGTTCCTTTCATAACTAAGCAAATATCTCCCAAGATTAAACCTTAGGTTGACTCGTCTATTGAAGTATGTATTAGGAAAATGGGTATGGCTTAATCGAGTGCGGAAGTTGTAGATTGTTTCACTTGAGTCACGTCTTATGCTATTGGTCCTGATGGAGTCGACGCACGGTTTTTTAGAATTCTCATCCCTCGTTTATTACCTTATATTACATATACTATCCTTAGCTCAAGTACATATCCCACTCGCTGGAAGAACGCTAAGATTATATCGGTACCGAAATCGAATTTGGAGTTTCGTCCTATAGAACTTTTGTGTTTTCTCTCCAAAGTCTTTGCAAAAGTCGACCTCAGGCAAATGACTGAGTACCTTCACAGAGAGTCCTTACTTTGTGACATGCAAGCAGGTTTCCGTGCTGGCATTGAATTTTTAAGGTGTGTGATTGATGAAAATAAGGTGTGTTTTCTTGTTCTGCTCAACCACTTAAAGACCTTTGAAATGAAATGATTGAAGAATTCTGATGAGTCATAAAGAGAAATGGCCAAAATATTGCTGCATTAGTCAAATTCAGATCAAACTAGTTCCGACCAAAAACGGTACACATAATAAAAGTCATAAAAAAAGTCATTGTGCAAAATTTTGAAAAGAATCTGTTAAGCAATACACTGACAAAAGCTCTAAAAGTGAAAATTCGGTGATTCATACATATATGTAGGAGCTATATCTAAATCCGATTCCTATGAAATATAACAGCGTTGTCGGCAGTCAGGAATCGGTTAACAAATGACAACATTATTACAAAAATTCAAATCGGAAGAACATGTGCATGGGAGCTATATTTCAAAACGCTTCATGTTCCGGCCAAAAGAGTGGCCTTTGCCAAATTTGATACGAATAGAAGAAAATTTCGACCTGCACTTTGTACACAAATTGACATGGGCAGACAAACAGACGGACATAGCTAAATCGGTTTAGAAAGTCATTCTGAGTGGATCGGTATACGGGTATTAAGGTATCAAGTGGTCTAGCTCTCTTCCTTTTGGGTGTTTCCCACAAATGCACTTAGTTTTAATAACCACAGTAATGGTTTAGAGCATAGCAATTAGGGGGCCACTAGGTACTTGTTATTATTCTGAGAGTAGTGTGGGGAATTCTTCCAGCATTAATTAATTTCTTTAGGTCTAAGAAGTATCCAAATTCAAGCCTTCTTCCGTGTTTTATTTCTCGATCTTCGCAAAACAAAAAGCTTGATCACAGTAATAGGTACCTATTACAATGGGTGTGGTGCGATATGTATACAGCAGTGGAGCGTTTCGCAAGTCAAGTTTGAAGCTTGGTAAGTCTGTAACAGATTGTCACCATTACCTTGTCATATATGATTGGCTTTACCCTAGATTATCACCTTATCAGTTAAGGATTTAAGATCATAGTAAAAAATTTGTGGCATTTATGGTTTGATGTGGCATTTATGGTTTAAACATGAACTGTACCTTGCGCCAATACTGTGGCTGTGGCACAGTATACGGTTCGACTCCGAAATTCTTACTGATTTGGTTTAGCCGCGTCCTTCTGTCCGCATATCCTGTCTGCACTGTTTGTCCATCTGTCGTTTTCTTTTGTCCATCAAAATGGAGATTTCATTTGTTGCCCATTCATCACTGGGAGACAGACACACAGATAGCTTGTCTGATTATCTAATAGTGGTAGACAATTACAAGCACATGTTATGGCCTTCCATCAGGTGGGTTTTCAATTTGTACACTTAAAAATAGTATTACATTTAATTCTGCAACAACACTTGACCAAAATTATCAGACCACATGCCTATCATAAGATTTACTTTGCAAATAGCTAATTAGTAACAACCATCAGAAATGCGAGAAGAAAGTTGATCGTCTCATTAAAGGAAGTTAATAAAACAAAACCCAAAAAGAGCAAAGTTGTTAATATGCACAGCTCTGTGATAATCACAGAAAGTCGAAATGATTCCTCACACGTACATTAACTTCCTTTGTCCGTTGGCCAGCCAGCCAGTCAGCCAGTCATGCAACCAAATTAATTTGTAGTCCTTTTTTAAATATTCATTCGACATGTTAATTAATAGAAAAGTAAATCAACACTGATTTCTACTCTCGATATTTGAGGCAACGTAACTTGTTGTTGGTGTTTGTAAATGTATGAGTATGTGCGTATGTGGATGAATGTGGCCATGTGGCCATTTGGCCATGCACCCTGCCATAGATGATAACTCCACAGTGAGTATGTGTGAGTCTCTGAGTTAGTTGTTTGTTTGGTTTTGTAATATTTACCATACTGGACACATAAACACCAATGAACATGATGTCCTTGTCATGTTTTACAAATTATTTGAGCGAGAGGAAAAAAGGCAATGTTAACAATTACGAGTATACCAAATGATGTAAACAAACAGCAAAATCAATTAATTGAATAAAGTTAAATAGCGGAAACAGTTTCTAACAACCGCGTGGTGTGATTGAAACTTTTCAGAAACTTAAGTTATCGCCTTAGCTTTGGCAAGAATCTATGAAAGCATTAAAACTCTCTCTAGCTAAAGAACTTAAGCCAAACTCCAGGTTTAAAAAAAAACAGTTTTAGCCCTCAATTGCTTTGATCCCACTGTGAGTGTTATTAATTATCCATGAAAATAACTCTTCTCATGGCAAGCAGTGGGCCTTCATTAGATGTAATAGTCGCATTTAGTTTTCCATATTTGTTGAACGTGGTGGTGCTCATTGTTGTCAATTCCACCAATTGGCATATTGAATACGACCAAATGTCAACACTAATGTTCCATTGAAACCGTAATGCGTGCCAGAATGCGTATCTCGACATTTGATGTGCATGGCATTGCGTTAAAATGTCAACATCGTATTTCCGCATATCTTTTGATATGTGCAAATGCGATTGAGTAGGCAATCCCATCAAAACTCGTTCTTGTTGTACTCAATAATTACCCATATCGAAATGCCGCAGGGAATAGCAAAATAACCACTGCACTATTTTATGCGACCGAATTCCGCTGGAACTGAAAGTTAATTTCAAATCATGCTGGAACTGCAGGATACAGGGGGAACAAGGGAATAACATTTAATTAAAGCTGAATTTGGACAAAAACAAAATAAAGCTGAAATTAGCTTTAAATGTTCAACGAAACATATTTCAAGAGTATGAGCATAATTCCCTGCTTATACCCGTACACTTGAATTTCAGCTTTCGCCTTGTCCAAATTGAGTTTTTGGAAAAATCCTCATATTGTTCATGCGTCGGCATCATATGTTTTAACAATGAAACAACCATAATATGTGATTGTATGGGTGAGTATTGTGTGCAGCGATCTTTATACTGGCACTGATAACACGACATTAAACCGTAATGGTCATCTCCAAGTCCTTTCAGTAAAAGCTCAACAATACATAACCCGATTTAGGAAGCAAGTAACATTTATCTCTTTTAATAAGGAAACCCTATTTGATAAGCAAAAGCAATTTTGTGGAACCACCATCATGGATTCTGATAAAAATGTACACAAAAAAACCCGAGTTTAGGTTTGGATTATTTTGAAGAAATTCAATTCGAATTATATGGCCTCATGAAGTGGCTATTCTATATAAAACAACTCGAATTATTGAACATGGATCAAGCAAAGTGCTTTCATCCGCTCTGAATTTTAGGTGAGAAGTAAGCAGTAAGCAGTAAGAAACTTTGTGGGAATAGCTATGATAGGGCACCCCGGAAGCCGAGTTGGTAGGTTGGATTATCAGTGCAGGGGTCGTGAGTTAGATTCCCGCCAGAAGCCTTGGTCTGTGATATCACAATGGACTTAAAATTGTCTAAGCGAGTCTGTAAACGACTGCCACTCTTAACTAACCTAACCTACATCTAAATGATATGGATCGGCTCGGATTGTAATTTCATGTTAAAGTAATAACTCTTTAGAAGTGGGAGAAAGTGACCCAATGCATGCCTCAGGGAAGCGTTTTTCCGCCACTTCTATGGGTGAAGAGCATAAATATCCTATTACGGATCCTCACTGAGGTGCGACTTAAATTCATCTGCTATGCAGATGAAGTTATAAAACTACTAAGAAGTAGGAATCGGTATGATCAGGAGGGTCTGGGAGATAATTCCCATATAAACCGAATTGGCATATCGAGCCTCTAGAAGCCGCAATTTATATTTAATCGTGACAAGTGTAGTCAGAATCACTGTATAACTTGATATAGCTACTACCGATCTCTCAATTCGACGTCTTTATGCCCTGAAAGCAGCAATTGTTATCCGATTTGGCTGAAATTTTTTACATACTCTTCTGTTAAGACTTCCATCAACTGTGTCATGTTCTGTCTAAATCGGTAACATAAAACATTCCATTTAAAAACAGGGTTAAACTTCCGATCGGCGTGCCGCAGTTGTTGTGATTTTTTTCCTTATTCCCATCTGAGAATTAAGAAACCCATTGAAAAATTTTGGATACTTCATGTGAATTATTTTCAACAATTAGTTGAATGACTTTTTATACCCACCACCGAAGGAAGGTATATTCATTGTGTCATTCCGTTTGCAACACGTCGAAATATCCATTTCCGATCCTTTGAAGTATATAAATTCTTGATCAGCGTAAAAATCTAAGACGATCTAGACATGTCCGTCCGTCTGTCCGTCTGTCTGTTGAAATCACGCTACAGTCTTTAAAAATAAAGATATATTGAGCTGAAACTTTGCACAGATTCTTTTTTTTTCCATAAGCAGGTTAAGTTCGAAGATGGGCTATATCGGAATATTGTATATCTTTATATAGCCCCCATATAGAGCGATCCGCCGATTTGGGGTCTTAGGCCCTCAAAAGCCACATTTATTATCCGATTCTGTTGAAATTTTGGACAGTGAGTTGTGTAAGGCCCTTCGATATCCTTCGTTAATTTGGCCAGATCGGTTCAGATTTGGATATAGCCCCCATATAGACCGATCCTCCGATTTAGGGTCTTAGGCACAGAAAAGCCATATTTATTATCCGATTTTGCCGAAATTTGAGGCAGTGAGTTGCGTTAGTCTTCGATGTCCTTCGTCAATTTGGCCCAGATTGGTCCAGATTTGAATATAGCTGCCATATAGACCGGTTTTAGGTTTTGGGGCCATTAAAGGCTCATTTATTGTCAGATTTCGCCGATATTTGGAACAGTTCGTTGTGTAAGGCTTTTCGACATCCGTGTAGCATATGGTTCAGATCGTTTTATTTTTAGTTATAGCTTCTAACAAGACCAATATTTTGTTATACACAATTGAACAATGACCGATTATTATTTGGTCCAAATCGGAAAATATTTTGATATAACTGCTATGGGACATAAGGTATGCAATTTGCACCGGATTTTGATGAAAGGTGGTTTACATATATACCCAAAGAGGTGGGTATCCAAAGTTCGGCCCGGCCGAACTTAACGCCTTTTTACTTGTTCTCCTTTATGTTCTTGCGATAATTTATAATAATCGATATCAAAAGAATTTCATCTATTCTAACTGGCAACTCCACCATAAATCGAAAGCACTTTTTATCCTATTGCTTCTCACGGAGGCCACCCTAGCGCAGTGGTTAGCATGTCCGCCTATGACGCTGAACGCCTGGGTTCGAATCCTGGCGAGACCATCAGAAAAATTTTCAGCGGTGGTTTTCCCCTCCTAATGCTGGCAACATTTGTGAGGTACTATGCCCTGTAAAACTTCTCTCCAAAGAGGTGTCGCACTGCGGCACGCCGTTCGGACTCGGCTATAAAAAGGAGGCCCCTTATCATTGAGCTTAAACTTGAATTGGACTGCACTCATTGATATGTGAGAAGTTTGTTCCTGTTCCTTAGTGGAATGTTCATAGGCAAAATTTACATTTTTGCTTCGCAATGAAGATTATTGCATACATGTGTTCTAAATTACTTTCAATTCCTGCACCCATCATCAAAACCACATAAAGATTTAGGTGTTAGAAGTAAACTTTCTAAAGTTTTACTGAAAAACTTAATTAGCGGAGAAAGAAAGTTTTGCCCGGAAATTAATTTTAAAATAAAAGTGGCAAATTAAAATAAAATTTTATTTAATATTTTCATTGATAAGGGTAAAACTCTTCAACACCGTTTTGACTGAATAATAAGTGCTAACGATTTAATTTCTCAGGAATATTCACTATACCCCTTAACGATCAAAATAGAGCTCAATCCACCCAAAAGAAGGGTAGACACGTTTGGGTTGGTGCTCCATTCCAACATATTCCACATGCAAATAGCCTTATTTATAGTCTTGCAAGAAATTGGCTCTTATTTTACCTTCCATTTTTATGAACGACTATCCAGTCTAGAAGGTAACCAGAAAGCTAACAATCAAGAAAGCACATTTGGGGAGTAGAAACGCAAAAATGTATATGGCACGAGGGATATTATTGACAGTTTCTAAATAATTCAAAGTTTTATTTTAAACTGTTTTAAACCATCAGCTACATTTTTCTATGAAGGAAATTCATCGGATTTCTATAGATGCGGAAATTTTGTGAATTCTCGTTTTAAGTGTTTATTTTTATTTTAAAATTTTATTTCGTTAAAAAAAAAACTCAACACTTATTAAAAAAAAACAAAAAAAAAAACACAAGTAAAAGCGTGCTAAGTTCGGCCGGGCCAAATCTTATATACCCTCCACCATGGATCGCATTTGTCGAGTTCTTTTCCCGGGATCTCTTCTTAGGCAAAAAAAAAAAAGGATAAAAGAAAAGATTTGCTCTGCTATTAGAGCGATATCAAGATATGGTCCGGTTCGGACCACAATAAATTTATATGTTGGAGACCTGTGTAAAATGTCAGCCAATTCGAAAAAGAATTGCGCCCTTTGGGGGCTTAAGAAGTAAAAAAAAGAGAAATCGATTTATATGGGAGCTGTATCGGGCTATAGACCTATTCAGACCATAATAAACAAGTATGTTGATGGTCATGAGAAGATCCGTTGTACAAAATTTCAGGCAAATCGGATAATAATCGCGACCTCTAGAGACTCATGATCCTAGATCGGTTTATATGGCAGCCATATCAGGTTATGAACCGATTTGAACCTTATTTGACACAGTTGTTTAAAGTAAGAATAAATTACGTCATACAAAATTTCAGCCAAATCGGATAGGAATTGCTCCCTCTAGAAGCTCAAGAAGTAAAGTCCCCAGATCGGTTTATATGACAACTATATCAGGTTATGAAGCGATTTGAACCATACTTGGCACAGTTGTTGCATATCATAACAAAACACGTCGTGCAAAATTTCATTCAAATCGGATAAGAATTTCGCACTCTAGAGGCTCTAGAAGTCAAGACCCAAGATCGGTTTATATGACAGCTATATCAGCTTATGGACTGATTTGGCACAGTGGTTGGATATCATAACAAAACACGTCGTGCACAATTTCATTCAAATCGGATTTGAATTGCGCCCTCTAGAGACTCAAGAAGTCAAGACCCAAGATCGGTTTATATGGCAACGATATCAAAACATGGACCGATATGGCCCATTTACAATACCAACCGACCTACGCTAATAAAAAGCATTTGTGCAAAATTTCAAGCGGCTAGCTTTACTCCTTCGGAAGTAAGCGTGCTTTCGACAGATAGACGGACGGACGGACATGGCTAGATCGACATAAATTGTCGCGACGATCAAGAATATACATTCTTTATGGGGTCTCAGACGATTTCGAGTAGTTTCAAACAGAATGACGGAATTATTATATCCCCCATTCTATGGTGGACGGTATAAAAATGCGTGTTTTAAATTGTTATTGAAATGGTACAACTGACGAACTTTGATGAAGGACGCAAACCCCTCGCACGACTGCTTTGCTAGCTGTCTTAGTAACTCCCGTAGTCCTAGCTTTCGAGTTTGTCTAACAGAGGGTCTATGATTCTCACAATTGACACTTTTCTACAAAAGGTTTGGCAATGCTATAAAGTGTTCAATACACCACTGCGACACCACTTTGGGGAGAAGTTTTTTTTTGGCATGGTACCTCACAAATGTCGCCAGCATTAGAAGTGGATAACCAACACTAAAATTTTATTTTAGATGTTTTCGCCAGTATTGGAACCCATGCATTCAGCGTCATGGGCGGACAAGCCCACATATGCGCTACGCTGGCCTGAAATAAATCTCATATTAACTGTTCTCCCGAGTTGACATATTGAGCCCTTGGAAATCTCAATGCAAAGAATGGTCCAGATCGGTGTAAAACCTGATAAAGCTCCCATATAAAACGATTTCACCGCGACGTCGAAGAAGATAAAATTGTTGACTATCTTCAAGTTTTGGTTCACATCATTCTTCATTTTCGTTGTATGCACAGGCATATGTGATCACACGATAAGCTGCTTCTCTGTCTGAAACCAAGTTTATTGTTAAACGGTTCGGAGAAGTTCTTTCCTATGTTAATTCGCTGGATATGGATCAGCAAGCGTCATTCTGTAAAGTCTGTCTTATCCATTTTGCAGAGATACCAAACTCAGACATGGCTTGAAATTCTGTCCTACGCTCTAACTAAAAATACAAGCGAAATGAGACTGATACCTCTGCATGAATAAAAAAATATCGTATAGGCCCATCGCTTCAGAAGTATCCAATGTCAAATGTAGTAGTAGCTATTTTCTGCAAATATCTATGGGCGTTTTTACCTACTTAAAGTCATGTCAATTTATTTGCAATAGTATATGCAGGGAAAGCGTATGGACTAAATTAAAGAGTTTCGATAAAAATCGAATTTATTTGGAATATGGAATTGTTTATGAATGTCATGCGCCATTTGTCATTTTCCCAATAACGAAATGGAATTGCTTTCGAATGATAACAATCGCATATTTACAAGAACGACAACGATAAAAGAATAACGAAGCGAATGCTAAATATTGGTATAAATATCCAATATTTTAGAACAAACAATTCCTTAATTATAGCAAAAGCAACGAAAGTAAACAGAACTTTCAAATAAATTGAGTGCTTCTAACGATAAAAACAAAAGCCAAACCTCTACAAACACCGACACACACACACGCGCGCGCTTGCAAAGTCATATACCACTCTGGATTGCCTGCAACACTTGCGAGTGTTAGATATGTCCTTTGTTAACCGTGAACGAAAATAAATTGAGAAATATATGCATGTATGTGTGGGTGGGGGTGGGTGAATTAGTCGGAAATTGTATTGGGAATATCGATGGCAGTGATTGTCACAGAAACACACACACACACAAACACGCACATTCGTACACAAATAGTCCCCACTTTGGCGAATCACAGTCAAAGTGGATCCAAAGCCAGAAGTTAGCATGTCAAATGGTGATTAGTGGAGTACAGTGTTTGAGAGCACGTAGCGCTGCAGCTTACTCCTCGGTGCTCCTCGGGGCACCTCCCCAGGTGTTGCCTGCTGCCGCCGCCGCTAGCAAATACCGACGGCATGTGAGCGTGTCAGAAGCAATATTCGATAGTATTCGATGAAACATTGGCATTATTAAAATACGATAAAAAGACAATAAAGTAAATACCATGATGTATTCGAAATTATTCCTTTTGTCTCCCCTTTGTTGTGTCTCCGACTCATTGACACGGCGTGAGCGTGCGGTGTAGGCGGTGTTGGAGCCAACGCCAAAGTGATTCGAAACGAAACATTGAAAAGGTGACATTATCGATATTTCAATCACAGCTTATGGTACATATTCTGACACCTCTGCAGTCGATGGGGAGCCAACTCGCACACGGCAAGATACGACGGCATAGTAGCGAGCACCCAGATACAGAACACGCCACATTTGACAATACAAATAATGAGGTTAATCTGTCATACATTTCATTTCGAAAGATACACCGTGCCGATACCGCTGACGGGCGAAGAAGTCGGGGTGGGGCACTAATGGCCCTGATAGGTATCGCATTATTATAATTACAAAAATAAATGATTCTCATTCAGGAATTTGTCCCCCGCTTAATTAATCAGTTTCAGCCAAAGGATCCATGCGACCAGAACATTAAATTGAAATTCACATTCACAATTTGCCGTTCATTGCTCTCGAATAACTATTGAGCACCGCAGCCAGTAATTGAAGTTCGTTGGACAACCTTTTGTAATTATTTGTTTTGCGTACGGCGTTTGTGTATGAGTGTGTAATGGAAACTTAAGACTCTTCGAAGGCATCTATATGTGACAATAAGGAAGTTGAGTGTATGTGTGTACGTGCGTGTGTATGTGGAAAGTTAAGACAAAAGTTTTCTTTTGCGTTGGCTTTTGTGAGGGAGCATTCAAGAAGTTGGGGCATCTTGAGCTGTCTGTAATTTCCAATTTACACATGCAGCACGTTCTCCATGGAAAATGAGAAAACTTTGTTCTGCCTGTGTGTGTGTGTGTTAGTGGTGGTGCGGCAATGGTGTGGATATGGTGGTGCTGTTAGTTCATCAGCGCATTTAAATTAAGGAAATTATTAGCGAAAACTTTGTTGACGGAATTCGGTTATCACAAAATTACAAAAGAAACGTACGAAACATTGAATAATGTGCATGAAAACGGATCTGAATGGAGTTTTTAGCGAAAATTCGCCAAAATGGAAACTACACAAATTGGCCATCTGAATCATTTGGGCCAACAACTTTACAACAACGGAACAGATAGATGGGTAATTGGAAAACTCTACTCTCTAGGCGAACATTTAAGCAAGCCACTTGTTTTAACTCAGAAGCAGAGAATTTCTAGTTCCATTACTGCAGCACTTTCATTGAAAACTACAACAGTAAACACACAAATTTCCAAAAGTAATTCAAAGTATTTCAAAAAGAATAGAAAATTAAGTTTGTAGTGCAAATGAGTTATCAGAATGTGGATAGCTAAAGTTTGTAATGGAAAAACAGAATGTTAATCAAAGAGAAAATAATCTTCAGTATCAGGGCAAAAACCCTACAGCCACTGTGCGGGCGAAATCAAATTGGGAACATGATTTGCTGTAGCCTCTCTTCGTTTACACGCGCCCAATGCACTGAAAAAAAAGTTGGCCCCGAAATTCAAAATGTTTCCTTATTTATAGGATTTTAGCAATAAAATCGAGCCAAATAACTAAAAAATTAAAATAAGGAGAGGCTATCTATCCAAAGCTGCTACCTTAATGTTTTCCCTACAATAAATCGGATTTACCTTGACGCCAAGCTCAATGGAGACGATTAGAAACCTACAATCGACGGGCGCAGCTCGCCATATCATCACTTGAAGTGGAAAATTACTTCTAGTCGCCGTTTGCCAGTAGTCCAAAGTGGTGTCGCACTGCGGCACGCCGCGCATTCGACCTCAAAGGTGTCGATTAATTCAAAATTGAAATTTCAAGCTATAATAAAATAGCAAGCTCCATTCGAAAGGTGCATTTAGATTCAGACATAAATATGGTATTGCCCATCTAACCTGGTTGTAGTTGGTTCATAAACATGAACTTTTTTAATTTTTCAATTTCACATAATTTTGCATAATTTTTGTACGAATTTTTTCGAAAAAAACTTTAAGTCATATGACCATGAAATTTTAAACCTATTTGCTTTAGGCAATGAACTAATTTTGCAAATTTTTCTACAGCAGAAATCAAAAATTTTCATAACGTGAAATAGAAAGTTTCTGACGTCTTTAAAATTTTTATGTTTTTTCACAAATACATGGAGATATAGTTGACTATTCAAATGTAACAAGCTTCGAATCTTGGTTTTTATACCCTCCACCATAGCATGGGGTGTGTACTAATTTCGTCATTCTGTTTGTAACACCTCGAAATATGCATCTAAAACCCCCTAAAGTATATATATTCTTGATCGCCATGACAATTTAAGTCGATCTAGTCATGTCCGTCCGTCTATCGAATGCACACTAATTTTCGAAGGAGTAAAGCTAGACACTTGAAATTTTGCACAAATACTTCCTATTAGTGTAGGTCAGTTGGGATTGTAAATGGGCCAAATCGGTCCATGTTTTAATATAGCTGCCATATAAACCGATCTTGGGTCAAATTCTCGTGTGTTGGGTAAAATATAGACGACCATGATGGGAGTGTGCGAATTGATAAGTTTTTTTCATCACAAAACACGACAAATAAAGATATCTACACGAAACTTGACATTGTGAATGTTGAGATGGTTTCCCACAATTATGCAAAGTTTTGAGAAATTTTGAGTAGGTCTAGAGGCTGACATGGAGCGTGAATGTTGGCCACCTCGAGATTTCAAAGTGCTGCCAAATAAGCATTAATAGGCCATTCGTCATGATTCTTTTTAAAGATAGAGCTCGTAAAAGCCTGCAAAAATATGCCTCTACATCTGGAATATCTCCAACGTTTTATGATATTTTTGAAAATGTACTACTATTCCTTTAACGATTACAAATCTGACCGAATAATTTTACATAGAATTGAAGAGATAATTTTTATGTTTTGGTTGATAATTCAAAATATTAAAGCCTTAAACAAGTTAAAGCGTGAATCGCATTTGTCGAGCTCTCTTCCCGGTATCTCTTTTAAGGCAAACAAAGGGTAAAAGAAAACAATTGCTATGTTATTCTAACAATATGAAGTTATTGTAAATTTCGGACCATAATTGAATTGAATATTGGAGACCATAGTAGAAGTCATTGTGTAAAATTTCAGCCAACTCTAGTAAGAATACGCCCTTTAGGGGTGAAGAAAAAAAAATAGGGAGAGCGCTATAGGGGAACTGTATTAGGCTTTAAACCGATTCAGACCATATGCGACACGTATGTTAAAGGTCATGGGAGAGGCCATTGAATAAAATTTCAGCCAAATCGGATAATAATTGCGCACTTTAGAGGCTCAAGAAGTCAAGATCCCAGATCGGTTCATAAGGCAGCTATATCAGGTTATGGACCACTTTGAACCATACTTAGCAAAGTTGTTGGAAGTCATAACAAAACACTTCATGCAAAATTTCAGCAAAATCGGATATGAATTGCTCTCTGTAGAGGCTCAAGAAGTCAATACCCCGGATTGGTTTATATGACAGCTATACCAGGATATGGACCGATATCAACCATATGTGGCACAATTATTGGAAGCCATAACGAAACACTTCATGAAAACTTTCAGCTAAATCCGATTATAATTGCGCCCTCTAGTGGCTTAAGAAATCAAGACCCCAGATCCGTTTATATGGCAGCTATATCAGGATATGGACCGATTTGAACTATTCTTAGCACAATTATTGGAAGTCATAACAAAACACGTCATGCAAAATTTCAGCAAAATCGGATATGAATTCCTCCCTGTAGAGGCTCAAGAAGTCAAGACCCCAGATCCGTTTACATGGCAGCTATATCAAAACATCGACAGATATGGCCCATTTACAATCCCAACCGACCTATACCATAAAAAAGTATTTGTGCAAAATTTTAAGCGGCTAGCTTACTCCTTCAAAAGTTTGCGTGCTTTCGACAGGCAGACAGACGGACGGGCATGGCTAGTTCGACTTAAAATGTCATGACGATCAAGAATATATATTCTTTATGGGGTCTTAGACGAAAATTTCGAGGAGTTACAAACAGAATGACGAAATTAGTATACCCCCATCTTAAGGTGGAGAGTATAAAAAGAAAAAATCTAAAATCACTTTTCAACAAATTTTGATTTAGATGAGCCATAACTAAGCAGCTACAATGCGTAGCACCTTTTTCAAACATTCATTTCAAAGGCTAAACACTTTGCCATCATATGCCGTTCTAATCATTCAATTACCTTATTCGGTTCAAAATATGTGATTTTTGCTACGAAAAAACTTAAAGCTCGCCACCGTTTGACGGCAGCCTAGTGTATGACTCCGTATGATAATGAACCAACATTCATGCTGACCATTTGATTGGGGGTTGGGTTTCTTTGAGAGAGGCAGCGATGAAAATATTGTCAAGTCTAAAGGGTGACAAGAACAGAGCTTCAAAGTTGTTTGGCTATATGGACAAATATCCAATTCTCACATTTGCATGCGCGCACTCACACAATGTCATTTGGTGTTGCACCCCATGCAGGAATACATCTTTGTGGCGTAATTCCCTAAATATGAATGGCATGCAATTGCATGTTCACGGGGAAGGTAAACATGCCGCTGAGCTTTGTCCTCATTGCTGCGGGCATGGCGCAACATCAAGAATTGCATATTTACACATCCACATACACACCCACATGTACAATGAGTCAGTAACACGCACTTTAATTAACAGCGCAAATTGACACGCACTGCAACTGCAAAGCACATCGTATGCCGTCCTTCATAGCCTGCCTTAACAAAAGCCATTGAGTAATGGTGCTGATGTCGAAGATGACAATAAAGAGATGCGTGGGTGCTGCATTAATGCCAGTGAGTGGCATTGTAAAGGCTGGCGAAAATATTACCGGAAAATGAAGAGTTCATGCGGCAACTACACCCTGAAGAAAGAAATTAAGCTAATATGTTAATTGCAAGCACAGTCTGTTAATTGAAATGATTAATCAAAGCCAAACTGCAAGATCAATTATGAAAGAAAAACCCGTTCTTTCAGGAATAATCCACCGAATTTATTATGCACACCTCGTAAAAATGCAAAAGAAATGTCACTGCCGTATTTGCTGTTATGGCGGCCAACGACAACTGAATTCAAACGATTTCTAAAGCACCAGCAGCAACAACAGCAGCAGCAACAAACAAAGGACGGTCTTTGTATTCTGACGAACGTATTAGCGTTAGTTTCAGCAGGTGTAACTAATGGATGAATATTCATAACAGTCATCTTTTGTTTCATGCTGCGTACGTTAGTGTATGTGTGCGTTTGAGTGTCGTTGTATTCATGGACAATGGAAAGGAGTCTTGACTGTTTGGTCGCGAAAATTTCCATTGCTGCGTCAAATTCACATAAACTTTCAGTCATTGTGGTCAAGTCACAGGAGGGCTGGAATGACTATGCGCCTGTGTGCGTTAATGTCCCTACGGTCTCTTGCAAAATTCCCACTCACACACTTTCACACACACACGCACCCACAAACACTCCAATGCATTCGTTTCATTTGGGTACATGTAAATATTCATTAATGTCCATGATGTTGATGACACATTTGCGCTGCTGTGCCATTTGGCATTTACCGCGGTTGTCTGCAGGCGCAGTAAATCTCAATTAACGGCAAAATGTGTTAAAACCCCCATTCCATGTTAAACAATTGTTTTTCCTTGAAAGCTTTGAAGGTGAAAGGTGTTAAAAATGTGATTTCGTTTTTCTGCGAGCCATTGGTCCCGTCCAGGCTTATGGGGATTTTCTCTACTTAAACAACGTAATAAAAATATACATAGATGTGCATACGAGCGCAGCCCTTTACAGGTTTTATCACTTTCACCAACATAAACTCAACAGCAGGTATCTGCACTTACAAACTTACAAGCCATTGCAGATGAATCTCATACACAACCCACAAGTGGTGATGTTTTTTGTTTCAATTCAACAATTTAAAGGCAAGACATATTTTTTCGATAAATAAAAACACAAAAGTCTTCTAAGGGCCAAGAAGTCAAATAATTATGGACTTATTACGATAATTTTTGATCTAATTGGTGGATTTGGTACCTCAAGTTCCAAATCATAGGCCAATATTGATCAAGTGCGGCGAAATTTGTGCAGATTAATAGAATATTGTAGCTAATATGGCCTTTCATTTGTAAAGCGGACAATTAATATCCAAGGCTGATCTAAAGCGATTTCGACCGAATTTCGAAGACATGACCATGCTAGCCATGAAAGAAATCACTGTGCAAAATGTTTAGAAGATTGGTCAATAAATGGACTTGAAAAGCTCTGAAAGTGAAAATCTGTCAATACAAGTATAGCAGAAGACACAGACAGACTGACGCACAGACATGGCTAGATCAACTTATAATGTCAAGACCCTCACATTATATCTGTCAAACTAGACATTGACTGCTCATTATACTGTTGTAAAGCCTCCAAAAGCGTTTGCATCTGATTTTATGTAAATAGAAAGTTATTAGTAATGGAGTTCAAGCATAATAGTGCGATTGCGTTTTATTTGGATGGAAAACCACAACCGGCAATTGTTGGCGAACTCAAACACTTCAAAAGTGAATTAAATGTTAATGTAGCGCCACATAATTCGTTATAATGATAATGGTAGCGTTGCCAAACGCCAAGAGTTATAAAAACACCTGAAATGCTTCGGTGTACTTCAACTCGTCCGCACAGGTTCTTTTAAATTTTCCAGCTACCAATCCGATAGACTTTTCTATTTGAGTCTATTTAAGAGAGAACAAGTTTAGAACTAAACAATTAAAAGCGTCCTAAGTTCGACCGGGACGAATCGTATATACCCTCCATCATGATTCGCCTTTGTCGAGTTCTTATGCCGGTATTTCGAAATTAGAACTCGGCATAATAGAAAAGAATTGCTATGCTAATGGAATTGAATGCTGGATAGTAGAAGCCATTGTGTAAAATTTCTGCCAAATTGAATACGAATTGCGCCCTTTTGGGGCTCAAGAAGTAAAATAGGGAGATCGGTTTATAGGGGAGCGGTATCAGACTATATGCCGATTCAGACCATATTTGACACGTATGTTGAAGGTCATGGAAGAAACCGTTGAACAAAATTTCACCCAAATCGGATAATAATTGAGCCCTCTGGAGGCTAAAGAAGTCAAACCCCAGACCAGATTATACGACAGCCATATCAGGTCTTGGACCAATTTCAGCCATACTTAGCACTGTTGTTAGAAATCATAACAAAACACCTCATGCCAAATTTAAAATCGGATAAAAATTGGGCCCTCAAGTGCCTCAAGAAGTCATGATCCAAGATCGGTTTATATGGCAGCTATATCAAAACATGGAACGATATGGCCCATTTACAATCCCAACAATAGCATACACTAATAAGAATTATGTGTGCAAAATTTCAAGCGGCTATCTTTACTCCTTAGAATATTAGCGTGCTTTTGACAGACAGACGGTCATGACGATCATGAATATATATACTTTATGGGGTCTTAGACGAATATTTCGAGGAGTTACAAACAGAATGACGTAATTAGTATACCCCCATCCTATGGTGGAGGGTATAAAAATATGCAAGTACGGATAGGCTGAAGATAGCCGTTGTACGGAAATAGCCCAGAGTACCATCGAATTGCATTCGTGCAGCTTGCAATTCGTTTTTAATCGACTTTGAGGAATTGTAAAGTCATAAGGCGGTCATGTCAAACAGAAGTAGAAGGATTCTGAAACTTAGATTACGTCCATTAATTTTGATCATGTGAATCAATAAAAAATAATTTCGTAAAAAAATTAAGTCGTTTCAATTGGTAATACTTTGTGTCAGATACCTAGTGTGTACTTCACTGGGTCGCAGATTCATATGTCGAGGTGCTACAAATAGGGAGACTAGATTGGTATACCCTAATCCTAAGGTGGTGGGTTTAAACATATGTTTAATTTTCTCGGTTTTCGGCTAATTAAAATGGCCATAACTTCTAAACTTCAACTTCCAGCTGAAAAAAGGGTCTATTCGTAATCGCTTTCAAAGTTAAAAATTTTATTAAAAATCAGTAAAAAAAATTCAAACCTTCAACAGAGAACTGCATGAGACCCATTAGCCGCTTTGGCCAAAGCAATTGTCTGTTACTCATGCCACCTAAAAACAAAGTTAGCTAGAAACCCACGCAGTTATACAAAGGAGTGAGAGTTAACCGAAGGTTTTGAGCGGCATAGGTATACTCCGCTGTTTTTGTGCACTTGCCTTTTTATTTTTGGATGAGAATTGCTTTTGTAGGTAACGTAACGTCTCCGTCTGTTCAAAAATGACAGACTTTTGTTTCTTTGTCCAAGCTATTACAAAGCATGCAAATTAATTTCAGCTTTCATAACTTTGAAAGGTACCTATGTGAGTGTGTTCTTCTATTCAGTTGCGGTTTATGTGAGCCCTCGTGCGTATTGCTTAAAACCCGAAATATGATTGGCAATCATTGTACGCTCAACGTCAAAAACACTTGCAACAGCGCAACGAGCATTTCATGTTTTGGGCGTTGAGAGTCGTAATCGTTAACAACGATTGATGATACAAGGTGTGAGGGTACCGTTTACTTCATGTCTATCGTATGCACACATTTTTTATGTGGCTTGCTGCTCTTCTCTGGTCTTCAACTATTGTATAAATGGTTTTAATTCCTAAACTATTACGTATACGGATACGATCCGTACGGATTACGGATATTGGAAACAGTCGAAATCGTCGGTAGGACGGCGAAAATCCTATGGAGTGATCCGGATCGTGAGAGGACGACGGAAGGAAATAAGAAGGAGGGCAGTATAGTTTTTGGTGTCATAACGGGACACATAGGACTACGAGCTCACTTATGGCAAATCGGTGCGGTAAGTGATAGCATGCGTAGGGAATATGGGGAAGATGTTAAGATGGCTTTCCGGCTTCCGCAGCTAACAGACACCGGTACTTAGATGGGGGACTCAATACCAGACATGAACCAACTTAGGGGAGTAGTATGGAAAATGATTAAGGATTTTGGAAGTAGCAAGGAATTCCTAACCTAAAATTGTCTTTTTCGAGGTTACTTTTTAATTTTTGGAGCGCACAACAAGCCGATTACTGGCTTAGGTGTATGTCCATAGTGGCATGGGGCGGATTAATATCAACACCCTCTTTCCAACCTATCATACGGATATTGGAGGAACCAAAAAAAAAGTTGCGATTCGTAAGACTTTTCTTGATTTGTGAGATAAATCTAGTTTAAGACCCATTTGCTTTTCCCAGCGACGATACAAAGTGCATGTGCCAAATTTCAATCCAATAGAAAAACGGCCATCGCTAGATGGATTTGCGACTTCGTGCCATCCCTGCATATTTCTTAACTGTCTTTATAGTCTATTGTTCTTGATGTTGAGGTTCCGGGCTGTAGGTGTTTTCTTTTTAAGAACACCTTTATGACTTGCCTTTCAACTCGGGCCGTGGCATTTATAGCGGTTTTAAGAGATATGGCTTGATATTCATTTACCGCTTTTTATGCACGTTCCTTAGCCTGTTTGTTGCTTGCTTACTGCTCCCACAGTGGTAACACATAATTTCTAATTAACTTTTTGCTAAAAGCAATTTAAGCCAACAACTGAATATACAACAGCAAAAACTCACTCACACAAACACACACACACACACACACTCGTGCAGATACCAACTCTCTCTCCCATACTTTGGATGTACGGGCGTGGTGAAAATTGTCATAATAAAATTGTAGCCAGCAACAATCTTTTTACGAGGCCTTGCGGGACCACATAAATATAAGGACGGAACAGCTCAGATGAAAGCGTATCCCAAACAACTCAGCTCAACTCAACTCCACCCAACAAATACATGGCAAATGCCAGAATGGTTGGTTGGGAGATACATGGGCGAGAGTGGTGAGTGGCCAACATCAACCTGTGGATACGCAGTAGTCGAGGCATGGGGACTAAGAGCGGATTCCCCCATTCCACCGTCTGGACCGTTATCCGGATACGGTGGATGGTGTGAAACAAATAATCAGCCGACAGCAAACAATGAACGGCAGATGAATGGTAAAAACAAAAGCTCCAACAAAGGTATCATAAAAATGCGTTTCTCTTGTTCCTCTCACTTGCCGAGTTGAATTAAAGTATGAAAATGAAAATTTATTTCAAGTCGTAAACGCAGCGACAGAAACACAGCTCGGAGCCCGGACACGGCGATAGTAAAAGCCAGAGCACAACAAATCCATTATAACGTTGTTCCCATAGTGAACGACGCCAGTAACATACGACCAGAGTACATTTGTCCATTCCACTGACAGGCAAGTCCCCACACTAATGCCAAGGAAGGCGGAGGGTTTGATAATTTCAAGATAAACATGCAATTGCTGGATTTGTTTGAATGCTAAATCTTAAACAATTTTTAAAAGCATAAATTTGAGTTTACTTTAATGCACCCCGAACGTCAATTAAAGAAATTATTACCAACTAAATCATAAAAAAACAAAGTTCGCCCGGGCCGAATCTTGGGAACCCAGCAGCATGGAGTCTGCTTAATATTTACACAAAATAAAATTAGTTGAAGGACATAATTTTATACCAAATGCTGGCGCTTGTTAACACTACTCTTTGAAGAGGTGTCGCTCTGCGGCATGCTGTTCGGACTCGGCTATAAAACGGAAGTCCTTATCATTGAGCTGAAACTTGAATCGAATCATTGATACGTATGTGAGAATTTTTGCGCCCTGATTTTATACCCACCACCGAAGAGTGGGGGGTAAACTAATCTAGTCAATAGCGTGCTTTTGACAGACGGACGGACAGAAGTACGGATTAATTTAAAATGTCAAGACAATCAAGAATATACATATGTACTTTGTTAGGTCTCAGATGAATATATCGATGTGCTACAAACGGAATGACGAAATTAATATACATCTATTCTATGGTATGTCTTTCTACTACAATTAATGTCTTTATACCATTGAAAAGAAAGTGGTTGGCGACATTTGCGAGGTACAATGCCATGCATGGTCATTAAAAAAATTTTAACCACAGAGGTGTCGCAATGCGGGACGCCGTTCGGACTCGGCTATAAAAAAGGTCCCTTTCACTCATTGAGTTTAAACTTGAATCGGAAAGCACTCTTTGATGTGTGTGAAGTTCGCCCCTGCTCGGTTCCTGCTGCTTTTACAAAACTAAGGTAATGAGAAGTGCGTTTTAGGGGCGGGTTGGCACCTCAGACAATTCGACTCAAATATGGATATCGAATTCGCCCTATACTTCCAAATCCCTTTAATTTCAGCCCCATATTGTCATGGCCGGTAAATATGAAACGTTTGGAGGGTGTTTTGGGGCTGGGGCGGTCACCGGCACTTTGCACAGAAAATAGATATCAAATTCGTTCTTTATTCCCAAAGGAAATGAAGTTCAGTTTAGGGTGTGCTTAAGGGCGTACCCCAAAACACTTGGCTCCAAAATTGGATATCAAATTCGTTTTCTACTCTCAAATACCTTTCATTTGAGTCCCATATTATCATAATGGGTCCCATTTGACGTATCTTTAGGAGGAAAGCGCCACCTATACTTGAACGCATATTTTAATGTCATATTCGTCATCTACTCCCAAATACCTTTCATTTGAGTCCCATATAGCCATGGTCGGCTAATATGCCCTTTTGAAGGTATTTGGGGGTGGGTGAACTCCCAATACTTGGACCTAATGGGTCTAATGGCGTTTTCGAGCGTTGGCGTGACTCCTTATACTTCGATTTGATTTTGTATGCCAGATTCGAAATCTACTCCCGAATACCTTTCATTTGAGCCCCATATTGAAACGAACATCCAATATGTCTGTTTGGGGGAGTTTTGGCGTTGGAGCGGCCCGATGGGTACTTAGACTTATATTCGTATTCTACTCCTCAATAGCTTTAATTTGATACCTATAGTGTCCCGATCTGTCCACTTTTGATTTTGAGTTGTGTTTTTGGCATAAGGGGGAGGATCCGTCCCCCGTCCGATTTTGAAAAATTATATATCCCATGTTTCCTTCCAGACCACCCAACACAAAATGCGAAAATTTCAAAAAAATCAGTTCTGCCGTTTTTCAGTCTGTACGGAACAAACAAACCGAGTCCCATATATCCGTGAGGGAGGGGGAGGGTCCGTCCCCCGTCCGATATCGAAAAATTATATATCCTATGTTTCCTTTCAGACCACCTAACACAAAATGCGAAAATTTCGAGAAAATCAGTTCTGCCGTTTTTCAGTCTGTACGGAACAAACAAACCCAGTCCCATATATACGCGATTGGCTAATGTGCCCATTTTGGGCGTTTTTTGTGGGGGTGGGGTGACCCCTTATACTTCGACATGAATTTGTATGCCAGGTTCGTTATATACTCCCGCATAATTTTCATTTGATACCCATTTTGATTTTATGTGGTGTTTTCAGGGTAACGGGGGAAGGTCCGCCCCTTCCGTTATCAACAAACTATAACTACAATACTTCGTTACTATATTCATAATTTACTCCCGAATACCTTTCATTTGAGTCCCATATTGTCATGATCGTCAAATAAACCTATTTTAAGGGGTTCGTGCGGCTAGGGCGGCCCTCCGAGTACTTGGACCCACATTTTTGTATGAAATTCGTACTCTACTCTTAAATACTTTTCACTTGAATCCCATTTTGTCCCGATCGGTCCACTTTTATTTTTGGGTAGTACTTTCAAGTTAAGGAGGTGGGTCCGCCCCCTCTCCCGATATCAAAAAATTATGTAGCCTATGTTTCCTTCCAGACCAACCTACACAATCTGTGAAAATTTCAAGGTAATCGGATCAGCCGTTTTTGAGCCTATACGGAACAAACAAACACAAATTGAATCTTATATATAAAGAAGATATGTCTTTGAAGTTAAGATTAGGGTGCGTGATTATAGGGGAAGGTATAAAAAACGACAGACACAACATAGAAAGGATATACGGATAGATGGACATGGCTAGGCCGAATCAGCAGGTATTTCTGAGTGGAAATACACCTTTTATCACAGCAGCAGTAGTGATGCAGGGAAAAGTTTGTAGTTTTGTTATAAATTCCACATAAATGTAGTCTTAGTTTACCAATGTCATTCTAGGAGCTAAAATACTCAACTTGATTCCTTAGAAAGAACTACATCCAACTCTGGACTTTTTGTATTTTTCTTACTAGGATTAAAAGGACAAAAATGGACTGTATGCATTTCAAAAAAATACTTTCTGTTTTTCGGGACCCTCTAATGTGCATGTACCAATTTTTTGCGAAATGAAGTTTGTTCACTTTGCCAACAGATTTTCCATAGCTTTTAGTCCAAACTTCCTGAACCGCCCTCGTTAAAATACTAATGCGATTTGTTGTCTAATGCAACATTACCCTCTATGTACGTTTTTGTGTGCGTAATTTATATGTCGCTGTATATATGCGTAACACGTTTTATGCCTACACTTAATTTTATTTATGTTTGTTTCTTTGCCTCAAAGCAAGAAATGCTCATATTCGTGGCCAATATTCATCATAAGGATCATTTGGGCCATCGCCCGCATTCGCATCCGCATAGGCATAACAAAAGTTAATTTACCTGCTGCCTAATGCCTTTGATGTCATTATCCTGAGCATTATTTCTTTCACCTTGGCTTGGCTGGGCTGGGCTTTTCTTTAAAACCATCATCAAATGTGATATTTTATGATTTCATAAACATTAAAAAAGATGTCATTCAATTTTAATTACAAAATGCGACAGGGCGCCTTACGCCCTTCCACGAACCGGGGTACTTGAAATCAGGTCAGATAACATAACGTTCGGTGATGATATTCTGCTGCTATTACTGCCGCTGCTAGCTACTGCTGTTGCATTGGATTATGTTGTTATGACTAAGTCGTTAACTTTAAACCAACAACAAACACAACAATCACAACAATAATAATTATGGTTATGTCAGATGAAGATAGCAGTGAATCATATCCAAAAACAAAGCCGCAATGAGAATTTATGTTAAAGCTGTTTCCCCCTCTCTTCCTGCCCGCATGGCAAACTATGTTGTTCGAGTTAATGTATCCCCGATAATGACTGCAGTTAAAATGAAATATTAAATTCAAACAATAACAAGAAATGAGAAAGGGTTTGCCAACAAATCAACCGACTATAATCACCACCTATGGATAAAACATATTTACTGTTATGTTTCACAAAATAGGTATCGTAATGATAGGAATACTGAATTACTAGAATGTTTATGAGCCAGAAAAGGCCTTATTGATTTACAACAAGTAAAGCAAGGTAAAGATCGGACGGGATGGTCTATATAATAACCTACTCTAGTTTGTGTATCTAATACATCTTGCTACAAAACATGTGAGCAAATTCTGCGAAATATATATCTGGTCGGGTCTGAATAAAATCACTGAACACAATGAAAGTATTTGGGTAAAATTTTGTTTACATTGGACTAAAATTGAGATTAGAACAAGAATTATGCGGATCAGACCACATCCCCATAATTCTCACCATCGACCGATCACCCGACTCCATAACCTCAGAGCGCCAAATGTATATGAATCAGAAGAAGGCTGATTGGGCTCGCTTCAGAGAGTATACCAATCGCTGCTTTAGTGAACTGCAACCCTTTCGGATGTGCTAGTTGCCGAGAGAAAATTCCTAGACATCATTAACGCAGTAGCCGCTCGCTTTATACCAGCCGGTCGAATACCCCATGCGCGGCCCAATTTCCCGGCACAGGCAGTGGTACTCGCAGACAAGCGTGATGGGATTCGTTGTATGGACCCCTCTAACCCCAGAATCAGCGAGCTGAACCTGGAAATTAACAGGTTAGTCAACGAGCATAAGCGGAATTTGTGGATTGAACACTAGGGGCAATGTAACTTAGGTTTAGGCAAGCTGTGGTCTACTGTTAAGTGACACGCTAACCCCAGTAGAGGCGATGACATGACCTCAGTCACTTTTGACGAAGTAACCGTGACTGATCCAAAGAGATGAGCCAGGTTGTTTAACCGTCAATTTATTGTGTATCCCGAGTGACAGGGCAAGGAGGATAGCCATTCGCAGTATCCGTGGTCTCCAAGCCGATAGAAAGCCATCACAATTTACCGAGTGCGAAGTTGGCGCCATATCGTCCAGGGCGTTGGCCCTGACGGAATCTCTACACTGATGTTGAAGAATCTGGATTTACCTGGAGTTGAATACCTTACTACTGTCCTCAACATGTCTTTGAACATTCTTATAGTTCCCGATGTCTGTGAAATGGACCGAGTGATTCCGCTTCTGAAGCCTGGTAAGGACCCGACTTTGGATGAGTCGTACAGACCAATCTCCCTTCTCTCATCAATAGCAAAGACGCTTGAGGCATTAAGCCTCCCGTGCCTCGTAGGAGATTTTCCATTCGCCGAGCATCAACATGGATTTCAAAAACTGCATAACACAACAACTGCTTTGCATGCCATCACCGCACATATTTGCAGTGGCCTCAATCAGCCCAGGCCATGTGATACGACGGTCCTCGTGGCACTGGACCTATCGAAGGCATACGGCACGGTCAGCTATGCCAAACTATTTGAGGACATCACCAACACGTCCCTTCAGCCAGGCCTGAGCTGGTTCGCGAATTATCTGTATGGTCGCCAGTCATTTGTGGAATTTAGTGATATGAAATCAAAGCACCGTAGAGTGGAACAGGGAGCTCCCCAAGGTGGAGTGATATCTCCGGCACTGTTTAACCTCTACCTATCCTCCATTCCACCCCCTCCAGATGGCATAGAGATCGTATCATTTATTTATTTATTTATTTATTTATTTATTTATTTCGTCTATGGACTATAATCCTTACAGACAATTGCTTAATAGTAAATTAATTCTAAAAATCTTTTAAATTCATTAATATTAAGAGAGAAATCTATATCATAAATAAGATTTATTCTATTAACCTCTCTGAGGGTTCTTATAATCGGCTCATTCATGGCATAATTTGTTCTATGGTAAGGCACATAAAAAAACTCAGTATTACGCAATCTCCTCGTAGGAGCATTAAATGAAATTAGATTAAGTATATAGGGACAATCTATCAATCCATAAATAATTTTGTATACAAATAAAATGCTTTGAAAAATTCTCCTTTTATACAATAGTGGTAAATGGATTAACTTACACCGGGATTCATATGAAGGAACTGGCTCAGTAAAATTTAATGAATTTAAACAAAACTTTACAAACTTTTTCTGAAGGCATTCTACACGACTTGTCTTTGTATGACTTGACGGATTCCAAACAATTTGTGCATATTCTAATTTAGATCTGACCAAGGACGTATAAAGGACTTTTCGGACATATGGATCATGAAATTCATAACTGTGCCGCTTTATGAATGCCAGAATTGCATATGCTTTTGGCATTATGTAATCAACATGCGCATTAAAAAGTAATTTAGAATCAAAAAGTACACCAAGATCAAGAACCTCCGTCACTTGATTAATAAGACTTCCTAGTATATAATACTCCATTAGGACCATAGATCTTATTCGGCCAAAACAAACATAAAAACATTTCTTGATATTAATTTGTAAACAGTTTTTACCACACCACTCAACTATGGCATTTAGATCACATTGTAATTGGATTGCATCTAGCAAATTATTCACACATTTATAGAGCTTCAAATCATCAGCATAGAGCAAACAGCAAGAGTTAGATAAAGAACTGGAAATATCATTTATGAATAAATTGAATAACAACGGTCCTAAAATACTACCTTGAGGCACTCCCGATTTGGCAATATAGCATTTAGAGTTTACACCATCAATAGACACCATATATAACCTATTCATCAAATAAGATTCTATCCATTTTAAAATAAGAGAATGAAAGCCCATATTTTCCAATTTAGCAATTAAAATCTTATGTGAAACTTTGTCAAAAGCTTTAGATAGATCCAAGTAGATTGAGTCTACTTGCGATTTCTTTTCAAAACAATCATAGCAAAAATTTGTGAAAGTTAGCAGATTCGTTGTTGTAGATCGACCTTTGATAAATGCATGTTGATAAGGACATAAAAATGGCTTAACTGAAGCAAAGATATATTTGAACATAATATGCTCAAAAATTTTAGATACATTCGAAAGCTTGGATATAGGTCTATAATTTACTATGTCAGACTTCCTACCACTTTTAAATACGGGAGTAACAAATGATATTTTCCAACTATCAATGAAAACCCCAGACCGCAATGATTCATTAAAAATTAGCTTTAAAGGAAGGCTAATGGAATAAGCAAGCTTCTTCAAAAGAAAAACAGATAATCCATCCACATCAAGTTTTCGAGAGCTGTTCAAGGAAGCAATTGCCTCAATTACATCATCCTCTTCGATTTGAATAAAGCCAAGATCAATGCACGACTTAACCAAGTCTAAATTAGTGGTAGAATCGCATAACAAATCATTACTAAAAGTGGATTCGAAAAAAGTAGCAAACAAATTCACAATCTCAAAGGTTTCATAAGCAGATTTATCTTTTAAGCACATCGGCGAAGGATAGTCACTGCTAGATTTTTTGTTATGTACATATTGCCAAAAGGACTTTGGATAGTCTTTAATCCTATTCTGAAAATCCAATAAATATTGTCTATATAAAAATTTATTTAGGCAGTCAAACTCTCGTGAATATTGCTTATAAAGACGCATGTACTCTTCATCATTAGTGGCTTTGTGCAATTTATAAAACTTATTTCTTAGATTCTTTAATTTTTTCAGGCCAGGAGTATACCAAGGAAGCTTATGTATCTTACACTTAGCGGGACGAATGTGTTCATTTGTAAAACTATTTACAACATTAATAAAATCAAGAAAGCAATTTGTGACCGAGCTGTTATAAAATTGATTGAGCCAATTATGATTCGCAATTGAAAAATTTAATAACTCAAAATTACAATTTTCAGGATTAAAATATTTGCAATTAGAAAGAATAATTTTTGGAAACATAATGAAATCTAAATCAATTTCTATTGCAACATGGTGCATATCTGCACTATAAAAAGGATTTATACATGATTTTATAGCAAACTTTAGATTTTCACTTATAAAAATTAAGTCTAGGATTCGATTTAATGAGTTAACAAAACAATTTATCTGGCTTAAGTTTATACTTAAGAAACTATCAACAAGATTAATTTCAATTTCAGAGTTAACATTGGTTGCATATAATTTTTCAGAATCAGGAAGTTTAGACCAAATTAATTTACCCAAGTTAAAATCACCAAAAACAGCTATCTCATTTAGACAAAATTTATCAGCAATTTGTGTAACATTTTGAATATGGTTATTATATACATCGTAAGAACTTCCAGGAGGAATGTAAGATACCATAATAATAAGAGTTGATTGGCCAGTTATACTAATACATAACTGATCTAAAATAACATCAGCGTTTGGTAAATCAATTTTTAAAGCTGGCAATTCACGACGAACAGCAATAAGAACACCTCCACCTCTAGAGCAGTTTGTGCTAACGGCATCTCTATCTTTTCGAAAAACTTGATACAATCGGCAATCAAAAAACTCCTCATCATAAAAGTCATCATTTAACCATGTTTCCACAAACACTATAACATCGTAGTTGCACTGACTTGTAAGTAAAAATATATCCATGCTTTTTGTTCTCAATCCAGACATATTTTGAAAGTAGCATTTTAGCTTATTGGGCGCAGCATTTAAGTTTGTTCGCTTATTGCTTTGTCCTTTGGAAAAAACTGGAATGGACGAACTTTCACATCTTCAGGCCAAACTTCCGGTTTAAATAACTCCTTATAAAAAGCTTCAGATATTCCAAGTTTGAAGCTAACACTTCTTAAAGTTGAAACGTCTACATCCTTCTTAACAAGTTTACGGCAGAGAATATGATCAAGACTTATATCAAGGCGATTTCCCACATAATTCAGTATTGCATCCTCAGAGACTGTTGACTTGAAGGAAGATATGTGCACCCACTTTCTGCGTGCTACAACATCTAAATCATTTGTTTTGTTTTGCCCAATTATAAATGCTTTATTTCTGTTGTTTCTTTTACGCGAGACACTAACCCACTCAGAAATGTTAGCTGGGTTATTAGTTGCAGTATTACTTGATTGAGGATGAGAAGATAATGCATGAGAATGAGTAGTTTCAGTGCAAACACTATTCTGATCATTTGCAACAAAACCAATGTTCTCATTGGACACAACAACAGCAGCAGTTTTACGAAAATTACCGCTTGTAGTGGGCACATCAGCAGAAGCAGCAAGAGATGAAGAGAAGGGTTCAAAAGCAGCCGAAAAAGCAATTGATTTGGTTTTGTTTACCACACGAGCATTCGAATCAACATTAGCAACAGACGAAGGTCCACAACCATCGCTCACAGCAGCAAGAATATTATTTGGTTTCGCTTTGTTTGTCATTTGAATGTTAGTTATGATGGGTACATTGCTTATTTCATTATGCTTTGCATTATTTTCGTGCTCACTCGCAGAGAGCGAAGATAAAAAACATTTTGATGTACATGAATTAACAGCAGCAACGGAATTATCTATTCTCTCACACAAGAGTGACTTAAGGCATTCTTTTAACTGTGTAACTTCTGCCGAAAGTGTACAAACGGCAGTAACCAAATCTTTGGATGTTTTTAAACAATCATCACAATTATAAACAATGTTTTTAGTTTTTTGAATCACAGAATAAACCGACTGTTCATCGATATCGGCACAGAACAGATGTAATTTAGAATTGCAAATGCAGCACTTTACATATTTTGCACTCTGAAGAGCTTTGTAACACTTCGCACACAATGTTTTTGGCGGAGAACACATTACTCATCTGCTTAGAACAACAGCCAGGCGAAGACTTCATATGCGGAAGTTTGTATGAACATGGCATCAACCCCCCACCCATTGATGACATCTGCGATAGGTCGAACGTCTACCTCAACGAACTTGCCTCATATTTCGCTGCAAGAAATCTAAAGATATCTGCCACCAAATCTTCAGCCACATTGTTCACAACAAATACGCGTGAGGTGAATACTGAACTGACAGTGATGGTCGATGGAGAACTGATTCCGACCATCAAGTGTCCCAAAATACTTCGCGTCACATTTGACAGCTCTTACACATTCTCCCCACATGCCACAGCAATTTGCGATAAAGTCAAAAATAGAAACAAGGTCCTCAAGTCACTTGGAAACCTTGTTGACCACGTACAAAACAATTGGCCGGTCAGTGGTAAGTTATGCAGCGTCAATGTGGTCTCGTCAGCTTTGTGAAACGCAGAGGAATAATATTCAGATCTGTCAGAATGCCGCCCTCCGAACTGCGACGGGCTGTCTACTCAGTTCTCATGTGGACCACCTCCATCAGGAGACAAAGAACCTACCAGTGCTAAGACATAACTATTGCGTTGCCCAAAAAGTAATTGCGGATTTTTTAAAAGAAAGTAAATGCATTTTTAATAAAACTTAGAATGAACTTTAATCAAATATACTTATTTTACACTTTTTTTCTAAAGCAAGCTAAAAGTAACCGCTGATAACTGACAGAAGAAATAATGCAATTACAGAGTCACAAGCTGTGAAAAAATTTGTCAACGCCGACTATATGAAAAATCCGCAATTACTTTTTGGGCAACCCAATACATGCTGTCTGAGCAATACCTTTTGGGCTGCTATCGCAGAGATCATCCAAATCAAACCTTAAGGTGGATCTACATGATCTAGAGTATGAGGTTCAGCGCTACAAGAGAGAACCTCTAGATCAAGCAGCATATAAAGCAGGTCTAGACAACATTTATGCAGACACGGTGGGAGATGCGGTAAATAGCTACCGGGTGAATGTAGTCCTTGGAGAACAACCGTCTCCATTGCACCTAAAGAAATTGACCTCCCCCGGCTAACCAGAGTAGTTCTGGCTCAACTACGTTCCGGCAGATGCAGTCGCCTCAACTCCTTCAGAGCAAGGATTGATGCCGACGTGAACGATGTACGTCCCGATTGTAACCAGGGACATTTTCAAAATATGAACTGATCACACAAATCGTTTGGAAACTATTTGTTTTCTCGTATACCCATGCTTTTTCTCGTATACCCATGCTTTTCGTACTACGAAAGCAGAAGACAAGAAAAATAGTACTTTATCTGAAGCAAATGTACCCATATACATGCATTGTACAACGTGCACTCGCTAAAATCCAATTCAATATTTATTTTTGCTGATGGGCTCAATTTATGCGTTCACTCATCTCATTACTTGGTGTCTTGTTTATTAGATTTACTCAGTTCTCAATTGTCCCATACAATGTTGTATTTTTAAACGAAGATTTCAGTTCTTAAAATACTCAATGATAGTTAGTGTGTCTTGAAAGCAGAAATGAATGGTCTTGCGCAGGCCTTTGATGTGTGCTTAAGATTGCATGCGTTTTATCTAATGCGCGTAAAACACCCTGTGTATTAGGTGTTAAGGTTTGTTTCTAAGCAATAATAAAATTAAATCAATCCAAACCGTCAAGTTAAAAGGTTATTTTCTCTGTCATCCTTTTCAATGTGTAGCAGGAGTCCTGCACAACCATAAATCTTTCAAAAGACTGGTTTGAGCAAAATTTAATGGCAATCGAGCAACAAACGCTACCTGAGCCTTACTCATAAGATTACATGTACATACGATCAGAGAGGCAAATAAAGAATCAGACATATCTGATACGATTTAATATCAAAACTTCTTTTAATTTTATATTCTGTTAAAAATTTTATATGTAAACATTTCACTTAGCGAAATGAGTGTAGTCGATGCGAACTTTTCATTTATACCTCATACGACACCCTGATCTGCAAACTAATTGACAGTAATGCACAAAACTTCTGAAGACAAGAACCAAAACTTACGTACACTATTAGCAGGGCATAATAGATTTTAGGCAAAACTAGGATCAATTAAGAAATTTGTGGATTGAATTAAAAATTTGCTGAAATCGAAACTATAAAGGAATATGTATTATTGATTAACAGCTCTAAAATTTGGATTTATGATAGGATAAAAAATCCAATTAAAGTGTTTATTGACTCCATAAACCAATTATTTGAAAATCGCAATAAATATGCCGCAGCCCATAAACCACACTAAACTATATTTTTTCGGTATTTTTCTTTCGACCAGATGCGGTCTATTTGCTTGCTTAGCCAGATATGAGCGAAAGAGATAATTTATTAACGGGCGGACTTAAGCGTGTCAGTGAGCTGAGTTGTAGTGAACTCGAATTTACTGCGCGGGTCCTGGTTTAGATTAACGCCAAAGGCTTTAGTCTGTGGCTTAGTTGGCATTACTATGGGCGATATAAGACTACCACTAAAATGTAACATAACCTGCGGTCGGACGTCGTCGTTAAAAACCCGAAGCTCGTTTATCACTTTGGATCAATGGCTTCTTTGTGAAGTTTTTTTAGAATTTATCTTAAATTTTGATTCTGGTTTTGATAACAGCTTGGTGGGTTTTTTTCGTACAAATTAATCTTTTCTAATATTTATTCATGGTGGTGAGTATCCAAAGGTTCGAGTCGGTGCAAATTTTCTTTCTTAAATTTTCACATTCTTAAATATTTTTTTGTTAACCCTTCAACAAAAAATGGGGCTATTCCAAACTTCGTCATTTATTGAGGCACCTTAACATATTGGTCTAAGATCCTTTGAAGTGTAAATATTGTTGATTGTCATACAATTTTTAAGCAATCTAAGCATCTCTGTCCATATGTCCGTCCATCTGTCGAAAGTACGCTTACTTTTCAACGATTACAGATGGCCGGCGGAACTTTTCTAGAAATATTTCTTAATAATGCAGGTCAATTGGTATTGTATGTGGGCCAAATCGGTGCATATTTAACACTGAAAAAATGTAAGTCCTTATTTTAAAGATTCGAGCCAAAGATTATCAAACTTTATTTAAAGAAAAAAAAAATACAATAAATTATCAAACTTTCTTAAGTAACATTTCATTTTGGACAAGATATTGTCCTTCATATATTTTTTTTATATGGCCTTGGAGCAATGCAACAGTATTAAAAGACACCGTACAAATAGGAGCGTCTTTAAATGTTTAATTTTATACCGTCCACCATAGGATGGGGGTTTATCAATTTCGTTATTGTGTTTGTAACACTTCGCAATATGCGTCTGAGACCCCATAAAGTATATATATTCTTGATCGTCATGATGATGAATAGTCGATCTAGCCATGTCGATCTACTTCCGTCTGTACGTCCGTCCGTCTGTCTATCGAAAGCACGCTAACTTCCGAAGAAGTAAAGCTAGCCGCTTGAAATTCTGCACAAATATTTCTTATTAAGGTAGGTCGGTTGGGATTGTAAATGGGCCAAATCGGTCCATGTTTTGATATAACTCCCATATAAACCAATCTTGGGTCTTGACATACCAAAATTTCAGCCAAACTGGACAAAAATCGCGGCTTCCAGAGATCAAGAAGTCAAATCGGGAGATCGGTTTATATGGCAGCTATATCAGGTTATATACCGATTTGGACCGTACTTGGCACAGTTGTGAGAAGTCGTAAAAGAACACTACAGCCTATTAGGATGAAAATTTCGGCGTGTAAGGGCTCAGAAGTCAAATCGAGTGATCTGTTTATATGGGATCTATATCTAAATCTGAACCGATATGGCCCATTTGCAGTCCACAACGACCTGCATCAATAAGAAGTACTTATGTAAAATTTTAAGCGGCTAACTTTACGCGTTCGACCGTTATCGTGATTTATACAGACGGACGGACGAATGGACGAACGGTCATGGCTAGATCGACTCAGAATGCTGAGACGATCAAGAATATATATACTTGATGGGGTGTCGAATCAATATTTCAATGTCTTACAAACGGAATGACTCGATTAATATACCCCTATGCCTCTCCTAAGGTGGTGGGTATAAAAAAGAATTTTTCCAAAAATAATAATTAGACAGTCATCTATGAAGAAAAATAAGACTAAACCAGTGATCAAAATTTGAAACGGATGGTTATGTCGGTTAATAAATAGGAAACTAAATCTAAAGATGGCATCTTTATTTTAAAATTATTGTACTTTAACTCTTTTTCACTGCTAAAATCCTTCGAATAAGGAAATAGCTTAAATTTTCGGCCATATTTTCCCAGTGTTGATATTACTCATGTATACACAAATCTCCTGATATGACTTCTTAGATCAGTAGAGGATGCAGTTTTCAACTGATTCATTTCAACGCCCTGTAAATCAGGTTGTAGAGGGCGCAATTTATACCCGATTTGGATAAATGTTTGCATATGTCTCCAATATGACTCTAAATATCCTTGCCAAATATAATTTGAGCCGAATAAAACGCCCTCAAAAATCAGGTTTTCTCATTGAATAGTTCATTAACTGATTAACTCATTTTCAAGGTACGGAAATTCTTTCAATTTCTCAGAATCTTCCAATTCACTGTATAACCATCGTCAAGAAATGTTATTACAGCATTTTATTTTTATTGAAATAATGCCATATGTACTCCCAAAACTTGGATACACCAGTAATTGTTGAAGTTTTTCTAATCTTAATTAACTATTTAAAGAATTTGGGAAGAATCCGGTAAATAGCCTCAGAATTCAGCATATATTTCGTTTTTGTTCCCAAGCAAAACAATTTTAGTCTTTATTATTAATCTCTCTTTCCTGTTTGTCTGTCTGCCTGTTGGTCTGTCATTTTCACAACGCGAACACTTCAGTTTTAGCATAAGATCTAACCCTTTTGTCATATATTTTAATTAAATGCTAATAGTTCTTGTTGAAAGCTCGCACCATTACCACTCTATGATGACGGTGCTGATGTTATTGTTACTTGGCTTGCTGCTGAGACGCTGATGCATGTGATGATAATGGCCACGATATACGAGTATGTTCCACTGCCATATACTCCGGCAGCCATACATTTTAATATATTCCCACAAACATGTTGTATGTATGTCCGCATGTCACTCGATGTGTAACAACTGCTGATGTTGCCAAATTCCAAAGCTGCTACTACTGTTTCCCAAACGAGCGAAAGAGAAGGAGAGCAGAAATGAAAACATCTTATGGATTAGCATTTCGAACATAAACTTCATAAACATGGATGCACTTCATCTCTTTGCCGTTCTTCTTCTTCTTCCACTATGTAGTGTAGCCTTCGAGTATGTGTGAAAATGTTTTTGTGTGCAAAGTGTAAAAGTTGTTCTCCTCCTTCCAGAGTTTATTATGCGAGTGTGTCTAAAACAAACATACGCCACCACCACGTGGGTGTGAAAATATGCACTCGTATGTATGGCTGTGTGTGTGTGCACTTGTAGTCGGCTTTGTTATCCCACACCCTGCCACAAACCTTAGGTGGCAACAAAAACTACGAATGGCCCCAACAAATTAACAAATCTAGCAAATAGGATTGCAGCACAAATGCCAACACCAGCCCTAACGCACACTCACACACTTATCATTCGTGCCGCATAAATTTACACTTTATTTTGGAAATATATTCACTGATGGAGGCGTTAGCGTTGGCATACCACCATGTCCTTGCAAAAACCAACTGAAGATCTTTTTGCTCTTCACGACTCTCATGTGGTATGTGGCGGTACATGTCAACTCAACTGTTACATATCCTGAATTAATTTCAGCACTTTTTTGGGCATCTTGACTTTACATCAGCTCTGGACTGGAGCTTCCGTTCGAATTTGTCCCGCAAAGGCTGCCGCACAAGGCATCTCTGCAAAAGCAGAGGCTTTTTTTTTGCGCAAAAAACTCAGTTCAGGCAAATGTCGATAGATATTCTTCTGGGTATTGCCTTTGACCCTAGTAAAATATGATGCCATAAAATTTTTAGATTTTGGCACAGATATCTGCAAAACAAAAGCAATGCAATTGAAGAGTTTTTAATTGCAGAACAATTTTATTGCCACTTCCTTATTTTGCCATGCCTAATAGGCAATTCATTGAAGCAACATACACTCGTAGCCCATGGTGAGAAATTTTGTTTCCTTTCTCAGCAACGCGCACAATTCTTAGAGGTCCTCACAGTACAAGTAGTTCAAACCACGTTTTGGAGCATCAGGCTATAAAATGGAGAATATTTTAGTGCCTCCACGAGAAAGAAAAAAACGAGTAAAAAGAGACCCAAAATGGGGCCGGACCGAAAAAAATCCGTACATCTTCCTGAATACCAATTACTTTTAACAAATGTGAGAACATACCGAATATAGAACATTTCATATATAATTTTGTTAGATCGGAGCATAATACCTCATATTGGATGAAATATTTTCAACGCTATTGATTAATTTTCTAATAACAATACCGTTGGTCCTAGCGCAAAAAAGTGACTTGCGGAAAATTTTACGACAATTGGGCAAAAAATGGTATGAAGAACAAAAATTCATAGACCCATAGACAAACAGACAACTCACAAGTATACATGGCCAGACAGACATGGAGATGGCTATTTCAAACCAGAAAGTGATCCTTAGTCTATTTGTATGTATTGCTAAAGCACGGACAGGCGAAGTGATGACGAAAAAGCAAAGCATTTCAGATTCAGAAACTACGGTCGTCTTATATATGAGCTATATCCAAACTACATCTATAAACAAGTAAAAAGGCGTTAAGTTCGGCCGGGCCGAACTTTGGATACCCACCACCTGGGGTAATATGTAAACCACCTTTCATCAAAATTCGGTGAAAATTTCATACCTTATGTCCCATATCGAAATATGTTCCGATTTGGACAAATAATATAAGTACAGTAGCTATATCTAAAAATAAACCGATCTGAACCATATACGACACGGATGTCGAAAAGCTTAACATAAGTCACTGTGTCAAATTTCAATCGAAATTGGATTATAAATGCGCCTTTTATGGGGCCAAGACTTTGAATCGAGATATCGGTCTACATGGCAGCTATATCCAAATATGGACTGATTTATGCCAAGTTGCAGAAAAATTTCGAAAAACCCAACACAAACCACCGTCCCAAACTGCGGCGAAATCGGACAATAAATGCGCCTTTTATGGGCCCAAAACGTTAAATCGAGAGATCGGTATGGCAGCTATATCCAAACCTGGACCGATTTGGGGCCAAATTGAAGAAGGACGCCGAAGAGCCTAACTAAACTCACTGTCTCAAATTTCAGCGACTTTGAACAATAAATGCGCCTTTTATGGCCCCAAAACCTAAAACCGAGATGTCGGTCTATATGGCAACTATATTCAAATCTGAACCGATCTATGCCATATTGCAGAAGTATATCAAAGGGCTTAACATAACTCACAGTCCCAAATTTCGGCGACATCGGACAATAAATGCGCCTTTTATGGCCCCAAAACCTTAAATCGAGAAATCGGTCTAGAAAACAGCTATACCCAAATCTGGACCGATCTAAGCCAAATTCAAGAAAGATGTCGAAGGGCCTAACACATTCAAGTTTTAAGCTCAATGATAAGGGGCCTCCTTTTTATGGCGTGCGACACCTCTTAGGAGAGAAGTTTTACATAGCATAGTACCTCACAAAAATTGCCAGCATTAGGAGGGGAAAGCCACCGCTGAAAATTTTTTTCTGATGGTCTCGCCAGGATTCGAACCCAGGCGTTCAGCGTCATAGGCGAACATGCTAATCTCTGCGATACGGTGGCCTCCATATATCAAGATATAGTCCGATATAGCCCATCTTCGAACCTGCTTATGGACAAAAAAAAAAGAATCTGTGCAAAGTTTCAGCTCGATATCACTATTTTGAAAGACTATAGCGTGATTTCAACAGACAGATGGACTGACGGGCGGAGATGTTTAGGTTGTCTTAGATTTTTACTCTGATCAAGAATATATATACTTTATAGTGTCGGGAATGGATATTTCGAAATGACAAAATGAATATACCCCCATCCTTCGGTGGTGGGTACAAAAATGTTCGAAAACAATTCAGGGGTAACCTTATTTCTGAAAAAACGTCATGCTATAATTCTTTAAACAGGCGGGTGCAGAGATAAAATCTGACCAGATTTAATCTCAAGGAATATACTTTTGCCGATGAACATTATATTAAAGACCAACTGAAGCTAAATGCCGATTGCGAGTGACATATAGTAAAGATTGCCTGCATCCCGAAACTATTATTTTTTGCTTATTAAACATAATTTCCTGGGCCCACCATAGCTCAGGGATGAGCATATCATGATGCTAAACGTCTAGGTTCAAATCCCGGCAAGAACATCAGAATAAAATTTTCAGTGATGGTTATCCCCTGGCGACTCTTGTGAAGTATTTACCTCAGGTTATCCACCGTGTATCTTCTTTACTAAGTGGTGTTGCTTGTATAAAAAAGAGATCCCTGATCAATGAGCTTAAACTGGCTTCGGACAGTACTCATTGATATGAGAGAAGTATCCCCGTTGTTCCTTAAACCACATGAAATTTGTAGCGGAATTACCCACAAGGCAAAATCAAAGCCCAAGTAAAAATTTTGTTGCATAGTGTAACTGACTAAAAGACACCACACACCAAACATTTCATGCTGACGAATAGAAAACTATCAAATATTGAAAACGCCTTTCATTTTTAGTCGAAAACAAACAAGAACAATGACAACAACTTAAAAGCAATTATTTTTTGACGCTTCGAGTGACTGAGTGAATGATTTAATGGAAACGCTGATGGAAAACAATAACAAGTGGAAACAATAAAAGCGAGACACCACAAACAAAGCCGAAAGGGAACCCCATAATACCATTAACAGTTAAAGTCTATAAAAACAACTTAGCCTACCACCACCGCTCCGCCTGCCTGAAGGATAAGCCACTTCTGCCAACACAACGCGGGGGCCGCAAGCGGCGCGCTGTTGCCAAAGCATAAACACGAAAATTCAATTTTCCACAATTTCCCTTTTTATAGTTTTCTCATGCAGCTTATAACAATAAAAAAATCATAATATTAAAATAACAAACAACAAGCAAATAAAAAAGACCAGCGCCACATCAGACGACACCAATCAGTCGAGAAATGCTCGTAACTCAATGGAGGAGGCGACCCCAAGCCCATACATTTCGCGATCTCGCAAAGTTCAATGTCAGCGCTTCAACCAACCAACAGAGAGATCTTTTGATCCTTGATTTTGTTGAACTATCTGTGCAGCACCTCCCTCATAAGTCAAGGGAATGACACAAAAAAGAAGTTATCCTTAAATTAAATAAAACAACTAGAATAACAACAACAATAACAGCGACAAGTAAACGAGAAACGAGTGGAAAACAAGCAACACTTTCACAGCAAGTCTACAATTTTATGCGCGCATTATAGTAAACTGGTAATGGGCTTTTATTGTTTTGCAGCTCATGTGGAGTGGGCGATGTAGAAGTCAAGTTAGCAACCATCAACATGAAAAAGGACACAAATGACAGCCAGTAGTCTCACCAAAGCATAAACAATATTTACATTTTCCAGGAACTTCTATAAAACTGAAGTCAAGTAGAAATAGCAGCAGTGGCAAAAACGGAGCCACTGGGCCATGACAATGGCAGAGTCGCAAAGCGTTTTGAGGCGGCCAACATAAGCCACATACCCACATATTTTCTAGTTTGTGTCGCCCATTGTCTCCAGCTGCTACAGCTGCCGCTGTCATAAACAGTTTCATTAGAGTTAAATCCTTTTTTACGTTTCATTTTACAACTCTTATAAATTTGTTAGAATTTTATTGAATAAAATTGAGGTCTAAAGGATATTTGTATTTGTACCAATGGCAAAGTGCTCTTCGCCCTCCTTCGCCCTCTCCACCATCGCCTACCATCACTTTGCGAGTAGAATGGCAGACATAAAACTCGGCAGGATCATAATCAGTGCCTTTGTGTTTGTTTTTGGCTTTGTCATTGTCTTTGTGCCTACTGATAGAGGAGTAAATGTGTCATTTGCATAAAACACCCAGCGATGTCATTTTATTTTGTGAGAGCATTTTCAAAGAGAAACGTCAACAGTTGAAAATATTGGTGACAACATAAGTGCGCAGTCCTTATGAATGTCTTCAGTGTTGAAAGGTAAATGGCGCAAAACACACAAAAACAAACTGCAAGGTAAGGTGAGGCAAAACTCAAGCAGTATCGACTATATAACAGCCTTTATGCTTATATGGAGGCCAGCGTAGAGGTTAGCATGTCCGCCTATGACGCTGAACGCCTGGGTTCGAATCCTGGCAGAAATAATAGAAAACTTTTCAGCGTTGGCTGTCCCCTCCTAATGCTGGCAACATTTGTGAGGTACTTTGCCAAGTAGAAACTTCTCCCCACAGAGGTGTCGCTCATGGGCAAATTTGCATTTGCTTTATGCTTATTCTGAACCGATTTTAATAGACTTTGGCGAAGATGTTCAGTTGTATCGTTAGCTGTTTGGCTAAATCCGCATGATTTTAAGATGGTCTGATGAAAAATGTGATCTCTAGTTTGTACACAAATGAGCATGGACTAATAGACAGCTAATTCGAATATGAAAGTAAGTCAGAGTCGAGCAGTTTATTTGTTAATGGGTATATATTTCTTCCTTTGCGTTGCTACAAGCAAATGTACTAAGTTATAATGCTCTCACACACACAAATTAAACTTCAATCAAATCAAGCTCATGTCAAGTCATCTCAAGAAATCAATTCATATGAATGCTTTTATATAATTACCTAACTGGACGGCATTTTGTTATGGCAAAGTAACAACTTGAAAGTTAAATTGGGAAATCGGTTCTAATGGAAACCATATCGCAACCTGAACCGATGAAGCATTTATAAAATTGTAAGTAGATAGCTTCATTTGTGCGGAAGATATCACCGTTCCGACGGACAGATGGACTTATAGGACCAAGGCGATCAAGAATATACTATACAGCATATAGGGCCGCTGGTCAATGTTTTAAGAAATTCGATGTCGGAAATAATTCCTACATGTTTAGGTGAGCTCTTATCTAAACCGACCTCAGACCGAGCTATAGGAAAGTTAAAAAAAAGCACATTCAGAAAAATTAATAAAATCTTTATTTGAATCGATACTACGGTTCATATAATTCATTGTTTGAAGACTATTTCATGCAAATGCCGACCGTAACTGTGCCTCAAACTGCTAGTCAAACTCTTACATTTTGGGCAAAAAAAAAGATGGATATCATCTCACTGTAGCATTCACCATTCACTGTTACGTTACGATTCGCATCACCTTTGAAGAACTACGGTCCAATAATGCCACCAACCTTTAAACCGCTCCAAACTGTGAATGTTTCGTGATGCATTCGTAGCTCTTACAATGCATCTGGGTGACTTTCACTCTCAAATCTACAATTCTGCTAAATTAAGTACCCAAAAATGAACTTCGTCTATTAAATGGAAGAAGCACGCGATGAACTTTCTTAAATGAGCACGCATTTTGATAAAAAAATTCAATAGTTTGCAAGCGTTGTCTGTTTGTAAGACGATTCATGGTTAAATTATAGACCAAACTGAAGACGTTTGACAATGAAACAAAACATGAAATGTGCGTTAGCTGTTTAAATTAATGTTGCCAAAAAGATAATAGCTTAAAAAGCACCCATTATATGAATATGTATAACCCGATTTTTCCTTTCTGAGCCTTTGTCAGCGTATTTCAATTTTTTTTTTTCAAAACTTTGCACACTGTCTTATACTATAACATACCGTAACGATTTTCTTTGAAATCCGTTCAGATTTTGATACATCTCCTATATATATTTTTTATGAGATTTTGACCAAAACAAATAACAATAATTTGCTAACTTGTTTGTTTGGCACGAAATAAGTTCTTATGTCTATTGAGATCATTGTTGAATTTCAAAGAAATCGATTGAGATTTAGTTATAGCTCTTATATATATATATATATATATATATATATATATAAAGGGTGATTTTTTTGAGGTTAGGATTTTCATGCATTAGTATTTGACAGATCACGTGGGATTTCAGACATGGTGTCAAAGAGAAAGATGCTCAGTATGCTTTGACATTTCATCATGAATAGACTTACTAACGAGCAACGCTTGCAAATCATTGAATTTTATTACCAAAATCAGTGTTCGGTTCGAAATGTGTTCATTCACATTCATGTATCTCCCTTTTTTCACTCTATGGGCCTTTGCAACCGATCGGACCGATCTTTTAAAAATTTTGCCCAATGTTTTCCTCTATGACTGCTGCAATAGTTAGGAATTTAGTGAGAATTCTGTACTTCCAATTTAACCAAATTTTAATTTCGACGAGTAAGCCTGCATACCCAATATGGTTCGGGGCATCAAAAGGTCGGCTTTACCAGACTTCGGCCCATCTTTACTTGTTTAATATTCACTTCAATGTTTAAACACAATAAGTGCGTTGCCAAAATTTCTTACTCCCTCGCTGAATTGTCACTTTTTAGTTACTTTTAGAATATATTTTAAAGAGATTTCGTGATTTCAAGCAACAAAATACATTGCTATAGCCATTCTATCATTCATGAATTGGTCACTGGTTTCAAATTTTCTACTGTTAATGGTTAAAATTTAAATATAGATTTTTTGTTGTTGCTTGCGGCACTAACTCAATAAACCAGACACAAGAGAATGTATGTATCCTTAGTCTTCTGAACTTAAATAAGGCGTGTAGCACAGAGGCACAGCATATGTCTGTTTCAATCCTAGTAGGGGAGAATCTTTGTAAACGAAATCTTCAATCATTAAGTTCGACTAGGAAGAGAAAAACCAACAATCTTCGTCCTAAAGCCTAATACTGACTTCGACTTTTCGCCCGAACAACTGTCAAAACTCACTATTAACAAGTAAAAAGGCATTAGGTTCGGCCGGGCTGAACTTTGGATACCCACCACCTCGGGTATATATGTAAGCCCCCTTTCGTCACAATCCGGTGAAAATTGCATAAATTATGCACCCAAATTCGGCACGGACATTGACTGGTCTAATAAATTTAAGTCACTGTTGAATTTTGTATTTCAAATTTCAACAAAATCGGGTAATAAATAAAGCTTTAATGAGCTTAAGACCCTTAATCGGCATATCGTATATATGGCAGCTATATCTAAATATAGTCCTATCAGAACCATATTTAGATCAGATGGCGGGTGGCCTAAAACTACTTACTGTTTCAAATTCCAGCGAAAACGGATAAAAAATAAAGCTTTTATGGGCTTCAAACCCTTTAGCGACAGATCGGTCTATATGGCAGCTATATCAAGATATAGTCCAATCTGAACCATATTTAGCTCAGATATTGGAAGGCTTAACATAACCCACTTTTTCTAATTTCGGTTAATAAATAAAGCTTTTATGGGCGTCAGACCCTTTATCCGCAGATCGGTTTATATGGGAGCTATATCTAAATATAGTCCGATCTGGACCATATTTGAGTCAGATATTGGGAGGCCTAAAACTACTCACCGTTTCAAGTTTCAGCAAAATCGGATGAAAAATAAAGCATTTATGGGCATTAGACCCCTTATCAGCAGATCGTTCTACATAGCAGTTACCAAATATGGTCCAATTTGGCTCGTTCAAGAACTTATCCAGCGGGCATCAAAAAGACGTATCTATGCGAAGTTTCAGTTCAATAGCTCAAGTTTTGAAGGCTTTAGAGTCATTACAACAGACGGACGGACAAATGGACAGACACTCGGACATCGTTAAATTGTCTTGGAATTTTACGACGATCCGAAACATATATACATTGTAGGGTCGGAAGTTGTTATTTCGAAGTGTTGCAAACGGAATGACCATAGCATATTTTGCAGTCAATTAATAAACAATTATTGTGAGAATGAACTTAAGGCTTAACAGTTAGAAAAACGTGAAAATATAGAGGTTTAATCATTATACCCTACACCACTAATGTGGTACATGGTATTATAACTTAGTGAATTAGTTTGTAACACCAAAAGGAAGAAGATAGACCCATTGATAAGTATACCGATCGACTCAGAATCAGTTTCTGATTCGATTTAGCTATGTCTGTCTGTCCGTCCGTCTGTCTGTCTGTCCATGTTAAATTGTGTACAAACTACAGGTCGCAATTTTCATCCGATCGTCTTCGAATTTGGTATGGACATGTTTTTCGGCCGAGACGAAGCCTATTGAAATTGGAAAAAATCGGTTCAGATTTGGATATAGCTTCCATATATATGTTCGTCCGATTTGCAGTAATAATGCAATAAAATAGTCATTTGTTAACCGATTCTGTCGAAATTTGGCAGGAAAGATTTTCTTATGACTCTCGATATTATGCGGAGATTAAGAAATAGTTGGGATACTTCTCTCATATCAATGTGTGCTGTTCAAGTTGCAGGTCAATGACAAGCCACATCTTTTTATAGCTGAATCCGAACGGGGTGCCGCAGAAGAGGAGCATAACGTAGTTTATTACTGAGCCTCCAGAAATACTGAGGCGATTATCATCGCTAATATTCTTTCCATGATATGAACCTAGGAGTCCACCGTCATAGGCAAATATGCTGACCTCAGAGTCACGTTGGTTTCCATGCCTCACCTTTATAACAGAAATATATTCAATATACTGTAAAGTTAATTATTCAATACGCTCATAGCATAGAGATAAATTCATATGTTTCTGGCACCTTCAAATTTCCGAATATCTTAGGCTTTTGTTCTGTAAATGAAAACCACAGAAATCTGCAATGCATAATAAAATATTCAAGACGCACACTCACTACCAAAACACCAACAACAGCAACGAGAAGAAGAACAACAAAAATCAACTATTAATTTCAAAACAAATAAACACTTGGAAATTGAGTTCACCGATTACCAGTGCCAGCCTCACCACTTGGTGCGACCATAACTTGGCACCAGTGACAACGTATACAGCGCAACGGAGTAACTGCCTCGGCAAACACAAGAGACGTCATTCACGTCAAACCGCAAATAATCAACAAAAAGTCACGTATCCTTACACCTAAGGCCATAAAAACCAGAACGACAAACTCATCCAGGCAACGGCCATCATCATCATATATGACACTTCACAAGTGCCATCTGCCATATGGCCAAATGGAAAAACAAAACGAACCTAAAGCAAACAAACAAATAAAGAGAAAAAAAAAACGAACGGCCAGGATAACACATCGAGGGCGAGCTCCAGACGAAAGAGTGGACCAATGGCACATACAACAACAACAAAAAATTAATACCAAATAAATAAACAATGATACGACCAAAGTGATAGGGCCAATAATGGATGGATGGATGGCTGGACGCAGGGGCAGGGTAAGCTTAGCAAGTAAACTGTGGAATGAGCTGTGCGGTTGTATGTATGGTGTAGTTGACCATAGTTGACATCCAATCCTATCGATATTCATGGGAGGGGGAGTTAATTCCTTCAATTTCCCCCTCAATGAGTCTTTGGTTGGGTTAGCTTTATGCTTAGCCACAGTGAGTGAATTTTGATGAAAAAAAGATTCGAAATTAAGCGAAGCGAAAGTAAATGAAATTAAACTACGCGCTACCATACCCACCACCAACGAATAGAAAAACAAAACTTCAATCTGCGACCCTACAAAGTATATTTTCGATAGTACTGACCTTATTTGTCTATATAGCCATGTCCGTCCATCTGTCGAAATCATAAACTGGTCCTCTGAACTTATTTCTTGAGTCCTTGGGGGCAATTTGGGTTTGTAAAAAACCAGGAAATGGAAAATATTAAGTATTACATTAAGGAACAGGGGAAAAACTTCTCCCATATCAAAAAGTGCTTTCCGATTCATATTTCGGCTCAATGATAAGGAACCTCCTTTTCTTCACGTAACCAACACGTAGGGGATGTCCCCTATATATGCAGTGCATTGCGTTGGCAATTAGGAAAGTTAAGGGCTGAAGGGGGGAAAGAGGGAGCAGTGTTTGTTGATATTAGTCTTACATTTCTGAACGTCAATGTCGGTGGGAAAGACATTAGCCGCAAGTCGATTCCACATACGAATGGTTCGGGCGAAAAATGGATTTTCTCGGTAATGCATGGTTCGGTCGACTGGCCAATCAATTACAAACGGGTGTGAGTTCCTGCCAAGTCTTGTATTCCTGGTGAACATCTTAACGTCAGGGAAAAGAAGACGAATATCCCTGGAATACACGCCATGAAAATAACGATAGAGCAATGCAACGCTACCCATATTCCGACGATGTTCAAGGGAAGCAATAGAGTTGGATAGCCTACTGTCCCCAATCAATACCATCGTTCTCCGTTGAACACGGTCAAGTAGCTCCAAGGATGATTTTGGAGCTCCTGCCCATATATGAGAGTTATATTCCATCCTCGGCCTGATGTAGGTAGTATAAATATTGAGAAGATCAGAACAGGTGAAATATTTCTTGCACAGCTTAAGAAAGCCCAAACACTTGAATGCTTCTTTCGACACTTCGAAAACGTGTTTTTTCCAAAGGACATCACATTTCATCTTCATACCCTCAATATCTGTACCGTCGATAGATATCGACAATTGAAGTGGTTTAGTGAATCGCTTGTGAGACAAGAAACATCACTGCGTCTTCTGTGCGTTAAAGTCTACTCTGTTCATTCTACCCCACTCGGAAATGGCCAACAAATCCTGGGAGAGCGTCTCATCCATTATACGCCTCCTGTCCACAATTTCTTGAGGACTTGGCTTATGGTCGAATGAATATGAATTACACAGACTACTGTCATCGGTAAATGAGTAGTCTGGATTTGAAGTCTGACCCAATAGATCGTCAATGAAAATAAAAAAAGGAAGGGGAATGGGAAAGGACAGAGCCTTGTGGCACACCTGCGGTCAATGTATACTCATCTGATGAGAACCCATCTACCACAACTCGTATAGTGCGATCTCTGAGAATGCTCGATATAAATCGAACGAAGTTATTACCGACACTAAAAGCGACAAGCTTTGATAAAACTGCACCGTGCCAGACCCTATCAAATGCTTTGGAGATATCCAGAGCCACGACCTTACTCTCACCAAACTGGTGGATAGAGTGACTCCATCGTTCCGACAAAAATGCCATTAGGTCTCCCGTAGAGCGATTTCTGCCGACCCCAAGGCGCTAAGATGGCGATTGAAATACCAATTTCCGACCCTACAAAGTATATGTATTTCGGATCGTCGTAAAATTCCAAGACGATTTAACGCTGTCCTTGTGTCTGTCCGTCCGTCAGTTGTAATCACTCTACAGCTATCAAAATTTTAAATATTGAGCTGAAATTTGGCAAAGATACGTCTTTTTGATGCACGCTGGTTAAGTTCTTGAACGAGCCGAATCGGACCATATTTGGATATAGCTGCTAAATAGACCGATCTGCCGATAAAGGGTCTAATGCCCATAAATATTTTATTTATTACCCGATTTCGTTGAAATTTAAAACAGTGAGTAGCTTAGGGCTTCCCGTCATCTGACCCAAATATGGCTCAGATCGGACTATATTTAGATATAGCTGCCATATAGACCGATCTCCCGATAAAGGGTCTGAAACCCATAAAAGCTTTATTTAAAACCAATTTCTCTGAAGTTTGAGCCAGTGTTTAGTTTTAGGCCTCCCGACATCTGACCTAAATATGGATTAAATCGGACTATATTTATATATGGCTGCCATATAGACCGATTTTAAATAAAGGGCTTCAGAGCCCATAAAAGCATTATTTTTTAATCCGATTTCGCTGAAATGTTAAACAGTAAGTAGTTTTAGGCCACCCGCCATCTGACCCATATATGATAAAGCCAGGACTGTATTTAGATATAGTTGTCATATAGACCGATATGCCGATAAAGGGTCCGTAGCTCATAAAAGCTTTATTTATTACCAGATTTTGTTGAAATTTGAAATACAAAATACAACAACTCAACTCAATGTACGTGTCGAAATTTGGGTGTACAAGTTATCCAATTTTCACCGGGTTGTGACGAAAGGGGGTTTTCATATATACCCGAGGTGGTGGGTAACCAAAGTTCGGCTCGATTGATAATCGAGAGAGAGCTAAAAATAAATCTTAACCGACTTTCATAAACACTGCCAAGTTGGTGGAAACTCATTATGACAGTTGTTTCTAAATCTGAACCCGATTTTCCAATTTCAATAAGCAGATTGATTGAGAAAGTGATCGTAAGTGGATAGTTATGCTTATCAATTGGTATATGTTTCCGCTGCAAGATGTTGCTATCAAATGCACTAAGTTAAAATGCACTTTGCCACTGTCAAATCGTAGGATACAAGGGAGCATGTTCTTTCCACATCTTTACGTCTCCCTCCACTGTGGTTCATCTTAAGTATAAAAGAGTCAAATTACCAGTCTCTTTACATGTACAATAACAACAGAAGCCGCTCCCAATTAGTTTATAACGCATCCTGTCAAGGCTAAAATGTTTCTCAGCTAAATAGTTAAAAAAATCGAAAGAAGAAATTGTGATTTATTCTTTTAGAATAAGCCGAAATTATTTTTTTTTTTTTGTAACAAATTGCCGACCTAGCAGTGTAATCCACCACTATTGACGCTCTAAAAGGCACGTACACATACTATGCATGTGTATGTGTGTGGTTATACCAGCCAGGATAAATTAGCCCCATAAATGTTTGTGTGTGTGTGTGAAGAGGTGGGAGAGTGTCGTTCGAGGCAAAGTGCAAACATTCATAAATTCCATATGGTTAATGTATCTCTGGGGTATGTTCGGACACCGAAACAAAATAAACAAAGCGTAAAAGACTAATAAAACATATGGAAAATTTCAATTACGATTCACTTTGGCTGTGTGCCCCTTATCAAATATAACAAATACACCAGCATTTAGGGCACGTGTAAATTGCTATGTGTGTACGTGTATGTCAATACGAGTGTGAGTGCGAGATATGAGGTAGTGTGTGTCATAGTGCATGCTTTATTTTACCAAACAAAAACAATTAAAATTGAAAGTTTCTAAATTAAAAAACCGCAAAACCCCCCATTCTTGTGTTAAGGCACAACATATGTTCCAAGGATTAGTACATAATGTTTTACAGGAAACACACAATTTTAGGTACTCCATCGTAACATCCGGTGACTACAATGGGGAGCTCCTTTACTCATTTCATAGCCGCCGCCGCCACCACCCTTCGTCTAAATCACAGGATCCCTGTGCTTGCCACCCACATGCAGAGGAATGTTGCCATCGTACGGATTACAGCTGTGCAACAAAAACATTAATTCATATTTGAGCAAAGTAAAGCCTTTTAGCCTTCTTGGGGTTTCTGCGTCGTTAAGCCCATGCGAGCATTGTCAGAGCTACTACAACAACTAAACAGGATGTTTAATAATGTTGTGGTGTGGCAAAGCAAGGCAAGCCAAACCAAGGCAGGGCACAAAACAACGCAACTCCACATCAAAGCAGAGAGCCATTCCTTCAGTCATTATTCGTTCGAAACATAATTTAAAATTTATAACAATATTTAAGTCAAATTTAAGCCCATGGCATTTAGTGGTAATCAGGCGGCAATCTAGCAAGTGCCAGAGCTAAGCGAAAAATGGAAAAATCAAAAACTTTCTCGGAATTACGTCTTACAATTTACTAAGGGCTTCTTCACCTGAGCATTGAATGTTTGAGATAATTTGTAGACGATTAATGGAAAAACCCAAACATCAGATAAATTAATCACCCACAAAGACCCAACTCAATGAGAAAATCCATCATAAACTAATTCAGAAAAAGGTTTCTTTGAAGTGCTTCTACTCAGGGTTGTTTTTAAGCGACTTGCGAAAAGAATTCCATGTTAGTTTCATAAATTCCAAAACGAATTATATTAAATAAATAAAATGTAGTTAAGTTTAAAGGCGGATTATTTAAACTACTGCTCATTCAATAGCTCAACAGGCTAGACCAAGCTTAGACCAACAGTTAGTTAAATCTATGGAAAAAACATGGAGCCGCTGTTCAAAACGAGAGTTGGAAGCAATCCATATATCGTGGAATCAAGCCAAGGCTTTGGCCAACGATAGACCAAGACGAACAGAGCTTGTTGATGCCCTATGTTGAAACTTCTTATATATATAAAAATCAATTTGTGTTTGTTTGTAGGTTTGTTTGTTTGTTTGTATGTTGGTGTGTTCCCTGTAGACTCAGAAACGGCTGAACCGATTTGCTCGACATTTTCACAAATGGTGCATAATGATCCCGTGGTGAAAATAGGGTACTACATTTTTTGATATCTGAAGGGGGGTCGGACCCTCCCCTTTCCATAATTTTCAGAAACGCCAGATCTCGGAGATGGGTTTGTGCAATTTAAGCGAAATTTTGTGTGCTCTCATATGGTACCCTAAAAATAACAAGTAAGAGCGTGCTAATTTCGGCCGGGCCGAATCTTATATACCCTCCACCATAGATCGCATTTGTCGAGTTCTATACGCGGTATCTCTTTTTGGGCAAACAAAGAATATTGAAGAAGAACTCTTATGCTATTGGAGCTATATAAAGTTATAGTCCGATTCGGACCGTAAATGAATCCAGAACTTTGTAGAAATTATTGTGTAATAAGAAGCAAAATCGGAAGATCGGTTTATATGAGAGCTGTATCAAGCTTTTGATCCATTCAGACCATATTAGACACGTATGTTGAAAGTCATGAGAAAAGTCGTTGTACAAAATTGCTGCCAAATGACAATTCGCCCTCTAGAGGCCTAAGAAATCAAGATCCCAGATCGCTATATCCGGTTATAAACCGATTTGCGCCATTCTTAGCACAGTTATTGGAAGTCATTACAAAACACCTCATGCGCGCTCAATTGGCTCAAGAAGTCAAGATCCAAGATCGGTTTATATGACAGCTATACCAGATTATGAACCGATTTAAATCATACTTAGCACAGTTATTGAAAGTAATACCAAACCACTACGTGCAAAATTTCAGTTAAATCGGACGAGAATTGCGACCTCTAGAGGCTCAAGAAGTCAAGACCCCAGATCGGTTATATGGCAGCTATATCCAAATATGGACCGATTTAAATCATACTTGGCGTAGTTGTTGAAAGTGATACCAAAACACTACGTGCAAAATTTTAAATAAAATCGGATAAGAATTGCTCCCTCTATAGACTCAAGAAGTCAAGATCCAAGATCGGTTTATATGACAGCTATATCAGGTTATGGACCGATTTGAACCATCCTTGGCACAGTTGTTGGATATCATATCAAAACACGTCGTGCAAGATTTCATTCCAATCGGATAAGAATTGCGCACTCTAGAGGCTCAAGAAGTCAAGACCCAAGATCGGTTTATATGGCAGCTATATCAAAACATGGACCGATATGGCCCGTTTACAATACCAACCGACCTAGACTAATAAGAAGTATCTGTGCAATATGAGGCTCAAATAAGAGGGCTTTTAGAGTAGAACACGAATCCGATATATATTTTCAAGGCCAACTCACTGAGTGGCCGCCCATCCCCCAAAACACCCCCCAAGCCAGTCATGTTTGCCGACTATGGAAATATAGGGCTCAAATTAAAGGTGTTTGGGAGTAGACCACGCATCTGATAATATCAACATTAGGGACCAATTGTCCAGGGGACGTCCCACCCGATAACAACCCCCAACAGGACGTATTTGCTCACCAAGACATTTTATTATTTTAGGCATCACCCCTTCTCCAAAACACCCCCCAAAGGGTAAACATTTTTCGACCATGCCAATATGTGGCGAAAATGAAAGGTATTTGAGATAAGAAAACGAATTTGATAACCTATTTTGGGGCCATATGTTTGAAGGACGCCTCATCGTGTAAACTCCCCTAAACCAATAACAATACGGGATTTAAATAAATGGTATTTGAAAGAAGAGCACGATGCTGATATTTTTTCAGGGCCAAGTGTCTTGGGGACCGCTTCAACACACTCCTAAATCAGATATCATGAGAATATCGGGCTGAAATAAAGTATTTTAAGAATGGAGTACACCTTACATCCTAACTTAAATTCGTAGACCAATAAAGATCATATGGGATTCAGATAAAGGCACATATATTATTAAACTATAAGTCAAGCGATATACTATTTTCGTAGCATGGTATTTCACTAAAAGATCCTTAATTATCGAAAATATATATTCCGAGGAAACTGTTGTCCCGGAGCGGGCCCGGGTCAGCTAGTTCTATATAAAGTTAATTCTCTTAATTCTAGTTTTACCCTTTTAATTGACATTTTATCTGTAGAAAATATATTATTTAAAAATTGCCTTTAAAGAAATATTTTGCTTGTTATTTGGTTTCCAAATTTTAAGGACTCGGAAAATTTTAAGATCCCGTAATCATCACCATGATAAATTTTCATTTTAAAATAATTATATCAAATGAAACCATTTCTTGGAATTTCATAATTTAAATACAATGCAGTATTTAAGGCAATTAATACGGAGCTCATTGCGATTAAGGGTCGAAATCTATCAGCCAATAGCAAGCAGTGTTGATTTTCGTAGAAATTTATTAATTCTGTAGGCTTTGACCGTAGACCGTTGGGCACAGTGAAATATTTTAATTAAAAAATTTTCATTCACCGTAACGTTGCGTCCAACAGCATCTTTGAAAAAATACGGTCCAATGATTCCACCAGCGTACAAACCACACCAAACAGTGCATTTTTCGGGATGCATGGGCAGTTCTTGAACGGTTTCTGGTTGCTCTTCACTCCAAATGCGGCAATTTTGCTTATTTACGTAGCCATTCAACCAGAAATGAGCCTCATCGCTGAACAAAATTTGTCAAAATTTGAACACATTTCGAACCGAACACTGATTTTGGTAATAAAATTCAATGATTTGCAAGCGTTGCTCGTTAGTAAGTCTATTCATGATGAAATGTCAAAGCATACTGAGCATCTTTCTCTTTGACACCATGTCTGAAATCCCACGTGATCTGTCAAATACTAATGCATGAAAATCCTAACCTCAAAAAAATCACCCTTTATATGCACTTTTTGTTTATGGACCGATGTTGACCAAAATTTGTTTTTAGGCATTATTTGGTGTAAGGAAACGAATTTGACGTCATATCTGACATATGCAAAATGTACGAGCCAAAAAAGATACGTTGAGAACCTTCAATGATAAAATGGTTTGAGTTCTAAGTTCTTTTGTGGGTATGAAGGTCTTCTTAAAACCCATTTTCCTCTTATTGTATCCTAAGAACCTACTAGGTCCAACTTTGTACCGGTTTCCCGATTTAGTGTCTTAGGCCTATAAAAGCCACATTTATATGCCGTTTTGGCTGAAATTTGGCACAACGAATTGTGTTAAATTCCCAGATATCTGTGCCGAATATGGTTCTGATCGGTCTATATCTTAGTATAGCTCCCATATAGGCCGATTTTCCGATTTAAGGTTCTAAGATTTGGCTGAAATTTGGCACAACGAGTTGTGTTTAGATCTTTGAAATCAGTGCTGAATATGGTTCAGATCGGTCTATATTTTAGAATAGCTCCCATGTAAACCGATCTCCCGATTTAACGTCTGAGTTCCTTAAAAGCCATATTTATTTCCCGTACAACCAATTGTGTTTAGATCTTTGATATCTGTGATCGGTCCTATCTTAGCATAGCTCCCATATAGACTGATCTTATTATTGATTGATTTGATTGAGATTTTTGAAAATTTGCCTTCCGCATTTTCATTGTATCGGAGTTTTGCAAAACAGAAACCGTTTCTTTAATACACCTTTGCGTTTAACACTAGAAAGACCATGATTTTTTATATATATACCTACTTGGACCAAACCGGTTTAAGTAGTATTTTGACAAAATTTACGAACAGAGCTACTATTTTATACAAGGAGTGAAAATGAGCAGTAAGTCTATTTAGGTATACCGTATACGCAAATCAAATTTCGTCGCAATCCGGTGAAAACTGGACAACTTAAGCACCCAATTTCAGGGGGACATTGAGTGGTCTAATATATGACACTGTTCCATTTTGTAGAACAAAATATTGATACCGATCTGAACATTTATATACCGATCTGAACCATATTAGGGTCGGATAGCGGGAGGCTCAGAAAAACTCACTGTGTCAAATTTCAACGAACACCAACAATAATCTATTGAAGTCGTAAAACTTGTTTGAGAGCAGATTTAAATGATTGCAAAAGAAAAAATTGCATCAAACACTGAAGATGATTCACTGAAACTATCACTATAAAACTAAGATATTCGTAAATACAAGCACATTTTGAAGGATTTGAAAGATTAGGATTGGAGAGCAGTACAAAATGTAACTAAATGCGATGGGTGAGTTCCTGCACCCAATAGCTACCACAATATCAATTAATAATAGAACATTTGAGATATATCTACCGATTTCACGAATATTGAAGAATTTTTGGAGTTTTTCGATATTGAAAAAATGTGGATCCTCAAAACAAAATCCTGGCTACGTCCCTGGTGGAGGGCATAAGAACTTTACTTGCAAAACAAGTAAAGTAGACATTCTATTTTGGATCCATACGAATTGTCTTTATTAAGGGAACTTACAACTTTAGTTGGTTAAAGCATTTAACTTTTTATAAATAATTTGATTAAGATTAGATTTAATATAAGTTTACTTGGCTGACGGTGGATTCTATTGATCCATATACCTTTGTCTTTTATAACTGTTCGCCGACTATTCTTGGCGGGAAACCATTTTCTAGATGAAAAATGGGTTTGTTGAGATTTAATATTCACAATATTATCTTGTATAGAAAACCATTGCAATAAACGCTGGGATGTGTTGAACAAAACATGATGTCACTGATGCTGCTACATTGTGGTCGAAACATTTTAATTTTCTTTTGTGCAACATATTGAAGTTACATTTGAATACTCTTCGTGTTACATAACACTTGCGAAGGTTTCATGTTCCTTCGCAAAGCAAGAAACAGAACTGTGTGAACATTTTATATTTTTGCATTTCCTTTTCACCATACCGCAGAGATATCTTTTGTTCTCGTGAATAGCACTGAAATGCTGCTTGGCCATCTCCCAACCAAGTAACTGAATAAAGTCAATTTCATTTGACAATATCATTTGCGATAACTTTACTTCAAACATTGAAATTTCATGCTAAGATTATAATATGCTATGAGCCCATGATGGGGAAGACTGTAAGTTACATAAATAGTCACAAGAGCATTATAATCACCACGGAAAATTAAAGACTTAATAAAATATCCACCAAAAAATAACAGTCGAAATTTGTAAATTAATTGCTCGAAAAAACTTAATGACATTGTCTTACCCACCACCATTTAATTTAATATTTCTAGTTGTCTCAAACTCGAAATATCTTCTTGAAGTTATAAAATATTATCTCCTCTTAAACCAAAATTACTATGAGGTTATCTTTTATAGCTAAGCCCGGTTTTTGTTTATGTAAGCAAAATGGATTTTTTTAAATTGGGGTACCAAAATTGAATAAAATCATAAAGGGCACGTGACTGGAAGCTCATTTGTCAGCCACAGATGTCACAGACATGAACATATGGTTAGTGCCGTTTGTTTTAAATAAGAGACAAAAATAAAACAATAACAATAATAACAATAATAATAGAAGAGTCGACTTGGGCCGACCTAATTAATTTTCAGTGCTAATCAGTGAAGTGCTTGGTGGGCGCCCCAGCCCCAAAAACACCCTCCAAACGGTTCATATTTACCGCCAATGGCATTATGGGGCTCAAATTAAAGGGATTTGGAAGTGCAGCACGAATTTTATATCCATACAGCGAAATAGAAAAATACAGCTTTTATGCGCTTAAGACCCTTAATCGGTAGATCTGTCTATATGGTAATTATATTCATATTTGGTCCGATTTTGCTCGTTCAAAAACTTAACCTGCGTATAGACAAATTACGAATCTGTGCCAAATTTTAGCTAAAAATCTCAATTTGACGGACACAAAGACATCGTTAAATCATCTTAGAATTTTACGATGATCCAGAATATGAATGTACTTTGTAGGGTCTGGTATGGGTACTTCGATGTGTTGCAAACGAAATGATTAAATGAATATAACTCGTTTCCTATGGTGGTGGATACAAAAATTAATTTTAGTTCCTGCCAAAAAAAAAAAAAAAAAAAATGACAGATGCGATCAAGATTTGGTCCCACCGCACTAAACTCGTTTTCATTTGTTTTGACTTTAAGACGAAACTTTTTTAAATTGGTACAAATCTGTTCTCTAATACGTTTTCGATAACGATTTAGCGAAAGTAAACTCTAAAGTTATCTCATGTTAATGTGATCATTTTAAAATTGGTTTAAACTTTGGAGCGGATTGGGAGTTTGGAAACCGATCTGCTATCGCTCCAGGTTCAACAAATTTCGCTACCGCTCCGCTCCCACCCCACTTCCACTCCGGCAAAATAGCCTGTTCCGCCCCGAACCCCTGGTTTACCAACTTATCCCTGTAACTTCAAGACAAAAAAGGATCAGAGCAGCAGGAAAATAATTCAATCTTGTGATGTTATACTATTGACGTTAACCTCTATCAAATTGTATTCATTACGTAAAGTTTCAAATTTTCTTTCAAGCTGAAGCGTGCTTATTATTGAAAGTCCCTGAAGACCTACTTAACGCTCCTCCAAGATGAGTTATATTAACAAAGTTTATAACATCTCTAAACTAACGATGTATCTTTTCTAACGCATCACCATAGGAGGGGGTATATTAATCTAGTCATTCCGTTTGTAACACCTCGAATTCTAAGTCGATCTAGCCATGTCCGTCCGTCCGTCTGTCGAAATCACGATATCAGTCGAATGCGTAAAGCTAGCCGCTTGAAATTTTGAGCAGGTACTTCTTATTGATGTAATTCATTGGGGATTTTCAATGGGTCGTATCGGTTCAGATTTGTATATAGCGCCCATATAAACCGATCCCCCGATTTGATTTGGCTGAAATTTGGAACAAAGACTTAAGATACGATTTTCAATATCCATGCCAAGTATGTTTCGAATCAGTCTATAAACAGATATAGCCCCCATATAAACCGTTCCCCGAATTTGACTATTTCAGCCCTTAGAAGCATAAATTTTCAACTGATTTGGCTGAAATTTGGCCCAAAAACCTACCTTAGGACTTACAACATCAGTGCCAAATAATGCAGTTAATACATTTTTAACGGAATCCATGGTGGTGGGTACCCAAAATTCAGCCCGGCCGAAATAAGCACGCTTTTACTTGTTTACATTTAAAATATTAAAAATGTGTGTCCAACGATTGCAAAAAAATCATGGGCGATTTCGATCCATTCTCCATTGTGTTCTTTTGGTGCTTCTCAGTGGTATCATGGTCTGCTGCCTAATCTTATCAAGTTTAAGCTCATGCGTATCACATTTGTATATAGCTGTTTAAAAAACCTATATCTCGAAATAAATAGAGCGTATGGTAATGCGGATAATGTTAAAAGTTTATTATAATCTAGGATTCGAAATATATTGGTGGTGGTTATCCCATTTTCAATAAATGTGCTAATGTCCTAAGGTAACTAATGATCCCTGGCGACAACTACAACAAGTTTCGTATAAGACTTACTTTTATGCTTTAATGGCAAATGAATTTCTAATGAATATAATTTTCTATCAAATTTTCAAAACTGTTTAAGACCCACAAAGAATTATACCACATGCCAAAAGCTTCTCACAACATACATTTCTAACGAACGAAGCACTTTACTCAAAGACTATGGAAGGTCTATGAAGATGTCATTCCATTTTCAAAAACTGAATTTAATATGAAATTGTGCATGAAACTATGATTGTGGATGGTCCTTGTGCAAGAACGTACTTGCAAACTTACCAACAAAAAAAACATATGCTATGTATTGAGCAGAAATTTGTTTTGTGGTAGTTGACCTTTGTGGTCAATTTGCCTTTTAAGGGTATCCAACGCTTCTTCAATTTCAAATATCTCCCCTCATTTGGGACGAACAAATGTTTTTATTATAAACGCAAAATCATGTTCAGTCCTTAGTCCTTACTTGGGCCAGCAACAAGGAATGATAAAATTTATGCGGTTATGAAATGAAATACCTTTTTGTTGTTTTCTCTCTCTCACACACGCACACACACACACACAGGCTCACATTGTCCCACAAGTCTATTGAGCACAGGCAACCCAAGCAACAGCCTTAGCACAGAAAGAAACAAACCAACAAACAGGACGTAGAACGTTGTACACATCCGCTGAGGAAATGTTCAAAATGTAGAAATTTTAATAAAATTGAAATTATTAAAACAAAACCCCCACTAAAAAGGGAGGACAAACAAAACTAACAATCACGATGATGCCATCTATTCTGGGCTTGCCAAAAACACACGAGTATCTCAAATTACAATACCAATGTTAACCCAATGAACACGCCATGCAGAACTAAACCAAATTTAATTTAATTGCTGAAATGCTTTGGGGTTGAAATGATTTTCAGAAACTTCAGTGTGGTTTACGTGATTAAAAAATAACAAGGTGTTGTTTAAGCTGTCACTTTGTTTACTGGACAATCTCATAGTGTGTAGTATATGTGTACTTTGAACATTTAGTTTCAATAAGATGTGATAAACAAGAAAACAGTGCCACACGAGGTTGTGACTATCGAAAAATATTAGGTTGTACTGAAATGTAATAAAAAAAACATCTTTGTAGTGTACAATATGATATCCTAGGGCAATCTAAGCATTTTTCACTGATTCCCTTATTAATGGACCGTTCGGTTGGATGTGACACTTCGAGTTCAGTTTCCTATCCAAGAAACCTCCAAAGTATTTGACCTTGTCGGATATCGAAATTGCACGAATTTGTCAATTTTCTCCACCTCAAAAAAAAAGTAAGATTTCAGATTTCTCTCTACTCCAGACCAATGCCATCTTCAATACCTTTTCGGACTTCCTGCTTAGCTGATTTGGATTCCTAACGATGAAAAGCTTTAAAACATTGTCTGCATTGCACACTGGTTCAAATACCTCTTCAGCAACAGTAATAAGCTTTTATCGTCACTCATAGGAGTGTACTTGACCTTGTCGGATATCGAAATCGTTCTGTTGAGGAAACATGATGCCACGAATTTGTCCATTATCGTCACCTCATAAAAAGTAAAATTTCAGATTTCTCTCTACTCCAGACCAATGCCATCTTCAAACCTTTTCGGACTTCCTGATTAGATGATTTGGATTCATAACGATTAGAAACTTTAAAACATCGTCTGCATCGTTGCACACTGGTTTAAATGCCTCTTCCATCTGCAACAGTAATAGGCTATTATGGTCACTCATAGGAGTGGCGCTATACTACCCCCTACTAGATCTGGCAAACTATCGATAATCGCATCATTCGATTTTTTCGATAGTTTTAATAATAAATATTGAAAGTATCGATACTATCGATACCATCGTTAATTTCCCATCACCTTTCATTTTATGAAAATGAGAAATAAAAATCAGGAGATCGATTTATATAGAAGCAATATCAATGTACAGACCCAATAAAACCAAGGTTAATAAAGTCAGTTGTCCGTCATCAGAGAAATCATTGCACAAAATGCTAATCTAATCGGATGGAAATTACGCCCACTATAGGCGTAATGTATTAAAGGATACATTCAGTGTCGGATTTTTTTTTTTTTTTTTTTTGCTTAGTTTTGCAAAAAATTTAACTTATGCGATAGATAGCAACCATTGAAAAAATATCAATCGATATTCAGTCAAAAAATTAAATATCGATAGTGCCATCGATATTTTGCCAGCTCTACCCCATATTGCGTGCGTACTTCATCTTAATATCATGGGACCCACAATTTAGCCACCCCCCCCTTAGCAAATATCATATTCAAAATTAATGCAGTACTAGTCTAAGAATGGGATCAGCATCTCGATCATCACACTGTTAAAATCCCCTTTGATATGAATGCATACGACTAAACTGTCCATCTTGGCATCAACGGATTTTTCTTATGTATTGTACATCCTTATGCTGAGCGGTATACATTTCATGCAAGCATGCCGCTTGTATCTGAGCAATTGGCCAGGTGTCTTACTCTTCATCACGGTGGCGTAAGGCATATAAGTTCTCATTATGGCTTTGGTAACGCACAACATGCCTAACAGGGCTGGGGTATGAACACCACCCAAGCCTCCTGCTAGACCTTAGGATTGTATGCGCCAGATGAGGTGGCAGGAAGTCCGCCTCTTTCTCTAGTAATGCCGGAAATACTCAATCAGTTCATTGTAACTTGTAATTGTAAAAGTTGAAATCTCCTTAAGACTTCCTATACCATTCAGTCCGTAGTGATGAGTCCTAGAACAACAACATTGTCTTAAAATCCCGATTTCTCCGCGTATCTTGTGGAAATTCGTTTTCACCGAAAGCCTCAACAAAATCTTAGGCTGATTTCCTTTGTAGAAGATCTTGCTATCGTAATCCAATTAACATTGCCGTCAACGTCTTTTAATTTTTGGCAATCAGAGGGTCTTGCTCAAGTCTTCCTCTGAAGTAGTCTTCCAAATTTTTGCGTACGATGGCCTGAGAAGGAGTGTTCCATAGAGACCCTCCAATTCAGCACCTTAGATTTTGTTAAGAAAGGTAGCTGTTGACAGACAGCGTCGCACCCTGCTAGTACCTAACCATCTGTGTGTGATGCTTTCCGCACTAGTAACTGTTAAATAATCTACATTTGCTGTAAACTACAATAATTTCATTAAACTCCTTTGTTTCTAGTACACTCTAATAATTCTCAACTAAAGTAAGCAGGGATGCGGCTCTTTGTTTTGTTTACAATTTACGTTGACTTGACCAAATATTTTTTCGGCAAACCATTCCTGGCAGTTGCGTATCGAAGAATGACATCAGTGATGTGGCAAATTTTATTAGAATACAGAAACAAACCATGGAGATACGTGACATTACATTACAGCATGATTGCCATAGTTGACTTGACCTTTATTGAATGCTTAACTTGAACATCACAAGCATCTCGGCATATGACATGAACAAAATATGCCTTTCTATCTATCCAACATATCTACCACATATCACTGATATTAATAAAATGTACCCCCAACCCCAGCCGCTGTAGTATCACGTACAACTATCGCAATTTGCAAGATGAATTGAAAAACTCGTCCAGGCATATGAGATAGACATCGCTAGGTTTTCTGCTGCTAAGAATTGATAGCATAGAAAGAGAAAATACATAAATTTAGCCCCATTTTATAAACACCGTTTCATAAATGTGACTTCATACGAGTAGCAGTTGTTTATAAAGTGAGGTTGTGGTTAGAATGTAACAGAAACGAGGAAGTAAGAGATAAAGTAAGTACTAATATGAAATCTCGAGTAAAAATATTGATGTGGTCAGATCCAAAGATATCTGGGATCTAATCAGATCCAAACAGATCTGCCATACCCAACTATATACATTTATAATCTGATGCGATATATATTATTATACCTGGTTGCAGATCTAAATGGATATGGGACTAGATATAATTATATCCAAAAAGATATGTATGCTATATATATCACTATTTCTGGCCTAGATATAATTATATCTTGGACTATACATGTATATCTTACACTACAAATACCGAAAGTTTGCTCTTTCAGTGCAATCGGTATGATTTATTTTTAAATTGGATCAATATGTGGTTGTTGGTATTAACAAATGGTATTATGTGATCTATGGGGGTTTTACTTTCTTAATGTAATATGGTTCTGAGTAAAAAAAATGTATATGGTCCGATCTATTTGAATTTTTTGATGTTTTAGCTAACAATTCTGATTCCTAACCTTCGGCCGTGCCGAACTTTGGATACCCACCACCATGGATAAATTAACCACTCCCTTTTGCAGCAACTCCACTACCATATCCATTGTAATAGGCAAATGGTTCATATTTGGTTCAGGTCCCGAGTACTCTTATACAAGTCACAGTTTCAGCGAAATCGGGCAACAAATCCGCTTTCTATATGATTAAGACCATAAACTGGAAGATCGCTCTATATGGCAGTTATATCTAAATATAGTCAGATCGGGTATAATACAAATCACCGAAAGCTTTTATGGGCTTGAGGCCCGTAATCGGCAGATAGACCGATAGCCGATATGGCCGCTATATCTGAATAAAGACTGATCGTAACCTTATTTGAGTCGGATATTGGGAAGCTCTAATCAACTCGCTATTTGAAATTTTAGCGAAATCGGGTAATAATTGCGGCTTTTTTGGGCTTAAAGATGGATATTTCAATGTGTTGCAAACGGAATGACTAAATAAATATCCCAAAGTGGTGGGTTAAAAAATAAATTATATATCTTTTAAGATTTTTGTAAAAACGTGCGGATTTTAACCCCTCTTATTCCACTATGGACATTTAATATATTTAATCCAGTCCTCGGTTTTCAATCATGAAAAGGCAGTTTATACAGGGGGGTCTCCACTATACGTCTCCCACGCCCCTTGATAGGCTTCACATTTACCAAGTATATTGGAAACTGGCCTGTGACTCTTATTGTCCGATCGTCTACCCTGTCATTTCCCATTACTCCGCTATGGCCCGGCACCAAATCGATGCAGATTTTGTTATGCTCATGGTAGATGAGAACTTCAGGGTAGTGCGTGAATTCACCATCTTGGTTATTATATCCCTTCCTGTCCATAAAAGTGTTCACCCTCGAAGTTCCTGCGTTGACACTGCACCTTCAGAAGTTATTGGCGCTGATCTGTAAGATTTTTTTTAATGCAGGTACACTATGTGACTACGTGAAATACCCTGTGTGTGGAAATAGGATACATGTGTTTGTATTTGTTGCCCATAGTTATTAAGCATTGATATTGTGGGATTTTAAGTATAGATTGTAGTATTTTAAGTATGTATCAGGTATTAAGATTTCTTTCTAAGTAAAATAAAATAAGTTCAATTGTAACCGTCAATAGAGACATTTCTTTTATCTCTTGCATACGGTTGGATGTGCGGCGACATGGCTAGATTAGTACACCTCCTTTCTAGGGTGTTGGGAATACAGATGGAAATATCTTACCCAAGTTTCCTGGATTTATTTATATTATCCTTCTACACACCTAGAAATTTGTTAGTAAAAACAGCAAAAATGTTTGCTGAAACAGCAAAAAGACTGGTGAAAATGGGTCAGGAGTAGTTTGATACTAAAACAGCAAACATTTTCTGCTGTTTTCAAACTAGAAAATGTTTAAAAAGCTCCAAAATGTCAAATATATTTAAAACATACTTATATTTCATCCATTTTTCAACTTTACAAGCAAGTAATTTCAAATTTTTTCAGGCTTTCTACAATTTGCTTATTATACCCTCCATCATAGGATGGGGGTATACTAATTTCGTTATTCTGTTTGTAACGCCTCGAAATATGCCTCTGAGACCCCATAAAGTATATATATTCTTGATCGTCATGACATTTTAAGTTGATCTAGCCATGTCCGTCCGTCCGTCTGTCTGTCGAAAGCACGCTAACTTTCGAAGGAGTAAAGCTAGCCACTTCAAATTTTGCACGAACACTTCTTATTAGTGTAGGTCGGTTGTTTTGATATAGTTGCCATATAAACCGATTTTAAGCCCCTAGAAAACGCAAATTCTTATCCGATTTGGCTGAAAATTTGAACGTGGTTTTTTGGTTATGCTAAGTATGAATTACATCGGTTCATAATCTGATAAAGCTGCCATATAAACCGATCTTGGATCTTGACTTCTTGAGCCACTAGATGACGCAATTCTCATCCGATATCGCTGAAATTTTGTTTTGTAATGACTTCTAACAACTGTGCTAAGTATGGTTCAAATCGGTTCATGTTTTGATATAGCTGCCATATAAACCGATCTGGGGTCTTGACTTCTTGAGCCTCTAGAGGGCGCAATTATTGTCCAATTGGATTGAAATTTAGCATGTAGTGTTTTGGTATCACTTCCAACAAATGTGCTAAGTATGGTTTATGGTTTGATATAGCTGCCATATATACCGATCTGGGGTCTAGACTTCTTGAGCCTCTAGAGGGCGCAATTCTTGTCCAATTTGATTGAAATTTAGCATTTAGTGTTTTGGTATCACTTCCAACAACTGTGCTAAGTATGGTTTAAATCGGTTTATGTTTTGATATAGCTGCCATATAAACCGATCTTGGGTCTTGACTTCTTGAGCCTCTAGAGGGCGCAATTATTGTCCAATTGGATTGAAATTTAGCATGTAGTGTTTTGGTATCACTTCCAACAAATGTGCTAAGTATGGTTTATGGTTTGATATAGCTGCCATATATACCGATCTGGGGTCTAGACTTCTTGAGCCTCTAGAGGGCGCAATTCTTGTCCAATTTGATTGAAATTTAGCATGTAGTGTTTTGGTATCACTTCCAACAAATGTGCTAAGTATGGTTTATGGTTTGATATAGCTGCCATATATACCGATCTGGGGTCTAGACTTCTTGAGCCTCTAGAGGGCGCAATTCTTGTCCGATTTGATTGAAATTTTGCATGTAGTGTTTTGGTATCATTTCCAACAACTGCGCTAAGTATGATTGAAATCGGTTCATAATCTGGTATATCTGTCATAGAAACCTATTTTGGATCTTGACTTCTTGAGCCAATAAAGCGCGCAATTCTCATCCGATTCGGCTGAAATTTTGCATGAGGTGTTCTGTTATGACTTCCAATAACTGTGCTAAGTACGGCGCAAATCGGTACATAACCTGATATAGCTTTCATATAAACCGATCTGGGATCTTGATTTCTTAAGCCTCTAGAGGGCGCAATGGTCATCCGATTTGGCAGAAAATTTGTACATCGGCTTCTCTCATAAGCTTCAACATACGTGTCTAATATGGTTTGAATTGATGAAAAGCTTGATACAGCCGCCATAGAAACCTATCTCCCGATTTGGCTTCTTATTACACAATAACTTCTACAATGTTCAGCATCATTTATGGTCCGAATCGGACTATAACTTGATATAGCTCGAATAGAACTCGACAACTGCGATCCATGGTGGAGGTTACATAAGATTCGGCCCGGCCGAACTTAGCACGCTCTTACTTGTTTCTGCTTATATATAGCAAATGCTCAATTGTTGTTCAGAAGTTCAAAAATTTGGAATGGATTTGTTCAAAAGTTTGAAATTTTTAATTTAATATCTGCAGACAGTGTTTGCTGATATCAGCAGATAAAATTTACTGCATATAAAAATAGAAGAATGTGATCATTGAAGGAGTTCATATAAGATTCGGTCCAGATGAACTCAAAGCTATATAACTTGTTAACTTAAACGCATCTTTTTAAGAGTTTTTTACAAAATTTCATATTATAGGACTGCCAAATTCAATTCAAATTTAAATTTTGCACAAATTCTTCTTGCAGATTGGTTGGGATTGTAAATGGGCCATATCGGTCCTTCTTTTGGTATGGCTGCCACATAAACCGATCTCGGGTCTTGACTTCATGCACCTTTACAGTGCGCAATTCCTAACCGATGTGGTTGAAATTTTAAGTAATGTGTTCTGTTACGACTTTCAACAATTGTGCTAAATACGGTCTACTTCGGTTCATTATCTAGTATGCAATTTTTTTTTGCAAATTTTGCCCATGAACATTCCACTAAGGAACAGGGGCAAACTTCTCACATATCAATGAGTGCAGTCCGATTCGAGTTTTAAGCTCAATGATAAGGGGCCTCCTTTTTTCTATAGCCGAGTCCGAAAGGCGTGTCGCAGAGCGACACCTTTTTGGAGAAAAGTTTTATATGGCATAGTACCTCACAAATGTTGCCAGCATTAGGAGGGGAAAACCACCGCTGAAAATTTCTTCTGATGGTCTCGCCAGGATTCGAGCCCAGGCGTTCCGCGTCATTGGCGGACATGCTAACCTCTGCGCTACGGTGGCCTCCTAGTATAGCTGCCATATAAACCGACTCAATGACTTCCACTATGGTCTTCAAAACAAGTATGGCCCGAATCGGTCCATAACCTGATATAGCTTTAATAGCATGGCAAATTTTATTGGTTATCCTGTGTTTGCCTATATTGAGATACCGGGCAAAGAACTTGACAAATGCGGTGTATGGTGGATGGTGTATAAGATTCGTCCCGACCGAACTTTTCACGCTTTTACTTGTTATTAAATTAAAACTTTTCTGCGTGGACATGGAGCTCCACAACCGAAAATAGACTTAAACTGCTTCTTAGCTCACATATATATTTGATGACTCCAGTATTTATCTCTTCTTGTCTTAAAACTGTTTATAACCGAAATTTTGTGTTGTCCACATCCCGAGGAAATGAGTTTCAAGTTTTCAAAAATTTCCCTGACAAAATTTGTTAGTTTCTTTCAAAAGTTGTGGCGGGTGGAGCGTCAGAAGATGGCACACCGAGGAGGCAAATTATATCATTTACACATAGTAAAATTTGCCCAGTCATCTCTTTGCCCTCTACCAAAAGCCAGGACTATTTGCTACTGGTGGCACTATCGAACGACGACCCTTTTGTCGTTTTCTTTTGTGGGAATACCCTAAAGAGCAGTCACATAATATCTATCGTTTGTTATCTTTCTTGGAGTCTGCCGTCGTATCTTGGCATCCATCTTGAACAAGTGTCTGTGTTCAAATGGATGGATGTATTTGTGTTTGGGTATGTGTGTGTGTGTGTGTGTGTGTGGATGTGGATGTATGCAAATTTATTATGCATGAGATTAAAAGTTTTTCCTAAACTAAGTTAAGGATTAAATTTTTCATTAGAATTTTCCTTTTTTATAACAAACTACAAAAACACTCACACACATGCCCATGTGGCCACACAAAACCTAGGGATACCCCAGCCTGGTATATCCTAGAGCCAGGGAAACGGTTGGCTTAGTATATCCAGCTTTTGTCCTTTGGTGTGCAAGTGTCAGTGTGAGTGCAAGGGAGCGAATCGAAGAGCACGTATGCTTTTGTTTGTACGTACATGTGTATGGGAAATTAGCTTTGGCAGCAAACTTTCCTTCGGGGAGAAACAAAAGCAAATTGTCTTACAACGGAGAAACTTCTTTCTTTCGGTTCCTTTTTCAACTCTAATAAGTCGAACATGGATATAAATTCACAAAAGATGGTCTTTAACACGCAAATACCAACAAATGTTTTTTAATGTTCTCCTCCCGCCCCCTGCATGTGTGGCCCACCCCCCTCATCACCGCTTACTGCCATGGCCTCTCTCTCTCTCTCACACACTCTCTGCCCTTTTGTGTGAAAAGGGTTTTGTAGAGTAACGTTTAAGGTTGCCGGGCCGGGCCAGGACATGGGTAAATGGGAATCTAATCAGTTTAATGTATGCTCTGTTAACATGCGAATTCTTAATGCGATCCGAGTATTCGAATAAATATTCGTAGTCTTACTTCATTTATGTTTAAATCACATGAATGCATAATGAATGAATTACTGACGGAATGGGGTTGTGCGTGCCAGGATACATGAGTGTGAGTATGGGTGTATTTGTGTTTATCTGCCTCAAGGATATTTAATCAGGATGAGTCTAAGTATGCAAATCGTTTCCTTAAACATATGTCTTATAAGCTATGCGAGAGTGATGAATAGATGGAGGCATACACACATGCGAGCTGTGGTCAATCCAAGCTTTGTTTGTATATGTAGACCTTGTTGTACTCTCATTATGTACCAAAGCAGACTAAATCTGAAGCTGAATCAAACTATTCTCTTTCAGCTAAGCAGATTGTAATAATGGCAAACTCATCAGATACATAAATAATTTACGGTTGCATTATTTGAAATACGGCAGTGAAAAGCAATCAGAATTTTTGATGATGATTTATAAATAATATATAAAAATAATTCCTATTGATGGTCATTCAACATGGTCTTTGAAGAAGCATAAGATAAGTTCTACAATACTTGCAATTGTAAGGAACAATGCTTACAACAGCCGATTGTATGAAACTTTATTTTTATATTCTTCCACAAGACAGAGAACAAATTTATTTACACTGGCACACGTCGTTGATTAGTAAGGAAGAAAGACAAAATCTCTCAACTCAAAATATTTAATCTAAAAAATTCGAATCAAAATAGCAAAAACAATTTTTGCACCAAGAAGCATTTTCATTCCCTCCACCATAGGATGGGGGAATAGGGGGTATACTAATTTCGTGATTCTGATTGTAACTCCTCGAAATATTCGTCTAAGACCCCATAAAGTATATATATATTCTTGATCGTCATGACATTTTAAGTCGAAGTAGCCATGTCCGTCTGTCTGTCCGTCCGTCCATCCGTCCGTCAGTCCATCCGTCCGTCCGTCCGTCTGTCTGTCGAAAGCACGCTAACTTTCGAAGGAGTAAAGCTAGGCGGTTGAAATTTTGCAAAATTACTTTTTATTAGGTAGGTCGATTGGGATTGATATATCTGCCATATAAACAAATCTGAGGTCTTGACTTCTTGAGCCACTAGAGGGCACAATTCCTATCCGATTTGAGTGAAATTTTGCACAAAGTGTTTTGTTATGACTTCCAATAGCTGTGTTAAGAATAGGTCAAATTAGTTCATAACCTGATATAGCTGCCAAATAAACCGATCTGAGGTCTTGACTTCTTGAGCCACTAGAAGGCGCAATTATTATCCGATTCAGCTGAAATTTTATACAACGGCTTCTCTCACGACCTTTAACATACGTGACGAATATGGCATGTATCGGTTTATAGCCTAATACAGCTCCCATTTAAACCGATCTCCCTATTTTTCTTTTTCAGCCCCTTAAGTGCGCAATTCTTACTAGATTTGGCTGAAATTTACACAATGACTTCTACTATGGTCTCCAATATTCAGTTCAATTATGGTCCGAAATGAACCATAACTTGATATTGTTCCAATAACAAAGCAATTATTTTCTTGTATCCTTTGTTTGCCTAAAAAGAGATACCGTGGCAAGAGCTCGACAAACGCGATCCATGATGGAGGGTATATAATATTCGACATGGCCGAACTTGGAATGCTTTTGCTTGTTAAATCTAATCCGAAAAACACTATTCCGTTTGCTACACAATCCTAAAAAAATTTCACTTTTATGTCGTACATTATTCTTTGGTGACGAGCACTTGGACGATATTTTATTATACCCACCACCGAAGGATGGAGGTATATTCATTTTATCATTCCGTTTGCAATATCCATTTCCGACCCTATAAAGTATATATATTCTTGATCAGCGTAGAAATCTAAGACCATCTAGACATGTCCGTCCGTCTGTCTGTTGAAATCACGCTACAGTCTGAAATCACGCTACAGAGATATTGAGCTGAAACTTTGCACAGATTCTTTTATTGTCCATAGGCATGTTAAGTTCGAAGATGGGCTATATCTTGATATTGCCCCCATATAGACCGATCGTCCGATTTAGGGTCCTACGCCCATAAAAGCCACATTTATCATCCGATTTTGCTGAAACTTAAGAGAGTGAGTTATGTTAGGCCCTTCGACATCCTTCGTTAATTTGGCTCAGATCGATCCACGGTTGAATATAGCTGCCAAATAGCCACATTTATTATCCGATTTTGCTGAAATTTGGGACAGTGAGTTGCGTTAGGCCTTTCGACATCCCTCGACAATTCGGTCTAGATTTGGATATAGCTGCCATATAGACCGATCCTTCGATTTAGGGTCTTAGGCCTATAAAAGCCACATTTATTTGCCGATTTTGCTGAAATTTGGGAAAGTGAGTTAAGTTAAGCCCCTCGTCATACTTCTGCAATATCGCACAGATAGGTCCAAATTTGGATATAACTGCCTATAGCCTCTATTGTACTATTCTACCGATTTTACTTCTTAAGCAAAAAAAATTCCAATTTTTAATCACTGGAGCTTAAATACAGAACAATGAATTGTACAACACTCCGCATCGCTCATATCGTCGGTCGGTATTGGGCAATTTGGTTATATTCCAACAAAGACCGATCTTTTGATTGTCTTTTTTTAACTGCACAGAGGGATGCTGTATCGATTTCACTTACATCTGAAATCATAAGTTAAAATACCATTTGGTATTCATAACAACTATCAACTACATATACTTGCAAATTTGTCAACAAATATCCCATTAAGAAACTTGGAGAAAAGGCCTCAAATCAATGTATGTAGTATAAACAAATCCATACATCTGAGCTAAACCCCATCACAGAGAAGTTTTGTATTGTTGAGGCTCCTACAAATGTTTTCAGCCCCATTAAAGGGATAAAAAAACAGCAACCAACCAACAACCAACATTTCTTCAAATCTCAAAACCATGTTGCTAATAAAAATCTCGCATATGTTAATGTTTGTGAAAATAAAGGACACTCATTGTGGGAGAGGCATTGTCAGTTCAAGTGGTTTGTAGAGTGTCGACCCTCAACACTGCACATTAATGGCACCCACGTAACTTCATTAAGAGAAAAACATCAACAACGAACCACAGCCGACACATTTAAACCGCCTGTTACTTGCAATTAATGTGTCGGCCAACTTAAGTACATACGAGCCTTATTCACTCACATGAATGTGGATGTGTGCCGTTCCTCCACAACGTGCCTTTACTACTGCCAACTCTTGCGCAAAAGCACACGTCCACCAAACATATTCAGAACTATCCAAGACACTGAGTTGTGAACTTGCAATATGTGGCCAAGTGTATGTGTGTGTGTGCGTGTGACGAAGACCCACACATAAGCATGCTAAAACGTGTTTAATTGCTTTTGACACTAGACACAATTGCTGAAATGCACTACGAAAAAATGTTTGCCAACCAAAGACCCACATCCATATTAGGGCTCTTAATGTACCCTTACCAAAGGCAAAAATGCTTGTTATTGTCGAGTATTTCTCTAGGTGTACCTTTGTTTCTTGCACAACAAGGTTGCCTAACATCAAGAAAAGTACACCTCTAAAGGGTGGGCAAAACTTTTTTGACCAAACCATGACACAGTTAGGCAACATGATTCCAACACAGTGTTTCGATAAACAATTTTTGAGAATTGATAACTTATTTGAGATTTCAATCCTTTAATCACACAGTGAAATACAGGAGACAAATAAAAACAAATAAAAATGCGTAAAGTTCGGCCAGATCGGATTCGGAAAAAATACTAATAAGTACAAGTCATTGTTCAATTGTGTATGATAAAATATTGGTCTTTTAAGTAGCTATATCTAAAAATAAACCGATCTGAACCATAAACGACACGGATATAGAAAAACCTAATAAAATAACTTTAAATCGAGATATTGGTCTTTACGGCAGCTATATCAAAATCTGAACAAATTTGGGCCAAGTTGCAGAAAAATGTCAAAGAGCCTAACACAACTCACTGTCCCAAATTTTGGCACAATCGGATAATAAACGCGCCTTTTATGGCCCCAAAACCTTAAATCGAGATATCGGTTTATAAGGCAGCTATATCCAAATCTGGACCGATCTGGGCCAAATTGAAGAACGATGTTGATGGGCCTCACACATCTCGCTGTCCCAAATTTCAGCAAAATCGGATAAATGTGGCTTTTATGATTCAGTGCAAAATTTCAGCTGAATTTTTCTATTTTTAAAGACTCTAGCGTGATTTCAACAGACAGACGGTCGGACATGGCAAGATCGTTTTAAATTTTTACGCTGATCAAAAATATATATACTTTATAGGGTCGGAAATGGATATTTCAATGTGTTGCAACCGGAATGACAAAATGAATATACCCCCATCCTTGTTGGTGGTTGGTATAAAAACTTGAAAATATGTTTTTGGTTTAATTATTTTCCATTACATTTAACTAACTCAACACACTGTTCGAATGACGTTATACAAAAGTTTTAACAGCTTCGCTGAGATTCACAGAACGATGCCTAGCAAAATCCTTAAAGAACTTTATGGTGCATGCTAACCACCAACTCTTGCTGGCAAGAGATGAGAAGCCCTTGTTCTTCTGCCATTACTTTATGGTGTTAAGGTAGAAGAAGATAAGTACTTCACACTAAACACAACTCACTCAACGTGTACTTCACATACGAATAATAAAGCCAACTCGGAACGTTAACAAGCGCTTCACCTGCCAACCCCACCCAACCAGTTCCAACTCTTTACCTTAGGCTTGCTTAAGCTTCTGATGTAGGCTACATTTATATGAGCCGTTAGTACTTTGAGTACCTACGTGGTAATGTTTATGGAGCAAAACGGAGGGTAATAATTACGAAAATAGAAACAACGTTGTTGTCTGGTTTAATTTAAAAGTTAAACATGTAGGCAATCGACAGCCTAGTAAAGTGACGTTTTCTTATCCTAACCAACAGAGATTTGCCAATTTGCGTAGAAACTGTGGCAAATTAGTTGAATCGATTTGTATTGGCAATATTAAATTTAAATTTAAAATCGCTGAAAATGAGCTTTCAATCCGATGTCATAGAGAATTTCCCTAATGAATTTCAAAGGGCATCTCATAAATTGACTTAAATTTCGACAATGATATATGGCTTCGCTGCGCTCGTTTACAGTATAAGGGACAAGAGTTGTCCCGCTGAGCCTTGGTTCTGAAAGCGGTTATCCGATTGGTATTCAACTCCCAAATACTTTAATTTGATTCACTTGTTGCTATGGTCCATAAATATGTTTTGTTCTGGGACACTTGGGTCAACACTAAATATAAGTTTACCAATTACCTTTCATTTGAGTCCCATATTTAAATCGTCAAACTCATCTCTGAGGTCTGCCTTTTTAAGAAATGGTGGCAACAGGAAGGATTCTCCCCTTTCCGATATAAAACAAGTAAAAGAGTGCTAAGTTCGGCCGGACCGAATATTGGGAAACCACCATCATGGAATTTGCAAAAAATGTATACAAAACAAGTAAAAGCGTGCTAAGTTCGGCCGGGCCGAATCTTATACACCCTCCACCATGGATCGCATTTGTCGAGTTCTTTTCCCGGCATCTCTTCTTAGGCAAAAAAAGGATAAAAGAAAAGATTTGCTCTGCTATTAGAGCGATATCAAGATATGGTCCGGTTTGGACCACAATTAAATTATATGTTGGAGACCTGTGTAAAATGTCAGCCAATTCGAATAAGAATTGCACCCTTTGGAGGCTAAAGAAGAAAAATAGAGAGATTGATTTATATGGAAGCTGTATCAGGCTATAGACCGATTCAGACCATAATAAACACGAATGCTGATGGTCATAAGAGCATCCGTCGTACAAAATTTCAGGCAAATCGGATGAGAATTGCGCCCTCTAGAGGCTGAGGAAGTCAAAATACCAGATCGGTTTATATGGCAGCTATATCAGGTTCTGAACCGATTTGAACCTTATTTGGCACTGTTGTTAAAAGTCATAATAACATACGTCATGCAAAATTTCAGCCAAATCGGATAGGAATTGCGCCCTCTAAAAGCTCAAAAAGTCAAGTCCCCATATCGTTTTAGATGACAACTATATCAGGTTATGGACCGACACTTTGTGCAAAATTTCATTCAAATCAGATAACAATTCCGCCCTTTAGTGGCTCAAGTAGTCAAGATTCAAGATCGGTTTATATGGCAGATGTATCAGGTTATTGAGCGATTTGAACCACACTTAGCACAGTTGTTGGAAATTATAGCGAAATATGTCGTGCAAAATTTCATTCCAATCGAGTAAGAATTGCGCCCTCTAGAGGCTCAAGAATTCAAGACCCCAGATATGTTTATATGGCAGCTATATCAGGTTATGGACCGATTTGAACCATACTTGACACAGTTTTTGGATATCATAACAAAACAGGTCGTGCAAAATTTCATTCCAATCGGATAAGAATTGCGCCCGAATGTTAGCGTGCTTTCGACAGACAGACGGACGGACATGGCTAGATCGATATAAAATATCACGACGATCAAGAACATATATACTTGATGGGGTCTCAGACGAATATTTTATATACCCTCCACCATGGATCGCATTTGTCGAGTTCTTTGCGCGGTATCTCTTTTTATATAAACAATGCTTTAGGCAAACAATGGAATGCTGAACATTGTAGAAGTCATTGTGTTATATTTTAGTCCATTCAAAAAGCCAAATCGGGAGACCGGTTTATATGGGAGCTATGGCAGTATATATGGCAGCTATATCAAAACATGAACCGATTTGGTCGATTTACAATCCCAACCGACCTACACTAATAAAAAGTAATTTAGCAAAATTTCAAGCGCCTAGCTTTACTCCTTCGAAAGTTAGCGTGCTTTTGACAGACAGACGGTCGGACATGGCTAGTTCGACTTAAAATGTCACGACGATCAAGAATGTATATACTCTATGGGGTCTTAGACGAATATTTCGAGGAGTTACAAACAGAATAATGAAATTAGTATACCCCCATCCTATGGTGGAAGGTATAAAAATAGACTTTTTACACTCTAGCACATTTGTTTGAGTCATATATTGCCATAATCGGTTAATTAGTCCTGTTTTGGGGTGATACGATCCCTCAAACATTACACAACGAATGTGGATATCAACTTCGGCATTTACTTCCAAATATTTATCCACACATTGCCATGGTCCGTAAATATTTTCCATTTGAGAGATATTTTGGGGCGTGGTGTAGCTATCTAGACACTTGAGTGTGAAAGCTATACTCTCAAATATCTTTTATTTGAACCCCACATTACCATATTCTGTGGAAAGCTCCGTACACAGAATAGCTGCAACTGCAGTCACGCACTATCAGCGGTATTGAGTAGAGAGTCTCCATAAGGGCCCAGGTGGCACCGATTCATGCTTAAGTACTGGATGTGTATGATGCTGGATATGACAAGACGAATTATTGACGCCGGTAAGTAACCAATGGCCATAAGGTTCCCCGCGGCGGTCGGTCATTCGGACAGGAAACAGGCTTACTCACCTATGAAGATCGACAGGGATCGCCACTCTCACTTATAAAACTAAGTTATAATACCCTGTACCACAGTGGTGGTATTTTTATGAGCCAGCTTAAGGTTTTTTTTTTTTGCGTTCAGGTGGACTCTCAGCGACTTAGTCCCAACAGTGTGTGTCAAATTTGTGCACCATTCGCAAATAGCTATCAATTAAGACCTATTTTGCCACGATCGGTAAATATGCCGATTTGGTTCCAGGGTGGCCCCTGTGTAGCCCCCTCCCCCCAATTTGAATACCAAATTATTTTTATACCCTTCACCACCACTGTGGTACAAGGTATTATAGATTTGTGCATTTGTTTGCAACGCTAAGTAAACCGATCGACTCAGAATCACTTTCTAATTCGATTTAGCCATGTCCATCTGTGAGTCCATGTATTCTTGTAATGAAAGTGCAGATCGTATTTGTTGTCCGATTGCCACGAACTTTTGCACATGTCACTTTTTTGAACCCAAGGACAAACGCTATTGATTGATCGGTTCAGATTTAGATATAGCTCCCTATATAGATCTTTCATCCGATATGGCTTTTTAAGGCTGTAGAAGCCACAATTTTCGTCCGATCTTTACAAAATTTGGCACGGGGTGTTTTATTTAAGGTCTACATATGTGTGCAAAATTTTATAAAAGTCGGTTGAGATTTAGATATAGCTCTCATTTATATCCGCCATGGACTTTTATGTAGAAGCCACAGTTTTAGTCCGATCTTTAAAATATTTTGCACGAGGTGTTTTATTTGACGTCCTAATATATGTGGAAAATTTCATGAAAATCGGTTCATATTTAGATATAGCTCCCATTTATATCTTTAATCTGATATGGCCGTTTAAGGCTGTAGAAGCCACATTTTTTTACCGATATTTAAAAAATTTGGTTTGGAGTGTTTTATTTGACGTCTCCATATGTGTGCAAAATTCCATAAACATCGGTCCAGATTTAGATATAGCTCCCATATATAGTTATCGCACGATTTGCACTTAAATGGCCGTAGTAGTTACAATTTTCAACCGATCTACACAAAATTTGGCGCTGACTGTTTTGTTACTGCACTTAAAATATTTCATAAAAATCGGTTCAGATTTAGATATAGCTCCCTTATATATCTTTCATCCAATTTGAACTATTAAAGCTGTAGAAGTCACAATTTTGGTCCGATCTTTACCAAATTAGGGGTGGAGTCTTTTTTGTGAAGTCTCAATGAATGTGCATAATTTCATAAAAATCGGTTCACATTTAGATATAGCTCCCATATATATCTTTCATCCGATTTGGCTTTTTGAGGCTGTAGAAGCCACAATTTTGTTCCGATCTTTACAAAGTTTTGCATGAGGTGCTTTATTTGACATCTTCATATGTGTGCACAATTTCGTTAAAATTAGTTTAGATTTAGATATAGCTCCCATATATATCTTTCATCCGATATGTCCTTTTAAGGCTGTAGTATCCACAATTTTCGCCCGATTTTACATGAGACTTGTAAGTCTACGTTCCAATACGTGCGCAAAATATCATTAAAATGAGTCCTTATTAAGATATAGCTCCAATGTGTATATTTCATCCGATATGGACTTTTAAGGCAGTAAAAAACATAATTTTGGTCACATCTCTACAATCTAGGGCGTGAGATGCTCTATTTGACGTCCCAGTATTTGTCATTAAAATTGGCACTGGTTTCGATATAACTCCCATATAATCTTTTATCCGATATTGCCTTTTGAAAATGTGGAAATCCAAATCTTTTGTCCTATGGAAGGAAAATCTTACAAGGTTCTAAATTTCTATTTCAATTGGTATCCAAATTAAAGTCTGGCTAGATTTCGAGATAAGTTCTACATATAAAAAGTACTACATGCACTAGGTGGTGTAGGGTATGATATGGTTGGCAAGGCCCGACTTTTGCCATTCCATACAGGTTTTTTCTACTTATTGTTTATTTACCTTCAAGTGTAATTGCCTTTTCATTCGAATCACTGCTACTTGTACAGGGTGGCTGATGAATATTGCTACAATGATGAATATTGCTACATTTTTTTTTCGGTGTATGGAATACATTTTTCTTTTATTCATGTTAAATTAAATTATTAAATTAATTATTAAATTATTATTAATTAAATTAATTAATTAATTAATTAAATTAATTATTAAATTATTATTATTAAATAGAAAAAAAGTTATTACATTTTTTTTTGGTAGCGGCTTTCATCAGCCACCCTGTACATTGTCATTCGCGTTTTGCACCAACCACCATGACACTGAATGTTAAAAATAGTTTTCTTGCGTTAAGCTTTAACCTGGCTTAGCTAGTTGAAAAAATATTTCTTTCTCTTTATAGCTATAAAATGTCATGGCCTTTTAAAGAAAACCAAAATCATCCATAATTATGTTGACATTCCTCCTCAAGATAAAAAGCTTAACTTTTAAAAGTTTAACATAGAAATTCTTAAAGCCCTGAACAGCACTTTTCTTCGGCGAAGATTTCTTCTCTCCCATAAGCTGGCAGTAACATAATCATCTAGCAAATGCCCCTGACTTAAAGCAAGTAATACATGCTTGTCAATTTTCTTCATAACAGCGTCAGATAAATTCCAGAGAAATCCATCACCATGCCAAAGACTACGCAATCCCTAATGATTATTCCAGGGGGACTTGCTTTTCCCCTACCTTTCCTTTGAACGTAAAACTTTTCAGGATTAATGTGCAGAAAATTCCCTCGGCCTGTGGTGGCAAAAATAAAATAAAAAAAAATTATACATTCACAATGAATGAGGTACAGTTCCTCTTATTAATATTTATTTAAACATTTTTGCTTTGTTAAGTACTTAACCACAACAAAAAGTTAATTTAAAACACATTTCCCCAAACAGCTTCCCAAACATGTCCTAATTGCACATCTTCGCCACTACAGACTCTGCCCGCCCAGCGATCGGCGCTGGCGCTGGCAAGCAACCTAGTCGAAGACCACCACAGTCAAAGCCAGCACAATTTGGGGGGCATAATTTAATTTCTTGTCTTCTCCCCCAAAAAAGATACTTTTAAGCCCCTTTGAGACCTCGCTGGCGATGGCACTGACAGTGCCAGTGTTAGCACCAAATTCGTGTTTAAAAAGTACTAAAAAAACCAAAATGAATTCATATTTTACAAGTCTCCACCCCTCAGACCAGGTATGGGCCACCAAACAGAAGGGGAGACGTGGGTTAGTTAACAAAACGTTACATGGTTTCATTTTTCGAAAGAACAGATAGAGGGAATTTTTAACAAACTTTTAATGAAGTCTTTTTGCGTTAATTTTTTACGTGTACGGGCGAAGTTTCACTTTACTGTCGCATCGCCGCAACGACGGAGTCCATGGGAAAAGGAAAAATGGTTAGCACTTGATGATGGTTGGATGTTACCTTTTTCGGTTAAAGTTGGTGATTGTTTTTTGCTTTGCCTTTTAAGGGGGGCCATACTAAGAGGTTGGTAAATAAACAAAGTAAAGACTGCATATTTTAAATATTCCTTACTCATATTTTTACGGCCGTATTCACAAAGCTTAATGACGACTTAAAACAGGTTTATTCGACAGTTCTATAATGTAAAGCTGTCAAATAAACCTTTTTTCAAATCTTCATTAAGTTTCATAAATACCGGTGTTATTCTTTTATCTTGCATATACTTGAATATCGACTTATTCTTAAATCATTGAAAACCCTTAGTGAGCTATTCCACTAAAATTGTAAGGTAAACTAAAAATATTTCAAAATCCAGTTTTATTTAAGTTGTTAAAAGACCACTTTAGACCAGAAATTAAGGTAATAGTTAACACGTTTCTTATTATGCGTTCTAAAATTGTCAGATATGAGTATGTGACTGACTGTAGTAGCTATACTTTCCTTTACGAAAATTTCATTTTGTGGGGAATACTTCATTTATTTAAATAAAGTACAAGGTTGCGTATGATGTATGCACAGTTGCTCATACCCAACCACACACAAAAAAAATAGAAAGTTTAGAATATCTTTCGGAAAAGTACTATATTTATAGGAACTGTGTTTTTGCCGACTTAGGCTGTGGTAAAGATGATTCTATAACGCAAAAATTTAAAAATGTTTCTGAGCCAAACACATTTTGTTTACATCAAAAAACACTCTGTTACACGGTAAGATGATTCGTTTGATTTATTATCTTAATATTATGGCTGCTTTCGCAACTTTTTCGGCATTTTGGTAATGAGAATCTACATCCCAAATGTAGTTTAAGGTATAAAAACTTTCGTGCATTTGTTTGTATCATCCACAAGAAAGAGAGATAGACCCAATAATACGTATACCGATCGACTAAGATAAGTTTAAGGACCGACTCAAATATGTTAAAGCACCGACTCAGATAGGATTTATATTAAGCTCCGTACGACCTTATGCTTTGGTAAATATCTCCCCATGTATGTAATAGGAAAAATAGCTAAACAGTTAAATTTATAATACCCCCCACTATAGGATGGGGGTACACTTATTTCGTCATTCCGTTTATAACACCACGAAATATGCGTCTAAGACCCCATAAAGTATACATATTCTTGATCGTCATGATATTTTAAGTCGATCTAACCATGTCGGTCCGTCCGACTGTCGAAAGCACTCTAACTTTCCAAAGAGTAAAGCTAGACGCTTGAAGTTTTGCACGAGTATATCTAATTAATGAAGGTCAGTTGGAATTGTAAATGGGCCAAATCGGTCCATATCTGGATATAGCTGCCATATAAACCGATCTTTGTTCTTGACTTCTTGAGCATCCCAAAAGCGCAATTCTTATCTGATTTGGCTAAAGCGTGGTGAAAACTTGCACGTGGTGTTTTGGTACCAGTTCAAACAACTGTGACAAGTATGCTTTACATCGGTTCAAAATCTAATATAGCTGCCATATAAACCAACCTTGGATTTTTAATTCTTGAATTCTTGTTTTGTTATGAATACAAACAATTGTGTTAAGTAAAGTTCAAATCGATTGTTAACCTGATATAGCTGCCATATATACCGATCTAGGATCTTGATTTCTTGAGCCAATAGTGGGCGCAATTCTTATGCGATTTGACTGAAATTGTGCATGAAGTGATTTGTTTTGACTTCCAACAACTATGCCATGTATGGTTCAAATCGGTCAATAACCGGATATAGCTGCCATACATAACAATCTTGGATCTTGACTTCTTAAGCCGTTAGAGGGCGCAATTTTGTACAATGGATTCTCCAATGACCTTCAACATACATTTCCAATATGGTCTTAATCGATCTATAGCCTGATACAGCTCCCATATAAACCGATCTCCCGATTATGCTTCTTGAACCCCTACAAGTCGTAATTCTTATCCGAATGGACAGATACTATGGTCTTCAACATTCAATTCACTTATAGTCCGAATCGGACTATAACTTGATATATCTCCAAAAGCATAACAATTCTAATCCCTCATTCATTGTTTGCCAAAAAAGAGATACCGCGCAAAGAACTCGATCCATGGTGGATGGTATATAAGATTCGACCCAGCCGAACATATCATGCTCTTACTTGTTATCACTTGTCGAATACATATTTAAAAAGACTATAAAGAAATCTATAACATAACAACCGGTTCGACAAATGGCAAAATTTGGGTCATACGTTGCTTTTTAGTCTCCCAATCATTGGCGAAGCTTTAGCTCCACACCTGAATTTTTATTAATAATAACTACAGTTAACTATTAATAATAACTACTGTTAACTATTAATCATATTCCACTGCACTTCAAACCTTCCGATTCTAAAAATAGACAGTTGAGAACAACTTTACTTGATTTCGAAAGTCGTTCGCATACTTTTTTGCAAACAATGAAAAGAGTGACGAATTGAGATGCTGCATAATATATTCGAGGTTTTTTCTATAGGCATATTTAAGTATTACATGCTTTTAATAAACGAAAAAGGCTAATTTTAACCATGAACATTGCACTAGGGAGCAGCGGCAAACTCCTACATATCAGTGAGTGCAGTCCGATTCACGGTTAAATCTGAACCTATATCAAGTAATGAACCGGTTCGGTTCGAAAAGCCACAAAAGAGTTCTACACATCAAATCGGATCAATCAAAGTAACTGCTCCCCCTCGAAGCTCGGAAAGCAACAGCAGAGTTCTACACGTCAAATCGGATCAGAATTTCGTGTCCAGGTAAATAAATATGGTAGCAAAATAATGTTTTATGTTGTTTTTGACAGTACTCAATGAAATGCTGGAAGTCATAAAAGAACATTGATGCAAAATTTTCGTCAAATCAAAAAATAACTGCTCCCACTCGAAGTTCAGTTAGTAGGGAGATTACTTTATATTGGTCCTTTGAAGTTATATGGAGTTGGACAACCAATAATAAAACCCATTATGCCAAATTTTATCCTACTGCAGTGTACTGCTAGAAAAGTTGCCCTGAGGATAACAGGGGAGTTACATCTCTATATAGACGAACTGGTCCATCCAGACGACCCACAACTAGAAAAAATGTTCCAACATTTAGCGTGACTTGCTTTACACTTTCATAAGATAGCTAGCTTTTAAAAAACAAGCGGACGCTAGATCAACATGAAATACTCTTAGCTTTAGCCTCATACTGACTGATTTGCCGGGTTTTGTCCGCATACTAATGTTAATGAAAACATATCTACTTACAAGCATTGTGATTTTTTATTTTTAATTAATAGTAACTTCTATTACTATCATACTCCTCAAGTATCGGCAGATTTTGTCTTCATCTCCACTGAGTGTATCTAAAAGACACAGGCGTTAGAAATAGCCAAAATCCAGCATCTTATACCTTTGTCTTATGTTCCTCAATTCCCATACCACTCTCGATACACATTCCATTTCAACTTCTTTCTGACATTTTGAGCCGAAAAACAACCTTAAAAGTGGATTTTCTCATTTATTTTGCATATTTAAAGATGTGGCAACAAAATTAATGAGCTTTTATTTGCAACAACCCCGTGCACAAAACTTAACCACCCCCACCTCTCACCCCTCACCGACCGCCTTTTGTCATATACTTACAATAACAACCCAAAATCGGACGACGAAAACGTCGTAAAAACGTTACATCAACCACATTTAACAAAGTATCCGGTTCCGTTTTATTTCATCTCCTTGACTTTTGAGGAGAAACAAATATTACAGATTTTATGGCCGAATAAAAGTAAAAACAATGCCTTGATGATACACGCAGGCCACCCTCGAGTGACGCTTCCTTTGTGTCAGCCATCCAAAACAAACCAAAAAAACAAAAAGGAACCAAACATCCAATTTCGCCCATAGCCCACCCTGTCAGTGGGACCGACATGGCCTCGTTGAATGAATGAATGACTGACTGAATGGTCAGTGAGACAAAGAGATCCCTAAAAAATCAACAAGACAAAATGGTAATAAATGCTCATTAAATGAAGCATTACAGCCATATTAGTTTGAGTCACGCATCCACACTGAGATTTTGAGATTTTATGTTACACCGGAAACGGATGTATTTGTTTTCGTCATTTCCCCAAAAGTGTGCGAGTGCCAACATGGGTATGGGTATGTGTGAGATGAGAGTGATGTGCGTGACTGGTAGCTGTATGCGAAAGATAATGCGGCCCAGATATTGAGTGTGAAAAAGGCATTGTCTTAGTGCGTGTAGGGGGGTGTGTATGCTTGTTGGTGCGCCTGTGTTTGCCTTGATACGCAAATCCTTGGGGGATTTTCAAGGCAAAATCCTTTGTTATTTATTTGCTTATTTTCAGCCATAAATAAATCTTCACCAAAATTATTTGCTGATATTGAGTCGAACTTCAATAAATTTTCATTTTGTATGCCGTTAGGCACAATCTGTAAGACTTCATAAGGAATTTTCTCACCGCCATTTATACCGCCACAATCAACAATGCCTCGCTTTCGATGGTGTGGGTACGTTTATAAATCTGCAACTAAGTAGACTAAGACAGAACCACGAAATAAATAAAATGAAAAAAGGTCTGATGTCACACACACACACACGCGTTGGCTTTAAAAAGCATCATCTAATTTCCACTACGTATTTGAAAATTGGAAATTCAGATTTGCCAAGAGATTTATGTGCCTAGCACTACGCGGCTTTATGCCTCAGTTAAGCAATGATTTAGAGTTAAAGTGTTTGTTTACCCCTTCCAAACTGAGACTCCTTAAGCAGACTTTAATAAACGATGAGCTATTAAAGAAAATGCCAAGAAGTAGCAAAGCGAGAAAAAAAAACAGCAGTGGCACCTGCTACAAAGTAATTTAAGTATGGCAACTACTTGGTATTTGCGAAATAAACCTCTATTTTCAAAGCAATCGACAAACCAGCGAAAAATTTAGCCTGCATCAATGGCATTGACATATTACGATTGTAAGGGGCTTTAGCTAATCAAGTGGGAACTGCTGATAAGTTACCAAATAAGGTAAGGCGATACGCAGTTAAACTATTGGCCCTATTCTCCAACTAGGGAGGCTCAGTGATCAGATTTATAAAGAACTGATTCCTCTACTATTATTATCAATTCAAAGTTTAACCATGAAGCGATAAACAATTGATTATGGAATTTGAAATCATTGCCGGAAACGCAACAACAGCATATTGTTGTATATTCCTAGTGAAAGGCAATTATATGCCAGAGTATCTGCACATATATAAAAAAATTTTATGAGTACAAACGATTCAATCGATTCTACTGTATTAAAACAAAAATGAAGCATATAAAATTATGAAAAAAAAATCCAATTATTATTATTCATATATTAGAGGGTAGATAAGAGAAAATTTAGAATTTAAAAACTAGCACGCGATTTAAGTGCTTTCTTAAGCTAGGTTAGGTTGAATGGGTTGCACACCATAGGTGAATTCACTCGGAGACCAGTTTGGCCTATTGTGATAACCTAGAATGAAAGGGAAGAGAAAGAAAATGTGGGTCCTCGGACCAAATCCAAAGGTTATACACGAATGAAAAACAAACAGGAGAAATGGAGAATCAGAGCGGAGTCAAAAATGCTATCCCCACTCAAGCATGGATGCACCTTTGCCGAAGCTTATGGCACCCCCCGTCGGAACCATCTCGTCCCGTACACCTAAAATTATGTACTTTTCGTACACCTATTGTATGATTTTCACCTAGTTTCGAACATAAATAGATTGATTCTTTTCATGCATTTACCACGGTATTCACCATAAATCGAATATCAAAATTAAATCAAATTAGACAACAAATATGACTGCTAAAAGTTGAGAAGGTCATACCGAAGAACGATTTCTGTTCTACTGCTGCAAGACGTATGCCTACGAAATTTCAAGCCTATTGCCATCAAGATTTTGACACACAGATGGACATCCGCCACAACGACTCTTTATTTCTTATATATTGGGTTGCCCAAAAAGTAATTGCGGACTTTTTAAAAAAAAGTAAATGCATTTTTTATAAAGCTTAGAATCAACTTTAATCAAATATACTTTTTTTACACTTTTTTTTTAAAGCAAGCTAAAAGTAACAGCTGATTACTGACAGAAGAAATAATGCAATTACAGAGTCACAAGCTGTGAAAAATTTTGTCAACGCCGACTATGTGAAACATCCGCAATTACTTTTTGGGCTACCCAATAATTGCCATTTTGTTCGATAACCTTTTGCCATCTTCCTGGAAAATTTAGTGTTCCACGCTTATAGAACTTCTGGCCTTTATCTGCAAAAAACTGAACCAAGTGCGATTTTATAGCCTCATCATTGCCGAAAGTTTTACCATTTAAGGAGTTCTGCAAAGATCGAAATAAATGGTAGTCTGATGGTGCAAGGTCAGGGCTATATGGTGGACCCATCAAAAGTTCCCAGCCAAGCTCACTCAATTTTTGGCGAGTGACCAAAGATGTGTGCGGTCTAGCGTTGTCCTGGTGGAATATGACACCTTTACGATTGACCAATTCTGGTCGCTTCTCCTTGATGGCTGTATTCAATTTGTCCAATTGTTGACAGTAAACATCCGAATTAATCGTTTGGTTCCTTGGAAGCAGCTCAAAATATACCACACCCTTCCAATCCCACCAAACAGACAGCATAACCTTCTTTTGGTGGATATCAGCCTTTGAAGTGGTTTGAGCTGGTTCACCATGCTTGGACCATGATCGTTTTCGACTAACGTTGTTGTAAACAATCCACTTTTCATCTCCAGTTATGATTCGTTTTAAAAACGGATCGAATTCATTGCGTTTAAGGTGCATATCACAAGCGTTGATTCGGTTTGTTGAATGAATTTCTTTCAATACATGTGGTACCCATATTAAAATTGACGCCAAACAAACAAATGTAAACAAAATTTCGCGCACTTTTTTGTCAACGCCGACTATATTACTACTATATTACCGACAGTTACTTTTTGGGCAACCCAATAGGACGAAATTTTTCAGTCCGTACAGCTCCCACGCATAGTGATAAGTATTGAAAAAAAAAATAAAACGAACATTTGTTTGTATATAAGTTTTTAATATAATGAAGCCTTAAAATAGGTTTATTTGACAGTTCTATATAGGAAATGTGTCAAATAAACCTATTTCAAATCTACCTTAAGTTTTGTGAATACGGCCAAATATACCTAAGATTCTAACCAAACTCGTTAGTGATATAGACCTCGTATAACTACAAATTAACAATATTAGAGAAACGTAATAGGAAATGTTACACCAAATTCAAACAAAAATAGTTATAATAATATTTTTATTCTTAAAGCACAAAATATAGGTCTTAACATTTCTCTTATTTAATTACAATTAACATTTACTATATATAAGTTGAAAAACTAAGAGTCAGTAGTAATATCCTCTGTGATGTTGGCATGTACGTGACATCTCATATTCACAGTAGTCGAAAGGCAAATGAAAACTTTTTCCGTCTAACTTTTTAAGAAAGAGACTTATTTCTCAGTTTTCAGATGAACTTAAAAGAAATGAACTTCTATGGAATGGAGCAACTATCTGGCTCCAAAACTAAAATGAGATCAATGCAAATAATGTTAACACCAGATAGGGATGTGATTTCATTACCAAATGTCATTTCAAAGAACATAATAACACTGAAAATAATTCAAAATCTTAAAACCCACCCTTCGTACACTGTGTCAGTTTCTTAATATATTTTATTTTATTTCATTTAACGCTTACGCTTGCCATCTTAAGCTTAAGACCATATTTCTTAATTAGCTCTTGGGCAAAAAAGGTAACCAGCCACCTAGCCGGCCAACCAACCTACCGACCAACTGTATTTTCTATCTCTCGTTTTTGCAATCACACACAATTCCTACGAAAAGAATATGAAAAGACGTTAAGATTGGACGTGACAACAATGGGATAATTAAACACAGCAAAAACGCATGGATATGGGTGTATGCCAAGAATAAAAATATAAAATGACGTTGGAGAACGTTTTATTATGAATTATTGCTACATAGTATACAACAATGGCTGCAAAAACAAAAATAAAAAAAAAATCCATTTCATTTTCAAGGAAAGAATTATGCAAACGTTTTGCGCTACATTTATTCGATCTTGAAATACTTCATACAATTGGATATTATCCCCCGGCAGACCGTAGGGTTTGCTGTTTCTATTACAAATAGAAAAACAACAAAATTTCATTTTTAAAGTTGGGCAGCAACATTGCTGTAAGAGCGTCGATTGGTTTCCCACATCGCAACTTCGTCCGGCACCACAACCAAACTCATCAGCAGGATCTGCCAAACTGGCCTGCCTTTTCTAATCTACGAATCGTTGATAAAGGCATATCTTTTAGGCTGAAACTATGCTCTAAGAGTATTTTATTTTTGTAGCACATCAAGACGAATTTAAAAAAAAGTTCTTTTTCAAGTTTTTCTGCCTGTTGGGGCGAAGATCATTTTTAATACCCTGCGCCATAGGATGGGTGTATACTAATTTCGTCATTTTGTTTGTAACACCTCGAAATATGCGTCTAAGACCCCATAAAGTATATATATTCTTGATCGTCATGTCATTTTAAGTCGATCTAGCCATGTCCGTCCGTCTGTCCGTCCGTCCGTCTGTCGAAAGCACGCTAACTTTAGAAGGAGTTAATTTGTGCTTGAAATTTTGCACAAATCTTTAAAAAAAAAAATATTGAGCTGAAATTTTGCACAGAGTCTTTTTTTGTCCATAAGCAGGTTAAGTTCGAAGATAGGCTATATCGGACACTATCTTGATATAGCCCCCATATAGACCGATCCGTCGATTTAGGGTCTTAGGCCCATAAAAACCACATTTATTATCCGATTTTGTTGAAATTTGGGGCAGTGAGTTGTGTTAGGCCCTTCGACTTCCTTCGTTAAATTCGCCCAGATCGGTTCAGATTTGGATATAGCTGCCATATAGACCGATCCTCCGGTTTAGGGTCTTAGGCCCACAAAAGCCACATTTATTATCCGATTTTGCTGAAATTCGGGACAGTGAATTGTGTAAGTCCCATCGACATCCTTCGTTAATTTGGCTCAGATCGGTCCAGATTTGGATATAGCTGCCATATAGATCGATCCTCCGATTTATGATGTAAGGCCCATAAAAGCCACATTCATTATCCGATTTTGTTGAAATTTGGGACAGTGAGTTGTGTTAGGCCCTTTGACATATTTCTTCAATTTGGTCCAGATCGCTTCAGATTTAGATATAGCTGCCATATAGACCGATTTCTTGATTTATGGTTTTGGGCCCATAAAATGCTCATTCATTGTCCGATGTCTCCGAAATTTGGAACAGTGAGTTAAGTTAAGCCCCTTGACATACTTCTGCAATATCGCACAGATCAGTCCAGATTTGGATATAGCTGCCATATAGACCGATATCTAGGTTTAAAGTTTTTGGGCCATAAAAGACGCATTTATTGTCCGATGTCGCTGAAATTTGAGACAGTGAGTTTGGTTAGGCTCTTCGACGTCCTTCTTCAATTTCGCCCAGATCCGTCCAGATTTGGATATAGCTGCCATGTAGACCGATATCTCGATTTAAAGCCTTGGCCCCATAAAAGGCGCATTTATAATCCGATTGCACTGAAATTTGTCACAGTGACTTATGTTGGGCTTTTCGACATCCGTGTCGTATATAGTTCAGATCAGTATGAGGTATATGAGTATACGGTATGAAATTTTCACCGAATTTTGATGAAAGGCGGTTCACATATATACCCGAGGTGGTGGGTATCCAAAGTTCGGCCCGGCCGAACTTAACGCCTTTTTACTTGTTCTCTTTACAATGGAAAACGAAGCCAGCGATCACAACACACATCAACCACTATGGGACGCGTTTCGTCACTTGGTTAGAATAACTCATTGGCCATATTCAGTGTGGAGTCTTCAAGGTATTTCTATCGAATATACCGCCCCAACAAGCACACAAACTTCAAAACAAAAATTCGGCTGAGCCCCGGATTCGACCTGGCTACACGGAACAGCAGCGAGAGCCGTTGCCGTTGTCTAGTGTTCGAAGCCATCACAACAACTTCCAAAGGATGGACACAAATGGCTTCTGTATGCCACGGAAGCTAAGTAGTCGCATAGAAAAAAACTCTATCACTACAAAAAAAATACATGCGGTGGAAAGGAACAGCTAGTGTGAAAGGTGTCAGACTTGTGCTAGTGTCGAGCTTATATTGTAGAAACGTTTTCGCGGTATATTCCATATAAGTATGACCTACCAATGAATTGCCCTTGAAGCCTCCACACGTAATATGGCCAATGGTTGATTTTTATACCTCCCATCATAGGATGGGGGTATACTAATTTCGTCATTCCGTTTGTAACTCCTCGAAATATTGGTCTAAGACCCCATAAAGTATATATATTCTTGTTCGTCGTGACATTTTAAGTTGATTTAGCCATGTCCGTCCGTCTGTCCGTGTGTCAAAAGCACGCTAAATTTCGAAGGAGTAAAGCTAGCCGCTTGAAATTTTGCACAAATACTTCTTATTAGAGTAGGTCGGTTGGGATTGTAAATGGGCTATATCGGCCCACGTTTTGATACAGCTGTCATATAAACCTATCTGAGGTCTTGACTTCTTGAGCCGCAAGAGAGCACAATTCTTATCCGATTTGGCTTAAATGTTGCATGAGATGTTTTATTATGACTTCCAACAACTGTGCTGAGTATGGTTGAGATCGGTCCACAACCTGATACAGCTGCCATATAAACCTAACTGAGGTCTTGACTTCTTGAGCTTTTAGATGGCGCAATTCCTATACGATTTGGCTGAAATTTAGCACGACGTGTTGTTATGACTTCCAACAACTGTGCTAAGAATAGTTCAAATCGGTCCATAACCTGATATAGCTGCCATATAAATCGATCTGGGGTCATGACTTCTTGAGCCTCTACAGGGAGCAATTGTTATCTGATTTGGCCGAAATATTGCATGACGTGTTTTGTTATGACTTCCAACAACTGTGCTAAGAATAGTTCAAATCGGTTTATAACCTGAATTAGCTGCCATATAAACCGATCTGCGCTCTTGACTTCTTGAGCCACTAGAGGGCGCAATTATTATCCACTTTAGCTGAAATTTTGCATAACATGTTTTGTGTTAACTTTCAACAGCCGTGCTAAGAATATTTCAAATCGGTCCATAACCTGATACAGCTGCCATATAAACCGATATGGGATCTTGACTTCTTGAGCCTCTAAAGGGTGCAATTTTTATCCGATTTATTTGAAATTTTTTGCAACGGCTTCTCTCATGACCACTAACATACGTGTTGAATATGGCATGAATCGGTTTGTAGCCTAATACAGCTCCCCTATAAACCGATCTCCCTATTTTACTTATTCAGCGCCTAAATTGCGCAATTCTTACTAGATTTGGCTGAAATTTTACACAATGACTTCTACTATGGGCTCCAATTTTCAGTTCAATTATGGTCTGAAATGAACCATAACTTGATATTGTTCCAATAAGATAGCAATTCTTTTATTTTATCCTTTGTTTGCCTAAAAAGAGATGCCGTGGCAAGGGTTCGACAAATGCGATCCATGGTGTAGAGTATATAATATTCGGCCCGGCCGAACTTAGCACGCTTATACTTGTTTTATTTTTCTATTTTGTCAGGAATTTTCAAATCTTCATGGCGATGTCTTGCATTGAGCACAAATAATTATAGGCATCTAGGAGAAATACTCGTTCGATTTGATCATACATCCTATGCTGGTTTACCATTCATATAGAAACTATACATTCACCCTGCAAAGCACAATATTTTTTGGCGTAAACAGATATCATTGTTCAACATTTTCACTTCATTCGCTTGTCCGATTTCAATTGACGGTTATTGCGTTAACCGCTTTTCATGTCCCACATTAATACAAAAAAAATTGCATTTGCAGACCTCATTAAATTTCAACTACAACGACACCCCTTTGTCACAATCTACTAGGTTACAAAATCTTTTCTAAGCATAGTTAAAGAAGCTTAATTCTCAATTTCAGTCTGAGGAATCTCATATCCATCTTTACAATAAGATGCAGTGTGTGTGTGTGCGCGGCATGTGAGTTGGTGAGTGCTTATAATTTAGACATGACACTCGTAAATCAATTGATGCCATAGTCTACTCCCTCCACTACTCTTCTTAGTTACTTGAGCAATATCCTTGAGATGGTGAATGGGAGTATTAAAATGCCACCGAACTGTCATAAACCTTATTCACATCCCCATCCATACTTCAAACAAGACATCAATCATACAATAGCTCAAGGTATTCCAATGTTTATCATTTATTCTAAGGTGGAGTTAGAGGCTAAAGTTTATTTTGAAACATAATTGTATTAATTTATCCAGAATATAATAGCAATCAAAGGAATAGCAAATAAAAACCCATAAAGTTCCGTGGTGCCGAACTCTGGGTATCAAGATATCCCACATATAATTAAATTTTGGGCAAGATTTTTAAACAAGTATGTTATTCGGGGGGATCATTCTATAGGTTTTATGGCATTTCTAGTTTCCAAGAACTCTTACCAGCCACCTTAATATAACTGTCAAGTTACACAACTACCTACATATACATAATTAAATGCAACTCATAAAGCCAAACACATACAAAACTGCTTTCATACAAACATAAATGTCGACCAGTGTCTGTGCTTGTGTGTATTTAGTTTTGAGTTAAACGAATGAAGCTGAAAATATTTTTGCATTTGCATGAGTTCCAATAAATGATGGTTTTCATTTATCATTTTGAGCAGTTCCATATTGAAGATGAGAAAGAGGTTGAGATTGCGAATAAATTTGACGAACGGTGGGATAATATGGCAAAATGTTCTATCTTCAAATGATTTTATTCGATAACTAATATAATATCATCATATGCAAATATTCCCATAAACATTGCATTTAGGAACAGGGGGCAAACTTCTCGCATAACAATGAGTGCTGTCAAGTTTTAAAGTTTGAGGCTCAATGCTAAGGGACGTATTTTTTATAGCCGTGTCCGAACTGCGAGTTGCAGTGCGACAACTTTTTACAACTATTAGAAAAACGACACAATTTTCTCAAAATTCCTAAGGAATAACGTTATTCCTATTGTTATGCAGTGTAGTGCATTATTTCATACATTAACCACTGTGCATTTTCTCATAAACATTATGAGTATCATAACATTACGAGTGCTTGGTTGTCAAGCAATAATAGTTTGATATGCTTCTCCTTAATGTCCTGATGCAAAATGATGTTGGGGAAAAAGTTATGGAAAATGAGCACCAGTCAGTCCATTCTAGCTGGATTCTCTGTGTGTTAGCTACAGAAGCACTTGATGTGTTTATAAAGAAAAAACTTCGTGTTGTGATATTCATAATAAGTTTGCCATTTAATGGAAATGCTAAAAGGATTCCCATCAGTACATTGGTCTCCTTAGTTGAGATTGACAATTTAAAATGTAACTGAGAAGAATGTACAGCAGACAAGTGGTTGTGCAGAAATCGATCAAGCTAAATATTCTTAAATTATGGACAAATATTAGCTGCAAACTGAACATTTCAGAAAATGAAAACATTCAAAATTTTTTAATTGCCAATAAGTCCACATAACCTGCTACAAATGCAGTAAATGTTAGCAATTTAATTAGTATAAAAGAAAGTAGGGAGAAAAATCGTTTTAATCCATCGTTACAGACTGAAACTGCATGCAATAGATAATCTTGTGTTCGGCGAGTAATAACAATCAGAATCAAATTTTGAGCATATAGTAGTAATGACGGCCCGGTAAGAGCATATGAACCTACCATGAATATTACCAGTCCGCATCAGAATATATATAATGGATGAGTTCTGGAGAGTCGTTATTTTTTTAAATCTAATAAAACTGTACTGCTCACTTATTAGTTAGTAGGTGGAAGAATGTAATCTTTTGGTGACATAGCAGTCTGACGAGGCCCCTGGCAAAGGCCGATATCGCGATCATTGCAGCCCGCCCCTTGATACATTTAACACACCACAAATGTTCAGACTCTTTAAAGTGTTTTTGTTGTTTTGTTTTAAAATAGAGGCTAGAAATAAAAACACATTGGTCTAAGCAAGTTAAACCAATAACAAAATGAAATTTTGTGATCCAACTAAAGAAGCGCAAAGGAATAAATCTATTAAACGCTCAAATTTGCCTCATATAAGTTTTATTGGAATCGATACTTTGCCATCTACTTTTAAGAATTACTATCATTTAAATGTTGCCCGTGCCTCCGGTTAAAATGGTCCATTCGTAAGGTCCAAGAAGATAAATGGACCGATGATGATGCCACATCGAACTGGGATGTATCGGTAACCCTTGGATTGGTAACCATTTAGCCAGAAATAAGTATCATCTTTGAACACAATTTTCCGATAACACAGTGGATTTCCATCTAGTTCTAGTCATATAGCATACATTTTTATAATAAATTTCAACGATTTACAGTCGCTGCTAGTTTGTGAATTTTTCCTCGATGAAATGGCTGAGTATACTGAACACTTTCAAAAATTATGTTTGGACACAATTATCCGTGCTGCCACCTCGAAAAACAAACTTCATAAAAATATTACTCTTTAGTTCATTAGATCACATACAAACGGAATGGCTTAATATACTCAAAGATATAAAAATTGTTAAATTTATAACATTTTTAAATATTGAAAAATTTCACCTAGTACTCTAAAGATTCTATTGTATTTAATTGCGAAGTACATTTAATGCACCTTGATTGAAAATAAGCATTGTGAACCATATATCAAACTGCAATATAAGAATACAACTACAATTTATGGAATAAAGCTTTTTGTACCCCGAATCATAGAATGCGGGATATACTAATCTTATCATTCCGTTTCCAACACCGCGAAATAATGATATCCGACTCCTAATGATTATATATTCTTGATCGTATCGACATTCTCAACCTTTCTAGCCATGTCGAACGCGCAAAGCTAGACCCTCGAACTTTAGCACTGATACTTCTTATTGATGTAAGTCGTTGGGGATTGCAAATGCACCATGCGAATCGCTTGAGAAATTTTTACGACAAACAAAATATTTTAATCACGAAGTTTTGCTTTTATTGTAACCGTGTAACGTTTGGCTTCAACATATCAAACGATAGCCATAAACGTAGTATTATTGAACGTTACTAACTTTGTTTATCCTAAACCCTTTCGCAGCTTTATCAACTATAAAAGGACCTTCCTTTTATCGTAAAACCAAAAATTCTTTATTTGCAAAAGTGCTTCAAGTACTGGACCAATAATTATTCTCTTGTGTCTCTTCTACTAGAGAGAAAGGGTAGGTATTTGAGCGTAAAAACAAGTGGTTGGCGAAAATACTCACTCTATTGCTCATTACTTTGAACGTACACAAGAAAAAAAATAATCCCAAGGGTCTACCATAGTCTTGCAAATAATTGCAATTGTGTGTTCGTTACTGGTACAGGCATATTTTCACACACAACACTTTCTTTTTTGTTTTGACTGAACAGTCAGTATATTGAGCAGCTCGGATGTTCGCGGGTAGTAAATTTTTAAAGTTTCGGTACAAAAACGCTGGCATGTGCAATGACAAAAATCATTAGAGCAACACTCAAATGGCTGCCAGGTACAAGAAAACACAACAAGAATTTCTAAGGCACATACATTGTTTGGTAACATTTATGTGATAAAGAAATATCCATCACAAAGTAGGTATTTAAATGTGCGAACAAAACAACAGCTTTTTTTTTGATTTATTTATAGCATTACGAATACAGCAGATCATAATACAAAACCATAATAGAGTTGTGCGAAAATTTAAGTCTTTTGATATAATTGTATATCATAACATCAAAATAAATCCAAATAAACTGAGATCTGCCTATAATTCTCAAAAATTTGAGTTGGAAATATGTTACAACACTAACTTGAACTTGGCATCCTTTTCAATATACAAAATCCATTTCAAACGTTGGACGTTTAATTAATTTGTAAATAAAGAAAAACTAGTTGAAATCTCGAAATTCTTGCAAGAATTTATAGCAAAAACATGCACTTTTATCGTAAAAAAGTCCAACATTTTTCACAAAAGACGTCAAACGAATAATTTTTTGGTTGTTAACCAAGATTCAGCTCCGCCGAAGTTAGCACACTTTTACTTGTTTTAGTAACAAATGATAAAAAGTCAAGTAGAAGGGTGTAAAGAATAGTAGTTGACATTATTTGTTGTTGACGTTCGTTGCCGACAACCTAGATAATGTGATTGTGTATAGCAACAGTTTTGCGACTGTTATGAAATTTTTCCGATTTTTCTTAGCCCATTTACCATCATCTACCCTCTTCTCTACAACACACATTCGGAAGTAACAAAGCAACATTTCATTCATCTTTGCCATAGCAACAGGAACTCACCTCCGTTGAGAAAGGGCCTAGTATTAAATGCCCGCCCGAACACAAACCCCATGTATTACCACCCTTTGTCCTTTTGTTGTTTGTCCTACATCATAATTTGTGTTCATGTTTCGTCGGAAGATGCATTTATGCATCGCTGCATTGCATCTGCGCGTATTAAGTCGTTTTTGTGGTTTTTACGTTGCGGTTTGCTGCAGATGACACCGCATTGTCCCGAAGCTGATAAATGTTAAAATTATGTTGCGTTTAAATGCTGCACTTATGCACTTGTAGGACTTAGCAAAGGCGAAGATGGTGATGCCGATGTAAGTGATGAAACTACATGGCACTGTGTTCTGTATCAGTATCTGGTAGGCAAAGTTCAATTAATCGATTTAATTATGGTTTTTAGTTTCCTCACAACTCATACATGCATTTAAAATCATAATTTAATTTTTTTTTACCTTACAAAGAACTATTTTAAATTCGCTAATGCAATTATAAAAGATCTACATAGGCCTCAATTAGTAAAAAATGAACAATTTTTTTCAGATCACAATTTTTAATTTCAAATTTTTAATTAATCAAACTATTAACATTGATAAATATAAAAATATTTTGCACCACACATATTTTCATGGTTAAAAACATTTTCTGAAACACTATGCGTATTTTGGTACTGAAAAGCCAACTGTATTTGTTATAACATTTTTACTCAAAATATATTCTGGTATGTATCATACAACATAATTTCTACGAGTTGTACTTGCAATGTGACCGTTGCACTGCAATCATGTTTTCTTTCTATCTTGAGCATTCGCACAAGCGAGATGTTCTATTGTTTAGTAGATGCATTTATTAAACCTAAGCTATTGTTGTTCTCAACAATTGAAAACCTTCACTCTTTCCTAAGTGATACTAACGTCTTAAATATTAAATCCACTCAAATCAGTGGTTGCACTCATTTGTGTGTAGTACAATCGTCTCGTTTGCTTATGAGGTCTATATACCTACATAGGGAGAGAGAGAGTAGATTTATATCGCCTTATCGTATACATCCATAAAAATACTTTAAAGTCGATAAATATTGAAATCGTACGGCCTTTTTAGATAACAATTCCCATTTGCGCCAAAATCGCACGAAAGGTACGAAATCTTTCATTCTACTATTGATAACTTTTGCGAGTTCTGGAAATATAATCTGAATCAATGGCATCAATTTCATAACAGACGTTGTTGAAAATACTGACAGCATGTGGTGTCGGTTTTGCGAAAGCGTTTTGAAGACTTCACGTCCCAACCATTATCAACAACACCCCTATACAATGCGTAGGTATACCAACCTTAAGTACCAATGACGATTCAAATAGGAAAATAATTCGATACAGTTCCCATATAGACTGATCTCTATATGAAAATTTTGAATATTCTATTGTATTCTAAACTTCGTCAGATCGGATTATATATCGAAATAACTGTTATACAGGACTATTTCCCTATGAAACTTCCTGAATTTATATATCTATTTAAACCCTACACCACTATTGTGGTACATGGTATGGAGCATTTGCTTGTAACGCCTAGAAGGAAGAAGGATAGACTCATAAATTGATGCAATAATCACTTTGCATGTTAATTTGTATACAAAATATAGATCGCATTCTGAATTCGACTTTCACTAAATTTGGCTTAGACATATTTTTCGGCCTGGAGACGAAACCTATTGAAATTTTGAGAAATCGGTTCTGTTCAGATAAAAATATCGCTGGAGGCCACCGTTGCGCAGAGGTTAGCATGTCCGCCGCTGAACGCCTGGGTGCGAATCCTGGCGAGACCAGAAATAATTTTCAATGGTGGTTTTCCCCTCCTAATACTGGCAACATTTGTGAGGTACTATGCCATGTAAAACTTCTCTCCAAAGAGGTGTCGCACTGCGCCACGCCGTTCGGACTCGGCTATAAAAAAGAGGCCCCTAACCATTGAGCTTAAAACTTGAATCGGACACTCATTGATATGTGAGAAGTTTGCCCCTTCGTGGGTTTCACCTTGCACTACGATCTTCCCTAAATTACGGTTATTTAAAGGTTGGCTTTGTCCGACTTTATCACGTTCTCACTTGTTTTAATTGCATTATCACAAATTGTTCTCATATACCTAAATTTTAAATTGAAAATCATGTCTTCTTATACAGTTATAATAAAAATAAAATTATTAGTGCAGCATCAACCTGATGTATTATCGAGCATTAACATTCCGGCATAAATCAATGCAAATCCTGATTGCATATTGACGAGAGATATGTATCTCTGCTGTCACATTAGGCAAATTTCGTGGATATAACGAAAATCCATTTAGGCTCTTTTCATATCGAAAATGACAAATATCGACCTTTTTTAAGCCGCACTGTCACTATAAATTGTATTTTCCCATCATCGCCATCGTCACCGACATCGACAGCAAAAACAATGCCGAAGTAGCAAACGAGAAAAATAAACTAAACGAGACATTATACCGATTTGGGGAAAATCCAATTTTTTGTTTTGTTTATAAATTATCAATTTGTGACACATCTCTGCCCCTGCCCTGCACTACCCTGCAAACACACTCGGGCCAACCATCCATTGAGTTTACATAGTGGGTAGTGCCGGGGACTGTGTGCGAAAACCAGAGAGAGAGAGGCAGTGTTGAGGTTGAATGTCTCCTTGATTATCGTCATCTCAACGACATTTTTTATTCAATTTACATTCTCCTCGGTCGTTTTTCTTCCTTTCTGTCATGACCGCATACATCAATTTCGTAAACTAAATGAGATTTTAAAATTGATTTGCTTCCGTGCCGTCGTGTAGTACGAGTGTGTGGGTACAAGGACTCAAAACGCACACACTCACACACGGTCTTTGTATGTACGTATGCAGTAAGGGAGTAGGTTTCGGTGTTGAAGACCTCAATCTGTTGGTGTATTTCCCTTTTTTGTGGGAATGTGTGTGATTCCGAATAAATCTATAGGATATGGTAGATTGTTTATGTTAAAAGTCGTTTTACACTATACTCACATACATCCACACATCCTGCCGCGGTCCATTCCATTTGTTTCAATCGGAGTGTGGGGACTGAGAACCATCGAGGCTTGCTTAAGCTTTAGTACTTCAATGAATTCGTTTACTGGCGCTCGGCTCTTTCCTCTTCGCTGCAGTTGTGAATTTGCCACATAACGAAAAATAAACACATTAAAGTTGCAAATTGAATTCCACTTAATCTCCATCCAAAAAGGAGAACGCATTACACAAGCGCCAACATCACTTGGAGCTCGCTTGGAGCTTTCGCATATTTCGTCACCCTTATCTTAAACGAAAACAAAACGAATGACATAAAATCGGGATTTCATCCTTTTTTTGACATTTTATATTAAATGAAAGAATGACAAAACTGAAGTTAACGTAGGTGTTTGAATTTGTCATCGATAGGTATTTCGCAATTCTTTTTTCTCAAGTAAAATAGACGGTCAAGCTGAATTTTCACATTCGTCGATGTACGGTTTCGTTAATAATTAATTTTAATGTCGTTTTTTGAAATTTCTATGGAAATTCCAAATGAAGGCGCTTCACAATTCAATTTCATTCAACTTATAGTTTTGCTGGATTGATTTTTTATATCCATTACCGAAGGATGGGGGCATATTCATTTTGTCATTCCGTTTGCAACACATCGAAATATTCATTTCCGACCCTATAAAGCCTATTTATTCTTGATCAGCGTAAAAATCTAAGACGATCTAGAAATGTCCGTCCGTCTGTCCGTTTGTCTGATGGAATCACGCTACAGTCTTAAAAAATAGAGATATTGAGATCGGACAATAAATGCGCCTTTTATGGGCCCAAAACCTTAGATCGAGGGATCGGTCTATATGGCAGCTATATCCAAATCTGGACCGATCTAAGCAAAACTGAAGAAGGATGTCGAAGTCCTAACACAACTCACAGCCCCAAATTTCGGTGAACTCGGATAATAATTGCGTCTTTTATGAGCCCCATACTCTAAGTCGAGAGAACGCTCTATATGTCAGCTATATACAAATCTGGACCGACCTGATCCAAATTGAAGAAGGAAGTCGAAGGGCTTAACACAACTCACTGTCCCAAATTTTGGCAAAATTAAGACAATAAATGCGCCTTTCATGGGCCCAAAACCTCGGCCAAATTGAAAAAGGATGTCGACTGTCCTTATACAACTCACTATCCCAAATTTCAGCAAAATCGGATAATAAGTCGGCGGATCGGTCTATAGGGGGGGCTATATCAGGAAAGTGTCGGAAATAGATATATCGATGTGTTGCACACGGAATGGCACAATGAATATACCCCCATCCTTCGGTGGTGGGTATAAAATGTGAATGCGTTTGAAAGCAACACTAAATATGAACGCAAGTAAAAAGCAACGAAAATGTAAATGCGTTTCAAAAGCGACGGATATCAATCTGTTCTCTGGTCTATTTGCACCAATTCTCAGCATTTATCTCTAGTAGCAGAGGCACAAGAGATTAGTTATAGGTCTGGTAAACGAACAAACGCTTGAGGCTATTGAAGCACTTTCGCCATCAGATAGTTTGTGGTTTTAAAAAATGAAAGGAAGGTCTGCTAAAAGTTGCCCATATGACTAACATCTGTCACAGAATGCATGAACTGGTACACGCGATTTCAGTTGAGTTGAAACAGACGAATTTGTCACGTCGGCATGAGGAACACGTTTGGAACACTTACAATATCCGGGCCCAGAATAGGAATCAAACATCATACCGAACTTAAACCAACTATGCTATAGGATAGGTAAGAGTGGCAATCCTTAACAGACTCACTTAGACAATTTTAATTCCATTGTGATATCAAAGTAGCGACAGACCAAGGCTTCTGGTGGAAATCGAATCCATGGCAATCCGAGCACGCTACCATCTCGGCTACAGGGGCGCCTTTGAACTTGGGCGTTTTTAAGGAATATAACCCAATGTAGAATGTAGAATGTTGCAAAAAAAGTTGAAAACTACGAATCTGATTTGCAAATTAGGGTAATAGGGAGCTCACGCTACTCTCCTATAGCGCAATTTTTAATAGCAAATTAATAAAAAAAACCGACCTTGCAAAGAATTTCTTTCGTGCATACTTAAAAAAAATTGTAAGAATTACTAAACCTACACGCCAATCTCTTTATACAAAATAATTCTCAATTTATTTGCTACTAAGACAAGGAGTGGGTGCTAAAGCCATTGCCATTCGTTGCCACACTTGCAACACTTCCTTCCCACATCTCGATGTTGGTTTTTTTTATAACCCAATTTGCCTAAAACATAGATTATCTGGTGGAATTGAAGTGTCTGCACTAATTTATTTATGTGCAACAAATGCCATGCTAAGGCATTGGTTTAATTGAAATTCAGTTTCATTAGTTTAATACGTTTTTGGAATAAACGAATGTAGACTTAATTCAGTTCACAGTGTGGTTTGGTGGCAAACAGATTTCTTTATTTATTTCTCCCCGCTTTTGAAAAGAGAGCAAAGCATTCAATACGAAAAGTGGATGCAAACTCCTTTGCTGGCTCGATATGGTATGTGTATGCATGGTTCATGTGTGGGTGAAAAGCGAATTCGGAGAAGTCCTGCCAAAAGTCATGGGCCAAGATTAAAGTTTTGCTTTAAAGCTAACATCCTAAAACTCATTAAGTTTTTATTTATCTTTTGAGTTGATCGCAGTGATCGAAGATTTCCTTACAATAGATTTGCTGGTGTGATCTATGGGTATTTGGTTGAAAAAATGTTTTCTTGCTCATGAAGTTGAATAGACAGATTGTTCTACATGAAATCTACATCCAACAAGTAAGGCAGAGAAAAATCTGGCGGAGCCGACTATATAATAACCCACAGCTATACATTGCTATACATTGTGCCGTTATAAAATTAGGCCCTAATGCAATAAAGCCTTAAACGGAAAATGATATAAAGTCCCAAACTTTTATACATGGGACAATTCCATTGTAACGGTTGTTACATTTTTATTGAAATATACGAACGAATATATCTTCTGAACCAATATATTTGTAAGCTTCACTTTCTATAATCTTGAGGCATGTTTATTCCCTTAACGAACCATCAATTAATGTTATAGATTTTGTCAGTATAGACAGTGTAACGACCATCAAAACATGCGTAACAATTAGCGAAATTTTCAGGCCTTTCACCAATCTCATGATTTCCTAAAAATTTCTTATGTGAACATCGTTTAATAGTTTATGTCATGATACACCACAAAACTTTCTTTAGTCTGAGACATACTTTTCTACCTCCAAGTTCATAACCCCTCAAAAAATTAAAGCTTTACTTTTAAATGTACAGGCACTACGGAGTATCTTTATCCTTATATCACAAAGGACATATTTGTGATTTAGCGTTACTTTCCCTTAAACACAAGGTAGTTAGACATAAGTCGGGAAGACCAAAAGCCCGATGGAAAGATCAAGTTGTGGGAGACACCTCGAAACTTGGTGTCAGAGATTTTAGAATGAGCGCAGAAGATCGATGCGCTTGAAACGCTATTCTACGTTCGGCTAGTGGAACAAATATTCTGTCATAGCCAATTAAAGTAAGTAAAGTAAGTTAGACATAAGCATAATCATTTGAAAAATATATTTTTTATATAGCCCTACGGTGACCGATTTCCATTTATGCCATCTAGCGCTTATACAATGATACAATGATTTCTAAAATATCCCTCGGTACCGGACAAAATATTGGTAAGATCGGACCATATTTGGATATAGCTGCCAGTTGGTCCGATCTTCCAAGCTTGGGTCTTGAACTCATAAAAATAATATATTTTACATGATTTTGCTTAAATTGTAGGATCAAATTATACCAGACCACTCTACTACCTTGGCGAATATGGTTTTAGATGTGATTATAGTTACAATTAGAAGTTTGTTGACCTATCTCTTGATCGTAGTTCTTTAAGGCATGAAAACACGTTTCTACATTCTTTCGCTAAGTATGATTCAAATCGCTTCATAAGCTGGTATAGCTGTCATATAAACCGATCTTGGATCTTGACTTCTTAAGACAGTAGAGTGAAATTAAACATAAGGTATTTTGTTACGACTTCCAATAACTGTGCTAAGTATGGCGTAAATCGGTAAAGAACCTGATATAATAGCTGCCATATAAACCGATCTGGGATATTGACTTCTTGAACCTTTAGAGAGTACAATTCTCATCCGATTTGCCCGAAATTTTGTACAACGGCTTCTCTCATGACCTTCAACATACGTGTTTAATATGGTCTGAATCGATCTATAGCTTGATACTGCTCCCATATAAACCTATCTCCCGATTTTGCTTCTTGAGCCCCTACAAGGCGCTATTCTTATCCGAATGAACTGAAATATTACACAATGACTTCTACAATGTTCAGCATTCATTTATGGTTCGAATCCGACTATAACATAAAGCTCCAATAGCATAACAATTCTTATTCAATATTCTTTGTTTGCCTAAGAAGAGATACCGCGAAATTTTCCACAACGCTTTCCTCCATGACTACCACAATATCTATAGAGTTTGGTCGAAATCGGTTAAGATTTTAATATAGCTTCCATATATATTTTCGTCAGATTTTGGTTAATTTGCAATAACATTGTCATTTGCCAACCGTAGTTATTACAGTTTGAACATATTTGCTCGAAATTTGATACGATTTGTTGAATAATTCATCTCAAAACATCTGCCATCCACTTTGTACTTAAAGGGTACGTGTAGGATATTATACGGTCTGTACCGCCCGACTTTTGCCTTTCCTTACTGGTTGAGAGTTTTTTCTAAATACGTTGAATGACTCCCCACCTCTCCATCGCACTTTGTTGAAAATTATAACTGTTCTCAAAATGAATTCAATTGTCCCACACTTAAAAGTATTGCGGCAAACGAAATACTTATTGTTGGCAAACGTTCCCATTCTTGAGCCTTCCTTCTCCCACAAACAGTGTGTCCTTGCTTATGTTTGTGTAAATTTCTAAATAAAAAATGTATTACCTGGGATTTACTTAACATAACGAAAGATGCAATTTGCGTATATGTGAGAGGATGGCGTCGTTAATATGCCATGCCAATGCCAAAATGCCGGAATGAAAAAAATTAAAGTGGGCGCAGTGCGAGTAGGGCTGCGGCGCATTCCCTTAGTCAGTAATCCACATTTTCCCGATTAGAAATTGAAATTATTGCGAAATGTAAAAATGAGGGAAATGAGGGAAAAAGCAGCATAAGCAACAGAATGAATAAATGGGACACAAAAAACAACAATAAAAGGAGCGAAATCCGAGTGTTTACTCTACGCAAACATCTCTGGGGAGTTCTTATCCCCCCATCAGTTGTAAATAACATTTATTTGCAAAGCAAAACTCTCTACGCTACTACTCGTACTAATGCATTTTCCTTCTTTTTCACCCCTACCTATCGTGCCGCAAAATTCACAGGAGAAATCATTCTAAAAGGAATATCCTTAAGGAAGGCATCTAGATGCGATGTTTGCGGTTCACGATGATGATGATGATGATGAGGAGGATTAAGTCATGCATATTTACATTTACAGTACGGTTATCAAAGCACTATGCGAATGTGAAATGGTGGAAGAACCACTACTACCTAAAATGCCAAACGACATTGTAATACAAATGGACCATATATTTCTCTGATGCAAATTAGAATTCAAAATTAGGGTTTCACTTAAAACTTTAAGAAGAAAGACATATTAAAATAATTCATTCTAAGTCGAACTAGCCATGTCCGTCCATCCTTCCGCCGATTAAATATATCCGCTTGGAAATTTTCACAGATATGTAAGAACGGAAGTAGTAATTGAGCAAGATCGGCGAGTAAATATGAATTATTTTCGTTCCTATGTGAAATTCCGTAAAGATCGACTGATAAATTTTGTATATTAATTTAATGGTGGTAAGAATGCAACGAAGTTTTATGTACTTTAGTTATACCAAAATTTGGAGCTATATGTCAAAAATCCCTTGTGCCAAATTTAAGCAAAAATTCGATCAAAATACATAAATAATTTTATAAACAAAAGTATATGTACAGACAAACAGAAATGCGGAGCTGGCTAAGTAATTCTGAGTCGATTCATTGGCGAGACAAGGCCCATCGATCGACTCAGAATTACTTAGCCAGCTCCGTATTTCTGTTTGTTTGCAGACGTGCGTTCAATCAAACTAGATCCTTTGGTCTGTCCCTACGAAAACATGCAAAACTCTTGTATAACATTCTTCCGAAGATATCCAAACAACATTTCAGCTTTGATTATCCCCTCACTTAATCGGATGGCATATGTTAGATCTTCAGCCAAGTGAAACTTCCTTACTAAGTGGTGTTGCACTGCGGTACCTATTCAGCCAAATCGGAGAAGAATTGTGCCCTCTAGGGCTCAAGAAGTCAAAATCCATGATCCGTTTATATGGCAGCTATATCAAACCATGGACCGATATAGCCCATTTGCAATCCCGAACTACAGTAATGAGAAGTATTTGTGCAAAATTTCAAGCGGCTGGCTTTACTCCTTCGAAAGTTAGCGTGCTTTCGACAGACAGACGGACGGACAGATATGGCTAGATCGACATAAAATGTCACCACGATCAAGAATATATATACTTTATGGCGTCTTAGACGAATATTTCGAGGAGTTTCAAACAGAATGACGAAATTAGTATACCCCCATCCTATGGTGGAGGGTATAAAAAAGTAACTGAAAATAGTAATACTAAAATTAAAATATTTATCTCTCTTGTCCCTTCTTCTTTCTTTGAATAGTGGGCCACCAATAAAGTTGAACGATAAATCATACAATCAACAAAGTAACATTAAATCGGTATACAGCCGCTAATTTGAATTTTTTTTTTAAGATTTTGCATAAGCCGCCGACGAAGAGCCTCGTCTTCGTTCACTGAGAAAGAGTGTATGAAGAGAAATCGCCAAGTCAGGCCGTCTGGAAAAAGAAGTTCTCACTTGGATCCACGGCCATATGAGACTTGTCAATAACGTAAAAACAGACGTACGAACTTCAGAATTCGTCAGTCCCAACCGGTAGGAGTCGTTTAAAAGGACTTCTTTAATTACTATCTTGGACAATTGGAATCCAGTTGGAAGAAGGCTTAGACAGGTGCTGTATCAAAGAATATCCGGTCAATATACGGTTTTAAATGCACATCATCTCTAAAAATCATACAAAGCAACTAAAATATCCATGCAACAACCACCGTGACAGTTGAGAAAACATGGAGAATGTAGTGGCCACTTTCAGTCATCAATTTTTATTTTTTTCTTTTTTTTTCACCAACGACAATGATATGCTTGGTCATATTTTTTGTAAATTTTTATTGGCATTGTTTTCACTTATTGTGGCTACCCCATTTCCATCCACTTCTTTAAATTCTATGGCTAAATTGATGGGCTAATTCCATTTATTTTCCCATCGTCACCATTACGCCTGGTTTTCCTTCTTTTTTATCTTCAATACTTGCCACCCAATTTTGTTGCCTCTGAAAAGAGATACATTTTTAAAGTCTGATATCGGCGGAGTATTTTGTCAATATCTGACCTCTTTTCTGAATTTTTTTTTTTTTTTTTTGTCTTCCTCTTTTTACATAAAACGCAAGAAATGATTTTTGATATGTCTTTTTTACCATCTCGCACAGTTGGACAATTTTGGTTATTTTGTGTTTTGATTCAATCTTCCTTTTGGGTTGTCATCTCTCATGACAACATAGAAGTGCTGCTCAAACTCCTTATATACAAGGGACACCCAGACACACATGTATAGAGAAGGTATATAATCGAAGTATATAGAAATATTCCCGAATTTGATCAGACTTGGATTTTTTGGTCTTAATTAAAAAGTCCATCGACTCTAGGAACTAGTTTGAACTTTTATTTTCCATTTTGGATAAAACTTTTGGAGAAAAATCCTTTTAAAAAGTGAAACTTTTTATCGATATCTGGGCCGATATCATCGATTAATTTTATTATAGGAATGGGAAAGACAGTTACTTATGGCATTTGATAGTCTATATTTTACCTCCTGATTGCAAAACCAAAGGTCTGATTCGTTGCCCCAAATTGAATAAAATGGGTTTTTTTTTCTGTGATCTGACTTCGAAGAGAAAAGACCAATCAAAAATTGAAAATTTAAAGAAATAATACTTGAAAAAAAATCTTAAGGACCAAGTTCATACTAATTTATAGTGAATATCGAAAAGTAATTTAAAGTTGTTCAGAATTTTAAGGAAAGTGCAAAATAAGTTTTTTTTTTTTGGAAGACAGAAGGATACCTACACGTGTACTTCTCAACTTTATTCTCAATATCTTGGAAATCTGTAAATTTCCAATTTGGACAGACGCAGAAGTTGGTACCTTTTTGTCGTAGTCTACCCACAGGGTAGACACGACACTGATTTTTATCCAGAGCCCATTCTCTTTCATCAAAGTTTTGGAAGCTAGATTGTCAAAGCTCATGTGGCATGCATAAGTAGCATCAATCCATCTCCGATCGCAAACCACGCCAGGTATCACCTAAGAGCCTAGAACACCAATCTTCTGTTTAAATCCAACGTTATAAATCGGCAAGCAGCCAACCAATGATATAAGCCTACAATTTTGCTGAAATCTGACTGTCGGTATCTGTGACAAAACGTTCATTTGTACAGCATCGAAACACTTATTACATTGAATTTGCCACATGTAAGGCACTTTTTGAACATGAACACCGCTTAATTTTGCCTACCGTCAAATTCCAACCAGACGCCTTGTTTTTTTTATAAAAGCGTGAAGTAAACAAACACCGAATTACCCAGGAAGACTAAAGTCCAATTTCCAACCAGTTTTAATGGCCATATAAAACTCGAGAAGCTACCATAACCATCCATGACCATAACCTAAACAGCACCTCAACTTTTTTCTTACAAAGACTAGCCGGTCCAACCATAATGTGTCAACCAACTGTGTAGATTTTTTAATTAAAGGAATTAAATTCCACAAAAAAATATATAAGCATAAGTATAATTATTATATAAAAAAAAAAATGAATCGTAACAAAGCAAGTTTGGGTCATTTCACATACACATTTTTTCCCATTTAATTTAATTTAAATTAATTTTTTTTTATTTAATTTGTTTTTAATGATTTTTCCTTACAAAATGACATAAATCATTTTTACGTTTAAAAACTTCAAAAAAAATGTATGTGTTATGAACTCCACTAGCTTTGTTAAGTACCTATTTTAGTCACTGTCTGTATGTTCTTTGCAAGAAATTTAATTTCATTCATAAATCACAGCCATTCACCAAAATATCACCCATCAACCAACGATCGAGTGGAGGCCTTCATCGAGAGAGTGGAGTAAGGTGGTAAGTCATCATTGCTATGTTAATTTATTGATAAAGTTTCTTGCATTGATCTGTTATAATTGAGAAAGAGCAACGAATGTTTTAAGGTGTTATACAGCCCAACTGGTTTGTAACCACAAGTGCATTGTTATTGTTTCGATTTCTGTCTCTATTGTGGAGTATGACTCCCACACATTTTGTTTTTTTTTTTCCTAAATACGTTTTACACGCATTTTGTTATGAATGAGTTGCTCTTTCTTGGATTATTTGTAAAAAGAAATTATATTGTATTTGCATCTGCTTATTTGCGTAGTAAGATACTTCTATTTTTTTTGAATTTAACCCCTTAAGGGCCATGAAAATTATGCAAAATACTTAATTTTTTTTTCTAAAGTATAGTTTATTGATTATAGAACGAAAAATGTTAAGAGAATTAAAATGTTTTGGAATAAAACTGAATTTTTTTAAAATGAATCTGTAAGGACTATCTTGTAGACGTTTCTTGCAAAGGTATGTAGGATAAATTTGGTGTGATCGTAGTTTAGGGGTCCTGAAATATCATAGCCAGCAGGACATAGGATGGCGCGGGCATGGAGGCTGAGACTTTTTTTTTACCACCATAGAGTCCACTTGATATCTTTTTTTTTTTTTTAGACCATTTCGAATAACTGCCGTTCTAGTAAATTAAATTCATATTAAAAAAGGGGTATCACATTAGCACCACACATTTTTTTTCTTGTTATCCTAGTAGTTGAAATAAAAAGGGAGTCTAAAATAATTATTGTATTGTGAACAAGGCTTGATTAGAGAAGGACGCGAACCCCCCTCCCGACTGCAGCTTGCATTTCAAAGGCTCCCGAAGTCCTACCTCTTCTCTGGTTCTAAGATGCTCGAAAGTTATTGTAAAATAGTATCTACAACAAATATTTGGTTGTGTACATTACATAATTTGGCGCCCAACGTGGGGCCGAAGGATAACGACCTTGTCCTTTCAGGCTCATTCAAGCTTTTTTTATTTGAGTAGATTTCATTTATATGGAAAGTTTTAAGGTTTTTTTTTTTTTTTTGTCAGGACTTCACACCAGACAATCTTTTGTTAGTTGTCTGCTGGATTTTCAGTTTTTTTGGGGTTTAACCCGAAAAGCTGACCGCTGATCAGCCACATCTGCTTTGTCTCTTGAGATTTCCTTTAGGAAAAGATATATTTAAATTTTCCCAAACAATGTTTATATGTCGGCGAACTAAATTTTCTTTTAGACTTAGTTATCAGCCCTGTTCCAAAATAGGAATTCGATTAATTTTGCGTAAGCATATTAGCGACCGTTTTGATAACAGAAGGTAGAATTTTCCCCTTTAGCTGGTGTGTCTCAAGATAAATTAATTCTATGAATATATACATATGCCATAGACCAGTTTTTGTATCCACAGTTTTTCGAAATGAGTTTTATCACACCATATTCTATTTTCATATTCTAGCAAGAAACGTCAAACTATTATGCCTATTTGTTCTTTAGACAGTACTTTTTTGAAGGAAAATAGATTTTTTTCTATAATTTCATTTTACGGTTTTTAGAGTGAAATTTTTTCTATTTGAATCGAATTTGTCATTATGGCTTCAGAGGAACCGATACCTCCAGAATTGCCTCCGCAATCAGAGACAACCTCTACGGACAATACTTCGGTAGTATGTGAGGTTTGTAAGCAACTTTTGGTTGAAGGCCAAGATTGTTTAATTATAAGCGCATGTGCGCATCCTTTTCACAGGAACTGCATAGAGACATATCTTTCTTCGTCCGCAGAATGTCCTGTCTGTAAGAGAGTATGTGACCTAGGCGAGTTAAGAACATATAGTATGGCTTCGAAACCACCCCCAGCTCGAAAGGCTCCTAATAATAGAGGCAAGGGTAGAGGTGCCTTGAACAAGACTTATGAAACTCGTAGTGTGACTAAGAATCTATTTCAGGATGCACAGAATCCTACTAATACACAGCCTGCTACCCGGCAGACTCCTCAGCAATGCAATAATACTTCTTTTGACTTTACGACACCTCCACAACAAAACATTGCCGATCCTCAGGCATTGAACTCGAGTGTAGATTACCGCGAGATAGGTCGCATGATAGAAGATCAGTTGAGGAAGTTTTTTCATAACATGAATCTGCCACACACTGCGACTTCCAATAATATTCCCAATTTAAACCGGGATCCCCGGAACGTGCCCAATACTAATGCGTATTATCCTTCAGGTAACTGTGTCAATATGCCGAGTAATTTTCCCAACCACCGGCCACCAAATCCTCCGAATATGGGTGGCAGTGATTATCCTCGTGATCCCCGTGATTTTCAGTTCCCTCGTGCTGCGCAATTTTCGAGTCCGAATGCTTCGGGAAGTTTTAGTTCGATGAATAGGGACGCAGACAAGATAACTTCTATTGTGAATAATTGGAATTTGAAATTTGACGGCTCGTCAACGGGTCTCAGTATTGATGAGTTTCTATATCGCATTAGGACTCTGACGAGGGAAACCTTTAATGATGATTTTAGTGTTATCTGTAGGAACCTTAATACACTCCTGACTGGAAAAGCTCGTGAATGGTATTGGCGATACCACAAGCAAGTGCCAGCCATTACGTGGGAGGGTTTCTGCCAGGCGATCCGTAGCCAATATAAGGACATGAAGTCCTCATTCGACCTTAGAGAGGAGATGCGAATCAGAAAGCAGAAACCGGGTGAATCCTATGATGCTTTCTTCGATGCCCTCTCTATCATTGCTGATAAACTGTCCAATCCGATGAGTGAGGACGAATTCATAGAGATCATTGCCAGGAATTTACGGCCTGACATTCGTCAGGATTTACTTTATGTCCCAATTAGGTCTCTGTCCCATCTACGCAAACTCGTGCAAATGCGAGAGAACTTTCTGAGCGACGAGTATGTGCGCAGAACACTTTCCCAACGATCTCAAAACCTGAATTTTCCACCACGCAGGCAACTGGCAGAATTAGATCAGGGTGTTTCGAATGACACTGAGTCGGACTACACGATCGATGCTGTCCAGAGATCTGAGTCGATTAGATGCTGGAACTGTGATAACATAGGACACACTTGGCAGGATTGTCTTGAGGACAGGACTATTTTCTGTTACGGGTGTGGCGCGAAAAATGTTTATAAACCACAGTGTGCCAGATGTTTATCTCGTGTTCAGTCTTCTTCTTCAAAAAACTACAGACAGACGGGGCCAACGAAGAACCAAGTCTAGATGTCGGCCCATCCCCAATTCCCGGACTTACAATTTCAGATCCTGACTTACCCTCTATTGAACCTGACCTGTCCAAATTAGACCCTGATAGGATTACCATTTTGAAAAGGCCCAGCACTTCTGATGTACATGAGGATGTTTCTCGATTGATATACCCCAGGTTGCCCTATCATAAGCGATGGGAAATATATGTTCAAAGGCGAAATGAAATTTTTAACGTGTCTAGTATTTCTAAAGCAAAATCACCTAAACGGTCCACACTTCGTCTAAGGAGATATTTTCGCATCAGGAAGGTCTGTGGTAAGATTCAGATTTCTACGATTATGTCGAACCCGCATGATAGACGCTATTATGCCAAAGTGTCATTTTTGGACTTTCATGAATTCGGCCTGTTGGACACTGGGGCTAATATAAGCTGTATCGGTGGTGAACTGGCCCAGTATGACTTTTCTAAGTTTCCCAACTTTACTCCATGCAAGTCTTTTGCCAAGACAGCAGATGGTAAAGTCCAGAACATCTTAGGGTGGATAGACGTTTCTATTACTTTCAAGGACATGACAAAGGACATTCGATTATTCATTATTCCGTCTATTTCCCAACGATTGATTCTTGGGATCGATTTTTGGAATATTTTCAATCTTTTGAATAATCTTTTATCGAGTTCTGATATTTTGGTCTGTCACAATGACAGTATTTTCCCATCTGTCGTGTCGGCACTTGAAATCCATAGCGGGGGACGTGACGATGACTTTCATGTGAGATTGGCTCAGGGTGAGATGAAACAGCTGGAAGCTGTTATTGCACTTTTTCCCAGCTTCGAGAAACAGGGGTTAGGCAGAACCGCATTGATCCAACATTCGATTGATGTCGGCGATGCCAGACCTATAAAACAACGTTTTTACCCTGTTTCTCCAGCTGTTGAAAAACTCATGTTTGCCGAGGTTGATCGGATGCTAGAGTTAGGGGTGATCGAACCCTCTAATTCACCGTGGAGTTCTCCGATGAGGCTCGTCGTGAAGCCTGGCAAGGTGAGGCTATGTTTGGATGCGAGAAAGCTGAATTCTGTAACAAAGAAGGACGCATATTCGCTTCCAAACATAGAGGGGATTTTCTCGAGACTACCAAGAGCCAACATCATTTCAAAGCTGGATCTCAAAGATGCCTTCTGGCAAATAGGTCTGGACGAGCCATCCAAACAGCTGACGGCGTTCACAGTCCCTGGTAGGCCGCTCTACCAGTTTGTGGTTATGCCGTTCGGGCTGTGTAATGCCCCACAGACGATGTGTCGGCTGATGGATGTGCTCATACCTCCAGACCTACGCCATTCGGTTTTTGGCTACTTGGATGATATGGTAATTGTCTCGGAGAATTTTGATACCCATATCCAGATCCTGATGAGAATTGCCACTGAGTTTAGGAGGTCGAACCTGACCCTCAATATATCCAAAAGCAAGTTTTGTGTCACCAGGACAAACTACCTTGGATATATAATCGGCAATGGGGGCATTACTACCGACCCCGAGAAGATATCGGCGATCACCAACTGGCCAGTGCCCCGGAATCTTAAACAGGTTCGTGGCTTTCTTGGACTTTGTGGGTGGTACCGTCGTTTTATTCAGAATTTTTCCACTGAAACATTCCCCATCACCGAAGTTGTATCCACCAAACGCAAGTTCAAATGGACGGGCGAAGCACAGCAGGCCTTTGAACGTGTCAAGTCGCTCCTTACTTCGGCTCCAGTGCTAAATAACCCTGATTTCTCTAAGAAATTTTATTTGCACTGCGATGCCAGCGACTACGGCATTGGGGCTGTGCTGATACAACTCGATGATGAGGGGAATGAGAAACCTATAGCCTTCATGAGCAGAAAACTAAACACCGCGCAACGTAACTATAGTGTTACAGAGCGTGAGTGTTTAGCTGCTCTGGAGGCTATAAGGAAATTCAGGTGCTACTTGGAACTCCAAGATTTTGAAGTCGTGACGGACCACTCCAGTCTATTATGGCTCATGCGACAGCCAGACTTGAGCGGAAGACTTGCTCGATGGGTCTTCAAGTTGCAGCCATACCGTTTTACGATAAGCCACAGGAAAGGCAAAGACCACATCGTTCCCGACGCCCTTTCCAGGATACCGACGGACGATATTTCAGCTCTGGAAGTTTCAGAGCCAGGTGTTGACTTGGATTCACCATTTTTTGATGACGAGGACTATCGACTTTTGAAGGAACGGGTTATAAAAGATCCTAACAGATACCCTGATATCAAAATAGGGGATAGATATGTGTATTATCGCACTGAGCACTGCTCAGGGGATGAGTCTAGGGACGAGTTTTGTTGGAAGCTTTGGATTCCAGATAGACTTCGTACTGATACCATTTCCAGAGCTCACGATAATCCCCTTGCAGCCCATGGGGGCATGGCCAAAACTTTAGAGTTGATAAGGCGAACTTTTTTCTGGCCAGGAATGGTAAAGGACGTCCGCGATTACATACGGAATTGTGAGGTTTGCAAAACCACAAAAGCTCCGAATATAGTTCTTAAACCACCAATGGGTAACCTCGTGGAATCCGTCCGTCCCTTTCAGCGTCTCTACGTTGATATTCTTGGACCCTACCCAAGAAGCAAGAGGGGACATATCGGTCTCCTGATTGTTCTCGACCACCTTTCCAAATATCACTGGCTTTGTCCTCTAAGGAAGTTTACGGCCACCCATATAAAGGATTTCCTTGAGAAACAGATTTTTCACGCATATGGGGTGCCCGAGACAATCGTCAGTGATAACGGGAGTCAATTTAAGTCAAATGAGCTGAACGCTTTTCTGACAGAATTCGGTGTAAGACACGTCTATACAGCGTTATATAGCCCCCAAGCCAACGCATCCGAGAGGGTCAACCGGTCGTTGTTGGCAGGAATAAGGGCCTATTTAAGAAGTGACCACAGACAGTGGGATCAGAATCTATCTTCCATCAGCTGTGCCCTACGCAATGCCTATCACCAGAGTATACATTGTTCACCATACCGTGCTTTGTATGGCTTTGACATGGTGACTCACGGTTCGACGTACCAACTCCTGAGGAGTTTGGATCTCTTGGAAGAGCCCACGGCTAAACTGGCCAGAGACGATGCTTTGCAGGTGATCAGGATGGATTTAAGGAAACACATAAGACAGGCTTATGAAAGGAACCAACATAACTACGACCTTAGAACCAGGGTTCAGACCTACAATGTTGGCCAAATTGTCTTCTACCGTAATTTTGCCCAGAGTAGTGCTGAGAAATCTTTTAGCGCTAAATTATCCCCAGTTTTCTTAAAAGCAAGGGTGAAAGAGAGGCTTGGCAACCACTATTACTTACTTGAAGATATGAATAGTAAACTAATTGGGACCTACCATGGAAAAGACATAAGAAACTAGTGGCTTTTTTTCCATCTAATTCAATGCCGTAAGACTTTTGAATTATCCGGTTTGTAGTGGCCACTTTCAGTCATCAATTTTTATTTTTTTCTTTTTTTTTCACCAACGACAATGATATGCTTGGTCATATTTTTTGTAAATTTTTATTGGCATTACCCCATTTCCATCCACTTCTTTAAATTCTATGGCTAAATTGATGGGCTAATTCCATTTATTTTCCCATCGTCACCATTACGCCTGGTTTTCCTTCTTTTTTATCTTCAATACTTGCCACCCAATTTTGTTGCCTCTGAAAAGAGATACATTTTTAAAGTCTGATATCGGCGGAGTATTTTGTCAATATCTGACCTCTTTTCTGAATTATTTTTTTTTTTTTTGTCTTCCTCTTTTTACATAAAACGCAAGAAATGATTTTTGATATGTCTTTTTTACCATCTCGCACAGTTGGACAATTTTGGTTATTTTGTGTTTTGATTCAATCTTCCTTTTGGGTTGTCATCTCTCATGACAACATAGAAGTGCTGCTCAAACTCCTTATATACAAGGGACACCCAGACACACATGTATAGAGAAGGTATATAATCGAAGTATATAGAAATATTCCCGAATTTGATCAGACTTGGATTTTTTGGTCTTAATTAAAAAGTCCATCGACTCTAGGAACTAGTTTGAACTTTTATTTTCCATTTTGGATAAAACTTTTGGAGAAAAATCCTTTTAAAAAGTGAAACTTTTTATCGATATCTGGGCCGATATCATCGATTAATTTTATTATAGGAATGGGAAAGACAGTTACTTATGGCATTTGATAGTCTATATTTTACCTCCTGATTGCAAAACCAAAGGTCTGATTCGTTGCCCCAAATTGAATAAAATGGGTTTTTTTTTCTGTGATCTGACTTCGAAGAGAAAAGACCAATCAAAAATTGAAAATTTAAAGAAATAATACTTGAAAAAAAATCTTAAGGACCAAGTTCATACTAATTTATAGTGAATATCGAAAAGTAATTTAAAGTTGTTCAGAATTTTAAGGAAAGTGCAAAATAAGTTTTTTTTTTTTGGAAGACAGAAGGATACCTACACGTGTACTTCTCAACTTTATTCTCAATATCTTGGAAATCTGTAAATTTCCAATTTGGACAGACGCAGAAGTTGGTACCTTTTTGTCGTAGTCTACCCACAGGGTAGACACGACACTGATTTTTATCCAGAGCCCATTCTCTTTCATCAAAGTTTTGGAAGCTAGATTGTCAAAGCTCATGTGGCATGCATAAGTAGCATCAATCCATCTCCGATCGCAAACCACGCCAGGTATCACCTAAGAGCCTAGAACACCAATCTTCTGTTTAAATCCAACGTTATAAATCGGCAAGCAGCCAACCAATGATATAAGCCTACAATTTTGCTGAAATCTGACTGTCGGTATCTGTGACAAAACGTTCATTTGTACAGCATCGAAACACTTATTACATTGAATTTGCCACATGTAAGGCACTTTTTGAACATGAACACCGCTTAATTTTGCCTACCGTCAAATTCCAACCAGACGCCTTGTTTTTTTTATAAAAGCGTGAAGTAAACAAACACCGAATTACCCAGGAAGACTAAAGTCCAATTTCCAACCAGTTTTAATGGCCATATAAAACTCGAGAAGCTACCATAACCATCCATGACCATAACCTAAACAGCACCTCAACTTTTTTCTTACAAAGACTAGCCGGTCCAACCATAATGTGTCAACCAACTGTGTAGATTTTTTAATTAAAGGAATTAAATTCCACAAAAAAATATATAAGCATAAGTATAATTATTATATAAAAAAAAAAATGAATCGTAACAAAGCAAGTTTGGGTCATTTCACATACACATTTTTTCCCATTTAATTTAATTTAAATTAATTTTTTTTTATTTAATTTGTTTTTAATGATTTTTCCTTACAAAATGACATAAATCATTTTTACGTTTAAAAACTTCAAAAAAAATGTATGTGTTATGAACTCCACTAGCTTTGTTAAGTACCTATTTTAGTCACTGTCTGTATGTTCTTTGCAAGAAATTTAATTTCATTCATAAATCACAGCCATTCACCAAAATATCACCCATCAACCAACGATCGAAGTGGAGGCCTTCATCGAGAGAGTGGAGTAAGGTGGTAAGTCATCATTGCTATGTTAATTTATTGATAAAGTTTCTTGCATTGATCTGTTATAATTGAGAAAGAGCAACGAATGTTTTAAGGTGTTATACAGCCCAACTGGTTTGTAACCACAAGTGCATTGTTATTGTTTCGATTTCTGTCTCTATTGTGGAGTATGACTCCCACACATTTTGTTTTTTTTTTCCTAAATACGTTTTACACGCATTTTGTTATGAATGAGTTGCTCTTTCTTGGATTATTTGTAAAAAGAAATTATATTGTATTTGCATCTGCTTATTTGCGTAGTAAGATACTTCTATTTTTTTTGAATTTAACCCCTTAAGGGCCATGAAAATTATGCAAAATACTTAATTTTTTTTTCTAAAGTATAGTTTATTGATTATAGAACGAAAAATGTTAAGAGAATTAAAATGTTTTGGAATAAAACTGAATTTTTTTAAAATGAATCTGTAAGGACTATCTTGTAGACGTTTCTTGCAAAGGTATGTAGGATAAATTTGGTGTGATCGTAGTTTAGGGGTCCTGAAATATCATAGCCAGCAGGACATAGGATGGCGCGGGCATGGAGGCTGAGACTTTTTTTTTACCACCATAGAGTCCACTTGATATCTTTTTTTTTTTTTTTAGACCATTTCGAATAACTGCCGTTCTAGTAAATTAAATTCATATTAAAAAAGGGGTATCACATTAGCACCACACATTTTTTTTCTTGTTATCCTAGTAGTTGAAATAAAAAGGGAGTCTAAAATAATTATTGTATTGTGAACAAGGCTTGATTAGAGAAGGACGCGAACCCCCCTCCCGACTGCAGCTTGCATTTCAAAGGCTCCCGAAGTCCTACCTCTTCTCTGGTTCTAAGATGCTCGAAAGTTATTGTAAAATAGTATCTACAACAAATATTTGGTTGTGTACATTACAAGAAGGAGAAAACTAAACCCTGCTCTGTTCCTGATCGGTGCTATTATATCGTAGTCTTAAAACTCTAGGTGGTCCTTTGTTTCACGGGCTATGCGAGTTAGATCTGGGTGACCTGATAAAATGTCTTTACCTTTGAGGCTTAATATAATCGCAATTGGAGTACACAGGATAGCAGACATCACAAAGATGGTATTATTTTCAAAGCGGCATTATAACATCCCAATTGGTTTTATAGAAACCCAGGGAGCCAACCAACCATCATTGCGGTTAAACTTGAATTGGACAACACTTATTGTTGTGACAAAAGCATGCCCGCTGATGTTAAATGGAATATCCGTGAGCAAAATCCAATGAAACGAAGTTACTAGCATTTAAGCTATCTCTAATCTTATTATCTATCAACCTCATAAACGCCTTTTTCTCATTTCTCCTAACCCAAGCCAAATTCTATGATAAATCCTGTCTACAAACAAGGTTCGTTGCGACCTAGCTAACAGACAATATTCGAAGAGGTTGAACAACAAAAATTGTTCTGCATTTTTGTGACTCGCTTCAAGCTACAGTGCCAAGAGCACAAATTACCAAAACAGTTAGAAAAGTTTTTATTTTATTTTTCACACACTCACGCATCGCTCTCGCAGTTTAGAATGCGTACTACAACATTTCAGGACTTGAACTAACAAATCATAAACAAAATAAAAAATGGGGTGGAAAATTATTAATTTTCACACAGATACACCAGAGCACACACAACCATCAGTTGGATCCACTTCGGACTCACTACACTTGGGCCAATAAAAGACATACGCTCACACACACTTTCCCACATCCCCGCGCAGTGTGTAAGATTTGTGCTGGAAAATACCATAAAATGACATTGCATGGCAACTGAATGGAAAAGAGAGAGAGAGAGAGAGAGAGACAGGCTAAGACGTATGGTAGGTTTAAAAAATTAGTACATACAAGTAAAAAATAGCTAAGCTCAGCTGCGCTGAACCTAGGATTAGCACCATATTGGTTTCTTGCAAAGAATTGTTTTTTTTTTTTTTTTGTGGAATAATTTGAGATGCTCATGACGTTTTTAATGAGTTCTAGATCTCTTTATACCCACCACCATAGGATGGGGGTACATTAATCGAGTCATACCGTTTGTAACATCTCGAAATATTCGTCTAAGACCCCATAAAGTATATTTATTCTTGATCGTCTCGACGTTCTGAGTTGATCTAGCCATGTCCGTCTGGCGAAATCGCGATAGAGGATGCAAGGATGCTTAGTATCGATGTAGATCGTTGGGGATTGAAAATGGGCCATATCGGTTAAGATTTAGATATATCTTCCATATAAATCAATCTCCCGATTTGACTTTTTAAGCCCCTGGAAGCCGCAATTTTTGTTCAATTTGGCAGAATTTCGTGTGCTATTCTGCTATGACTTCCAACAACAATGCCAAGTACGGTCCGAATCGGTCTATAACCTGATATTACTCCCGATTTGACTTCTTCAGTTCTTACAAGCTACAATTTTTGTCCGATTTGGCTGAAATTTTGCACATAGTGTTCTGTTTCAACAACTGTGCCAAGTACGGACCAAATCGGTCTATAATCTGATATAACTCCCATATAAACCGATCTCCCGATTTGACTTCTTGAGTTCTTACAAGCCGCAGTTTTTGTCCGATTTGGCTGAAATTTTGCACATAGTGTTCTGTTTTGACTTCCAACAACTGTGCCAAATACGGTTCAAATCAGTCCATAACCTGATTTAGCTCCCATGTAAAACGGTCCCTTGATCATCCTGGTTCGGTTCCTAGAAGCTTAATTTTTACTGGTTTGGCAGAAGTTTGGTATGTAGAATAAAATAATGCCCTTCAACTAAATTTATTTGGTATGAATTGTTAGCGGAATCCATGGTGGTGGGTTCCCAAGATTCGGCCCGGCCGAACTTAGCACGCTTTTACTTGTTAAAAACCTAGCTGGGCGGTTTGGAATTTGAGAGTACTAAGTTTCAAATGCCAACTTCATATAAATACCTTAGTATATTCACAAGATTTAAAAACATCGTATTTCCTATATGGGTTTAAATGATTTCAGAATACCCACTTTGTTAGACATATCCACATAACGGATACTTCTGTAAAACATATGCATACTTATTTTAGAATCTATTGTCGGATAATGGACCACACATGTAACATGTACGAGTGTTTGAAGATATATGTGGGTAAGCAATTTTAATTTTTTTGCTTCATTTTTTCATCTGTTTCGGGACAATAAAAACTTTACATAGTTAGAGCACATTTTCCAACCTCGTCTCTTTGCAACCGCTCCCAAAGCCATCACAAATGAAAACATTCACAGTCAATTTTCTTTTATGTTTGGAACAGATAAAAAAATTTCAACGATTTTAACGTCCACATGTTCGTCTCCGCACAACACAGCCGCACGCCACAACACAAGTGCAAATAAATTGTATGTAAATGTGTTAATACATGCGAATTGAGAATAACTAGGAGACGGAAGGAGAAGTAGAAGCAATGCTACATAGTATTTCTGGGAAGTTTAGCACAAGCAAAATGGCAAACAAAGTATTATCTTGATCCTTCGGCCTTCAATGAAAGCAATATCGGAGCAAGATATCTCAGCAAGCTCATGAGGTACCCCTCACACACCAACGCCCTCACGCATTAGCAAATTCACACATGTGAATGTTTGTGCTCTTGCTTATTACCTATTTATGCCAACATGAATTTGGATGTGTGTCTGTGTTCTCAGTAGGCCATATGAAAGCATTTTAATTCTTGCCCCCAAGTAATTGCAAAATCTAAGTGGCAGATAAGCATGCCGAATGTCAAAACATTCCGGAGAAACTACACATTCCAAGAACAAATTATTCAATGTTGCCATCTTTTCTTTTTCATTACATTATTTCATAAAAAATATAAAACTGGCAGACATTCTGGGTCTACTAAGAGAATATGCGTGCAAAATGCCATTGACATTAAATCAGTTTTAATAAAAAATATTATTTTGAAAATTGTTCTTGAAAAGAACTGACAGTGGTTTTCAATGATGTTTCCTTAATTAAAATGCCTCAAAATTCCGGTTCTTTATGGCAAATACTTCGATTAATTTCTGCGTCACCTTTTGATATTTGGCGCATTACTAATCCTTACACTCATAAAAAAAAGTTTGCTGAAACTAGCAAACACTATCTGCTGAATATTAGTAGTTAATTTTGCTGCTGTTTTAGCAGTAGTTCTGCTAATACGGCAGTAATTCTGCTATTGCAGCAGTATTTGTGCAATTTCAGAGCAGCAGCCTGACTGCTGAAAAGTCTGATGTTGCTATAAACGACTGCTGCTTAATTACGAAGGGAATGTTAGAAGAAACAAGTAAAAGCGTGCTAAGTTCTGCCGGGCCGAATCTTATATACCCTCCACCATGGATCGCATTTGTCGAGATCTTGCCATGGTATCTCTTTTAAGGCAAACAAAGGATATAAGAAGAGAATTGCTGTTATTGGAACAATATCAAGTTATGGTTCATTTCGCACCATAATTGAACTGAATATTGGAAACCATAGTAGAAGTCATTGTGTTAAATTTCAGCCCAAAAGAAGTAAAATAGGGAGATCGGTTTATAGGGGATCTGTATTAGGCTATAAACCCATTCATGCCATATTCGACACGTATGTTAGAGGTTATGGGAGAAGTCATTGTACAAAATTGCAGCCAAATCGGATAATAATTGCGTCCTCTAGAGGCTCAAAAAATCAAGACCCCAGATCGGTTTATATGATAGCTATATCACGTTATGGACCGATTTGAATTATTCTTAACACATTTGTTGAAAGTCATGACAAAACACGTCGTGCAAAATTTCAGCCAAATCGGATTGGAATTGCGCTCTCTAGACGCTCAAGAAGTCAAGACCCCAGATAGGTTTATATGACAGCTATATCAGGTTATGGAACGATTTTAACCATACTCAGCACAGTTGTTGAAAGTCATAATAAAACACCTCATGCAAAATTTCAGCCAAATCGGATAAGAATTGTGGCCTCTAGCGGTCAAGAAATCAAGATCCCAGATCGGTTTATATGGCAGCTATATCAAAACGTGGACCGATGTAGCTCATTTACAATTCCAACCGACCTACACAAATAAGAAGTATTTGTGCAAAATTTCAAGCGGCTAGCTTTACCACTTCGAAAGTTAGCGTGCTTTCGACAGACAGACGGACGGTCGGACGGACATGGCTAGTTCGACTTAAAATATCATGACGATCAAGAATATGAATACAATACTTTATGGGGTCTTAGACGAATATTTCGAGGAGTTACAAACAGAATGACGAAATTAGTATACCCCCATCCAATGGTGGAGGGTATAAAAATAAAATACATATGTAAATGTGTGTCTCAGTGGATGTTTATTATCACCACATAAGCTATATAATTTGTTGATATCGAAAGGGGGCGGACCTTCCCCATTACGCCAAAAGTACTACCCAAAAATAAAAGTATACCGATCAGGACAATATGAGACTCAAATGAAAGATATTTAGGAGTAAAGTACGAATTTTGCATTAAAAGTTGGTCCAAGTAACTGGGGGCCGCCTCAACTCCAAAACCCCTAAATAATTTGTAAATATCGTAAGGGGAAGGACCCTCCCCCTTTATCTCAAAAACACAACCTAAAATCAAAAGTAGACCACCATTCACGACTATATGGGACTCGGTTTATTTGTTTGTTCGGCATAGACATAAAAACGAAAAACCGATTTTCTTCAACTTTTCACTGATTGTGTGGAGCTCAACCTCCCCCTTACCTTAACAACACCATCCAAAATCAAAAGTGGACCGGTCTGAACAATATGGGTATTAAATGAAAGATATTGGAGATTCGAAAACGAATATGGTCTTAGAATTTGAGTCTAAGTACCCAGCGGGTCGCCCCAACCCCAAAACTCCTCCAAACAAACATTTTGGACGTTCATGTCAATATGATGACTCCAATGAAAGGCATTCGGGAGTAGATTACGAATATGGCAACAAATTAAGTTCATGTAATGGGTAGTTTACCCATCCCCAAAAACCCTCCAAATGTGCATAGTAGCCGACCATGGCTACATGGGATTGAAATGAAAACAATTTGGGAGTAGATTAGGAAAATTACATTAAAATTTGTTGTAAGGTTACTATGTGGCGCGTAACCTCCTTAAATCACATCACATAGGATGTTTGACCCATCATGACAATATGGGACTGAAATGAAAGTTATTTGAGAGTAGAAAAGGAATACAGTTTTGCAATACATACAGCACCCCAACTGAACTTATTTCTCAAACATATCAATATGGGGCTCAAATGAAAGGTTTTTGGGAGTAAAGAAGGAATTAGATACCAATTTTTAGGGCAAAGTTGGGGAGTGCCAGCCCGGTTTGCGTGTACCACCGTGTTTGCCTTCAAAAGACTTCTTTGCTGGAGCTTCTTCATCCATTCTGACAACATGACCTGATCAATCACGACAACAGGACATATTTACCGATTATGATAATATGGGGCTCATATAAAAAGTATTTGAGAGTATAGCACGATGCTTATATTTACTTTAATTTCCAAGTGTCTGAGTTTTCTTTTGATACCTCACTCCCAAAATACACCCCAAATCGGACATATTTACCCACTATAATATACGACTCTAAAGAAAAGTATAAGGAAGTAGAAAAGACCTCTTCAATGACATGAATTCAATATTCACATTCGGGGCTCCATCTCAAAACTCTACGAAAACAGGACTTTTATATCGACCATTGCAATATAGAGCTCGAAAAAAAATGTATAAGAACGTTAAAGAAGGCGCTGCGGAGCGGGCCCGATTTGTTTTCCATAAAATGAAGAAATTTGGAAAAAAATCTATACACAACAGGAACTGGGGGAATAACTTAAGATCATTCCATAATAGATGACCGGAAAATAAAAAGGTAACTAAGTGAATGAAAAGAAATGTAATTCATAAGAAAGTTGTATTTCATTTGGTGTTAAAGAAGGCGAAGTGGAGCTAGCCGGGTTCAGCTAACTTTCTCAAATAATAAAATTTCCATAAATAATAGACGAATCCAAAGCCGTGTCAAAAAACTGCAACATTTTAATAAAATCATCTTTGAATACAAAATTCGAGTAATTTTTTTTACAAGTGAAAACTTGTCAATTTTGGTCCACCGATTCTTGGGAACTCGCCACCATGGATTCCACATAAAATTTACACACAAATTAACTTGGTGTACTTTATGTAGAAAAACTTTGTGAAATCAGCCCAAAATTTAAGCTTCTTGGAGCCATTCGGAAGATAGGTTTACATTCGAGCTATATCAGGTTATATATACCCGCCATCCTATGATGGCGGGTATAAAATCTGAGTCATATTTGTTCTTTTGTTTTAATTTTTATGTTTGAAATTTTGTTTTTGCGCTTGAGAATTTCTCAACTTTAACTTTGTATGTCTCAAAGATATATCCATGGGATAGTGCAGGATGTTTTTCCTTCATAAGTGGCATGCATAAATACTCATATACGGTATTGTGTAAGCGATATCTTCTTTTCTGGATGTATGAGCATGTATTTGATTATGTTTCTTTTGTTCAATCTTTCGTGCATAGGTGTATGTGAGTGTGTGTGCATCTTCCTTTGCTTGTTGGCATGTATGGCATGGCACTATTTAATTTCAGGATATTCTTCCATTTTTTGTTTGCCATATAATCTTCGCCCGCTTACTGGGCCATAACTTATTTTGTTGTTTCATTTGTATACGTTTTTATGGACTTGCCGCCCCATATACTCGTACATACTCCATATGCAGAGCAGTTTCGTTCGGATAAATGTAGCCTTAGTAAACTCCCCATAAACCTACAAATTACTAAGTCTCCAAAAATATTTGCGCAAAACAACACAGCAGAGCATAAAAAAAGCTCAAGCATAATATATATGCGAACTAAATCGTCATTCAGACTCCGTGTTAGCCCTCCTCCTCCTAACACCGGCGCAACAACAATCGGCGTTGTTCGCAAATCCCCTCCGACAGACTGGCAATGCAATAAAGTCATAAAAACAAATAAGATTTTTGGCAGCAACGACGAGAAAGGACCAGTAAAAATAACAGAGAAATCAAAATGCTAAAGTACAGATTTGTTGGTAATAACCCACAAAAAGAACGATGCGCAGCAAGGTGGTCGCAGCATTTCTGTTTTTGCGCAGGGTGGTCGCCAATCTGGGATGTATAGTGGGGAGTTGGATGATTTCATACGAATTTGATCTAAGCACTTTTCCAAAGCATTTGACATGAACTGCTACTAAAATGTAGCTCGACAACTATTGAGTCATATGTGATGAAAATTCAATCTACAAAATTCCACGCTACAATTACGAGATCATGCAAATGCGCGTTTTTTCATCAAAAATGATTTTATTGTCTTTCAATGTATCCTCAAACCAATTCTCTAAGCACTTTTTCCACTCTGATTGAGATACCTTCCAAACATGGTTTTTGAATTTTTCCACGTATTATCTGCCGTCGAAAATCTTTGACCACGCATTTGTATCTTAATATGCGGGAATAAAAAGGGGGTGCCAAGTCAGGGCTGTTCAATGGTTATCCACCACATCGATTCAATTTCCAACGAGAACAAACCTTTTATACGGCATGGTGTTCATGCAATATCGAATGTATGATGGTGCAAAAAATGTCCAAGGATGATTCTATCTCATTCTATCTCACGACGGTCGTTTTTGTCGGTCGTGTCAGCTGTTTTATTTGTTTTAAGAAAATTCATGCAAACGATTGCCGAACGTGTGCTATCCGTAACGTACAATTCAGTAAAAACTAAAATACCAAATGAGGTTTCAGACAAGGAGACAGCCTATCGTGTGATCTCTTTAATATCCTGTTGGAGAAGATTATACGAGATGCAGATGTGCATAGATATGGCACACTAATCACAAGAGAGCACATGCTACTCGCCTACGCCGACGAAATCGATATCAAAGGTCGGTCACCCGAAGTACTAACTGCAGCCTTTGAAAGAATCGAAAGAGAGTCAGAGAAAATGGATCTGGCAGTAAATGGAGATAAGACGAAATGCATGGTTTCAACTTCCAAAAAGACTTGCACAACAGAGAAGATAAAGAAAATGGAGAAAGTTGGGAACCACAACTTTGAGACAGTCAGTAACTTTATTTACCTAGACACCGCCGTAACCGAAACGAATGATTAAACCAAGAATAATACTGGCAAACAGATGCTACTTTGGACTAAGTAAGCAGTTTAGAAACAAGGCCACCTCTCGACAGACGAAGATTACACTATACAAGACACTGATACTACCAGTGTTGTTATATGGTTCTGAAGCATGAGTACTCGTGAAAGTAAATGAGGCAGTGCTTGGAGTATTTTGGAGAAAGATGCTTCGTAATATATATGGACCAGTTTGCGTTAATGGAGAATATAGGCGACGTATGAACAACGAGCTGTATGAGCTGTATGACGACGACATCATAGTTACAAGCATCAAAATACAACGGCTGCGTTGGCTAAGTCATGTTGCCAGATTGGATGAAGAAGCTCCAGCAAAGAAGTCTTTTGAAGGCAAACTCGGTGATACTCGCAAACCAGGAAGAACAAAGGTTCGATGGAAAGATAAAGTGGTGGAAGAAACTTGGTGTCAGAGATTTAAGAATGAGCGCAGAAGATCGATGGGCTTGGAACGCTATTCTACGTTCGGCTAATGGAACAAATATTCTGTCATAGCCAATTAAAGTAAAAACAATATATGACGTTTCGTTTTCGTCTCAGCTGTATAAAAATTGATAATTAATATTAAATGTTACAAAAAAAGAAAATTGAAATAACGTCAAAAGTAAAAAAATCGAACATTATTAATAAATAAACAAAAATTCTGAAATATGGATGACGAACATTTCATAAATTTTGTTCAGAGCAATGATTTTCCATACAATAAATCAAATCCAGCCTACAAACAAGCCGAAAAAAACGAATGCTTGGAGGTAAATAGCGTTGGAGTTGAATGTGTCAGGTAAGTGAATTATGAAAATTAATAACGTCGCTGTATAATTTTTATACACTCCACCATAGGATGGGTGTATACTGACTTCGTCATTCCGTTTGTAACACACCGAAATATTGATCTGATACCCAACAAAGTATATATGTTTATTTTTGATCGTCTTGACATTCTAAGTCCATCTAGCCATGTCCATTCGTTCGTCTTTTTTATTAGAGTAGGTCGGTAGGAATTGTAAATGGGACAAATCGGTCCATGTTTTAATATAGCTGCCATATAAACCGATTTTGGGTCTTGATTTCTTGAGCCTCTAAAGGGCGCAATTCTCTTCCGATTTGACTGAAATTTTGCACGTAGTGTTTTGGTATCACTTCCAGCGCTAAGTATGATTCAAATCGGTACATAACCTGATATAGCTGCCACATAAACTGATCTTGGGTCTTGACTTCTAGAGCCTCTAGAGGGCGCAATTCTGGTCCGATTTGGCTGAAATATTGCATGAGGTGTTTTGCTATGATTTCCGATAACTGTGCGAAGTATGTCCCAAATCGGTACATAACCTGATGTAGCTGCCATATAAACCGATCTGGGATGTTGACTTCTTGAGCCTCCAGAGGGCGCAATTCTCATCCGATTTGCCTGAAATTTTGTACAACAGCTTCATGGCCTTCAGCATACGTGTCTAATATGGTCTGAATCGATCAATAGCTTGATACAGCTCCCATATAAACCTATCTCACGATTTTGTTTATTGAACCCCTACAAGGCCCAATTCTTATCCGAATGAATTGAAATATTACACAATGACTTCTACAATGTTTAGCATTCATTTATGGTCCGAATCGGACCATAACTTGCTCCAATAGCATAACAGTTCTTATTCAATATTCTTTGTTTGCCTAAAAAGAGATGCCGCACATAGAACTCGACAAATGCGATCCATGGTGGAGGGAATATAAGATTCGGCCCGGCCGAACTTAGCACGCTGTTACTTGTTTGAGACTGAAACATATGTTCTTCTTGGACAAGCTCGTTGGCCAAAACCCAGGGCACCAATACTAGTTCGCAATGAGGGGGAGGGAGGGAGCAACTATTTCGCTGTCTTAAGCTGCTGTTTAAGTTGGTTATTAGCTCACTCGGGTGCCATTTGGTTACGGCTATCCTGGTACAACGGGTTATGGTCATTTAACACGAACAGCTCGCACTGACAGCAACCACACTGACATTTTGCTGCAACAGTTGTGTGTTGTGGTTGATAGTATGTCTGAAAATGTCTATACACACACGCACAACCATTTTTATGATACCCCATAAGAAACATTCGCCACAGTCCTGCGAACAGTTTTATCCCAAAAAATTTTTGTCTATCTTTATGGCCCCAAGTCCTTATGGAAATCATTTCAAAATTGAAGTTCCAGATGATGATGATGATGTTGATGAGGTCGATGTGTTACGACGAGGTTACTAATTTAGCAGCAAATGTTTGGTCCAGGAGCAAACACACCGCTCCCCGAACCCCAGCAGGCCAGAAAGGACCATATGCCGCTCATATTACCCCCAATGCACATAAAAAGGATAAATTGTGGTCATAAAATCTAATTTTGCAACAAAATTACATTTCGCCAAACAAAGGGGAATGGCATTTTGGGTCCCTGTGTATGCGTGCACGACGAGTACTACATTTTTATGTATGCGTGCGTGTGACAGTTTCAATGCAGTATAAACCAACACTCACTCACGTATGTAGGTATGCACATCTATATGCCATCTCCCATAGGATAGCTCTGCCACCTACTCGATTACTGTGAGCGTTCGTTGAGGTGGTGCTTCAGTTAAAGCCATAAAGAAATAAATTATCCCTAATATATTTGTTGAATGTTTATGATAGCCACCGCCGCACACTCGCACACATGTTCCAAATGACATTTTTACTATAATTTCATGAAGTCAGCGACACATACAAATCCACTAGGATTTTAGGGCATGCGTTACAAAAACATTATTCCCGAAAATGTGGTGATAAATTGGCAATGTTTTTTGTTTGGCGTTTGTAGTTTTGATATTGACAGCTGGTATTATTTCTGGCATGGCTTTTAAAGCGGACAACTGAGTGGCTTCCACAATAATTTTATTAAAAATGTGGGTGTTTTAAAATAACGCGAACATAGCCTAAAGCACTCGGCTCATTTAATTTGTAAATGAGGAAAATTATAATAAAAACCACTTACCTTAATTTATAAGTGTTTTTTTTTATTCGTTTTAAAAGCAAAAGGTTTACTGTTGTATATTTTGGAAAATGACGGTGTATAGTTGGCTGTGCATGAACGGTTTTATACCTTAAACGTTTTCGTAAAACCGATGATTTAATACAATTCATCAAAAATGTAGCTTTTTGTTCCGAATATGTTGCACCTCTCTTAATATGGGCCCAATATGTTAATAAAGAAATTGACGTTTATACTTAAAATAGCAGAAAATGTTTGTCCATGCATCTCCGAGATATGGCACAAATTTCATCAAAATAGAATGAACAAATTGGAGCCCACCGCAGCATAGAGGTTAGTTTATCCACCTATGACGCTGAACGCCTGGGTTCGAATCCTGGCAAGAATATCAAAAAGAAATTAGCGGTGTTTATGCCCTCCTAGTTAGTAAGTGATTTTTCACTGATACGCACACTTCACACACGCTCACGCACGACTTTTTTATGTAAACTCACGTTCACGCATGCTTACGAGGCAAACATTTTACTGACGCACGCTCACGCATGACGCATGAGAAAGTCACGATTCGCGAGACACTCGCGACCCACTCATGACTAAAGAGAAAATCACTACTCACGAAAAATCTTTTCATATTTATGCATCTGCAGACAGATTCGCACGTTAAAATAGCGAATAATTTGAGAGCATGCAATAAATTTGGTATTTCGTTTTTTTATTCCCTCCACCATAGGATGGGGGTATACTAATTTCGTCATTCTGTTTGTAACTCCTCGAAAAATTCGTCTAAGACCCCATAAAGTACATATATTCTTGATCGTCATGACATTTTAAGTCGAATTAGCCATCTCCGTCTGTCTGTCCGTCCGTCCATCCGTCCGTCCGTCCGTCCGTCTGTCCGTCCGTCTATCCGTCTGTCCGTCCGTCCATCCGTCTGTCGGTCGAAAGCACTCTAACTTTCGAAGGAGTAAAACTAGCCGCTTGAAATTTTGCACATTTACTTTTTATTAGAGTTGGTCGGTTGGGATTGTAAATGGGCTATATCTGTCCACGTTTTTATATGGCTGCCATATAAACCGATCTAGGATCTTGAGCCACTGAAGGTCATAATTCTTATCCGATTTGGCTGAAATTTTGCATGAGATGTTTTATTATTCCAATAACTGTGCTAGTATGGTTCAAATCGGTCCATAACCTGATATAGCTGTCATATAAACCTATATGGGGTCATGACTTCTTGAGCATCTAGAGTGCGTAATTTCTATTCGATTTGGCTGAAATTTTGCACGACGTATTTTGTTATGACTTCCAACAACTGCGTTAAGAATAATTCAAATCGGGTCATAACCTGATATAGCTGCCATATTAACCGATCTGGGTTCTTGACTTCATGAGCCACTAGAGGGCGCAATTATTATCCGATGTGGCTGAAATTTCGCATGAGGTGGTTTGTTATGACATTCAACAGATGGCTATGTATGGTTTAAATCGATCCATATCCTGGTAAACCAATCCGGGGTCTTGACTTCTTGAGCCACTAGAGGGCGCAATTATTATCCGATTTGGCTGAAATTTGTCATGACGTGATTTGTTATGACTTCCAACAACTGTGCTATGAATAGTTCAAATCGGTCCATAACCTGATATAGCTGTCTTATAAACCGACTTCTGAACTTCTTGAGCCTCTAAAGGGCGCAAGTTTTATCCAATTTGGCTGAAATGTTGTGCAACGGATTCTCCCATGACATTTAACATACGCGTCGAACATGGTATGAATCGGTTTATAGCCTAATACAGCTCCCTTACAAAACCGATCTCCCTATTTTACTTCTTCAGCCCCTAAAGTGAGCAATTCTTACTAGATTTGACTGAAATTTTAGCCAATGACTTCTACTAAGGTCTCCAATATTCGGTTCAATTATGGTCCGAAATGAACCATAACTTGATATTGTTCAAATAAACCATAACTTGATATTGATCATTTTTTCCTTAGTCGTGGGCGTCTTGTGAGACGTGAGTATCTCGTAAGTCGTGATTAGTGTCGTGAGCATGATTTCACACACTCACGCTCACGTACGAAGAATTTTATTTCAATGACGGTCATCCTCGATCACGTGATTAAATTTGATTCTCACAAGTCACGTGATTCACGCGTGACACCTCTACTCCTAATGCTGGCGACATTTGTGCGGCACTATACAATGCATAGAAACCATGGATAATCTTCTCCCCAACGAGGTGTCGAATTACGGCACGCTGTTCGGACTCGGCTATAAGAAGGAGGTACCTAATACTTGAGTTTAAACCTGAAGCTGACGGCACTTATTGATATGTGAAATTTTTGCCCCTGTTCCTTAATGGAGTGTTCATAGGCAAGTTTGCAAATTTGCAGAAAGAAATATTGCACGGCTAGATTGGAATTTTACGAAGATCAAAAATGTACATATAGTACCTTTTAGGATCGAAAATGGATATTTCGATGTGGTGCTTACGGAATGACAAAATTACAATAGCCCTCGTTCTTTGGTGGTGGGTATAATCTATTATGCCAGATTTACCCAAGGCCTATTCGACACCAACTATGAACATATCAGTTTTTTTTTACAATTTACCTAAGCCATTTCACAAGTGAGTTCTATATGTCCTTTCGATTGCTATATGTTTCTCTACCAACCATATCATAACTTCACCTTGACGTTGCGTTCCTACCGTATCTACATTTGATCCTTTAAATTTGTTTCGAAAGAGTAATAATATAGGGATGAATCATGAAAAACCCTTCTTAGAGTCATTTGGATACATTTTTCCACCAAACATTTTATCTACTCACATATATGATTTTCTTGGATTTTTCCTCCAACTCTTTCGAGACGTTTTCAATAGCTTTCCAAAACAAGAAAAAATAAAAACAACAAAAAGGGCAATGTCTCAATGGCACATATTTAACTCTATTCGCAAAGTCCTTATTAGTTGGGAGAAACAAAACTAAAAATGATTTTGATATCACTTCTTAAATCCTTAAGGCACTAACAATGCCAAAGCTCCAAATAAACTCTGGCATTATGTGCATGTATGTATGTGATTGGAATTCATACATACATATATGTTTGTGTGTATACACATGTCCTTGTATGAGTTGATGCCAGTGCCATTACCACACCAACAAAATCCGTACAAGTACCAAATCTCAAATGGTCAATAAAGTTGGTATCATTTGTAAGAAATTATTGTCTTTCAAGCAAAAGTTAAGACGTCACCACAGAGGGTCTTCTTCAACTTCTGCGCTGCCTCCCCCACAGTCATGTGGCTGTGGGGCAGTGGAACTGGACAGGAGGAGTCCATGAAGAAGCGATAAATGTGGGTTGTTGTCACAAACAGTTGATAAAAGCAGCATAATGGTCTTCACCAGCACACGTTCGCCCCAACCGAAGAGAAGCAAAAAAAATGCCCAACAGCACAGTACCAGGACGCACTGACTGACCCCCAGCAGTGTATGGTGGCTTTAGCAGAATTGCTCTGGCTGATGATGAAAGCGAGCGCAGGAATGGGAGCGGGTGGGTTAAATGGCAGAGGGAATCTCTCTCAAGTAAATAAATGCTGTGGTGATTTGTTAACTGCACACAATTTTCGTGAAGCAGCCAGAGCTATGGGACAATTGTTACAAATTAAAGCTTCATTTGTTTTCGCCCACACTCTCTCACACACCAACTTACAAATAAAGTCGCATTTGCTCCCACTCACACCACAAAGGCCAAAGACAAACATACGGGCCATAAATAAGGAAAAGCAAATTTATTTTATTCAACATTAACATTGACTCGAACGCATTAAACGTGTGGACTAGAGGGCGAGAATGCAATCCGGAGGCGATTTGAAGGCATCTGCAAAGCAATTCACTGAGCTTGGGACAGAGTTGCTAGCCGAACATACGCTCCTCGTGCACGAGCATTGCTCGTAGAGTCATTTCTGGGCGTCAGAGCCATCATCGTAGTCGAGTTTATTGGTGATGCTGCGATCTTATCACATTTAATTATTCTATTTCTGTTTTTCTTTGACAAAACAAATGTTAATGCTCTCGTCTTTCGTCTTAATGTCGATGACAATTTCTTCTCACGTCTTTAAGTTTCCGCACAGATGCACAATGAAGACGCTTTCAGACCTTGAAGACATTGCCCTCACTTCACTTCACTTACTTACAAATGCCAAAAGAAGTTAAACACTTAAGATTTCCGCACACAATTTTCAACTCTTCATCCTTGGTTGATTGTGTGCGCGTGGCTGTGACGCTTATATATACATATATACAATATATAATATGTATGTATCTAAAACTACATCATGTAGGCGAAATTGGCACTTTGGAAGGTGCTTTCAAAGAAATCAGAGCGTACGGCAACATAGATCTTATCAGTGTCTTCGAGAATGATTTTTGGCCCTATATGCTTCCTCAATACGCATTAAGATTCTGTCTTTGGCTTTGTTTTGGATTTAGAGATTATGACTACATGTCAAACCTTCCAAATCTAATCATTGAACATGTAAAACTGTCTTAAGGTAGGCCAGGCTGAATATCATATGCCATCAATCTTGGATAGCGTTCGGCAAGTTCTTCGAACTAACACCTTCAGAATCATATATGACAGTAAATCAAAAGTTTCATTAGAAAAATCTATTCAATTCGAATTAAAACTGTGTTCAGTAGGAAGGAATGATTTGTTAGAGTTTTTTTTAATCAAGTAGAAAATGCAAATTTGCAAAATTTGTATTGAATCGATAAAATGGTTTTAGCCATTTGAAAATTGCATATTTGCCCATGAACATTCCGTTTAAGCTCAATGATACGGGACCTCTTTTTATAGGCAAGTCCGAACGGTGTGTCGCTGTACGATGCTTCTCACACAAAAGATGCCAAATTTTTCCTGATGTTCTAGCTAGGATTCGAAACCAGGCGTTCAGCATCATAGGCGGACTTGCTAACGTCTGCTATGGTAAAATTGCAAAATTTTGTCTTTAACATTCCACTAAGGAACAGGGGCAAACTTCTCACATATCAGCAAGTGCAGTCTGATTCAAGTTTAAGCTCAACTATAAGGGGCCTCCTTTTTATAACCGAGTCCGAACGGCGTGCCGCATAGTACCTCACAAATGTTGCCAGCATTAGCTGATAGTCTCGCCAGAATTCGAACGCAGGCGTTCAACCTCTGCGCTACGGTAGCCTCCGCTTTTTGCCATTTACTTTTCAAAAATAGCCTCATGTAAATGTTATCCGCGGCTCACAGGGCACGATTTGTTGATTTACTAGGTAGATTATGACGACCATAAAAAAGGTCATAACAAACGATGGACATTGTCACAGAGCTCGAATTCGGTAATAAATTTCAGTCGTTGCTCGTTTGTGATTTTCTCCATGATGAAATGGCAAAGTATACTGAACACTTTTCACTTTCACAGATGACGTTCGGCCACAAATATCAATATACCATTATAAACATATTTATCAGCTCATATGTTTAGATGTTTGTGCGTGACATGAATTTATAAGAGCCCTAAGAAATCAAATATTTCCACTCTTATGTATAATCATGCCACTAAACCCTACGAGGAGCTTTTAATGTCAAAGTAGCACAATCTGGCCTCTCTGAAGAAACATCCAAAAATGCCAACATAAACAAGTAAAAGTGTGTCAAGTTCGGCCGGGCCGCATATTGAAAACCCACCACAATGGGTTCTACTAAAAATTAACATAAAATAGATTAGTTATACTTTAAGTCCACGGAGACCACCGTGGCGCAGAAGTTAGCAAGTCAGGTTATAGACTGATTTAGACCGCGCTTATCACTGTTGTTGGAAGTCATAACAGAACATAATTGCGGCTTCCAGGGGCTCAGGAAATAGAATCGGGAGATCGTTTTATATGAGAGCTATATCCAAATCTGAACCGATATGGCCCATTTGCAATCCCCAATGACCTACATCGATATTAAGTAAATGTGTAAAGTTTCGAGCAGCTAGCTTTACGCGTTCGACAGCTATCGTGATTTCGGCAGATAAACGGACATGGATAGATCGACTAAGAAGTAGAGACAATCAAGAATATATAAAATTTATGGGGTCTTAGACGCAAATTTTGAGGTTTTGAAAACGGATCTCTCCATCGGGCTTTTGGTCTTCCCGGTTTGCGTGTGCCACCGTGTTTGCCTTCAAAAGTCTTCTTTGCTGAAGTTTCTTCATCCATTCTGACAAAATGACCTAGCCAACACCGTTGTTGTATTTGGTACGTGTTACTATGCTGTCGTCGTCATACAGCTCATCAGCTTGTGATTCATACCACGCACATATTCTCCATTAACGCAAACTTGTCCATATATTTTACGAAGAATCTCTCTCTCTGAAATACTGCAAGCACTGCCTCATTTGCTCTCACAAGTACTCATGCCTCAGAACCATATAACAATACCGGTAGAATCAATGTCTTGTATAGTTAAATCTTCGTCTGTCGAGAGGTGGCCTTGTTTCTAAACTGTAGCAGTAGTAGGCTGCAGTTACTACTTCCGTTGTCCGACCTATGATATGGATGTCGTCGGCATAGGCGAGTAGCATGTATTCTCGTGTGATTAGTGTGACATATCTATTCACATCTGCATCTCGTATTATCTTCTCCAGCAGGATATTAAAGATATCACACGATATGCTGTCTCCTTGTCTGAAACCTCACCTGGTTTGGTATTGAATAGGTCGGGGAGATTCTTTCCTATTCATACTGAGGAACGCGTATCAGCAAGTGTCATGCTGCAGAGTCTTATTAATTTTGCAGGGATACCAAACTCAGACATGACTTGAAATACCTTTGAACGTAAAGGGGTAGCGAAAGCGGCGAAGAGGTAGTCAACTAAGAGATGGTGGGTGTTGATTTATACTTCTCGGGTCTTTTCCAGGATTTGGCGCAGTGTGAATATCTGGTCTAGGGTGGATTTACCAGGTCTAAAGCCGCATTAATAGGGCCCAAATATCTCAATGACTTAAGGTTTTCATCTTTTACACAGTACGCTCGAGAGTATCTTGTATGCGATGGGAAGGAGACTTATTCCTCTGTAGTTGGCACATTGCGTCTTGTCTCCTTTCTTGTATGCTAAGGTTCTTATCATCGGGTAAGCGTTCTTCTAGCCAGATTGCGCAGACAAGCTGATGCATACGCCTTATCAGCGTGTCGCCTCCGGTCTTAAATAGTAACCCGTCAACTGTCTTGTTGTTCTTCAGTCGGGTCAGTGCTACTTAGACCTCATTGTGACTAGGAGGTAAATTTACTATATCATCATCAGGTTCTGCGGTATCCTTTTCCCCGCCAACGTCGAACACTATCTGTTGGGTAAAATGTTCCCTCCATATCCTCAGCATGTTGTCTGTGTCAGTTACCAGATTTCCTTCTTTGCCTCTGCAGGAGGATGTGCCTGCACCAAAGCCATCGGTTTGGTGTTTAATTCTTTGATAGAATTTCCGGACTTCATTCTGACTCCTGTACATCTCGATTCGCTCACACTCACGTCTTTCCATTTCCTCTTTCTTTCTGCGGAATAGACGTTTCTCCTCTCTCCTTTTCTCCCGATACCTCTCCTTCATCTGGCGCGTTGCAGGTGATAGGGATGCTCTATATGCCGCATTATTAGCTTCAGTAGTATCTTGACACTGTTGGGCGTACCATGGTTTTCTCGGAGGAGGCTTCCGGTACCCAAGTACGGATTTCGCGGCATTTTCCATGGAGTGAGCAATAGTTTGTAACTGCGCCATTATATCATCGGAACAAGGAGTGTTGTCATCAAACAATTGGATCAGTCGAGTGGAGTATGCCGTTGCCATCTGTTGTGTTTGCTGCTTTTCAATGTCAAGCTTCCGTGCAGTGTCAGATCGTACATTCCACGCCATGTTCAAACGGGTGCATATCTTTGCTGCAACAAGTTAATGATCTATCCACGGATCGATCGTACATCTAACACGCTGGATGAATGCCTTCCATCTATCACAACGTGATCAATTTGGTTCCTCGTGTTTTGATCCGGTGACAGTCATGTGGCTTTGTGAATATTTTTATGTTGAAATTTGGTGCTGCTAACTACCATGTTTTTTTGCCTCGGCAAAAGCTATCAGCCTCAACCCATTACTGGACGTTATCTCTAGGACCAAAGATGTTGGATCAAAGATGTCGTGCTTCCTTATTAACCTAAAAAGATGGAGACAACCAATGAAATCAGAAATATTTTATATGATTTTTACACCCTCCACCATAAGATGGGGGTATACTAATTTCATCATTCTGATTGTAACTACTCGAAATATTCGTCTGAGACCCCATAAAGTATATATATTCTTGATCGTCGTGAAATTTTATGTCGATCTAGCCATGTCCGTCCGTCTGTCCGTCCGTCCGTCCGCCTGTCTGTCGAAAGCACGCAAACTTCCGAAGGAGTAAAGCTAGCCGCTTGAAATTTTGCACAAATACTTCTTATTACTGTAGGTCGGTTGGTATTGTAAATGGGCCATATCGGTCCATGTTTTGATATAGCTGCCATATAAACCAATCTTGGGTCTTGACTTCTTGAGCCTCTAGAGTGCGCAATTCTTATCCGATTGGAATGAAATTTTGCACGACGTGTTTTGTTATGATATCCAACAACTGTGCCAGGTATGGTTCAAATCGGTTCATAGCCTGATATAGCTGTCATATAAACAGATCTGGGGACATGACTTCTTGAGCTTTTAGAGTGCGCAATTCCTATCCGATTTGGTTGAAATTTAGCAAGACGTTTTTTATTGTTACTTTCAACAACTATATCAAATAAAGTACAAGTCGGTTCACATTTAGCTGCCATATAAACCGATCTGGGATCTCGACTTCTTGAGCCTCTAGAGATCGCAATAATTATCTGATTTGCCTGAAATTTTGTACGACGTATTCTCTCATGACCATTAACATACGTGTTTATTATGGTCTGAATCGGTCTATAGCCCGATACAGCTCCCATATAAATTGATCTCTCTATTTTACTTCTTGAGCCCACAAAGGGCGCAATTCTTATTCGAATTGGCTGACATTTTACACAGGTCTCCAACATAAATATAATTTAATTGTGGTCCAAACCGGACCATATCTTAATATCGCTCTAATAGTAGAGCAAATCTTTTCTTATATCCTTTTTTTGCCTAAGAAGAGATGCCGGGAAAAGAACTCGACAAATGCGATCCATGGTGGAGGGTATATAAGATTCGGCCCGGCCGAACTTAGCACACTTTTACTTGTTATATTGTACTTATTCTATTTTTTTCCAAATTAAATTCTTACTGCTTATTCCATATGGTCAAGTTTTCCAAGTCAAGCCGCATTATACTCGTTCATCATCAGTGGCTGTAGGGGATTTACATAATTCCTCATATCCGGACAAAGTGCTGCAAGGCACGACTTTTTCATTTTAATTTTTCTTAGTGACAGACACGCGTGTTGGGGTAATGAAATATTTGCCAAGACTTCCACTGCCTCCACTGGTGAATTTGTTGGTGGGAGCTTTTGATGTTTTCTAAACAAATTTGGTCATGTCTTTGAAATGACGCCAAGGCAATGCCATGGCAAACACATCACATCTCATCGCAGCGTAGCGCAGCGCAAACAAATTGTCTAATTCCAGTGATACACAGTCGGGAATGATGATACATTTTAAATGAATCCAACTTACAAAGGGAATAAATTGAAGAATTATTTACCTAAGAATTTCATTTAGCCCTGGAGGTATCAATCTTCGTCAATTTGGTGGCATGGAGTTATTCAGAAGCGGAGCGTTGCACATAATTTTCAGAAAACGAGAAAATTAGGAGATTTTCATCGCTCCAAGAGATAAAAGTATGAGCTGGGTATTTGACTAAACCAATTTAATTTGTTACGCAGTCCTCTTCAATATATTTGCCTCGACAAATGACCACTGTTGTCCTTGAGCGCTTAAATGGCGACATACATGATTTAGAATTTCCCTTCCAAACATTGCACAGTGGACTGGAAATCAAGCGCTTTATACCCACCACCGAAGGTTTACAACGAATAGTCCATTTCATTCCGGATTGTCGTCAATTACTAGCCATGTTCGTCCTACCCTCTGTCCGTCTGTCTGCTGAAATCACCTATTGCTGTGTGTAATAAAGTGAAGAAATTGAACTGAAACTTGGCACAGATAATTTTATTTTCAACCATGTAGTTGGTAGGCCATTGTGCAATGGAGCTCCATCGAAGTTGTCTGCCCGAATGAGGCGACATCTAAATGGCGAATCTAGAGAAATTAGTCAAATCTCTCTGTTTGACTCTCAACGACCAGAGCTCGCCAATGAGTTGAAGGCAAAGTGGCCTCCCATTCAACATTTCCAGACTAATGCGTCAACTGTCATCGTTTCAAGTGCTACTCTTCCACCAGAGAAAAATTGACTGAGAAAAAAAAAATCCATCTCAATTGTACATATTTCACAAATATCACAGAGGAGTATACAAAAACTCTACCAACTTTTTACTTAGATGGTGATGACACACAATTTACTGCTTGTCATTTGGGCGATCAACTTGGTGGGTTGGGTGCTCTGGCTCTGCCCGAATGGACCACCACTTGGTAGCTGGGCCGGAGCACGAATCCTACCGAACGAAATAAATTAAATTTTGTTGTCATTTATTTGGTTGGCTTGCGAAGTGTACATCATTTGTGGCATTCATTAGCATTTCCCCAAACTAACAGCCACCACCCAGTTGGAGCTGGGTAACCCTCGCGTCATTTCTCCAACTGTAATGACAGGGAAGATGTCATACCGCTGGCAGCAGTAGCAGCAGCGGCAGCCGCATATCAAGTGCTCCGCCTCTGTGGCTGCTCTTCTCGTTAGATGGTGTGTGCCGGTGACAGAGCTGCCTGATGGCGGTTACTTTCATTGTCAAACCACATTAATTATGTACCATGAATTTTTCAAAATGTCAAAGGTACCCCCATTACGTTTGAAGCCACATCAGCGAGTTTTTAATTCGCTTTCATTTATACTTGGAGTACTTGCAACACATTCGCAGTGGGATGGATCTTGTGGCATCGGGTAAAATTAGATATCGTCAACATTTGTTATTCAAAACGCAACAGTTGGCTCGAATTTCATAAGTTGCTTCTTCGTGTGGCATCAAAGTCACGTTTTCCTTGACAGATAGCTGATTTCCAATAATGGGATGTAGAGTAGGTCGTTGATGGCATTCAAATTCATTCGAAATCGAAAGCGACTTGTTCATTAATAATGTGACATGTTTGGTTCTAGTATAAAACAAGACAATGCTGCATATGGCCCTCAACCCTAGGTATGAATACATCTACACATATATGAAGAGTGGGACATGTTGCATTTTTATGCTAAACACATATTCACATAACAAAACTTGAATGTGTTTTCGTTCATGGATTTTCAATGCAAAATATTTATTTCAATAATAAAGCTCATAAAATGGCATGGCAACGATGTTCTCGCATTATTTCAGTTGAACGTTTTAAATACTGGATTTGCGTTAGAGATGCCAGCTCAAACTTTCTAAAAGACCATAAAAATCTTGCTCAGAAGATAAGTGAAGCTCAAGAAAAAACATGTAAAACTTAGTCAGTATCCATCACGTTGAGAAATCTGAGAAAGTCGTGGGTGATTTCTGAACATACGCTCTGAAAACTAGCTAGTAATAACAGCAAAAAAGTTTGCTATAACAACACAAAGTCAGATGAAAATGGTGAAACCTCAAACATTTTCTACTGTTTTCAAATGGTAAAAACTTGAAATTGGCCTAAAAATGTCATAAAAGCTTTAAGTATTACTTTTCAGTAATTTGAGCGCAAAACAAGCCGATTACTGGCTTTGGTGTATGTTCAAAGTGGCATGAGGCAGATTAATATCCGCACAAAATTTTGTCAAAAAACAGTGGATTTCCATCGAATAGTATTTTATAATAAATTTCAACGATTTGCACTCGTTGCCCGTTTGTCAGATTTCCACGATGAAGAAATGGGTGAGTATATTGAACACTTTTCACTTTCACAGACGACGCACAGTGGGATAACTCTTTGAAATTTTAAATGGTTAAAGCCGTTTTAAGGCCTTAGGTGGTTCGAGCGCCTCTTGCCAGGCCCCTCAAGTTGGTGACCTCGGATATTAAGATATCTGTTTTCGTTCTCTTCTTAAAATATTTTCAATCTACATAAGAAAATTGCAGTTTTTCCCGTATTCGTTGTTTTCCACATAATTCGTGCCTCCGACATTCATTCCAAAAATAGTTTTCATTCCTGAAAACAAAAATTCAAATTGGAAAGAACAAAAGAACAAAACGAATGGAGATATCTTAATAATTATTTTATGAATTTTGAAGATAAAAGTATTTTTCTTTTAATGAATTATCAGTTGTGGACATTTGTTGCAGCACAGTCGTTGTAAATCTTGTCACAAATCTAAATCATGCATAAAATTAAAATCGAATCGCAAATGCGTTCGTAAATTGCAAATTACAATGCCAAACTCGGCCATAATTTCTACAAATAACAATTAAAACTCGTATATCACCGATACCAGTGGAGGTATTGTATACCTTCTCCTTAACTTTTTTTAGGAATTTTGAGCATTATCAACCAAAAATGAATTTTGTAAATCGGACCACAAATGAAGATAAAGCCGCCTGTACAATTTTTATACCCTACACCACTACTGTCGTACAGGGTATTATAACTTTGTGAATTTGTTTGTAACACCCAAAAGGATGAAAGATAGACCCATTGATAAGTAAAGTGTGATTTTTTTGAGGTTAGGATTTTCATGCATTAGTATTTGACAGATCACGTGGGATTTCAGACATGGTGTCAAAGAGAAAGATGCTCAGTATGCTTTGACATTTCATCATGAATAGACTTACTAACGAGCAACGCTTGCAAATCATTGAATTTTATTACCAAAATGAGTGTTCGGTTCGAAATGTGTTCATTCACCGTTCAGCGATGAGGCTCATTTCTGGTTGAATGGCTACGTAAATAAGCAAAATTGCCGCATTTGGAGTGAAGAGCAACCCGAAGCCGTTCAAGAACTGCCCATGCATCCCGAAAAATGCACTGTTTGGTGTGGTTTGTACGCTGGTGAAATCATTGGACCGTATTTTTTCAAAGATGCTGTTGGACGCAACGTTACGGTGAATGAACACATTTCGAACCGAACACTGATTTTGGTAATAAAATTCAATGATTTGCAAGCGTTGCTTGTTAGTAAGTCTATTCATGATGAAATGTCAAAGCATACTGAGCATCTTTCTCTTTGACACCATGTCTGAAATCCCACGTGATCTGTCAAATACTAATGCATGAAAATCCTAACCTCAAAAAAATCACCCTTTATATCGATCGACTCAGAATCACTTTCTGATTCGATTTAGCTATGTCCATCTGTCTGTCTGTCCGTCTGTCCATGTTAATTTGTGTATAAAGTACAGGTCGCAGTTTTCATCCGATCGTCTCCAAATTTGGTACAGCCATGTTTTTCGCTCTAGACACGAATCCTATTGAAATTGGAAAAAAATCGGTTCAAATTTTAAAATAGCTCCCATATATATGTTCTTCTGATTTTCAATAAAAATGCAATAAAATGGAAATTTGTTAACCGATTCTCTCGAAATTTGGCTGGAAGGATTTTACTGGTGAATTTTACGGAAATCGGTTCATATTTAGATATAGCTCTCATATTTTACTCCTACAGCCACTGCAAGCGTATTTATTGACCTCACTTCCCAAAACTTCGTACAACGATTTCCTCGACGACTTCCACAGTGTCTATAAAGTTTGCTCGAAATCGGTTCAGATTTAGACATAGCTCCCATATATATGTTAGTCCGACTTCCATTAATATTGCAATAAAATGGTCTTTTGTTAACCGATTCTCCCGAAATTTGGCGGAAAGGATTTTCTTTTGACTCTCGACATTACCGGTGAATTTCATGAAAATCGGTCTGTATGGCAGCTATCTCCAAATATGGTCCAATCTGGACCACATTCGACAAAACTACCCATTTTTACCCAGGTCCACCAAAACACCCTGTGCCAAATTACATCGAATTTGGGTAATAAATGGATAATTTATGGCCTCAATACCCTATATCGGGTAATCGGGCTGTCGGCCTAAAGGGCAGCTATAACCAATAAATACCGATCTGAACCACACTTCACAGAAGTGAGTAGGGGTCGGATGAAAAGTGACAAATTTATTGCCTCAAGACTTTATGTCTGGAGATCGGTCTATATAGCGGCTATATATAACTAAAATCCGATTTTATGAGATCAGAAGGTCAGGTTTATATACAAAGAATACGAAATCATCAAAAATTGTTTGGAAAATGTTTTTACGCCCAAGATTTCGCAATATTATAAATATCCAAATAATTACCCAAAAAAGGTATTCATTGGGTATTAACCCAATAAATATTAAAGCGTTAGGTATTAACACGGTAGAAACCCATCTCTAACCGTATTACATATCGTCCACTAGAATATAACTGGAAGGAGATTTCATAGGCCCATATGTCCCAGATTTCGGTAAATTTATAGCAATTCCATAGCAGACGGCTCTACAAACTGGAATTGAAAAAAATTTTAAAAAGATGTATTAATTTTTTTAATTGGATCAATTAAAAAATTATTTGAAAATTTTGGAAAATTCCAATTATTTTTATACCCTACACCACCACTTTGGTACAGAATATTATAGATTTGTGCATTTGTTTGCAACGCTAAGAAGAAGAAGAGCTAGATCAATTCATAAGTATGCCGATCGGCATAGAATCACTTCCTGATTCGATTCTGTCTGTCTGTCCATGTATTCTTGTAATCAAGCTACAGGCCGCATTTGTTGTCCGATTTTCACAAAATTTTGCATAAGTCTCTACGACGACGAACGCTATTGATTTTGAAAAAAATCGTTCCAGATTTAGATATAGTTTCCGTATATATATTTCATCCGATGTGCCCTTTTAAATTGTTTCTTTGACGTACAATTTGCTTCCCAAGTCCGTAAAAGGCGCATTTATTTCCGGATTTCGATGAAATTTGAAATTGTAACTTCTTTTAGGGTTGTTGTAGGTTTGTTAATAATAATCTCTTTTCTCAAAATCAACCTCATCCGACATGTGACTAACCATCCCATTATTTCTATTTCAACGCGAATAACTGTTACAACTGCTAAGCCAAATAGTGCAAAATGTTTATGTGTATGTGCGATTTTCTTTTCCTATATGTCTTGCCGTCTTTGCGAATTGTTCGTACTTAAGCGCAATTAAATTGAAATTGTAACTAAGCCCAGTCTCAATTCCCCATTTCTGGTGTATTCAACTAAATCGCTTTCAATTCAACGGGGAGTTAATTAAAAATGTTTCCGGCTACGGAAAAATGCTATAAATCTACACTACATGCACATTTTATCGTACTCCCATACATACACCCACACATGTAGAACCACACACTAATGCACATGTGCATATATTTCATTCTACTTCATCGATAACGATTTTAACTACAGCTCAGTTTTTGTATTTCCGTTTACAATTTGCAATACAACCAGGCCAGTCCAAAACAGCAGCAACAACAACACAAAAAGAAACATTGGCAGCAACCGCAACACAACGGGAGCCGAATCACAAGTGAGGCTGAATCCTAGTATTCAACGTTGTTGAAGTTCCTTAGAGAACAAATACTGAATTACTTTATTGGAGTTGTATCCTAGGCGGCTTTGTGGCTCTATGTCTGTTTGTCTGTACATCAACATCAAGGTGGCTAGGTGTGCAGGTGTGAGTGAGTTTATGTCGAAGACTAGATTTGTATGGAGTTCACATCCAGACACATTTCTACCATTGCAATTGAATGCTTAGAGCACATAAATTACACCAAAGCAGCAGGAAGAACGAAAATTGTTAACTTATCTTCACTTAACCAATACAAAACCGAAATAGAAGGTGTTGATTGTTTAGACTTTGTTTCGTCCTTGCTGCTACTGCTGCTGCTCTGCTCTGCATCCCTGGTTCGCCCAAACTTAGCTTTTCATTTAATCAACTCCACCAAATCGAGCCACAAGACACTGACAGCGCATGCATTCACCCGCTTCCTTCGTTTGTGAATTGGCTTTAGAGATTTCACGATACGCTTTCTTCTCTGCGGAAAACAAATTGAAAGGCGGTTTAGTGGCTATTTGGCGTGAGTTGCTAAATAAAAACATGGGAAAACATTCAGTATTTAACACAAAAAGTTGCAATTCCCATTGGTGTTTATTGTGCAAAAAGATATAAAAGAATATTTAATTTAATTAATTTTCATTTCATGTTTGGTCAATTCTTTAGCTCTCTTTAACGAATGAGGAGACAAGCTGAGGGAAAGGGGTGACGACGCCCAGAATGCCCTAGCTACCTCAGATATTCAATGAAAATCCAAAGTGAATTAACTGTAGGAAAGGAAACAAGAGGCCAACGTAGCGCAGCCTCCGCCTAGGACACTGAACGCATGAGTACGCATTATAGAACATTAGAAAAAAATTACCAGCGGTGGTTGCCCCTCCTAGGTTAGGTTAGGTTTGAATGGAAGTCTGCCATGAGACTCACTTAGACGTTTTCGTCCTTTAAAAACCCAGCAATTTACGAACGCTCATCCTCTATATCAGATGGCTCTATGAAATAAGTCCCCATGAGATAACCCCCCAAAATCGAAAATAAAATAAGTCCCCAAAATGCTCTATGAATAACAAAAACCACTACTTTTAGGGAGTTATTTCGTTTTTTGGGGATTTATTTACTATTGATTTTTGGGGATTTATTTCATTATGAAATAACTCCCCAATCTCAAAAATTAAACTAATCCCTAAACTTAGTTTTGGGGGAGTTTTTTAATTTTTTTTTTAAACAAGCAAAACGTCAAAAGCGAGGACATACTGAAAAAAATTGTGAAGTTATTAGTCGCCAAAAGCGTAACAGTGAGCTGTTATACGTGATGATGTAATGATCTATCAACGTGAGAGATCAATTAATCTATCAACGTGATAGATCGAAAAATGGTCAATCAACGTAAGTCTTCTTTTGAATGTGTGGTTAAATAAGAGTACAGATTGCAATCTTGCAAGGCAGGGTGAATTAGCTTACTGTCGAAAAGTTTGTTCTAGAAAAAAACAAGTAAGAGCGTGCTAAGTTCGGCCGGGCCGAATCTTATATACCCGCCACCATGGATCTCATTTGTCGAGTTGTATACGCGGTATCTATTTTTAGACAAACAAAGAATATTGAATAAGAACTGTTATGCTATTGGAGCTATATCAAGTCCGATTCGGACCAAACATGAATTGAATGCTGAACATTGTAGAAGTCATTGTTTAATGTTTCAGACCATTCGGATAAGAATTGCACCTTGTAGGGGCTCGAGAAGCAAAATCGGGAGATCGGTTTATATGGGAGCAGTATCAAGCTATTGATCGATTCAGACCATATTAGACGCATATGTTGAAGGTCATGATTTCTTCCAAATCTGTTAAGAATTGCGCCCTCTAGAGGCTCAAGAAGTCAAGATCCAAGATGGGTTTATATGACACCTATACCAGATTATGATCCGATTTGAACCATACTAAGCGCAGTTGTTGGAAGTAATACCAAAACACCACGTGCAAAATCAGTCAAATCGGTCGAGAATTGCGCTGCCACAATTGCAAGATCGGTTTATGTGGCAGCTATTAGGTTGTCTAAAAAGTAATTGCGGATGCATTTTTAATAAAACTAAGAATAAACTTTACTCAAATATATAATTGCCATTTTGTTCGATAACCTTTTGCCATCTTCCTGGCAAATTTAGTATTCCACGCTCATAGAACTTTTGGCCTTTATCTGCAAAAAACTGAACCAAGTGCGATTTTATAGCCTCATCATTGCCGAAAGTTTTACCATTTAAGGAGTTCTGCAAAGATCGAAATAAATGGTAGTCTGATGGTGCAAGGTCAGGGCTATATGGTGGATCCATCAAAAGTTCCCAGCCAAGCTCACTCAGTTTTTGGCGAGTGACCAAAGATGTGTGCGGTCTAGCGTTGTCCTGGTGGAATATGACACCTTTACGAATGACCAATTCTGATCGCTTCTCCTTGATGGCTGTATTCAATTTGTCCAATTGTTGACAGTAAACATCCGAATTAATCGTTTGGTTCCTTGGAAGCAGCTTAAAACATACCACACCCTTCCAATCCCACCAAACAGACAGCATAACCTTCTTTTGGTGCATATCAGCCTTTGAAGTGGTTTGAGCTGAAGTGGTTTGAAGTTGTTTCATCTCCAGTTATGATTCGTTTTAAAAACGGATCGAATTCATTGCGTTTAAGGTGCATATCACAAGCGCTGATTCGGGTTGTTAAATGATTTTTTTTCAATACATGTGGTACCCATATTAAAATTGACGCCAAACAAACAAATTTAAACAAAATTTCGCGCACTTTTTTCTAAAACAAGCTAAAAGTTACTTTTAGCTAATAACTGACAGAAGAAAGTATGCAATTACAGAGTCACAAGCCGTTGAAAAAATTTGTCAACGCCGACTATATTACTACTATATTACCGATTATTATTATTTATTATTACTTATTTATAATTACTTTTTGGGCAACCCAATATATCAAAACATGGACCGATATGGCCCATTTACAATCCCAGCTGACCTACACCTATAAGAAGTATTTGTGTAAAATTTCAAGCGGCTAGCTTTATTCCTCCGAAAATTAGCGTGCTTTCGACCGATAGACGGACGGACGGACATAGCTAGTTCGACTTAAAATGTCATGAAGATCAAGAATATATACTTTATGGGGTCTGATACGAATATTTCGAGGAGTTACAAACAGAATGACGAAATTAGTATACCCTTATCCTATGGTGGAGGGTATATAAATGGTCAAACAACGTAAGTCTACTTATACAGATGTGGTTAAATATGAGTACAGATTACAACCTTGCAAGGCATGGTGAATTAGCTTCCTGATGGAAAGTGTGTTTTAGCAAAAAATAATTCGGAGCACAACCGCGAAAATGAAGAAGATTATTATAAAGTTATCAAAGACAAAAACCAAAATCCAAAAAAAAAATTAAGCGTATTAAAAAAATTTGCGCTTCTCTTCTCCTAAGGGGACAGGTGCCACTGTAGGTAACTTGCATCTCGTGCTGAAAATAACTACTTCTGTCTTACACTGAAAATAACTACTTCTGTGTTGCACGGATTTACGCCTAGACCATTTTCGGTAGCCCACTTCGCTGTTGCTCGTAGAGCTTCCTGAAGTCTATCTCTAAGAGTGCTTTGAATCTTTCCCCTAGCCTAATACTGGTGACATTTGTTAGTTACTATGCCATGTAAAAACTTATCCCCAAAGAGGTGTCGCACTACGGCTCGTCGTTCGGACTCGGCTATAAAAAGGAGGACCCTAATCGTTGAGCTTAAACTTGAGTCGAACTGCACTCATTGATATGTGAGAAGTTTGCCTACCGTTTCTTCACGAAATGATTATGGACAAATTAATTAATATTTGTACCAAAATATACCCCAACTCTCTAACAAATAAAAGGCAAATTTTTACCTTCTTCCTATAATATTTCATATTTTTCGTAGTTCAGAATTAACTTTGAACTCAAACGGCAAGTCCTCCCTTCACTATAGTCAAAGTGTAAACAAAAAATGCTAGATACAAGGATTAGCCATGCTAACAAAATTGCCTCCTTTGACTACTATTCAGCTTAGTCGACTTTATTAAAATGAATTTTAAGTTTTTTTTATTTACTCTCCAATGTTGTGCGAAATATGTTTTTATTGTCAATTTAAAAAATAACCACCCTCCCAATTAAGGTTATGCACCGAAACAAGCAATTACTCAGAAGCATTCCAATTTGTGAGACAATCAAACGGTACGAATGCAAAGTGCTCCTAAAAAGTGTTTTGCATAATAACAATTATGAATTTTATTTGCTACCCAAACACTTTGAAACATTCACACTAACACTTAGCCACAAATGTATTCACTTATGTAAATATTTTACAAATTATCCAATTGACATTAAAAGTTCAGCCCTCGTGCTTCCTTTGTTGTCATTGTTTTGTTCTTGTCGAAGCATAACACAACGGATGTCTGTAGGGGAGATGGAAGTGCTGTATCAGAAGGGGAGGGAGAGATAGGCAACGCTTAGGGAAGGGGGACATATGCTTATTCAAATTAACAATTTGAAATTCAAAACTTTTCTTGTCTCTTAAAAATTCAAAAATCAACCGACCCAACCCAATCCGAAGGACACACAACATACAAACACCATACAGACTCGTAAACTATTTTATGATGAGAAAAATGAAAATATTCACTATTAAATAGAGTTCACAGTGTTTTGTGGTCGACTATGAAAGACTTGGTTATAGTCGATTGAAACTAGATGGATCAGTTCGGTTTTTGAAAGCCAGGCTCGATATACGATTTCCTGTCACAATTGACCGTTTTCTTACTAATAATTCATTACTTATCATATTTTGTGATAATTCTCACTTTCATTTCATTTAAATTTTGTTGTTTGACAATATTTTTTTGGGGTTTGACCCTTAAAAAAGTTTAATGAAATTATATTTTTATTGAAGATTCCATCTACTTTTCCTCTATAAAAACGTTTTTATCGTTTTTTTGTCTCTATAGCAAATTAAAAAAAAGTCAAAGTTAAATTCTTGTCTTAAAAAATTTTATCAATTTTTTTCGATTAAGAAGATTTCAAAAAAATATTGTCTTTTGAACAATTTTCGTATATTGATCCATTTTTCGTCTAAAAAAAATTGTTTATTGAAATTTTGACTTGAGACTGGTGCTATGTTCGTTTTTGCATCGAAAATCTATACATCTTAGCGATTACTTTTTGAAATACCACAAAAATTTCAATGATTACAAAATACACGTTGTAAAATTATTTGTTATCTAAAAAATTAATAGGGAGCATATTTGAAAATGTCGTGGGGATTTAGCCCTGGAGGGAAAACGGATGGTGAGTTGTTGAGATCGTGGAAAATGGGTCTTTGACTAGAAAAAAAGGAAAACACGGTTAGATAAGAATTCAGGAATTTAGAAGTAACTCTTTATTGGATGGAAAAGAAAGCTCTGTAATGGAGATTGAACAAAGCTCTTACTAGGCACAACAGTAGTGGTTGAAGCTCAGATAACAAGTAAATTTGTTTAAGGAAAAAGCAAAGATAAAAGGCCGGCAGAGTGTACAAGGCTACGTAAATGAATTTAATCATCTACTCTAGCATTAATGAAAGAAAGCATGGACGAGATAGTTGTATAGCTCGGTAGAATAACTATACGATAACTCCATCATCAGGATCCAGCTGATACACGGAAAAAGTAAGCCTGTCAGTAGTAGATATCCTTCTATGAACGAAACCGCTTAATAAACTTGTATAAAATATAGAGCTTGTGCCTTGTCAGTAAAGTAAAAAACAACAATGCATTTCATAAACTCTTTAATTCAGTAAGGAAGAAATTCATTGGAAACATAATACAGTGATGGAAAGAATAGGAAATCTATATGTAATTCTAAGGCAAAATTACGACCAGCTTCGTAATGGGTCGCGTAATGGTTCCCTTTTCAGTCACCACGTCAGCAACCCTAACTCTGCGATCAGTGCCAAAATGCATCTTGCAAACTCTGCCTAGACGCCAAACATTTGGTGGAAGGGTGTCATCTTGACTAACCACTAGTGTGTTCTCTTCTTCATTCTTTTCTGAACATTGCCATTTATCACGTTTCTGTAGTTCTTTCAAGTATTCGTTCTTCCATCGAACCCAAAAACTCTGATGAATAGCCTTAATTCTCTGCCATCGATTCAAAATCGATATTCAATGCGTGGATTGACCGGAGCAAGAATAGGAGTGCCGATCATGAAGTAACCTGGAGTTAAGGCTGCGAAATCGCTAGGATCACTGGATATTGAAGATGACGAACACGAATTGAGGCATGCCTCAATTCTCGACAGGATTGTTGAGAACTCTTCGAAAGTAAATTTAAAGGATCCAGCAAATTTTCGAAAGTGGGACTTAAAACTCTTTACTCCCGCTTCCCAGAGTCCTCCCATATGAGGAGCTCCAGGTGGGATGAAATGCCAACCCAGAGTCTGCTGCGTATAGTTCGACTCAATGGCAGCACGAGCAGCCTGAATAAATTCTCTCTCTAAGATCCTGGATGCTCCGACGAAAGTTGTTCCATTATCTGAATAAAGAAGTAAGGGACAACCCCGTCGAGAAACAAAACGATGAAAAGCAGCCAAGTACGTGTGAGTGAACTTATTAGAGGTCGCCTCTAAATATATCGCCATTGTGGAAAAACACACGAACACGCAGACGTAGCCTTTCGTAATGCGACAGTCTAGTCCACTGCAACTCTTTTTGTCGAAAGGACCCGCAAAATCTAAACCCGTTCAAATAAATGGGTTGCTGCTGACAACGCTTTTTGTGGAGAATACAAAGCTTCGAGTGATTGGGTTTGAACTCGGTACGTTCAGGCGGCAAAGCCGCCATGAGTTGCTACTGACAATGCTTTTTGTAGAGAATACAAGGCTTGCACTTATTGATTGTCGTTTTTTCAAATTCTAAACCTTATGGATCCAGGACTGTGATCTGACCATACGAAGCACAAGCTGATTACCACCATGAATAGTTAGTTGGTGAATAAACTTCACAAGCAGCTTAGAATATTGACAATCGTAGGGCATAATTATAGGGTGCCTCTCATTGTACGGAAGTCCGACTGACGACTCCAGATTTTCGTCGCGAAAATCGATCATAGTACTAGACTTCAAGAGAAAATTTCGTTAAAATTTTGCCTTCATAAAAAATGTCATTGAAATTTTGTCTTTGAAGTACATTTCATTCAAAAATTTCGTGTTCACAGAAAATTTCATACATTTTTTTTTCTGTAGAAATTTAACAAAATGTTTTTCGTTGAATGTTGTCTACGCCCTTAATCAATGTTGTGTCCGAAATTGCAAAAAGGTTTATGCTGGCCGACTTTTGACTTCAAAATTTTAAAAGTATTTAAGTAAAAATAACCGCTTAAACAGGTTTTTTAAACATCTCAAACACTTAAACCGGTTCTTTGGAAAAGCTAATTTCTGAATAGTTTGAAAACGGTTTAAAGTTTGCTGATCATCCTAATTGAATCATTGTAAGAATTTGAAGAAGATGATTTCTTTCGGGCATATAGAAATAACCAAGCAAAGTTTTTGTAAATTCAAGTTTTCTTAATATGTTCATCTTACAATTCATGACAGTTCAACAACGCTACGTACAACATCATATTTTACTTTGAATACCCACCACTATGGATATATTTCTAATCTGATTTAACTGTAAACTAAGTTAGGTTAGGTTGAAAAGAAGGTGCGGATATTAATCCGCCCCATGCCGCTATGGACATACACCTAAGCCAGTAATCGGCTTGATGTGCGATCTAATTACTAAAAAGTAACCTCGAAAAGAAAATCTGTGTCAGGAATTTCATGCCACTTACAAAATCCTTAACTGTTTTCCAAACCACGGCCTTAAGTTGGTTAATATCTGGTAATGTGCCCACACCTTAATACTGGTTTCTGTTAGCCGCGAAAGCGGGGCAATGATGTTCCCTGCTATGATACCGAAAGCTATACTGACCTTCTTCTTACTTCCTTTCACGATCCGAATTTCCATTAGAATATTCGTCGTCCTACCGACCGTTTCGCTGTTCCACAGTGTTACATTCGTCAGACTGCGTCGAACCAAAAGGCTTCGGGTAAACCAAATTTATAAACGGCAGTCCTTTGGCCTTCTCTTCCAAATCGTCTGCTCGTACATTCCCCTTTACTCCGCTATGGCCCGGCATCTCAACGATGCGGATCGTGCCATCCTCAGGGGAGGCGTTAATATGCTTCTTACACTCCAAGACTTTTCGTGTCCTTACCGTCCTGCTTTTTATTGCCCCGCAGACCAACTCCTATATTTATTTCACATTATATGGACCGATTTTCTGTACAAATACTTCATTTATGACCTCAAGAATTGTATGCAGTATCTTTATCGGAATATGGCCCGCGCAAATTTTACCTCAAGCAATGAACTTTTCAAAATTTGTTTACGGTTATATTGTTGATTTGTTTGATAGTTAATAATAATAGTATTTCATTTGAAATATGAGTGAATAACCAGTAGGGTTTATAAATTAAAAGGAATATCTTATTTTAGAAAACTATCCCAATACCTAAACCGTACCGTCCCTTCATAAAATGTCAATAATGTCCAAGCAACATAAAATATGGGATTTTACTGGGTACATTCCCAATGCGTGGGCCCATCTTTTGACAATATTTTTTTCATTAAATATAACCCTGACTTTCTGATCTCATAAAATCCGACTATATAATACGATCTCCCGACTTAAAGTCTTAAGGCAATAAGTTGTGCATTTCTCTTCTGATTTCGATCACATTTGGTACAGTGAGTTCTAGTAGTCCCCTACCCGTTCCTATGAATGGGCATAATAACCTTGATCGGGAGACCGGTCTATATGACAGGAATATGTAGGGGTCAACCAAATCGTACTAGTGCAAATTCCTTCGCAATTGTATAAAAATTGCTACTTTTATTCCGATGTGGGCCGCATTCGCTACCTGTCCGTTCTGGGCCACATTCGACAAAAGAATGTAAAGGTCTACCATACCACATAGTTTCAAATTTCATCGAAATCGGGTGAAAAATACTCCCTTTATGGGTTCAAAACCCCAAACCGTAAAATCGGTATACGGCAGCCAAAGGGTAATTTTTTAACTATTATCTTTTTGGCAACACTGGTTTAAACAGCTCACGCACGTTTCGTGTTTTGTTTCATTTTCCAACATCTTTAGTTTGGTCCATAATTAAACCATGAATCGTCTTACAAACAAACTACGCTTGCAAATGATTGAATTTTATTATCAAAATGCATGCTCTCTTAAGAAAGTTCATTGCGCGCTTCATTGTGTTCAGCGACGAAGCTCATTTTTGGATCAATGGGTACGTAAATAAGCATAATTGTCGATTTTGGAGTGAAGATCGGCCAGAAGCATTGCAATAGCTACCAACGCATCCAGAAAAGGTCACATTTTGGTGCGGTTTAAGAGCTGGTGACATCATTGGACTGTACTTCTCTAAAGATGATGCGAATTGTAAGACAACTGTGAATGGTGAGCGCTACTGTGAGATGATATCCAACTTTTTTTGTCCAAAATGCAAGAGCTAGGCTTACATGACATGTGGTTTCAACAAGACGGTGCCACATGCCACACAGCCCGCCTAACAAAGGACTCATTGAGAGGCGAGTTCGGTGAATACAAGACGGTGCCGCATGCCACACAGCACGCGTAACAAAGGACTCATTGAGAGGCGAGTTCGGTGAATATTATATTTCACGTTTGGGACCGATCAATTGGCCACCTAGATCGTGCGATTTAACGCCTTTATACTATTTTTTTGAGGCTATGTTAAAGTTCATGTCAATACAGACAAGCCCGATTCAATTGACGCATTGGAAGACTACATTGAAGCATTTATTCGTGAGATATCGGTCGAAATGTTGGAAAGAGTATGCCAAAATTGGACTATGCGGATGGACCAAATGAGGCGCAGTCACAGTGAACATTTGCATCAAATAATCTTCAAAAATTAACCGTTTAATCATTAAAATCGCATGTCTCAAAATTCCTTGAAATCGGGTAGTAAATGCACCTTTCATGGATTTAATATCCTATGGCAGCTATATATTGGAAGCCACCGTGGCGCACTGGAGGCCACTGTGGCGCAGAAATTAGCATGTCCGCCTAAAACGCCGAACGACTGGGTTCAAATCCCGGCGTGAACATCGAGAAATTTTTAGCAGTGATTATCGCCTTAATAATCCTGGCTATATTTTTGATCTGCCATGATGAAACTTCTCTACCAAGTGGTGTCTGTAGTCCGTACGGACTGGTCATAAGAAGTAGACTCCTTATCATTGAGCTTAAACTATAATCGAACTGCACTCATTGATATGAGAGAAGTATCCTCTGTTCTTTAATGAAAAGTTCATGGGAAATTTATTAGTTAGTTAGGTACACGCAGTGAGTACTAAAATCAGATTTTATGAGATCAGGAAGTCAGGATTATACACAAAATTGCAAATTGCTTTTAAAATGTTTTTCATTGCCACGATATCTGCTAAGTTATAAATACTCAGCTTTTGAGTATATAAATGCCCGTGTATTTATCCAATTTACTGGGTAAATACCTTTAGGGTATTCATCCATCGCCCAGCTCTAACAAGTTTCCATTCTTTACTTATTCTTGCCCAACCATGTTCATTAGTTCATTGAGACCCCTATCGTTACCGGCAACTTATAGTGTCTCAACTTTGCATTTGGTTTATCGCTCAATCGCCAACTTACAATGCAATAGGAAATATACAAATGTGGATTCACATGCGAAATATTTAGCAAGCTTCTGTGATTCGACGCATAACTATTTTAAATCAATTAAGGAAGGATTTTCTTATTTGTAGTATTGTGGTTCTCAAAATATTCTGATATCCTCAAAATCTATATGATGAAAACACATTTCCTTTAAATGTGTAACTAACTATCCTATAAATCGTAGTACAACCTGCGCTGAAGGGAAGATACCAGAAGCCTCCAATTGTCATTGATTTGGGATGGGATATGAAAGCATACTTTTTGGTTTTCTTGTGTTGAATCTGGTGAAGAATAATTGTGTTCTTCGGTCACATTGTGTACATGCGCATATATTAGACTGGCCCTTAAAACTTGAACATTTAGGGTATTTTAAAATTCACCTCATGATGCCTACGCCTCTCTTTCGGAGTTTTGGTCTTCAAAATACTTCATTGCAGGTGCTTCTTCATTCATTTTGACAACCTAGATCTATCCAACGCAACAGCTGTATTTTGATGTATGCCATCTGTTGATTTGAGGGGTAAAAAATTTCCTAGACATTGGTAGAAGAGGACATAGACTTTCAAGAAAATGGTTTTGTTGGTATAAATTGAATTTGATCATGGGCATTACTATGAAACTGCGGCAAACTTTCACATATCACTGAGTGGTGTCCAATTAAAAATTTAAGCTCAATGATAAGGGGCCTTCTTTTTATAGCCGAGTAGAAATGACATGCTACAGTGTGACACCTCTTTAAGCAGAGGTTTTAATATGGCATAATACCTTACTGATGTCGCCGCCTTTAGGAGAGGATAACTATTGATGAAAATTTTTTATGTTCTCGCTAGGTTTCGCGTTCAGCATCATAGGCGCATGTCGGTATATATCTTTAAGGCCGGGTGTCAAAGTCGATCACTTTCCACTTCTCCAAATGACTATAACTTATGTTCTATTGATGTAAGTGCATGACAAGTAAGAGCGTGATAAGTTCAGCCGGGCCATGGATCGCATTTGTCGTGTGTAGTGGACGGCTCAGGCTAATTTCAATCTTTTTTTTTGCCTTTTCTTGTTGATATCATAATTGGAGAAGAGATTTTTTTTACACAAGGGTATAATTTATTTACGCATACATTTTGATCGTAAAGTTTTCTATATTTTTTTCAAATTTACAATATTTTTCACCAAAAGAAGAATGTGTCATGGAATCTTAAATTTTTTCCTTTATTTTGAGTAATTTTTCCTACCCTGATTGAATAAATTTGGTTGGCGATAAGGTTGTACCGTTCCCATTGAATTTGTTTTGTTTTTTTATATCTTCTATAGAGAGTTGTAAAAACACTCTCTTGTTTTAATCAGCCTCTGCCCGATTCTCAGCTGACTGCCTGAATTTCACTCAGACCACCCTGTAGTTGCAGCATTTTTCTTGGTAAAGCCTAATTACCGAATGACGACTTTAGACCTGAAAATGGTACATTGATGTTGCAAAGGGTACAATCCACAATTTGACGTTTTGCTTTGGTCATATCCAATATGTAAAACCAAGCCCCAAAATGATTGCAAAATTTCGAGAGACTTCCTTTCTGTTGGATTCTTCGAAGTATTCGGTTCGATATTACGCGAAAGATAAATTAAAACCTTTTGAGTTAATCTACTTTTTATAGTGACAAAGTGCAGCAACTTTTGGTTTTTACAATCATTAATTTTTATACACGAATCGTATTTTTTTGGAAAAGGTATGTTTTCCGTTGATAGGCTGTAAAATGTGCAAATTTCCTAAGAAGTTATTTTTCGTACAGCTCTCCCCTAGTTTGACTTTGGTTGCTAAAATTAGGTTAACCTTATCACGTGCACTGGACTTATGTCCAATGTCCTATGCCGCCTGTCCAGAATAAGCATATTTAAACCTATTATATACTGGAAGGCAGCATCCATCACAGGCAGACGTACCCAGACCGACACTGGTACGGTTTTGTCCATATCAGACCTTTTTGGTTTTGCGAGGAGGCTGCTCTCCCGAGTGTTTTGTCCACAATTGTCTGCCAGGGAGAAATCAACAGAAAGAACACTGATCGAGCCAACACTGAACACAGCAAGTCTCATTGAAATTCTGATTGCTGCTGGAGCCCACGACGGTTAGTGCCGCAACAGTAAAAGCCAGATTGATAAAACTTCACCTGATGCCGAGCATACCCTGGAATTTCTAGTCAGACCATTGTCATCTTAATATAATATCATCCTAATATTATACAGCACAGTTGCTAATGTCGGCTTTGTTACCATCAATTTTCGCCCTAACTTAAGCATCCCAACAATGTTCATTTCGTTTTGTCCATGATGCAGCCCATACACCGAGATGTCTAATTTGACTAGTACCAGTTCGCGTATCTGAAACAGGCCAACTTTTTTTTAACAATCGTTAAATTTCAGTATGTTCATTGTGGAGCTCGTAGAAGAAGTGGAGATCATAAGCAGCAAAATATCGCTTTCATACACAATGTGCTAAATTTAAAAGAACATTTCTCCATTTGGAAATCGCATAATTTTTGCTGTGGTTTAAAGGTTTTAAGTATCATGCAATTGACTTAATTTTACATATTTATGCAAGATATTATAAATCTCTTTTAAATAGCATCTGCAGCATCGCAACATACGAAGGCCTTCACTATGGGACGATTTGCTGGTGAGTCTTAAGTAAATGCTTTGTTTTCATATAAATTTATATTGTCTTGCACTGATATTTTTTCGTGAGTGTATAAAAATGTTTGCAATGATTCTGTGACTATTGCCTTGCAATAATAACAAAAACAAATTCATTGATGAATTTGTGTTTTCTTCTTTTATAACTGGAGTAGAGCTCCCACGGTAATGACGTCACTGATGTCCAACAAATGTTCATTAGTAAAACCAGTTGATTCTAAGTGTTATACTCATCATCATTATCATGCGTGGGCGCACTGTCATTGCAAACGTCTTTATGATTTGATCTCAATTATCAATTTTACAAAATGTATGAACAAGTGAAACAGAAACAACAGATATAAGATTGTTTCTTAAAGGGTTTGCCGAAAGTTAATGCAACTTCTTAAAAGTACCAAACGTTTCTTTTATTTCCATTGTTTCCCCCACTGCTCATTATGCGAATTTCAAAAAAGAATTTTGCCTACACATAAAAGAATTAGGTACACAAATCATTGAAGTTAAAAAATGTATTTCATACGATTTGTGTAATTTACTTAGGTTTTGAGACTAATTTCTTTAAAATATTTTAGCTTTATAACCCTTAAAAATATCCTATATCTTTGTTTAAAATCACATATCTCTTTGGATTTTTTTTTTGTCTTTTTTTATGCAAATAATCATTATAATTTCTAACCTAATTCTAAGCTGCATAATTATTGAAATTTCATGATTAATATATTTTAAATATTTATAAAAAAATAGTAATGGATTACTAACCGAATTTGGAATGTTTTCTTACTGGAATGTAAGTCGATAGGGATGGAATAATAAGCATCAAAGTTGGGGTTCCAGACTAAATCATTATGCCACTAGAACAAAGGAAGGTGAGGGTTATGAGGCAAGTCTCTCAACAACAACTGAGAGACCCAATATAATGGCTTTCGGGAAAATACTCATTTCATATAAAATTCATTTTTTTTTCGTAGGATTAAAGCGGGTGTATTTTTTTTTATCATACTGGCCCATGTAGTTTCTGTATCTTAGTTAAAAAAATAGGGAGTCTATAATAATAATTTTGTAGTGGGAACTTAGTCTATGAAGAGCAGGACGCGAACCCCCCACCCGACTGAAGTTAGCTAGAAAAGGCTCCCGTAGTCCTAACTCGGCATAGACTAAAGGATGCTTACAAAGTTTTTAGAACTCGCATCCAGACCCCTCCGTGGTCTTGTACATTACACGTGTTCTTTGAGCGGTATCTCTTTTTTAGGCAAACAAATAATATTGAATAAGAAATTTTATGCTATTAGAGCTTTATCACGTTATAGTCCGATTCGGACCATAAATGAATGCTGAACATTGTATGAGTCATTGTGTAATATTTCAGTTCATTCGGATAAGAATTGCGCCTTGAAGGGGCTCAAGAAGCAAAATCGGGAGAGAGGTTTATATGGAAGCTGTATCAAGCTATTGATCGATTCAGACCATATTAGACACGTATGTTGAAAGTTGTACAAAATTTCTGCCAAATCGGATGAGAATTGCGCCCTCAAGATGCTCAAGAAGTCAAGATCCCAGATCGGTTTATATGGCAGTATGGTACTCATTTGCGCTATACTTAGCACAGTTACTGGAAGTCATAACAAAACACTTCATGCAAAATTTCAGCTTAATCGGATGAAAATTGTGCACTCTATTGGTTCAAGAACTTGAGTTCCAAGATCGGTTTATATGACAGCCATACCAGACTATGAACCGATTTGAATCATACTTAGCACAGCCGTTGGAACTGATAACAAAACACTACGTGCAAAATTTCAGTCAAATCGGATGAGAATTGCGCCCTTTAGAGGCTTAAGAAGTCAAGACCCAAGATCGGTTTATATGACAGTTATCAAAACATGGACCGATTTGGACCATACTTAGCGCAGTTGTTGGAAGTGATACCAAAACACCACGTGTAAAATTTAAGTCAAATCGGACGAGAATTGCTCCCTTTAGAGGCTCACAAAGTCAAAACGCAAGATCGGTTTATATGGCAGCTAACAAATAATTATTTGTGCAAAATTTCAAGCGGCTAGCTTTACTCCTTCTAAAGTTAGCGTGCTTTCGACAGACAGACGGACAGACATGGCTAGATCGACTTAAAATGAATTAGCGGTTTAAAAATGGCTTCGTTTTTTCAGACTGGTCCCTATTTTTACGTAGGATCTTTAACCCAAACACACAAAGTACTACCTACCTTTCGACACTTTCAAAGCATGAAATTGCTACTGCCCGTGATCGACCTATAATATCGATGTCATCGGCACAGGCGAGTACCATATTTTATCTTTTGAGTAGCATGACATTCCTATTCAAACCTGCATCTCGTATTACGCACGATAGGCTTCCGCCCTGTTTGAAATCTCATTTGGCATTGAAGTTTTAGAGTGAATGTTTCCTATTTTAACTGACGAGCGTATATCAGCAACCATCATCCAACAAAGTCGTTTTAATTTCGCATGGACTTGAAACTCAGACATGGCTTGGAAAACTAGTGAACTTGTATTTGTAGTAAGCAAAAAAATGGTAGGTATTGATTTGTCCTTCTCTGACCTTTTACAGAAAATATGTTTTTTTCTAACCGGATTGCGGAGACTAGCTGATGAATACTCTTTATCTCCTTGTCAACTCCGGTATTAAACTCCGACAAATTATCGGCTCCCGCTACCTTATTGTTTTTCAGCCGGGTTACAGACTAAGTTACACATTCTATACCATCATCTGTATCTGTTCCTTTTGCTGAAGGAGGATGTGCCTGCTCCAAATCCATTGGTTTGAGTCTGGCTCTTGAACATCTCGATTCGGTCACACCCATCTTTCCATTTTTTTTTTGTGGAACAGATGTTTCTCTTTTCTCTCGATGTCATTCCTTCGCCTGAAGCTTTTCCGATGACTGTAATGTTGCCCTGTGTGACGCATTCTTGGCTTCAGAAGCTTTTTGACACTCCTGGTGGTGGCTGGGTTTCTTGGTGTAGGCTTTTAGTACCCAAGTACGGATTCAGCGGTTCTTGCCATGAAGTGGCAATTGTTTGCCATTGCGCTGCTATATTAAGTCAGTATGAGTGCGTTTGAAGCTGTTGTGTTTGAATCTTTCCAACGCCCAGCTTCAGATCGTACGTTTCTCGCCACATCAAGACGGGTGCGAACCTTTGCTCCAACAAGGTAATGATCCGAATCGGTTTTCCCCCTCGAATTCATCGTACGTCTAACACAGGGGTTGAATCCCTTCCATCTATTACAACATGACCTATTTTGTTTCTCGTGGTTTGATTGGGTGAAAGCCATGTGGCCGTGTGAATCTTTCGATGTTAGAATCTGGTGCAGCTAACTAAAATGTCCTTTGCATTATAAGACGTTTCTTCGTGTAGGCTAAATTGTTCGAATGTTAGGACTTCACTATTTTTGATTTAAAATCTCCCAGAACTATGTAAATAACATGGGCGGGATAGCAGTCATATTCTCCTTCTAGGCGTTTGTAGAAAGCATCCTTCGTCTGTTCGTCCTTGTCTTCCGTGGGATATTGGGAGTAAAAAAGTAAATAATGTTGTAGAATTTAATTCTCCGACTAACCACAAATTCACAGCCAAATCGTGGCATGCCTCATTTCATGGCAGCTATCATATGGGGCAACACCTCTCGGTGTTCTTGTGGCGCCGGTAATGTCTGCCTTGTACTTTTCCAATACACCCCCCAAAGCCAAACCCCAAACCTGCGCTTTCTCTATGACGAGTTCAGACATTCCAAGTCCAGATACGCCAGTTATGGTCCTTATAACTTTAGAGGAGATTTTCAATATAGGGGGAATTCGATTATAATCTTCTCGTTTAATCTATTTAAGTTTGCCGGATGATGGGCTACTAACTCGATGCCCCAGCCTATCTATTTATCGCTCTACTGGTGAACACATGGCTGCTCACTATCTTTAATGGATATTACAGATAGCTACCCAGTTAACATCACGGATCGTTTGTGTCCACATTTGCCAAAAACAACAAATTGCAAATATTTTCATGCAAATGCTAATTTTCTCTATTAAGAAACGAGAAGAACACTTCTCACGTATCAATGAATGCTAAGTTAAAATGTTACGAAACTATTCTGCTCATCAATATCACAAAATTCTAGCCAGTCTAAGATATGTTCCCTTCTCCACATACTCGTATAAATGGCCGTTTTACACTGGAAGTAAGTCTCATCGATTTTGTGGAAAAATAAAATAAACGAAAAGCATTTCAAACTTTTGCTAGTTTATGGACATGTGTGTGTATATATGAGGAGTATGAGTATGTCTTCCATCTATTTTGCATTCAAAATCGGAGCAAAACGAATGTTTCTCTTAGTTCATATTTACTTTTGGTTTTGGAAAGAAGAACTCACTCGTTCTGAGATTTATGCTCTTGTCATTGCTGTTCGAATATTTATACACAAGTTCTTTGTGAAAGTTTCTCTCATCTCGGGTAACTATTGAAGTGGTTGCGACAGCAACAACTACCACAATGACAAAGTAAATAAGACGAAGACAAACTAAAGCATCTTTACTTTCACATGAGTTTATGTAAATTACGCAAAGAGGACAATAAATGGAAGGTATGGTCGAATCACTTACACCATAAGCAAGGAGTTGTTTGAGTTCGAGTTTGTTATGACAAAAAATTAAAATTAACATATCGAGCAACATATGCGAATTACACTTGAGAGTCCAGCGTGGGCTGGATCTGTAAGTTGCAGCTTGGTGAAGGCCCTGTGGCCGAATATTTCATGAAACCGCACATCGTGTATCCTGGGGCTGAGGAATAACGACTTTGGATTGCTGATAGGAATTCTGATTGGTCATGGCAACGTCAGGTCCTTGACGTCGCGATGGACACTGGAAGAGGCCGACTTGTGCACTATGTGCCATGGCCACGAGAAGTTGGAGACGGTCGAGCACCGTATGTCCTTCCACTGCCCTTCAATTACGAGAAAAAGGCACAGAATAATTTATGAACAGTTTTTTCTGTGGATTTCCCCCAGACACTTAGTTTTCTTGTCATCCTGGAGTTATTTAACGGCCTGAATTGGGAGGCCGAACCATACTCTTGCCGATGGGAGTTTTTCCCAGGTCCATTTGGCTAGATACCTTTTACCCCTAACTTTTGTCTTTTGCGTTGGTTTCCGTTATTCTGTTGTTTTTTCTGCTGTTCTTCACCTTTCCGATAAATGCATTTCTCCACATTATTTTCGTACAATAAATGTTAAGGTTAACCCTACGGTGGTGCGAATGAGCAACGATGGATGTTTTGCATATAAATCATACGCAACCCCTACTCATCGTCTTAAAGAGAAGTTTAACGCCTCACAATGGCATAAAATCGTACGATATAACTTTTGTTGTTCACAGTTGTTAGTTAGTTTTAGTAATAGACCGATTTGGACCGTACTCGGCACAGTTATTGAGAGTCGTAACATAACACTATGAGCAAAATTTCAGCCAAATTTGATGAAAATGGAGGCTTCCAGATGCTCAAAAAGTCAAATCGGGAGATCGGCTTATATGGGAGCCACATCAGGTTATGCACTGATTTAGACCGTACTTGGCACAGTTGTTGGAAGTCAAAACAGAAGACTATGCGCAAAATTTCAGCTAAATCGGATGAAAATTGAGGCTTCCAGTGGCTCAAGAAATCAAATCGGGAGATCGGTTCATATGGGAGCTCTATCAAGTTCTTGACCGATTCAGGCCGCACTTGGCACAGTTGTTGCATCACTACGTGTACAATTTCAGCTATATCGGACAAAAATTGCGGCATTCATGGGCTCAGGAAGTCAAATCGCGGCTAGCATTGCGTGTTCGACCGCTTTCGTGATTTCGACAGACGGACGGACGGACATGGCTAGTTCAACTCAGAATATCGAGACGATCAAGAATATATGTACTTTATGGGGTCCTAGATCAATATTTCGAGGTGCTACAAACAGAGTGACTAGATTAGTATACCCCCATCCTATGGTGGAGGGTATAAAAACGGCATAATAATTTGTTCATGTTTGATCTAAAGTATCTAAAATTTGCGATCAGCAAACTTATTTATAACCAGAATAGTACCTTTTAAAATATAGGGTGTTTGCAAGACACACATCAAAAGCACAACCAAAACTCCTTCATCTTCTCAAATTAACCTAACTTTGCCCAGGACTACATTCACTCAAACACCGGACTGGGATGGCTGAAGATGTTGACAAATTTTTGAGTTGTATGAGGCTTGGCACCTTCGATTGGCTTAGATAAACGTTTTAACTTTGGCTGCTTGGATAATTCAACTTTCTTTTTGAAATTAAAAACCAAATAAGGTAGCACAACAAATACAGCACTAAGATACAACACCTCTAGAAAAATGTATACGTTTTGTTCAGCTGAAAACCTTGTGTTGCAAATTTACAAAAATCTCTAACACTTTCTAGTAATTTTAGATTTAAAGTTTAGATTGCAAATGAAGTTTCTCTTGCAAATATTAGAGAACTCATATGGCCTTAATAATTGGTAAAGTGGTCTGATTACTTTTTAGTACTTCGTTGCTGTGTGTTTCTGCAGCAGGATTTTAAATGGACCTCACACTTCAATTTTAATATTCCATTTTCCATATCACTAAGGACATGTATGCGGTAAGTCATTATTTTTTTTTTTCTCTACGGATAGACATTTGCATTGTAATGCACATCCTTACACACAAATCCAATTAAAAAGCTTTTTGTTTTTAATAATGATGGTGCAAAAAGGAAAAGGAAACATTTCTCCGAAATTGTTATCGAAAGTTGTTAATTACACTTTCACATGCAAATAGATGCTGCATCCTTACACAAGTCCAGTGTAAGGATGGCTATGTCCATCATGTCCTTCTTTGCAAATGTGTGTTGCTATGTGTGTGTGTGTGTGTTGGTGTGCATGCAGCTACGATAGAATGCAATTCAATCTTTCGGTTACGGTCTGTGGTTTGATTTTGATTCAATGCGTAACCAATAAATCGACTACTGGTTACTTGAAATATTTGCGACAGTCTGTATGTTCAGCAATTGAATTGCATCCCATCCTCTTTGATTGATACGAACTGTGACGAAGGCATTTGAGTAAAGTCTAAGGGTGTATATTGGGGCAGGAAAACCTCGGCCACATTTCGTCTACAGTCATTTGCATATGTCAATGGCGTTTTATATTAAATCGTACCATGTATTCACAAAAAATTTTTCCTATCTATAGCGAGTTGAGGCATTAGTTCCGAGCACATATCTAACTTGTAGAGAGTAAAATCAAATACCAATGGTAATGTTGAAATATTTGAGGATGCTTTCAAAATCCCAAAGACATTTATAACACTCCTTTACAATCTTTTACATACATATTATCAGGTATTTGTGGACATTTCAAGTACAACGTATCAGGATACACAACCAAACGTTAGTGCTATCTATAAAATTACACTGCTTATGGTTTTTTACATACCAATATAGAATGGGGGTTGTACTATTCCGTAGTATTGACCTGGGAGCCCATAAGGTTTATAAACTCTTGATCGCATTGACATTCTAAGTCGATCTAGCCATATCCTTCCACCCAACATTAGCCTGCACTTGTTAAAACTGTACAATAGTTTACATGGACTCACAGACGGACATTGCTAAACCGAATCAGAAATTCGATCGGTATACTTATCAATCGGTCTAGCTCTTCTCCTCCTCCGTTGCAAACAAATGCATAAACTTATAATAGCCTATACCACAGTGGGGTGTAGAGTATAAATATCACGGTTGCGGTCAAACGTATAAGATATCCGCTTGAAATTTTGCACACATACTTCTATTTGATGTACGTAGTTAGGGGGCTCTATGGGTTCAGACTTGGATATAGCTCCCATTTATATTGGTCCTTCGACTTGACTTCCTAAGCCCCTAGAAGCTGCAATTATTAGGCTGAAATTTTGTACTTAGTGTTCTGTAACGACTTCTAATGTTCGTGCCAAGTATGCCCCAAACCGTTTTATAACCTGATGTAGCTCCCACATAAACCGATTTCGAGATTTAACATCTTGAGCCCCTAGATACCGAAATTATTATCCGTTTTACGCTTCTTTAACTTCTTGCCGACAGAAATAACGATATTCTAACGATATGCTATTCTGTTTTCAAATGTTATCAAATTTGTCTGTATGAATTGTCGGTAACTAAGCCTTTACTGCAATATTTGAAAATTAAAATTATAAAAACTACCCTACCAAAGCACGCTTCTCTATGCCTTTTTAAGCCCACCACCGAAGGATGGGAGTACATTATTATTATACCCTCTACCATGGGATGGGGGTATACTTATTTCATCATTCTGCTTGTAACACCTCGAAATATGCGTCTGAGACCCCATAAAGTATATACAATATATTCTTGATCGTCATGTCATTTTAAGTCGATCTAGCCATGTCCGTCCGTCTGTCTGTCTGTCGAAAGCACGCTAACTTTCGAAGGAGTATAGCTAAGCGCTTGAAATTTTGCACAAATGCTTTTTATTAGTGTAGGTCGGTTGGGATTGTTAATGGACCAAATGGGTCCATGTTTTGATATAGCTGCCATAAAAACCGATCTTGGGTCTTGACTTCTTGAGCGTGTATAGGGCGCAATTCTCGTCCGATTTGGCTCAAATATTACACGTGGTGTTTAGGCATCATTGCCAATAACTGTGGTAAGTATGGTCCAAGTTGGTCCATGTTTTGATATAGTTGCCATATAAACCGATCTTGGGTCTTGACTTCTTGAGCCTCTAGGGGTCGCAATTCTAGTGCGATTTGACTGAAATTTTGCACGAGGTGTTTTGTTATGACTTCCAATAACTGTGCTAATTATGACGCAAATCGGTAAATAACGTGATATAGCAGCCATATAAACCGATCTGGGATCTTGACTTCTTGAGCCTCTAGAGGGCGCAATTCTCATCCGATTTTGCAGAAATTTTGTACAACGACTTCTCTCATTACCTTCAGCATTCGTGTCTAATATGGTCTGAATCGATCTATAGCTTGATACAGCTCCCATATAAACCGATCTCCCGATATTGCTTTTTAAACCCCTACAAGGAGCAATTCTTGTCGGAATGGACTGAAATGCCTTTTTATACCCACCACCGAAGGATGGGAGTACATTATAATATTTTTTTTATCTAGAATAATTTTTTTATGAACCCATTCACTTCTGTTCCATATGACCACCTTTTGGCTTCACTATTGCACTGAGTCGGTCAAAAAACGAGTTGCAACATGCTCGAATATAATGTGCCTTTGTTTTTTATCCCATTCCCGTACAATGGCTTATTCACCGTATCTTACTAGCATATCTTTGGTCGTGATTTATGTGACGGTGCCGAGAATTGATGGTACGTTTCTTCTTTTTATTGATATATTTGTCGTTAACTTTTATCGACATTTAAAATCGGTTACCTTAAAATACAGAATAACCTAAACGTTAATTCAACCGATGTTGTCGTTAATTAACGATGTGGGTTCGATAAAGAAAACATTTAGAGAATCGCACCACCGATTTGGCTGAAATTTTCAATATGGTATATTATTATGACTTCCAAATAAAGTGAAAGGTATGGTCCGAATTCGTATATAACCTCATATAGCTGCCATATAAACCGACTTCCAGATTTGACGTCTTAATTCCATAGAAGCCGAAATTGTTGCGCAATTTGGCTGACATTTTGCACATAGTTTTGTATTTACCAAAACAGTCTATAATCTGATATAGCTGGCATACTACAAGCCCGATTATCCTCCCGACTATTCTTCTACTGCTTCGAGAACCCTCAAGTTTGTGTTAATTTTAAGCAGAATCCATGGTGGTGGGTTTCGAAGATTCGGCTCGGTAGCACTTACAACTTGTTTACCTGTTTCTTTCTCATATTCTCATATTGATAAAAACAAAATAATAAATCAAAATCAAATAAATCAAATATATGCTCGATGCTCAAACAACCAACCAAAAATTGTTCAACCCAAAACCATTAAAAAGTTTTATTTTCAACTTTATGTTTAAGGAAATCCATTTTATTTTTCTCATCAAATATCTTTGACGAGGAACAACCACTACTTGCAAAGGAAGCCAAAAATCTAAATCAAGTTGGTTAAAACGTTTAAATGGAATAACAACATATTTCCGTTGCACTGTTAAGAGTTCCGTTCAGTCACAACTATTCAAATGAAAACATTAACAGGAAACCATCCGGCAAATATGTGTGCATCCCAAAATGTTTTCAGAAAATATTTTTATTGTGACTTCGGAACGCTGTGAAAAATGCAGAAACAAAGTTTTGCAATTAAAAGTATTTTAATTTAATTATAAACATAATTTGTTGGTTAAAATGCCATTAGCGTTGCTATAAACACGCATGTGTATGTGTGAGTGAATGCCTTAACAGTGCCGTTGTCATTTATGCCCATGTAAATGTGTTATCTGCTTGATTTTATGGTAATACTAGACAACTTCTTTAATGCGATGTTTAATAGTTTTTATAGGGATATGTATTCTAAAGGGTACTTTGTCATCGAACATACATCAAACTTGCATCTACTTTGATGTTCATTCAATCGCATTCTTTCTCTGATTACTTATGGAATCATCATACTTGTAATCATTTTGAAAAAATAAAAACTACCATATTTCCTTGCAGAAAAAAATGCCTATGCTGCAGACTTTTCATAGGAGTAGGATTTTCTACAAATAATAATTGAAATCACAGGCTTGGAAAGTCAGAGTAATATGAATACCCCATTTTCTTCCAATAGTTCAACAAATTAAACCCTAACTAAACCGTTGATACCCACCCACATGAATATAAGCTATGTATATCAGATTATGAACCAATTCAGACAAAACTTAGTACAATTGCTGAAAATGTCAACAGAACACCACATGCAATATTTGCCTGAAGCAGATGTTGGAAGGGGGGTCGAACTTCTTTATGAACCCATAGCAGCTTTATCCAAAAACGGTCTGAGGATGACCAAACTAGGTACTGACTCCGAGGGGTCTAACGCAAATCAATACACAAGACACCACCAAAGGGCTGCACAAGATCATTCATTGGTGTCTGTTTTTTCTGAACTCGCTGAACCCACATGTTGCTGTATTTCAAGTCACTGCAGAACGACATACTTAAGACAGGATGAAACGCACAAGCTGCTGAGTAGATAATTTTGAACAAATAAAAGCGTGCTAAGATCGGCCGAACCGAATCTTATATAGCCTCCACCATGGATCCCATTTGTCGAGTTCTTTCCCGGTATCTCTTTTTAGATAAACAAAGGATAAAAGAAAGGAATTGCTTTGCTAATTGAATTGAATGTTAGATACCACAATAGAGGTATATGCGTCAAATCGAATAAGAATTGGGCCTCTTAGGGGCTGAATAAGTAAAATAGGGAGATGGGTTTATAGGGGAGCTGTATCAGGCTAAAAACCGATTCAGGCCATTTTTGTCACGTTTGTTGGAGGTCATGAAAGAAGCCGTTGCACAAAATTTCAGCCAAATTGGATAATAGTAAGGCCTTCTTGAGGCTCAAGAAATCAAGACCCCAGATTGGTTTATATGACAGCTATATTAGGTTATAGACCGATTTGAATCATACTCATCATAGTTGTTGGAAATCATAACAAAACACCTCATGCAAAATTTCAGCCAAATCGGATAAGAATTGTCTCTGGTGGCTCAAGAAATTAAGATCCCAGATCGGTTTATACAGCTGCTATATCAAAACATGGACCGATATGACGCATTTACAATCCCAATCGACCTACACCAAAAAAAATACTTGTGCAAAATTTCAAGCGGCTAGCTTTAATCCTTTGAAGTTATCATGCTTTCGACAGACGGGCATGGCTAGATCAAAAAAAAAAACAACGCTCGTGAGTGTGTGTGTGTGCGTGTGTCCGGTGTCTTCGTACGAATTTCGTACTACGAAAGCAAATTCGTGCCTGAAGCAAAATGTACTCGAATACACGCATTGTACAACGGGCACTCGCTCTCTCTTTTTCCATCTGTTTAACTCTGTTCTCAATTGTCTCATAAAATGTTGTATTTTTAACGAATAGTTCAGTTCTTGAAATACTCTACAGTTGTTATTTCGTCTTGAAAGAAACCAATTGTAGGGGCCTAAATTGGAAGATCGTTACATATGGCAACTATATCCAAATATAGAACATTCAGAACTTCATTGGGCATGGATGTTGAAGGACTTAAAACCACTTACCACTCTAAATCTAAACGAAATCTTTTATGGATTCAAGAACTTAAATCGGGACATCAGTATAAAGGGCAGCTACATCCAAATAGAGATGTATCTGAACCCAAATGTAAGCGAAATCGGATATAATCGCGTCTTTAATCGGGAGATCGGTATATACAACAGCTATATCCATTTATAGTCTCATCTGAACCATAATGGAACGAACGCATATCGAAGGGCATAGTACAGCTCACTTTGCGGAATTTCAGAGAATTCGTGTTATAAATGTTGCTTTAGTGTGCCTCAAACCTTTAATCGCCAGAACGCTCAAAATGGGGGCTATATCAAGATATAGTCCGATATAGCCAATAGCGTGTCTCAAACAACGTTAACATTTTTTTTAACGCATACTATACATTTTTTTTCCTTCTGATTCCAATAATCAAAACACGAAATATTATGGCTATCGTTTATCAACAACCCGTGCCGCCACGAGGCTTTTAGAGGAGCAATAAAACATTCAAATCCAAATTTTATGCATATCCTTTGAAAATTTTAGTGGGAGCTAAATTTAAATCTGAACTGATTTTTGCTAAAGTTAATAGCTATTGTCTTTGGGCTAAAAAAGTGATATATGCACATATTCGTGACGATTGGATTTCAAATGCGATCTCCACCTTAGTTACAGACGAACTATCAGCACCGAAAGGATATGCGGACAGATGGAAATGGCTAGGCCAAACCAGCAGGAATTCCTGAGTCTACACATTTTATCACAGCCACAATAAAAAATTTCATGCTAGGGCCCAAACTACTCAACTAGTTTCTTAGAAAGGACTATATCTAACTTTGGACGTCGTGGCGCCATGGATTAGTTTTCTTTGACCGATCGCCATCATATTTGGTACTTTTCAAAAACCACCTTTTGTCATAGTCGGGTGAAAAATGCATTATTTATGCACTATATTTCGAGTGGCCTATTTATGCAGCTATATCCAAATATGGTCCGATTTGGACCAAATTGGTCTGATTTGGATTTTGTTGATCCAAAAAATACAAGTCTCTGTTTTGGTTCAATATTGGTCTGTATGGCAGCTATATCCAAATATAGACCGATCTGAACCACATAGGACACAGATGTCGAAAAGCCTAACATAAGTCACTGTGTTAAACTTCAGTGAAATCGGATAATAAATGCGCCTTTTATAGGACCAAGACTTTGAATAGAGAGATCCGTCGGTATGGCAGCTATTTCCAAATAAGGACCAATCTGGGCCATCTTCAGGAAGCATACCCACCATCCTCCGGTGGTGGGTAAAAAAAAATGAAGCATGGGACGGTCTAACGGCCAATCTCCAATCTAAAGCAACCAATCAACAAAAAATTTTAGCCTTGTAATTCATTTGTAAAAACTGCAGCGCGATTTTAACAAATGGAACTACAGAGAATCAGGCAGATGGACGGACATGGCTACATGATCTTAGATATATCGCAATCAAGTATATACTTCATAGGGTCTGAAATGGATATTTCGACTTGTTGCAATCGGAATGGCATATGCTCAAAAAGGAAGTTATGGAGCTTAATATGAAAATCAAGACAAATTACTAACTCATCTAAGGTACTCCAATAAAACGTATTTGTGCAAAATTTACTCCCTTGATATACAACGTGCTTATGAATAACAGATTCAAAATATCCATAATTTGTATGGTTCCAAATCATTATTATTCGATGAGTTATAAACTAACGTAGTACACCTCTATCCCTCACTAGTACACCTCTATCCCTCTATACAGTTGTGGGTCATCCCCTAAATTACAATGGTGTCATTGGAAACCTATAACGAGAAGGTTCCTTATAGTTAAACTTAAACTTTAATTTGGCACTACTCACTGATAAAGGAGAACTCTCCCCCATTATCTCCTAATGGGATATGGGACAATTGGCAAGTAGTGTCTTTACAACTGTCACCGAATATGGTTCGAGTTCCCAAAATTCAAATTTCAGTGAAAATATTAAACTTTAATTTGGCACTACTCACTGATAAAGGAGAACTCTCCCCCATTATCTCCTAATGGGATATGGGACAATTGGCAAGTAGTGTCTTTACAACTGTCACCGAATATGGTTCGAGTTCCCAAAATTCAAATTTCAGTGAAAATATTAAGAAAACGAAAGTCTTTAGATAGCCAAAGAGGATATAACGTTTCTACAGAAGACCTATATGCATCAAAGAACATAACAATATGATTGGAAGTGATCGCCATATATGTTAATTTTGTCCACTTGGGACTCTGGATTGAAAAAACGGGATATTAATGTATCATAAACGATCATGCCTCATCAGTTAAAACAAGTAAAAGCGTGCTAAATCGGACGTGCCGAATCTTATATATCCTCCACCATGGATCGCATTTGTCGAGTTCTTTTCCCGGTATCTCTTTTTAAACAAACAAAGGATAAAAGAAAAGAATTGCTATGCTTTTGGAGTTATATCAACTGGACTAAATGTTTAAGATCATAGTAGAAGACATTGTGTTAAATGTCAATTTTAAAATTCGAATAAGAATTGCGCCCCTTAGGGTCTCAAGAAGTAAAATAGGGCGATCGGTATATATGGGAGCTGTATCAGGCTATAGATCAATTCAGACCATATTTAATACGTACGTTGAAGGTCATGGGAGACCCCGTTGTACAAAGTTTCAGCCAAATCAAGTAACAATTGCGGCCTCTAGAGGCTCAAGAAGTCAAGATACCAGATCGGTTTATATGGAGCTATATCAGGTTATGGACCGATTTCAACCATACTTAACACAGTTATTGGAAGTCATTACAAATCACGTTATACTAAATTTTAGCTAAATCGGATAATAAGTGCGCCCTCTAGAGGCTCAAGAAGGCAAGATCCAAGATCGGTTTATGGCAGCTATATCAAAGCATGGACCGATATGGCCCATTTACAATCCCAACCGACCTACACTAATAAGAAGTATTTGTGCAAAATATCAAGCGGCTTAACTCTCTCGAAAGTTAGAGTGCTTTCGACAGACAGACGGACGGACGGTCAGACGAATCGACGGATCATGACGGTCAAGAAAATATATATATTATATGGGGTCTTAGACAAATATTTCGAGGAGTTACAAACAGAATGACGAAATTAGTATATCCCCCTCCTATGGTGGAGGGTATAAAAATGTGCAAATGCAAATTTGCCCATTAACGAACAGGTTAAACTTTTCGCATACCAATGAGTGCTGTACTATTCAAGTTTAATCTCCTTTTTAAACTGGGTCCGAACGGCGTGCTGCAATGCCACACCTCTTTCGGGGGAAGTTTTAACATGGCTTCTATGGCATAGTGCCTCACAAATATCGCCAGCATTAGGAGAGGCAAACCACAGCTGAATATTTTTTTCTGATGCTCTCGCCAGGATTCAAACCCAGGCGTTCAGCGTCTTAGTCGGATATGTTAACCTCTGCACTTCGGTGGCCTCCACTGAAAAATCTGCACACCATAGACTGTGGAATTTTCATTTTCTCATCGGGTACCCACACAACTTGGCCATTAACCCCTGTTTCAAGGAACTTTAAATGAAATCATTTACCACTAGAAAAAAATCATAAACTTCATTCAACTTTCTCTACTCCTTAAAAGATTAAGCAAAGAATTTTACAATTTCGGCTTGCGACAACCACAACTCATCGAAAGGGACTGAAATGCTTCCTGTGTTTGAAGTCGCTCATACCATAAGAGGTCGAGTTAAACAATTTTCTTGTGAAATCTAGTTTTCTTTGGGTCCCATTACAATCCTATAAAACTGCTCTAAAAACCGTAATGAGAAGAGGCAACTTTTTGTTCGCCCATAATTACTTAATGCATTACACACATTACATGCTGTGTGTATGTGTATGGATGTTTCTCGGATGGCAAAACCTCAAAAGGTACAAGAGGCCTTTTTGCATCTGAAAAGATGAGAAAATCTTTGCGTAACAAATGTTCATTTTCCGGCAGAAAACATAACCTCAAAATAATGTTTGCCATGTCATAGAAATTAAGTGCTGACTTCCCCACAACACTCCCGACCGACCACCCGAAACTCACTCTAGCCATCAGCATCAACCAGCCCTCCCCCCCAACTCCTGGCCAGAATGTTCACATGACATTTGTTAATACCACATCTGAAGAATGCCAGCAAGCAAAGGCAAAAAAAGCTTTTAAAAGAACAAATATCCAAAGAAGAAGAAGAATGGGGCGATGGGGACATGAGGAAGTGGAGAGTGCAAGACGGACGAAACATCTTTTGGCCCACACAAAATTTACATGGCAAAAGTAGAAAACCTAAAAAACCACTTAATGTTTCATTTATAAAAGCCCAAAAACCAGGAAAAAAGAACCAAAATTAGGATCTCCAAGAAATCTTCTTGCTGCCATAGGAATAAATGTCGGTACATGAGTGTGTCTGTGTGTGTGTGGTTATATGTTATCCTTATGCAAGGTGATGTGTATGTGGGTCATGGCAGAGCAGCAAAGACGAGCGAGCATTACCACAATATGTGTAACTTCTGTTGCCAAATATCATGTAAGGACCAGCTACAACCACCACCACCACCACCACTCCATGGCAAGTGGAAGTCTTGCCTAATTCGGTATTTTTCATTCCGACTTGGAATTTCATCCATTACATGCGGCAACCGGGAAGCCGAGGCAATGGAGCGGACAAATGATAAACGTCTTAGAAGTAAAACACATGACTATAATCCTTATTAATGTCATCATCATATCCAGGGATACGATTGAATGAGGACATGATTGACATAAACATCCAACATGGGATGATTCCACGTAAAATGCCAAGAAACCCTAAGAGAGAGCCGGCACTTGGGATGTCATCTAAACAGATGACCGTTGCATTATGGCAAAAATCCATTATCGAATCAAAGGCCAAGGCATTATAACATTTCCAACACATTCGGACAACTGCAAAGAGCAAAACGTGCGATGTTTTTGTGTTCCTACAAATGGATGGTAAAATAATGTCTAAGTTTATATTTGTAGCACAAAATAGGAAAAAAGGCTAAGTGTTGTTGGTTTATGAAGCTACAAAGCTAGGATAGCTATGAGACACTCAACCAAATTTGTCATTTAAATCAGCAAAAATGTTTGCTAAAACAGCAGTTTTTGTCTGCTGAAAATGGGAAAGTAGACATTATTTCTGTTTCAGCAAACATGGGGCAAACATTTCAGTCAGCAAACAAAATCAGCTGCTTTTAAAACACAAGTGTGCTAAAAAAAATTTGTATGCTACTTTTTATGGTTGTCTGTTACTTGGTTTGATTACTTTAGGCATTTTTTTAGAAATTTTGGTGGAAGAGGTGATTTTAATTTGTGGAATATTACTGTAAATAAGCTACCTGATCAACAGATTCCTTGCAGACATGGCATCGCATCCATTGGTATAAATTTCCAAATATGGCTGAGTTCGCTCCATTTTTTGTTATTGCTCTACTTATGTGTACATGACTGGCATGGCCTTTTGTAACTAAATTTAAAGTATAAAGGTAAACGAAACTATACATTCAGTGCTGATTACAAAAATTCACAGAGCCACATATTTCTTCTATTTTTATACCCACCACCATAGGATGGCGGTATACTAATTTAGTTATTCCGTTTGTAACACCTCGAAATATTGATCTAAGACCCCTTAAATTATTGATCGTCTCGTTAGTCGTCTCGACATTCTGAGTCGAACTAACCATGTCCGTCCATCAGTGTGTCGAATTCACGATAGCGGTCGAACGCTTGGAATTTTGCACAGATACTTAATATTAATGTAGGTCGTTGGGGATTGCAAATGAGCCGTATCGGTTCAGATTTGGATATAGCTCCCATATAAACCGATCTCCCGATTTGACTTTTTGATCCCTTACAATCCGCAATTTTTATACAACTTGGCTGAAATTTTGCACATAGAGTTCCGGTATGACTTCCAACAACTGTGCCAAGAACGGTCTAAATCGTTCTATAACCTGATGTAGCTCCTACATAAACCAATCGCCCGGTTTGAATTCTTGAGCCCCTGGAAACCTCAATTATCATCTAATTTGACTGAAATTTTGCACATAGTTTTCTGTTGTAACTTCCAATAACTGTGCCAAGTGCTGTCCAAACCGGTCAAGAACCTGATATAGCTGCCATATAAACCGATCTCCCGATTTGACTTCTTGAGCCCTTACAAGCCGCGATTGTTAGCCGATTTGAGTGAAATTTTGCATATAGTGTTCTGTTATGACTTTCAACAACTGTGCTAAGTACAGTCCAAATCGGTTTATAACCAGATATAGCTCCCTTATTTTAGCAGAATCCATGGTGGTAGGTTCCCAAGATTCGGCACGGTTGAACTTAGCACTACTTGTTTCTACTAACATCCCTTTCATAATTAACCAGCAGTCATTTTCAGCAAACAAGAGACTTTTAAGAGACTGTAAGCCTGCTCTACGGAAATTGCAGAACTACTGCTATAATAGCAGAACGACAGCTGTAATAGCAGCAACATTAACTACTAACAGTCAGCAGACAGTGTTTGCTATTTTCAGCAAACTATTTTCTATGAGTGAATATACCATAGGCAAGCATTGAGTATGGCGATTTCACTGCACCCAAATCGTTTTTTCAGTTATTAATGGTGGAATTATTCCCATGTGTACCTTACACAACAAACGTCAGTCAAAAATAATACAAACTAAGGAAACCTTGGAATCCCAAGAAATAGTAGAGGACTATATCTAAATGGAAACCGATATGATCCAAAAGCAACATCCAATCAGTTACATCAATACGGCTTTTGGGTAGACCGATTATATACTCCGGCTGCAGTCGTCACAATTGTGGTCTGCTGTTTACAAAATTTAGCAAGAATTGTCTCATTGTATGTCTCATTTAAGTTAAAAAATCACGTTGCTCCTTCTTTTAATGTATAATGGACAAGATATTCCTTTTGAAAATTTTTAATCTGCCTTTTAATCTGTCAAATGTATGTATTTTTCCTCCAAATGACTTTATTAAAATGGTACAACCCTCAAGGGGATTTTTTATAGTTTGTTGCGACCGTTTAATTTTGCACTTCATTCCTAACAACCTTTCTATGAGTTCCACATTACCCGCTTGGATGATTTTTGAGGAGTTAGGTGACTGACCAGATACTATGTAAATTCGATTTGGACATCATATTCATGCCAAAATACCTTTAGTTTGAATTCCATACTGCCATGATTGATGTGTTTGCCTACTTCAAACAAAAATTCACTTAAATTGCATCGCCCACAAATTTGGCAGGCACTAGGAGGCAGAGCTGGAAAACTATCGATACTCGCTCCTTTCAATAGTTTTCTACCTAACTATTAATAGTATCGACAAATTTGTCAAAAATATTTGTAAGATTTTTTTAATAAAAAGTCTTCAAAATGAATAATAAATAGCAAAATAATGGATATTCAAAGCTCGGCCCGGTCGCATGTTTTCAATATATTTAACAAATACGATAATATCGGGAGTTAAGAAGAAAAATACCAAACTATCGAATTGAACGAATATTGATAGCTTGCCAGCTCTGACCCGGTAATTCAAATTATTATTTAAAAAACAAATCCAAACTAAAGATTTGCCTTTTAAATGGTAAGCCCAACATTTCCCAACCAGCATGGTCCTTGTTCAAGTTTCTTCAATTGAACCCTTTAAATAAACTTGTATTATGCAAAAGCTCACAGCAGAATGCAATGAAACTTACTTCCAACTCTTGCTATTATATCCTCTTCGATATATTTGTAAAAGTAAAAAAAGAAATTTAATCCACTTGACCATCAATTTTGCCAACTTTTTCGTACGAAATTTTTTGTTTTGTTGTCTTTCAGCTCTTTTGTAAAAATATGCAAATCCTATTCAAATCAAACAAAAGATATAACAGCTTAACAATCCTTGAGAGAAGTTACTGCACTTCAATTCCCTAAACTCTTTTAATTGTTCAAGTTAAAATTTTCAACAACAAAACTCATAATGCAATTCCACAAAAAAAGAAGAAGATATGAAAAGCAAAAATTCAACCAAAATGCCTCGAAAGGTGTTGAGAATGCCTTCAGCTTTAAGCCAATGGTTGCAGCACAAGCAAACCCACTCTGCAGCATCACCATCACATCGCATCCATCAAAAGCCCAAAAAGGACAAGCCACCCATACTTTGCACTTTGAAGTGCCCACTCCCCCGAATACTTTTATCATATTTACTCACTTCGCCAGCTAGCGAACGAACAGAAAAGCAAACTTTTAATGATGAATTCCAAAATGTGTGCAGCAAAACTTTTAAATATTCATGAAAGTACGAGAGAGTATAGTTTGCCTCCTGCCTGCATGCCGGGGGGGGGTTGGGATGGTCCCCTTGTATCTCTGTGAAATTTGATATGAACTGCACTTAAAAGGGGATAGAATCAAAAGCTCATCATCATCATCGACATGGTTATTCCTCCTTAAGGTTAGTTTTGTTGGCGAGCGGGTGTATGGCCGTGTGGGGAACTTTAGATCGAAGTGTACATAAGCCAAACTGACAGTTTCCATTGAACATTCAGTGGCAGTGTTTCAACAAAATTCATTCACATTTGCATTGAGTTTCAAGTGTCATTCATCGAATTTTGATGAGGCCACTCTCGCCTGTCAGCTCAGCTCTGCTTCGGCTTCAGCTTCACACAGGCAATATGATCTGCGATTTTATGACTTTAAGAGTTTTCTTTTGCTACCGAAAATAAAATGCGAATCTTTTTGGCAAACAAAAATTCTTAACAATGGATAAAATTAATGGATGACTGTTGAAGCTGCAAAAAAGCTTGAACAGCAATTGAATTGCATTGCATACTTACATGGACAGTACATTTGCATCCACTTTGTCAGTTAAAATCAATCTTCGAGCGAAAGTGGGCTTAAGTTGGCAAACATCTACTATTGACATCACTTCACTATTAAAATAATTTGGAAAAACTACCATAAAAAATAAAAACAAGTAAAAGCTTGCTAAGTTCTGGCCGAATCTCATATACCCTCTATTATGGATCGCATTTATCAAGTTCTTTGTCCGGTATCTCTTTATAGACAAGAAAAGAATAATGGATACAAATTGAAGGTCATAAGAGAAGTCGTTGTGCGATATTTCAGCCAATTTATAAAACAACTGCGCCCTCTAGGGGTTCCAGAAGTAAAATCGGGGGATCGGTTTATATGGGAGTTATATCAGGTTTTGTACCGGTTCAGGTTTTGCACCGGTACAGACCATACTTGGCATGTATATTGTAGTAGTCATTGTGCTCTCTCTACTACAGAAGTACAATCTGGTGATCGGTTTATATGGGAGCTATATCACGCTCAAACCTGGACCATACATACATACTCAGTTTTTGGAAGCCAAATCAGAACACCTTGTGTAAAACTTCAGCCCAATCGTATAAGAATTACGCCTCAAGAACTCTAATCTCCTGATCGATCTCTCCTGATATTAGCTAATAGACCGATTTAGGCCATACTTAGCACGGTTGTTGAAAGTCATTAGAACATTATGCTACGTGCAAATTTTCTGCCAAATCAGATAAGAATTGCATCCTCTAGATCCTCCAGAAGTCAAGATCCGAGATCGGTTTATATGGCAACTATATCAAATGCAACCAATATGACCCTTTAACAATCCCAACCGACCTGCACTAATAGAAAGTATTTGTGGAAAAGTTCAAGTGCCTAACTTTACTCCTTCAGCAGTTACCGTGCCTTCGACAGACAGACGGTCGAATATGGCTAGTTCGACTTGGAATGTCAAGACGATCAACAATATATATATATATAATTTGCTGGGTCTTAGATCAATATTTCGATGAGTTACAAACGAAATGACGAAATTTGTAATCCTCCCGTCCCATGGCGGAGGGTATAACTAGTAAAACGGTGCTATGAACGGCCTGGATAAATCTAAAACATTTTCCACCATTAATCGAATATGTTAAGTTTTTGCACGGTTTCTATTTATAGACTGGAACTAGAAAAGGATAAAGGAAGGCAAATTGATTTATATGGGAGCTATATTGGATCAAAGACCGATGCTGACGAAACTTGGTTTAGATCTCTAGGTGCTCAAGAAGTCAATCGGAAGAAGGGTTCATATGGGTGCTGTATCAATTTTGGACTGATTCAGATCATACTTGGCATGGATTTCGGAAGTCATAGCATAAGTCTTTGTGCCAAATGTGAGAAGAATAGCGCCCTCTAGGGGTTCAAGAATTCAAATCGAGAGATCGATTCTATAGAAGCTATACTTACATATTAACCGATTTTAGTATTACTGGTTTCCATAGAACCATCCGTTTTAAATTCCAAAACCAGCGTTTATTGGAGTTCAATTAGTCCGAGATGCCAAATCGATAGTCATAAATAGCTGAGCTGATAATTACATCAAAACATTTTTCAGCAGCGGTTATCCTCATCATATGCTGACATCACCTTAAATTTTCTGGTACAGCTCACAACTCCGAATTTTAGAAGAATCGGTGGGAAAATTATCTCTGTAGGATGAAGAAAATTTGACTTCAGTCTCCGTGTTTAATTCCAAATGCCGCTCTCGGCGTTGCTGTGTATTTGGCTACTGGTTGCGGCTTAGGATAGAACGCCAAGAAGACTGAGATAGTTTTGTTTTCGAGTAGAGGGAATGTGCCACAGTTCACACTCATTGTGGTGACTCTGGACAGTCCCTCAGGGACTTGAAAAGCGAGTCGTAAGTAAGAAAGGCATTGGGAGATCCCTATTCGTGCCAATACTAGTTGTTAGTATTTTGATTAAATTTGCGACCCAGGCTGATTCACTGGCTGTACTTCTTCTGAGCTATAAATGCTAATTCGCTGCCCTATGACGATCATATGCGAAAATTATATATGGTGCTATGAGCACTACTACGACCGAGACCTTGAAGGTGTTGTTTAAAGTCGAGCCTATCGACCTATAAATCAGGGAATCGCACTAGAGGACGCTAATGAGTTTGTTGCAACTTTATCAGTTTTAGAAGTTACCTATCATACAACGCAGATGTCTAGACGACGTAGGACTTGGCATTAACCTCCGCCAACCTAACCTATACTATAGGGACCTGCTACAAGGGTAAACATTCTAAGTTGCATGTGCTTGTTCCTACCTTGGGGGAGTGGCAGAAGGGGCGGTTAAACTTTGGGGATTTTAATATTTTTACGGATGGGTTGAAGATGGATTGTAGAATCGGATGTAATATACACTGCGCAAAACTAATATCTATGACTCTTTTTATATGAAGGACAATTGAAAAATCTTCCTAGCATACGTCTTTGCGATTGACAGGACTGCTGGAATCGTACTGTCGAGGAATATCGAACGGTCGGTCATCAGCATATTTAGTTATAGGTGAAGACTGTTATCGGTTCGAGCATAAAGATAAAAGCAATGGCCGCTTTCGGGATTGGGGCGACTGCACAGGCCACATAAATTGACCCAATGTTGGATCCCTGGTCATAAGAAAGTGACAGGATACGAGAGAGTGTGAAAATCTGCCTCAGGTTCCAATAACGTATCTATTACGGATACGTGGTTTAACAGATGGGCCTCGAAAAAATGTTATGGGCATACGAAACTACTATAGGACAATAGCATGAATAAAAGCATGGATGCCCTGCTTGTTCTTCTAATGGAGAAGATACAACTAGAAACAGGAATTAGTATAGGACACAATAAGCTAAGTGTTTACACGCAGAAAAAAAAAAATAACTCTTAGAAAAAACCAACTACCAAATTTGTATGTGAAACTTCAAAATCTCAACAAATTTTAGCATTGAATGGAAGACATTTTTTGTTGAAGTACGCAAGTAAGTCCCTTCAAGAGATTTGACACACAAAATTATTGAAATTTTGTTAACTTGCAACAAACTCTTTAGTTGAAGTAGTTGTTAAAATAGGCGTACTACCATGTAGCGCACAAAACTCCCATGCCGTTCATGACTTGCAAACCCAGGTTCGAGTCCCCCGGTCGGTCAAAAGAAAAAAATATTTTTGTTTAATTAAACTTGTTTTAGAAAATTCGGCATGGAAAATAATATGAATTTGGTATTCAGAAAAAAATTTGTACAGTGGGTTTTCCTTTTTTTTAAATATAATTAATGAAGACACTTATTACTGTGCAGCAGTACTTATTGAATTATTTCATTATAAAGAAGATGATGTCGGTAGGTTAGAGGATGCGTGGAGGACTATCATACATGAGATCATGAGTTCAATCCTCTGCTGCACCAAAATTATTAAAATTTGTTTTTAAGGGTAATATTTAGTAGAGAGAGAGAGAGAGAGAGACAGAGAAAAGCACGAGAGCAGCAATAAAACGAACGAGACAAAACAGCGCGAAGCGTACAAAGGAAATAAAACATCACCACCCGAAGCAAAGCACATTCGGCGGCTGGTTAGATAGTTTTTTGTCTTGCTTCTGGATATATTGTTATATGCTGGCTTGCAAAGAGTGTCTTTCAACAACAAACTTGTACTTCGGGTCGTTGAAATTCTCAATTGCAGAAAAACTTCCATAGTTATTTCTTCAACCAAAGTTGTTGTTTTTTAAAATTATTTTTATCTGTGCATGGTTCGCACAGATATTAAAAATGACGGCATCTGTAGCTGGTGTAATGGAATCATCGCCACGAAATATGGTTATAACTTTCTTTGTCAATGTTCCACATTTATTCATTGTCCCGTAACGGAAACAAAACAAGAGAAATTAAAGCATTCCATTAAGGAACACACACAAACTTCTCAGATATTTATTTGTCCAATTCAAGTTTATGCTCAATGATATGGGGCCTCCCTTTTATAGCCGAGTACAAACGGCGTACCGCAGTACGACACCTCTTGGGGAAGAAGTTTTTACATGGCAAATACCCCACAAATGTCGCCAGCATTAGAAAAGGATAACCACCGCTGAAATTTTTGTCTGATGTTCTCGTCAGTGTTCGAACCCTGGCGTTTAGCGTCATAGGCGGACATGCTAACCTCTGCGTTACGGTGACCTCTGACAGTTGGGTTAATTTAATTGACAATACGGGAAGCTGTAAGCTTTATTAACTTTCAATTAAAGTTCGAAATGGGGTAACCAAGATTATCTTTAACTATAATTATTTCAACAATATGTAATTTCCAATACAAAGTTGCACTCAAAGGGAGCAAAAAGATTCTAACGAGGACTTTAATTAGAATAGGGTAAATAAACCCGGGGTATTTTTCCTTTCGGTCAATCAAGGAGTTTAGAGGACTAAATTCAAACATATATATATCCTTCATTCTATCATCAAAGTAGTATGAAATTGTACATTGTTGCAGAGTGTCGTAACCAGAAGCGATATGGGTCTAACTACCCAAAACAAAAAAAAAGCGATTGAAGAATCACAATATCCCACAAGGCAGCCTCGTTGATTAACTAGACATCTTTCTCTGAATGATGGCTTTAACTCGCAAAAATGCGGACTATGATTTGTAAAAACTTTACAGAATATGTAAAATTTTCCATTAGTAACTTCTCAAACATCCCAGTGTTCGTACACCACTGCCAAGCTATATGTCAGTAGCATAAAAATTCAAACCAGACATTACACAAAATAATTGTTCCTTATTTCAATAACTTCTAAATTATTGTAAGCTACAATAAAGTCAGTCAACTATGCAAACACATCTGTGGTATGTTAAAACTACAAGACAACATTTGAAGATATTTCTTGAACCTGAATAAAACTTTAAGAAGTTCACTACACTATGAAATGACCACACAATACAACGATATAGCCTTCGCCTTTCGTTTAAAAGAAAATTTCACCTTCCACAAGCTATGTCTTATTCAATTCAAATGATCTAAGCTTGTAACGCCAACATTGCATAGCATTGTGCCTGACAAACACTTGGCCTTCATACGTACTCATACTTGCTGGAGCATTCGGCCATATGGGCTTATATGTTATGTTGTGGAATATATGATTGCCATATCGGTGAGTTTGAAGTGCACAATATGCAAATGAAATATATTAATTTGCATTATTTAATGTCATACATAATTGATTTGCTTTCTCACTCACAGCTGCTGTGCGAATAAACATTGAATATGTGGAATTGCATGCATTAGTGCCTCTTCCAGAATTACAGCACAAATGAATATATCAAAGATTCACACCCTGACGAACACAAAACTCGCATAAGGAGGCCAGTGGCCCAGGGATGCCGTTACAATGTCACATCATAATAAACACTATGCTGGCATTCGAACAGAGCTCTACACGCTATGTAGAGTTGCATATATGTAGGTATGTTGGTACAAAACATACTTACTACATATGCCACTGTTCAAATATGTCATTCAAATGAATTAAAGCTCATTAAAAATTTCCATTTCCCATCGCACTGCGCCCATCACTGATGCATAGTGCCCTAAAAATGTAGACCTATCCTCCATCGTCCAACATTATTGCATAGATGATATGTGTAAACTTTGTAAAATGGTACATGTACTACATACATGTATATCGGATATACATACATCATTTTGTGACAATATGATTATGAACAGTCTGGAGACAAAGTATGAAACTTTATCTTTAATTGTGTTGAGAAATCGATTATTCATTAGCAATAAACGCGTCTAGCATTCGGGTACGATCCGAATGGAATTTGTAGTCATATAGAACGAACAGAAATAGTTCAAAATCCGACAGACAGGAATATTGGCGTGAATCTGTAGGGTTTAACGAATCTCAGTGATATGAGGAGAGAAAGCCACCGAGATGCATATGTTGGTATGTCTGTTTATTACGCTGAAAGGCTAAGCTCGAATTTTCCAGTGGGTAATTACCCCTTCACTAATGCTGGAAATATTTGTGAGGTCTATAATGTGAGCATGCCATTGGGACTAGGATATAGAAACGAAGTCCTTTAACAATAACTGTCTACTGTAGAAAAGATGTTATCAATGGGGTACTCCTATAATATTTCAATTTACATTCAATGAAATGGGAGATTTTTCCCAAAATTCATCAGTTAGTCGGAAAATCATATTTATCATATATCCTCTATGTCATTGAAAATTTATCAGTTTGTGGCGATAAAGGTTAGATTAGGTTTAAGTGGCAGTCTGCCATCAGACTCACTTAGACGATTTTGTCCATTGTGATGGCACAGGAACAGATGAAGGAAGATGCCTTCTAGTTCCCACCGTTGAACCATCCAGATTGCTTTAAAGAGCCCAACAACTTACGAATGTTCACACCCGCTAAATCAGACAAGTTCTCAAAGAAATGAGACCCTAAAGTGGAACTCCTTCGGACTGCCAGTGCGGGATATACAAACAGAAGATGTTCTATAGTCTCTTCTTCCTCGACGTCCCCACAGCTTCGGCAAAAGTCGTTACTGGCAACCCTCAGTCTGTCAGCATGTTTTCCAATCAGACAATAACCTGTCATGACGGAGACAATGACTGAGACGTCTGTTCTAGCCAGTGACAATAAAGCGGTAGACCTCTACAAGACTAGATTAGACTAAAATATTTTTGGAATGCTCATAGCCCCTCTTTGTGATCATCTATAACTCGTTGTCCTTCGGGCCTGATCCTGAAAACTTAGCTTACATGTCGCAAGAGGCATACCCACAGATTCTAGTACCCCTAGAGTGTGTAAGGTAGTTCCAAGTCTTGCAAGCTCTTCCGCTTTACAATTCCCTGGGATATCTCTGTGGCCCGGCTCCCAGAACAGGTGAATATTGAACCGTTTAGCCAACTCGTTGAGAGATCTGCGACAGTAGAGGGCGGTTTTTGTGTTCAGAAATACGTTCTCCAGGGATTTAATGGCTATCTGAGGAGATATCTAGGCTGTGTGTAATCCACACTGCCTAGGATATCAGGTATTCTACCATGGATAACACAGTTTCCGTAGCAGCCGCATGACAAAATGGAAAGTTCCCTTAACCTCACCGTAGTGATCGCAGTAATTTGTCTAGCCACGATATCTAAAAAGTATAAGGTATAGCATTAAATTCAGAGCGTTAGATGGTGTCGTCCTCAGTGCGTCAAGTATGCAAAAACAAGCTATCCTTTACACCCGGCTAAGTATTGAATAGCAGATGCACTTTTGAAGCGCCGTCCACTAGAACACAACACTAAATAGCATTTGCCAATCGCTCTGTTGTACATGTATAGAGCAAGGGTTGCCTTTCTTGCCTTTTCCAAAATGTTGGATTTGAAGTTCCCTGTCCAGCAAACCACTCAGGTATTTTGCGCTTTCAGTAAATGAAACAGGTGCCTCCTCCCAAGGAAACAGATGCCACTGTAGGCGACTTGTATCTCCTGCTGAAAAGAACTACTTCTATTTTACACGGATTTACGCCTAGGCCACATTCGGTATCTCACTTAACTGTGGCACGCAGAGCATCCTCGGGTATATATGTAAACCACCTTTCATCAAAATCCGGTGAAAATTGCACACCTTATGTCCCATATCAGTAATATCGAAATATGCTCCGATTTGGACCAAATACTAATAAGTACAGTCGCTACATCTATACGAGGCGGATGTCAAAAAGCCTAACATAAGACACTGTGTAAAATTTCAGTGAAATCGGATTATAAATGCGCCTTTTATGGGGCCAAGACTTTCAATCGAGATATCGGTCTACATGGCAGCTATATCCAAATCTGAACCGATTTGAGCCAAGTTGTAGAAAAATGTCGAAGAGCCTAACACAACTCACTGTCCCAAATTTCGGCAACATCGGACAATAAATGCGCCTTTTATGGGCCCAAAACCTTAAATCTAGAGATCGGTCTGTATGGCAGCTATATTCAAATCTGGACCGATTGGGCCAAATTGAAGAAGGACTTTGAAGAGCCTAACTAAACTCACCGTCTCAAATTTCAGCGACATTGGACAAAAAATGCGCCTTTCATGGCCCCAAAAACCTAAGAGACCGGTCTATATGGCAGCTATACCCAAATCTGAATCGATCTGTGCCATATTACAGTAGCATGTCAAGGGGCTTAACTTAACTTACTGTCCCAAATTTCGGCGATATCGGACAACAAGTGAGCCTTTTATGGGCCTAAAATCATAAATCGAGAAATTGGTCTATATGGCAGCTATATCTAAATCTGGACCGATCTGAGCCAAATTGAAGAAGGATGTCGAAGTGCCTAACAAAACTCACTGTCCCAAATTTTAACAAAATCGGATAATAATTGTGGCTTTTATGGGCCTAAAACCCTAAATCGGAGGATCGATCTATATGGCAGCTATAACCAAATCTAGACCGATCTGGGCCAAATTGAAGAAGGATGTCGAAGGGCCTAACAGAACTCACTGTCCCAAATTTCAGCAAATCGGATAATAACCAAATCTGGACCGATCTGGGACAAATTGAAGAAGGATGTCGAAGGGCCTAACAGAACTCACTGTCCCAAATTTCAGCAAATCGGATAATAAATGTGGCTTTTGCGGGCCTAAGACCCTAAATCGGCCAATCGGTCTATATGGGGACTATATCAAGATATAGTCCAATATAACCCATCTTCGAACTTAACCTGCTTATGGACCAAAAAAGAATCTGTGCAAAGTTTCAACTCAATATCTCTATTTTTAAAGACTGTAGCGTGATTTCAACAGACAGACGGACATAGCTAGATCGTCTTTGATTTTTACGCTGATCAAGAATATATATACTTTATAGGGTCGGAAATGAATATTTCAATGTGTTGCAAACGGAATGACAAAATGAATATACCCCCATCCTTCAGTGGTGGGTATAAAAATAGTGCGTGATGGCATGAATTAAATATCTCAGGTAATCAATGCAGTTAGAAATGTTCCAAAAACTCAAATCAATATAAAGACTAATTAAAAAACAAATGAACGCATGCGAAATTCGGCTAGGCCAAATCTTTCATTTGGATCAGAATTCTGCCTTCTAGAAACTCGAGAAGTCAAACCGGGAGATCGGTTTATATGGGAGCTACATCAGGTTTTGGACCAAGTCGGATCATACTTGGCAAAGATTTTGGAGGTTATAGTAGATTTAATAGTTAATAAAAAAAGAGAATCTATATCCAAACATGGACCAATTTGATCATTTACAATTTATTTGACCAATTTACAATCTCAACCGACCTAAATTAATGATAAATATTTATGAAAAATTCGAGCGGCTAGATCAACTTAAAATTTCACGACGTTCAAGAATGTACGACTTAATTGGGTCTGACAGGCACTAAGGTGGGGACACAATACAAGACATGAACCAATTTAGGGGCGATTGGGGATTTTGTAACAAGCACAAAAATCCTCAATTAGATTTCTTTTCCGAGTTTACTTTTTAGTGTTTAGAGCGCACAACAAACCGATTACTGGCTTAGGTATATGTCCATAGTGGCATAGAGTGGATAAATATCCGCACCTTCTTTTCAACCTAACCTTACCTTAGACCAATATTTCGAGGTTTTACAAACGGTATGACGAAGTTAGTATACCCCCATCCTATGGTGGAGGTTATAATATAACATAAACTTGTTTCATACTTTTTGTGTCTAGTGTTTGCCTCCTCGCTGTTTGTGTAGAATAGAAACTCAAAACTCATCAATAACAGAAACTAAAGTTATAAATTACATGGAGACAAAACAATGGGACATCATTGAGATATCGTTGTTGTCAGAACAAAACTCCGGATCGACTGACCGGACACCATAGGAAAAACATTCACACAAGCCAAATACAAACACACAAACTCACTCACACACACACACACACACACAAGCACGCAGATGTGCCCAGCAAGTAAATGTTATTACTGATTCGAAACATATTGATGCTAATGTCCAAGATAAGTGACAAGCAAATGGAAGATTTATACAAATGCTGTGGTCTCATCCATACACACCTGCTTTCATGTCCGTCGATTGAATTCCCAGCAAGTATGGGTATGTTCAACAGTGTTAGAATTCACTGCAATGGCAATGGCAAACATTCGGAATGCTCCAAGGTATGATAATGAAATCACATCGCTTACACATTTCAAGTTTTCCACTTATCGGCAAACACAAAACCATTTTAGCCATCAAACATCAATGGCGTGGGCCCTAGTCAAAATTTCAGTTCAAATGAATATCTTTGGTTTTGAATAGATATAGCAAAATGCATCTGGGGTCATAGTCAAAAACCAAACAAACAGATGGTTCCCTCTGAACGAAAACTCAAATTGTATTATTTATCGATTCATTACTCTTAAACTCTTAGACTATCCCACGCAAGTATTTCGCATGAAGTTCACTAACCGCAGACTACAGTTTCATAAAAGGCAATGCCAACATTTGAAACGGACATTTTACTGTTTTCAAAGAAACCTAGTATTGGGTCCCTTCCTTCCCAAAACTGACAACAGACACAAATCAAGTGTCAAATTTAAGGAGCTTTTAGAGAAATGATAATTGGGAAGTCTCAAAAATATGCAAACAATTCCCAATGGAAAATATTTAGACCCTAAGAGCTATCCATTGCATTTTCAAAAGAGAGATCGGTTTGGCTACAGATTACTAGGGGCCCAATGTCCCTAAAATTGTATGCCCTTTACCACAAAATGAGAGAAACACTAACTTCGTCATTCCGCTTGTAACACTTGGAAATGTTGGTTTTAGACTCTCCATTTCCATGCCACTAGCCACGCCCGACGGTCTATCTTTCGAAGGAAAGCTAACTTTCGAACGAGCAAATGTAGGAGATCACAATGGTACATCACCTAATATAGCTCTCATAAAACCGAATTTTGTTGCTAGAATTGTGCCCAGCTTAGACCAATGGGTTTTTGTTTCCATTTAGGATAGAAAAACAACATAAGAAAGCATTAAGAAAAATGTGGTGCCGCAAAATGCATTGAAAAGGCAACAGTGATAGCTATTTGAGCCTTACCCGGGTCTCTTCGAACTGCTTTGCCACTAAAAATGTCTGAAAAGTCTGGAATTTCTCTAACCGTTTATGAGTAAATGGATTTACAAAAACAATTTTCTTTTTTTGAAAAAACTAATGAATATATTGCTGGTATTTTTGAAATTGTGGGACCATTTGTGAACCGATTGAACATTTTTTAATAACATTGGAAAGGTTACAATACCCTACGAGCATTTAAAAAAATAGACCGCTAAAATTTTGTACATAGTGTTTTTCTTGACTTTAAAAATCCATGGTAAGTATGGTTCAAATCAGTCTATAACCCAATATTGCTCCCATATAAACCGATATCCCAATTTGTCATCTTTACACCCTGGAAGACGCACATGTAATCTGATCAGGCTGAAATTTTACACGTAGTGTTCTCTTATGACTTCCAACATCCGTGGAAAATCGGCCTAAAACCTGATATACCTGCTTTATAAAACATTCCCCCAATGGGTCTTTTACGGCCCCAAGAAGCTTCCATTTTGAGCTGATTTGGCCAACATGTTGCACACATTTGCCCTTCAACTAAGTTCAGTTGTGTACATTTTAGGTAGTAGTAGGCTCCCTAGATTCGGTCCGGCTTAGCGCATTTTTATACCCTCCACCATAAGATGGGGGTATACTAATTTCGTCATTCTGTTTTTTTAACTACTCGAAATATTCGCCTGAGACCCCATAAAGTATATATATCCTGATCGTCGCGACATTTTATGTCGATCTAGCCATGTCCGTCCGTCCGTCCGTCCGTCTATCTGTCGAAAGCACGCTTACTTCCGAAGGAGTTAAGCTAGCCGCTTGAAATTTTGCACAAATACTTCTTATTAGTGTAGGTCGGTTGGTATTGTAAATGGGCCATATCGGTCCATGTTTTGATATAGCTGTCATATAAACCGATATTGGGTATTGACTTCTCGAGCCTCTAGAGTGCGCAATTCTCATCCGATTGGAATGAAATTTTGCACGACGTGTTTCGTTATAATATCCAACAACTTTGCCAAGTATGGTTCAAATCGGTCTATAACCTGATATAGCTGCCATATAAACCGATCTTGGGCCTTGACTTCTTGAGCCTCTAGAGTGCGCAATTCTCATCCAATTGGAATGAAATTTTGCACGACGTGTTTCGTTATAATATCCAACAACTTTGCCAAGTATGGTTCAAATCGGTCCATAACATGATGTAGCTGCCATATAAACCGATCTTGGGTCTTGACTTCTTGAGCCTCTGAAGGGCGCAATTCTTATCCGATTTGAATGAATTTTTGCACGTAGTATTTTGTTATTATACCCAACAACTGTGTTAAGTATGGTTCAAATCGGTTAATAACCTGATATAGCTGCCATATAAACCGATCTGGTTTTTTGACTTCTTGAGCCTCTAGAGGTCGCAATTATTATCCGACTTGCCTGAAATTTTGTACGACGGATTCTCTCATGACCATCAATATACATGTTTATTATGGTCTGAATCGGTCTATAGCCCGATACAGCTCCCATATAAATTGCGAACGGCGCAATTCTTATTCGAATTGGCTGACATTTTACACCGGACCATTTCTTGATATCGCTCTAATAGCAAAGCAAATCTTTTCTTATATCCTTTTTTGCCTAAGAAGAGATGCCGGGAAAAGAACTCGACAAATGCGATCCATGGTGGAGGGTATATAAGATTCGGCCCGGCCGAACTTAGCACGCTTTTACTTGTTATTTGTTTAATGTTCATATTGTTCTGAAGCGAAAACATGTAATGGGGGTTTAGATTGAAAATATACCATAGAATACTTCTATATTAGTTTTATATTATTTAGATCGCTCTAGATCACTACTCTGTGGTTTTTGGCATGTGAGTCCTTGCGAACTGTTAATGCCAAATTTTGATTCCTATTTGTGAAATCTTTTCACCACGGACCAAATAAAAGGACATTATATGGGGTCGGGAATCAATGTTTCGTTACCCCTTACTTTTATAACTCCAACGGTCATACTTTCTATGTCATGGGTTATAATTGCTGCTGTAAATTATTTTCTGATCTTAATGAATTTGTTTCGTCAAAATTCCTAATATGAAATACATGCGAACCTTTTGACTTTATTCGCTTTAATGTTACAATGTTGCTGCTCCCCATGTAGGTGTTATGGACTTTTTTCCATAGTGTGCACACATTCCGGGTGTTGCCGGAAATTTTGTTCGGTGAAACGGGAAATGAAAATTATTATAATTCTGTGCCCCCCTAACATGACTTTTGGTTGTTGTCCCGACGGCATTAAGCTCCAGCAACACAGGTCTATATCTATACTATCATTATGATCATGTTTCATGCTTCATGCTTCTGTTGTGTGCGCCAGTTTTAACTACTTGTTGAGTGTGAGTGTGTGTGTGTTTTGGCGTACTCTCATGGGATTTCCTGACACTGTTGTTCGCAAGTGTGCTAACTCACTCACTCGTGCGGCATCGTGAATGGATGTTAATTAACAATACAAACGGCAATCAAGAGTAGCCAAGTAAGTAAAAGCTGTCACACTTAAACCTACCCTCTACCTACTGCACCATACACCTCGGCTAGGGGAGTGTGGGTGTGAGTGGCAACGAGTGGGTTTCTGCTTTCAAAGGCCATGCTCGTTTATGAACTTGTTTGTTTGCTTGTGTAGGGGCATGGTAGGGGCTGTTGTATGCATTTTTGATATTTATGTAAACTCTCATTAGCCTAATTAAACACAAAATGGCATCAAGTGTAAATACCCCAATGCATGTATGTTCAATCACTCATACAACGCATCTCATATGCATTGTTTCGATGGTAGCACATCAAAGACAGATAACAGACATTTTAAAGTGACTTAATGCAAAAAAAAAAATGCAACAAATTTAAATACAGAAAATTCCATACAAAATTCTTGATTGTTTAAAAATTAGCCAGAAACAGTTTTAAAGTATTTTTTTACAAATATTTGTATGAGTTTATTTTTTATTTATTTGAAAATTGTTAAAAACATTTAGTTTTGTTTAAAAACTCCCATTTAATTGGAACGAATGTTACAAACTTCAAATTTTATGTCATTGTTATTTTACTGGAGGCGTGGAATCAAAAGAGGGGATTCGTGACCCAAGAATCTCACATATAAAAATACATCTGTGTCTGTATTCATTTGTTTGTGTGTTCCGTACACACTGAAAAACTGCTGAACTGATTGTGTGAAATTTTCGCAGATGGTCGTGTGGGTAATATGGAGTACTAAAGAGATGCACTCTCCCCCTTATCTTCATTTTTAAAAATACCTAATCTCGGAGAGCCCTAAACGGGACATATTAGGTCAACTTTATGTAAATTGAAATTTTTATTCCAAAATTAAAATGCTTGTAACGCCTTTAAAATGCGTCTAATAAAAAACGAATAGAAAATTGAGACTCCAAGGAAAAATGTTGAGTTCCAACGAAAGGTGATCAACATCTTAGTATTTCTTGGAAATCCAACATAAATATATATATATATATAAACATTGTTCCAAACTTTAAAATGTTCAAAACACTTCCAAAAACGGGCGATCACGGATTATCGCTCTAAGAATTTTTAAAATGCTATCGAAAAGTATAAACCATATTTTTTACGAAAAAAAATTTATTTTAAAAACGGCCAACATTTAAAAAAAAAAAAGAAATTTTACAAATCTTTAGGAATTTGTCCTCTGTCTTCTGCAATGCATTTTAATTCATATGTTGACCACCAAATAAAAGTGAACTACAAATCAATCAAAATACGGTACATTTGTAATTAGAACTACAAGAGATCGTCGATTCGTGACCCCAAAAATGTTAAAATATCGTCAAAAAATGGTTTGATGTCTTCTATAGAAAATCATTAAAAATTTAAGGTTTTTGTTCTATACCTTACTCGTTTAATAAGAACCTAAGTGGGAAACAGAAGATATTATGTGACCCTTAACAATTTTAAATTTCAGCGATTGGGAATATTGAAAAGATTCAGAGTTGTTTTGCCTGTTAGGGCAAAGATTATTTATTTCATGACTTTTCGTTTATTTCTATTTTCCAGAAAAGTCTTCGATTCGAAACTGGAATATGGAGCAAAGGTGAAAAGTGGGGAGTTATCCCGAGTTATCCCGGTGTTACACTCGATGTACACTGCTATTGTGAGACCGGTGCTGACATATGAAGAAATTCGAAAGGTACAGAGACTGGCGTGCGATCTCAGGGACGTTAAGATCCACACCGCAAGTAGGTCTGGAGGCGGTGCTGAGAGCTGTACCGCTAAGGTAGCGCTTAAGGCCACTGCTCCTTTCTGGAAGCCATGGTTGCAGGAGGAGGCTAAGGAGGGCCTCAGACTACCGGTCTGCAAAAGACGGTGTGGGCCTTCTACTCATGCAGAAAGATGTTCAGTGAAAAGTGGAGAGTTATCCTGAATATGTTATACTGGATGTACACTGCCATTGGGAGACCGGTGCTGACATACGAGTATAGAGCGCTGGTATGATGGAAGACTGTGGAGAAGAGCACTCAAACCAAGGAACTTCGAAAAGTACAGAGTCTGGCCTGCGCCGCGATTTCGGGGACGTTAAGATCCACACCACAACCTGGTCTGGAGTCGGTGCTGAGGGCTGTGCCGCTAAGGTAGCGCCAAGGCTGTGGAAATTTGGCATGCTGAAAATAGGCGGACATGGCCACTACTCCTTTCTGGAAGCCAAGGACGCAGGAGGTAAGCTAAGGAGGGTTTCAGACTACCGGTCTGCAAGACCATTTCGGGAGTGGTTGTTTCAGATCCGCTTTCCCGGAAGGTATAAGTGAGAGGCCGATGCTGTGTTTGTGTTAGATAAGGCCTTGGTCTTCACTGACGGCTCATTGACCTCCAGTCTCATCCCTGACAGGTTTGACAAGTTTAATAGGAGACATGCAACATCGGCAAGGTGGTCCTCAAGGCCTTGAATTTAAGGACGATGAGGTCGAAATGCATGGCGGAGTCTTTGAAGGCCTTGAACGCGCTTCTTATTTTATGCTAGGATGGATGGTATCCTCTACGACTGCAAACCTATGACTGGTCTTGCACACGTGCCTTTTTGCGAAAGTAGTAGAGGAGACGTCCAATGCGGAGGCGGTGGTGAGGTGGTGAGGGCGGAGTTGGGGATGGTTGTTGGATTGCCAGGACTCTCAGGATGTCCGCTGTTGACCGGAAGAGGACGAGGGCAACTCCTTCGTTCTCCATAGTGACATTGTATAGGCCACATGGGAGTCCCGCACATCGAATACTGTGGGCGATGTCTTGATGGGGATTAAAAGGAGACGATCGAACACCTAATCTACTCATGCTCGGGTCTACTGGGGCATAGGCTTTCCATCCTAGGGAGGTGATTCTTCTCCGCCCCCGGTATCTCTGAGGAGTCTCTTCATATACGTGGATAAGATGGATTTGTTTCGACTAGGGATGCAATAAGATCTTTAAAATGGAACAAAGGGCGAAAAAAATTAAAATATATCCACAACTTTTTACCTGTTGATCTGAGCGATTAAAACTGTTCTAGACATTTGTAAAGGAGGACATAGGCTTTCGAAAAATGGTGTCAAAGTTGACCACTTTCCACTTCGCCAACCTTCAAGGGGCTATAACTTTTGATCTACTGAACCGATTTCCATGATTTAGAACTCTGGAAAAGAGCTTAATCAGATCCTAAAAAAACAAGTATAATATACCGTGCCATCACATACGGTTAAGGAGGTATGAATAGTTTAATTTTAATATATCAACATTTTGCCTTGGTTTTTTTCAGTGTTTCTGGAGATTGCTCTATATGGCAGCTATACCAATCTCTAGATTAAACATCTTAAGCTTACAAAATGCGTATTTTTTATTCGATTTAACTAAAATTTAACGGGAGTTTTATTAGACCTATCTGTAACTGTGCCGAATATAGTCCAGATTCGTACAACTTTAGGTCCTATACATATGTACCCCCGTTTTTGGAAGACTTACTCTAGAACAAGCGACATTTTTTCGGCATGGCAAAAGTATATTCCAACCCATGAAGAATCGCTCAATATTTTGATGAAGCTCCCATATAAGGGTGCATTTCAAAAAATAAATTTTTTAACCCAATTTAGTGAAGTCTAATTAGAATTAAGAGAAGATAGAATCCACTATTGGAAATGTTTTATACATCGTTGGAAAGGTATAAATATTTGTTGCCAGTTGCCGAACATCGGAGAGAATAGAGATATTTTCATGACTCTTTCTGTGTTCCTTACAATTATTTGCAATAAAATGTGACGTAGTACTTGGTATTTAACAAGCGACACACCTTAAATAGTTGGGAACATTTCAAACTTTAACTGAAAGTAAGAGAAAATAAAATAATGTAACACCTCCGCTTTATGGAAATGGAAAGAAATGATAATGCTTTGATGGCCATAGCTTACGAAAACTTGAAAGAGACAAATGTATCTTTTGGAGAAAATTTTATAAAATTTTTGACAAAAAAAAAAATTTTAATTTAAATCGATTACATTTTTAACCCGTTGACGATATTGGCATGTTAATACATATTTATTTATTTAATTTTATTTATATATTTATTTAATGAATAGATGCACAGAATCATGTGTACCACGGAAGTAGTGTAATTGTCACAGAAAGAAAGTCGTTCACTACACAAAACAACAAGCATCGGGAAAAAGTACAGCTAATAGACAGGATTGTCGAGCGTGGTTAGTGTGGTAATTGTATCATAGAGGCGTTTTCATAATTATTATACAACATACCAACGCTCGACCCTTGAAGCCATCACACCTAATATGGTTGAAAACTCTTCTAACCAAAGACGAAACGCGTCCCATAGTGGTTGGTGTGTGTTGCTATCTCTGGCTTTCCTTTTCCATTTGCAAAGACAGAAAAATTATCTCCGAAGTTATTTTAGACAGGACACAAAATTTTTATTGCCTCCGAATTCATAGAATTTGGTGTTCCATAATGCCTGTTTAAAAGTCATATGATTTGTAAACACCATCCATGAGTCAGTCTTAAATTTCCATTTAACATACAAATCTAAAACTGGCCACAATAGCCCATGCATTCTAACCGCAATTTGTCATTTGAATGGACCACCAAATGATAACCGCCTCCGGTATGTCCAGTTTCATTTGCATTTGTTATGTGATACATATTCGCCGCAGGGGGGCGCTTTTTAGTGACAATTTTTGCCCACAAAACACCTGTAAATTCTGAATGAATCATAGACACTGACTGCCAATGGTTCCATACAAATTGGTATCAACTGTAAAATTGTTGCCTAGTACAGGGATGCCAACACCCCAGTTGCAATAGGGACTTTGGCAATGTTCTCTGTGTGTATGTAAGTGTACATGTTTCGGTATGTATACGTATGTGTGTGTGTGTGTACATCTGTTCGAATCAAATTATAAAGTTTTCAGCCAATCAACAAATAAACGAACTCTTCCGAAAATAATGGTGGAAGTGAAACAAGTTTACGCTTGTTGCCACTTCCATACCCAGGAGTGCAAATCCACAGAGTGTCATATTTTTGGTTTTACTGACAAACAATTTCGAAGAAGTAGAAACAAACAAACTTTTTAAGTTTGTTTTATATTCCTCGCCACTGCTGCCCCGCTACTGCTGTGAATTTGGCCATGGCTGCGGCTGACAAAAATGTATGAAAAGTATGTGAAAATATGTTAGAAACTCTGTCAAATTCAATCAACAGTAATATGACCTCCAACCTTTTTTTTCGTTTGGTTTGATCACAGAAACAAAGTGGACAACACAAACTCTAAAACGTGTGGTGAACTTTTGGGGCTAGTATTGCCAATGCAGATTACAATGATGGCAACAGAACACTTTCCATGCAAGGAGAGGATTTGAAGAGTGACTTTAGTATTGCCCACTTACATATGCTGAGTAATACTAGGGAAGTTATCACAATGTTTCTGTAATTCCCACCATTTTTCTAGTGATGGCAACCCTGTATGAGGAATGCGAGTAATTCTTATCTACTAAGACTGTAATATTGTTACCATTTTTTGTTGCTGTTTTTTGTCATCAACGAAAGCACAACGATTATTCTCTTCCAAGGCGAGAACGTCCTCCACATCTTTGCCAGGATAAACTTTTCTATTTTTGCAAACACGTCCACAGCGAAAAGTTCTCTTTCGCAAAATATATTGAATGACACAAACTTTTGAAATGAGTTTGTCTTCACTTCAAAATATTTGGCATTTTAGCCACTGGTGTCATAAACCAAGCGGGCTTCGTCATATTCCCAGACCAATCAAAATACAGCGTGCTATGAGTTGATTATCTCATGAGCTCATGAGCAAAGAATGAACTTAGCTAAATACGATTTTGAAATAAGATTCGTTTTTAAATTAAGATTAAGAAAATAATGTTAGTTAATGTTTCAAATTTGGCACAAGCATTTTCTTAGGCCTAAAGATAAAGCCTGTAGAAATTGGAAAAAATCAATTCAGATTTGGATAAAGATTCTATATACAATATATGTCGACCGATTTGGACTAAAATTGCAATTAAATCGTCATTTGTTAATCGATTCTCACGAAATCTTGCACGAGGGGTTCTCTTATAAGTCTCGACACTATTTGTGAATTTTATAGAAATCGGCTCATATTACAATATATAGCTCTCATACATATGTTCGTCCGATTTGGAATAAAATTGCAATTAAATCGTCATTTGTAAACAGATTCTCACGAAATTTTGCTTTAGAGATTCTCTAATAAGTCTCTACATTACTTGTGAATTTCATAGAAATCGGCTCATATTAAGATCTGGCTCCCATATATATAATCGTCCGTTTTTGAATAATACTCAATAACTTAGTAATTTGCTAACCGATCTTCACAAAATTTGGCACGAAGATGAATCTCTCGATTTTCACTTTTAAGGCCTTTGCTAACCCATGTATCAATTGCATCAATTAATGTATCACGTATCAATCACATATCAATTAAGCAAATTTGAAATTCGACAACTTAGCCTGCATATCCAATGTGGTGTAGGGTATCAAAATGTCAGCTTCGCCGGACTTTAGCCCGTCCTTACTTGTTTTAAAGTATGAAATAATTAAAAATAATTTTGCTGGTTCGAGACTCGAACTCGGGATCTTTCTATTGAGAAGCAGAAGGACATGCTCTGTGCGACAAAAGCTTCTACACATGTTTTTCCTAAATGTTATTTTAAGTTATGCTTGCTTCAAATGCTGATAACGTTGTGTCAATAAATAAAATATGTCAAACCTAAACAAAAAAGCATGGCCATCTTTGATGGAAAATGTTTCGCTTTTGTGTTGTGAGCAAATATTGAAAGAGGAAAATAGTGGAAGACTCAACTAATAGTTATGAGGACCAATGCGTATAGCGACTGTTTTGTAAACGGAAGGTTCTTGGTTCAACTCTCGGCTGCGACAAAGGCAAAATTTTATTTCATTTAAAATTCCAATGTTTCATACTAAATTTGTCTTGTTCGAAAAAGCTGAGAACTTGATAGCGTGGGGGAGGGAGAAAGGCGGACTTAATGGGTAACATAAGTAAGATGTGTCCTCGAATCTCCAATTGGATGATTCGAAGAGTTCGGAAATAGCGAGTTTTTCAAACAATTTTACCTCTCAATTTCCATGCTCGTTAGTACTTATTTTACCTGTGGGAAGTTCAAAGTGAACTATTACTCTGTAAGAAACAATTTCGTAGCTGTTATGAAATTATTGAACTCGTAGCGAGCATATAATTCTTTAGCGCCATAGGAAGTTCAATATTTCTCAAAATTAGTTAATTTTAACTAGTGTCGAGTTTCGACAGCCCTGGTAGTACCATGCGTTTCTTGGGGAGGCCCAAGTGCGGATTTCGCGGCATTTTCCATGGAGTGGATAATGGTTTGCCACTACCCGGTTATTTCATTGGAACAAGGAGTGCTTTCATCAAGCAGTTGGGTCAGTGAGAGGAGTATGCCGTTATTATCTGTGGTGTTTGCATCTTTTCAATGTCCAGCTTTTGTGCAGTGTCTAATCGCACTTTTCTCGGCACGCGTTATGACCAGAATCTATGTTCGCTCCCCGAATCGGGTAGGGCGGTCGTAGAAAATGTCTTTGGCCTGCTCGTCCTTGTTTTCCTTCGGGACATGGGCGCAAATAAGCCCGATGTTAAAGAATTTGGCCTTTTTGCGGATTGCGGCTAGCTTCTCATCATCCGGAGCAAACCTGTAGGCAAGGCAGCTTAGGCAGCTATAGAAAATTTCGTCACGCTTTGGTATTGTTCCGACGCCTCTCCCGATCCATCGCACTTGCTGTACGACGGTAATATATGCCTTGTATTTCTATAAGAGTCCCGACATTCTAGGTTCAGATCAGCAGATCATGGTACTTTTTAATTTTGCATGGCTCGTCAACGTTAGGGGAGTCGGTTTTTACTATTCCCTTGTATCTCAGAGTACCTTTTTTGGGTTTATGTGGGTTTTGTATGATCACATATATATCCCTGGATGTCTCGATCTAATTGTTTCCGACGACCGTTTCTAACTGCCCCCAACCTGGGAACAAACGCTGACGTGGCCCATTGGTTATTCAGTAGCGCCACTCAGCATTTAGGTTATATCCTGAAGGTTTTATTTAAAATTAAGGTCGTGATTGCTTCGCAGAAATTCTAATTAAATAGACTTGTTCAATCGGTTTAGAGAGTAATTACACGACTTCATTTAGAACATTTCAATCATTTTAAATCTTATTTACGTTTTAAAGGTATGATAATAAAATTTATTGGTATAATTTAATTGAATTTTCATTGTCTAGTTAAAACCCATACCATTCACCCCTGTTTTTCTTCTGCTGTACACGGAACTAATAAAAATTGAGTGGGGCATTTTAAAAAATGTTTTCGAGATGGGACTGAGACAAACACAAACCTAATCCAATTAATTCGTTAACAATGAATTTATTTCCTAGATTTTAAAATCTTTTGTTTGTGTCCGCATTACATTCAAAAAGGGATTAAATTTATTCGAGAACAAAAAGGGATTAAATTTATTTTCATTCATTGGGGTCATGCTCGCTTCAAGTTGCCGAGCTAGAGGCTAATGCCAAACCAGATTTAAGGTCATACATATTTTAATCTTCCCAAGTTCCTCAAGACACAATCGAACCACACCTCCAGTCCCAAACGACAAGTCATAGTTGTCAACGACTCATGAAATAAACCCGAAGACATTCATTTGAATTTCATGAATTACTTATAAATTACGTGAATTGTGAATTGCGAATGGCGCACCGGATTCTATCGCTGAGCAAGGCAAAAGAAAGCCACAAAAGTCAAAGTCACCATCAAAATGCAAATAACTCAAGAAATTCAAATAAAACCGCACAGCAAAAATGGCACCCATCGAACCCTTCCACCACCAGTTGAAACCCCCCGCCCCCCGCCACTTGCTTCACCTCCAACTTTACGAAACCACCAAGTCTTAACAAGCACATCAACATACACGCATTCAAATTCGTACACCCCCCCACACACATACACGCAGCGTAATGAGGTGTTAGATGAAAGGAAGCCATCAACTGCTTTGCTAGCAAGCACAAACACTCGTGCATATTTGCGATAACGGCAAGGCACAAGGCAAGCGGCATAAAATCATGAATGAATTCCGAATTTTTATTTATGCGTTGAAATATCCGATGAAAGTCATTGTGTTTGTTTGTTCGTTACCTTCCAATCATGGCCATTTTATAGAGTGTAAATGTACGCAGTGTGATTTGCGTAGGTGGCCGCCGCAGCCATCAACCCTTCCGGGTGTCTTTTATGACAAGGCCGCTCCTTGCGAATGGCCACCCAAGAAGGGCGAAAGACATTGTTATTGATTCTAATATTGGTGTGCGATTCGTTTCTTGTCGTAATTTGTTTTTATAGCAAATTATTTTGATTTACAACGCAGCAATTTTAATTCCCTTTGGGGTGCGTAAAATTTGCTCGGACGCATTGCCATTAACCCCAACTTAATAGGCGGCCGCCTAATTGTAGACGAATCTTTGCGTTGCGTCGTTAGTTACTAGTGGTGTGAGACTTTCTCAATTCCACAGCAACTGGGCAGTAAGGGGTCGACATGTTCACGAACCACCTCCCATTCGGGATAGCAGTATTTCACTGCAAAACGCATTGTATTCGTACCAAATGTGTAGCAGCTGTAAAGGACGCCATGTCCTTAGGTCTATGTGGAGGGGCAAACCTTTTGGAATTTATGTCGCTGCTGCCATCTAAGCAGCATAGCGTGGAAAAAAACACAAAAAAAAGGAACAAGACATAAAGGCTTTTTTAAATGGTTTAACTCGAAACTCGTTTTGGAATTTGTTGCTGTTGCCGCTACCAATGCTGTTGTTTGTTGTTGTTGGCTAAAATTTATAGCCACTCGAGTTAAAATGAAACGTCGTTTCAGCATCAGCAGCGCCATAATGGTGCATAAATTGTAACCCCTAAAACCTTTGGGTTATTATTTGCACTCGTTAGATACGTACTTTTTACATAAATTCCATAATAATATTTTTTCTTTCGTTTGCGCCGTTAGTTACAGCAAATATGCCATAATTTTACTTATGTGTATTTGTTTGTGTGTGTGTGTGCGGAAGCGTTTCAACTCTTCTACTTTTCATTATTCCAAGGACCTTACACAGACATTTCTAACAGCTTGAGTTTACACCCGTACATTCTGGTTGTCAGCATTGAAGTGATGGTAGGCTAAGCAAAAGGATTTTAATATGGCCTTTTATCATGCTCATAAATTCTATAAAGGGCTTTCTTGCTCCTACGAAAAATTCTAGGCTCTCAGTCAATATTGCTACTTTAATGGATAACAAAAGCAATTCCTAAATAGATCTCAGGTCAGTTCTGACAACCTGAAAGCTAAGGGGAGATGAGGTGCTGAGTTTAGTCAGGATGAAAGCCTTTCATATATCGTCGGTGTAATGCTATCTTTTGTTCTATATGCCACTTTATTGAATTTGAGATAAACGCACTTGAAGTTTGCAAAATGTAAAATATTTACACCTCAAAATCTCGAAAACTGATTCTGAAAGGACGTGTCTTAACATCATAAAAGCCGACCCAAATGGGGTATGGAACAAGATAGCATTACGTCGACGATGTATATACTCACAGTTGATGAAGGCTTACAAAGGTCTGTGAGTTTGAACCTCTGTTCAGAGTCGAAGTCCGGTTCAGGGTTGGAGGAATTTTGCTTATATCCACACCAGATTTCGACTCCGGATTCAAAAATCCGACTCCGCAGCTCTTGGTGAAGGCCAATAGACCAAAATCTCTATGTAGTGACTCTATTAATTCAACCTTATAGTTTAGTTGTTTCATTGTTTTGACAATTATGCTTTAAATATACCGACCATTTGTAAATGGTCTACCTTTTTTAACAATATCAAAACTTATAGCTCTCGCTACCTCCTTCTTTAATTTGGTTTTTTCCTTTACTTCATTATTTTCTACTTTAGTAATACATTCTTAAAATTTTTTCAAATAGTTTATTCTAATCTGAAATAAATATTTAATAGCAACAGGTGAGTGAGTGTTTTTGCAAAAATTATTCATAAACCCAAGCGCATGTTCATTCGTTGCTGTCTACTTTCAAGACACACTAACAATCACAGAGTATTTCAAGATCTAAACTCTTCGTTTGAAAATACAACATTGTTTTAGACAATTGAGAACTGGGTAAAACTGATAAACAAGACACCAAGTAACGCGATGAGTGAATGCATAAAATGAGCCTTTCAGCAAAAAGAAAGATTGATTTGGATTTCAGTGAGTTCACGTTGTACAATGCAAGTATTCTATTGTTCTTTCGTAGAAAGTAAATATTTAATAGCGTTTAGTTCGGCCCGTCCGAACTTTGGATACCCACCATCTCGGGTATATATGTAAACCACCTTTCGTCATAAGCCGGTGAAAAATGCTTAGTTTATGCCCCCATAGCCGCTTTATCGAAATATGGTCCGATTTGGTTCACATTTGACACGGATATTCACAAGTCATTGTTCAATTTTGTAGAACAAAATATTGGTCATTTTGGTAGCTATATCCAAATCTGGACTAATCTGATCCAAATTGAAGAAGAATGTTGAAGGGCCTAACACAACTTATTGTCCCCAATTTCGGCGAAATCGGACAATAAATGCGCCTTTTATGGGCCCAAGACCTTAAAACGAGAGATAGGTCTATATGGTAGCTATATCCAAATCTGGACCGATTAAGGACAAATTGCAAAAATATGTCGAAGGGTCTAACACAACTCACTGTCCCAAATTTCAGCGAAATCGGATAATAAATGTAGCTTTTATGGGCCTAAGACCCTTAATCGGAATATCAGTCTATATGGTAGCTATATCCAAATCTGGACCGATCTGAGCCAAATTGACAAAAGATGTTGAAGGGCCTAACACAACTCACTGTCAAAAATTTCAGCGACATCGGATAATAAATGTGGCTTTTATGGGCCCAAGACCCTTAATCGGAGGATCGGTCTATATAGCAGCTATATCAAAATCTGGACCGATCTGGGCCAAATTAAAGTAGGATGTCGACTGGCCTAACACAATTCACTGTCCCAAATTTCAGCAAAATGGAAAAATAAATGTGGCTTTTATGGGCCCAAGACCCTAAATCGGCGAATCGGTCTATATGGGGACTATATCAAGATATAGTCCGATATAGCCCATCTTCGAACTTAACCTGCTTATGGACAAAAAGAGAATCTGGGCAAAGTTTCAGCTCAATATCTCTATTTTTAAAGACTGTAGCGTGATTTCAACAGACAGACGGACTGACATGTCTAGATCGTCTTAGATTTTAACGCTTCAAGAATATATATGCTTTATAGGGTCGGAAATGGATTTTTCGATGTGTTGCAGACGGAATGACAAAATGAATATACCCCCATTCCTTCGGTGGTGGGTATACAAAAAATTAAATATCCGTTAACTGAGAGAAAAATTGAATAAGCCGTTTTTTAAATGCAATCGTGTTGCTGATGCCTTGAATATGTTGTGGTAGATTATTCCAAAGACGTATTTTGCTAATATAAAATTGTCGTTCAGACATAAGACTCCGTCTTCTAAAAGGTATTAACATTCTTCCTCTATCAGATTGGGCAAATCTCAGTCTCTCAAACAAATATCTGGGTTTCTTTTCCACAATAACCTTATGTAAAAATATTAATGATCGGGTGTTTTGAAGATTGTTGGAACTAAGTCCAAATGGAGAATCTACATATTGTGAAGCATGATGACTCCTATTTAAACCATACACATAAACGGACTATGGTGTTAAAAGCTACATTAAATTTGCGGAGGCTCGAAGAATCACAATTCGAAAAAAGTTCATAACCATATATGAAACCTGGAACTAGGAATATTTTCGCCAGAAAAATTCGGATACTTATGGGTGTAAAAGAGTGCGTGATCCATAAAGCACGCAGCTTTGCATAAGTCTGCCCGGCTGCAACGTGAGCATGATCGGATCAGCTCAAAGAAATGTTAAATTCCGCGCCAAAATTCTTCGCACTAGATACAATATCAATTAATGGTCAGAGGCATTAAATTAAATATCCGGTTGTCGCATGGTGAAATTCTTGTTTTTGTGAACAGCCAACATTTGGACTTACTTAGATTTAAAAACAAACCATTTGCAGTCCCCCAGTCATAGTCATAAACGCGAAGCTGGTCTGCGTTTACTTATGCAGTCACCTACATTGTCCACAAAGCCGCTTTGAAAAATCTGCAAGTCGTCAGCATACATCATAATCTGACCGTGTGCTAGTTGACGAAGCAAGTCGTTCGCGTATAATGAAAAAAGAGTGGCCCTATAATCAAGCCTTGGGGAACCCCCTTGGGATCGATTCAGCCACTTCAACCAATGCAGTAATGCAACTATGATCAGGACGGAAGCCGCACTGTACTCCTGACAACAGGGACTCAAGTTGAAGATATACCGACATCTGTCCATGAAGGATTTTCTCGAAAACCTTAGAGAGATAGCATAGAATTGATATCGGCCGATAATCAACGTGAAATGGGGATAATCTTTGCCTGCTTCCAAATAGTAGGATTCACACTGGAGCTCAAAATTGTATTAAACAGGTACGTAAAGTACGGTAGGAGATATGGAAGAAACGTTCGTACAAATCTCGGATCAACTCCGTCCAATCCAATTGCATTTGATTTAACACGGACAGAACTCTCATAAACTTCCTCATGGCTAACACATCTAAACTCAAAAGGACTACAGGTATCGAGATAAAAATACTCCCAAATACTGAATGGTGTCAGTTTTTTAAGATTACCTGCTCAAAAGCAACTTGTTCGTTTTACTTCAGTGTCTCGCTCTTCAGTAGACTTGGAATACAACATCATGTGGATTCAGTGTTCAGCAAAAACAGTCGCCAATTAATGGTTATTTGCAGAGCTTTGGTGAACGTGTGAATTGAGTATGGAATCGAGTGTAAAGAATTTTGACTTTTGATCATAAAAATTTTAAATATTTATAAAGGCACTATGGCAATGACAACTAATCTCTAACAATGATGTCAAAACTAAACAAATAGCTGAGCATTTTCGAGATTTATGACGTTGAACTCATTTTATACGTTTTATAGGCAGTCATCAAAAGGCTTGACGTATTCCTGGCTACTCGCCAGCATCCTCAATTCCCACCAAACCCTGAAGATCCAGGACCCAGCAAAGTTTTATAGTCTTTCCCAAAACAATGAATCTCTCAGTAAGTCCTAATATTACATGGTCTGAAGCCAGAACCTTAAGCGAGTTGCATTTGAAAGTTTGCATGCTTTCGACAGATAAAGAGGCGGACGGAGAAATAGGACAAATCATCTTAAAATGTAATGGCGATCAAGAATCTTTTAAGTGAGATCAACGAAATTTCTAAATCTTACAAAGGAAATGCCGAGGTTACTACACCCTATGATGGTGGGTATAAAAATGATAACCCAAAATGATGCACGCAGGAACTTAGGTTAGCATACATCCTCTATAGATACTCAAGGTTTGGCGTGTCCAAATTTAAGGGGTTTTTATTCATTCAGCGCCTGATCCACTTTGTCAGATTTTTTCAAGGCTTTGAAAAAGCTTAGAAATTGGTGTAACCATATAAATTAACGACCGTTTTGTATTATTCAACTTGTAAACTCGTTCACCGAAATTAATGAGTGTCATTCGGGCCCACATGGACGGACCGACTCAATGAGTAAACATTAAACCCAAAAATTTAGTTGACTACACCTGAGCTATGAAATAGACACTTCAGCTAATTCAAATATTTAGCTTTCCATGTTGGCCTATCCAAGCATTTTCAATTTTACAAGTTCTTGTTCCTGGTTGTTGATCTCTTTTCGCTGTAAATTTTTTAGAAGGCACCTTACTGCAAAATCCCTATATAAATAAATAGTATGTATGTATATTCATATATTTGAAGTTTGTATGTGCAAGTGCAGAAAATGTTCGGTTTTCAAGTGATTTATGCTTCTGCTACGCAAACACAAAAGAAATGCAATCCTACAGCATATACAAGTATGAATGTACTACTTCACGAATGAGAGAAAAGTGGACAATTTTCAACAAAAAATTTTTTATGTTCTCTGGAAAAACTAGAAAAAACGACAGCAGACAAATGGCACTAACATGACTACATCTTGGTTTAGTAAGTTGGTGAATATTAAAAATTTTAGAAAAGTTGTGCTCCCCAGAAGCTTAGAAAGTCAAAGCGGAAGATATGTTTTTATATATTGATGCTTAATGTATAGACCTATTTGATACATGTGCATTCCCAATTGACCCACGCCAATAGGAATTAGGTGTGTACATTTTCTAGCGGCCAGCCTGCTTGCTCATTCAAAAGTTAACGAGCTTTCAGCAGGCAGAAGGATAGACGTGACCAAATCGTCTTCAATTCTTTAACCTATTAACGCCGAATGGGTAGAAAAACAGTGTTTTAGCAAAATTATAGCTCAAGTTGGGAAGAGGTATACCAATATTAATCGTATTTGCGTAAAGTGGACGAATGAAGGCACTAAAAAATATTTCCCGTCATATAATGTCATGCTTTTGGAAAAAATTGCTTGCAGCAATTTTTATAGGGAGCAAGAAAGACATTTCGAAACTGGGTATGAAAGATTGGAGAAGGAGCGCAGAAGAGATATTAAAAAAATACTCATTTTGAGAACATGTGGGGAAGCGAGTTCCTAGCTTTAATGGGTTCTTCCACCAATAATACAACTCACCACTTTTATGGTGAAGGTACGACAGCCCTCAACTCGTTTCCACTTGGTCATTCTCTTAGCAACCTATGCACAATAATTATATGATTCTAGAAAATTACCGATGCTTTTAAAACTGCCTCCCTCATATAAATATGCTCGTGTGTTCACAAATGATACCGCATTCATTGAAATACAGCACTTGAATATATGGGGCACACAACTACTGGTGGTTGGCTCTGTTTGGCCGTGTGGCTGAGTGTATCCTTGGTCCATACATAGAATATGTGGTATCGATGCACATACTCGTTTCCGTTTCCAGTTGTTTTGTTTTCCTGACTTTTTTCTTTCCTTACTTTTTGTTGTTATCTATGCTACATTACTATCGAATGACGGCAACAACAACAACATCAATATAAAAATGAACAAAACAAAAAAGGAAGTGACTGCTGGACATGGTTGGCAACGACAGAGATAACATTCAAATCAGCTTTGGAAAAAAATAACCAGGAACCCGTATTGTCGACCACTACAAAGCATTGACCACTTTCGCATCTTCTCAATGGAAGCATCGCTTAAGGAGATAGAACCGACAGAAAAACAAGAAGACATCTCGATATCAATTCCATATGAAGTTTAGTAAAATCTGTAGCAAAAAAATGCCAAGTAATTATGTTAAATAAAAACAAAAGAATAATTAGTTCAACTGTAACATGAGAGCCCCTATTCAAAATAACATTAAAAAGAAAGCAACTTGGGTTATTTACATTGGATGATTCTTAGATCTAAAGCACTAATGTCCTCACTGGACAATAATTGGGTGAACTACACCGATGCCAATAAAAATACAATTGTGTTGGAGCATACAAGCGCTTAAACTAGACCGCTGAATGGTCATAAAAAAAAATATTTTATTATTCTAAATACATATCGGTCTATGTCTTGATATAACTCCCATACAACCGATTTAGTTGGACCACTAGTCGATCCGATATTATAATATTTAGCATTTTATATTGAGTCTGTTAGTTTAGGGATATGTAGTGGCGACGACAAGCAGTATTATTTACCCTCCGCTTGTAAATACATTCCGCTTATAACACTTCGAAAAATCAATCTCTGACCTTACGAATCATTTACATGTATTCTTGTTTCTCATGACGTTTTCAGTCGATCTTGCCATGTCCTTCCGTCACTCTCATTCACTCCGATTATGGGAATCAAGATAGCATCTAAACGAATAAGGCAATTGACTTGAAATTTTGCTCACGCTCAGAAAAATTTGTTAGTAAAAACAGCAAAAATGTATGCTGTAACAGCAGAAAGTGTGCTATAAATGGGACAGCAGTAATTTGATGCTCAAATAATTTTTTACAATTTGTTGATTTTTGAACAAATTAAAATAACAGCAGACAAAATAACTACTTGTATTATTTTTAAGCTTTAAACAAAAAGTTATCGTCTAAAACTAGCAATTTTTTTTATTAATATTTAAGATGTTCCAAAAATTTTGTATGGATTCATTGAAAAGATGGAATTTTTATACCCTCCACCATAGGGTGGGGTATATTAATTTCGTCATTCTGTTTGTACCTACTCGAAATATTCGTCTGAGATCCCATAAAGTATATATATTCTTGATCGTCATGACATTTTATGTCGATCTAGCCATGTCCGTCCGTCTGTCTGTCGAAAGTACGCTAACTTTCGAAGGAGTAAAGCTAGCCGCTTGAAATTTTGCACAAATACTTCTTATTAGTGTAGGTCAGTTGGGATTGTAAATGGGCCTTATCGGCCCATGTTTTGATATAGCTACCATATAAACCGATCTTTGGTCTTGACTTCTTGAGCCTCTAAAGCGCGCAATTCATACGCGATTTGAATGAAATTTTGCACGGCGAAACACGCTATGACTTCCAACAACTGTGCCAAGTAGAGTTCAAATTGGTTAATGACCTGATATAGCTGCCATATAAACCGATCTGGGATCTTGACTTCTTGAGCCTCTAGAGGTCGCAATTATTATCAGATTTGCCTGAAATTTTGTACGAGGGATCCTCGCATGACCCTCAACGTACGTGTTTATTATGGTCTGATTCGGTCTATAGCCTGATACAGCTCCCATATAAATCGTTCTCTCTATTTTACTTCTAGAGCCTCCAAAGGGCGCAATTCTTATTCGAATTGACTGAAATTTTACACAGGTCTCCAACATATAATTTAATTGTGGTCCGACCCGGACCATATCTTGATATCGCTCTAATAGCAAACCAAATCTTTTCTTTTATCCTTTTTTTTTTGCCTAAGAAGAGATGCCGGCAAAAGAACTCGACAAATGCGATCCATGGTGGAGGGTATATAAGATTCGGCCCGGCCGAACTTAGCACGCTTTTACTTGTTTTGCATAACATCTTTTGTTTTTAACTAATTCATTCTTCTTATAATAAACAAGCTGAACCGGGTCCGCTCCGCTGTGCCTTCTTTTACTGTATATGGAACAAGATTATCCTACGAATATTTATTTTCAACAATTAAAGAGCTTTTAATGAAATACCATGCTACGAAAATGGTATATGCATAACGCTTAACTAACAGTATAAGAATATAAGCGCCTTTATCTGAATCCCATATGATCTTTATTGGACTACAAATTAGCTCGGAGGGTTTAATGTCATCTAAGTTTGGATGTTAGATGTACTCCATTCTTAAAAGACTTTTTTTGAGCCCGATATTTCCATGGGGATTTTGGAAGTGGAAGGCCCCCAGGGTGGTGGTTGGTGGACTCCCGAAAGTGGGTATGAATTTCAAATACCTCTCATTTGAGCGCCATATTGCCATGATCGGTAAATATGAATGTTAGATTTAGGGTGTTTTCGGCGATGAGGGGGCCCCCTAGACACTTAGCCCTAAACAAAAATAAGCATCGTGCTCTACTTTCAAATATAAAATACTACCTGAACCGGGCCCGCTACGTTGCGCCTTCTTTAACTCTCTAATATCTTTTTAGGGTAGGGACACTTCGCCCTAAATGTGGATATCGATTCATGCCATTGTAGCCTATGACGCTGAACGAGTTCGAATCCTGGCGAGAACATCGGACATTGGGGTGTTTATCCCCTCTTAATGTTGTTGGCGACATTTGCGAGATACAATGCAATGCATGGTCATTTAAAAAATTTTCCCTAAAGATAGGAGAGAGAGAGAGAGGCTATAAAAAAAGGTCCCTTATCATTGAGTTTAAACTTGAACCGGAAAGCACTCATTGATGTGTGAGAAGTTTGCCCCTGCTCGATTCCTGGTGTTTTTAAAAATTAGGGTTAGGAGAAGTGCTTTTTGGGGAAGGGATGGCACTTCAGATATTTCGACTCAAATATGGATATCAAAATTCATGGCCGGTAAATATGAACCGTTTGGAGGGTGTTTTGAGGCTGGGCGGCCACCGGCACTTTGCATTGAAAATAGATATAAAATGCGTTCTTTATTCCCAAAGGAAATGAAGTTCAGTTTAGGGCGTTTTGGGGTGCTTTAGGGCGTACCCCAAAACACTTTGCTCCAAAATTTAATATCAAATTCGGTTTCTACTCTCAAATACCTTTCATTTGGGTTTCGTATTGTCATAATGGGTTAAATAACCCATTTGACGTATCTTAAGGAGGAAAATCTGCACCTAGACTTGTACGCAAATTTTAAAGTAATATTCGTAATATACTCCTTAATACCTTTCATTTGAGTCCCATGAAGCCATGGTCGGCTAATATGCCCATTTCGGGGTATTTGGGGGTGGACGACCTCCCATTACTTGGACCTAATATTTTATGCCATATTTGTAATCTAATGCTCAATACTTTTCATTTGAGCCCCATTTTGAACCCATATCAACTTCGAATACAGCTGTTTAGAGGATTTTTGGGGTTGGGGGCCCCGCTGGGTACTTGGACCCAAATTTTAATACCATATTCGTTTTCTGGTCTCCAATACCTTTTACTTGATACCCTTATTGTGCCCATCGGACCACTTTCGGTAAGTGGGAGGGTCCGCCTCCACCCGATATCTAAAAATTATATAGCATATGTTTCCTTCCAGACAAACGTACACAATCTATGAAAATTTTACTTCGGTCTAATTTTGTATGCCAGATTCGAAATCTACTCCGGAATATTTTTCATTTGAGCCCCATATTGAAATGAACGGAGTTTTAGGGTTGGGGCGGTCCGATGGATAATTACACTCAAATTTTACCAAATTCATATTCTACTCTCCAATACTTATATGGTCCACTTTTGATTTTGGGTTGTGTTTTTGACATAAAGGGGAGGGTCCATCCCCCATCCGATACCGAAAAATTATATAGCCTATGTTTCCTTCCAGACCAACCTACACAATATGCGAAAATTTTGAGAAAATCGGTTCTGCGTTTTTCAGTCTATACGAAACAAACAAACAGAGACCCATATATCAGTGACTGGCAAATGTGCCCATATTGGGCGTTTTTGTGGTAGTGGGGTGATCCTCTTTACTTCGACATGAATTTGTATGCCAGATTCTATCTACTCCCGCCAGATTCTATCTACTCCCGCATACTTTTCATTTGATACCCAAATTGTTCTTATCGGTATACTTTTGATTTTGGGTGGTGTTTTTGGGGTAACGGTGGAGAGTCCGTTATCAATAAATTATAAAGCCTATTCCTACTTCCTGACCATATTCGTAATCTAATCCCGAACACCTTTCATTTGAGTCCCATATCGTCATGATCGTCAAATAAACCTATTTAAGGGGTCTTGGGGCTGGGGCGCCTCATTTTGAATTTTATATAAAAGATTTAAACGCCATCATGGCATTGGTTAAGGGGAGTTTATGGAATAATGCTTCTCCCAAACACTTGGCCTCAAAGTTGATTATCAAATTCGTTTTCTAATCTTAAATACCGTTCATTTGAGCCACATATTGCCATGGTAGGTTTTGAGGAAGGGGCGGTGCCCCAAATACATGGTCCCTTATTTGGATATGAGATTCGTATTCTACTCCTTAATACTTTTATTTGAGCCCCATATTTCGATGATCTGTAAATCATTGCCGTTTGTGGGCTGTTTTGGGGAAGGGGTAGACCCCCAGCAAACTGGTCCCAAAAGTCGATACCAATTTCGTGCTCTATTTATTTGACATGATTGGTAAATATGTACGATTTAGGGATGTTTTGGGGAGTGGGGTGGTCCCCCAAACACTTAACCCTGAAAATATATCAGCATCGCGCTCTACTCTGAAATATCATTTATTTGAAACCTGTATTGCCATTGGCCACAAAATTGGGTATCAAATTTATGTTCTAATCTTAAATACCTTTCATTAAATTCCCTTATTGCAAAAGTCAACAAATATGTCCGGTTTGGGGTTTGGGCCCTTAAAACTATCAATAACGAACTCTCTCTATAAGGCCGAAATTGTCATGGTGAGCAAATACTTCCAATTTGGGGGTTGTTATGGCGGTAGGTTGTCCCTTAGACAGTTTCTCCGGAATGTTGATATCAGATTCGTGGTCTACTACCAAATACCTTTCATTTGAGCCCCATATTCCCATAGTCAGGAAACATGTCCGGTTTGGGGGGTGGGTCGGCCAATCAGTGACCTACTCTAAAATACATCTTATCTAAGCCCCATACTGCAATGGTCACCAAAAACGCCCTTTTTGGGTGGCATTATGAGGGTGGGATGGCCCCATAGACACTTTTCTCCAATATTAATATCAGAATCGTGCTTTACTCCCAAAGACCTTTCATTTTAGCCCCATATTGTTAAGGTCGTAAATTTGTCCTCTTTGGAGGGTGGTTTGGAGACGGGCGGCCCCCAAGCACTTGGTCCCACATTTGGTTATCGCATTCGTATTCTACACTCAAATACATTTTATTTGAGCACCATATTGTCATGGTCAGTAAATTAGTCCTTTTTGGGGGTGTTTTGGGGAAGGGGAGAACCCCAGAAACCTGGTCCCACATTTGGAAGTCAGATTCGTACTCTACTCGCAAATACCTTTCATTTGAGTCCCATATTGCCATGGTTGGCAAATATGTAAATATGGGGATTGGGTTGGTCCCCCAAACACTTGATCCGAAAATTGGTTACCAGATATGTTTTCTAATCTCAAATACCCTTCATTTGAGTCCCACATCGTAATTGGTCTATATGTATTTGTTAGGTTTTGGGAGTGGGGCATCCCCCCAGGTACCTCATCTTAAATCGCACCACCCATCTCCATGATCGGCCGTTCCTGAAAATTAGTGTACATTTGTCCTTCTGTTTTTTTTAACCAAAACGTATTACAATTTACCACATGCAAACTTTTTTTAAGAAATGTAAAATCTCTTTTAAGAAGCTTTCAAAATGTGAATTTGAATTTCTAGATCTTCTCACAATTTAATGTTAAATTTGGTATAGATTTACTCTTCAGTGCCAAATGTGCCGTCATACCTGTCAAAGTCAACAATCAACTTAATCGATTGCAATTTCGAAATTAAGTTGTGCAACAATCTTGACGAGCAGCGACAGCGACAAACTACTTCATACAACAATACCTTCATGGACAGCATGTGTGTAGTCAAAGCATGCCACATCCGCTCTCCACCACACCTCCCCTAGCACTTGCATCATCAGTGCTTTTGCCATTACTTTCGCATTTTGTGTGTCTTATCTCCACTTAAAATTATTACATTTAACGTCCCTTCCACTGCCAGTTGGTCGTGTCAGTTGAAATCAACGATAGCAACCCACATGTCCTTGTAGCACCCGGAGGGGGCCATATGCACAAAATGAAAAATGATACTGAGCTCGTCTGGCAGCGATAAAAAAGTGGACAATTGGCAGTTGGCATTATTGCTGACCGCATGTTCGGCAAAATTGTAATCGGTTTAAGTCACACCGTCTTAGCACTTCGATGCCAATAAAAAAAAAAACTACGCAATTGATGACAATTTCATATGCACAGCAAAGGAGTTCAATTCGACTGCTCCAAAATTTAATAAACCCCCTTATTCACAATCAAAAGCTCCGAACGGCGTGCCGCCGTGCGACATCTCTTTGGGGAGAAGTTTTTACATCGCCCCCGCCGGCAGTTTTTCCTGATATTCTCGGTAGGGTTCGAACCCAGGTATACCTGGCTTAGGCGTTAAAAGTCACAACATAGCTTCGCACACCAAATTTCGACCAAATCGGCTAACATTGTAGTCAAGAAGTCATTTTAGCACTCAAAGTTTGGGGATATGTCTGATCCAAATATACTTTTTGAGTCGTCATGATCCTAACGCATAAAACATAGCGATTACTGCTTATACATGATTCTCGTTCGATTGCATTATTGGTGTTCCATTCGCCATAGTTCTTTAGAAGTTACTATATCGGGTAACTTCAAAACTTATGATACATTTTCCTTGTCCAATATTTCTAACTGTAATTGGCCATTACAGAAAATGTATTCCTCTAGCCGAACGTAGATTAAATGTCCAAGCGCCTCGATCTTCTGCATTTCTTCCCCAATCTCTGACACCCAGATTCGAGATGTCGCTCTCCCTTGGTCACTCCATCGGGGTTTTGGTCTTCTCCTTTTACGTATTCTATTAGGGTCGCCTTCGAAAGACTTCATTGCTGGAGCTTCTTCATCCATTCTGACAACATAACCTAGCCAACGCAACCGTTGTATTTTGGTGCGTTTAACTAAGCTGTCGTGGTTCATACGACGCCTATATTCTCTATTAACGCAAACTGGTCCATATATTTTGCGAAGTATTTTTCTCTCAAACACTCCCAGTCCAACCTCGTCTGCTTTCGCAAGTACCCATGCTTCGGAGCCATATGGCAGCACGGGAAGTACCAGTGAGTGTTTTGTGTAGAGTTATTTTTGTCTCCCAAGAGATGACTTTGCTCCTCATCTGATTGCTTAATCCAAAGTAGCATCTGTTAGTTCGTTCGCTTCGTTTTATTTCAAAACTGGTGTCATTTGTTTCGGTTGCGGCGGTGCCGAGGTAGATAAAGTTGCAGGCCTTTGTGGGAGTTGATATCATTCACTTTGTCTTATCTCAATTTGCTGTCAAACTCACTTTCATTGATTCTCTTCCCTCGATACTATCAAAGGCAGCATTTGCTTATTCCGCTGACCGACCCATACAGGCCTGTTGCGGTTTTAGAAAACGCAAAATATCTTGCAAACCATGCCATATCTGTGTTGTAATGCACGCTGTAATCAAATTTCTATACAGTAAAGGGACCTCAAGTGATATTAAACCATAAAAGAAGAAGACTTACAAAATATAGGCAAGACAATTTTTTCGTCAGCCCTCATAATACCGATGTCGTCGGCATAGGAGTGTAGTATGTGTTCTCTCGTGAGTAGTGTGCCATGCCTTTTCACACCTGCTTCTCGTATAATCTTTCCAACAGGATATTAAAGAGATCACACTATAAGCAGTCTCCTTGTCTGAAACCTGCCCATACCCACTATAAGTATGTAATAATGAAAACAAATTTAGTTTATTTCATTTTCCTATAACAACAAACCCTTTTTTATATACATCTCTATTAATTTCAAACACACACTGACCTCTATAGTTTATCATCTAAAACGCCAAATAAAATAACAGTTTAAAATTTACGTTTTTAGGTTTGTAACCTGTTATTACGATTGTCAACGCTACGCTCTACAGTTTGACAGTCATACGCTTGTATTATAGCAACTAACTACATAGTTCTTAAATTTTCTTTCTTGCACGAAATATGAACCAACATTGATTACTGCTTTATTATAGCGCATACATATATTTAAGAATAGGTGAAGACGATTTATCTTATCGAATATTGGTCTATGTATGTGCTAACCTTCCAGTCTACAGAAGTAGCGAAGACAAACTCCTAAATGGCACACTCTGCTGGCCGATTTTAAATTCATTGACACCATCTGGCTATAGATTACCAATAAATTTGTTTTGACTTGCGCCATCTAGCGCTCATTTGATGCAAAATACTAGGCTGGAACGAAATAACAGCCAATTGTTAGGCCAAACTAATTTTGAAAAATTTTTCAATATAAAATTGAGTATTCTGTTCAGCTTTTCAAGCGGAATGCTGTCAAACTCCATATAAAAAAAAACGTCGGCGAAACGTTGGCTGAAAATAGGCGGAAAAGTAGTTTATAGTGAAAATTACTGTTTATAGTGAGGAAAATGACAATTATAGTGGCAACACTTGAAACTATTGCTTACATCATTTTTGCTTATTTTATTGGTTCGTTTCTTTATTTGTTTGAGAAAAAAAATATATAAGATAGTGAAAACGATAAGTGCAGATAAAGAAATGTGTTTTGGTATGGAAATAACAACATTAGCTTTCTGTCAAATTCCGCTCGCGGAACAATTAACAATTTCAACGGCTATTCCGAAAGCAGAATAGAATACCAACCCTAAAGCAACAGAAATCCTACACACAAAATTCGACCTAAAAATCCTAACTTTTCAATTCCCAGTAGTTATGGAAGAACTTTTGACATTTGCTTGTAAAAAGTACACTCTGGGAATCTTCACGGAAGGTTGTCTCATTTGTACAACAACATAAAAACCCTATGGTGTAATCGCCATCTTGTCATCAAGCTGGAGCCTAATTCTCGCATACGTTATCGAGCAAGATTTTGTTCGACGTTCCACAAAAACTAATTGGTTTATGGCGTACGAACGTTATTTGACAAAAATTTATCGATTTCGGAGAACAAAAATTGATCTGCCGAGCATTTTTACCATCTCAAATGTAAACAAAGAAAATGGTGGTTGTTTAACCAAATTATTACCATTGTTTTTAACGATATGTTACTGTATTTACACAATAAATTGTTTTGTGTGAACGAAAGGACTAAAAAATTTGTGGCTTATATGCCTCTATAAGGGCTAAAACAGAATTGGGGTTTTGACCTTTGTTTTTGAACGTTACGTTGAAAAATAAAACTCTGCAAACAAATGCCACAAAACAACACGCTCAAAAGTTAAACAGTTTTTAACTTTGACGCTTAAAAAAAAATAACGCTCGATTTCACACGTCAAGGTTGAAAATTCGTGAACTTTTGCGTGTTGCTTGTGAAGGCGGATTTTAATAAGGTGGTCTCGCGTAAACAACAACGTAAACACAAACGAACACAATTTTCTTCGTGTGTGTTGGCAAAACGTCGATCAGCTTGATGACAAGATGGCGGATTTCTCCATATGATTTGTTGTTGTTGAACAAATGAGACCACCTTTAATTATTTCGCCATGGTTGCTTTTGCGGGATTTGTTTGCAGAGTCGTATTTTTCAACTTAAGGATTGATATTCTATTCTGCTTTCGAAATTGTTGCGAACATTTTTAATTGTTCCGCGAGCGAACATTTGACAGCAATTAAATGTTTTTGTTTCCATACCAAAACACGTTTTTTATCTGCACTTATTGTTTTTTTTTTTTTGCAAATAAAAAATGATACCGGCAATGGTTTCAAGTGTTGCCACTCTGACTTTTTTGCCATTTTCCGCACTATAAAAAGAGTACTATTTTTCCGCCTATTTTTATCCAACGTTTCACCAAAGTTTTTTTTTATATGGAGTTTTACAGCATACCGTCTAAAAAGCCGAACAGTATACTCAGCTTAAGGGTTGGTATTCGGCTATCGGAAAAGTAGCTGAAATTTTTAGTTGTTTCGCGAGCGGACTTTGTCCCCAATCAAATGTTTTTGTTTCCACACAAAAACACTTTTTTATCTGAACTCATTGTTTTCTCCATTTAATTTATTTTATCGCAATTAAATGAAGAAAAGCGAACCATTCAAACCAAGAAAACATACAAAAACAATGCCCGCAATGCTTTCAAGTGTTGCCACTTTGATTTTTTTATCATTTTCCTCACTATAAGCACCTGTCGATTTTATGCCGAATTATTGAAAACAACTGTTTTCACTCTGCACACAAAAGCTAGGCGGAAAATTTAAAAAAATTTTAACTTTGACGCTTGAAATCGAGCTCCATTCGGTGTTGCCACACTTGAAGTAGTGTTTAACTTTTGCGAGTTGCCCGTTTAACATTTGTTTGCAGAGTTGCATTTTTAACGCGACGCTCCTCAACGCGCTCATTCCGTTTAGTCCTTTATGTTCTTTACTGAGCGGAAATTTGGCGGACAATCAGCGGTATCGAGCGCAGACATGGCAAGATATATTCATTTGTAGGTAGTAGCAGTTGCCCAAAATCAAAATATTGAGTGCACTATCTGTCAAAATTAGTGATTAGTGCAACTCTGATTTTGTGTATGTAACTAGTTGGCGCCTTTTTCGTTGTTTGTGTGAGTTATGGTTCCTAATTATAACACACACACATTTAACCAAAACTCGTTGACATATAGCGCACTTCGCGAGAAAAAAATTGTACTCAGATGTTTACGTAACACTACCTGGTAATTATATCATGTGACAAGGCACATGACAAGTTATTGGCGCCTTTTAAGGCTCTATCACACTACATGTTCTTGTCTTATTACATGCCACTTTTTATGTATGTATTTCATTATGTGTGTCAAAATTGCCAATTTACATACGATTCATCATTTTTGCTATCACGCTAGTATGTTATTTTTGTGTATGACATAACCTAAAAATGTGGGCAAATAATGATTTTTTTATGGCTACAAATAGTTGAAGATGTGAAAACAATATAATTTGGGATTGCTTTCATAAACTTGCAACGAAAACAGTAGATCCCAAAAGGGATAGAGCACCGCTTTAATCGAAAAATAACAGTGCTATTTTTTAAACCGATTTTCATGTGTATATTCGTATCACACTACGTGTGCAACTTTAACAAGAGCAAAATTTTATATGCCATAAGACATGCAGTGTGATGGCGCCTTAAATAACAAATGGCCACCTTGTTCCCGCGGCGATCGGTCCTTTGGACTGGAACGAGCTTGCTCATACATGACGAGGATCGCCACCTCCATATGAAGATGTGGCTAAAACAACAAATATTAACATAAACAAGCATTTTACAGCAAAATTTTCACTGGAAAATTACCTAAACACACCTATTATACCAAATTAAATTATGGGTACTAAAAGCGCGACTCTGGCAGCCCAGACGAATTTCTTATCAGCTGTTTATGTTTTTGTTTTGCACAATGGAGGGAGCACAATTGTTGTTTTTGTAAATGCAGCAAGTGATAAGTGCCAGAATTTTACGCCAAATTAAAGAAGAAAGATTTATTGAGCGGGAATAAGTAGTAATAAAAGACAAATTGAATGTGACCCAAGTGATAAGAAAATTCCCTCCAAGGTGTGCTAACAATATCACAATACCAAGAATTGTTAAGAATCAACAGCATTCATATGCATATACGCAGTTGTACATCGAGACCATAAACAACCAACTGTTAACGCCATTGGAGGCTACTTTGTGTCAAATATTTTAATATTTTCCAATTTGGAGAATGTTAAGGTATGATACGATGGACGATGACCAGCGTGGCTTGGTCCATAATGAGCAACCCACTGCAGTCAATGACGACGATGATGATGATTATGCGGGTGGTTTTGTGGCCGGCGGGGGTGGCGGCCCACATGATGTGGAGATATTACCCGCAGGAGAAAACGACTTTCACAATGTAGAACTTCATAGCCACATTCAAATTTCAGATGCTCCACCCGACAAATGGAACTATACCTATTTGGTGTTCTACTTTCTAGGGACAGCGACAATGACACCGTGGAATTTCTTCATAACGGCAGAGGATGTAAGTATAAAAACGTTTAGTTATTAAGGGGCATTCATTGGTTATCATTATCGTCCAGTACTATTCCACTGAAGTTTAGCAAAGAAAACGACTTCTCTAATCTCTTTGTTTTAAAGACTCTAGGCTTTCTGCCTTCGAATAATGGGGTCACTTACATATACATTATCAGTTTGCCATTTACTTACCAACACGTACATAAGCGTGTGTATGTATGTATGTAATTGTTTATTTTAAAATGTTCTATGAAGCTATTGTTATTGCTGCTAATAAGGCCAATGTGCGTCTGCAAAAACAACAACATAATGGCGCAAAGTTGCATGCTGCTTATTGTGTTCATCAAATATAGATTTCTATTTGTAATTGATATAGGTATGAATTGAAATCGAATTTCATACTTTTATCTTTCTATTTATATAAGCAATTCGTCATTTATGAGAACCTTTGTTATGGGAGTACTACAATATACTCGTATCAGAATATCCACACACTTAAATCGCCCAACAACTATGATGGTTGATCTTATCATGCATATTAGCATTTTATTTTTAGCTATGCTACTGCTTTAAGCTTCAGTTTCTCAAATACACAGTTTCGCATCATATAATAAGTGTTTATCTTGAAAGCTGTTCTGGGTGGCGATTCCATTTGGCTTTCTTTCGTTCTTCTTTTGGATTCAGGGATTATGAAGTCGGACAATCGGTTAATGCAGGAAAAAATTGGGAGTCAATGAAATGACGGGTTGTCTGGATACGTCATATAACAAATCGGGTGACATAATGGACTTGTCTGTCGAATTGCTGCTAACCAGCAGGTGAGGGAGGCCACCGCAGCGCAGAGGTTAGCATGTCCGCTTATGACGCTGAACGCCTGGGATCGAATCATGGCGAGAACAAACGAAACAAATTTTCAGCATCACACAGGCTGGAACTTTGAGCTCCAATCTGTGTGGTGTTATTCGTTATCACGAAAAGTTTAGCTGAGAGCAACCAGCGCATCCACAGGTTGCGGATAGTAGAATGCTCCATACGGAGTAGCTGCAACTGCAGTCGCTGAGTGCCTATGATGCTCGATACAAGGCGAGTTATTGGCACTTTTAAATGACCAATGGCCATCATGTTCCCGCGGCGATCGGTCGTATATTCCGGAACGAGCTTGCTCGCTTTAAGAGCTTGAAGAGGATTGCCACTTCCACGGGAAAATGTGGCTACAACACCACCAACAACAACCCTCCTAATCAGAAGTTGCCCTTATTACTAATGGAATGTTCATGGGTTAATTTGCATTTACAGGTGACACAATGAACTTGTGTGTCACAATGGGCTTGTGTATCAATCTGCTCTGCCAAAGTCATGTCCGTTACTTAAGAGAGAATGCCATAATAAGTGATGCGCATTAAAATCTCTAGGTAACAGACGATTTTAATCGGACAACAGGCAACTGATTTCAGGCTTATAATCCGATTCTGTGGTATTCATCGTCATTACGCGAAGCTTAGCTAAGAGCTACCGGCGTGTCCATAGGTTACAGGTAGATGGGTCCTTCGGACCGAAATGAGTTTCCTCACAAACATGAGCTTGACGACGATCGCCACCTCCACATGAAAATGTGGCTACAACAACAACAGATAGTGAACACGTACACTGAGGCGTGTAGACAACATTCATGCAGACACGGTAGCAGATGCGGTAAATGGCTACCGGGTGAATGTAGTCCTTGGAGAACGACCGCCTCCCATTGCACCTGAAGAAATTGACGTCCCCCGGCAAACCAGAGTAGTTCTGGCTCAATTACGTTAAGGCAGATGCAGCCGCCTCAACTCTTACAGAGCAAGGATTGATGCCGACGTGCAAGATGTATGCCCCGATTGTAACCAGGGGCCGCACGATACACGTCACCTGTTAATCTGCCTAGCCTGACCCACTCGACTCAGACCCCGATCTCTGTGGACTCACCCCATCTTAGTCGCAGAGTTCCTAGGTCTTGACACTTAACAGAACCAAGCAGACGAAAGATAGAACACAACAAAGTTCGGGCGGCACCGGCTCTTGTTCAAATACTGAGTGCCTATGATACTCGATATGACAAGGTGAGTTGTTGGTGCCTTTAAATAACCAACCCCCAAAATGTAATTCCATGGCAACCGGTTCTGTGTTCTATAGCAGTTCCAGACTTGACCTAATCCCACGACAACGACCTAAGTGTACGCGTTATTTTTGCTTATTTGATATTTTATTTTCCCATTATATTTTAAAACTTAAGTTGTTGATATTTATTTATTTACATATGTGTTTGTCTTCATCTTTTAGTACTGGATGTATAAATTTCGCAATACTACACTGAATGAGTCTACACATGCCGAAGAGGAATTGACGCCGATGCAAAAAAGTTTTTCCTGCGACTTAACCCTAACAGCTTCAATATCGGGCACTACCTTTTTAATACTCCATGCAATCTATGGCCAAAAAATTTCATTGCGTCTGAGAATGCAGGGAACGCTTGTCTTGATACTGGTGATATTTATGTTAACGGCTGGATTTGTGGAGACAAACACAGATAAATGGCAGGAACAATTCTTTCTAATAACTTTGCTCACCGTGGTCATTATTAACAGTAAGTAGTGTCATATTATATCCCTTGCTTGATTTCAAACATTTCTTTTGTTTCAGTTTGCTCCGCAACAATGAGTGGAGCGCTATTTGGTATTGCTGGCCTGTTTCCTTCAGAATATATGACGGCTGTTGTAAGCGGGCAGGCGCTAGGAGGAATTTTTACTGCATTAACATTTCTTATGGTCCTGGCTTTCGGCGCTGCTCCAAATACAACTGCTTTTATATTTTTCTCCATTGGCATTGCTTTGATTTTTCTTAATATCATCTGCTATGCGATTGTGGAGAGAAAGAATTTCTTCAAATACTATGTGGAGGGTGGGGATAAATTCAAAATAGTCTATGACGATCCTACGCACAGTCGAATGGTCGATAGAGGTGTGGCGCTTGAGCCAAATATACGAGATGTGTTAAGTAAAATGTATGTGCACGCTGTGACGATATTACTGCTCTACACTACCACGCTTTCTGTGTATCCTTCGGTGACTATACTGATGCAGTCGCAGGACTATGGCAAAGGCAAAGCCTGGAATGGTAGCTAAAATAATTAAAAACACATTTTCCCAATTTAGAAATTTGTTTGCTTGCATAATTTGTAGATATTTATTACATGCCAGTGGTTAACTATCTGTTCTTCAACTCCGGTGACTATCTTGGTCGCATTATATCGGGTATTTGGGGAAGAGTGAGTATTTGAATATTTAAATGCTTTGGTTGACTGATTTAAATAAACTACTCTCTGCTTCGTTCCAGCCTCGAAAAAACGTTCATACGGTTTTACTTATGGTCCTTCTACGCATGATTTATTTACCATTGTTTTTATGTTCAAACTCAACTCAACACATTTTCTTGCCAGTTATCGTGTCCTCTGATGTGGCTTTTATTTTTATGATGCTTACATTTGCCATATCCAATGGTTACATTACAAATATACTTCTAAATATGGTTCCCAGGTATTTGATTTTCTGTCGTAAACAACGAATTATTCATCTATTTTGGTTTTACTTCAGGTGTGTTATGCAGCATGAAAAAGAAATGGCATCCTCCATAATGGCAGCATCTCTAAGTTGTGGTCTGGCCATAGGTTCTATGATAACTATGCTGTTTGTACAAATGATATAGTCAATGGCTACATATATTCATATCCAGCGTGCCTTTTTATCTCATGTGGAGACTTAATAATGTATTTTTGTTGTTAGAAAAATCGCAATCCTCGGTGAGGTGACTCCTCACAAATTAGCCTTAAGTATGACTATATAGTAATATTTTTTTACTCGGTTCGAACAAAGACAAAAGTATGACAAAGACAATGGGTATGAACTCGTCCCAATTCGTTGAAATGTATAGCATCACTGAGATATGTATTTTGTGCCACTATTTTCTGTTATGTTTTTCCATACTTTGTTAAGGCATAGGCTTAACGATTTGTTTCACTAGGAAATATATGAAGTCTTCCAGTTCATAATAGTATTTCTTCACCTTCAAATCGTTAGGTTTACCATTCCTGCCTCTTATACAATGAATTTTTATAAATTATAGACAATTGGTTAGAAGAAATAATTTTGAATTGACATAACAATCGACCAAGTGCAGATAAATTTATAGCAACAGTAATTTTTTGTACGTTTTCTTATTTCAATATTTATTATTGCATACTATTTTATTATTATAATGAAAAACAAGAGATTAAAATGGTTTCATACTCGATTTATTAAAAAAAAAAAAACCAAATTTGTGTTTAATATACGATCACCATATCAAGTTGAAGATATTAGTTCTATTCTAAGACTTTCAGTCATGATCGTCTGTCAATCCACGGTAATCATGCTCAGGTTTAGCTTAAGAGAAATTATATTCGAAAAAGAGGTATATCATGCTAATATGAACGGATATCCCATGTTTTTTTAAAGAACACAAATGGTGCACTTTTTCATCCATTTCGCTAGAACATTAACGGTTTGTACTATTCCTTCACTAAGAAATGGAATGGAATGTTGTGAATCACAGGTGTTAAGAAACTCGAAATTGTTGCCAAAAGTAGATCATAAAATTAGAAATATTTGCGTACGGCGATTGATTTTTGATAAACTGGGTCGTTGTGGTAGGTGGTAAACATCAGCAGAAGCAGATTTTAGTCGTTGATGGTAAGAATCATTATAAGAACCACCCCCAACTACACATCTAAACTCACTTGTCATCACATTATTACATTCGACAACCTTAACAGTAATTTATCAAGTCACTTGCCGGCTGCACATCAATGAAGCGCTGTAGTCGACAAAATTCATTGAGTAAAGCCCCTAAACCAGCGATGCCCAATATTAAACTGTGGCTGTATGTGTGAAATGCTCTCTTTGAGTATTATTTGATTCTCGCATTATGTAAAAAATCAATTTTCGGACAATAAAAATCATTGCTTTTAATATAAAAACATAACATTGTAAACCCATTCGCATGACAATTCGTTGCAGTCTCAACAACGTCTGAAAAAAGTGTTATCAGTATTGGGGGTATATTTTCGAAAATGTAGTCCCCCCATTTATGACTTGGGGCTTGAGGATTTTATGGGGAGGAATTTTCTGTTCAAAATTTTGGGCTTTACTTTATAGTCAGTTTTGATAAAAATTTAGATAACATAAATCGGTAAATCGGAGTTTGAATCGCTATTAACCCCTAATAATAAGCGGTAACCGCATGATTTCGATAAAGCAGGTGTGCACGTGAGTTGTTGTGTTACGCGTGAATCGCGCATGAGTCGGTATTCTTGAGTGAGTTCTCAATCACGTGATCGTACGTGAGCGTGATTGAATTCAAATTCTTCGTGAGTGAGCGTAAATGAGCGAAATCCTACTCACGATTCACGAGAAAATCATGACTCACGAGACACATACCACTTACCACTCACGAGACACTAAACTCACGAGAAAATCGCAACTAACAGTTCAAAAATAAAGAAAAAACACAATTTTTTGCATGCGTTTCAAATCAAACGGTATTTTAACGTACGAATTCAGGCACGCTATCACTATTGGATAAGTATGGAAAAAGAAGAACCATTTTCTGTGTACAGTGCATAAAAATGAAAAGAGCAAATAAGTGATTGTGTAGGGGTGAAACATTTTATACATTAATATAGGTACATTAAAATACCGCAAGATTTTAGACGCTTGGAAAAAAATATTATTCGTTTCATGAAAAAATATACTTTCAACCGTGAGTTGTGAGTGTCTCGTGACTTCAGTGAATCTCGTGAGTAGTGACTGAGGGTTTTTCTTGTGAGTCCAAAAAATCTACCAAATGTGTTCCCAGCCGGCCAAAATACACGCAATCACATTTCACCCAGTTATATAGCAATATATAATGGCTGCTATATCCAAATATCGTTCGATGAGACCCAATCTCCAACTTAACCTGATTATGGAAAACATATGGTTTTGTTTTAAATTTCAGCCCAATATCTCAACTCTTGGCGTATTCTGGACGGACGGACGATACACTGACAACGTTAAATCGTCTTAGTATTTTACTACGATCAAAAATATAGGCATATATTTTGCAGAGTTGCAAATGGATATTTCAATGTGTTGGAAACAGTAGGACTGAATAAATATGCCCCCTAACCTATGGTAGTGAGTAAGAAAATACAATTTCGATAAAATCTACCAAAATCGAATGGGCCATCCGTCCAAACTCTTAAAATTTAAAGTAAATCCTACCAAATTTGGTAGAAAAAGGCCAAAACGGCAACTCTGGTCGTGATTGTCACGTGAGTCGTGATTATCTCGTGGGTGGTGCGTGAGGGAGTAATATGCGTAAACACAGTTCATTTATTTATGTTATACTAGCTGAACACACACATAACACATACTACGGACACAATCGAAAGCTTACGAAAAGGAATAGAGGTACCTTTAATCTTTTGGTCATAACTTCGAAGGTTGCAAAAAGTTGCAGCTGAAATGTTACACGTACCATCTTAAGATCTCCATTGATATAAGAGTAAAATTTCAAGAGGGAACATAACTAAAACCGTACGTGAACCCCAATTATACTGGCGTGATAACATAACACGACATACAAATAGATCACTAATTTTAAATAACCTATACAACAAGTTAACCTACATAAAACTTTAGATATTAGCTTTCTTTTCAAAATTCCTTACAGATTTTGTCAATATAAATTTGAATAATTCTTTTTATTAATTTTTTCACTTCAATTTTGAACTTAAAACCCCGTTTACACTGCTCTTTAGATCCGGATTTAATGGCTCAATCATGTTACATCTTCTTCCTTTTGGTGCTATTCTTCAATAATACCGTTAGAATGAACTAATTCCTTGTATACTTTTGAGAATCTTATCATCTTAAGATATATGTGTACATATTTAGTACAAAACCAGGATTCACTAATAGAAGGTTAGGTCGCTTATGTCATAAAATCATAAAGTGGATAGGCCTCATGAATATCATTAACGACGTCAAACCTGCCGATTGAAAATGTCATCAAATAAGAGAAAACGTAAACAAAGAATGAATGTAAAAAGAGAACAAATTGACATCCTCAATGCCAAAACATAAAAAAATTGTATGTCGGCTGATCGCTTGGCTTTCACCTTATTCAGTGAATGCTGGTACCAAACATGAAACATTTTTTCCAATATACCTGAAGGTTAATGCTTAAAAAACAGACCCTTTATCGCTGTTCATTTTCTATACCTCCTTATAGAAAATATATTTGTTCAAAAATTAATTTTATATTTAAAAAAAAAAGTTTTTCTACATTGTTTGGGATGTGTTATTGGGGATATTTATTTATAATTGGGGATTTTTTGGGGAAAATCTATTCGTTTTTGGGGCCAAGGACGGAAAAATACTAGCTTTTATTCTCTTTGTTTTAGTTATGCTTTAAAGTATACGGAAATGCAAATAAACTGTTTTTCAATTTTATCCCTTAAAGGATATGTTTTGTAAATTTTAGCATAAAAACATCTGCAATTCTGAAAATATATAAATTATTTAATTAAGGTTTCCAGATTTTTAGAAAAATTCACTGAAAACGCAACGCAACTAATTTTAATGACAATGTGGCAACATTTTCAAAGAGAAATGTGCAAGAAATGTGCAAGAAATGACGCTGCAAAAATAGAAATCATTCTTTTTCAGTGTCATGACGCTAAATTTTGATTCGGCGATTTTTTGTTTTCCCATATAAAATGTATGTAAAACAACTTGACGTTGACTTCTAACTCTTTGATTGCGTTTAGACTCTAAGGATTCGTGTGACTTACCATTAACGCTACCGTAAAGAGCTGGGCATCGCTGCCCTTCACTTTGTATATCATAGGGACAATTTCAGTGGAAGAAATATTCTACATAGAACTTCACTATGGATGGGCGCCCCGGTAGCCGAGTTGTCAGCGTGCTTGGATTACCAATGCAGGGGTCGTGGGTTCGATTCCCGTCATAAGCCTTGGTCTGTCGCTACTGTGGTATCACAATGGACTTAAAATAGTCTAAGTGAGTCTGTAAAGCACTGTCACTCTTACCTTCACTAGGGTTCACTAAAGATGATAACTTTTGGTTTTATATACATAGTACATACATCAGTAGCAATTTAGGTACATACAGGCATATGTATTCGTTGTTTTAATTCATTTTGTACTTTGTTAAGTATGTAGGCTCTTTTCTTTAACTTACAAACCTTTTCCGTCAATGGTTCACACTACCGTTTTTTAGATTGCAAAATAAAACAATATTTTAATTTTTAACACACATAACTAGACTTTATTTACTTCCTCTTATAAAATTTTCGAGAATGTTTCTATAACATAGTTCAGATTTATTATTTGAATATCATATTAACAGATTTCAAGGTGAGGTATTCCCGATTGAAATTTTTAATGATTTAATTAAGAGTCTTATAGTGCTCGAACTAAAGGTAGATGCGGTTTCAAATACGAGTATGCAGTAAGTGGAGTTCACATGTACTTCGGATACATAAACTTTACTAAATGAAGGCACATTCTAATACTAAAACAAACAACATTTTTACTCATAGTTTATGTAAATGTGATTTTTATAATTTAATCAATATTACATACTTGAAAACATAACAAATACACTAAACTACATAGCCATACATACATACATATATACGATTTAGAATATATAAAATTCAAAACAATAACAACTTTTCAATTTAGAAAAATTGTAGCATTTACATTAGCAAAGCGTTGGAGGGGGAGGACAGTTGTAAAACTCAAGAAATTAGGATTTTAATGCTAAAATTATGCGTTCTATTGTTCTAAATGGCTAGGCGCAATCGAACGAGTGAGCGAGCTTATGAAATCATGAAGACTTCAATTTTTTCTGCATCTTAGGGAGAACATCATTTTATCCAATATTTGTTTGTCTCCTCCGAGACGTGCTTAATGGTTGAAGATTTTTTGCAATGGAAAAGGAAAGCCATAGCTTACCACACTCCAACCATAGTGAGACGCGTTTTGTCCTAGGTGGGGACTTGATTAATCACCTAATGCCTCCTAAGTGGAGGCTTCAAAGGCCGCACATATAACGAAGTTTTGTCGAAAGCTCGTTTGTGAAGTGAGTACAACAAAGTAAAAGGCCACATGTTCGCCTATGACGCTAAACGCCTGAAGAAATTATTCAGCGGTAGTTTCGCAGGAGTACTAGGAGATAAAACCGTAAAATAAAAGTTGGTAAAAATTTGGAAATTTTTTTCAGTTTCAGCTACTAAAGCCGCTATTACACGGCATGTATTTAGTTGTCTTATGACATGCCCCTTTCAGTATTCACATGTAGTTTAAAATGTTTGTCACAAACGTGAGCAAATTTGATTTTTTTATGCGTAAAAATTGTTAAAATTATGAGAGAGGTGGTTAAATCTTAAATTTGTGAAAATAATTTAATTTGGGGTTGCTTTCATTCGACTGACAACAAAAACAGCTGAGTTCTTTATATTTATGTCAGAAGGAATGGAGCACGCTCTAAACCAAGGCGGATTTAAAAAGGTTGTCTCACGCGAACAGCTGTTAACAGACGGCCAGGTTTGACAGTATTAAGATGACAGATTTTTGTTTGCATGTACGCACATGTATACACACACGCACACAAATTTCCTTGTGTGCGTTGGCAAAACGTCGATCAGCTTGATGCCAACATGGCGGATTGCACAATATGATTTGTGGTTGTTGTACAAATGAGACCACCTTTAATTGTTTCGCCATAGCTCTAAACCAAAAATTTAAACATGCTATTTTGTAAAATGTTTATTTTTTTCATATGTATGTTAGTTTCATTCGTATTGCACAACATGTACAACTCTACATGTGCCAAATTGGACATGTCATAACACATCTACAGCGGTCAAAAAAAGTATTCATCATTCAATGTTTTTTTTTTTAATAAGTCTACAAAAGACAATTGGAATAAAAACATATTAAACTAATGATGCAGTAGTGCTTGTGTGATATATATGTACACAATTTCATTGTTTTTAAAGAAAAAAATAGTATTTATTGGAACAAAAAGGGCCATTTTACAGCTGAGCACAAAAAATTAAACAAAAAAAGTATTCATCATTGCAAAAAAACAAAAAAATAAATAACATAATTTAAAAAAATTAATACTTTGTTATTCGACCACCGCGTCTTATAACTTCTTTTAAACGGTTTGACATCGATTCGACTAATTTAGCGGTTATATTTTGGTCTATATTAGTCCATTCCCCCATTATCACCTGTTGCATTTGACTCTTGCTCGAAAAATTGCGCGTTCTCAATTTGCGTTCGAGATGTTCCCAAAGATGTTCAATTGGGTTCAAGTCGGGACTTTGAGGAGGAGTTTTAATGACTTTGGGGCAGTTATACAGCATCCACATCTTGGTATTTAAAGCAGAATGTTTGGGGTCATTATCTTGATAATATTGAAAGTTATTACCAAGCCCAAGTTTTACAGCACTATCTTTTAAATTCCTCTTTAAAATGTCAATGTAATACTTATGATCCATTACTCCATTAATAATTTCAAGATTTCCCGCTCCTGAAGCCGCCATACACCCCCAAACCATTAAACCACCTCCACCATGTTTTACAGTAGCAACTGTGTTTCGTTCTTCAAGCTCTGTATTTGGTTTTCTGTACACTATGACCTTTCCATCGCACCCAAAAAGATTAAACTTGCTCTCGTCTGCAAAAATGACTGCTTTCCAAAATGATTCGGGCTGTTTTACATACATTTTTGCGAAGTTTAGCCTTTTCACTCGGTTTATTTTATTTATAAAGGGCTTCTTACGTGCAGTTCTTCCTCTGTAACTATGCCTTTTGAGTGTATTTCGAATTGTTTGTGTAGTAACTTCCTTCCCTAAATATTCCATAGTGTTTTTACGAAGAATGGTCGCATTTGTCTTCGGAGTTTTCTGAACTTGCCGCACTAGCCAACGCACATCTCCAACTGAAAGTGCTTTTGGTCGACCAGATCTTGGTTTATTGTCAACAGTTTTCGTTTCTGTCCACTTTCTGATGATGGATTGTATAGTAGATCGTGGTCTATTTAATATTTCACTGATAGTTTTTTGAGTTAAACCATTCCTGCGGTGTTTTATTATCAAAACTTTTACCTCATCAGAAACCTCGTTTTGCTTACGACCCATTTTGACAAAAACTATATTTTCAATGAAATTAAATATTTGCTGTCAAGGGCAAAGCCTCCTTTACTAAATAAAACAGAAAAGGGGGATTCCCAAATAATATTTGAATTTGACTTTGATGATAGCACATCAATGATGAATACTTTTTTTGTTCTGTTTTTGGTGTTATTATATAAAATTGCATTTTTTGCGCTAATTAAATTTATTTTTTGAATTTATTTTAAAACATATTACGAAAAATAAACTATTGCATAAAACTGCATTATTTGTTTACTTTAAATTTTCTTCAATTACCCAAAATAAGTGAATTTATTATCAATTTTGCTAATGATGAATACTTTTTTTGACCGCTGTACATACCGTCTAATTGAGCCTTAAGTAAATTGTAAAAACATAAGCAATTTAATAAGGAAATGGAAATTTCTAAGGCAAATTTGGCCGTAGGAACGGGAATCACACATATGTCCTCCAACAGTCTCACCAGAGGAACCGATCTCAGTATTTGCTCGAGCCAATTTTGAGCTATACGAGATAGACGTCTTAATTTTGGGCCGATTTACTGAAGTTTGGTAAGTGAAGTACACTTAAACCTTCCATAGTCACACCGCCAACAGGATCATTTGGATAGATACACATATGCCCAACACTCACCCAAAATCCCACACAGATTAAGTCAATGAATGGATATAGTCTCAAAATAAAACGAAACCTCTGTATGGCTTCTTGAGTCTCTATTTTTTCAAAATAAATCTCTAAATATTGAAGATCTTATTTTTCCCCAATCTCGATAAAATTTGAAGAAATCTATTGTGCTAACCCCATGTGACATTTTAAAATATTTTCCACATCAGTATAGCTGGGTAATTTTGTATAGTATAGCTCTGTAAATTTGGAAAAATGTTTTTTATATAACATCCTCCTTTTTACCGCAATTTTTGAAAACTATATATTTCGTATCATTACCTCTATCAGGTCGATTTTAGTGTCAAGTGAAAGGTATTTGGGAGACGGTCGAAACCGGATAAGTAAAATGCTTAAAATTATCCTCACTTATTCGCTATTTTCCGTTAAGCGTAGTTCAGATAAGTGAAATTCCGTTGCCCTTTAAAAGCCAAAGACAAGTGTTGAAGTGTTGAAATATGTTGTTGCGAATTGTATTGATGAGGCGATTTTTTCCAATTTCACATTGACTCCCATAGAAATAACTTTTTCACTTGTGCGTTTCAGTTTCATATAAAAACGGAATTTGGGACTTAAAAACATTTTCAATTTAGCGATATTTTCAGTTAAGCGAATGCATAGAATAACACCAAAAATGAATGGTTATTTTCATCAAGTTTCACTTAAGCGGGATTTTTCACTTAAGACGAATTTCCACTTAAGCGGGATTTTTTACTTAAGCGTATTACAGTTATGCGGACCCGGCACGGGTCTGAGTTCCATTGCTGTCACGAGAAACTAAGCTGCTAGCTACCGGCCCCATACTGAGCAGCTGCAACGGCAGTCACGGACATTCAGCGGTATCGAGTGGAGAGTTTCAGTGAAATGCCGGGCGGCACCGGCTTGCACCACCTTGCACAAATACTGAGTGCCTATGACGCTCGATATGACAAGGCAAGTTATTGGCGCCTTTAAATAACCAATGGCCACCTTGTTCCCGCGGTGATCGGTCCTTTGGCTCACCTGCAGGTGCTTGACGAGGACCGCCACCTCCACCTGAAGACTTTGCTACAACAACAGTTATGCGCGGTTTCGTCAGGTCGGCCAACACTACCCAACACACAAAAAATATCCCAAAAAAGTACATTAGGATAATTGGGATAATATGGGTCTCAAATGAAAGAAAGGTCCTCGTTTGATACAAAAATGTGGCCTCAATTGTGAAGTTAGGCCCTATCCCCTAAATCTCAAAAAAATATTGGCCGATTTCGGCTGTATATTACGAATCTGATATAAAATTTGGCCCCAACCCAGGAAAAAAAATTCCAAAAAGTACACTAGGATGATTGGGGTAATGTTGGTCTCAAATCAAAGCGTGGTCCTAGTGTGATATAAAAATGTGGCCTCAATTGTGAAGTTAGGCTCTATCCCCTAAATCTCAAAAAAATATTGGCCGATTGTGACAATATGGTACTCAGTCGAAAGCTATGACAGCTGTAGCAAAAATATGTAATTATAATTTAGGGCCAAGAGTGTGGGGGACACCCGCCTCCAAAACCCCCTCATGTCTCAAATAAAAGGTCTTTGGGAGTAAAGTACATAGTTTGTAGTCAAGTTTGGGTAAATGTTCAGATAAAGCAGTCTTCAGATAATGTGAGTCTATTATAAAGTTGTATCCGATATGAAACCTTTATGACCAGATTTTAAAAGTAGCAGTAACAATAGTGTTGTCTATTGAAAACAAGCTCGAGCTCTGTTCTTGGAAATTTATTAATTTAATTTTATTCATAACAATATTTCGCCTTTCATGGGTTGGCACCATCGGGTAAAAAAAAACTAAGCTAAAAATGAGGCAACAATCGAACACTTGCTGAGTAGCAGTATTCAACAGTCTTACTAACACAACATTTTTCTCTTGTTTATGATTAGTGTTGCCACTCAAGAAAATTATTTCCTACCAAAAATTAAGAAAATTCCTTCCAAACTCGACCAAAACCTACCAAATGTTACACAAGCCAAAAATGTGGCATATGTTTTTATACCCACCACCGAAGAGTTAGTTTGGAACACATCAAATTATACATTTTCAATGCTACAAAGTACAAGATTAGCGTTATTCACATAGGATCTAGGCATGTCCGTCCGTCTTTTTGTCGAAATCACTCTATAGCCTTACGTTCAAGAGCAGCCTATATTTTGATAAAGCGCCCTCTATACCGATCTCCCGATAAGAAATCTTGAGTTTAGAAAGTCGTAGTTTTGTCTCAATTTCAATGAACATCCGAGCCTAGTTTGGATTAGGCGATCTCCCGATTTAATTGTTTGAGCCCAAAAATTCGCTTTACTTCACACATTCGCCGTTTCAGTGAGTTGCATGGACACCTCAACATGTGAGTATGGACTTGATTTGACCACATTTGTATGTAGCTGCCACATAGCCCTGCTTTCCGATTGAAGGCATTTAACGCACAAAAGCTGCATTTCCTGCCCAGAATTTACAAAGTTTGGAAGAAATTTTTAGAATTGTGGAATAAAGATGAAATTGAGTTTGAATAATAAGAGAATTTATTTAAAGAAAGAACATTTGTAATGATATTCCAAACAGGCGTATTTATAAGGTGGCCGCATCGTCGAATTGCTACAACAAAGCATTTTTTTTTTTTGGAAACTTGATATGTCAAAATTTGTATACAGGACGAAAAAATTCGATTGGTCGTTACATTTAAGATTGACGTAAAATGTGCTTCAACCAATCAAAGCAAGAAGAAAGGAGTTTATTAATATTTGAGTGGCAGGCCAGAAGAAACAAATTTAACACTGTTCAAAATGCCCATTTGCTCCAGAGGCTTTACCCACAAAACCATCAAGGTGGCAGGTTTAAATAGTTCAATTGGGCTAGGATTGTTTACAACTTCATAAGCGTGTGTTTCGATTGTAACTAGAGACCACACATCACATGTGTCAAATGCATGACTCTATGGTGGACATAAGAATTCCTTCTGAATTGAGTTCATATTATTTTGATGGGCAGGATAATAAGCGTATCACTAGCAAAGGCCTCAATCACCACAAGGACGGTTTTTGTACCCCTTTATGAGGCTCTTGCAATGTCAGGACTTTGACGTCACGCTGGACACATGACGTACTTATGCATGATTTGTGGGGATGAGGAGGAGTTATAGACGGTTGATCACCTATTGTGGTACTGCCCTGAAATTGCGGGGGTAGAAGCAGGAAGCCACCGTAGCGCAGAGGTTAGCATGTCCGCCTATGACGCTGAACGCCTGGATTCGAATCCTGGCGAGACCATCAGAAAAAATTTTCAGCGGTGGCTTCCCCTCCTAATGCTGGCAACATTTGTGAGGTAACATGCCATGTAAAACTTCTCTCCAAAGAGGTGTCGCACTGCGGCACGCCGTTCGGACTCGCCTATAAAAAGGAGGCCCCTTGTCATTGAGAAGTATGTCCCTGTTCCTTAGTGGAATGTTCATGGACAAATTGTACTGCCGTAAATTTTGTCTGTGTTCTTCGGCGCTTTTTGAATCTTTTTCGGGGGCGACATAATGCACCCAGTTCCCTGAGTGAAGCTGATAGCAATTAAGGTTGTTAGACGGGCACCATTATATAACCTAATTTTAAGAACCATAACAGCAGCAAGCACAAAAAACAATTTAAAGAATACTTATTTTGAAGTCTATATTTTTTTAAGCCGAAATCAAAAATTAATTGACATATCAAGTTCCATCAGCTGTGCTGATGCGGCCTTGGACTGAATGGAAAAATATTTGACAAGAATACAAAAGTAATGATTTTCTATTGCTAAAATTCATAACAAACTATGATTGAAAAACTATTTCAATAGAAATCCCTTAATTTGGAAGAAATCCCTGAAATTTGGAGCAATGGCACACCTTGTAACAGTATTCGGCCCCGATCCACAGTTTTGTTCTGCACTCTTAACCATAACACAGAAACGAATTTTGAGTTATCATCGACGATTTTTTCAGTAATTAACTTGGTGTTTAATGGAATGGATGGAAAAACCTACCAAGAAAATAAAAACCTACAAATTTTGGTAGGAAGCTACCAAAAACGGTAACTCTGTTTATGATGTGTCTACGTCGTAAAAAAGCAGAAGTTTATTGGGATGTGTATTACACACGGCTCAAGGAATACAATAATATTACCAGAGCGGCAAAACGTGCCTCCTGCAAGCTTTTCTGCGAACAGGTCGATGGCGTTAATGACGCTGCCAAGATAAAAATGTTTCTCTCAAAAACCCATGTCCAAACTGAAACTTTAGTAGACGACATGGGAGTGAGAGCAGAGACAATGTAGGATATGTTGATGCTTTTGATGAAAACCCATTTCCACAGGATACGAAGGGACTCACGGAGACACCGGAATCTTGGAATAATGACGTTGATCGAAGGTTAATAAAAACGGAATTTATGGCGAAGGAATCCTTGAGGAGCTTCAAACCATTTTAGTCACCCGGACCTGATGGGATATTGCCTAGTCTGGCTAAAATTTTCATAGCGTGCCTAGGACTTACGTATACTCCGAAAGCCTGGCAGGAGGCAAGGCAAGTTATGCGACACCAAAGGCCTACAGACCCATAAGCCTTACGTCCTTTCTACTCAAAACCATGGAACGTATTGTGGACACCTTGATAAAGAGTAGGACAACCAGCGAACTGCTCAAATACAAACAGCATGCCTACGTCAAGGGACGGTCGGTGGAGACTGCCCTGCACGAGATTGTGCATAAAATAGAAAAATCCTTCGATGCCAAAACGTACACACTGGCGGTATGCATTGACATCGAGGGGGCTTTTAACAATGTGCGGACCGACACACTGATCCAATCCTTAGACCAGTACCGGGTGGACCCGGTCCTTAGAGACTGGATGAACCATATGATAAGGAACAGATGGATAAATTGTGTGTCCCATGGCATAAATATAAGGGAGAAAGTGACACAGGGCACGTCACAGGGGGGCATTTTATCACCACTCCTATGGGTGACCACGATAAATGACCTATTACGGCTGCTGGCTGATGAGGGATTTGAACCCGTCTGCTCCGCCGACGCTGTTATAATACTTCTAAGGGGTAAGGATCCGAACGAGCTATGCAGAAGGGCAGAAAGGTTCTACCATATGACTGGGCTAGACCCAGAGGTCTCAATGAATATGCTGATATATGCCAGTTCATGAGGAAGACGAAGGTGGGCCAATTTAACGCACGACGTTTCCTCAATAAGACGATTTCGATATCTGTAAAGGTCAAATACTTAGGTGTGATCTTGAACGGGAAACTGAATTGGAAGTATCACATTCAGGAGCGTACTGGGAAGGCTCACAGATGTTGGGCACTATGTAGACGGGCCGTAGGTTCGAAATGGGTCCTGAATCCGAGGATAGTCCACTGGCTCTACAGGAGCGTGATAAGACCAATACTTACTTACTCCTCAGTAGTTTGGTCGATTGCTATGAAGGAAAAGTGCAACATAAAGACCATACAACAGGTTCAGAGAATATGTTGTCTTGGATAGGCGAAGCAATGAGGACCACGCCCACTAGGGCACTGGAAACTATTTTAGATATCCGACCCATTGACATACAGATTAAGTGTGAGGCAGCCACCGCGGCTATGAGACTAAAGGCGATGGGAGAATGGATTGAGGATGGGAGCAGCTCATACTATCGCGGTATAATCGAGGCGACGATAGGAAACCTGGAAGGAAGGGAAGAGGTTTCCGATCGGATACCTGAGATGAACCTTGAAGTCGACTGCGAGGCACTGCTGTCATCGGCACGGTCTAGGATTGACGGAATCCTAGTATTGACATCTGGAAGATCATGTTACAAGGATGGATCAAAGCTAGAGGACAGAGTGGGCCTGGGATTGAGAACACAGGAACTTTGAGATTTGTTTTAGACTGCCTGACCATAATACGGTCCTGAAGGCGGAGATCCGGGCGATCACGGAATGCGTAAAGTGGTGTGGTGCTAACGCGAGGACGTCGAGTGTGAACATCTTTACCGAAAGTAAAATTGCCATAAGGGCAATAACAACCAGGACGGTAAGGTCACGAACAGTCTTGCAGTGTAAGAAGGAGATTAACGCCTGCTCTGAGGATGGCAAAATCCGCATCGTTTGGATGCCGGGCCATAACGGAGTAAGACGATTTGTCGTTAAAGGCCAGATGACTGCCGCCAATAAACTTGGTTAACCCGAAGCCTTTCGGGACGACGCCGTCCGAGTTAAGGGAGTGGGCGACGAATGCGCATGCAACATTGTGGAACAGCGAACCGGTCGGTAGGACGGCGAAAATCCAATGGGGGATCGAGATCGTGAGAAGACGAGGCTATTACTGAAAGGAAGCAAGGAGGTCAGTATACCTATTGCTATCATAATGGGACACATAGGACTACGAGCTCACTTATGTAAAATCGGTGCGGCAAGTGATAGCATGTGTAGGGCATGCGGGGAAGATGATGAGACGTTGGAGCATTTCCTTTGTCATTGCCCGGCTTTCGCGTCTAACAGATATCGGCACTTAGGTGGCAACACAATACCAGACATGAACCAACTTAATGATTTTGTAAGTAGCACGGAATTCCTAACTTAAAATTTTCTTTTTAGAGGTTACTTTATAGTTTTTAGAGCGCACAACAAGCCGACTACTGGCTTAGGTGTACGTCCATAGTGGCATGGGGCGGATTAATATCTGCACCCTTTTTTCAACCTAACCTAACCTTATGATGTGTCTATAGCTAGAGGCGCAATTTTCTGTGTCTGTTTTGTTTATATTGTTATTTTTATATTGTAACTCAGTATGCGTTTGATTGTTACGCCCTCTTTAGTTTTTTTAACCTGATGGTGGCAATCGATGGAAGGCGAAACACTGTTAGACCTTGCGCCTTGTGTTCAGTAAATAAAGCGATTATTAACAAAAAGGTCGACTAAACGTAAGAGTGCTAAGATGCAAATACCCGCAGGACCCATGGCTCTGAGTATCTTGATTTTTTAGGCACCAGTTTGGAAACAATTGAAGAAAAAAATTGAAAAAAAAAAAAACATATAAGGGTGCCTGTTCTTAGAAGGTTTAGAAACGTAGTTGGAAATAAGATAGACAGAAAAGAAGGAATAGAGAACAAATAGATAAGGTGTTGTGTTAAAAACATTTATTATTATATTTTCATTTGAATTGTTACAAAAAAGCAAAAAACAGACAAATTAATAAGTTAAATCTTAACAAGTAATAACACACACATAGAACATAATCACAAATATTTTATGGTTTTCTCATTCATATACACACTGTTTTATGATAGGTTTTGTTTTGAATCTCTTTTTTTTTGTTTTTGTTTTTCTTTCTTTCTTTAAAGCTAACACATGGGGCATGCACGGTGTATGTTGTATGGTGTGGAAAAACATTTTAAATTACAACTATTAACTGACTATACATACACATACACACATATCTTTATGTAAATATTTATGGTATATAATAATGGATTGTATTTTCTTGCTCACTATGTATTGTAAATTACATACTTGTGTATGTAGTAGTAGTAGTAGTAGCAGTAGAGAAGGAGTTGAGAGATGAGATAATGCTGCCTTTTAAGTAAATAATATGGGTGTTGGTGAGTGAGGTCTCTCGGATATATGCCCAGTCCCATGCCAGGAGGGAGCCATGTGAGATGAAGGAACTGTCTCGTTTCGCTCTATGCTCAGGTAAATAAATGTACGTATATATGTGTTGAGTTACTTTCCGACAGGATTGAATTATGGCACCGAGGAGGCATAGCTCAACGGCAGCTCCCTTTCTTCGCTGGTGATTTGAGAAAAACAAAGAACAAATCACACAAACTTGGGCTTTTGAGTTTCTAAATTAAAGCTTTTTTTTTTGTCATACATTCTCAACAGAGAACCGAACGCATGCACGGGCGTCAATAACAATCACAAAGGGGCTCTTGAGAGCAGAGAGATAAATATCTGGCGGTACTTAAGAATAATGAAACTATTTGATGTCTTTGAACATTTGCTAATCTATCGAACGCAGGAAGAAGGAGGCATCATCTGAGATTCTTTTAATTCCTTTTGTTTTGTTTGTTTGTTTGTTTGTTTTGGATATAAGACTAGGTGAGTTGTTTTTTATTTTTGTATTTTTCGGTAGTGTATCTTCTTAGTCTAGAAAAAAGTTGATGAGCTTAAATTATATTTCGTTACGAGTTAGAAATTACAACCACATGTGTTTCTTTTTGCATTCCGTAGTTACCTTACAGTGCTATAGCACTTCAGTGTTGCCGACCAACCCATGAGGCATGGGCGAGCCTTAGCACTCTCTTCTTTCACTTAAGTCTATTAAATGATCTATTCCTAGCTCTATCAATTGTTCAAATACATACGCACATATGTATGTATGTAGTACCTAATTTATGCTATTTTTTCTTAAATTTTTAAAACTACTTACCATGGGGGGTAACACATTTACATACAATTTCCACTATTGCATTCGCAATGCATGTTTCCTTCCACCATCAACAAAATTGGTGTGCCCCCATGACCATCTTCGTCGCATAACGACGACAGATGAACTAAATAAACATTTTAGATTCTATGAAATTTCAATACCACCAACTCCACACTTCAGATTCTGAATATTCCTATGTAATCACGACTACTTCTACGAGTTACCACAAACATAATACATACACATACCTATAACAACTAGTCAACCTTTTTGCTTTTAAATTTAAATATAAAAATTATGGTTTTAACGGTGTTTAACTTAAATGAACTTTAAACTTTGCCTTTATAATATTTGCATCGATCCATCCATTCCATCCCATCATAAGTACAAAGTCGAGCACAGGGAAAAACTGAAAACGATCAATGGTCCAGGCTTGGAGAGGTAAAACTTTTTTGGTTATGTTTTTTTTTTTGGAAATCTCAAACTTAAAATTCGTTCTAAACGTAAAACCTGGGTTTTTGTTTTGCTTTGTTTTCAAACTAAAGGGGTTTTATATGCTTTCGTGAAACGAAAGTTATTGAATAGCACAGATCTGGCACTACATTCCAAACTAATTTTTTCTGTATGATTTCTTGCAGGGTTTCAATCAAATGTCATTGTCAGTGTAAGAGTGAACATAGAACAGGGACGAAAACGCATCCGCTTGCTATACCAAGTTTCAACTCTCATAGTAGGGAGATTCTTTAGCAACAATTGATTGATCATCCACATATTCAATGTTTCAAGAGTTTCGAAATGATGGTCCTTTACTGGGTTCGTTTTGCTTATGTGGTAACGCCGGGGGCTGTAGTCGCATTATTGGAAATACTTGTGTTTGAACGGGCTGGGGAAATTCCCGACAAACGGGAGCCAACCTGCAGACTGTACTCATTGGATGTGGACGATGACGTGTTGGCAGTTTGGAAGAGGGTAAGGAAACCATTTGTTGCTACACAAGTTCGAGATTCAAATTCCTTCTCCATTATTTGCAATGCCTGCAAGAAAGAGATGCGTTTGATTGAGAAAGGCTCTGATTTAAGGGATTGCTCCACGCTTACCATTGTCTTGTGTTCTGCAAAACTATTGCGCACGGATTCATGCTGCTTGCGCAATTCTTCGGTGCGTTGTTCGTATACATTCATTAGACGGGAGCGTTCTGCAACTCCACGTTCCACCACAGAGCTTCGGACTTCTCGCTTCATGCTGGTCAAGAAAGAAAAAAAAACATATTAGTTTTTTTATGTTTTCGGTCTTTAGGACCGCAGTAAAAAAAAAATATGCGTCAGAATTGGCCAGACTATTTCTTGCCATAGGCGAAAACCAAGGGACCTTTTTAGATAAAACTTTATATGGGTAGTGAGTTTATAACAGTGGTCTATATACACAATGGTATCCAATTTGGAAAGAAACTGCGCTCGGTAGATCTTCAGGAAACCTCAGTTATTGGAGCTCTTAAGGCATTAGTTATCATTGACGTTGAATGATATTATTGTACTCAGTTTTGTAACCTCTAGATGGCGTAACAGTTGTGCGACTAAAAGAGACAATTGGCCACCACCCAGCGTTTTCAGCAATTTGTTGTTGTTGTTGTAGCAGTGTGGTACACTGAGGCGGCCTTGCCGATGAAGGAATCCATAGGGTCAATCCGGTACGTACAACCGGCTGTCATGGTATTGTAATCCATGTTTTACCCCCATTTTGTGTAAATTATAACAATATTGGTAGCCCACCGGTATGATTGTGATAAAAATTTAAACAAATGCACTTTGTTGAAGGGCACATGTGTTCTTAGGTTATAAACCGATTTGCACCATATTTACCACGGATGTTGAATGTCATAACCGAACATTACGTGCAATATTTCAGTCAACGCCATTGTAGGATTGTATATTGTATATATATATATATATATATATAAGTATTGGGTTGCCCAAAAAGTAATTGCGGATTTTTCATATAGTCGGCGTTGACAAATTTTTTCACAGCTTGTGACTCTGTAATTGCATTCTTTCTTCTGTCAGTTATCAGCTGTTACTTTTAGCTTGCTTTAGAAAAAAAGTGTGAAAAAGTATATTTGATTAAAGTTAATTCTAAGTTTTATTAAAAATGCATTTACTTTCTTTTAAAAAGTCCGCAATTACTTTTTGGGCAACCCAATATATTCTAAATCCGTGATGGTCACACTAACACTTGCCCTCCATCTATCGGTGTAAAATCTAAAAAAGATTTTTCAGCGGGGCCTATCCCCTCCTAATGCTGGCGACATTTGTGAGGTAATTTGCCATGTAAAAACTTCTCCCCAAAGAGGTGTCGCACTTCGGCACGCCGTTCGGACTCGGCTATAAAAATGATATTAACGAGTAATAGTAATTAACGACTGCGTAGGATCATACACCGAGATGCAACAGAATCGGACTCCGTCAAGGTTGGACGTGGTAAGCCTAATGTGGTCTACCATTGTCTCGCATATTTGGCTCTGTGTTGACCAATGTTCAAGTAAGACACGAATCGGGTAAGATGCATCGACACTCTGTAAACGTACCACCAGATAATGATGATGATAATATCGCCACCGATTCAAAGGACAAGAAAAATATTGAATTACCAGTTGGATGGCAACTGGAAGTAGTAGCAGCGAACGAACTAATTTCGAACCCAATTTTCGGACGAGACTCAGAAATGTCCTACGGACGGGCTCTTGCACCATGACAGGGCAGAATGAGGCTTTTTTAAATAGACCGGTTGTTCTCTGATCATCGTGCAACAGGTAGTGATGTTGGCCTCCATATTTGTGGCAGACCTTCCGACTACGACTATCTATAGCCTGATGGTATTTGGCCAAGCATCGCGAGCAGTTCCGATGTTTGGCAATGGTTTCGACACGAAGGCTTAAAGACACTTCCAGAAATGTCTTCCGCTTTCCAAATGAGTGCCAGAGCCCGCATACGCGACAAGCATATCGGTGGGAATGAGAGCATCCAAAACGGCCGCAGTAACGGACGCATGCTCAGATCCACTGTTACAAATGTGACTCCACAAAATTGGACTTAGAACGAGCTTACCTCTTTCCTTACATGACCTTTAAGACGAAATCGAGTTCATATTTTAATATATCTCTTCTTTAGACGAAATTTGAGTCAAGTATCTTCAATTTATTGTATCATACAATAAGTTCGAATTTTTTAAATTAGTGTTGCTCTTAGACTCCTGGCCCCTAAATTCTATATCATGGTGATACTCTCCCAAATGCCCTTAAGTTGAGTTCGACATTGTTATTGTGGTTCTCTATGTTCGTCATCCTCTGAATTGCACAGGTTGGAATCCCGAGCTCCGATTTAACCGATTTCTACCATCACCACGATAAGCTTAACTGAGAGCTACCGAGCGCATCCAAAGCTTGGGGAGGGTGGAATGATCCGTTTACGGAGTTGCTGCAACTGAAGTAGCAGACAATCAGCGGTATCGAGTGTAGAGTCTCAGTGAGAAGCTGGCGGCTGTTGTAACACTAAAATACTGACCGCCTGTGATGCTCGATGTGATAAGGCGAGTTATTGGCGCCTTACAAAACTAATGGTCATAACGTTTCTGCTGCGATCGGTTCTATGGACTAAAACAAGCTTGCTCACCTAGTCCATATTGACCAGAGTCAATATGGACTTGTGGCTGCAAGAACAACTATCAAATACTGTTATGTTGAGTTCCTCATTGTTCGTTTGAGTGGTTTGGGATAGTGTACTTTCTAGATGAGGTGGGCCAAATTTGGATAAGTACCTGATCGGTCTATATGCCTGCATAAAAATAATACGTTTTTATGAAAAATCCCACTTATGTGAAACATGATGGAAATAACTATTCATTTGTGATGTCATTCAATGCCATTGAATTCGCTTAAGTGAAAATCGCTAAGCTGAAAATACCGCTAAACTGAAAAGGTTTTACACCCAAGTTGGGTGGTTTATGGGCCAGTCATGGCTCCAAGAAAGGCACGGGATAGCTGTGAGCACCACACAAGCTGGAACATTGAGGTCCGTTCGGTGTGGTGTTCATTGCTGTCACGAGAATGTTAGCTGCGAGCTACCGTGCGCGTCCACAGGTTGCGGATAGTGGAATGCTCCATACGGAGAACTGCAACGGCAGTCGCGGACAATCACCGGTATCAAGCGGAGAGTCTCAGTGAGAGGCCGAGCGGCACCGGCACTTGCACAAATACTGAGTGCTTTTAATGCTAGATATGACAAGGCGAGTTATTGGCGCCTTTATATAACCAATGGCCACGAGCTTGCTCACCTACAGGAGCTTGACGAAGGGTTTTTTCTAAGCCCTTCATACTCCTGTTAAAATTTCAACAAAATTTAACAATAAATGCACATTTTATGGGCTAAAGACCTTATATCGGGAGGTCGGTCTGTATGACAGCGATATCGAAATATAGTCCGATATTGCTCATCAATAACTTAACCTGCGTATGGAGGAAATACGGGTCTGTGTCAAATTTCAACTTAATGTCTTAATTTTTAATGACTGTAGCGTTATTACAACTATTACTGTCCATGAACATTCCACTAAGGAACAGGGGCAAACTTCTCACATATCAATGAGTGTAGTTTAAGCTCAATGATAAGGGGCTTCCTTTTTATAGCCGAGTCCGAACGGCGTGCCGCAGTGCGACACCTCTTTGGAGAGAAGTTTTACATGGCATAGTACCTCACAAATGTTGCCAGCATTAGGAGGGGAAAACCACCGTTTAACATTTTTTCTGATGGTCTCGCCAGGATTCGAATCTAGGCGGACATGCTAACCTTTGCGCTACGGTGGCCTCCACAAATATTTTGTAAGAAAACTTCTAAAGGTGCTATCACACTATATGTGTTTGTGTTATGAGTCACAAGCGAAGAAATGCCTCTGGTGGGCGGGCTTAACACCCCAAGCTCCCCTCTCTCCTAGAATTTGAAACAATTCATTGTTTAAGGGATAAAAGGATGGGAGCACAAACCTTACGATTGCAATGTGTAAGCCCTCTCTGAATGTTACATGCCTTCCTCGGTTTGAGAAGGCCTGGTGCGTTGTTTTTGTTTTTAAGATACCGTCTCGAGCAACAACAAAACATTCCATTTTTGGGTGTAACACTAGAGTACGAGAATCTAATTCGCGAAACATAAACTATAAATTGGTGTTCTGAATCATAAAATGAATACCAATTATCTTCCAAAGTACCTAAGAAGTGACAACTACACTTCTAAATGGGTGCAGGTTTGATGTCGACAAGACTCGATTAGTGAACCATATAATAGACAATCCCATGACAGCCGGTGTTTTACACTGAGGCGGCAGCCCTTGCCAATGAAGAACTTCATCTGGTTAATCCGGTACGTACAACCGGGTGCCATGGGATTGCATGACAGCTACCAGATTGACCCGTTGGAGTGCTTAATCGGCAAGCGTTACCGCCTCAGTGTGCAACACACGACCACAATAACAAAAACAACAACAATAAAATAGCATTATCACATCGCTTTTATAGGTATATGAAATTTTTATTGCAACACACTTACCGCACAAGTTCATCCTTGTCTTTGTGTACTAAAGCCAGATTTTTCACTTCAATCTTTCGGGCCTCTTTCAGCTGATGCATAATTTCATTGTTGACTCTATCCAGAGAGCTTTTCAATTGTTTATTTTGAGATTCTTGAGAATTTTGCAGCACCTTCTCGGCAGCGGTATAGACTATTTCATGATATTTCTTTTGTATGTCCTGATATTGCTGAATATATTGTCGACAGGCCAAGAGCATCCTTTCATCGACACTACCGTCCGTTGCTGACACGGCTTCAGCACTGTTTTCTCCATTGTTCTCACCCACATCCCTTACACAGGGGGGCACTTCTACTGAGGACTCACTGTTTGAAGAAGACAAACAAGATCTGAGTACGTAAAGTAAAATGACACACATTAGAATGATTGACACACGAAGAGATTCGTACTTACAGATTTTTATTGCTAATACGTTTTACCAATTTACTGGCGAACTTGGTTTTCTTACTGCTCTCCAGGGGACTAGACTTGGCACCAGTTATCTTTACCTTTTCCTTATCGTGTTTCTTACGCAAGGTGTCCAATTTCTTTTCCATTTCCAGGCGTTTCTCCCGCACCGTTTTGTGCTCCAAGATCTTGTCCAATGGCTCAGCCGTCAAGGACTCCACATCGAATTGCGAGGATTCGATTTGTTTTATGGATGTAGAGGTCTGGGCAGTAGAGTCCAAGGAGTGCTGATGTTGTATGCTTTGCATAGTGTTGTTCACCACACAATCTCCAGTGTCACGAGATGTCGACACCTCCGTATTTAAGGCGGCCGAGGCCGAGATGCTGGATCTGTGCTTAGGACTAATCGTACTGGACTCAACGGGCCGCAGTTCCTTTTTCTGGCCACCTACTTGAACGAAAACGACTTGGGTTTTTTAAGATTGGTACATCAAGAGTGGTGGGTGGATTTGTTGGTTGGTTGGTTGGTTGGGTTTGGTTTGGTTTGGTTTGGTTGTGGGGGTTGTTAGAATTCCCAGTGTTGTTGGAAGTTTCAACATGTTATGTGTGTAGGTAGAGTGTTTGTAGTAAGTTTTTTTTTTTTTTTTGAAAATTAATAAACAAAAAAATACACATTTAAATACCTGTTAAAATTAAAAAAGAAAAACATTTCTCTATGGGCATGGACAGTTTCTAAGCCATATGTCAAAGCTGTATGTGTATGAATTTTAATATGGTTTGATAAACTGTTGCGCTATCACTGTTTGAAGCATGACCCTTATCTGAAAAGGAGTATTGCCGGGTGGATTCTAAGAAGTAGCTCAATTTTCAGAAGATAGGTACAAACCAACCGAGCCAAGAAAGTGTGTCTAGAGGATGGTGATTTTTAAAATTGGATAATGGTGGAATGACCGTTTTCCTTGAAATACGTCTATGTCGTTGAGCGATTGGATCAAAACATTTCAGAATGCTCCTTACAAACTGCAGCGGTAAGAAGTTTAGCCCCATGAAATTGCACCCCAAAACGAAAATATGCCCCAAACAGGTTTAAGGGGAACAAAAAATAAACTCTTGGGGCATAGTTTTTCTTTTCCGGGGCCTTTTTTCAAGCAGCAATTGGAACCAATTAAATTTTTCCTCAAATCAAATATTGGGGTATATTTTCAATTTACTATGGGCCCTTATTTCACTAGTTTGGGATTCAAATGTATTAATTTTTCTACAAAAACTGCAAATTGGGGCACTTTTTATGCGGACCCTTGTGACTCGTCTCAAAAAAAAATTGTAATTTGAAAATTTGAAACTTTTAGCCTGCGTGGCCTATAAATTAAGAAACGAAATATTTTCAAACAATCGCGCGGTTCAATTAATTTTTCTTACAAAATCGGACGATTGTTGAAAATTCGGATATGTACGTCCTGACACATCCAAAAAAAATTGAGCATTTTTTTTCAATTTATTCCGGCTACGTGCAATAAAAATTAAAAATATTTTTATCGGCGGCGTTTTTTACTAATTTTACCACAAAACATATATATTGCATATTTTGTGTTGTTTTAACATAGTGTTTATATTCATTAATCGTTGGCTAAGTACTAGGTCACCCTGGACCCTGATTATACACCGGATACAAATCCGGCACAATAATCAATCACTGTTCAAATGAAATTGAGAAATTATGTAGAACATGCGGTTATGAATTGCGATTACAGGTTTACAGTTTAGTTGCGCAACGAAGTGTTATTGCAAAATTGAGATAATGCTGAGGAAAAGTAATTTCGTGAACTCACATGAGTTTGTTACGTCTTCTTCGTTGAGAATAGGTTCCGTGTCCTCCTGCAAAACTGCTAGCTGCTTGTCACGTTTCTCCAACTCATTCTGATACTTGATGGGATTGGCCAATGCCTCTGCAAATATGGCGATATCATCGGGAACATAGTCCTTGACAATGATGCACAGAAACAGGGAGGTCAAAGGCAGAGGTTGTCCTAATTCATTGCGTAAACTTAGATGTCTATAACCGGGTCGCAAACCTATAACAGGTAAAACCCGATGGCCAATGAACTTGCCACCCTCTTCGTAAGCTGCAATGCGTATACTAGCCAAAGCTGGCAGAACAACCTAAAACGTTGGACATTTGTTTTTAAACCTTCCTTTCTTCTTCAGAAATAAACATACCTTCTTAAAAATAAAGGGTTCTTCGTCGTATACAGGATTTAGTCCATTATCTCGAACAATCTTGGTGCGAAACCTTTTGCGTACCGTATCTGCTGGCAAGCCAAACATGTCAACCTCCACATACGAGCCAATTCTTTTATCGGAAAGAAATTGGCCCGATAACACAGTGATGGATACAGAACCAGCAATGATACCATCGACCTGAAACAAAATGATGCGTCGATGCTGAAAGTGTTAATGTAAGAAAGATGTGCTCCACTTACGGTACTCTCTGCAAATGGATCCAAACGCCGATCTGTACGTCTCATGAATTCCGGCTTTAACAGATAACCCGATCTGCCATTGTACTCGAATATGCCCAGATTAAGTTGCATGGCTAAGTCCAAAGTTTGAAAATTCAACGCCACCAACTGACAACCGGCATTCCAGAAGAGTTGAGGCATAAAATTAGAGCTGTCAAATCGAGTGCCAGCGGGATACACCCTAGATAGCTGATGTTTGTTGTAGTTAACAAACTCTATGGGCCTTTCCTTTAGCAACGTTGTTGCCTGTTTCTCATCGAACGAAGACATTTCATAGCAGCGATTTTTCTCTAAAGCAGACAAAGAGACAATGTCAATAAGGGATTGCACTGCAATTCCAGAAATCGAAATACAAACTTTCTGAGTTTTCAAATGAGCTAAAATGTATGGGCTGCACATAGTTCACCAGTGCCGAGATCTCAGCACCGGCTTCAGTTTCTTTTTGTGCCTTTTCTGGTGGCGGCTCATTGCCACTGGGTAAAATGGGAGTGGTATTTGGAAGAGATTCATCATCGCTGGAACTGTCGGTGTCTGATGAACCAGTGCTATCCTTGGAGCTTTGTCGCAATTGCTATAAATGTATGGCGTTAATTGTTTTTTGAAATTTAGTTTGAAATGAGCGGCTTATGAGTTGAAACCCACCTGTAGGGGAGGTGCATGATTGCTGCCATTGCCAATATCACCATTTGTTGTTATAGCTGGTGTGCCGCCATCTTCTTGGCCCGAAGACTGCTGTAAACTTCCTGATGAGGGCATAGTCTTATTGGAAGCATCGACTGCACATTAAAAAATAAAAGTTGAAATATTAAAATTACAGGTTATTATCACTAAATAATTAACTCTCGAAATTTCGCTGCAATTAACAACAAAGAACGATAAAACATTTTGTCTTTGTTTAGTGTGAATACACGATAACCTCACGAAGTCATTGTGTGAAAAACCTAGGAGTCTGTAGCTTTAATCCAAAGTTTACGACAATCTCCTTTACTGATAAGATCAACACTTACATACCCGGACTACTCAAATGGAATGATATGCCACAGGGTATATTTTTACGACTAACGCAGCAGCCACGACGTCCCTGTATAATACATACTGCACCCATAAGTGTAGAAACGTCTCTGGGGGGTGGGCTAAGTAGACCGGACAATAGATTTAGCCCGCCACAGAATATTAAAAACCTCGTTGAATTCGATAAAATTAGCTAATTTTTTGCTTCTCAAAGGGTGTTAGACCACACATACACACAACCCGGACCGGAGACCACCTTAGCGCAGAGGTTAGCAATAGAATCCTAGCGAATGCTCTATAAAGGAGGCCCTTTATCATTGAGCTTAAACTTGAATCGGACAGCATTCATTGACGTGTTCATGGGCAAATTTGCATTTGCAGTGGGTCTTAGTAACAGTATGCAGATGAGGCTGTCACTATGGTGGGAGGTATATATCTTTCTACCATTACATAACTCGTTTATATAGCTCCGAATCACGCCCAAAAAAAGCGGCTTGTACTACTAACCAGGAACTAGATTCATGGCCCATGAAGAGTTTTCTCTAGCCTGCAAGAGACTGATTGATTCAGTCTTGTCTTCACAATATACTGCATGTTTAGAGATGTGGTTTTGACGATTCTTTCCTAAAGGTTGGTTTAGAGTTCTGTATAGAGCAAATATAACAAGCTAATGGGGAATGTCTCTGAAGCGATTAATTGCACCCCATCGAAAGCATTCAATACCATACTCGGTCTGAAGTCATTACACGTCTACGTTAAGCACACAGCAACCAGAATTGCGCTTAATCATTGGCTGGTGGTTCATAAGAGTTTATACACTTCTCAATTTTGCAGGTACGGTTCAGCTATAGTAATGGTTGGTACAACGGACTTACTTTAATGATAACTTGAACTTTGTTTCCCCACAATGGGGGTTTGATGTGGAGGACCTCGCACTTTTCTGAGCCCTAGGTATATATGTATGGATCAAAGACAATAGGAATATTGGGCTAGGGATCTTAATTGTGATTAAACTCTTAGAAATTTGGGAGTTTTGAAGGCCCATTGATGGATGAAGCGTTTCTAGGGGGATATTTTAAGCATTTTGCGAGTTATATTGGGTTGCCCAAAAAGTAATTGCGGATTTTTTAAAAGAAAGTAAATGCATTTTTAATAAAACTTAGAATGAACTTTAATCAAATATATTTTTTTTTACACTTTTTTTCTAAAGCAAGCTAAAAGTAACAGCTGATAACTGACAGAAGAAAGGATGCAACTACAGAGTCACAAGCTGTGAAAAAATTTGTCAACGCCGACTATATGAAAAATCCGCAATTACGTTTTGGGCAACCAATAGATACGATCTCGAAGAAATGGTGACTGTCGAACGTCAACAATCCATTTTAACATGCGGGCAACGTTTAAGTCTCTGGTCGAAGCTCGTAGAGAATAATATGGAATACCTTCGGACTTATGGATTGCAGGATTGCTAAGGCTCTATCGTTCACTTTTTCGTGAATATCACTTACACAGACAATGGAAAAACAAGTTTCCCACGTCCATTCTATTAGGGAACAGTACTCAGTGCTGTCCGATTTAAGTTCAAGCTCAATGATAAGTACCTCAGTTTTTAGCCGAGTGCGAACGGCGTGCCGCCGGGCGACACCCCTTTTGGTGAAAATTATTTACATGACTGTTATGCATGCATATGGAAGGATAACATTTTGTATCGGAATGAAGGCAAAGGTTAATAGTTAAACAGATTATCCTCTGTTACAGTCAGTCTCTTTTCACTCTGGCCTAATGCAAGGGCCAGAGAATTCAAATTCAAAAGAACACTCGCAAAGGATTACTGTTCTCTCCTTCTATTATATAACATTTCTGTAAAGTCAAATGAATCTAATGTCACACAATGGGATGGGAAAAAATAAGTGGAAATAAGTCTGCCATTTTGGAGCGGATAGAGATATCTTCATGAAATTTTTCATGGTTATAGCTGAGGTGTTATCCAGTTTATATGCAAAACTTCCTAGAAGTCCCTGGGGCCCATTGGTGGGCCTTCAAAGTTGGTCACCTCGGCCCCACAAAATTTTGATCGGACTGTAAGATATCTCTATCCGTTCCAAAATGGCAGACTTATTTCAACTTATTTTTTTTCCATTCCACTGTGCGCCGTTAGACTAGCTAGCGTCAACCTGGATCTAATCAAATTTATATCAAACTGCCTTTATTCGGTCATAAATTAGCTTCAACGCCTCTGCAAAAGAAAAGGCATACTGGAAATTTAAAGCGGCTATAAGGTGGTCCTGGAGGCCACCGTAGCGCAGAGGTTAGCATATCCGCATATGATGCTGAACGCCTGGGTTCGAATCCTGGCGATACCATCAGAAAAAATTTTCAGCGGTGGTTTTCCCATCCCAATGCTGGTAACATTTGTACCAGGTATTATGACATATAAAATTACTCTCCAAAGAGGTGTCGCACTACGGCACGCCGTTCGGACTCGGCTAAAAAAGGAGGCCCCCTTATCATTGAGCTTAAACTTGAATCGGACTGCATTCTTTGATATGTGAGATTCCTTAGTGGAATGTTTATGGTCAAAATTTGCAATTTGCAATAAGGTGATCCTATTTGAGCCTAACTTAAACTCTTCCATCTTAAAAGTGTCTTTAGTGAAGGTTCAGTCGTTCAAATGAAAAGAAATGTTTACATTTACCTTTCTAAGAAATTTTAATCAAACTTGGACATACATTAGGGATACTGGAAGCGGTGATTTTTTAAATTATCAATGACTAGCATTTGACACTTACCTGAGTTTGCCGATATCAATTGTTTATTATTAAGCGCCGCTGCACCACTCTTCTTATGGTGATGATGGTGGTGGTGATGATGATGGTGTTTCTTCTTATTCTTTATGATAATTTTACGCTTTAGCGATGACGGTGGCGGCAACTCGACATTTGGTTCAAGCGGATGTGAATCTAAGGGTTTATCTAGCAACATTTCCCCAAATATTTCTCGACAATAATTTGCAATTTTAGCCTACATTTATAATAAAAAAAAATAACAGTGATAGAAGGAAGCTGTTAAGGGTCTACGATACTTAGGAAAATCAAAGGTGAATGTCCAAATACAATACATAAACATTTAAAAGGGTTTTTTTACTTTAAGAGAGATTTAAACACAAAGTGGCCAAATACTACACAAGGGAATGTTGTATTCCCTTTTTTGAAGTGTATTTTACTTTCGAATCTTTTACTTTCCGCCCATTGTTCTATATTAGAAGTATACTAAGGACAAAAACATGTAGAGACTTAAATTGGTTAATTGAAGATGGTTCAGAGCGTCAAAATGTATTCAATAGAGGGATTTTTAGTTAATGTTCATACATATCGGGTAAAATTTAAAGTATAGCTTGTACTGCCACATGACTAAGCTTATCTACATAGCTAAGTTACAATTACACATACCTGCTGCCTTGGATTACAATGGTTCTCAAAACTTAACACCACCGGAAGCTCTGACGTTTTAAAAGCACTCTCCGCTATGGCCTCCAGCACATCTTTAGCGAAGATTTCCGGTACAAAGGTGTAGCCATGAACAATGACCGGCTCATCTGTGCGTCCGTTCCAAAAATCCAGCTCCACACATCTAAGAAAAATACCACACGTTAGAATGTGCGTGGGGAAAGCACAATTATGTCACATTACCTGCAGCCTGCCAACAAGCACTGACGATAAATTTCCACTGAAGACTTTCCCGTCAACTGATGGCCCGTCAAATATGTATTGTGCGATGAGTTGATAAAGTAATGAGACAGTGGTTGGTTCATATCGTCGCTTAGATCCCATTTGTTCGAAGCCATGATAGGATTGTCATCGGACATTAGGTACCTGAGAATAGATTTTAGATCATTAATGGATAACAATAAACCACTTCTATAAGTTGTGATACAAAATGGAGAATTAAATTGAATAATGGCTTCAACTTTGGATCATATTTTGTTAGCCGTTTTTGGCATTGGCGAGTGTATTAGTACAGGGCAGTTTATTGCTAAAACTGTGGTTTTTCAAAGAGCCATTTCAAGTTTTCTTTAATTTTACAAATTTGAATGAAATCTGTTTCGAAGATCTTTGGAGCTGCGAAAATTAAATGAACATCGGGCGACATTATATATATGCTAGCCGATAATGACTCAATAAGTGAAAATCGGAGAACATATATGTATATAGGATATATCTGAACCGATTTCTGCTAATTTAAAAAGGCTTGGTCTTAAGGCCAAACAAATTGCATGTTGGTACTTTTATAACAATGTAACAGGGACATGGACGGACATGGCCAGACCGACTCAGAAACTGATGCTGAGCCGTCTGGTTACTTAGTTATTGCCAAAAAATTAGAAAAGTTTTCCACTTTGGCGATTTTCTAGAATATCCCACTCTTACTATAGCTGAGACTCAAAAATCAGTAGAATGCTATAGGCTTTCTCTACAAACGGCTTAAAAATACTGCTAGAAACGACGTTTTGGTCTTTTGGTAGTGTCTTCGAATGACACCTCTTATAGAGAAGTTCTGCAATTGTGAAATACTCTTAAATATCCTCAGCGCTTGTAACCATTGTTGACAAATTGCATTCGGAACTGTAGTAGACGTTCATACTTACCATTGTACGACGACAGTTTCCGTGGACAGGTACAATATGCAATATTTTGTGTGAAATAATGTGAGACATAGAGTAAAAATTGTTTGCTTTTGCAACATTGATGTGGATTGTATCCAATGTACATAAACAACTGAACTATGTGTCCCTCGAACAAACTCATACCAAGCGAAGCTACACCAATAGTTCGAGTGACACAACCATTGTCGTAGTAACTTGACATTTTTTATTTCTTTCGTTATACCCTAATAGGTGATTCGTTGAGATCCTGACATCAATAGAAAATACTCATGTTCACTTGGCTCCTGCATTTTTAATGAATGCAGATGAGAGCAGGCATCTAAAGTCAAGATTTTATTATTGCGTCCTTGATGCCTCTAAAGATAGACATTTCCGAATGGTGGCCTTTTTGCATACTTCCGCTTAAAAAGCTGTTACAGATTCACAACAATGTAACAAGCAGGGCACACACGTATGTATGTATGTTTGTATGAACTGAACATCACTACGTTGCTGTAGAGTATTCGTCTAACATTGCCGCTGGCGGAAATGATTGATAGAAACTTTTGTTTTAAGGGTTTTCATTAAGGCTGAAGGAACCGGAAAGCGTAATATGGTGTTTGATGTGATAGTTCTCTTGTTTCGGGTGAAAGCAAATAACTTTTTGTTTAAACTTAAAATTTTAAACAAATGTTTGTTTAATTTCTTATATTTTGCTAAACAATCACCCTTATTCCGGTTGCCAAAATCTACAGCTGTCACAGTCGAAGACGTATTTCACATTTCGTGGTATTCTTGTTGTTGTAGTAACAGTGTGTGGTACACTGAGGCGGCAGCCCTTGCCGATGAAGGAATTCACCGGGTCAATCCGGTACATACAACCGGCTGCCATGGGATTCTGTAAAGTTATTGCCTTCGACGCTTTAGTAGTAGAAGCATAATAACCAAAAATGTAAAGAAATGTCCAATCAATCAAAAAAAAAAACATATGTTGTGTTCGTCATGTTTTTCATTAAAAATGTCCAGGCGAGTAAGAAGCTTTGCTCTCGTTTGTTGTTTCTTTTGTTTAAACAAAATAAACTTGTGTTTTTAATTAAAATAAGTTCGAGGATGCAAATTACTGCTCCAGTAGAAATTTCGAACACTTACGCTCTTTCCTGCTAGCAAATAGTGTACGCGAAAAGAAAACAAAGTTAAAAGAAAAACTTACAAAAATATAAAATGTTTACTTTGGCAGTGCCAAATATGGTGACTTATGAATTCTTTATGAAGGCAATTACCAAGAACTGGAAACGACTTAAATTAGTAACTAGCCAAAATCTAACTACACCGTTGGCCCTATATAGAAAAAATATTCTTGGTCGTTTTAAATATTGAAGCCGTTTTAGCGATGTCAGTATGCCTGTCAGTTGTAATCACTCTACCATCTTTAAATATACAGCTATCGATCATGTAGTTGCAAATGCAAATTTTGCCCCTGAACATTCCACTAAGGAACAGGGGCAAACTTCTCACATATCAATGAGTGCAGTCCGATTCAAGTTTAAGCTCAATGATAATGGACCTCCTTTTTAAGCCGACACCTCTTTGAAGAGAAGTTTTACATGGCCTCACAAATTGTTGCCAGCATTAGGAGGGGAGAACCACCGCTGAAAATTTTTTCTGATGGTCTCGTCAGGATTCGAACCCAGGCGTTCAGCGCCATTGGCGGACATGCTAACCTCTGCGCTACGGTGGCCTCCATCGATCAGATAGTTGGTTTGTATTATTTTTTATCCATTGGCAGTTTGAGTTCTAAGTTGGGCTCTATACATTAGAAAAAGGGATTGGTATAGTCTCATATAGAGCGATATCGCTATGTGCAGTCATAAAATAAACATTTTCATCCGATATTGTTGAGATTTAGAATCATGACTTGGATTGGAACCTTCGACAACCATGCTTAATACGATCCACATCGGATCATAGTTGGATATAGTTGCCACAAAGACCGATCTTCCGAATTACCTTTATAAGCTCATAAAATGTCTATTTTTTACCCAAATCCGCTGAAATTTTTAAATGCCTTTTGTGCACAGAATTTGAAATTGCACTACGCCTTCGACAATCGCAAAAGTCTCTAGGTAACTAATATTTTTCTCTTTTGTTCTTATTATTAAATTTTAAATTTAACATCCCCAATTTTTGATTTTTTTGGGGTTCAAAAATCCATACCCGTTTTGAAATGTTAAATTGCAGCTATTAATATTTTTGAACATAATCAATAGGCCAATGTGGCGTATGCTTGCCAACAATTCAACGTCATGTTATGTTATATATACGCTCCAGTGTTAAAACAAATGGAAGTCGAATCCTAGGAAAACTTTTTACAAAATGAAAAAGAGTTTCAGAATAAACAAAAGTTTGGCTTTAAATATCACACAGAACACATGATTAATATGCCAGAGAGAATAAATAAATGAAATATCTATTCTACGTTTGTAACCTGGAAGAAGGTATCAATTTAAAATGATGACCATTCAAAGCACCTATCATATTCGTATATGAGAGTTTTGTTTACACAGCAACACATATGCTTACTTACCTGAGAAAACCGTCCAAACTTAATAGGCCCTTTTGTGCATTGAATTTATTTGGCTCATACTGGGTAATGACCTCTTTGGCTCTTTCCGTATCTGCATACGGGTAGAGGATTTCATTCAAACGTGGATCTCGCTGAGTGTTATTCAAAAAGTCCATAAACTGATTTGTGGTCATGTGTTTCCTCTTGGTGTTTCCAACTCTAACAGGAAAGGACAATAATTAGAATTCATTGTTCTAGAGCTCTTTGTGACGCAGGGGGGAAACTTACAGATTGTCAAAGACCTTCTCCACCTCATTACGTTGTGTGAGATTCTTGTATAAATTATAGAATTCCTCGAAAGTAAATTTCGACACTGGTACCGCTTCCGTTTTACCTGATGGCAAACCCGTATTCTCCAAGGCTTTCTCGACACGCTTGCGATCATCTTTGTTTTGGGCAAACATTTTAACGATACTGCAAAGTTAGTTAGTCACTGATACCGCCATCAATCACAAAAACCTCAATTTTTCACTTACTTTTTAACGGGAATGGACCCACTTTTATCAACTTGCAGACACAGCTTTGTGTGCGCCTTTTTAAGGAACATATTGATCGATCCATTTAAATGCATCAAACTGTATGCCAGCCGCATCAAACCATCACACCAGTGCTTTAAGAAATATAATTGAGAAGAATAGTTTTATTTTTTATTCAACATCGATGGTTTTGTAATAAATTCACTTGTACAAATTATTGACATTCTACCCAACCGATATCATTGCTCACACTCTATATTTTGGTCTGCACATGCTATGAAAAGGTGGTACATCATCAACAACTGTCGCTATCACTACCAAACGGTTCAGATTTGAATTTAGCTCCCGTATAAATTGTCATTCGAATGAAAGCAAACCCAAATTAAATTATTTTCACAAACTTATGATTTAACCACCTTCTCACAACTTTAACAATTTCTACGTGTAAAAAATCAGATTTGCTCACATTTTTAGGTTATGCCATACGAAAATAACACACATGTGTAATATAAACGTACGTAAATTGACAATTTTGACAAACATTTTAAATTACATGTGAATACAAAACGTGGCATGTCATTAGACAACTACACGCCGTGTAATAGCAGCTTTAGAAAGCACTACATTTAACTTTGGACGTTATGTTGGCTCGGTGTTTTCGTCAACCGATCGCCATAATATTTCGTATTTTGCTTATTGGGATCAAACGGAAATAAAATGGAGGGCATGCGTTTCTTTATTTGCTAAAAAAAACTTTCTCTTTTATAGCATGGGACGGTCGAATGTGGTTTTAGACCCCAGACAATTTTGATAAACATTAAATCTTAAAAAGACTCAAAAAGGTGAATTGGGGGAAGCTTCGATTCACTTCCATTTGCACCATCAAAACATTGTTTTGGTGAAAAACTATTTTGGTTTTATTTAAAAATTTAAGAAATTTAATGAAATGTTGACATGTGGTAATAATAAGTTTTTTCATGGGATGAGAGGGAAAATGAAACGCAGAACATACATCGAAAAGCTAACCCAATTTGTATAACCATCACCTAAGCATAGGAGTATATCGATTTTGTGATACTGTATGTAACATATCAAATTATCCGACCCTATAAAATATATAAAGGTTGATTTTTTAGCTTTTATCTTTTGGCAACACTGGTTTAAACAGCTAACACACGTGTCGTATCTTGTTTCATTGTCAAATATCTTCAGTTTGGTCCATAATTAAGCCACGAATCGTCTTACAAACAAACAACGCTTGCAAATTATTGAATTGTGTGTGTGCTCTGTTAAGAAAGTTCATCACGCGCCTACTTTTGCTCACTTTTTTCTCATTTTTGGCTCAGTGGGTACGTAAACAAACAGAATTGTCGATTTTGGAGTGAAGATCAGCTAGAAGCATTACAAGAGCAACCAATGCATCTAGAAAGTAACAGTTTAGTGCGGTTTGTGGGCTGGTGGCATCATTGGATCGTACTTCTTCAAAGATAATGCGAATCGTAACATAACTGTGAATGGTGAGCGCTAGCATGAGATGATATCCAACTTGTTTATGCCCAAAATGCAACTTGCATGACATATGGTTACAACAAGACGGTGCCACATGACACACAGCACGCGTAACAATGGATTTATTGAGAGTTCGGTGAACATTTTATTTCATGTTCGGGACCGGTCATCTGGCCGCCTAGATGTGCGATTTAACGCTTTTAGACTATTTTTTGTGGGGCTATGTTAAAGCTCATGTCTATACAGACAAGCCCGTTTCAATTGTCGCATTGGAAGACAAAATTGAAACATTTATTTGTGAGATGAGATATCAATTCAAATAGAAGATTTCATTCATTTTTCTGACTTTTTTGTGTTTTTATGGAAAAACTTCCCTATAGCTTTTAAAAAATCATGCCTTATATTCTTGATAAACTTTAAATTCTAACCAGTCTACACAGTCTTTAAAAATCAGTCGCTACAGTCTTTAAAAATAAAAATTGTAAGCTAATCTTGCCATGTCTTTTCGTCTGTCCTTCTGTCTGTGGTAATCACACTACAGTCTTAAATAAATAAGATACTGCGCTGATTTCGTCCAAATAATTTTTAACATAAGCCGATTAGGTTCGAAGATGGGCTATATCAGACTACATCTTGATATAGCTGCTATATAGAACGAACGAGATTTAAAGTCTAAGGCACATTAAAGTCGCATTTATTGTTGAACTATTCTGAAAGTTTGCAAAGTGAGTTGGTTTAAAACCCTCGACATACATGCCTATTACGATCTAAATCCTACTATATTTGGTTATGGGTGTCATAAATACCAATTTCCAGATTTAAGTTTTTGAGCCCATGGTTAGATGCAAGTGGCAGTCTGCCATCAAATTGACTTAGACGTTTTCGTCCATTGTGATACCACAGGAACAGGAGAAGGAAGATGGCTTCTATTTAGTTCCTTCAGTTGAACCATCGATATCGCTTTAAAAAGCCCAACAACTTACGATGTTCACATCCACTAAATCAGACAAGTTCTTAAAGATACGAGACCTTAATTAGAACTCATTCTGACTGTCACTGCGGGACACACACACAGCAGATGTTCTATAGTCTCTTCTTCGTCGACGTCCTCACAGCTTCTGCAATAGTCGTCTATAAGCAAGTTTTCAGATCAATCAGTGACTTGTCATAATGAACACAGAGACTGGGACGTCTGTTCTAGCCAGCGACACCAAGCGGTAAACATTTTCGAGTCTAAAATAGACCACATAATTTTTGGAATGTTCACAACTCCGCCTTTGCGAGCATCTATCATTCATTGACCTTCGGGCCGGATCCTGAAGACATTGATAACTAGTCGCTAGAGGTATACCCGTACATTCCAGTTTCCGTTTCGCAAGCTCCTGGCTGTTATGATATTATATCTCAGTTATTCCATCACTTTTTCAATTGCAAGGATCTCTGCTTGATACACACTACAGTTGTTGGGTAATCTTCTCGATATGACCAGTCCTACTTCTTAAGAGTACACCCAAAGCCCACCAGGTAATTTAGTTTAGACTTCATGTTTATAGAAGTCTATGTAACTTCTATTAACTTTGCTTAATCGTCTTACGGCCTTATTCTTGAAACTTAATGTAGATTTGAAATAGGTTTAATTTACAGTTCTATACAGGAAATCTGTCAAATAAATCTATTTCAAATCTACATTAAGTTTTGTGAATACCGGTGTTAGAGTTTTACAAAGATCAAAAATATATATTTTTTAGGGTCAGAAATCGGAATCGGAAGCTTGCTGAAAATAGCAAACACTGTCTGCTGAATAGTAACTCTGTTCTGTAGTAGTTCTGCTATTACAGCAGTAGTTCTGCATTTTCAGAGTAGCAGACTTACTGCTGAAAAGTCTGTTGTTTGCTGAAAATGACTGCTGCTGATGTAAGAAGAATAAATAAAATAAAAATCTAAATGTTGTTTATAATCACCACTGAATATATCCATTCCATAATCTTTTTTCTTAAATTTTGATGCAAAAGACCATGCCAGTCATGTGCACATTAGTAGGGCAATAGCAAAAAATGCGAGCTAGCTCCGCCGTATTTTGAAATGAATACCAATTGACAGTAAATGGATCAGGTAGCTTCTTTACAGTAATATTCCACAAATTAAATTAATCTCCTCCAACAAAAATAAAAACAACTCTAAAAAATGCCTAAAGTAATCAAAACAAGTAAAAAGGCAACCATAAAAAGTAGCATACATTATTTTTCAGCAGACTTATGTACTCAAAACAGCAGATTTTGTTAGTTGAAATAGCAGTAAGAAATGTTTGCTAATACAGCAGCCCTATGTTTGCTGAAACAGCAGTAATGTCTGCTTTCCCATTTTCCGCAGACAAAAACTGCTGTTTTAGCAAACATTTTTGCTGTTTCGAATAACCAATTTGGTTGAGTGTAAATCGACAGTCGCAATCTGAGCTTTATCATTTTTTTTGGTAATGCAATCAAGCAAGGATAAACAACGTTAACAAAAAATTAAAATATTAACATAAAAAAATAAAACAATAAAAATTGAAAGAAATTCAGTTGTACTTCCAAATTTATTGAATAAACTCTAGAGGTAAATATCAACTTGAACCTTTTAGCATCCTCCAACAGTAAGCGGCTACATTGGAAGGTATATGAGCTTTTTTTCTTTTGTTCGTGGTCTCCTCATGTTTGCCGTTGCCCATTTTTTCCTTACTTAGAATTAATGTAACTCGCAATACGCTATTCTTCATGCTTAATCTCCTTTAATAGGGCCACAGGTCACAATTCACACAGGCCCAGAGACAAATTTGGCTCGATTAATTATGTATCATTTGGAATTGTTGAGTCGACTATTCCCTCAAACTTTCCTTTTCGGCTCTTTAATTGTAATGAAATTCCAACTTTTTTTTGCCACACATTACGTTTTCCCTGTTTTAATGTTATTCCATTTCTTGTTATTCCATTTACAAGTATTGGTAGCTCAACATTGTTCCATAGAAAATTAATCATTTATTTTTCTTTTGTGACCAAACAAGCCATTTTTCAAAGACATATTGAATAAATATCTGATGCTATTTTAACTGAACTGGACAAGTCCCAATTTATTGGCTTTTGATGTAAGAAGAATGAGCATTCCACTTCCAAGTACTCGTGTGTACGTATGGACAGGCATATGGGTATAACTTAAGAGATGCATGCACCATTTCTCACCTGATAAATTCTACTTTGGGAATAGCTCAATTAGATTGTTATTTGGGTGTGTGCGTGTGTTTGTGTCCAGCACTTCACTCTTGGACAAACGTGCAAACCACCAAATATCGATCAGCAATGTGTATTTTGTGCATTGACGGACAGACAATGTAGTACATACGTGTGTGTGTTTTTTTTTTGTTGTGATGTGGCTATGGATGTAGTTTTTTTCCAACTAAAAATGAAAGGAATTCCGATGGAACAAGAGCACAAACATTTGCAGATGTTTTTCATTCATTAAAATTGTACGAGACAAGTACATACATTCATACATATGTATATGTATGCATGCATGCATATACGTACGAGTAAGTGGAATCGACAAGGAAACAAAATTCTGAGTACCACTTACTTTCAATATCCAAAATCTCAGGCCCCACACCTTTCTCGCCCCAACCATGTGGGCTAACACATAGCTCCCAGAAGTTGGGCACTTCAAGACGATTCATCCCCACGAGATGGCCAAGATGACAATACAGAGCAGATTGTCTCGTCATCTCCACATTGTTTCGATGAAGGAATTTTTGAAAATACCAATAGGGTCATTTGTGCAATGACATCATTGACCAAATGAGCTAAATGGTCAATGTATCTTTTTCATCAGCACATCGTCAAGTTGACAAGACATTTTCATTGCAGTATTTTGAATGGTGTATCGATACACAGCCGAAGCAGTATGGTTACCAAGAACCATAAATAATGGAATAATGTTTGGAGAAACAACTGGTCAATTTTTTGCTTACAATATTGAAGTTTGCAAAGCCTGTGGTTCTCTTCCATACTAAATAACTATTCGTTTATTTAATTCATTTTCAATAGGGACTTTGGAACTGTCAGTGCCAATTTGTTCAGTAAACTCAACATTTTCATCATGGGACATACGCGAACAAACAACGTCTGCGAATCATAAAAATTTAATAACGAAATTCGTAGTAGGCACTTTAAGAGGCTTAACTCCATTTTTTGGTAGTTAGACAACGGGTTGGTCGGATTGTCGAGAATATCGCTGCCGCTCGGGGTCCGTAGTAAATGATCAATATCGGCCAATTCCACGGCGTTCTCAAGAATTGGGCATGGCCCAGGCAACTTTATAGCGAATTTTGCTTAAGGATCTTTGTGTACTCCCTTACAAGAACAAAGCCCAAGAATCATTTAAATGGTTTAAGTTTTATTGAAAAATAAAATTGTCAAGTCCTTATTGAAAACCCCGATATTTTGCAGATAAGTTCTTTCTTAAAGCAAAGTAATGTTTTAGTGAACAACAAACAACATTGATCTTAGATTATTTTGTTATTTACCTTCATGTACAAGATTTTAAATAATGTTCTTCTTTTTGCAACAACTCGTTAGTTTTTATACCCAACACCATAGGATAGGGGTATACTAATCTAGTCATTCCGTTTGTAACACCTCGAAATATGGACTTGAAACCCAATAAAGTATACATATTTCGAGTCGATCTATCCATGTCCGTCCGTCCGTCTTAATCACGATAGCGTTCGTATGAATAAAGATATCCGCTTGAAATTTTGCACAGATCCTTCTTATCGATGTAGGTCGTTGGGGATTGTAAATTGGTCATATCGCTTCAGATTTGGGTATAGCCCCATATAATCCGATCCCCAGTTCTGACTTCTTGAGCCCCTAGAGACTTCAATTTTCATCCACTTTGGATGAAATTTGGCACAAGGCTTGGGTTTTGATTTCCAATATCAGTGCCGAGTATGATTCGATTCGGTCTATTAACTGATATAGCCCCCCTACAAACCCATTCCCGGATTGGACTTCTTGAGCCCCCATAAACCTCAATTTTTATCCGATTTGACTGAAATTTGGTACAAAGACTTCTTTTCTGAATTCAAACATCAGTGCCGAGTACGATCCGAATCGACCTATAAACTGATGTGGCCCACATACAATAAATAAAGTCAGGGATCGGTGATCCCCGGATTTGACTTCTTGAGCCCCTACAAGCCTTAGTTTTCATCTAAATAAGCTGAACTATGGCATAAAGATTTCTGCAATGACTTCCAACATCGGTCTATATACTGACATAAGCAACCAATTCCAGATTTGGTTGTTGTTAAATAATTCAAATACGAACTGAATTAATAAGGACGAATTTTAAGCGAAATTCATGGTGGTGGTTACTCAAGATTTGGCTCGACCGAACTTAGCATGTTTTTGCTTGTTTTTTATTCATAAACTCACCTGTGCAATTTCTTTTTTCGTACAGCAGAAGTTTATAAATGAAATGTTGACAAAATCTGAACCATGACATACAGTAACGGTTTTTTCTTCTAAGGTATCTTGTGAGCCCAGCGTAACAATTTGGCTAAGTTTGGGATCCTGAAAAATAGAATAAAAGTATAATTAGTCTAGATAAAATGGTTTTTTCCATTAAAAATTTAATAGAAAATAAAAACGTTTTCAATTGAAAAATTTATCAAATCAATCATTTTTTTTAATTGAATCCGGATTTTTTTCAAAAACGATCGGGATTGATATTTAGGCAATTTTCAATTAAGAAATTAATTGAAACAGTCATCGTTTCAATTGAATCTGAACTTTTTTTCAATTACCAGCGTGATAGAAGTTTTTGAAATTTTCTATTAAAAAATTAATTTTAATATAAAATGCTATGTGATCTTTTTCAATTAAACAATAACGACCACTAACTTTCATTCGATTTATTCGCCAATTCATTGAAAACACCTAATTTTATAAAGGGAAAATAGCTGTTTTCATTGAATTGGCGAATGAATCGAGTGACAAAATAAAAAAAATTATAGTGGCATAGGCAGTTAGTTTTTCCATCATTGAGTCGGAAACTTTTTAGACCGATCAGCAACGTTATGACAGTCCGTTTTTGAAAAAATCTAGCCGGTCAAAAATTTTATGAATACTTTCTATATATAGAAGATTAAATTCATCCACAAACAGTCTTTCGACCACCTTTTAAAATTTCTAAACGCAATTCTAATCTTATTTATGAACCATAAACTTCAAATTCATGTTCGAGGAGTTTTACCTATGTGAAACACGTTGCTTCGAAATCGAGGGTGCGCCTTAAAAAGCGCGCTTTCCGCAAAAATTTTAATATATCATTTGCATGTTTTCAATATTTTCTATTACATTTTTAATAAAGGTATTATTTATTACAAGGTATTATACCGATCGGCCTATAACCACTTCCTGATTCGATTTTTCTATGTCCGTCTGTCGGTCCATGTATTTTTGTTATCAAGGTACAGGTCGCATTTGCTGTCCGAATGCCATGAAATTTTGCACAAGTCTCTTTTTTGGTCCAAGGACGAACGCTATTGATTTTGAAAAAATTGGATCAGGTTTACATATAGCTCCCATATATATCTTTCATCCGATATGGACTTTAAAGGCTGAAGTAGCCATAATTTTGGTTTGATAATTACAAAATTTGGACCGAGATGTTTTATTTGACGTTTCAATAAGTGTGCAAAATTTTATCGGTTCAGATTTAGATATTGGTTCAGATTTAGATATAACTTTCATATGGCCTTTTAAGGCTGTAGTAGCTTTTAATTGGATCAATTAAAAAATTAATAGAAATTTTCAATCATTTTTTTTAATTGGACCTATTAAAAAATTAATTGAATATGTAATTTTTTCCATTGAAATTTTGTCAATTATTTTTTTCAAAAACTGTGATTGATTTTATCACTTTCGTGATAAAAGCAGTTTCAATTAAAAAATTAATTGAATCAATTTTTTATTTTTTTTTGTGTAGACATTCATAAATAAAACTAAATGGCATTCGAAAGTCAATATTTTATACATTTCATACGGCCTCCTAAGATTCTGGTGGTAATTAGACATTGATGCCCATTAACGTGATAAGTGAGCTAATTTTAGCTTACTTAAATAATTCGTTCATAAATTTGTTTTGTTCAGTAAGCTGTTTTGTCTATTTTCTTGACCCATATTCCCCAGATAGACTGTAAAACATACGAGTGGCAACATTGTTGTTATCCCTTCATGTGTATTGTTGAGTGGTACAGCAAAGAACTGTAAAAAAAACGAACTTGTCTGAGCTTACTAAGCAAATGAAGCAAAAGGATCAACTGATGTGAAGTAGTTGTGCTCATTCATGTCAATGACCCGTTCAATTGAAATAATTCTCATAACTCTACACCGTACTCAATAGTCTTTGGGTATGTAGGGCACCTTAATCAATTTGACAAAAGTGCTGATGAAGTTATATGGCGTAACAAAAATCATGATACACTAGCCAGTCAAAGTGTTATGAATAACAACACACACTTGTTCAACTTTTAAAAGTTCTTTGCTATGCTATTCTTTGAACAGTTCTAGTAGTTCTCATAACTTTCTCTAGCATGGTTTTTTTTTCGCAAGCCTCTTGTGGATAACGAACCTACAACTCCCGCAACTGGTAATATGAAGACGTTTCAGACTCAGTTAACGCAGCGCTCTAACAGTGCATTTTCGAAGAATTCGCAACACTTCATATGAAAGTGACTAATTGCTTGGAATTGACTATGTTCTCATTATTTCACTACATTTACATTTTACAAAAGCCCTAAAGACTTAACAAATAAATTGAAACAAGTGTTACATACAAATTAATAATTACGTCATATCCTTGAAAAACAAATTCATAATTACGTCAAAACTGCTGTTTACTCTAAGAGGTCATACAAACCAATAATAGTGCAGTGTTTTTTCAATTAATTGAAATATGTGCACAAATTACATTTACACTCACATTTAACCTCGTCTAATTTGTGACGCATATTAAATGAAACCAACTACACGTCAAAGGTCGATTTGCTAACTTTCGCCTTAAGATATTTTCAGAGTGGTTTTCATAATGGCCATAGAAGTGTGGGAGGTTTACATACACCCATATCGATTTGGCGTAATGGAAAAAGGAAGGAAGTATTAATCCGTTAACGAAGAATGGGTGGAAAAACACCAAAAAAAAAAAATAGAGCTAACTCAGTAAAATTCTAGCTTGGGTTAGAAAATAAGTATCCCAATGCGGTTTTGATTGGCAAAAAGTGGTTTTATAATATTTTTCTGATATAATATCGTATCATATAAGTTCGTGTTCTAGTGAAATATTGGCTTCACAAAAGTCTGCAAATTTGTATAGGTCAAAAATCCCAACAAAAAGATTCCTGAAAAATTGTGGGCGTGAGATTTCTGGAAAGCGGTTAAGTATATTGTTGCATTTGATAGTTTCTATTACAAAACTAAAGTCAGGTCGACATATTTTCAATGATTGATTGATTGATCTGAAAGTTAAACGATGTAAATATATGATGGTGTATATTTTCGATATTTTTTTGGCACAATTAGCTTTCCATTGTTCTACGAAATAAAATCTAGGCTCCTGAAATAAAATCAATGGATCAGTTATGATGTGGCTCTATGAGAAGTATGCGGTTAAGTTTTAGCGGTCAATGTCGTTAGTTTCGGTTATGGCAAATGGTCGAAGTCACATGTTAAGAACAACTCAATGTTTAATAAGGTAGTTCTGCGGCGTGCTGCTCCAACTATTCTCAAAATTTTTTTTTAATAAATCTAGAGCTAAGAGATTTAAGTGAAATTTTCCTTCCGTACAACTTGCAGTTCCAAATTTCAGTACAAATATTGTCATTAATAAACCTAAAAGGAGTTCAAAAAGTTTTATAATAAGATCGATCAATATGATCGCTATACTAAATTTTTCTTCTAATATAGACCACACTCAACTAGGGTGTATATAGGTCTAATAAAATCAACTGTTCTAAATTTCGGCTAAATGGGTTCCATTTTTAGAGGAAAACGTCAATCACATTTGGGCCATATTTGGTGGCTATCACAAAATATGGTCAGATTTGGCCCTATATTCAAGAGCTTAAATGCATACACTGAAAAATATTTTTCATGTAAGGTTATACGAAAAAGGAAAACTTGGGAGTAACTTGTGAAGCAAATTGAGTTTTAGTCGAATTGAAGGTTGTGCACGTTAATCTATTGTATATCAACTTAAATTAAAAAACAAGTGAAATAAGTTAAATTAAAAAAAAATAAAATAAAACAAAAGAGCAACAGCGAGAGCTGTTGTCTTATGTTCGAAGCCATCAATTAAACTTCCAACAGTTGCACAGAATCATGTATACCATGGAAGTAGTGTAATTGTCGCAGAAAAAAAATCTGTCATTACTCGAAAACACATGCATTGGGAAAAGTACAGCTAATAGACAGGGTTGTCGAGCTTGGTTAATGTGGCATTTGTATCATAGAGGCGTTTTCGCAATATATACGATTCAAATACAACATACCAACGCGTGGCCCTTGAAGCCATTACACCTAATGTGGTTGAAAAGTCTTCTAACGAAAGACGCGTCCCATAGTGGTTGGTGTAGTGCTATCTCTGGCTGTCCTTTTCCATTTGCTAAGAAAATCTCCCATCATTGAGCTCAGGCAAAAGAAAAAAACTAAATAAAATAAAATAGAAGAGTAAAATTCTACACTCAGAAAAATGCTTATCGTAATTAATTACATAATATTCGTTAGTCCAGTTAAAAATTCCTAAAGAGTGAGAAAATAAAAGTTGTACTAATAAAACTAACTACTCGTGAATATAGATAAAATAGCTTTCAATTCAGGTGGAGTTGGTAATTTTCCTTAAATGATTATTTTTGAAATAAGCGAGAATTTTACCAAACATTGCCAGAAGCATATCATCGTCGACAATACCTTTTCTGAAACTTAATACTGAATGCACTAAGAAATAAAGATTTTTAGTTCAATAAAACTAAAAACTCATTCCCATTCCCATTTCTTGAGTACACTAATACATGCTCGAAATTAAAAATTTTATAAACACACCTCTAATGGTGAGACATTGTGTGTGTGCTGAACAATTGATAGCGTGGGGATGGGAAACAGGCCGAAATAAATGGGTTGAGTAATTAAGATGTGTCCAATTGGATGCTCCGGTGTGTTCGGAAAAGTGATTTTTTTCAGTAATTTTATCTTTCATTTTCAATGCTCTTTAGTTCATAGTTTACCTGTGGCAAGTTGAAAGTGGACTCATACTATGTATAAACAATTTCGTAGTAGAAATTGCATTCTTTAGCGCCATAAAAAGTTCAACATTTCTCAAATTTAGTTCATTTTAACTAGTATTGAGGTTCTTTTTTTTTGAGTTTATATGGAAATATATATGTATGCACACAAATATACACTCGCCTTAAAAAAGCATCCATTGTGATTCCTGAACAGCAGTCATGTCTGCTTTCCCATTTTAAGCAGACAACAACTGTTGTTTTAGCAAACATTTTCGCAATTTTGAATAACAAATTTCGAAACTAAATGGGAAGTCATAACACGAAATCCCCGTGTATTTCTTATGCTTATGATGGCAAATCGCAAGATTGTTTTATAAAGGACTTACATCAGGGTATGGACCGATTTGGGCCATACCTATTATGTATGTATGTATGTTGGAGGTCATACAGGGCGTCATCTTGCGAAATTTCAGCCAATCGGATAAGAATTACGCCCTCTAGAGTCTCAAGAAGTAAAATCGGAAGATCGATTTATAAGGAAGATATATCAGGCTATAGACCGATTCAGACTATGCTTAGGATAACTATAGGTGGTCAAAAGAGAAGTTTTACTGCAACATTTCAACCAAATCGGATAAGAATTACGCCTCAAGAAGTATATTCGGAAGATCAGGTTACATGAGAACTATATTAGGTCTTGCACCGATTCGGACCATGCTTGGTATAACAGATGGAGGTCATCGGAAAAGTCATCGTGCGAAATTTCAGCCAAATCAGGTAAGAATTGCGCTCTCTAGGTTTATATGGCATCTATAGCAAAGCATCGACGATTTGGCCCATTTACAATCCCAACCGACCTATACTAATACGAGGGCTGCTATATAAGTTTCTGGTCTAGGCAACACAAAGTTGTTGTCAGATGCAATCTGACTTTTCCATTGGAAAGTTTGACATTTCCTAGCATACTCGTACACTGAACGTTTCAACGTACGACCATCAGTTGTGTTGATTGCAGTGATTTAAAAAAATTAATTTGGCAATAAAATGGAATTAACTCGTGAACATTTTGGTGCGTAAACTTATAATACAAGACCATCATGTTACATACCGTGAGATAGAGGCATCCTTGACCATGTCTTCCGCCAGCATACATTCGATACTGCATGAACACCTTGCTGTAGAAAAGATTTGTTCTTGTTAGATTCCGCACAACTTGACAATCGCTTAAAAAAGGCACGAGCCTTTTCGATTGGTGAAAATGATGCGTATGACCTCGAAACAAAATAACAATCACCCATGTGGGTCTTCGAAGTCGAACTAAATCAAACGAACGTTTTGGTGGAAGAAGCACATCGAATCAAATAGTCGCCTGTTTACTCGACAAAACTAGACATGTGGCAACGGTTCCGCTTGATAAATTTAAGATGTTCAATTCTGAGTCGCGCCCCACAATTTGGTTGCGTGAAGTCTTGGGAGGAATTGGTAAAACGAACGAGAGAAGACAAATCATTGTTCACCGCGGCAATGCGGCCAATTACGTCGAATTCATGGGTTATCTTTTTATTCCCGCACATTAAGATAAAAATGCGTGATCAATGATTTTCGGCGCACATTAATGCTGTTGAAACGTTCAATAACCCCGTTTTGGAGGTGTCTCAATCGGTGTGAAAAAAGTGTTTCGACAATTGGTTTGAACGCATGCATATGTGTATAAAGCATTCTGGAGGATACTTATACAATAATACAATAATAATAATGATGATGATACAAATTTTCCATTTTAATCATTAGGTCAGTAATTTATATAGCAGCCCTCGTAAGATGCATTTGTGCAAACAGACGAACGGACAGACGGATGGACCCGGCTAAATCGTCTTAGAATGTCAAGAGAATACATTATTGGGTCGCAGGTCAATATTTCGATGAGTTACAAACGGAATGACAACATTAGTATACACCCATTCTATGGTGAAGAGTATAATAAGATTTTGCCCGAAATTATTACTAAAATCTTTCGATTATGGAAAAAAATATTATATTTAATTAATTTTTTGTGAATGGACAAAAAATTTCTGCTACATTAATTTTTAAAGTATGTTGTGATTACCGCTGGCATAACACTTAATCGCCTGAAGGGTAGCAATTTGGTATTTCGACGTGTTATACCTAGAACGATAAAATTAATATACCATCCTATGGTATTTAATTTGCGATTTTTAGTCATAGCCAAAACTAGGCAAGTGCTACTTTACTTTCTAGTTTTCGTTTTCTAATGGCAGCCATTACTATGCCTTTGCAAAATAATAAAAACTGCTGCGCATAACATCTTTGAGGCCAGAAAAGTCCATTGCTGAAAGCCCATCCTCGAATCTTCACAACAAAATTATGCGTCAATTTCCAGCTTCTGTGGTTGTTTGCATTAGCGCCACCATGTTGTATAGCCATGTACAATTTCACTATTTTAAGCCTTTCCGACTTGTACGCTGATACTGACTGACGTACCTTTATACCCACCACTCAGGAAATATTTAATTGTTCATTTAATCCCATCCTTTGGTTGGCGCATTAAGACTCATTTGTTTTTATAGACCAACTTTGTTGTAATGATAAAATTATGATGACAATGATAACAAACAAGTGGGGCCTTGTTGTTGTGGTTATATGGGTGGCGTATAGCGGGTGGTTGGTTAGTGACTACTGCGCTCATCTCCACTGGCGTTGGTGTTATCTGGTTGTGGTTACCGCAAAAACACATTCCGTACCCACACACACACACATCAACGCCCTTATTGTTGTCGGTACTTTAACACCGATGGTGTTGTGTGTGTGTGTGTGTATGGCAACATATTTTAATTTTGCAGAGTTTTAATTTTTAATTGAGATGTTTGAGTTGATAACACCTTCCTTCCGCCGCTCATATCGTTTAATACTTTTACGATAATGCCCTTGAACATCCATCCGAGCACCGCCTGGCTAATTTAGACTCATTTTCATAAATGCTTGATGGGGGCTAAAGTGATTTGTGGGGCATTTTGTGTTCCCCACTGAACGATTAACATTTTTATTTATTTTTTTTTTTTTGGCTTGAATTCGCTTTATTCGTTTCGTTATTGGTGAGACCATTTAAACGATGGCCCATGAAGGGTGCCCGAACCCAATGTGTTGTCGATGCATTTTCATCTTGGGGGGTGGATATCCAAAAATGATAATTTTATACTGGTCAAGGATCAGCTCTCGCTACAGGGGTTCAAAGGAAGATGAATTTTAAAATTTATAAGTTGTAAACCAACGGACAAGATGGAAACATTTTCTCATTTTTCAATGGAGAGAATAAATCTTCTCACTTCACTGGGGAAGAATTTGAACACATGATTTAATTTTAATATATCTTGACAAAATTATATTTTTAAGATAATGTCTAGCAATGGGAAAAGCTTTTCAATGATTTAACTTCAACTTTATTCAACTTTTCAACTTTCATTTACAATGATATATGGAGTGGTTGGCAAAAAGCCATAAACGTGAAACATTTATTTAGACTACAGTTGGCATACTTGGGCCTTGATAGGCCAATGAGTTTCCAAATTTAAGAAAATAAGCATATAAACATCCTTGTAACAAATCCTAAATCTATGGTTGGTACATCGTTTCTGTTAACACCACTATCATGGAGAACTTATAAAAAGCCCGCTTAATCATCATACTCCTTTTGGGGACCGTTAGAAATATCGATATGCATTTGGAGCTGAAATGGCCATCTTGGACACAAAGGGTGCCATCTTAATTAATACAATTTTCTCCGCCATAGTAATCACTTCAAATCAGTACATTAAACGGAAAAAGGGAACGTCAAGACGACATTAGAAATTTTTCACTACGTAGCAAGCGGCACCATACAGCCAAGATGGGTTATTCTAGAAGCAGCAAATCCCAACAAGCTTAGGCCAGGTCAAACACCTGGACGTTACTTTAGACCCCAAACTATACAGAGAATTCAAATGTGGTAAAGAAAGCCTGTGGCTGCTCCGATTGATTAGGCTCCGATTCCGGGAAAATTTCTCGACTCCGAGCATTTAAAAGTGATGTGTTATTAAACCTATACCATAGAATGGGGGTATGCAAATCACGCCATTTCGTTTATAACGCCTCGAAATTTTTATCTGTGACCTTACAAAATGCTTATAATCTACGTAGTCTAGCCATATTCGTCCGTCTGTTAAACAGATAGCCGAAATCATGATAGCGCTCGAACGAAGCAGGCTATGCTCATGAAATTTTTCATAGATACTTCTTATTAATGTAGGTCGTTGGCTGTTGCAAATGCTTTAAGTTTATAACAATAAACAATTTTAAAAATATTCGTACTTTGTTTCTGAGAACAGACTTTCAAACTCTTTGAAAACAGAGCTTATTCAAAAAACGAGTGCAATTATTTAATATTTTTATACCCTACACCACTACTGTGGTACAAGCAAGAGAGATAAACCCATTAGAAAACATACCAACGAATCAGAATCTCTTTCCGATTGGATTATCTAAGTCCGTCCGTCTGTCCGTCTGTTCATGATAATTGGTGTACAGATTACAGGTCGCAATTTTCATCCCATCTTCTTCGAATTTAGTACAGGCATTTTTTTGAACTAGAGATAAAGCCTATTGAAATTGGAAGGAATCGGTTCAAATTTGGATGTAGCTCCCATACATATGTTTGTTCGGTTTGGACTAATACTGCAATTACCGATTCTTGCGAAATTTTGCGCGAAGGTTTCACCTACGACTCTTGACGTTACTGGCGAATTTGAATTCGGTTCAGATTTAAAAATAGCTCCCATATATCGTTCGATTTCCACTTCTAGGGCGTTTGCAAGCGCATTTATCAACCTGTCTTCTCAAAATTTTCCAATAAGCTTTTTCTACAACTACCACTACAAACACAAAACACTCGGATTTTTGCCGAAATCGGATCAGATTTGAATAAAGGAATACATATATGTGCGTCCGATTCGGACAAATATTACAATAATGTGGTCATTTGCTAACTGATTCTCATTAAATTTGGCACAAAGGATTCTCTTTCGACTCCCGGCACTCCTATTGTAATCTGTTCAGATTAAGATATAGCTCTCAAATATAAGTCAATGGCACAGCCATAAATTATACATTGCTTCCCTCTATATTTGGTCTGCCCATGCTCTACTATTCAAAGCGTGAGAGCAATGATACAATTAGGTGGCTGTGTGGTGTGACATTAACTCATATGTACTCCCCACTTTCACTTTTGGGGCATTTGCACACGTATTTATCAACCAGGCTTATTAATATTTTGTACAACAATTTCCTCTATGACTCCTAGAATATATACGGATTTTGGTCAAAATTCGACGAATTAGCCAGCATACCCAATGTGGTATAAGAAATCATAAGGTCGGATATGACCTATTTTTGCCCACCCTTTCTTGTTGAATATGAAAAAACTGAAAAGTGAAATTTACACTTAAAAAAGGAAACGATTCTTTCCTGAGAGAAAAGATTTAAAAAAAATTTTCAAAATACAAAATTTCAATTAAATTTGGTTCTAACCAAAAGTATTTCGAAAATTTTTTTCTAAAGCTTAAAGTTTAAATGAAATTTTTTCCAAACAGAAACTTTTAATGTAATTTTTTCCAATTTTTTTGAGACAGTATTTCAAACACATTTTTGAAGACATTTTTTTTTTCTTTAATTTTTCTAAAATAAAATTTTCATGATAGTTTTTCTAAAAACAAAATTTATGAATTTTTTTCTTAAGACAAAATTTTAATAAAATTTTCCCATAGGACATTATAATAATATTTTTACTATTTTTTAATTTTAATGACATTAAAAAAAATATATTAAAAGTTTAAATAATACACCAACATTTTCTCCAAAATAAATATGTTTATAAAAGTGTTTCTAAAAAATACCCCGAAAATTTGACTGTTTTATTTTCCTTTTGCTGTCTTCCGATTGGGGTCTTTATGTGTTTTATTTAATTTATCTATCAATATTTTGCTTTTCAATGGAATGCATTTTCAAGACATGATATTTAGGTAAATGATAAATAAAACACGATTTCCAAATACGAAATATGAATAAATAATTTAAATAAAAAACATGAATTATAAACAGCAAAATCGAATACGTCAGTCTAGTACAAAAATATCAACATTTTATTTTTTATTCAAAAATGGTTTTAGAATTTATTTTTTATTTGTTGAAACAATTTGTATGTCTTTGTCAGGAGTCAGGGTCGAAAGCCCTGGTCGTGAAGCAACTTGTCGGACCGCAATACAACAAAATTGTCGCATCAGGGGCTCGGTATACCGAAGAGTTGTTGTTGCGAAGCCTCTCAATCCTCAATGTATAAAGGTTTGGTGTGGTTTATGGGGTCATTGGACCTTACTTTTTCGTATGAGTTTGGATTAACAGTTACGGCGAATGGATTGCGCTATCAAGTGATGATTAATGATTTTCTATGGTCGGAGTTGGATGGTATTGAGCTGGACAACATGACGGCGGTAGTGCCACAAAAGCAACGAAACCATAGCTCTTTTACGGTAAAAGCTTTCGGGCCATGATGTATCTGGAACACTTACTATGTCATTAAGTGGCTTTTACGGCTAACAGACACCGGTACTTAGATGGGGACACAATACTAGACATGAATAAGCTAAGGGCGTAGGATGGAAAACAATTAAGGATTTTGTATGTAGGACGGAATACCTAACTTAGATTTTCCTTTTCGAGATAACTTTTTAGTATTTAGAGCGCACAACAAGCCGATTACTGGCTTATATGCATGTCCATAGTGGGATAGAGCGGATTAATATATGCACCCAAACCTAAACCTAGGTGAGGTGATCACAATTGTCCACTGATATCTTGTGATTTAACACCTTGCGATTTCTTCCTTCGATGCCACGTGAATGATAAGGTGTGCACCAACAGCCCAACCTCGATTCAAGACCTCAAAAAAAGAATTCGTAAGAGCTATCTAGAAAATTTCATGAAAAGCATATGGTTCTGTAAGCGCAGTTGTGGTGCCCAATTGGCTGATGTTCTTTTGGCTATTAACGTCATACCTTCCTCTTTGTGATGAAATAAACAACCGAAAATTTACATTTTTGTTTGAACAACAAAGCGATTTGGATGGTTCAACGGATAGGAACTAGAAGGCATCTTTCTTCTCCTGTTTGTGTGGTATCACAATGGACGTAAACATCTAAATGAGTCTGATGGCAGGCTGTCACATAAACCTAACCTAACCTGGAATACCAAAAGAACACCACAATTTTGCCAATTTCGCCCATGAATATTCCGCTGAGGAACAGGGCAAAGTTCTCACATATCAATGAGTGCAGTCCGACTTAAGTTTTTAAGCTCAACGATAAGGGGCCTCCTTCTTTTTGTAGCCAAGTCCGAACGGCGTGCCCCAATGCGACACCTCTTTGAAGAGAAGTTTTTACACGGCATAGTACCTCGCAAATGTTGTCAGCATTAGGAGGGGAAAACCACCGCCGAAAATTTTCCTCTGATGGTCTCGCCAGGATTCGAACCCAGACGTTCTGCTACATAGTCATAGTCATGCTAACCTCTGCACTAAGCTAATAACACCTCTTATTGGAAAACCCCTTACACAAGGATATAAGCCTGCGCCCATAGAAAAACTTAGGCACGGCGTTGAAAAAGTGGCCACATTCGTTGATAAAAGTGAATGAATATACAGCTGTTATTAGATCAACAACAAATATTTATAAACCAACAACAGTTATGTTGAACAAAACGTCCACAGCTGTTCACATTATGACATTCTCCGGTGCACAGTTTATTTAAAGATTACAAAAAGATTTTGTGTGCCGATGAGTATCGAACCTGTTCCATCAGTCTCATTTTGTGTTTGTAAACGCCTTACCACATTGCACCACGGCCGGCTATACATATACAAGGTTTAAAGAGTCATTTAAACTTAAGGTAAGTTTACATTCACATTTCGAAGGGATGACGTCCACAATGGTCAGTGCATGAATCAACAACGCGTGTTCACAAAATCATTCACGCTTGTTTACAATATTTCCAACAACGCCCGTGTATGATAATGACAACGTTGGCGCATGATTTTGCAACATATTTTTCCTATCTGTGAGGTTGGTATACATACACATTTCGAAGAGTTGATGCCCACAACGGTCAGTACATGAATCAACAACGCGTGTTTACAAATTCATTCACGCTTGTTGACAATATTTCCAACAACGCCTGTGTATGATAACGACAACGTTGGCGCATGATTGTGCAAAATATTTTTCCTATGTGTGTGCGGGCTCAGAAAATAATGTCAACCTAGCCTATTGTGTCACTGACATTTTCCATCTAAAATAGTGATTTATGAACCAGTAATGTTACCTCCTAGTGGATAACCTCTTCTCAGCTACTACAGAACATATGAAGAAGGAAAAGTTCAACGCTAGTTTTCCCCAAAGGCATTATGCAAATTGCCACTTTTGAAAATTAAAACATCTATAGCTACGATTTTTCTTACCTTTGGTTTCTTGGCATATTGCCCTGTGCGCACATCTCGTATACTAGCAATGTCCAACATATCCATTTCATTATTTTGATCGACCCAATATAAAAAGAAACCATTCGGATCGACACGCATGGTTACCGGCGTTCCAACATATGAATCCTGAAAATAATGAATAAATTGGGAAATTAGAATAAATAAAATGATAGAGTTGAAAATAGAAATAAGAACGATATACAATACAATTAGGATTGTGCAAAATAATGTACTGTAGTATTTATTTAGATATTATAATAAAGCATTACCATTAACCACTGACCATCAATTCCATTGCGATTTTTTTTAAAATCTCATATATGTATTATTTAGAGCATTTATATTAACGTGGCTTTTTAAATTTTTTTTATAAGAAAAAATAATTTTTTTTATAACAACATTTTTTCCTCGATTTTTTTTTCTCAACATCGTTTTATGATTCCAGCAGGTTACAAAAGTTTTTTTTTTTATTACAAACAGAAAAGCGAAAGAAAAATATTTCCTAAAAAGTTAGGCAAAATGTGATGTTGCAAATGCATTGAAGTTACACTCTTACGGCCGTATTCACAAAACTTAGAAAAGAGTTAAAACAGTTTAATTTGACAGTTCTATAAAGGAAACCTGTCAAATAAAACCATTTAAGATCAGATTTGTGAACACGGCCGTAAGTCTTTCAAAAATACTCCTCGCCTGTAACCAAAAATGTAAATTATTGCAGGGTTTTACTTATAAAAAAAAAGCTCAAAGCCATGTTTCATTGTTAACATTGTCCAACAGAACACTGCCTGTTGTCTTGGAATCCCATCCATTGCGATTTCAAAAACCAAATTTTATATTCCCTTGAAAAAAAAAAAAAAAAAAGTGCCGAGTCAACTTTATATTGGCATTATACATGGTAATATCGACGATTCCATGATTTCTTAATGTCATTTTATTGTGTATTTTTCACTGTTGTGACAGTTAATCCTCTGCTTTTGAGACCGCAATAACCGAGAGAGTGTTATTTTGCAATTCAATCGGTACGGCATCCGTCCACTTGGCACGGGTTGTCCTTCAATTTTCATGGGTGGATAACCTTTTCTCCGCTGTGTATCGATTCGCATTTAAGTTGCTCCAGAGTGCAAACGTATATGCAAAGGAGGCGGCGATAGGTTAGAGGCCTCAAATTGGGAATACATAAAAGCTAAGTGAAGCCATCACCATAACCCTCGTCCCCCGACGCCCCCTCACTGCCTCTTCATCGCCCCTGCTACCCTTAGCCACAGCAAATGTGTACGACAATGTTCACACAGGAAAATATGCAAATTTTTTGGAAATCGTTCATTATTTATGCAAAATTTTGTGATAAACATTGATGGCTGCCTCCATCAAGGGATGAGGCTATGGTATATTACCCTTCCTGCCCATTGCTCCCGCCATCTACCCCTCTACTTTTCCACATCATGGAGTACATCACAAACATATGGCAATGACGGAGGCAATGAGGCTTAAGGAAGATTTAACAATAAACACAAGAAAATTTTGCCAATTTACACAATTTGCGGAAATTTATTTTTGTTGTTTTTGTTTTGGTTGGTTGGCTGGCTGTCATCGTTGTTTTACTCAGTCTGATCTACGCCATAAGGGCTAAGTAACTAGGGGTTTCATTTTGAAATGGAAATGTGAAACAAGTTTACATATTTAAACTGGGCATTATGATTAACTTGGACCCGTTGTGAATCCTCCTCCTCCGCCACACACCAGTCCCACTTTTTTCCCACAATATAAATTAATTTGTGAATTGTGAAATTTATGAATTCGAAAATATATTGGGAGTTCTTTTTCGCACGGCTTTAACAGAATATTTCTTAAAAAAACAAATATAAAAAGGAATATTTTGTTTCCTAACGATGGGGGGGCGGAAGTGTCATTTCCTTTTAGCTGGAGGCATCGATAGCAAAAATGCAAAAGAGAACAAAAATGAATTCCGTTCAGACAAATTTTAACACAAATCGCAATGTCATAATGCTCAAAAAAAAAAAGACTAAATTAACATCCAAAGAAACGGGTTTGGCCTCTATTCTCAGAATTCTCTTAACGAGGTAATAATAAAAATTAGGAGAGGAGGTGAGTCATAGTCGTTGATAACTTATTGATATGACTTTTTGTTCTCATGGCCACCTAAATCATTTTAGAAAATAACATAATTGAGAAAAATCTAAAACGCTTCCAGTTTGGCAGGCAGGAATATCTACCACAATATCCACATCCTCATAAGGGCTGACTTGTATCTAGCTCGGAGGTAGATCGATTTGGGTAAGGATCTTGAGAGGTCTTATTATTCGAAATGTCAACGAAATTGGAAGCCACCGTAGGTGGCACATGTTAGCATGTCCGCCTATGACGCTGAACGCCTAGGTTACAATCCTGGCGAGACCATCAGAAAAAAAATTTCAGCGATGGTTTTCCCCTCCCAATGCTAGTAACATTTGTGAGGTACGCCGTTCGGACTCGGCAATAAAAAGGAGACGCTTTATCATTGAGCTTAAAAACTTAAATCGGACTGCACTCATTGATATGTAAAAAGTTTGCCCCTGTTCCTTAGTGGAAGGTACATGGGAAAAATTTCCAATTTGTATTTGTTTCTTCTTACAAACATCTTATTGAGCTACTAAAGAGAAATCTTTCTTACATCACGTGTAACATTTTTTGATATTTTCTCTTACAACGACGCTTCAGTGATATTTAGTTCAAAGCTTTAATAAAATTTTCTCTAGAATCCAAATAGGAATGACTATTTGCTTAAAGATGAACAACATGGCAAGTTAGCATATCCCGCCATAACGCCAAACGCCTGGGTTCGAATCCCAGCATAAATATCAGATACATTTTCTGAGACATTTATGCCATGCATAGAAGCCGTGTTAAAACTTCCCACTCCGTTCGAACTCGGCCAGAAAAGGCTGGTCCCTTATTACAGAGCTAAAACTTTAATCGGACTGCCATCATTGATACTCAGCAAAATTTTTGCCTCAAAGATATGGAAACATTTTGTTTATGGGGATCTGGATTTACTCTAAAAACTGCAACAAATGTTGTGATTTTAATATAGGGTTGCCGCAAAAAAATGCAATATTTTTTTCTAAACCCATTTCAGCGAATTTTATTTCCTTTCTTAAACGGTGTGTTGATTTGATATTTTCATTGTTTTTTTTAATTGGTTTACAAAATTGGATTTAAATAAGATCTTGGGAACGAGTAGTAAACGCCACATAAAGTCGGCATAGAAAAAAATTACCATTGAAATTATAATAGAAAAGTTGACCGAAAATTCTGCATGTGTATGGCGAAAGCCGTTTTTAAAGCACCTTACTTAAATGGTCAAAAATTACTTATGGAACATACAGCACTCAACCAAGAATATGCCGCTTTGAATCTGAAACAATTTCATTCATTCGAAACTCCTATAAAAATATTCCACGAAAGAGTTTTAACTTAGCATATTTAATGATAGTTTAGATTACTTCGCAAGAACTTTGAATAGAACAAGCTTTATCACTTTGCTGTTCTTTTAGAAAAAACGTTTCAATGAAATTTTTTCTGAAAGGAAAATTATGATGAATGTTAGAGCAAATGAAATATTTTTCAAATTTTCTCTACAGGCCAATTTTCAACAACCTAAATTTGGAAATAGTTGCGTGTGTACGTATGACAACTTTCTCCAAATTTGGTCTGATCAAGACCATACTCGGGTATCGATGCCAAGGGTTACAGTTCCACATTTCAGCGAAATCGTTTAAAAAATTCACGAGACCGGTCTATATATTACATGTATCCAATTATGGTACGAACAGGAGTATGTTTGAGAAGGATGACGAAAAGTCTAATACAACTCACTGTATAAAGTTTCAGCAAAATCGGCTGCAAAAACGCCTTTTATTGGCCCAAAACATTATTCGATGATTGGTAAAGATCAATGGTGGGCACACAAACACATGGGCATACTATTTCCCAGCCCATAGACTTATGTTCTTGTGCTATAGCGTGTGTGTAGTTGCTCAACACTGGTATAGATATATGGCACTACGTGTATTCAAATATGATCAGATTTTGACCATACTGGGCATGGGATATATTATAACTCACTCCGAATTTCAACGATATCGGGTGATAAATACGCGTTTTATGGAACCGAGACCCTAAATCTGGAAATCGGCCTATAATATAATCCGATATAGGCTACCTTCGAATACAAACTAAACTAAAAATCTAAAATTTAAAAAAAAATCTTAAGTAAAAAAAATATTTTGGTTTGTTCTCTCTCGAGACGAGCTGAATGATCGAAGATGCAAATGGAAAAGGAAAGCCAAAGGTAGCAATACACACCAACCACTATGGGACGCGTTTCGCCTTTGGTTAGAAGACTTTTCAACCATATTAGGTGTGATGGCTTCAAGGGCCGTGCATTGGTATGTTGTATTTAAATCGTATTTAATTGCGAAAACGCATCTATGATACAATTACCACATTAACCAAGCTCGACAACCCTGCTTATTAGCTGTACCTTTTTCCAATACATTTATTTTTGTGTAATGACAGACATTTTGTCTGTGGTAATTTACACTTTCTTCCGTACCACACATGATTCTGTGCATCTGTTGGAAGTTGTGTTGATGGCTTCGAACGCTAAGACAACGGCAATGGCTCTCGTCTTCACTCCGTGGTCCCATGTTCGAATCCTGGGCGGGAAAAAAAGTTAAAAAAATATATCTTTGCCAAGTAGGCTTGCCAGGTTCTCAAAGCAGGAAACTCAATATTGGGGACCGGGACTGGTCGGGATTCTCAAAAAAAAAAAAAAAAAAAAAAAAAAACAAGTAAAAGCGTGCTAAGTTCGGCCGAGTCGTATCTTCTTTACCCTCCACTATGGATGAATTTGTCAAGTTCTTTGCCCAGTATCTCTTTATAGGCAAACAAAGGATTGTAGACAAAAATTGCATGCTACTGCCACGTCATTTCAGGTTATGGACCGATCCATTCTTGGTTTCCATATTGGAGACCATTGTAAAAGTCATTGTGCTAAATTTCAGCCAAATCGGTATATTTGGGAGCTATATCAGATTATAGACCGATTCAGGCCATATTTGGAATGCATGTTTAAGGTCATAGGAAAAGTCTTTGCATTCTTATCCAAATCGGATAAGAATTACGCCCTCTATAGGCTCAAGAAGTATAATAGGGAGATCATTCTGTATGGGAGCTATATCAGTTTATGAACCGATTTGACCCATACTGGCACCTATATCAAGCTATGAACGGATTTATGTATGTATGGCACCTATATTAAGCTATGAACGGATTTAGTCTATACTTACCACAGTTGTTGGAAGTCACAACAACACACTTTATACAAAATTTCAGTCAAATCGGATAATAATTGCGCCATCTAGAGGCTCAAGAAGTCTAATTGGGAGACCGGCTTATATGGTAGCTATATAAAGACATGGACCGAAATGGGCCATTTACAATCCCAACCTATTTACAATCACAATCCCAACCGACACTGATAGGAAGAATGTGTGCAAAATTTCAAGCGCCTAGATTTACAACTTCGAAAGTTAGCGTGCTTTCCACCGACAGTACGCGAACAGACCTTACTGCCTTGACCATTAACTGTGGCCTGTCTCCCCTCTATAAAATCAGTTTTCAATGAATTGGCGAACGAATCGAGTGACAAAGAGGAAAAAAGTAAGTGGTTCAGGCCCTGGTTGTTTAATTAAAAAAATATAAAATTTTTAATCACTTTTATGAATAAAATGATTCAAAAAAGTGATTGAATCTATTAATTTTTCAATTGAAAATATTAATCACGACCATAATTGAAAAAAAATCAGGATTCAATTAAAAAAAATATTGATTAAATAAATTTTTTAATTGAAAAAATTTTTATTTCAATTAAATTTTTAATTGAAAAAATTTCGGCGATATTTTTTTTTGTGTACTTTAAAAAAATGAAATACAGATGTACCAAAAAAGGCCCCACAAGTAGGCAACAAGTGAAAGTAAAAGGCATCAGGAAGTGTGTTCAATCGATTTGTACCAAACTTATCCATCACAAGATATGAGTATAAACAACCTTTGTTTCACATTTGTTTAATTAATTCCAACAAATGTTTTCCTTTCCAATTAGATTCGTTTTTTGTTGGCTTTCTCCAAGTCCACGCATGTGACAGATTAAGATTATTCACTTCTATTTTAACTACAATATCAACCAAATAATAATTTCGACCTTGATTTTGGCCCTTGACTTTTTCGCTCAAAATTTTTCATTTATAAACCCTCTCCGCTTTAGCTATTACCATCCAAAGCAAATACCAAAGAAGCCAGGAAGGTTGGCCACAACGCCAATAAACACCAGATTTCATAAATAATGGCAATTCCTTATCAAGGTGCAATAAATTCAGATAGTTTCTACTGTGCCTAAAAGAGAACCCCCCCGCTCCAAACACCGCCAGCCAGTTGGGCTGTAAATTAATTAGTGAGCCCCGTAAATCTGGAGCTAGCTGGTAGGCGAAAGAAAACAATAAGCCAGATAAGATTTAATTTGTTTCGTTTTGCGGATTTACCACAATGGCTAATTTATTTGCATAGATGGAAATTAATGGAGTACGTAAAAGGCCCATTGGACTTCCGCGATCCAATCCACGTATTGCGAGACAGCGGTGTAAACTGTGGGGCGTCCGTTGTAACCACAAGGTAAGTAGCCAAAGGAGGTGATGCCAGCCAATTCGGCAACGCTGCCTTCGTGTTCGATAACCAGGGGAGAGCCACCATCACCATAGCAGGCAGCTATTTTGGCGCAGATCTGTTTGGAGTTGATGGGGGCATCGGAGGGAAGGGCTGCTTTGCATTCCTCGCTGCTCATAACTTCAGCTTTGGCCATCTGCAAGTCCTTAGCATAAAAAGTGGCTTCAGCATTGTCCAAGCCCCAGCCGTAAGTGGCGGAAGTTTGTCCATCATACATTTCGGTCCTGCCAGGCAGAGCAACTGGCTGAACGGAGGCGTTGTATTCGAAAGCGGAGCTGACATGCAACAAGGCAATATCATCGGATCCCTCGACACCGGTGAATTGTTTGTGGTTGAAGGCAAAGTCAATGAAACGAATTTGGGCTTCTTCGAGGTTTTGGCGGTCAGTTAGGCCAGCGAAAATGGGCAAACCAACGATCTTACCGGCCATCTTCTCCAATTCACTGACGCAGTGGGCGGCAGTCAAAACCCACTCTTTGTTGATGAGAGCACCAGCGCAGGTGTGGGCATAGGCCACATAAGAGACACTCAACGAGACCACGTAGGGTGCGGCATTGTGAGCAGCGCCCTCGCCGCCAATGATGAAGGGATCCACATCAACAGCTGGGCCAGTCAAACGATCCTGCAATATTTTGGCCAAATTGCTCATCGATGGGGTGGCACAGGCCACTGCTGCGAATAAAACGACTAAGGCGAAGACTTTCATATTTACTCGCACACTTTACAGTCAGAAAAGAAACTGTGAACGTAATTTTATCATCAGTGGACGTTTTATAGCTTCCGCCAGTCTGAAACTTCTATTTCTGCTAGTTAACCAAAGAGAAGAAATACGACGACGAAAAAAGCTCTTCCAGGAATTGATTTTTGTTGCCTCTCTTGTTTCGGCCAATGGCAGCAAGAAAAAAGCCAACCAAACCAAATGATTAGAATGGAAAATTATCGCATATAGAAAATAATGAATTTATGGTTATAACCATAAAACACATCAAGGGCTTATCTAAAAGATACCGTCATGGGCGTAGCTACTAAATACGACATATGGTAAAGTGGGGGGGATTTGTACAGTCTATACTTTTACATCACTAACACGATTATGCAGAAATTGATAAAGCACTCTTATTTAGATGAGCATAATTTGAATAGTCTTATCTCTTTATTAGTTTGGAAAGAACTTTTATGCGGCTCTTGGAAACCGAAAATTTAACACTGCACCTACGACTATTTTTCCCATGGACAACGGGTCAAGTCGCCAGTAAGTTTGATCCCACGAAATTACACCCCAAACCCAAAAGGGGTATATGGAGAACAAAAAACAAAAAACACATACCTTTGGGTCCTATTTTCTTCTTTTTGGGCCCTTTTTACATGCAGCTATTAGGGCCAATTTAGTTTTTCTTCAAGTGAATTCAAACTTTACAAATTTAATTGGGTGTAAATAATATTGGGACCTATTTTCATTCCATTTTGGGGGCTTATTTCACGATTTCGGGGATCAAACAAATTCATATACGAATATGACATGGGGGACATTTTCTGAAATTTAAGTAAGAGGTACACAGTAATAAGAAAATATTGTTATTTTTTGAGGTTTTATTAGCATAATATGGCTGACATCCAAAATGTTAGTTGTTGTAGCACTGAGGCGGCTGTCCTTGCCGATGAAGGAATCCATCGAGTCATTCCGGTGCGTACGACCGGCTGCTTTGTATTCGACCAATGTACAGTGTTTCAAAATGCCAAGATACTAAATTTTTACATCGTATACTATTTCAAAATCTATCGGTAAAGTATTTTTAAAAGGAACAAAAAAGCAACCAAGCATCAACTCTAAAAAAGAGACGAGGTAGACCAATGGATAAGTATACCGATCGGCTTAGAATCACTTCCTGATTCGATTTAGCTATGTCCCTCTGTCCGTCTGTCTGTCTGTCGCATTTGTTGTCCGATTTTCACGAAATTTTGCATAAGTCTCTTTTTTGGTTCAAGGACAAACGCTATTGATTTTGATCGGTCCAGATTTAAATATAGCTTCCATACATATCTTTCATCCGATGTGCCCTTTTAAAGCTGTCGAAGCCACCATTTTGGTCCGATCCTTACAAAATTTGTCACAATATGTTTATTTCGACTTCCCAATCTGTGTGCAATATTTCATAAAAATCGGTTCAGATTTAGATATAGCTCCCATATACATCTTTCATCCGATATACCCTTTTAAAGCTGTAGGAGCCACAAATTTTTGGCCTATCTTTACCAAATTTAGCATAATATGTTTCGAGTGACGTCTTAATGCGTACAAAATGCAAAATTGCATGTAAATCGGTTGAGATTTAGATATTGATCCCATATATATCTTTCATCCGATATGGTCTTTTAAGGCTGTAGAAGGCACAATTTTGGTCAAATCTCTACCAAATTTTACACGAAGTTCTTTCTTGACGTCCTAGTATGTGTGCAAAATTTTATCAGAATCGGATCAGATTTATATATAGCTCCCATATATATCTTTCATCCGATATGGTCTTTTAAGGCTGCAGAAGGCACAATTTTGGTCCGATCTTTTTTCACAATTTTCGTACCGTCGTAAGAAAATCGAAAATTCTATTCGATATTATAATAGGTATGCAAAATTAAAGTCTGACTAAATTTGGATATAAGTGCTATCTATTAAAAGTATTACGTATACCCGGTGGTGTAGGGTATTATATAGACGGCTCCGCCCGACTTTTGACTTTCCTTACTGGTTTTTAACATATTTTACACAAATAAACTATGTATATTGTATATTTCACATCGTATATGTAAAAAAATTCCACAGTTGCTTAGTTTCTTTGCATGTGAAAGAAATTTAAACACCCTAGTAGAACGGTATTCAAACTTTGCATTGATACATTTTGGAAGTCAGCCTATCTTAATATAGAAGAAAAAAAAACTTTGATTAATTTGCAATCAATTTAAACATTTACGTTTTTATAAAAAGAAACAAAATTCATATTAGAAGTACAGTCGGACCTCCATTATTCGGTATGCTCTAGACCGGAGCCAATATATATTTATGTAAAAACGGTATTTTGTTGTACACTTTTATGCATTAATATTTGACAGTGTTGTTTCTATACACACCACCATAGGATGATGGTCATACAGTTTGTTACCTCTCGAAGTATTGATCTGCGACACTATAAAGCATATTTTGGGTTGCCCAAAAAGTAATTGCGGATTTTTCATATAGTCGGCGTTGACAAATTTTTTCACAGCTTGTGACTCTGTAATTGCATTCTTTATCAGCTGTTACCTTTAGCTTGCTTTAGAAAAAAAGTGTAAAAAAGTATATTTGATTAAAGTTCATTCTAAGTTTTATTAAAAATGAATTTACTTTCTTTTAAAAAATCCGCAATTACTTTTTGGGCAACCCAATATATATATTCTTAATCGTCTTGACATTCCAAGTCGATCTAGCCATGTCAGTCCACCCCTCTGTCTGTCAAAGTCGCAATACCGATCGAACGTGTAAAGCTAGTCGCTTGAAATTTTGCAGACACTTCTTATTGATATAGGTCGTTGGGGATTGCAAATGGGCCATATCAGTTTATATTTGGATGTAGCTCCCATATAAAGTGATCCTTCGATATGACAAGAAGTCTCAATCGTTATCTGATAAGGCTGAAATAGTGCTTGGAGTGTTCTGTTAAGGATTCCAACAACCCTGCCGAGTACGGTTCAAATAGGCATATAACTTGATATAGCTCCCATTTGAACCGATTTCCCGATTTACCATCTTGAGTGTCTGGAAGCTGCAATTGTTATCCAAATTGCTTCAAACTTTGCACTTAGTGGTTTATTAAAACTTCCAATCTATGGTTAGTATTTTCTAAAGCGGGCTATAACCTCATATATCTCCCACATAACCCGATGGATTTAGCAGAAATTTGGAACGTAAAGAAAACATTTGCCCTTGACCTAAGTTTATTTGTGGTAATTTTTAGTAGAATCCAGGATTCAGCCTGGCCGAACTTAGCACATTTTATACCCTACACCAGCACTGTGATACAGGGTGTTATATATTTGTTTCCAACGCTATGAAGGAGAAAAGTTATAGCTATTGATAAGTATGCCGATCGGCGTAGAAACACTTACTTATTCGATTTGTCAATATCTGTCTGTCCATGTATTCTGGTAATCAAGGCACAGGTCGCATTTATTGTCTGATTGTCGTATCATTTTACCCCAAGTACGAACACTATTGCTTTTGCAAGAAGTCGGTTCAGATTTAGATATAGCTTCATCCGATATGTCCTTTTAAGGCTGTAGAAGCTAGATAGACTCGATGGAGGAGGGTTTTATATAGTCGGCTGAGCGGGATTCTAACCTTTCCTTACTTTTCTTTAATATTTTATTAAAATTTTTAATGGAAAGAAAAAAATGCAATTTTAAACTCAATGATTTGCTTTTCTGGAAAACAAAATTTACTGTTTGTCCCACAAACTTAAGAGTCACTAAGCGATTTTCGTTTGATTGTACATATGTCGAAACCTGTTAATTTCTGTGTGTGTGAAAAAGAATTAGTGGGACAGGCAGTTTAGGATTGTGAAAAATGCACAAATTTTAAAAACGTAATCGTAAAATGAGCTTATACTCCCGTATAATAGAGGTAATCACAGATAATCCAGGTAATGAAAAAAATATTTTCTTTATCCCAGATAATAAAGGTTCTCGGATAATCGAGGTCCGACTGTTTATATTTATATAATTTAGATTTTATATATTAAATATCTTTATTTGTGTACATTTGTATAGATTGCCATTAACTATTCCATAGCAATATGGACAATTAAATGTTTCTGAACCAAATAAATATTTTCTATTTTCTACCTGCGGTGCTTTCTTCCACAAAGATAGAAAAATATTTTCAAAAATCGCGCGATTGCCAATTATTTCAACTTGGTGGGTACACAATAACAAAATACTTGGGATAATTATGCAAACTTTGGGGTTTATTTGCAGGTTGATGTTTGGAGTGAGGTTGTACTACTAAAATACATCCCAAATTCTAAAATGAAATTTGATCGCGATTTAACATTGGAGCGTAAATTGCATTTATTTTCGAGGTGCATTTGCTTGCATTGGGGTACATTTGTTTTAAGCTAATGTTTCATAATCCAAAAGCACATCAAATTTGTGGTCTATTTCCTTTTTAAATTTGGGGCCCTTGTCATGGCGCTGAAAAATCGGCCATTATCAACCATTGGGACAGCGCTTTGAAAATGTTGCTCAAGTACTTGCCATAACCAAAAAAAACGATTTTGCAGGAAACTTGAAGATGTCAATTGCGGCGATATGAAATAAGCCCCAAATCGAAAATAAAATAACCCCTAATGAAATCTCAACATAAATAAAATAGATCCCAAGTCAAAATAATGAAATAAACCCCAAATTTTTGGAAATAACGTCCATATAAAAAATGAAATAAAGCCCAATGATTTGAGTGTTATCTCAATGTGAAAGAGGCCCCAAACAAAAAAAATATGAAATAATACCAAAAAAATCAAACAACACCCTAAATTTTAATCCAATTCACTCCAACTTCTTTATTATATATGCAACAACTGCATAAAAAGAATTAAATTTTCTAATTTTAATCAGAAAAAAAACATAAAAACGTGCTTAGTTCGACTGGGCCGAATCTTGGGAATCCACCACCATGGATACTGCTAAAAATTCACACAAAATAAATTTAGTTGAAGAGCATCGTTTTACTCTACGCACCAAATTTCTTCCAAACCAGAAAAAAATTAAAGCCTCTAGGAACCGAACAAGGATCGAGATTGGTTGGTATGGTAGCTATATCAGGTTAAAGACGGATTTGAAACGATCAAGACACAGCTGTTGAACTTCGTAACAACACAACACTCAAGAAGTCAAGTCAGGAGATAGGTTTATATGAGAGCTATATCAGGTTATGGACCGATTTGTACCATACTTGGCACAGTCGTAACAGAACACTTTGTGCAAAATTTCAAATTGCAGATTTTAGGAGCTCGAGATGTCGAATTACAAAAATTTCAAAATTTCAAGCGGGTAGCTTTACGCCTCCGACCGCCGTCGTGATTTCAACAGTCGGACATAGACATGCCTAGATCGACTCAGAATGTCGAGATGATCAAGAATATATATACTTTATGGGGTCGCAGATCAATATTTCGAGGTGTTACAAACGGAATGGTTAGTTAGTATACCCCCCATCTGTGGTGGTGGTGTAATAAAAACTTGCATTGTATCATCAATTATTTGACTGAATATTTTCTGCATTAATAGCTACTGAATGGGCCTGCAACTTTAGTCATGACCCAGCGGACATGACTTTCAAAATAATTGAAAAAGTTTAACTTGATGGTCGTCGCTTTTCAGTTAATGCAACTTTTTCATTTGCTCCTTTCTATGGGTATAAGCAGTTGCTTATTTCATTTAAGTACTAAAATTATACAAAGTATAGACGAATTAAAGGGTACATAAAGAAGCGTAAATGGCAAAATTTGCCCTTCACTGGGAATATACAACAATTTGCTGTTTCTGCGTCTACCGGCAGTGATTTCACTTCTTCCTCGCTTCAGGTTTAACTTTGAATTGATAATAATACACAAAGATACTACTTCAATGCCTTCTACTAGACTCGAAACCAATTATAACGTTATTTCTAGTCAACATTTTTTTTGTTCCACAATGCAAAAACAGCAGAATTGTGCAAATTTTAGGCGAATCTCAGTGTTGTATAAATATGTGTTTAAATTAGGTCCCATTTAAATCAATCTCCCGATTATACCTCTTGAAACTCTAGAGGACTAACTTCCAATCTGATTTTGCAAGATTAGATCCAACTTATGTGACAAATACGGTCCGAATCGGTTCATAGCCTGATAACGCTCCCATAAAACTCGATCCCTTGATTATACTTTTTAAGCACCTACAGTACGCAAGTTTTATTCAAGTATATAAACAAACCATGGGAGTTTCTTATTATAAAAAGTCGTGCAAAGAACTTGACAAATGCCAACAATAATGGAACTTAATACAATTTCACTTGTTTTAAAATTTATGGCAAAATCCACATCGTTTGGGTGCCGGGCCATAACGGAGTAAGGTGGAATGAAAGGGCAGACGATTTGGCGGTGAAGGCCAGAGAACTGCTGTCAATAAACTTGGTTAACCCGAAGCTTTTCGAGTGGACGCAGTCCGAGTTAAGAGCGTGGCCGATGAATGCGCATGCAAACCCTGTGGAAAAGCGAAACGGTCGGTAGGACGGCGAAAATCCAATGGGGGGATCCAGATCGTGAGAAGGCGAGGCTTTCGCGTCTAACATATACCGGAACTTAGGTGGAGACGCAATACCAGACATAAAACAACTTAAGGGCGTGGCATGGAAACAATTAAAGATTTTGTAAGTAGAACGGAATTCCTAACATGGATTTTCTTTTTCGAGGTTACTTTATAGTTTTTAGCGCACAACAAGCCGATTACTGGCTTACGTGTATGTATATATTGGCATGGGACAGATTAATATCTGCACCCTTTTTTCAACCTAACCGAACCTATGTCCTCCTCTACAAATGTCTAGAACATTTTTTACCGCTCAGATCAACATGTATAAAGTTGTGGAATTATTTCCAATTTTTTCGTCGTGGTCCACTGTGCATCGTGGAAAAGTTGCATAATTTTTTTTAAATAGCTTTTAACAGACAGGAACGAAATTTCCAAATAAATTATTTTCGAACATAATTGATAAGAATGTAAATTTCAAATTTGCTCGCTAACATTCCATCAAGGAACGGAATGCAAACTTTACGCATATCAATTATTGCTGTCCGATTCAACTTAAAACGGCTCTTTGTTTAGCATTTGTACAAAAGTTTTACGTTCTTGTCTGGGTACTTAAAAAGCATCCGAACGGCCTTACGATCCACAATAAATATACAGAATCACAAAAAAATATATACAGGATCACTACTTAGATTAACTTTAGGCATGAGAATAACACTATTGTAAAATATTCCTGCAAACATTCAAGATTAAGCCTCACAAAAATATACTTTATTTTATAGTCGAGCGTAAACTATTTAAAGAGGTGTCCCCAGCAGAAGTGAGGAGAGTATCACATCTGGATTATATGTCAAATGCTTACGCTAGGATTCGAGCATATGTGCCACGACACTTAAATGAGAACACACAATAAAAGAATGATTTTTGAAAAGTGCCACAGAGGAAAGTCAAATCTGATACTAAAGTGGTACAACGGTAATGCTGCACGGCTTCCACTTGCTTGATCAACGCTAAATTCTCAAAGCCATGTGCAAGAATTTATAAAAGTTTTATTATTATGGAAACTTTAATGACATTCCTGCCGACTTTGTATTCAAATATATACAAAAGAGAAAATATTTATCAATCAATTAGCCAAATATTTGGAGTAGACATACCTAACAGTTGTTCAGACGCCTTTTTTAGAGTCCAATGAACTTCTATGTATGTTATGAGCAAGTGATAATCAAATAATTAAATAATGATGCTGTGGCAATACGAGTCTTACCGAAACCTACTACAAAATGTTCAATTAAACTTTAAACAGATTTGCACGCCTTTAAGAGCCAATGTGACCCCCATGCAACAAACATCTGCATTGGGGATTGTTTAAATAGCACAATGTTGGCAAGCTTCGTTTCACCTGGAAGATGATGAAGAAAGGATTCACCCCAGGTATTGCCATCCAATAAATTGCTTTTGTCCACTTCAGTGGTTGCGTATTATCGGTTCCAACCAACAAACTGCTATTCAGTAGAGCGCAAAATGCGTACGAGAAGCTTTACTTGAAACAATGGTTCTTTCTCTCCCCCCCTTTTGGTTTCAATCAATACTAGGTAATGGTCACACACATTCATACATACACTCACATATCAGTACATATACAGGCTTGTGCGGTGACCTTCTGTTGTCCTTGGCATAAAGAGTTATTCATCGCGGTTGCTTGTCCATGGCTAGTTGCCGTTGCTTCTGCAACAATGATGAACTTTTGTATTGACTTGTCACTGAAATGTGTGAATATAGTTTCCGAGATAAACAAAATAGCACAGCGTTACAAGGGAGGTGAAAAGGACTGCACAATCGTTTAGCGATATTGCCAATAAAGCGCAAAGTAATATATATTAAAAATCTACAGTGTTTTATAAGCTCTTCAAAAAAAAAAATTTCTTCCAAAATAAATGCGAAAGTATAGTTCAACAATAAAATTTGGGAGATGTGAAATGTGTTTTTCGTCTATTCAAACCAATAACAGCTGAGTTATAGGTATGAATATTGTTTTGCTCTTATATTTGATCTTAAACAGTTATGTGAGGGTTATGGGTTATTGTTCACTTTTGGAGCAGAAACCAACGACTGTTCCAAAACTGTACAATATCCAGTGGAAAACCAATTTGTTAAAAATGTTGTTTTAGTATTCGATATCCCCTACGATCCCCTTTGCAAAAAACAATTTGTGTTTCAAACAAAATTACTATTTTCTAAAGAGAAAATTTCAAAAAAAAAAAATCAAAAATTAATGAAATTCTCTTTAAATAAAATTTGATTGAAATACAAATGCAAATTACTAAATATAAAGGAGAAATGCTCATGAAATTTGCTCCTAAGACGAAATATTTTGGAAATATCTCCAAAAAAAAAAGAACGGAAAGTTTACCAACAATAATAAAAAATATATACTTTTTTTGAAATTGTTTCTAAACTTCAGTATGAAGTTTTTGTTTCGCAGTGAAAATCAATGTTCCCATTCAATTCCTCCTTCGAGATCAAATGATCAAAGAATTTTACAACGGATAAGTAAAGCTAGAAAATACCACAACACCCACCATAGTATGACGCGATTTGATTCTTGGTGTAAATCTCATCGGATACTTTTAGGTGTGAATCGAATCGAATTCATTGACACAACAATAGCTTCAAATGTTAGACAACGACAGCGGCTCTCGCTGTTGCTTCGAGTGTCCAGGCTCGAATCCCAGCATCCCGACGAATTTTATTCTTAAAGTTTTTTTTCCTGTTATGACGAAGATCATCTTCACAATTCCCATTATATTCTTCCTTTGAGACGAGCTAAATGATCATGGAAAAGTAAAGCAAAATTCTTTGATCATTTAGCTCGTCTCGAAGGAAGAATAGATTGGGAATTGTGAAGAAAATGATCGTCGCCTTAACAGGCAAAAAAAAACTAGACTAATCAATGATTTTCACCATTACTTTGCTGTATATTTTTTTGGCTAAAAGAAATGAAGATTTCACGCAATTTAGGCACGACTTATCGAGTTCATATTTATTTCAAAGATACATATGTGCACTCCTTATTAAGGTGTAGTCCGGACGGCGTAGAATATCAATGCTAAGTGTCATATCTGATGTGCACCGAGGTGATGCCAAGGAAAATATTTAAATGTTTCAACATTGGTGAGTTTGGCGAGTTTCATGGCCTGGCTAACTGAAATCTGTTGTGCAAGCCCACGCCTTGAGGATTATCGCAATTAGATATGGAGTTTCAAGGTTCGGATAAACGGACGAACAACAGTGATATCGCTAATGTTAATAGAATCTCTTCTTCTTGTTCGGACTCAAAGCTAATTCGGGAAATCTGAAAGTATGAAAATGACGTCTTCTATACGTTCTTATCGGAATAATGAAGCATAAAGAAACTTTTTTCTGACTTTTTTTATTTATTTTTGGCAATTGCAGATTTATTACGTATTGTTAGCTTTTGTTGTTTTGGAAGAAATAATCCATTGGATAGTGAAAGCATAGAGCGATAAAGGCAATAATTCATAAGTTTATCACAATTCACCAATGGGAATGGGAATTTTTAAACTTTGACTAAAACGATAAGCCAATCTGCGGACCGAGTACTGGCGATTGATTGTAAATCAATATTCGCATTTAATCCGTTCGCTCACTAATAAGGTGTGCTCCAAATATAAATAGCTCCTATGGATGGTAGGGAATATCAGTATTCTCGAACAACATGAAGGTCTTACTTGTAGTTGCTCTTTTCGTTGCCTGCACCCAGGCTAGCAGTCTTGGGGACATTGCCCAAAAGCTGATGCCCAGTTTTGCCACTGGCTACATCATCAAGGGTGAAGATGCCCCCCCACACGCCGCCCCCTACATTGTGTCATTGAGCAGGAGCTATGCCAAACACTCGCACATCTGTGGTGGCACCATCATTGGCAAACAATGGATCTTGACAGCTGCTCACTGCATCAGCAAGCCCGAAGGTATGGGAGCTGTTGCTGGTTTGCACGTGCGCACCGACATGAACGAGAAGACCCAGGCCCGTGAAATTGATTTTGGCAAGGTCCATGAGAACTACGACGGTGGTGTTGGCCCCTACGATATTGCCCTTTTGCACGTTTCCGAGGCATTCGAATTCAACGAATGGGTACAACCTGCTGCCTTGCCCGCTGCCGAACAAATCGATTCCGGTGAGACCCACTTGTATGGTTGGGGACAACCCAAATCGTATGTCCTGACTGCTGCCAAGACCCTGCAAACTGTGGAAACCGAAATCGTTGAATGGAACAAGTGCAAGGAAGTTTTGCCCGACAACGCCCCATTGCATGAGACCAACGTATGCTCCGATTCTTTGCAACAAAGCATTTCCGCTTGCAATGGTGACTCTGGCGGCCCATTGGTCATTGAGCACGACAACGCTTCCTCCGAGTTGATTGGTATTGTCTCCTGGGGTTATATTCCTTGCGGCTTGGCCAACATGCCCTCAATTTACACTCGTGTCTCTGCCTACATCGATTGGGTTGTAAAGATCCAACACGCCTACTACACTCTGAACTAGGGCAGTACCAAATTCCGATGTATAAAAATAAATAAAATGGACAAAAAAGATATGCAACTAAATCTTGGCGAGTTTCTTTTTTTCTTCAATACAGAAATTTAAGTCCAAACAGCTAATTTGGAATTGAAACCGACTCAGCTTTACTTGCGTTGAAAATATATCCGCAAAATGGAAATAAAGCTTTGAACTATTTTCTTACTTTCCATTTGGTTAGGCATTCGGTAATCCTGAAAATCATAAAATTTTAAGCTTTTTACCGAGGTGCTAAGGACACGAAAATAATCAAATATTTGATGACAAGGAATCGTTTGATAGCTTAGTCATATGTTTTTTAGGAGGGTATACCTATGGTAACATACGTACATAAATTAATTTTGTCTTTACTTTGTGAAAAAAAATTTTCCGGTCTTATGCAAGAGTATTCGATGGATTATGCTAGTGCCTGTCCATCTGATATAGTAAACTTGGCACGGATACGTTTTGCCCAAAGGATTGATAAACTCTCATATATTTGGTTTGTTTTATTTAGAGAGCTGGCGCTAAAACGCTGTTGACGTCAATTGCTTTGCAACACTAACATTCATCCGTAAACATTCAGATGTCAACAAAACTAATAACGCCAAACACCTAGGTTCAAATCCCGGCGTGAACGTCACAAAAATGTTCAGCGGTAGTTTCCCCCACTAATGCTGGCATTTTTCTCCCGCTTTTTGAGTAAATAAAACAAGCCAAAACAAATTTTACCTTTTTCCTTTTTTGAAAAATATGACTATTTTAAAGACTTTTTTTGAAAAGTTTTTCCAAAATGGCTGCAAGTATTTTCTTGAAATTTTAAAAGATTGTGTAGGATGGTCTGGAAATAGCAAGCTACTTATATAATTTTTTGGATATCGGAAAGAAGACAGATCCATTCTATTACCTCAAAAATACCAACCAAACTGAAAAAGTGGACCGTTCGGGCCAATATGGAACTCAAATGAAAGGTATTTGCGATCTGATATCAAAATTTGCCGCCATGTCGCCGGAGGGTCTATCCATTAAAAAAAACCTCTTAAAGGCAATATTAAACCGATCGGAACGATATGGGACTCATATGAAAGATACTTGAGAATAGAAGACGAATATGATATCAAAATCATTGGGCTGCCGTCGCGTTAGTTTTTATACCCACCATCGTAAGATGGGAGTATGCTCATTTTGTCATTCCGTTTGCAATACACCGAAATATTTATTCCCGAACCTATCGTCTCCTTCCCGTCTCTCCTTCCTTCTGTCGAAATCACGATAGCGGTCGAACGCGTACAGCTAGCCGCTTGAAATTTTGCACAAATACTTAATATTGATGTAGGTCGTTGGGGATTGCAGATGGGTCATATCGGTTCAGATTTAGATATAGCTCCCATATAAACCGATCTCCCGATTTGATTTCTTGAGCCCCTGGAAGTTGCAATTTTCATCCGATTTGGCTGAAATTTTGCATGTGGTGTTCTGGTACGACTTTCAACAACTGTGCTATGTACGGTTCAAATCGGTCTATAACCTGATATTGCAAATTGCACATTTTGCCCATGAACATTCCACTAAGGAACAGAGGCACACTTCTCACATATCAATGAGTGCAGTCCGATTCAAGTTTAAGCTCAATGATAAGGAGCCTTCTTTTATAGATGAGTCCGAACGGCGTAGCGCAGTGCGACACCACTTTGGAGAGAAGTTTTACATGGCAACATAAGGAGGGGAAAACCACCGCTGACTATTTGTTCTGATAGTCCCGCCTGGTATTCAGCGCCAAAGGCGGATATGATAACCTCTGCGCTACGGTGGCCTCCCTATAACCTGATATAGCTGCCATATAAACCGATCTCCCGATTTGACTCCTTGAGTCCGTACAAGCCGCAATTTTTGTCCGATTTGGCTGAAATTTAGCATGTAGTGTTTTGCTATGACTTCCAACAACTGTTCCAAGTACGTTTCGAATCGGTCAATAACCTGATATAGCTCCCATGTAAAGCGGACTCTCAATCATCCTTGCTGGGTTCCTTGTTTGAAAATGACATCGGGTAAGTGGCGACCCCAATTGCGCATGCACTGAATACATCGATTTTTGAAATTCATGTCCATTTTTTGCAGCATATCATTCGGTATGTTGGCAATGGCGTTGCGAATGTTGTTGTTGAGGTGTTCTATGGTTCGTTGTCGATCGACATAAACCATGGATTTCAAATAACCGTACGGACTAAAATTTCAATCAAATATCAATGCGAGTGCGGACGGCACGGTTAGGATTGTAAGTGGGCCAAATCGGTCCATATTAAACGACCTTGGGTCTTGACTTCTAGTTTTGGCCGACATTTTGCATGTTGCGTTCTATTTTTATTTCCAACAACTGTGTTAAGTGTGGTCTAAATCAGTCAATATCTTGATATAGACGCCATATAAACCGATCTGCCGATTAGACTTATTGGGCTTCTATAGGGCGCAATTCTTATCCAATATAGTTGCATATGTCGTTTTGGTATGACTTCCAACAACTGTACCAAGTATGGTCTAAATCGGTATATAACCTGATATAGCTACCATATAAACCGATCTCCCAGTTTGACTTTTTGAGCTTCTGGAGAGTGCCATTATTACTCGATTTGCCTGCAGTTTTGGAGTTGAAGTTTTTCTATGACTGGTGTTTTTCTATTTGAAAAAGTTATTCAAAGAACATGACGAATGCGATCCATGGTGGAGGGTATATAAGATTCGGCCGGCCGAAATTAGCACGCTTTCACGTGTTTCTTCAAATATTTTTCTTTCAACTTTTGACCTTTGAAAAAATTTCATTAATATTCTGGGTTTTATTGAAAATAATTCATAAAACTCAATGAATAAGTCAAATTGTATGGGTGGCAATTTTATTAGTTTTTTCAGAAAGATATTCGAGTTTTTTTTCTCAATTTGTACTAATCTTCACGAAAAAGACCTGAAAGCACTGTCGGTAGCAAAGGCCTAAGGGTTTCCTATTTGAAAAAAGGGTACGAATCATACAGCAAAATTTGGTATAAGATTGAAGTACCCGTGTGACTTTCTTTTGTTTCTGTTATAATATTTGCAAGACATGCCTTTGAACAACAAATGCGATAAAAAAGGTACAGCTTCGAAAAGAACTGGCATTTCAGGAAAAATTATTCGGCGATAGTTATCCGCTCATTAATGCTTCTGAATATCGTATATAAGGAGGGGTTGTTCAGCGTTACTCAAATTTTTCTGGGCTATAAAATGGAGGTATTGTACCATCGAGTTGCAACTGTACCGTTTATGTTTGATATAAGAGAAGTCTCCTCTTTGTTCCTTGTTGTGATATTCGTGACACACTTGATAAAATAAGGGACCAATGTTTACCATAATGCTGTGAAATGAAACCTTCTACTTCTTTCGTCCTTTGGCCTTTGACATAAGTAATAGCTACTTTTCAAATTTTCGAGTCTTTTTATTCAAATGCTCGAGAATATAAATCTTTTAATTCGATAAGCAAATAAACAAACACAATAAATTTATTGATCGCAAACAAACAATGAAATTGGTCATTATCTGGACAATCATGATGATGATATAAATACAAAGTTTTATCAGTTAAATCTAGCCCATGTTCCACTAATAATAACATCTAACCATGACCGACTGCAGTAGAAAAGCCACTTATCATGCTGCAATTACTGGCTTCGACGGCAACTATCTATGTTGCCATTTTATTGTTTGCATTTTTATTGAGATTATCTTATGAAAATCGAGTGCGCTTTTCAAACCTATCGACTTTCGCTGTCTACAAAATCAGTTGTGAGTACAAAATTTGTGCTGGTGTGGGTTATCGCCATTTAGGCAAAATGGTGCCAATAATTTTTGCAATCCCTAAGGTAGGCAATCGTTTTCTCCTGTGAAGTTCAACAAATAAAAGATTGTGTCCATTTTTTTTTTTTTTTGAAATGAATTTATTGTTAATTTTAGTATGTATTGCAGTTCGATAAAAATTATTATCTCACGGTTGCGAAATTCGTTCGTGTGCCAACCTAACGAAGGATTTATTTTTTTTTACTTTTTGCTACACAATTTTGAATCCAATTGACTCAATTTAGATGCCCATAAAATCCAAGTCTAAATTTACGCTAATACAGCAGGTGTCCACAGAGTGGTTGAGGTCTACTAGACGAGTTTTTATTGATTATACGCCACTATTCCAGTTCAAAAGTTTACCTCTCAACATTTAAGAGTTTACATGGTTACTTCCCACGAAGTGGCAAGTTTTCGCAATGCAGCAGAAAATTTGATAAGATTTACTTTTTCCACAAATTGCATTATGTGACGTATTGTTTATTTTGACAAATGTACCTACGAATAAACCGAAAAACAAGAATTGCTTCAAAACACCAACTTTTGCTAATCAGTTGTTCGCTCTCTAATTTATGGGTGGGCCATGATTTACAATTTATTGATTTGAATACATTTCGTTGGGTCCTGATTAAGAGAATTCGGGACAAATTTGACCGATACGGTGGCGGAGTAAACAAAATGCATGACATGTCTGGCTGTAATGATTTCTGGCCAGCATAGCCGCGTAGATAGCGACCAATGTTAAGTGGCCAAGTACTTGGTAAACGGCAGCGAACATTTGTTATGCGCGCAAGTATATAAAGACTCCGAATGGCCTAGTCTTAACATAGTGAAATCAGCTATTTAATCGAAATGAAGTTATTCGTAGCCATTGCAGCTCTGGTCATTGCCAGCGTTAGTGGAGCCAGTTTGGACTCGATCTTCCGTCCAGGATTCCCCGAAGGACGCATCATCAATGGCCAACCTGCCACCAAGGGAGAGGCTCCCTACATTGTCTCGTTGAAATCGGGATCTCACTTCTGTGGTGGTTCGATCATTGACGAACACTGGGTCTTGACGGCTGGCCACTGCTTGATCTACGCCAACTTCGAGGTCGTTGCCGGCTTGTACTTGCGCTCCGATCAATCTGATGTCCAAATCCGCAAAGTTAACGGCAAGCAATTCCAATTCGTGCATGAGCTGTATGGCGGTAATGTTGGTCCCCATGACATTGGTCTCATCTACATCGAAGAGGCCTTCGACTTGAATGCCTTGTCTCGTGATGGCTCTGCTCCTGTTGCCAGCATTAAGTTGCCCACCGGACAATACGAACAAGAAGGAAGCGGCTTACTCTTCGGCTGGGGACGTGACAATTCCGGTGCCCTACCCAATACTTTGCAAAAATTGGATGCTAACATCATTGGCTACACTGAGTGCAAGGCTGCCCTTCCCAGCTCTGCCCCCATTGAGAATGTGAACATCTGTACCTACACTGCCGGTACAACTGACGGAGCTTGCAATGGCGATTCTGGTGGTCCATTGATCATCAACACCCCCGCCGGCGCTGAATTGGTCGGTATTGTTTCATGGGGCTATACCCCATGTGCTTCCACCAGATACCCATCAGTCTTCACCTCAGTCTCCTCATACCAATCATGGATCTACGAAAAAATGACCGCTTACCAAATCTAAATATGCAATTTTCTAAATAAAATTTAAATGCAATTACGAAAAAAAAATAATTTTTTCTTTACAATGCAAGAACAACGCTGTTACAATGATTGTAAAGGGGATTTCCCCTATTGCCGTTGATAAATAAATGTGGTGACAGCATGAATGAATCGTTTGTTTCATAGCATACTAAATTTGTTAAATTATGAGACAATATTCAAGAAAAAGTCTGTTGATAATAGCAGACATTGTCTGCTGATTGTAAGTGTTTAATTTTGCTACTATTTGCTGTCATAGCAAATTGTTTGCAATTTCAGACTAGCAGGCTGCCTGCTTAAGACCCTATTGTTTGCTGCAAATGTCTGCTGCTCCATAGAGTAAAATAAAATAAATTGAAATAAAATACAATAAAATAAAATACAATAAAATAAAATAAAATAAAATAAAATAAAGTAAAGTAAAGTAAAATAAAATAAAATAAAATAAAATAAAATAAAATAAAATAAAATAAAATAAAATAAAATAAAATAAAATAAAATAAAATAAAATAAAATAAAATAAAATAAAATAAAAGCGTGCTAAGTTTGGCCGAGCCGAATCTTATATATCAGATTCGGACCATAATGGAATGAATGTTGGAGACCTAAGTAGAAGTCATAGTGTAATATTTCATCCAAATCGAATAAGAATTGCGTCCTTAACGAGCTCAAAAAGTAAAATAGGGAGATCGTTTTATAGGGGAGCTTTATTAGGTTATAGACCTATTCAGATCAAATTTGACGCGTATGTTGAATTTCACCCAAGTCAGATAATAATTGCGCCCTATAGAGGCTCAAGAAGTCAAGATCCCAGATCGGTTTATATGGCAGCTAGATCAGGTTATGGACAGATTGGAACCATACTTTGCACAGTTGTTGAAAGTCATAACGAAACACGTCATGTAAAATTTCAGCGAAATCGGATAGGATTTGCGCCTTCTAAAGATTCGAGAAGTCAAGACCCCAGATCGGTTTATATGGCAGCTAAATCAGTTTATGCACCAATCGCACCCATACTTGGAAATCATAACAAAACACCACTTCAGCCATACTTTGCACAGTTGTTGGAAATCATTATAAAACACCTCATTCAAAATTTCAGTCAAATCGGATGAAAATTGCGCCCTGTAGTGGCTCAAGAAGTCAAAACATGGACCGATATGGCTCATTTCCATACAAGAAGTATTTTGCAAAATTTCAAGCGGCTTTACTCCTTCAAAAGTTAGCGTGCTTTCGACAGACAGACGGAGAGGCGGACGGACATGGCTGGATTGACATAAAATGCCGTGACGATCAAGAATATATATACTTTATGAGGTCTGAGACGTACATCTCGAGGAGTTACAAACAGAGTGACGAAATTAGAATGCCCCCATCTAATGGTGGAGGGTACAATAAAATAAAATCAAGTGAGCATACAGAAATGTATGCTTAAACTGCAGACCATTGGTTATTGAAACGGCGCTAATGCCTTCTTCTCCATGTTCAGCAGACAAAAGACAGTTGTTTAAGCAAACATTTTGCTGAGTGAAGAATTGTTTGCAGCAATTTGGGTGCGAATTCAAAATTCCTTCAATAGTACGCAGTGAAACGATAAGGAATTAAATTGCTTTTGCGCAGCAAAATGCCGCAAATGATGCTGCTTCGGATTGCGGCTATTATAGCCATAAAAGCGCATTTCAGATGAAAGATATAGAAAGGAGCTATATCTACATCTTAAACGATGTTTTGCAAAATCTAGTGCTACCCAATTCTGATAACAAGAATACGTGAATACACAGACGGACGGACATGGCTAATTAGCATCAGAAAGTGATATTGGTGTGATTGGTTTTCCTCTCCATGTGTTTGGATTATCTTCTTCTTCATGTTGTCACAACATTGGCATATGGCACAACAATTTGATAAACTTTACGACACGGTGGCTCGCATAGCACATAATAGTTACCACAATTATTTGTTATGTGCGCCACCGTGCCGCAGGACTACCATGTCCGCCTATAGCGCTGATCGCTTGGGTCCAAATCCCGTGACATCGGAAAAATTTTCAGCAGTGGTTATCCCCTTACTTGGGCGCCCCTGTAGCCGAGTTGGTAGCATGCTTGCATTACCAGTGCAGGAGTCTTGGGTTCGATTCCCGCCAGAAGTCTTGGTCTGTCGCTACTGTGGTATCGCAATGGACTTAAAGTTGTCTAAGTGAGTCTGTAAAGGACTGCCACTCTTACCTAACCTAACCTATCTTATTGCAAATGCAGGCTACATTTGTGAGGCATCCTCTCATGTTAAAACGTATCTACCAAGTTGTGTCGCTATGCGGCACGCCGCTCGGACTCGGCATAAAAAAAGCTTCTTATTGATATGAGAGAAGTATCTCCTGTTCTTTAATGAAATTTTCAATGGAAATTTAGTTTCTACTATTCAAATCTGAATCGAATTTAGCAAAATGTAATAAACATAATGGTGGATCAATTTTTGTGGAGGAAACCCACCAGGTGATTATCAAAATCAAAATCTACAACGAATTCTGAGAAAAATTATCCAAAAAATCATGAGCCCAAAATCAAAATAGAGCTTTCGAGTTTCGAGATTTTTTAACAACACAGTTCGTCCGTCCGTAATTAATAGGAGATAACTCCTATGTTTCGTACACTTCGACTTAATTCGTACCTTCGCACCATTTTATCCACATTATTAAAAAAGCTGGTTTTGGTTGGAAGCTTGGCTTCTTTTTTGATAAGAGCTCCTAGAAGTGCCTGCGATGTAATGGCCAATTCGATATTTTTCAAGTGCTTGTAGTAGCGGCCTGCCCATTCTTTCGTTCACAAGCCACAAAAAGTGTGTAATGTTATCAAAAGAAATGCATGAACTAAGTTGTAGAAAATTACCAGATTTATGGTATAAAATCGATAGGGATTTTGGTTACAACAAACTACACCACTTAAGTGTTTTAGTACTAAGGTATCTTGCCAATAATGCAATTGATAACAGCATGTATTAGTCGGCCAAGTAGTTTGGTTCCTCTAGTTGTTCACACGAGTATAAAAGGGCTGCGCACAGTCTAGTCCAGTCATAGTGAAATCAACTATTCAGCGGAAATGAAATTATTTGTCGCCATTGCAGCTTTGGTCATTGCTTGCGCTAGTGCAGCCAGCCTGGATGGTATCGCTCGTCCAGGTTTCCCTGAGGGACGCATTATCAATGGTCTTCCTGCCACCAAGGGTCAAGCTCCCTTCATTGTATCATTGAAGTCGGGCTCTCACTTCTGCGGTGGTTCAATCATCGATGAACATTGGGTCCTGACTGCTGCCCACTGTTTGACCAAGAGCCAATTCCAACTCGTCGCCGGTTTGTATGAACGTTCTGACGAGTCCGATGTCCAAATCCGCAATGTTAACGGCAAACAATTCATATTCACCCATGAATTATACGGTGGCAACGTTGGTCCCCATGACATTGGTCTCATCTACGTCGAGGAGGCCTTCGATTTGAATGCCCTGTCTCGTGATGGATCTGCTCCCGTTGCCAGCATTAACTTGCCTTCTGGCAAATATGAAAGCACTGGCCGTGGTGAACTCTTCGGTTGGGGACGCGACAACTCCGGATCGCTACCCAATACCCTCCAGACATTGGAAGTTGACATCATTGGCTATACTGAATGCAAAGCTGCCGTTCCCCTCGACGCCCCCTTGGCTGATGTAAACATCTGTTCCTACACTGCCGGTACAACTGATGGCGCTTGCAATGGTGACTCTGGCGGTCCATTGGTCAAGAACACCAAGGGTGGCTATGAATTGGTGGGTCTTGTGTCGTGGGGTTATGTCCCGTGTGCTAGCACACAGATGCCTTCGATCTACACCAGCGTTGCATCTTACAAACAATGGATAGCTGATACTATCGCTGCTTACAAAAACTAAAATGTCAGTCTAAATAAATTCAAACCCCAATGAGAAAAAAACGTTTATTTGTTTTTCGCATGAGGCAAGATGGCTCAAATAATTTTCTAGTCTATAGAGGTCTAGAATTTCTTATGAAATAGGGTCGGTACATTTTTGGTGATTGTCGAAATCGTAACCTATGAGGTATTTGAAGAAAGTTTGCCAAAGAAAACGTGGATTAAAATCGAGATTTAAATTTTTAAAGACAATATCGGATTAATATGGGACCAAAAACATAAGTCTGTCAAAATTTTGATTTTGACTTTGGACCTCGATCTTGTTAACCATTTGATGGTTGCTTTTTGGGCCTTACAATATGACCCACGCTAATGTACAAAAAAGCAGAGTATGGCAGCCGGCAATTCGCGGATAAACACAAAACTCAATGCACAAGATGCAGCTCATAGAAGAAGACATTGGGTCAAATTTCGACAATAACTGTCGATAAAGGCCATTGCTTTGCTTGGCTTTATGAGTAGCAGTAAGAAAATAAAGGATTCGTGCAGTTTCGTTCTCCACTTAATGTACCTAACACTGCATTTAGTAACGTTCCAGCATATTAAAGGGACGATATATATTGAGGAAGCTATTTGAAATATGATTCGATTTTTCTGAAATTTTACTTATATATTGGGACAATAATTAATGCATTTATTAGCGCCATAGTGATAATTATGGGGCCTACATCTAAATCTGAACCGATTTTTGTTCAAACTCAAAAACATTCGTCAGACATGGCATGCGCAATATTTAGTGATAATTGAACAACAAGTGCGATCACAAAAGTACATGAACAGACAGAACGACATGGCTGAATTACATAAGAAGTGATTCTAAGTCGATCGTTTTACTTTTCAAGGAATTTCTAGTTTCTCGTACTTGACATCGCCAACATAGTTAAAATACTCCACACAGAAGTGGTGTAGAGTATAAAATCTGTTGACCATAACTATGGAAGTTCTATAATAATCTATGAAATACATCAGAGGTATTAAAAACATACGAAATGTTTGTCTATATGACAAAGAGGAAAGCCATATCTAAACTTGAACCGATTCTAAACAACTTTCATTTCAGACCTACATAAAATCTGTGCTAAATTTCGAAATCATTCCAAGGAAAATACGATCTGCACAAAATGACGAACATTATCGACTCAGAAGGTAATCTTGAACAATTCTCTAACAGTTGTGTTCGATAAAAATAAATATAGTAAATATTTTTGCGACAACTCCTGGCCCGCCACGGATTCGGATATTTTCTTCAAAAAAAAAAATTGAAAAATAAATATTGGTGACCCCACCAATATTTATTTTTCAATTTTTTGTTTGATAAGAACTCTCAGAAGTGTCTTAGGCGTGATATTTTTTCAATTGCTTGTTTAGCTCGCAATATTTTCATTACACGCAACAGGTACTAAAAAAACTTGTAAGATTATCAAAAACAATTCAAGAACTAAGTTGTGCCAAATCAACAGATTTATGGGTGGTATAAATTGGTATTAATTATTTTATTGTAAAGTGACTGTGTTTCAAGCAACACTACCATTTAAGTGTTTTATTGCAATGGTACCTTGTCAATAATATTATGAATAGCAACTAGCATAAGATGATGAAGTAATTTGGTTCCTCTAGTTTAGTTCCGCAGGTATAAAAGTGCTACGCTCAGTCTAGCCCAGTTCATAGTTAGATCAACTATTCCAGGAAAATGATATTATTTGTCACCATTGCAGCTTTGGTCATTGCCTGCACTAGTGCAGCCAGCTTGGATGGCATCCCACGACCAGGTTTTCCTGAGGGACGTATTATCAACGGTCATCCTGCCATCAAAGGTCAAGCTCCCTTCATTGTCTCATTGAAGTCGGACTCTCACTTTTGCGGTGGTTCAATCATCGATGCACATTGGGTCCTGACTGCTGCCCACTGTTTGACCAGGGACGAATTTCAACTCGTTGCCGGTTTGTATGAACGTTCTGACGAGTCCGATGTTCAAATACGCAATGTTAATGGCAAAAAATTCATATTCACCCATGAATTGTATGGCGGTGGTGTTGGGCCCCATGACATTGGTCTCATCTACGTCGAGGAGGCCTTCGATTTGAATGCCCTGTCTCGTGATGGATCTGCTCCCGTTGCCAGCATTAACTTGCCTTCTGGTAAATATGAAAGCACTGGCCGTGGTGAACTCTTTGGCTGGGGACGTGACAACTCCGCATCCATACCCAACATACTGCAGACATTGGAAGTTGACATCATTGGCTACACTGAGTGCAAAGCTGCCCTTCCCGCCGGTTCCTCCTTGGCTATTGTAAACATCTGTTCCTATACCGCTGGTACAACTGATGGTGCTTGCAATGGTGACTCTGGCGGTCCATTGGTCAAAAACACCAAGGATGGCTATGAATTGGTGGGTCTAGTGTCGTGGGGTTATACCCCTTGTGCTAGCACACAGATGCCTTCGATCTACACCAGCGTTGCATCTTACAAACAATGGATAGCTGATACTATCGCTGCATACAAAAACTAAAATGACAATCTAAATAAATGTAAAACCCAATGAGAAAGGAGGGTTTTTTCTTTTGCTCATCATCAATTTCGATTATATTTGAAAAAGTAGGTAGGTTCACTCGACGTCCTTTACCTGTCTAAGGACACTCTCATTGCTTTTCATGTCTGGAAGATGGGTAATATGATACTACTACTGAAGCCAAGGAATGAAGGATCTGTCTTCTATAGCCAGTAGCTAAGCATTTGAGGCACTACTCCTCCATAACCTGGGCTGACCATCAGTACGTATTTCCATAGCTCGACTACTGTTTTTCAAGCCATTACCGATGTCACAATCAGATCAAACTTGGGGAGGATTTACATCAAGAGGACCAGATGTACGCGGCACCTATCAAACCTATACTGTGGACTGACAACCTGAACAACACAAAGTAAAATAAGATTCAGACCTTTCAGAATGCTTCTTAAGATCTTGAAGATGACATAACATTTGTTTTATTATCCAAACTTGTTTTATTATCCAATAGCGTTCCAACCCCCACGACAACAAGTTTGGAGATGTCATTTTGTCATCTGTTTTCCATTTTGTCAAGAGTTGACCTATCCTTCTCTCACCTTTTTCTGGATTAGGCGCAGTGTAAATATCTGGTCCAGGTCTAAAGCCGCATTAATATGTCCCAATTACTTCATTGACTTTAGGTTTTCATTTTTTTCACAGTACGCTGGAGGCCACCGTAGCGCATAGGTTAGCATGTCCGCCTATGACGCTGAACGCCTGGATTCGAATCCTGACGAGACCATCAGAAAAAAAATTTCAGCGATGGTTTTCCCCTCCTAATGCTGGCAACATTTGTGAGGTACTATGCCATGTACAACTTGATATGTTAGTGGAAAGTTCATGTGCAAAATTTTCAATTTTTACGCTGGAGAGTATCCTGTATGCGATGCGGTTCCAACGGTTCGGGTAAGCGTTTTTCTATCGCTAATGCTTCGCCTTTTCAGTGTGTCGCCTCCGGTCTTAAATAGGGGGCAGCCAATCGACTCCAGCTGCCTGGTTGTTCTTCAGTCGGGTCACTTCTACTTAGACTTCATTTTGACCAGGATGTAAACATTTTATACCATCATCAGGGATTGGTTCTGCGGTATCCTCCTCTTCGCCGCCACCGTCGGGCACTAGCGGCTGGGTAAAATGTTGTTTCCATATCCCAAGCACACTATCTGTATAAGTTACCAGCCATCAGTTTGATGTTGGATTCTTTGGTAAAATTTCCGGAGTCCATTCTTATTCCTGTACATCTCAATAGGCTTATACTCACGTCATTCCATTTTCTTTATCTTTTTGCGGAATCGTAAAAACGATCTCTAATTTTCCTTTTTTTCTAAATTTTTTTTTTTTTTTTTTTTTTTGTAATTTTTATTAATGCGATCTATCTAACATTGATATTTAACATTATTCTGGTGTTTTAAATTTCTTTTAGATGGTATTAACCCAGTGGTCAATCCATTTAACATATACATACATAAATTTCATTTTAAGAAACAATATTTATACAAAGATTTTATTTACGCGATTAGATCTTGTGGTGCTTTTCGTTTTAGCCTTGTAAAAGTTTCCCGATTTGACATTAAGTTGGCCGCTAGGGGGTTTGGATGGTCGTCAATTCTTAATTTATATGACATTAATTGCGATGAAATCTCTTCCTTTACTGTTTTTATGTTTAGATCCTTATGTAGGCGTTCGTTGGTAACGTATGTTGGGGCATTTGTAATTATTCTTAGTACTTTAGATTGAAACTGTTGCAGTAATTTTATATTGGTATTTGAGGCGGTCCCCCATAATTGGATGGTAACACATTTACGACTGCATTTGCTGGAATAAGCCGTAGAGCAGTTCTTCAGCTTTTGGGGGTTGATCAACGGCTGGTCTACAACAACATACATTACGAAGGGTCTTTTAAAAAGAGGGGTTTGCATTTAGAGTGTTTTTTATGGTCAAACAACAAGAGAATTTGAAATTATTTATTGCACCATTGTCTGACCAAATAGCTTTAAATAGCAAATTTGATAGATTATAAATATAGATTTTGTTTAACACACAGGTGTGTGTCTCTTGTATATATAGCAATAGGAAGGTCTAAACTGATCACAACGTTATCAACTCTTCCATAGCAATGAGGACAGTTATAGTTCTCGCCGCAGTGACCATTGCTTGCGTTAGCGCAGCCAGTTTAGATGCCGTGGTTCGACCAGCATTGCCTGAAGGACGTATTATCAATGGTCATCCTGCCACCAAGGGTGAGGCTCCATTCATTGTATCCCTGAAGACAAGCTTCCACTTTTGTGGCGGTTCGATCATCGACAAACATTGGGTGCTGACTGCCGCCCATTGCTTAATTTTTGCTCAGTTCGAGGTTGTTGCTGGTTTGTACGAACGCTCTGATGAATCGGATGTCCAAATCCGGGAAGTTAGGTACAATGAAACATTTGCCCATGAGCTGTATGGCGGCGATGTTGGTCCCTACGATATTGGACTCATCTATATCGAAAAAGCCTTTGACTTGAATGCTTTATCCCCAGCATTGAATTGCCTTCTGGCAAATATGATATCGAGGGTCGCGGCAAGCTCTTTGGTTGGGGACGAGACAACTCTGGATTTCTATCCGAGGTCCTGCAAACATTGGACGTGGATATTATTGGTTATAGCGAGTGTAAGGCCGCCGTACCCATCACCTCTCCCTTGGAAGAAGGCAATATTTGCACCTATACTGCTGGCACAACGGACGGTGCATGTAACGGTGACTCTGGCGGACCTTTGGTCATAAACACCAAGGAAGGTTACGAATTGGCAGGAATTGTATCTTGGGGGTACAAACCCTGTTCTACCACCCAGTATCCATCGATCTACACTGACGTCTCATGGTACAAGCAATGGATCGGCGACAAAATGAAAACAATACATTTTCTATAATGTAGTCCAATGAATGTTTAAACAAATAAAAATAAAAAATACTCTTTTAAGAGATAGCAATTATACCAAAGAGTTGAAATTAATAGAAACAATAATACATGTCCCGCAAGGTAAAGATGAATTCAGCTAGTAGGGACACAAACCAATAAAATTTTCAGCTTAATGTTAACACGTTAACAGAGCTCTGTTATTAAATTAACAGCAAATTTTCAATAATAAAAAAAAAAAACGATCCCAGCTCCAAAATCCGCAAGTAAATAAAAAAAACCCAAAAAAAAGAATCGCTTCAAATTTCCCAAAAAAATATTAAAATGAAGTCATTATTTACCATTTTCATATTTTATTATTTATATTAGTGATATTCTAGATAAAGATGTGTCCACTGTGGCGAACTGAAAAATAGTGCGTCACTCACATCTTGGGAATTTATTATATGGACGAGGGGCTTTCCAGGAATGCTAAAACCAATCCCCAAAGTATTAGAAAAGATATTAGCCATTTTCGAATGTATTGGCGATATCAGAGAATTTTCACCTGAGAGAAAAATGAGCCCACTGTGGCGGACTGAAAAACTAGTGCTTCAATAACAGCTTGGAGATTTATTGAATGGATGCAAGGCTTTTAAGAAATTCGATAACCGATCCTCAAAGTATTAAAGGAAAAAATATGTATTGGCCCCTGGTACATATACTAAACCCCCAAGCAGTTATTGACTCAAGTGAAGATTCTCTGATATCGCCAATACATTCGAAAATTGCCAATATCTTTTTTCCTTCAATACGTTGGAGGTTGCTTATAAAATTCTGGAAAGCCCTTGGACCACATAGCAAATCCCTAAGCTGTGATTGATTGATTGTTTTTTTTTTGCGAAATTTGAAGCGTTTGTCATATATATGACAAACGCTTCAAATTGCCCAAAAAGTAATTGCGGATTTTTTAAAAGAAAGTAAATGCATTTTTAATAAAACTTAGAATGAACTTAAATCAAATATATAATTGCCATTTTGTTCGATAACCTTTTGCCATCTTCCTGGCAAATTTAGTATTCCACGCTCATAGAACTTCCGGGCGCGTCCACAGGTTCCGGATAGATAGCTGCAACGGCAGTCGCGGAAAATCAGCGGAGAGGCCGGGCGGCACCGGCTCTTGCACAAATACTGAGTGCCTATGATGCTCGATATGACAAAGCGAGTTATTGGCGCCTTTAAATAACCAATGATCACCTTGTTCCCGCGGCGATCGGTTCTTTGGACCGGATCGCCGCGAGGATCGCCACCTTCACATGAAAATGTGGCTACAACAACAACAACTTAAAATATAAATAGCGCAATCACGTTATGATTGAATCTTCTAAGGGCCCAGGAAGGTCTTTATTTGGGGTGAGCGTGAATGTGCACCAGCGTTCGTTTAATTTTAAGCTCAATCAGGTCACAATGTGGGCTTCTAGGGGCTCTGGATGGTATTTGATGCAGATGTTGGATCGATAAATGTACTTCACGTATCAAATGTTACAAACTGAATGACGCTTATACCCTGCGCCCTAATAAAGTATAACTGGGCCAAATCTTCCTGGGCGAAATCTTTCTCCAGACAGAAACCAAAATGAAATAATTGGAGGTCTTAGCATGAGCTCACATACAATTTTACTTTGTATTCAAAATAGATTCAGACGGTGAAACGTTTCGGACCATACTTTGCACATATGGCATGATAAGTAGGATTGATTCAAAATAAACTGGCTGAACGAAAATCAAATTAATCTCGAAATATTGGATTAAACCCCCATAAACTAAAAAGTCTCACGCCGTTCATGATTTTTTAGTTTATTATATAGCCGTTAATCACCCTCTATGTACTCATAAAAAGAGCATTTTGTGTTAAAGTCATAAGTGGGTCAAATAGTCAAATACCTAGATCAGATTATGTTTTTTTGCTTTGTAGTATATCCACAGGAAGATATTACTAATCAAAAATGAAGTTCTTCCGTGGCACCCAGATCGACTTGAAATGATGGCCATGAATATCGTTATACCTACCACCATAGGATGGAGGGTTTATTAACCTAGCTGGCGACACTTCGATATATTGATGTGAGACCCTATAAAGTATATATATTCTTGATCAATCTGAGACGATCTAGCCATGCGCGTTCATCCATCTGCCGAAATTACGATAGCGTTCGAAGCAATGAACATATCCGCACGAATAAGTACGAACGCATAAATTGATATAGCGCTCATACAAACCATTCCCCGATTTTACTTCTTGAGCTCCAAGAAGAATAAATTTTCATATCCGATATGGGTGAAATTTTGTTTGCAAAGTACACTTGTGACCTCCAAAACTCAGATCGAATCCTACCCACATATAGTCCGGCAACATAACCCCTTTTTTACTTGTTTGGATCTTAGACAAATATTGGAAAATAATTCAGAACAGGAGTTGATGCTTAAGAGGAGGTGCAATTTTATATCTTTTCTCCTGTTACTCCCTTCTTGCTTACTTCGGCCTTTTGCAGTTGCTAGTTATGCCCTGACACATAATTTGGAAATTTCCCACAAAGTCAAAGCGAAAATACTTGACCGACAAGTGATAAGAAAATCAGCGAAAGCCATGCACCCAAGGAATTTTAGTAATTCCCTTGTCGTTCTTTATCTTCAAATGATTCCCACGTCGTTTCTAATCTTCAAATAATTCCTTGAGTAGTTTTCAACTGATTAGGTGTACTTGCAATAATACCCCTCAAGAATGGTCATATAAGTGGGTTAAGCTGTAATATGGCCCTTTTCTATGAGTTTTTTTCCTCTTTGTGATATATGGAGAGGGCAAGATTAACAAGTGATTTATTGTAACGGGTTTGTTTGGGCTACGATAAGAAGTTCCGGACAAAAGGGTACCATGGGAACTCAAGATTTTCTATGATCGCACTGAAACAAAAAGGCGAGCATGCAGTAATTATATTATTGCAATAGTTTCTGGCTAATGCCGATAGATAGCGATCGATCATGACCACTTATCGGGCACTTGAAAAGTGTTGCTGCATTTTGCAATGTGAAATGGTATATAAGGACAGCCAATGACCCAGTCTAAACATAGTGTAACCAACTATTCAATCAAAATGAAGTTGTTCGTCGCCTTTGCTGCTTTGGTCATTGCTTGCGTTAGCGCAGCCAGTTTGGATGGAGTGCTTCGTCCCGCCTTCCCCGAAGGACGCATCATCAATGGTCATCCCGCTACCAAAGGCGAGGCTCCCTTCATTGTCTCCTTGAAGTCGGGATCCCATTTCTGTGGTGGCTCCATCATCGATGAACACTGGGTTCTGACTGCTGGTCACTGCTTGATCTACTCCGATTTCGAGGTGGTTGCCGGTTTACACGAACGCAATGATGAGTCTGACGTTCAAATCCGCCAGGTTAATGGCAAAAAATTCCAATATGTCCATGAATCCTATGGTGGCGATGTTGGTCCCAACGACATTGGTCTCATCTACATCGAAAAGGCTTTCGATTTGAATGCCTTGTCCCGTGATGGATCTGCCCCCGTTGCCAGCATCAACTTGCCTTCCGGCAAATATGAACAAGTAGGTCGCGGCAAGCTCTTCGGCTGGGGACGTGACAATTCCGGTTGGTTGCCCAACACCCTGCAGACATTGGACGTCGACGTAATTGGCTACACCGAATGCAAAGCTGCCCTACCCTTCGATGCCCCCTTGGAGAAAGTGAACATTTGCTCCTACACTGCCGGTACTGCCGATGGCTCCTGCAACGGTGACTCCGGTGGTCCTTTGGTCATGGACACCAAGGATGGTTACGAATTGGTAGGCTTGGTCTCCTGGGGCTATGTTCCCTGTGCTGCCACCATGTACCCATCGGTCTACACTGATGTCTCTTCCTACAAGGATTGGATTGCCGAAAAAATGAGTGCTAAACCCTAAATTAGTACCGCCCGCCAAACAATGCCAACGTTTAAATGGCAAAGTTTTCAAATTCTATTCAAATAAATTTAATACAGTAACTGAAAAACAAGTTCCTCTTCGTACAGAATACTCATTGGTAATAGTTAAGTTACATGTTTGTGGATTTACTTACATCATCCCATTTTATGAATTTTTCTCCATCTTGCAGGGCCTGCGACACCTCCACAGGCCCTGTAGATACGTAGGTGCCGGAATTCAACATTTCTGCTGCAAAATGCAAAAAATTCCGTTAATAGCCAAGTGATCTGAAATGCAGCACTGCACACAAAAAGAAATATCAAGTGTACAGTTGGCTTTCCTTGGACTCTTGGCACCTTTCGATTCGATTGGATTCAGTTCACTAAGGGTGTTCAGTTGTCCAAGAGCACCATTACGAAACATTCGTCAATGCAAAGCAGGTATCGGCACACACACTTTGGTTGCGAAACAATTGCAAATGTCGGCCTTTTTCTGCTGGAACCGTGGCTGGAAGTGACTTTGGCGATCACTTGATCTCCCCCGTATGGTGCGGTACAGTTGCGTATCTGTATCCGTATCTGGTGGGGCGATGGCTATTTACATAGTCTGAATGAGTTGTTGTCGGTTTGGAGAAATTTCCATATGTGATCTGAAAATGAAAAAGAGAAGAAAAATATGTGTTAATTAGCATTTCCTGAAAAGCGGTCCAAAAAGAGATCACAAAACCAAAAATCGTTGCTTTTTCAAGCTACTGCCATCATTCATTCCATTTATGATCGAGTATCTGTATTTGTGTGTGCGTGCATGTGTATGTATGTGAAAGCAATATCCGTTGCGGGTGGAAGAGTGACTGAGGTTATGTGTTGTTAGTTGACAATTTAAAATGTTCCAGAAGAGCACTTAATGGCACCACCACCGCTTTGGCCAACGGAACATTTAATAAAAATAATTAAATTTCCTCTGTTAAAACCTATTTTGCATTTCGAGAGTAATGACTACAACACAAAAGCTGAACAGCATCAGGCTTTGTTGTCAGTAACAAATTCCCCACACACACACACACACATCACCTCAAACGGGGCGAGGACGAGGTGTACCAAATTGTGTTTGGAATGCGTGAGTGTGTGTGTGTATGTGTGTGTGGCAGGACTACCATAAATAAAATCATTTTTCATGGTCGTTAATGATGCGGGAGGGTGTGAGTGCCAACACGCTAGCACCTGTGCGAGTAAAGCGCTTCTGCAAAGTACCACCACCAGCAGCAGCAGCAGCAGCAGCTCTACCACCGCCCAACATCAGGCAGAACAAATGCCATCAGCGGAGTTGGGGAGGGGTGGGAAACACAAAAATTTAATAATAACATTTCGCTAAAACGCCCCATATATTTAAAGAACACAATGAAAAATGACTCCATTGATTTTCTTGTCATCTGCCCCTTTCTGCGCCCGCTGTCCCTCAACCAGCAATAGCATTAACATCACTTAAATAATAACAACAATGAAAACAACAACAACAGCTACAGCAAAAAAGTGAATGAATGCCGAACAACGTTAAGTAAACATTTTAACATTGATGTACGTTTCGTACAAACCTACAAACGTTTACACATCCATAGGTATAATAATCATGCGACAGCCACAACGGCAACAACAACAACAACAATAATAACAACGACAAAATCCCCACATTAATGGCAAGGACTCTAACGTACTTTTTTAAATTGCTTTTCCGTGATTTTATTATGTTTTATCCTTAATTTCGCAATAGTTTCGCATTTTCCTTCTTCTCGCCGCCTTGCTCCATCTCACCTCGCTGCTGTCATATACCCAGAGCAGAGCACACAGCAGTGTCCCAGCAGCAATGTCATTGCTAGCTGCGCTTAGACTTCCTTCTACCTTCCCACAACAATTTCCGCTCAACTTAAAACGGAAACAAATGAGAGTGATGTGGTGATAGGGCAGAGCCAAATTCCGGAGCCCACTGCCACACCCACCCTCCCACCCACATACGGAGACAAGTGATTCATATTTTGTGTATAAAATCCCTGCGGCATGTACTTTCACATTTTCTGTCTTTTCCCTCCAAATTAAATTAAAATCTATCCATTTTCGTTATAGTTAAGGGTTTAAAACTCCTTTAAAGCAATTCAGTGATTGTCGTACAAGATTTGCATGGTGGGGCGAATACTTTTTGTCTTAAAAAAAACAGACCTAAAACCGAATAAATAATTTAAAATAGAATATTTTTTGTAAGAAGGCAAGTAAGAAGCATCATAGGAATTGGGACATAGGAATTTGACATCGAAAGAGGAAAACAATTTTTTTCCTAAGAAACTTTAGAAATTCGCTTATAATTTGCAACATGTTGTAAAAAACCTTAATGAGCCTTCAGACCAATATCAGAAAAATCTAAGTTTCATATGCCATCAAAAACTGACGAATAAAGAGATTTCAGTGTTCTCGGCAAATTTTTGGAAATATCGGTTTATGCAGGGGCTATAACATGATGAAACAATAAAGGAAAAGAAAAATAATATATAAAAAATAAATAAATAAAAATGAATATTTAAAAAATAAACATTTAGAATAATAAAATGATACCAAATGAAATTTAATATGGTTGAAACAAAATAAAGTAAAAAAAAGAGGAAATGAAAAAAAAAATTAAAGTCATCTTCCCCACATGCCCTACACATGCTATCACTTGCCGCACCGATTTTGCATAAGTGAGATCGTAGTCCATAGCATCCCGTTTTGATACCAACAGCTATACTGACCTCTTTCTTACCTCCTTTCAGAAATAACCTCGTCCTGTCACGATCCGAATCACCCCATAGCATTTTCGACGTCCTACCGACTGTTTCACGTTCGTCGCCAAGCCCTTAACTCGAACTGCGTCAATCCAAAAGGCTTCGGGTTAACATACCCGAAGACAGTTTGATAGAAACATACCTTAGGGCAAAGACCCCTGAAGGTCGCGTGTCTCGGCAGCAGCATGGATATTCACAGAAACAGCCCTTCACGTTGTCAAGGAATATACAATTATGTAAAACCGGCGTCATTCATGAAGGAGTTGGAGTTTATAGCCATCAACTCTACCGTTAGAAAGTTTATTAATTACTCACTAAAAGATGCATCACAGCAGCCTTGGGATCTGTGGATTTACAAAGATGGATCAACAGACGATCACCTCATGGAGGTGTACTGTCTCCGCTACTTTGGAATATAGCCATTAATAATATATTATTGTATGTGGAAGAAAAAGGTGCAAAAGTGATCGCGTACGCTGATTACGTGGAAATTGCGGTTAGGGGAAAGTTTGCCAGAACTCTAAGAGATATACTTCAGGAAGCTCTACGTGTAACAGCCAGGGAACCGAAAGTGGTCTGGGCGTTAATCCGTGCAAGACAGAACTAGTTCTTTTTCGCAAGAGATAAAATTTAGCTACAATGGCACCTGTCTCCTTGGCAGGAGAGAATGTTCTATTTACAGAACAGAATAGAATACCAGATTATTTTGCTGGACAGGAAATTGAACTTCAAATCCAACATTTGGGAAAGGTCAAGAAAGGCAACTATTGCCTTATACACCTGCAAGAGGGCCATTGGCAAAAGTTGGGGGTTTAGATCGTGCGTCATGCACTGGGTATATACTGCAGTTGTCAGACCTATAATGCTATATGGTGTGGACGACGCTTCAAAAGTCTACCTACCGTTCAATACTCAACCGGATCCAAAGCATGGCTTGTTTCTTCATCACAGCCGCACTGAGGACGACACAATCTGATCTGCCGTGAGGTTAAGGAAGCTTTCTCATTGGTCATGTGGCGGCTACGGACACTGTGTTATCCTTGATACAATATCCAATGTTCCAGGCAGTGTGGATTACACCCTACCTGAGCCGGTTTTTGACAAAAAGTACTGTACCACCATTCATGATAGAACCGATAGGAACTATGATATCCCTGGTACATAGACTTCTTTACGGATGGTTCCAAACTAGATGATCAGGTGGGCTTTGGGGTGTACTCTAAAGATCTAGAACTGGTGATATCGAAAAGGTTACCCGACCACTGCAGTGTATAAAGCGGAGATCCTTGCAATTAAGGTAGTGGTGGAATAATGTCATAACGACGATTGACAGACAGACGGTCTTAGACGTATATTTCGATGTGTTACAAACAGAATGACGAAATTAGTATACCCCATCCTATGATGGAGAGTATACAAAATATATTAAAAAAATGTCTATAGAATAATGAATTTTTAAGAAAATATATGTAGAATTAAAATGTCAACATTTTCTATAGGCTAACGACCTTATTCACAAAACTTAATGAAGCCTTAAGGCCTGGTTATACTCTCGTAAATGTAGTGTAAATGTCGAACAAATGTAAAGAGCCAATTACGCTTGTTACAAAACGTTGCATTCGACATTTCAAACAAAACAATTTTTTTACAATAAAGACTTGAAGGTGAGAGGGGGTCTGACGTCAGAGAACTTCAGGCCTAACTCAAGGGCAGGTCAGAGAAGACGGCGCTCCACGCAGTTATGCGAGAAGTTGATACGTATTTCCAATTGAAGGATTACACAATGGCGGCCTTCTCGAATATTGATGTTGTATGCGGAAGTTGCGATTCTCGTCAAGCGCATTCCGGTCCATAGGACCGACCGCCGCAGGAACAATATGGCCATTAGTTATTTAAAGACGCCAATAGATCGCCTTTACTTTACATAAACATTTACTTTTCACAACAGGTCAGAATGGCCACCTTTTCAAGGCGGGTAATAAATTCCACAGAGAAATCATAGAATAGGAGAATAACAGTTTTCTAAACATAAATTTTGGGTTTTTAAATTTCTTCAAACTTCAAATTTTATCAGCTGACATGGAAACGGAACGTAAAATCTTGTCTTTACTTAATTCTACTTTCCGGTTACGGTCGACAGACGCTAGGTCATAGTTTTCATGCGTTTTGATAAAGCAAAACAAAACAGCTGACACGTTTTCCTAAATTTACCGTAAGTTTACGAGAGCATATCCAGGCCTTTAATTTAGGTTTATGTGACAATTCTATAGAGGAAATCTGTCAATTACCCCATTTCAAAGGAACATTTTTTTCGCTTTGTATAAATGAAGGCGCAGCGGAGCGGGACGGGCTCGGTTAGTAATAATATAAAATAAGTCACCTTTGCAAAATTTCTAGGTAATGGCACCAAAAAAATTCCAACTATACTTTGTACACAAAAGTACAAACAGCAAACAGACAGACTTAACATTGTATCTGTCCTCTTTTCCTTTTAAATGGTCTGGAATGGTATTCACAAATTTTAATTATTCCCCAGTTTTCACAACACATCCTCTTACAAACAAAAAAAAAAACAGGTCAAAAAAAGTGCAAAACCAGGTGGTGCACCCCACATGTGTACCATCCATATGGGCTAATGTAGCGTTTGCTTTATTACAAATTCAATAAAAGTGAAATTATTTTCATTTGGGTATTTAATATCGGTTTAATGTAGTTGTACAACTAACAGACGTACATATTTGCATTTTTATTTACAACCTGTTCATGGAAGCAGCCGCCGTTTATTCATTCATGTTTATAACTACGCCACAGTGTTTTCAGCGATAAGGACGCTGAGAGAAATTTGAAAAGCACGTGTTGGCAGGGTGGTGGGAAAAAATGTATTGTATTTATATATTTTCTGTTTGTTTTGCGTTGAGTGTACGGCGTACAGTAAGAAATTCGGTTTACAGTGAACCGAAGTGTATCACGTTTCAAAGGTCATGAATGAATCCATGAAATTCAGCATTGAGATCGTGGCAATATCGGCATATCATGGCACAATAGTGATATATATGGAGTATATAAAAATTTAAAATTGGTCTCAAATAACACGTTCGTATGCCGGAACGAATCTTTAAATATTCAAATATTACTTTCGAAATGCATAGAAGTATTTAAGTTTAATTTTCAATTTCAGGTGAGCAATAACACCAACAATCATGTTTGAAACAATTTTGAACTTTTTTCAAAATAATCAAGAAAGTAAGTTTATTTTTACATCACCATATCACGCTGTCAATATAATGGACCACTAAAAGTACTGTATAGTAGTTGTTGTAGTACGTATGTAGTTAATAATTTTTATAACTAAATACGTATGTCATGATCAGTGTTGTCCGTCAAAAAAATTATTTCCTACTTAAGTTTAAGAAAAATCTTACCACACCTATCTAATGTTCTACAATCCGAAAATTATACTGCATTTCGGTTTCTGTTCCAATCGCCAAAGAGTTGGACATATTATCATTCCATTTGCAACATATCTAATAACATATTCTCTAGAATGTCGTAAAATACATAAACCATCAATCCTTGCTCTTCCGTCTGTAACACCCAAAAGGAAGAGAGATAGACACATTGATAAGTATATCGATTAACTCAGAATCACTTTCTGATTCGATTTAGCTATGTCATCTTTGACATCTCCTGCTGATGATTTTTTTTGGACGACATGAAATCGCGATACAGCAATCCAGTCAAATGCTTCTAGCAACAACACACTTTTTACTGACTTTTAAATGTTTTTTGCTATTCTATTCTTTGAATAGAAATCATTAAACAGATGGTCTAAAGCCGGACAATATCCTGCTATGGAATCTCCATATGATTCTAAGACCAAATAAAAAAAAGAACAAACAGACAAAATTAAGTTCCTTATTTTTATCGGGGGACAAAACTCGACCATCTGAAAAAACTTCATGAAAATCAAGCCACCGTTTTTGAGTCTATTCGGAATAAGAAAACAAACAATCAAATAAATAAAGCGCACACTCATAGAAAAAAAAAATTGCTGAAAATAGCAAACACTGTCTGCCGAATATTAGCTGTTAATTTTTCTGCTATTGTAACACTAGTTCTGTTATTACAACAGTAGTACTGCAGGCTTACTGCTAAAAAGTCCGTTGTTTGTTGAAAATGGCGGCTGCTCAATTATGAAGGGTATGTTAGATGAAAAACTAAAATAGAAATGTAAATGGGTGTCTCAGTGGATGTTTATAATCGTCACTGAATGTTTCCTTTCCATAACCTTTTTCTTTAAATTTAGATACAAAAGGCCATGCCAGTCATGTGCACATTAGTAGAGCAATAACAAAAATGTCGAGCTAGCTCAGACACATTCCGATATGTGTACCAATGGATGGATCCGGTAGCTTCCTTACAGAAATATTCCACAAATTAAATCATCTCCCCCAACCAAATTTCTAAAAAATGCCTAAAGTAGTCAAAACAAGTAACAGGCAACCATAAAAAGTAGCATGCAAATTTTGTTCAGCACATTTGTGTGCTCAAAATAGCAGATTTTGTTAACTGAAATTGCAGTAAGAAATGTTTGAAAATATAGTAGTCCTATGTTAGCTGAAACAGCAGCAATGTCTGCTTTCCCATTTTCGGCAGACAAAAACTGCTGTTGTAGCAAACATTTTTGCTGTTTGAATAACAAATTTGGTTGAGAGCAGCACTTTCATTTTATTATGTAATAGCAACCTTTACCCTGATCTTCTAATAAGAATTCTTGAGTTGAAAAAAGTCGTATATTTGTCCGATTTAAATGAGCAATGAGTTGGGATAAAGCGACCACCCGATTAATGCTTCTGAGCCCTTAAATGGGTATTTATTACCCATTTAAGCCCTAACAGTTGTTGGGCGCTTTACCATCCAAGTACGTACCACATCTAACCATAATCGCATTTATTATCCAGATTTTAACAAATTTGGAACAGATCCCCTGTCCCTCGTGCTAGTTGCAGTCTATATCAGGCTTACTTAGGTTTTCTCTGCAATTTAAAACAGTGGGCCGCTTGCAACAGTATTAGGCCCCTCGACATTCATGGTTTTATTCTGCACTCCTAAAGAATACATACAGAAACAAAAGGAAGTGAAATAATTTTGAGTTATCTTAGGCAATATCAGTATTTTAGTTAGTATTTATATATGTTGGAAAAACCTACCAAAGACTGAGGTCAGATCCTACCAAAAACGGCAACAGTGGTCATCATGTATATAAATGGGACTTGAATTTGTATAATCTAGACATAATTTAAAAAAAGAAGCCTGACTATAACGCATTCCGTACCAATTGCCAATTATGCCCAAGAACATTCCATTACGTTACAGGGAATACTTCTCTCATATCAATGAGCGTTACAAGTAAAACTTCATGGGCCTCCTATCTTTTACCACAAAAACTCTATGACTACATGCATCATGCCGCACACTACCATAAAAAGGTAGCAACAAGTTTTGTTTTAAAGAAAACTCCCATTCTTTCTACGAAATGAAGAGAATGCTTGTTTAAGCGCAATACCACATGTTATCCTATTCAAAAATGGCTTTTCTATGTCTCGACTTGTTTAACATTTTTTGTATTACAATTTTCCCTGTTGTTTTTGTTTTTATTCTCGCATTACTCTCACCTACATGACAGAGCACATAATTACCATCCTGGGCATGTGTGAGTGAGTTCGCTAATAAGAGAGGGAAGAACTCTTCCTGAACAACAAGTATGTGTCTGTTCGTTAGCTGTGTTGCTGCTTAAGCGCAACACATTGCAGAGGAGGACTCATTAAGGGCCCTCATACAGGTGTGCTTGCATGCATTTACACCTTGAAGTGTCCCAACAACACATTCCATGCCACTAAGCCATACTCATCATTACTTACAAGGAGTGCGCTGTACTACAAGAACATTTAAATTGTAATGCTGTTAAAACAGACAACAGACATAGGTAGATTAGGGTGTGTCGAGATGAAACATTTACACACGGCTCGACAATAAGAATAGAATGTAACCTACCTACCAAGGCATCCGATTTACAGTTCGAAAATAGCATAAATTGTGAATAATCTGCGCAACCTGTCCTATCGTGCACATTGCCATGGAAGTGCTTACATGGCCCAACGAAGGGGTGGGGAGCAGGAGGATAATTCCATTCGCTGGAAGTTTCTGCCACATTTAAGTTCTTAATATGCTTAAAAGACATGGTCATGGAAGACAGCATGTGAATGTAATAAAACAACTTGGCATGTTGTTAAGGATAGAAAGTGTTTCAATGTCTATGAAGGTTTATGATAACATTTTCCCAGGACAATGAATGCTCAGTGATTTTAAATCTCACTGCACGTTTTAAATTTTTAATTTGTCACACAAAATGAGAGAACGAAATTAAAATACATTAAACAAAAGCATAATAAACGAAAACATTATGGCCAAAGTCGAAATTGGTCTTGTTTATATTAACACAAGAGTTTGGGAAAACCCATTAAAATCGTCATGACTGAATTTGTTTGACATTTTTCAAGTGTCATTTATCTTAAGGGCATATGTGACTAACCTACAGGTTCGAACTTTATTCACAATGAGCTCGTTGCAAGCGCACTGAAAATGCTGATCTCAAATTGAGTAGAGTATATATGTATAATAGACTGTCCCACGCTACAAAGGAGAACAATTTTTGCAAAAGGGAAACGCATGCCCTCAATTGTTTTCCTTCTGACAAAATATTGTGGCGATCGGATAACGATAGCTCGTGTTGACACTACATCAAAAATTAGATACAGTACTTTCTAAGGAATCCAGTTGGGCACAGTTGAAAAGAAATTCGTTCGCAAAGTACATACACATCTATATGGTATTTATGGGATGTATACTACTCGACTACACAGTGGCTGTGCCGCTTTCGAACGTGTAGGATTCGACTCGGAAATTCTACTGTATTTGGCTCAACCCTGTCCATGTCTAATCACGATCCTCTCCGTACCGTTTTTCAAACGATGTCCGTACTCATAAAAACCGATCTTCCAATTTGACTTCTTGAATCCTATAGAGAGTAGATGTCAGCCGATTTGAAAAAAGGGCAAATATATCAAATATCTTTCTTTATTTTTGACCCGTTTTCCCTGCCAGTTATCACCCATGTTAGTATATATAACCCCTTCCACAGCTAGCTTTTAAAAGCATCATCACTGTGTGACCTCTTTGAAGTTTTGCGGTGAACGTCCACAAACAAGTCATAAGCGTATATTTTATGGACATTGTCCGCAACATCTGGCCACCAATTTTTCTTTACACATTGGTGGTTGTATGTAAACATTAAACATTTTGTGGACATTTTCTTAAAAAAGGCTTGACGGCTAATATTGCACAGTGGCCAGCTGTGAATGTAAACAAAAAACTGAGGTTATGATTGCAACAAGCAACAAGACAGCAAATACATACACCTACAATAACACACTGCTCCTTTGTTATGATTTGTCCCATTACTAAGCAGAGGTAAGTAAATGTGTCACCAAAAAAAAAAAAAAAGCAAAAAAGAGAAACGCTGTCAGACAACAATGCCGGATATTTTTAGACAACTGTGGTCAACTAGAAGCGAATAATAACAAATCTCGAAGTATTTTGCATAAATATTCGTATGTCTAAACGTCGTTTATATCTTCATATGAATGGTCTGCCCATCACTTAACCCTGCTCTCCTACCCCCAAAGTTCTTAGGCACAAAAACAAAATACAACAAAACTTCAGCGACAACAAAAGTACGGGAAATAAAAAAAAAATAATAAATTTGTGCTAAATTTATAAATAACCCATTCCGTACACAAACACAGACATTGGGACATGCTTGTTTGAACTAAGGGGATTGCTCCACAATGTGTGTGTGTGAGTGTGTGTTTGCGCATACGAGAGACATGTATATTATGATTATCATAAATAATAATCAATAAATCAATGACGTGTAAATTCACATATGGCAGAATGTCAACGTATTGGTAGGTCGTTTTGGTTACTGCTCAAGTGTTGCTTGCCTCTGTTCACATTTTCGTAGCCGTCACAAGGCCAGAAGATGCGAAATGCTGAACTAGGGTGAAAGTGACAAAAATAGGGTCCTCAATGTTATCACAACGATGATCTCTTTGAGGCTGTGCTTGTCAAGCCTTTTGTTCTTGAACGCTTGAATGTAGCAAGGGCAATTTCAGCTGGTTACTAATTTTAAACCAGAGTCTGAGGTGGAATGGGTCTGAGATTATTTTAGGGAGTCCCATACATTATTTGGAGACTGTGCTAAGCTACAGAGTATGTGTGTGTGTGTGTGTGCGTGTTTGTTGAATGACTTTTAGGTTTTTAAATAACCTTATCTAGTTTGAATTAAAACATCTTTTCAACACTGTTGCATATTTTTAGGCTACATAAATGTTGTCGTTGATGCTAAAAGCGGTAAGCCGATTACACTGTACTACACTGCGTATGAGGAATGTTTGAGGTATATAACCATACGCATTGCGGTACCATGGGGGAAATAAGCAAAAATGGTTAAATAGCGTTAAGTTCGGCTAGGCCGAATTATTTAAATATTCCTGCACCATGGATTGCATTTGGCAATTATATTTGTATAAGCATTGCTTTTGCAAATCCCAGTAACGTTTTATATGGAGCGTTTGTTAGGTTATGGACCTATACGGACTGTAACAAGTTGGAAGTTTCAGCATAAATCAACAGTCCAAATCTTAACGCAATCGGATTAGATGTGTAAGATGTCAAATACGAGGATCAGTACATAATACTTTAGACCGATTTGGATAAAAAGCTATGAAAATGTTTCCAGAACAGATCATAACAGAAGTCTTTGTGCAAAGCTTTAGTCAAATGGGATAAAAATTGTGTCCTCGAGAGGTTCTTTGGCCTCAAAATAGAAAATCTATATATATATGAGAGCTATATAAGGGTTCAAAAGCGATTTGAACCATTCTTGAATAGAATATTGGAGGACATGTAAAATTTCAGTAAAATTTAATAGTAATTTTGCGCTCCAGAAAAAATAGGGAAAATGGGTTATAATGGATCTATATATTTTGACCCATTTTAGACAGGTGTTGCGTTTTCGCATCAGTGACTTGCCAACATTTACATGTATGTATGTATAATATTCAGAATAATAATCTATTCAAAAAGGTGCCTGTGGTATTTCGTACAATTTCGTCATTCGTACAATATGCCAAAAAAAATCATTTCAGAAATTTTTCATTTCACAAAGAAACAGAACATATATATAAGTCGGTCAAATCGGGACTTCCGCAGCATTAATCGCATCTACATTTAGTCCTCTTTAAAACGTTTAAAAGCAAATAACATTTAAAAGCAATAACTACTGGAAGAAGAAGAAAAAGGCTATGATGTAACTTTTTTGGAAATAAATGCAAATTTTGATATTTTTTTTGGAAATTTTTATTTTCTGAAGCGAATAACTTTTAATAGGAAGGGACAATTTACCCAGTTTTAAATGCCCGTAGCATTTTGTAACCTTTCTAGTTATGTCACAGAATTTTCAATCGGTTTACAAACAGTCTCAAAATTTAAGAAATTCCAAAGTTACCTTAACAAAAATTTTCAAAAAAAATCTTTGTAATTCCAATAACTTATTAGAGATATACTGCACATGGTAACATGTTTTTTGTAGTTTTACGAGCTCTATCTTAAAAAAAAAAATAATCAATACCAAAGTTACCTTAACAAAAATTTTCAAAAAAAATCCTTGTAATTCCAATAACTTATTAGAGATATACTGCACATGGTAACATGTTTTTTGTAGTTTTACGAGCTCTATCTTTAAAAAAAAAATAATCAAGCCGATCGATCCATAAATGACTATTTGGTAAGCAACACAAAATTTAACATACCAGAAGTGACCAACTTTCAAGTCCCATGGATCAGTCTTTGGATCAACTAGGCTCCCCAAACTTTGTATAGTTATTGGAAAACATCTCAACTTTGACCATGTAAAGTTTCGTGAACATATCTCTACCCATTCAAAAATTCTAGAATTGTTTCCAAGATTATTTAATAGATCGACTTGAAATATCAAGACGATCAAGAATAAATACATTTTTTAGGGTCGCAAATAAATATTTAGTGGAGTTGCAAACGGATTGGCTGGATTATTATACCCCCATCTTAAAAAAAATAGCAAAACAAAAAAAATTAACCTTATTACCAGGACACCAACACAACGTTCATCATTCATATGTTATCCTCTTCCATCTTAAATTACTCAACCTTGACAGATGGACTAAGGGACAAGCTCTAGGTGATCAAGAACATATATGTGGACATTTGATAAAACAACTTATCTCAAAATAAGACAATTTTCTAGGATTACTGTTATAAATGTATCGTGTAAAGGCGTTTTTTTTTTTGTCTTACCAGGATCTTTCTACCAATTCAGTTTCCGCCAAATCAACATTTCTCGGCATTTTTTGAAGTTGTATATGACAAAGGAAATCAAGGGGTCGAAACGCGTCAAATCATTGTTGGTGTGGCGTATCTCCTGTGGCTACCATATTTCTCATTGTATAAAATTTTCGATCAATAAGCTCATGTTGAAAGAAAAATGATCTCCGCCCTTAAAGGCAAACAGAAATAATAAATAATAACAAGTAAAAGCGTGCAAAGTTCGGCCGGGCCGAATCTTGGGAAATTTAAACTTCTGTTAAGCCAGCAAAAGTCAAAGGATAATCGAGAGACCGGTTTATATGGGAACTATATCAGATTACAAACTGATTTGGACCGTACTTGGCACAGTTGTTGGAAGTCGTAATAGAACACCTCATGTAAAATTTTAGCCATATGGGACAAAAATTGCGGCTTCTAAAGGTTCAAGAATTCAAATCGGGAAATCGGCCTACATCAATAGTAAGTATCTGTGCAAAATTTCAAACACCTAGCTTTAAGCATTCGACCGCTATCGTGATTTCGACTGACGGACGACCATGGTTAGATCGTCTCAGAATGTCGAGATTATCAAGAATATATTCAATTTATGGGACTTAGACGAATATTTCGAGGAGTTACGAACAGAATGACTAGATTAAGTTCTGAAATTTTGAACCTTGGTGTAAAAAAGCTTCAACTACTACTTTTTCTGTCCACATTTGCTTGAATTGATACACAAAAGCTTTTGTATGATATTTAATGTGTTTTTCGCTCTCCTGTAAAATTCGTGTTTTCGAGATATGTAGCTTTGTCAAATGTCCACAGATATGTATGCTTTAGGTCTATAAACAATATTTTCATACTTTACAAACGCAATGACAAATGTATCGTATTCTATTTCCATGCTGGAAGGTAGACAAATAAAAAGACAAAATATAACCCGATAACTCACACATCAATTTTGAAAGTTAAAAAACAAACTTTTTAGAGAAATGTAATAAAAAATAAAGTTTTATAGCATTTTCTTTAACACTAATTTATAAAATGTGGAGAGCTAAATTGTGTATCATTAACTAGACCACAGGTCGCTCTGCAATTGTAACTAACTCAACTTAAGCTTGTTTCCCTTCCTTCCCATAATTCATCAGTTTCATCACTTTACCCCATGACTTTTGTTTTCGTTTTCTATTTTTCTTTTAAAATTGACAACACTACCAAGTTTGTTGACTCCATTATCTATGCAGTGGGCGATAAGCTTCGAGCGCCGCCAAACGTGGTTCATTCAGAACTTACTCTGCCGCCAGCTACGAGGTATCTATTGTGGTTAATTCAATTGTTGGGCCAGTCATTGATAAGTCCGCAATGCATATTCGCCGTAGACCCACCATGCTGGTGGAACACATTTGAATGGAACTACGCATTCATACCAGTGTCGCATGTGTGACATTACCGACAGTTGGCAGCATTGTTGCTGTGTGTGGTTAAGTGACTTAATTTTAAGTACATCACTCGATTAGGGTTATCTAGCTACCGGGAATGGTTGGCCATTGTCATCGTGACATATGTTGATAACAAAGAACTCATAGAGGTTTGCTGATATGAATGAATGGAACATAAATTACACCCGCTCACTTTTATGGCCCATATTCCAACATATTTTTGCCCCATCTCAACTCTCAGGTCCAATGTGAATGTCTAATGAAATGTATACTAAGGTGGGTCGGGTTTTTCGGTTATCAAACTTGTATTTTATGGGAAATTTTTGGCAAGAAACAATTGGCACAAAATCCAATACGAGCTTTTTTAAGAAACCGTTAGTTTTTTACCTTTTTGAAACAGCAGACTATGTGCTTTTTTAGCAAAAACAATTGATTTGTAGTTTTTTAACTAATTTTTTTAATGATATTTTTACTTACAAATTTCTGTGAGCGCCTTTTGCTATTTCGACAACCTTACAATTCGACCCAACCTAATGCAAACAGCAAAATGAAGTTCAAGTGTTTATTAAAAACACAAGACAGCTAGTTGTGGTTATCGTGTGTTATCGCGCTTTCACAAGAAGATGCCTCAATGTGAGTAATACACACTAAATGATGGTAAACGAGTACTTATTTGATCATACCTTTTTTTGGCAAAAAAGAAGCAAACCTTTTGGTCTAGACAACTGGCATTTTTAACAAATTATGATGAATGGCTTAGTAGGGGTCATATCGGACTTCATATCGATATAGCCTAGAGGTCCAAGTAGTAGTAGGATTAATCTAGTTTTGTTCATACTAGCGCAGAGGTTAGTATGTTCACCTATGACGCTGAACGCCTGGGTTCGAATCTTGGCGAGACCATCAGAAAAAATTCAGCGGCAACATTTGTGAGGTACTATGCCAAGTAAAACTCCTCTTCATATCACGATAACATATCATATCGTTCGGACTCGGCTATAAAAAGGAGGTCCCCTATCATTGAACTTAGACTTGAATCGGACTGCACTCATTGATATCTGAGAAGTTTGCCCCTGTTCCTTAGTGGAATGTTCATGGGCAAAATTTGCAATTTTGCTAAAGATCTAGATCTGGTCGTATTGAAAAGTATTAAGTATCGTATTAAATACCTGGAGGACTTATCTCTGAATTAAAAACCGTCCTCGACTCTCGTAGATCTCTCAACGAGATGGTTGAACAGTTAAAATTTCACCTGTTCCTATTAAAGTTCAGCTACTTATGTCAGGTGTTAGTCTAAGAACAGAGGACTATCGAAGGAACTACCCGGTTTCTTCTGAGAGTTTAGTAAATTACATTGGGTCAACAGATAGCATCAAGGGATTTGAAGACAATTAGTGTATTGTTATCACCCTATGTTAACCTTACCTAAAAAAGTTCAAATACATAGGCTCTGATTGTAGCACGCGTGTAAATGCTTCAAAATATTTTTTAAGCTGGCAAATTTCAGATATGCATTCAAGAAACAAAATTTTTCGTTTTTGCTTTTTTCCCAAACGCTAAAATAGTAATTCTATTTAAAAGAACAATCAGTGATCTGCGATCCTTTGATCTCTCGACAGCACGATATCGCTGAAATTTGGCACAGAAAGCTGTTCAACATCCGTGTTCAATATGGCCTAGATCGGTCTATATTTGAATATAACTGCAATATATACCGATCTACCGATTTAAGTTCTTGGGCACATAAAAGACATTTATTGACCGATTTCGCTGAAATTTGATACAATTGATACAATGAGCTGCGTTAGACCCTTACATATCCATCCCGAGTATGGAGGATATCGGACTATATTTAGAAATTTCTGCCATATAAAACAGTAAATTCAAAGTTCATCCCGGCCGAATTTAATGCCTTTTTACTTGTTATAAGTTTGCGAAATGTCAAATATTATAAACGTAAACGCTATCGAGACCAACTATTTTTCCTTTAAATAATATCCCGCAGAATTTTGCTGCAAAACTTCATCAATGAGAGTTTGAAAAAGCGCCATAACTGCCGCTCCCATCCTTTTTGTTATATTTTAAGAATTTCGTTGGAAGAAAAAGAATTCTCTAAAAATATTTTTTACTTGAATTTATTCCATGCTACTGCAACTGACACCCGATTCCTTCCCCACTTGCAAACTCAGCACAGCCTTCAGAGCTACTTAGTAAACCAAACGATTATTTGTGGAAATTTACCAATGATTATATTTTATCCGTTTGAGCCGCTCCTTAGTTCGGAAATAGCCTAGATTTTGACTGCTAAATAATTTCACTTCATAAAGGCTAATTTTGTCGTGTTTTGTCTTCATTTCAAGTGATAGTTGACCCAGATAAGCGAACATTTGAGCTTTATTACAGCAACAACGAAGACCACACCGAAACACACCCTCAATCGTAATAACAGCAAATCCATGCCGTATTTCATGTTGTCCAATGCCAGACTTTTGCCAGCACATGGTCACCGTATAATGAAAACCAATACAAAAGAGGGAAAAGAGAAAATCCAGATAGGATATAACCAACCCAACCAACCATTCATAAGGAAAAAGTAAAAGAAAATCATTTGGCAACCGCCAACAACAGCATTTACCCATCTCGATTGGGTTGTAACACTCCGAACGATTGGCCATTGAAATGGAGAACATAACGTATTCAACGAAAAACAAAAGCCTGCGATGAATTTAAAAAGTCTTATTTTCTTAAAACGATATTCTTCGCTACAATTCATGCCCAAAAAAGGAAAGTTTGCAGACATCGATCTTACGGAAGTTTTTGCTGCAACAACTGAAACCCGATTAGCGGATAATTTGCATAATTTGATAATTTGACCTGTAAGAGTAGAATTTTGGCGAGTCGTTGAAGAATTCAATTGAAAACATTTAAGGTCTTACAAATACTCTTGAAATTTAATAATCACACGTTCAGTTTCCTTCAAAAGGAGATGAGCTAACTGAAACGGAATTTAAGAAATTGCATTATCAGTAGACAATTGAAACAGACATCCCTCCACAGTAAATAGTTCTAGTTGTCAAACAGCCAATTGACGAAACAATCAAAATATTTTCAATTCACAGTGTAGTTATTTAAAAAATTGCAATTTCTTAAAATAAGTTATAATAAGAAATGTATTAAAATTACGAAACAATACTCAAAAATAGAAAAATTATTTTTAAAAATTTTAATCATTTTTCTATTTTTTTTTTTTTTAAATTGAGAACAATTTCCACCGACGATGCAAATTTGCTTATGAACATTACATTAAGGAACAGGGGCAAACTTCTCACATATCAATGAATGATGTCCCATTCAAGTTTGAGCCCAATGAAAGGGGCCTCCTTTTTATAGCCGAGTCCGAACGGCGTGTTGCATTGCGAAACGTCTTGGGGGAAGTTTTTATATGGCTGCCATACCATTCATACAAATGAAGGATAACCACCGTTGAAAACGTTTTCGGATGTCTTCGCCAGGATTCGAACAGGCATTCAGCGTCATAGGCTGCTAACCTCGGCGCTTTCTTATTCAAAAAAGTGAATGATACTACCCTATAAGTGATTGAAGAAGTTTCAATTAAAAAAATTAATTGGATAAATTAAGTTTGTGCTTGGAAAAGATTTTGGCTATTAAGGTCTTAGCTACAACAACATGCTCTACAAAAGTTAAAAAAAATGTCAGTAATAAATTTTGAACCAATCAACATCTCTTATTTTGATTGATTTCAATTACTTATTTACTGCAATCTAATAATCACAAGTTGACCAATCGTTGATATCTTAGACCTCTTGAAGGTTGAGACGCATGACTACACTTCGCACGTGATAATTTGAATAGATTTTGTAAAACACAATTAAAAATTGGATTAAAATTTGTTTTTAGAGAAAATTTTATTGAAATTTTGTGTAATTTTATGGCAATTTCAAAAAAAAATACACAGGTTAAGTTGTTCTACAAAATCGCCCACTGTGACAAAAATGTATATGAGTGAATTCACATAAATCCATTGTCAGTTTGGGAAATAAACAAAGCTCCTATACACAAACACAAGTTCACCTAAAACAACATGGTTTGTTCCAAAGCAACAACAGCAGCAACAAAAGCCACAAACAATAATCCATGGCAGAATAGCTCCGTTAACATTTTCATGTGTCGGCCAGTCACCACTGTCGGATATTTTATGTGGATTTACACGACTGAAGTCCTGCCAAGAGAAACAGTGCACCTCTACAGAGTAATGGATTGTCACCAGCTGGGTCAATTGATTCAAAAGGGACTAGCCTTTGTTTGTTTCATAAATCTGTTATCGTAGCTCTTGAACTTTTTCTAATAGCATTGAGCATTGCCATATATCAGGGCAAAATTAAAAAGTTCAGTGCTCAATTATTGGAAATTATTTTCTAACAAAAATTGGGTGATATAGGGTAAATTCATTATGGTCTATAGCTGGCTTCAACTATTCCGTCTTTAGCTGAAAGGTGAGATAGAATTTTGGACATGACAAGTCGAGTGAGAAGAGCAATCCCGGCATTGGCAGACTGCTTAGGATGGACCAGTGCCCGTCGCCACTTAACATAACGCCAGATTATAAGAGTCTAGCCACCGATCAAAGGTAAAGACTGTTTAACCTTTGCACGCCCAAAACGCACCTGAGTGGGATCTCTAATCCACAAACATTGATAAATTAGCGAATTTTTAATTTCGCTATTTTCTTTACAAGAAAATAATAACCAAACACTAATCTTGGATTACCTTAACTGTTTGTTTTAATATTTTACGTTTTTTATAAGTTGTAGTTGAAAACCCACCCAGGCGGGTTACACATTTTCTACAAAGTTTTTGTGCGCCACCATTCTATTATTGAAAAAAGTGAACATAATATGCATTATGATCCAAAAAAAATAAATAAATCCTATGCAAATAAATCCATTAAGGAATTGCCAATTTTTTGTTTAAACTCTTTCATAAATCAGCAAATTGTACAAAGTTGGACAAAAATTTACGTTATATGCTTGTATTGAATTGAATTTGCTGTTTTAGCAAAAAATTACTGCTGTCCCATTTGCAGCACACTTTCGGCTGTTACAGGAAACATTTTTGCTATTTTTACTAACAAAGTTCTATGAGTGTATGAATGAGTGCTGTCCGATTCAAATTTTAAGCTCAATGTTGTATTTTGCTCTACTTCAGTTTTTCTTTCCATAAGTATGGAACTTTTGGATATATGTGGCGGTTTTCCCCAAATTATGCAGTGAACTCATTCAAACAAAGTTTGCTGAAAATAGCAAACACTGTCTTCTGAATATTAGTAGTTTATTTTGCTGCTATTATAGCAGTAGTTCTGCTATTGCAGCAGTAGTTCTGCTTTTTCGGAGAAGCGGGCTGACTGCTGAAAAATCTCTTGTTTGCTGAAAATTACTGCTACTTAATTATGAAGGGGATGTTTGAAGAAAAAATAAAATACAAATGTAAATGTGTGTCTCAGTGGATGTTTACAATCTCTACTGAATGTATACTTTCCATAATTTTTTTTCTTTAAATTTAGAGACAAAAGGCAATGCCAGTCATGCACATATAATAGAGCAATAGAGAGCGAGCTCAGCCATTTTTCGAAATGTATACCAATGGATGCGATATCATATGTACAAGGAATCTGTTGATCAGGTAGCTTCTCTACAGTAATATTCCCCAAAATAAAATCATTTCTTCCAACAGAATTTCTAAAAAAATGCCGAAAGTAATCAAAACAAGTATTAACAATAGCAAACAAGTTTTATTTTTCAGCAGATATTTGTAATTAAAACAGGAGTTTGCTGATTTAGCGGAACGAAATGTTTGCTAATATAGCAGTCCCATGTTTGCTGAAACAGCAGTAATGTCTGCTTTCCCATTTGGCTATTTTGAAAACCAAATTTGATTGAGTGCAGGTGAGTTTTGGACTACAGCGGACATAAAAGTCTTAGAACCTGCGAAAGTTAAGAGAATTTGGGGCCAAAAACCTGGAAAGCCCACCCAAGTGGACTTGTTGTCTATTGGGACACTAGGGGTAAAAGCTATTTGGGCGTAGAGTTCGAATCTGATACAAAATTCTGGACCAAAGTGTTTGGGAAGCAACCCCCGCCAGTTTAAAAACTACTTTAAAACTGAAATTTTAGCACATCTATACATTCTACAAAAATGTTCGCCAGAAAATTCTACTATTGATCTGGTTTACATGAGAGCTACGCTCAGAGAAATTTGTTAGTAACAACAGCAAAACAATTTGCTGTAACAACCAAAAACATGCTGAAAAGTGGACAGCAGTAGTTTTTGCTAAAACAACAAACATTTCTGCTGTTTTCATACAGCAAAATATTGAATTTAGCCTCAAAATTAAAAAAAATGCTTTTAAAACTTGTTAACTACATCTTATCATTTAGTGCTAAAGAGTTTCAGAATACAATTTTACAAAACTTTCAACAATTTCTTAATCTTTTTAAATGATTTAAAATAACACCAAACAAAATACAATATATATGAGTTTAAACAAAAAACAAGTGAAAGCGTGCGAAGTTCGCCCGGGTCGAATCTTGGGAACCCACCACCAGGGATTCTGCTAAAAATTTATACCAAATAAATTAAGTTGTAGGGCATAATCTTATTCTACACACCAAACTTCTGTCGAACCAGCAATTATTAAAGCTTTTAGGAACTGAACAAGGATAATTGAGAGACCGGTCTAAATGAGGTTATAGGACGATTTTTACTGTACTCGGCACAGTTGGAAGCCATAACCGAACACCACATGCAAAATTTCAGCCAAATAAAAGTCAAATCTGGAGATCGGTTTATATGGGAGCTATATCAGTTTATAGACCGATTCGCACCGTATTTGACATAGAACACTAAATGCAAAACTTCAGCTAAATCTGATAAAAATTTCGACTTCCAGGAGTCAAGAAGTCAAATCGGGACATCGGTTTATATGGGAGCTATATCTATATCTGAACCGATATGGTCAATTTGCAATCCCCAACGACCTACATCAATAGTAAGTATATGTACAAAATTTCAAGTGGATAGCTTAACGCGTTCGACCGGCATCGTGATTTTGAAAGACGGACGGACGGACATGGCTACACCCTTAGGGAGTGTTGGACGAATATTTCAAAGTGTTACAAACGGAATGACTCGATTAGCATATCCCCATCCTATGGTATTATTAACTCCTAAAATGGCCAAAAATTGTAAAATAGAAAATGGCTTAACGATCGTTATATTTAATAAAAACAACAGGTTATAGACCATATTTCACTTTTCTATATTTAACTTAAACATAAATTGGTGCAAAGTTTTATAGCCCTAGGTTAACTCTCACTATTTTTGTTCAACTTTTTTGGGAAAAGGCAACACTGTGCGTCCCATCCTGAAATAGACATATTTACCAGCCGTGGCCTACTACAACTATGTGACACAGGCTGGAACTTTGAGCACCGATCTATGTGGTGTTCATAGTTATTAGGAGAAGCTTAGCTGACAGCAACCAGGCGGATCCACAGTTTGCAGATAGTGAAATGCTCCGTATACAGTAGTTGAGAGGGCGAGCGGCACCGGCTCTTGTTTAAATACTGAGTGCTTAGGATGTTCGATATAATAAGGCAGGGTATTGGCGCCTTCACGTTTCCGCGGCTATGGGTCCTACGAGAAAATAACTTTGAACAACAATTTTTGCACAGAAAATCATAGCAACTACCTATTACGTATCATTTGTTTGTTTGTTTATTGATACCAGACATCACAAGATTAAAATCTTATATAAGACGATGCCGTTTTAAAGAATGAATAACATTGAATATGTGTTTTTAGAAAAATAAATAATAAAAATAATATTATTATAAACTTGAATTATAAAAGTAATTGTTTACAGGAACATTTTTAGGAATTTTACAATAGTTTAAACATAGTGTTTGAAAATTGTTTTTTCGAAGAATGTAGCATTACTTATGGTTTGGATGTTGGATGGTAAATTGTTCCAAAGACGAATACCGTTTATTGAAAATTGTTTCTCAGAGTTTGAGGTTCGAAAGCGAGGTATTGTAGAATAATTTTTTGTCCTCTGGCAGATCTAGCAAAATGAAGATGATCATAAAGAGATTTTGACCGCTTAAGATAAATAATTTTTTGCAGTGGAATAGGCCATTTCGCTTTTAGGAGGTTTTCGAAACTAATATCGATTATTTTGTAGGCGAATTGAGAAATAGCAAGCAATGTTGTAGCTTACTTTCAGTTTGTTAAGTCTCTCGAATCAAAATTTGCGAAAAGCATGCGAACTTGAAATGGTGTTGAAGTACGCATAGACCATAAACTTCGCAGCAATCCTTGAACTTTACCAACAGCTTTGTTAATATGATTGGTGCAAGTCAGTTTTGAGTTGAATATTACATCAAGGTTGCGGAATGAATTAACAGTTTCTGTTGCTAAGCTGACCAGAGTAGCTCTAACTGGAGGAATTTGGGTAGGTGGTCGTTTTGAGATTTTCATTAGCTTGGTCTTTGCCGTATTGCGACAGAGACTCACCCACTTCTGGATTTCATTTAGCTCGTTATTAATATTATTCACACATGATTGCACACAATTTTGGAGTAAGCTGGAGAAAAGCTGCGTCAACGTACATTTGCACATAACAATGCATTAGAATATCAGGTAGATCGTAGAACTCTTATTGATACATCAACTGCTGTAGATGTTATATCACCAAATTTTGGCAAATCAAGGATTTATGCCATCAAATCCCACTGTGTCAGACTTTATGGTTGCAAAACTTTGTAGAACGTCTTCGCGACTAACACATCTAAACGTGGCTTCAATCTGTGCTGTAGAAATACAAGAATAAGTGTTTGTGGCAGGTTCCTTAGTATTTATTCTTGGAAAGTTCTCGTTTACCTCACCAATCACAACAATCAGTGATGGTATTGGACTTCGAGCCAATTCCAATGTTTCTTATTTCTTTCCAAGTTTTGCAATTGTATATGTTGATTTCAAAACATTTGACTTGCTATTCGGATCGCGATTTCAAGACCATACCAATGATGGTATTTTAAAAACTTTTGTATTTAGAGAAAAAATTTCTTTAAATTTTTTAGAGAAATATCCAATGAATTTTACAGGCATTTTGTCCCTGAAAAAATGTTATCTTGAAGAAATTTTTTATTTCATGAGATGGCGGTTATATTAACGTTGTTACGATATGCCAGTTGTGGGCGCACACTCTTTTCAAGTCAGTGGGATTATGCTCTTGTGTTCTTACACAATAATGTGCAATTGTGTGGCTATATTTGCGCACCACTGCTATTTAATTTTAAATAATTTTGAGAACCAATAACTTTAGACGAAAAAACTACGGCAAAAATTATTTTTACTGCAAAAATTTATTTTGAAACTCAACCAGGCAAAGTAAAAATTTGAAAGTTGAAAGGATCTCTCGGCAAACCAATATCAAACAACAACAATATTATTCATAAGCAGCAAAACAGTGCCATTAAACACCACAGCACTTGTGGGCTTTGTTGGTGGTTTGTTTTATTTTCTTTGTTCGGCCCGCGCTGGTTTGCTTGTTCTCGTTTGTTTACTGCTTCAGTTCTCTGGTTTTTCTCTATCACTCACTCTCTACTATTACACTTAAAACAATTGTATCAATTTTGCCGACGCGGAGGTTTTAACTCAAGATCTCCTGTTTGGCAGTATTGCATGCATCCCCTGGTCTATCGATACCACTTTTTTATTGATTAGCTAATGTAATAAGCATATTAAGTGTCTCAAATTACCTCAGTTATAAAAATGTAAACCCACTTTCAAAAAAATTTGTTGAATACGAAATAAACTTTTTTTATGCCGATTTCGTTTAAAATAAATTAAAAAAAAAAAAGAAAAAAAATGTTTTGACCGGCCGGGGGATTCGAACCTAGCTTTGCAAATCATGAATGGCATGGGAGGGAGTCTGGTGTGCTATATGGAATTAAGCGTATATTATCAATTATTTTGTCTGTCAAATCTCTAAAAACCTACTTCTGCTAAAGGTCGTTGAGAATTATCTGTTTCACATACAAATTTGTTAGTTGGTTCTATCTTAGAGTTATTTTGTCTGTGTAGCTTTGAAGTAGTGCATTTCCCCCCTAAAGGGGGACTTCCACAACTTTCAGATCTCAAGGTTCGAAAATTGCACACTTCTATGGAGACAGACAATTTTAGGGTTGTCGACAAGCATTAAAACGCCAAACAGTAGAAATGGATCATGGGTGATACAAGTTGTACCCATACCAATTAAATGGCAATCTCACCGCGCCACATTAGTCATTTCTAATTTAGCCGACACGAATCGTCAGTGGCTGTTAAACTATAACCACCAACCACCATCAATGGAAGGTTTCGCTCTAAAACAAAAGCAAAAACACCATAGGCGACTGACGCGTTTCCCTCCAAATTTCTATAAGTTGAAATAGTTTTTGGAAATTACTTTCTCATTTTCTCATCTATTCAAATGGGTTCAATTTGTTCACAATTTGATGGGGGCATCTCACCTCCTCCGAAATGTTGGTGGAGCAGCCAAATCGTTCACATAACCACGAACACATCCAACAGTTGAGTTGAGATATTATTTTTGAAATCGGTATTGTTACATTGTTTGGCGTCACGCGAACTTTGGCCAGGAGTCAAATTATTTATGTTATTTTTGGGAAGAGATTTCCCAGCCATAAATGTGTGATTATTGCCAAGGTGATTGGTGGATAGTGTGCTGTCATTTTGCATGCATTGACAATGGCACAAAGAACACTCCCTTTTTGAAAGTGCTACTTTTAAAGGGGCCGCTTCTTCAAGCAGACAGACGCTCAAGGTTGAGAATGAAACGGTGTGCATGTGTCTGTGTGTCTTCTTATTACGTGATTGTGTTGGCAAAGAAGAATTTTTTAAGGGCAAATTTACCTTAAACGCTCATGTCAGATAAAAGCTTTTGTGAATGCTTCCATAAAATGATGAAAAGTAGTAGTAGTGTTTTGGGATATGAATTGTTAAGAGCAGAAGGGAGCTGAAAATTGAAACATTACGGCAGATGTTGCGTGATGTGATTTGAAAATGCTCTCCATTAGAAGGACTGCCTCGTTTGCAGGACAATACATGGATGGTATGTACTCGTACACAATTGTGAGACTCTGGTAGCAGTACAATAGGATCTAATGAAAGTTCTTATACAAAGTTGGAAAATTTGAAAGTTAAATTGTTCCTTTTGCTTCGGGATTACCAGAAGGTAAAGGAACAGCAATATACATAGAAATTAAAAAGTTTAATAAGAAAAAAGTTGACAGGATTAGAAACAAGTGCCAATTGTATCGCAAGTAAAAACTTATGTTCTGTCTTTAAATACCCCCCACTTTGGATTTTGTGAAGTATTATGTGAGGTACTTCGTTTTGATACCAAAAAGGGGATTAATGTTGGCCAATAGCTTTGGAATAAAAAAAAAGTTAAAAGGCAGTACCACCTTTCGACAGACAAAAGTAAAGCCTACCAGACAAAGATACTACAATACCTGCGCTCTTTTATGAAGCAGACACATGGGTACTTTGGAAAAGCAGCCAGTAGGCAGTGCTAGAGATAAAATATTTAAACAAATTATCGTTAACAGAGAGTATCGGTGACAACGAGCTGTACAGCTATGCGTTGACTTTGAACGTATAGTTGAACGCATTAAAATATGTACAACTTGGATAGTTCGTGTTGCGGCAATGACTACTAAAAAAACTCGATACATACGATACGATAGAAAAGTCAGTTGGTAATAGCAAACACTGTTCTGTTGACTGTTAGAAGTTAATTCTGCTGTTAGCCATAACAAATGTTTGCAATTTGACAACATCAGACTGACTGCTAAACAGCCTGTTGTTTGTTCAAAATGTCTGCTGCTCAATTTATGATGGGAAATGATAGAAGGAGAACTTTAATTTTTGGAAAGAAAATGAGAAGAAATTGCCTGATCGCAGACAGAAAAAATACCTAAAATAATCAAAACACATGAGCGGCTTTAACATGCATACATAAATAATAGGCGATATCAGCAAACTAATTTTTCTGGGTGTGCATATAGTGGTGAAAAAAAAACAATTTTTTCTCGTATTTTGTTTATTTTTGCTTTTCTTTAATATTTTAAAGCTGATGCAATTTAAATAAAAAAAGCGTTTTGTCCTTCACTTAACAACAATAAAGAAAGGTTAAATCATATATTAGTTTCAACAATATAAAAACTTTACCGGTTTGATGCTGCTTGGCAAAAGCTTTTTTAGACTTTTACCTAGTGGGTGAAGAGTAAAAAGAAACTTTGGAGTCTTACAAAGATTCACTATATCTTCTACATACCTAACATTAATGTTAGCTTTAAGCATTTTTCCATTTGTCAATGTGTTATATTTTTTGGTGTGTTTAGTAAGTAAAGCAATAATAATTAGATGATGAAAAATGTTTGCGGTGAAAACAGAAAATATGCTGAAACTGGACACAGCAGATTTTTTTTTGCAAAAACAGCAAATATTGTTTGCTGTTTTCAGATGGAAAAATGGAAAAAAATTTAAAGTTGCCTATATATGTCATAAAAACTTCAATAACTTTAATAATGCCCTAATTATCGTTTAGAACTTTAAAATTTTGGTACGGTTTACTTTGAAAGTTAAAACAATTTAATTGACAATCAGCCTACAGTGTTTGCTGATATTAGAAAATATACATCCACAAGTAAGTTGGTGCCTAGTGTAATCAATGCTTTAACTAAAACACAACGGAAGAGAGAAGGCATTCTTAATATTTCCCAGGTGTACAAGCACTCTCACTTTCTCTCTCTCTCTCTCGCTCGCTCTCTCACAGCGTTGTAGAAACTTCCAAATCCAATTGTATACAGATACTTATCGAAAAACAATAACAAGAGTCAAGAAAAACACTGTATCGAATAACAAATCGATTTTAAATGGGGATTTTGTAGCATTTGCCATGAAATATCGCAAAATCTTTAAAATGGGTCACATCACAGAGCACATGACATACGCTACTACCGATGTGCCTACATACATACGAGTATGTTGATAATTCTGTTACGTATAATGTACAACTTTATAGATAACAAACAATCGGAAAAGTGATCCAATTAACCGTGTTCAGAATCATTGGTAATTATTCTACACATCAATATTGGCCCGCCGTCAGTGGTTGGCACTCTGCCACAACTTCTGTATATTCCTTAAGGAATTGAACAATTAAATGGAAATTCAAGTAATCTGTAATCAGCTATTAGCGTTAATTATAATGGATGGTATTTTGTATGGTAGTATGTTCGTAGAGTCAACGAGGCAGCTATGAGAAATTCAAATGTGAACCGTTCATACTGTCAGTCGGTATGTGATGCGATAGTCGTACGTGCTGCTGTTGATTGACAAGGTTGAAATAACGCACATAAAAATATCAAACAAATTCATAAAAATTCATATTCAAACGATAAACATCAACAACATCAAATGTTCGTTCGCTCCGACGTACGAATGTACATAGTACGTATGAATATATTGTAGTATATAAATATACATATGGTTAGTGATATTTATTTATTAATTTATTTTTACTTTTTTTTTAATTTCGGCCAAACAAACAAACATAGTTTGGGAGACTGGCAGTGATGGAGAAATTAATTCGTACGGACAAATAGTTGGTATAATCGGGTAAATGCAAGGAAAATTAGATCACAATGACTTTTTATACCCTAAACCACTACTGTGGTAAAGGGTATTATAACTTAGTGCCTTTATTTGTAACACCCAAAGACGCATTCATAAGTATACCGATCGACTCAGAATCACTTTCTGATTCGATTTAGCTATGTCCGTCTGTCCATTTGTCTGTCTGTTTGTTTGTCTGTCCGTCTGTCCATGTTAATTTGTGTACAAACACAGGTCACAATTTTCATCCCATCGTCTTCAAATTTGGTACAGTTATGTTTTTCGGCCTAGAGACGAAGCCTATTGAAATTGAAAAAAATTGGTTTAGATTGGGATGTAGCTTCCATATATATGGTCATGCGATTTGCAGTAATAATGCAATAAAATGGTAATTTGTTAAACGTTTCTCTCGCAATTTGGCAGGAGGTATTTTCTTACTCTCAACATTACTGGCGAATTTCAAAGAAATAGGTTCAGATTTAGATATAGCTCTCAATATATATCGCCCGATTTTCACTCCTAGAGTCACTGCAAACTCATTTATTGACCAAACTTCCTAAAACTTTGTTGAACGCTTTCCCCGACGACTACCACAATATCTAAGAAGTTTGCTCGAATTCGGTTCATATTTAGATATAGCTGCCATATAAATGATCGTCAGATTTGGACTTAAACTGCAATAAAATGCTCATATGTTATCCGATTCTCTCAAAATTTGGCAGGAAGGATTTTCTTATGACATTCGACATCACTGGTCCATTTCATAGAAATCGGTTCAGATTTAGATATAGCTGCCATATATATATCGTTCGATTTTCACTCATATGGTGAATGCAAGCGCATTTATTCACCAACCCAAAATTTTGTACAACGCTTTCCCTGACGATTAATACAATATCTAAGAAGTTTGCTCGATCGGTTCAGATTTAGATGTAGCTCCCATATAAATGTTCGTCAGATTTGGACTAATATTGCAATAAAGTGCTCATTTGTTAACCGATTCTCTCAAAAATTGGCAGGAAGAATTTTCTTATGACTTTTAATATTACTGGTGAGTTTCATAGAAATCGGTTGAGATTTATATATAGCTGCCATATACGTACTTCTCCTAGTTTTCACTTCTAGGGTCACCGCAAGCGCATTATTGACCAATATTGCCAAAATTGTGCACCATTCTTTCCTCAATGCCTACCACAATATCTAAGAAGTTTGGTCAAAATCGGTTCAGATTTAGATGTAGCCCCCATATATATTTTCATCAGATTTTGGATAATTTGCAATAATGTTGTCATTTGTCAACCGTATTTATTACAGTTTGAACATATTTGCTTGAAATTTGATACGGATTGTTTAATAACCTATCTGAAAACATCCGCCGAGGTTCATCAAGATTGATTCAGAATTAGATATAGCTCCCACTTTGTACTTAAAGTGTAGGTGTAGAGTATTATAAAGTTGGCATCCCCCGACTTTTGCCCTTTCTTACAGGTTTTATATACTGTAATGAAAAATTTGGAATTCTCTATAATTGGATGTTAAATTACCGCATCATTAGTCTTGGGCAAAATCGTTCAACAAAGGCATCGACCCTTTTCGGTCCGTTCCGATAAAGAAACTATTTCTAATTCATCGTTCCATTTAGTTCATATGCCAAAGCAACTATTTTGAGATGCAAACAAAACAAACAAGAGAACACAAACACCATTAACTGACAACAAGAAAGTTCTTCAGCTTTGCAAAAAAATTAGCTTATTGAGTTAAAATTTGGAAATGTTCTGCAGGCGGAGATCCGGGCGATCACGGAATGCGTGAAGTGGTGTGATGCTAACGCGAGGACGTCGAGTGTGAACATCTTTGCCGACAGTAAAATTGCCATAAGGGCAATAACAAGGTCACGAACAGTCTTCGAGTGTAAGATGGAGATTAACGCCATCTCTGAGGATGGCAAACTCCGCACTGTTTGGGTGCCGGGCAATAAGCGAGTAAGGGGGAATAAAGGGCAGACGATTTGGCGGTGAAGGCCAGAGAACTGCCGTCAATAAACTTGGTTAACCAGAAGCCTTTCAGATCGACACAGTCCGAGTTAAGGGTGTAGGCGACGAATGCGCATGCAACATTGTGGAACAGCGAAACGGTCGGTAGGACGGCGAAAATCCAATACGAGGCTATTACTAAAAGGAAGCAAGAAGGAGGTCAGTATAGCTATTGGTATCATGACGGGACACATAGGACTACGAGCTCACTTATGTAAAATCGGTACGGCAAGTGATAGCATGTGTAGGGCATGCGGGGAAGACGATGAAACGTTGGAGCATTTCCTTTGTCATTGCCCGGCTTTCGTATCTAACATATACCGGTACTGAGGGGATACAATACCAGACATGAACCAACTTAGGGGAGTGGTATTGAAAACAATTAAGGATTTTGTAAGTAGCACGGAATTCCTAAGCCAATTACTGGCATAGGTGTATGTCCATAGTGGCATGATTCGGATAAATATCTGCACCCTCTCTTCAACCTAACCTAACCTAAAGGAATGAGTGTGTAAAATGAATGAATGGAATTAAAACGGAAATAAGAGGTTAATTAAATTTTTTTGAAAACGAAAACTCAAATTGAAAATTTTTAAAAAATAATTTTTTGCATTTAAAAAGTGTCCTCAAAAAGAGCAAAAGTTTTGTTTTTGTTTTTTTTTAATTTTAAATGCTTTTAATTAAAACTAACAAACTTTAGGCTTATGAATTATGAAATTATTGTTTAATCGGATAATACTATATTATTAAAAGGACAATGGATTTATAAAGGCAATTTTACAAATGGTGGTACATATTACGGCCAAACGGCTGAATGGATTTTAACGAAATCGGCATCAATCGAAAGATATTTTTTTTTCAGAGAAACGACGAATATATATGAAAATATATTTTCCTTAACGAATAGCCACGAAAATGAGGTATTCATTTTTAATAAAAGAAAAAGGCGCATACATACAGCAAATTGTTCTTTTTTTAAGCATTCTTTATGCGTGGGAATGCAAGGCATAGGTGGGAGTATTAGTGGTGAGAGTAAGAGAAAAAAACTGAAGCGAGAAGAAGAGTATCACTATTTGGGTGAGGGTGTTGTGAGGGTTTGATATATGTGGCCCTACTTGGTATGTAGGTCAGCCAATTCATTAAGTCTCGGCTTTAGCGTGCAAGACAACAAATATTATAATTACAGTACAGGCCGATTGGTGGGTGGGTGTCACATATATTATATTATTGAACTGTCAAGGGATTTTTAAAGGCGAGTTTGTGGTACATATTACTGGCCAAATGGCTGAATGGATTTCCATTTTTCATTTTCCGAAAAGAGAAACCGTGAACATGAGGAATTAATCTTCAATAAAAGATTAAGAAACAACAATTTGATGTTGTTTTTTTTTTACTCAAGCACCCGTATTTGTGTGAATGCAATGGAATAGAAATTGGAAGAGCATGAGTTACGTGAGAGTAAGAGGAGCAGTGTCACTATTAAGGTGAGGATGTTGTGGAGGTGTGATGTGCGTGATTCCAATTGGCAATTACTTAAGGTTCGGCTTTTACGTGTGAGGCATTTGCTTTTTTGTTGTTCTTTGTATATCTACTGTTCTTTGTATATCTCATAGCTACAGTATGCAAAGTGTAGTGAGTGGATGTGTATTATATTTAAACATAGAATAGAAAATTATAAAGTTTGCCAGCCATGCAAGATTCTGCTCAGTCAAAGTCACTAACTATACGACTATTTTATGTACTCAATAAACGAAATAATTGGTTGACAGTTTAAAAAGTAAGGGAGAGGATGCAGTATTTCTTTGGTCCATATAGACCCAAAAACACATAACCATAGGATGGGGATATACTATCTTCGCCATTCTGTTGGTAACTACTCAAAATATTCGTCTGAGACGCCATAAAGTATATATATTCTTGATCGTCGTGACATTTTATGTCGATCTAGCCATGTCCGTCCGTCTGTCAAAAAAACGCTAACTTTCGAAGGAGTAAAGCTAGCCGCTTGAATTTTTGCACAAATACTTCTTATTAGTGTAGGTCGGTTGGGATTGTAAATGGGTCATATCGGTCCATGTTTTGATATAAAGCGATCTTGGGTCTCTAGAGGGCGCAATTCTGGTTCGATTTGACTGAAATTTTGCACGTGGTGTTTTGATATCACTTCCAACAAATGCGCTAAGCATGGTTTAAATCGGTCCATGTTTTGATATAGCTGCCATATAAACCGATCTTGGGTCTTGACTTCTTGAGCCTCTAGAGTGCGCAATTCTTATCCGATTGGAATTTAATTGTGCACGACGTGTTTCGTTATGATATCCAACTACTGTGCCAAATATGGTTCAAATCGGTCCATAGACTAAGACGCTTTTACTGGTTTGTTATCATTGATTTTCCTAATAAACTTTGTAACTTTTTTGCAAAACTGTACACGATCCTTTGAATACAAAATGCGCCCGTGAGTCCTAGAAGGTAAGATCACAAATTTAGGGTAATTTTTGTACTGTGCTTGGCGTACTTGGGTGGGTTAAATTTTATTAAAAAGGGGTACATCAATAAAAAATTTAATTTTGTCAATATGATCGATAGGGTCAAAAGCCAATGATATTGATGCAAAAGTTAAACTATCGATACCATCTATAGTGCAATCGATAGCTTGCCAGCTGTATAATTAAATACTCAATCAATTTTCATATAAAACGCATCTAGAATATGTCCTCTTTACGAAATAAAAAGAAAAAAAAAACTAAGGTGTTTAACCAAGATTTTGAATAAATTAAATTTCAAAAACAGCTGTCGATTTCTTAAATGCCAATACAGCTGGACGCGTTGGAACAAAACTGAAAATAAAATTAAAAGAGAAAAGAAACTGTGGAACTAAAAGGGTAAAAGGGATGGAATTAGGACCGGTCCTTACATTTAGGCAGTCGTTCATTGGAACTAGTTCGTTCCGGAACAACGAAAGACTAATCATCATATTATTGTTAGAGTTTAACAAGGTAAAATGCAATACAAGTTAAGGGTGGTCAAACTGTAATGCACATGGTTAAATTTAAATCTCACCTTTGGCAGATTAATGAAAGACAAACGAAAAGTATTCTATTAACATTATTTATTTTAATAAATGGAATACATTGACAATGGGGTGTAAAACAAAAGATGGGCCAAATTCTTGCCACTGAAAGGTCCCTTATAAACATACCTTGTTTCTAGATAAGGTATAGGGATTCATGACATCTTTCATTTTTCCTTACTGCGGTAATAACCTATGATGCAAATATGCATACTTTCTGATCTTTGCTCGGTTAAATCTAACTAGATCAAGTAGGGGAAGAATAATTGTACATTTGAGGCGGCAAAGCCTAGGGTCGGAATGGCAATTCTTCGTCGGTGGAAAACGTATTTGGAATACTCTTCCCAAAGAATTATAAGGCATAAGCAATATACTTATATTGAAAAATAAACTACAGTCGGACCTTGATTAACCGCGATGCTCAGGAACAGAGGCATTACGGATAATAAATTTTCCCGTATAGTCAAACTACATTTTTTACAAATATTTTTAATAAAAATTCCATATTGTGGTGCAGTTTTATGCAATAATATGTAACTAACCTATGTATTTTCTTAATATTTTATTTTAATTTTTAATGGATAGAGAATACATAAAATTAGACCTCTCCAAGAAGTGTCCAAACCAAAAGATATTTTTGGGCTAATAATGTCATCTTCAGCCAATCATTGTCCGCCTATGACGCTGAATGCATGGGTTCAAATCCTGGCAGTAACATCAGAAAATTTTTCAGCGATGATTATCCCCTCCTAATGCTGGCGACATTTGTGAGAAACTTTGCCATGTAAAAACTTCTCCCCAAAGAGGTGCCGCTCTGTGGCACGCCGTTCGGACTCGGCTATAAAAAGGAAGTCCCTTAGCATTGTGATAAGGGACACATTGCTATGTGAGAAGTTTGACCCAGTTCTTTAAAGGCATTTTCATGGGCAAGTTTGCAATATCATCTTCAGATGCATCCGAACTATTTCCCTCTTGAGTCTTATCTGTGGCATTTGTCATACCTCTAACTTCACCATGGGACAAAACAGCAAATTTAGTAGAATTATTATGCCACTTGAGCCATCTTTCTATATCTTCAGTAGTAAACCTATTAGTTACATCATCATTAGCAAACAATAATACAGTAAGCCTTACCTTTGACACTTTTATGCCCATCTTTGACTGATTTTTCAAACGTGTCCCTAGAGTGTGTTTATACTCCCGGATTACAGAGGTAATCACGGATAATTGAGGAGGCAACTACACAAAAGACCAAAATAAATGTGTTTTGAGGGCCGTTCCACCTCCAAAACACCTTCCAAATATTTACCGATCAGGACAGTATGGAGCTGAAACGAAAGGTATTCGGGAAAAAATGGCCACATCTCCCAAAACATGAAATATTTTCCAGCCATGGCACTATAGGGCTCAAATAATGGCATAATAGAGCTATAGAACTAGCAGAGATATACTTTTCGACAATTTTATCTCTTTTTATATATATAAAAATGAATTTGTGTTTGTTCCATATGTCCAAGTTTCTAGGTGGCGGCCAATTTTTTGATTTGACTGATAGTATTTATAGAAAAGAAATTAACTACCACCGTAAGAAATATCGGTGATTTAGCTGGGATTTGAATCAAACAGAGCTGCGGAGGCGCTGTTGGAAAATTCATCCGGAGTGAGTGCCTGCATTGGCCTCATAGAAGCTACAATAGCTCTCTTAATACTGACAATTTTCATTCAATCATACCTTGTGTGAATCTATTGAAAAAAGGAAAAATTTAATTATCTACCAACTGATTCATGTCGTGTGCCTCAACTGTGATTATTCCATTATTTGAAAAACCCGATCATATCGAATCATGTTTTTGGTAACGAATGGTGCATACGGGATACCATTAGTAAAACGATAATTGATATGGTTAATGCTTCTTGGCATGCTTACCAAAGCTGAGGCTCAAATGCCAGGCAACACATTCACTCTAGAAGCGCCACGGGAATGCCTTTTGCTCACTCATTACTGGGGAACGCAACGCAAAGCAATAACCAAAATTGAAAATTGAACAATTAATGGAAAACTAAATACATAAATGTGCTCTCTCCGCCCATTGTTGCAGATAATCCATTTTGCCAAATCCCACAAAAAATTTACGGACATAATACGTCCACGGATGCGAATGGATTCCATGTCTGCATGTGGCCTAAATGGTCTTCTTTGCGAATCCATCGAAAAGGAATGTGAAAAGTTATTGTACATGTTATGCATGCGGTTGCGTGTGTGCTGTTTTTCTTTCTTCGAGAAAATAGCTGTTGAGTTCGGAATGATTTCTGTGAATTATAGGCATGAAGGAATGTGCACATGTATGGCTGGCTGTGTTCGCATGTGTGTGAAATCCTACGTACTGTCAGACTGGCCAATTTACTTTTTTGCAGTATTGGCATATGTGCCAAATTAATACGAAAAAAATTAAAAAAAAAATAAATAAACTTTGAAAACAGACTATGGAGTTAAGGGACGCCGACGCCAATATCGAAGACGGATGAGAACTTGTCCAATTTATGGGTATCACACAAAGGAGCAGCTGGGTATGTAAAAATGTTTCAATACCGACCAAATGAAGATGTAATTACTGAAATCGATTTGACACCAATGTATAACACATGGATAATGAAAATTACAATATCATACTCGTAAAAGCCTCTAGAATTTCCCAGAAATATTTAATGTTCGGGATTTCATATTTTGTTTTAATGATAAGAACGGCACCCTTTTTCCCTCGGAAAATCCACATGATTCAAATGCTGGCAAATGTGAAAAGAATCAGCAAGACTTTAATCGCGCCTTTAATGCAACGTTTTGATGGATGACTGCTAACGATCTAAAAACACATGCACTCTCTCAGTAAGGGCATTTCCTTTGTAAAAAAATAGCTGCAACTATTTTTCATTATCTGTGGGGTTTGACCCAGAAGGCCACCGTAGGGCAGGTGTTAGCATGTACGCATATGATGCTGAACGCCTGAGTTCGAATTTCGAATTTTTCCAGAGGTGATTATCCCCTTCTAATGTTGACGACATCTGTGGGTTCTCTCCCCAAAAAGATGTAATTCAGAAAATTCCACTTGAAATTCATTAATTCCATTTGTAATTCAGAAATTTCATTTGAAATTCCGAAACACCATTTAAAAGATTCCATTTAAAATTCAAAAATTCCATTTGAAATTCAGAATATTTCAATTGAAATTCAGAACAATGTTATTTCTAAACAACTATGAAGTATAAAATAATCAAGAAGTTGTTTAGTCATGTGATCTACATATGTATATTTATTTTCTTAGATCACAAAGATCATACCACGTAATTCCATGAAGCAAAAAAATGAGGAAAAAGGTAAGCAACAACAATAATTTAAAATAAAGATACCGGCAAGGCGAGTCTTTGGCGTCTTAAAAAGAAATAATGATCATAATATGCTCGCGGCGCTCGGTCCTTTGGAAGGGAAACAGTCTTGCTGGCCGAGGTCGAGCAAGATCGCTACCTCCACATATAAAAAAATGGACATACTGGGAAATGATTTATGGTTAGCTTGAAGACATATATATAAAAAATATACCCTGTAATATTTTTTATATATATATATATATATAAAACACAAATTTCTTTATTGAATGCAGATGTTGATTATTTATCGGATAACAAACATAATTTTCGAGCGGTGTAAAATGTCTAGCATATCGGATCGTGTTCCGCTAGTTTAATATAAATTTTTGTCTCGAAGTGTGTCTTAGACGCCCCACCTGTTTTGCTTCATGAAAACGCATGCAAGCGATTACCGAACGTCTGCCGACCGTAAACGTAAAGTTGAATTCAATAATAAAGGATAATTGGTTAGCCCATCATGAAAAGGGGGTGAGTCTGACCTGTTGTGAAAAGTAAATGTTGTGAAAAAAAGTGAGGCATATGTGATAAGAAGAGATTACAAGAAGAGAGTAGGGGTAAGCGCCAACACGGCGCTGTCGTTTCCTTTAATCCATGTTATCACTATGTCGTGAAACTGAGGTCTATTCAGAGATTCCACACACGCCTCCACGCACTTTGAACTCACTTTACTAGAGCCCACGGCCTTGAGGGCCGCCTTATAAACATACTGATTTTGATCCGGCACGCGATGTTTATAAACACCATTTCAGTTGAAACTCTGAGTTCCAATTTGTTTGGTGTTGAACGTCACGGTTGCTCAGCTGAGAGCAACCGGGCGAGTCCACAGGTTGCGATTAGTGAAAGGCTTTGTATACGGAGTAGCTGCAATTGATGTCGCGGACAATCAGCGGTATCGAAGGGAGAGTCTCCATAATAGGCCAGGCGGCAACGGCTCTTGCTTAAATTCTGAATGCCTGTGATACTCGATGCTTCAAGGCGATCCATTGGATCCAATGGCCATAACGTTCCCGCGGTGATCGGTGACCGAAACGAGATTGAAGAGAATTTCTATATACACATACAAATGTGGTTACAACATCCCTTCCCTGAATTTTTTTTTTGCGTCTAACGTTTTGGCACATTGCTCTCCCTGAAATGTTGTGTGTTTCGCAGTATAGTCCCAATACAGTCCCTGTCTCCTGAAACACTCCTCAATCTACCCACCGGATCCATAGTGTCCAGATGGGAAACTTAAGCGTATTCTGTCTCCCCGTGCGGCTCAGGGCGGTGACTGTCGACCCATCTCCTCGTTGATAAATACCCTTTCAATAATCGAGATGGCCGTCATTGCGTATTCCATCATTTGGATAGACGTCTTAACTTCAAACATCGCTGCCTGGACGGCCGTTTTCTCCAACCTGCCCTTGAGTTATGCCTGTAGTTCTACGGCGTCAGATCTCTGTCCCATTCGAGTATTTTTTTTTTCGGTAAAAAAAATTGTTTGAAATGTCAAATCCTACGCTTGGTAATTAGCATAACTGCTTCTTTACATTTACGATACATTTGTTCTACATTTACGAGAGCATAACCAGGCCTTAAGTGCAGGGTAGCTGACACGAAGTGTTATCAAGTCCACATTGGTATAACTGTCAAATAAATCTGAGCCGTAGTGGCAATCAAATAAATAAAAAAACTGAACATACCCCATGAAAGGAAACTTTACTCTAATTTGCTATTACAGAAAATGTATTCATCTAGCCGAACGTAGAAAAGAAGTCCAATCTTCTGCGCTTCTTCTCCAATCTCTGAAAACCAGTTTCGAGATGTCGCTCTCTACTTGGTCACTCCGTCGGAGATTTGGTTGTTGTTGTAATAGTGTGTTGTATATTGAGGCGGCAGCCCTTGATGATGAAGGAATCCATCGGGTCAATCCGGAACCTGCGAACAAAGGGCTGCCATGGGATTGCGGAGATTTGGTTGTTGTTGTAGCAATGTGTTATTCTACACAAAGGCGGCAGACCTTGCCGATGAAAAACTCCATCCCGTACGTACAACCGGATGCCATGGGATTGATTTGGTCTTCGCCTTATGGCCGTCTTTAAAATACTTCCTTAGTGAAGCTTTCAACGCAACCGTTGTTTTTTGATGCGTTTATCTATACTATCGTCGTCATTCAGCTCGTGGTTCATACGACGCCCACGTTATTCATTAACGCAGACTTTTCCATTAATCTAACGAAGGATTTTTTTCTCAAACACTCCACGTACAGCCTCATGTGTTTTCGCAAGTACCCATGCTTCGGAGCAATGCAGCACGGATAGTATCAGTGTCTAATGTGGTGTAATTTTCGCCTGTCGAGAAGTGGCTTTGTTCCAATATTACTACTAAATTGACCATGAATATTCCATTAAGGAACAAGGGATACGTCTCTTATATGGACGCCGCCGTGGCACAGAAGTAAGCATGTCTGCCTATGACGCCGAAGGCCTGGGTTCAAACCCCGGCGTAAACATACTTACTAAGGCTGGCTAAATTTGTGAGGTATCCTGCCGTGTTAAAACGTCTCTTCCAAGTGTGTCGCTATGCGGCACGCCGTTGTAAAGGTCCTTTAAAATCCATCTAAACCATGAAGTTGAAATAATACTATGGTTGTCTAAAAGCTTTCGTCGTCAAAATTTTATTTCTTCCCCCCCTTGTATCTTAATCTTCATACACAAATTCTACATCGAGATGTGCATTCGAACATGGATTGCCTCAGTGGACAACACACTGCAACAAAAACAAAGATAAAACAAACCACTCGCTAGCAAAACAAAACAATGAGCATCCTCCAGCGGGTGACAGTAACAATAACATCGATTAGTCAAACACACCTTTTGATGCACACTTAACACTAGTGACCCTTTCTTGAATTCGCAAATATCCCCACCTCCTTCACTCATATTCAGCACAGTGTTGCTTACAGGTAAATGTGTACATAGCCATCTTAAGACTAGGTAGCGCACATATACACGAACATTTGATGTGTATCTTGTCTAGAATGCAAAGTGTATGACATAATTCAGAGCGCTTTTCTAATTGTTTATCATTCTATTCGAAACTCGGAGATCAGCTGATCCACACTCTGGCTCAGACTCGTCTGCGTTCATTTGCACAGCACAGCCATCGTCGTCGTGGTCGATCAGTCTGTCTGAGCGACGAATGTGTCACTTCGTGCTGCGGCTACGACAGACGTATGTTTTGTGTGTTTCTTGCTTTCACAGTATTTTACTGCTCGTGTTATTGTTGTTGTTGTTGCTGTGGTTGTTGTTTATTATTTGTTATTGCGGGATAAGTTTACCTTCTTCCCCCATTCAATTGAGCGTAAGTAAGTATACACACGGTTACGATTGGATTGGATTGGATTGTCGATTGAACCTGAGCACCTAATTGAATAATTTATAATCTTCTTCTTGTTCAAGTTCTAAACAGTTTTAGAAAATGTTACTTTGTTGTTGTCATTGAGAGTGTTGCGGTTAGTGTTGTTGTTATGTTGTTTCACCCACTTTTTTCTCTATATTCTATTCTACTCACTGTGTTGGTAAAGAGGTGTAGAGCAACTGATGTTGGATGTATCTTTCGTGTGTTTTGTGCAAAAACAACAATAACCACACGCACTTAGTTGGAGTTCACTGACGGCGGCAACCGAGAGCAGATTATCTCGTGTTTGCCTTCTTGCAGTACGTTTTACATACACTAGCACACTTTTGTACAAGCATACACAACACTCTGGGGCAGAGAACTTTTTATATTTCGCTGTTTGCTGTGTATTTTTTTTTCTTTTGGTTTTTGATATTTTCCGCACTCACATCACTCACTCACTTTTGTTTTCATTTCATTCTAACAATTCAATAAGTGTTCGGGGAGAGCTGTTTTCCTTTTTGTTATAAATTATCATTCAAGATTTTGGATTTTGCATCTGTGTGAGCAAACCGCGAGACATACTTATGTAAGTTATCATGAGGAACCCTCGTGTTCCCGTATTCCCACAGTTTAGCTGCACCAAGGCAACCAAAAACCCCACACGAGCTGCTAAGTCAGCGCATTGGACACCTTATTCTAGACACCTTATTCATTTGGTTGCACCCAAACCAACTACTTACAACCATTCATGGGAAACCTTCATGCTCCCGTATTCCCACAAGTAACACGAGCCGCCTATTCAACACCCCACTACAGGTTAATAGCCCAATATTCTACACGGGCCACTGTGTCAGCAAGAAATGCAATGGCAACGTTGACAGAGCGACAGCGGCGCAACATAATGTGGTGGCTTAGTTTTAAGTAACAGCATTATTGTAAGTTCAGTTTTTAACTCATACTCAATGAATAAAGTTTAATTCATTCATTAAGAATAATTGGCGCCCAACGTGGTTCACTTCGCGAAAAGAACTCTAAAAAAAGTTAGAACTGCGAAAAGTGAAACTACAAAATATAAAATAAAAATACAAATCCTAAAAAAGGAAAAGTAAAAACGTACGTGGTTCACTTCGCGAAAAGAACTCTAAAAAAAGTTAGAACTGTGAAAAGTGAAACTACAAAACATAAAATAAAAATCCTGTGAGAAAAAAAATATAAATAGGAAAGAAAGCTCAGTCAAAACTGTACCAAAATACCCTTAAGAAAAAAGGACTCAATTGAAAGGACTCAATTCGAAAATAAGCTTAAGTCACCAAGGAACGAATATCCTTGGGCAGCGAAAGGCAACATCGAAGACGATCTACAGAATCACCAAGGAACGAATATCCTTGGGCGGCGAAAGAAAGTGAAAAACAATCAGAGGGCTCATCAAGAAACACACATCCCGAGCCAAGAAGTGGAAGAAGCTACCGAAAATCAACAACAGAAATTAATTTTAATTAATTTACCTAACATTTAAGGATGATAAGGTAAGTGAAGTGCCAAGTGAAAATTGAAATAAAAAAGGAGAAAATTTAACCAAATTCATTCAAATATATTTTTTTTTGGGAATACTCCATTTTTTGCGAATAATTTATGAGTCAGGAATTAGAAGACTTATTAGGCAAGTTAAGTTTAGAAACAAAAGAAACCATGAACGCCGAACAAGTAAGTGAGCTAGTTAGAGCAGAAGTGAGCAGGGCATTGGCCGCTCAAAAATTAGAATTCGACAGGAAAATAACTGCGATTAACAGTAGACTTGCTACTGACAAACCTAAAATTGAAAAGTTTACGAAAGTTCGGATAAATCCGCTGGTACCTTGTGATATCACCTTAGATGCCATAAAGTCTCTTCCGGAATTTTCGGGACAGCCAGGCACCTATGTGTCATGGCGCGAGGCAGCGCACAATGCATACGAGTTATTTGAGAAATACGATGGCAGCGAACGCCACTATCAAGCGGTGATTATTCTTAGAAATAAAGTGCGAGGTGCCGCCGATGCAGTACTTTCATCCTTTAGCACGGTATTAAGTTTTAAAGCAATCATTGCCCGTCTCGATTTTACTTACGCGGACAAACGTCCGATATATCTGATCGAACAAGAACTGTCCACGCTGAGGCAGGGTTCGATGCAGTTACTAGATTTCTACGATGAGGTAGAAAAGAAATTAACCTTGTTAGCCAATAGGACAATCATGTCATATGAAAATAGTGTAGCAGACACTATAAACGAAAAATACAGAGCCGATGCACTTAGGGTTTTCATATCAGGTTTAAGGAAACCCCTTTGTGATATCCTGTTTGCCTCAAGACCAACAGACCTCCCTTCTGCATTGGCCTTAGCACAAGAAGTAGACGCTAATAACGAGCGCTACGCTTTCGCGAAAAATTTCGCAAATAGATCTGATAGTTCTTACAACAGAAAGGCAAGTTCTGCCCAAAATTCCCCTAATACGGATCACAATGTGGGACAGAAGAACCCACATTATTCGGTTACCAAACAGAAACAGGCTGGTCAACCGCAGAACAACTTAAATAACCAAAAGCCACACACCAGTGGTAACTTCGCCGATCATAGACGTGTCGAACCTATGGAAGTAGACCCTTCCCTATCCCAATTTAGACAAAAAAAAAACTACCAAAGTCATGACTATAATGACAGGTCACAGGGAAATACACAGAAACGAGCGTCAAATTCAGGGCGATACACAGGACCAAAACTACAACGTGTGAATCATCTTAGCGAAGAACACGAATCAATGGACGAGCCAACGTATGATGAAGATGCGGAACAGGCCGTAGACGAAATTGAGAGCGACGAGCTTAATTTTTTAGGGGAAGGTCCCTCCTGCCTTGGATTTCAAGGTCAATAGGAGGGAAAGAAATCAAACTCCTTGTCGACACGGGGGCTTCAAGGAGTTACATCAAACCCTTACCAGAACTAAAGGGAGTAAAGGAGGTCCAAAATTCATTTGCAGTAAAATCAATTCATGGAGTTACTCCCATCAAACTTAAATGCAAAATTAGAATTTTCGGCGTTACAGAAGATTTTTTTATTTTACCCGAGTTGAAATCATTTGATGGCGTTATTGGCCTTGATTTATTGAATAAGGTACACGCATCCATTGATTTAAAAACTAACACAATTACACATGACCATGGAAAAGAAGTTATTTTATTTATTACCAGCCAGGATATAAATCATTTACAACTTCAGGCTAAGTCGGTACCAAGGGAGTTCAAAGACGCATTCTTTAGAGTAATTGCCAACGTAAACGGAGTATTTGCAGACCCCAATGAAGCACTCCCATACAATACGAATGTGGTTGCGACCATCCGCACGGAGAACGAAGACCCAGTTTACTCAAGACTGTACCCGTACCCACTGGGCGTTGCGGATTTTGTTAATAAGGAAATTCAGGATTTACTGGCAAACGGTATCATTCGAAAGTCTAGGTCCCCCTATAACAACCCAATATGGGTCGTTAAAAAAAAGGGCTTTGATGAAAATGGACAGGAAAAAAAGCGATTAGTTATAGATTTTCGAAAACTTAATGATAAAACTGTCAGTGATAGGTACCCGATTCCAGAAATAACGGAAACTCTATCCAACCTTGGTGGGAGTAAATTCTTCACTACACTAGACCTAAAATCAGGTTTCCACCAAATTCAGTTGTCTGAACCCGATAGAGAAAAAACCGCATTTTCTGTAAAAAACGGAAAATATGAATTCTGCAGACTGGCCTTCGGTCTGAAGAACGCGCCCAGCATTTTCCAAAGGGCGATAGACGATGTGTTAAGAGAACACATCGGTAAGAGATGTTTCGTCTACGTCGACGATGTCATTATATTCTCGAAAAACGAGCAAGACCATTTAACAGATACGGAAGTAGTGATGCGAAGTCTATTCGAAGCCAATATGAGGGTATCGGCAGAAAAATCAAAATTTTTCCAAACCGAGGTCGAATACTTAGGGTTCTTAGTTTCACAAGGAGGAATTAAAACTTGTGCTGAAAAAATTGAAACAATTCGGAATTTTCCTGAGCCCAGCACCTTAAGAGGTCTAAGGTCATTCTTAGGCTTAGCGGGATACTACCGCTGCTTCATACGCGACTTCGCCAAGATTGCGAAACCACTATCAAACATACTGAGAGGAGAGTACGGCCGAGTTACTGCAACACAGTCGAAAAAAATCAAGATTGATTTGACTAGTGAGCAGAAAAAAGCCTTTATTGAAATAAAAGATATACTTGCCTCCGAAGACGTAACCTTAACATACCCAGATTTCCGAAAAGCGTTCGATTTAACCACAGACGCATCCTCCCATGCTATAGGTGCTGTCCTTTCACAGGAGGGAAAACCTATAACCATGATTTCCCGCACTTTGACAATTAGCGAGGAACATTACGCTACTAATGAACGGGAATTATTAGCCATTGTCTGGGCACTTGAAACGCTTGGAAACTACCTTTATGGTGTATCAAAATTAAACGTATTCACGGACCACCAACCATTAACCTTTGCCGTTTCGGACAGAAATCCGAATTCTAAAATTAAAAGGTGGAAAGCTTTCATTGATGAATGCAACGCAAAGCTAATCTATAAACCGGGCAAGGAAAACGTAGTTGCAGATGCGCTGTCCAGACAGCACATTAATGCTTTAGACAATGCGAGTGTTGAAACAATCCACAGCGAAGAATCATCTACCAACACGATTGAGAGAACCGATAAGCCGGTAGATTGCTTCCGTAATCAGATACTTGTTGAGGAAGGCACAGAACCCCAGAGAAAAACTTTCATTATTTTTGGGAAAAAGACGAGACACTTGATTTCATTCCGAACCGATGACGATTTAATTAAAAATCTCCAGGAAGCCGTGAACGTAGATGTAGTAAATGCTCTGCAGTGTGATCTACACACATTGGCACGATTCCAGCATAAATTGATCGAACTCTTTCCAACCGTGAAATTCAGGCACACAGAAAAGTTAGTTATTGATATATCAGATCCTAACGAACAACAGGAAATTATCGCAGCCGAACACAATCGAGCACACCGAGCAGCCCAGGAAAACGTGAAGCAAATAATTGAAGACTATTTTTTTCCAAAAATGGAAAAGAAGACTAAACAATTTGTAGCAAATTGTCGCGTATGCTCTCAAGCGAAGTATGACCGCCATCCAAGAAGGCAACTCATTGCTCGGACGCCCATACCCACATATTGTGGAGAAATTCTCCACATTGATATATTTTCAACAGGGTCGAAATATTTTTTGACTTGCATTGACAAATTTTCAAAATTTGCAATAGTACAGTCTTTAAAGTCTAGGACGATAGTAGACGTTAAGCCTCAGCTTCTGCAGTTGCTCAATGTGTTTTCAAATACGAAAACTATTTACTGTGACAACGAGAAGTCGCTCAATTCACATAGCATCAAGGCCACGTTAAAGAACCATTTCGACATCGATATTGCGAACGCTCCACCCTTGCACAGTACCTCAAATGGACAGGTAGAGCGATTTCACAACACACTGATGGAAATATCTAGATGTCTTAAACTTGACAAAAATTTAGATGATATCGAAGAGATAGTTCTTTTGGCTACCATCGAATATGACAGGTCAATACATTCGGTAACTGAGACGAAACCTATTACAGCCTTTCATTCCTCGGAAGCCGACGCACAAATAGTATCGCGTATAAAAAACACTCAGATCAAAAACTTAGAAGCGCACAATAGGAATAGGCAAGATAGGGATTTTGCCGTTGGGGAGAAGGTGCTCGTAAAAAATAACAGAAGGCTAGGTAATAAACTTACACCTCTTTACACCGAAGAGGAAGTTGAAAAAGACCTGGGTACCACCGTTCTCATAAGGGGGAGGAGGGTCCATAAGGACAATCTCCGCTGAATTTTCTTCCTTTCTAGAATTAACACAACGTTATATGCGAGAGACGATTAAAAAAAAAAATTTTTATAACTTACGTTTTCAGAATCGCTTTAAAATTGGTTATAGCCATATTGGTATCAGCAACATCTGGACGACTAATAGACTACTCAAATGCAGGATACATTCCGGTGGCCGGTGGTGACCTTGTTATCTGGGAAAGTTATGGACACATCAAACACGTTACGAACCTGACTCTGTACGAACGACTAAAGGACGAGACAGCTAACGCTGCGGACCATTTTCCTCAAACACACATGAGGAAGTTGCTAGACGCAGACATAAATCAGATAAGTAGACTAATACAGACAGTAAATACTCATCACAGACAAGCGAGAAGCTTGAACTTTATAGGGACGGTACTGAAATATATTGCAGGGACCCCAGACCATGACGACTTTGACAGACTAACAAACAAGGCAGAACAACTAATCGACTCCCAGGACAGACAGTTTACTATCAACACGGAGGTACAAAAAGAAATTAATAGTCTCACCATTACAGTAAATAAAATCTTGAAGACAGAAAAACACAGAGAAATAGACACTAGCCACCTTTACGATATTCTATTAGCTAGAAACAGAGCAATAATAACAGACTTAGACAATCTTATCACTTCTATCACATTCGCAAAAATTGGAGTCTTGAACCCCATCCTTTTAGACAGTAACGAAATAAACTTCATAATAAAAAATGAGCACTTCACGAACCTCTCCGTGGCCGATGTTATGGCTGTAGCTAATATTAAGATTTTGCAATACGATAATGTAATTTACTTCCTAATAAGATATCCTATTCCTAAGCTTAGATGTAAGAAAATTACTATTTTACCAGTAGCTCACGGCCACCAAATGCTCCACCTACAAGAATCCACCTTAGCGGTATGCCATAATCGTACCTTAGCGGTGAGGAACTGCAGCGACACGATACCAACTTTTTGCCTACCGTCATCAGCCACATCATGCGCTCTACAACTACTGACAAGTAACACTGCAAGCTGCAGCACCACATTCAACAATCTCACGCCGATTACACCAATAGGCGATGGATTGGTAGTCATAAATGACCAACTGGCAATAGTAGAAGAAAGTAATGAAGCTCCTGTTACAATTAATGGCACTTACCTGGTCATTTTCAAAGATCATGTAAAAATCAACGATTCGGTATATTACAACGAGAATTCGACGACTCCTCTGCAACCTGAAACTCCATGGGCTTCTGAGATCAACCTGACACAACACACTGAGATACTAAGTGCCCCCTATCTGCATCACGTGAACCAACGGAACCTCCAACACATCCGCCATTTACAACGTGTGGTCGATCAGGGCCAAATCGCAGGTTTATCAATCATTGGTGGTTTTGCGATTGTGGGACTGGCAGGTTACCTATTACGACGAAGAACCATCACAAAAAAGAAGATCATCATAACCAGGTCAGTTGAAGATGCAATCAAAAACGCTATTACAAGGACCGAGGACGGCCCCCACTTAGAAGGGGAGGAGTTATCATGAGGAACCCTCGTGTTCCCGTATTCCCACAGTTTAGCTGCACCAAGGCAACCAAAAACCCCACACGAGCTGCTAAGTCAGCGCATTGGACACCTTATTCTAGACACCTTATTCATTTGGTTGCACCCAAACCAACTACTTACAACCATTCATGGGAAACCTTCATGCTCCCGTATTCCCACAAGTAACACGAGCCGCCTATTCAACACCCCACTACAGGTTAATAGCCCAATATTCTACACGGGCCACTGTGTCAGCAAGAAATGCAATGGCAACGTTGACAGAGCGACAGCGGCGCAACATAATGTGGTGGCTTAGTTTTAAGTAACAGCATTATTGTAAGTTCAGTTTTTAACTCATACTCAATGAATAAAGTTTAATTCATTCATTAAGAATAATTTGTACAGATGTACATACATATTTCTTCATTCACAGATAGTGTTTCACTTTTTTTCCATACGCGGAGACATGCTGCCCGATGCCCACCAGCCCACAAGCAAACTACACTAAGCACTCTTCGGAATCGAATCAATCTCGAGAAGTATTTTGGGCTGCGTGATTTATTTTCGATAAAAATAAGTTTGCCCAATTGTGCCTCCGACTATTTCACTTATTATGTATAATTTATATTTTGTGTATATTTAAGCTTTGTATTTTATTTTGTATGTCTGCCTATCATACCTCTGACGCACACACACCGTCTCACAAGAATAAAAAAAATTAAATAATTTTGCTTGCTTGTTGGCTGTTTGCTGTTTTCTCTACGAATGCCAGTTGGTTGGCAGAATTTAGTCATGTATACCCTGTTCGTGTGTGTGTGTGTGTTATGAAAGTACGAAAGTCAAATTAAAGAGAAATGAAACGATGATTTTATTTACGAAAGTGAAATGAAAGAGGATGACCGTTTTCACAAAAGAAGGAATGAAAGAACAGAGAACGAAGCCGAACCGATGTAAGCAGGCGGCGCGCCGCCGCGAACTAATTTTGTTTCAAGCACGTCGTCGCCGTTCTCATCATCTCGTGCGGCTTAAAAACATAAGTAATTTGCACTTTCTCGTTTGCTTAAACGAAATTTTCGTTGCCACAAAGGCCAAAAGCGCAGTATGCACCTCTGGCGAAATGTTCGTTACCGAGGTATATTCATTTATAGGTAGTGGTAGATGCCCAACAACAAACAACACTATCTGTCAAAATCAGTGATAAGTGCAACTCTGATTTTGTGTATGTTACCAGTTCGCTCCTTTTTTGTAGTTTGTCATGGCTCTTAACTATAATACACACACAACCAAAACGGTCGCGAAGTGCACGCGAGAAAAAATTTACTCAGCTATTTACGGTACACTACCTGATAATTATGTTATGACCCATGGCGAAACAATTAATGGTGGTCGCATTTGTACAACAACCACAAATCATATCAAATCAATCATCACACGCAAATAAATTTGTGTGGGTGTATGAATACGTGTGCGAATATGAGCAGAGAATATGCGAAAAAGAAGATAACAAGAAGGAGAATGCAAACAAAAATCTGACATCTTAATACTGTCAAACCTGGCCGGCTGTTAACATTTGCTCGGGTGAGTCTACCTTATTAAATCCGCCTTGGTCATGACCATTACCGAAAATTTCGCTTGCAGGTACGCAGCTCAAATGAAATTTTCTTTGCAAAACAGGGTGACATCGGTGAATTTTTTATTGCGCTTCATGCTTAACAAGAATGAGCGCGGATTGAAAAATACAATTATACCAACAAATGTGAAAAAAGTAAACTCGCAAAAGTTATACAATTTTTAACATGACGACTAAAAACACTACTTCACGTGTGGCAGCACAGAATTATGGTCGATTGCAAGCATCAAAGTTTGAAATTCTTAACTTTTCCGCGTTGCTTCTGTTGGATTAGTGTGCAGAGCTGCATTTTTGCAACGAGACACTCAAAAACAAAGCTCAAATTAATTATATCAAACAATAGAAATTAAAATATTTTGCGCAAACATTTAAAAAGTTTAGTGGAATTGGTAAGAGAATAAATCTCAGCAATCATGTATAAAACATTTTATTGAGGTTTTGGAAAGTGAAATGAGAAAAATATTTTAACTGGTTTAGAAAAACTTCTGAACCGTTTATAACAGTTGAAGTGTTTTATAAATTTACATGTCCAAGATTGCTATATGCCAATTTTAATTTTATTCATACAATGCCACTTAAAGCCACTCAGTGACCAATTTAAACAAATTAAAATGAACTTTCTCCTAAGTTTATTTATTGGAAAAATGGAAAATTAATGGAAAATGTTGTTGAGATTTATTTTCTTTTTCCATGTCCTTATAATTTTGTACCATGGTACAACTAAGAGGTAGCGTCATTAGCGCAACAACAAAAATGCCGTTAATTGAAATGTCAAAGTGGTTTTAGAAATAAACTTTGTTTAACAACTTGTCTTTTAAAAATGTGTTTTATATTTGTATTTTTATCATCACACTTTTTTGTTGCTTATGTGTGGAATATCGGATCAAATAGAACATCTTTTTAAGAGTTTAGAAAAATATCACAGCTGTGATTTCAAACCTTTGACATTTAGATTTACTGCAACATCAAAACAAAGATAAAACACAATTGTACTCAGATGTTCGCATGACCTCACCTTATTAGTACATCCTGCTATTATGCTATGTTCAGACCAAAGCTGTTTCGAGCAAACGACTCGTTTTCTCTTTATAATGCTCTGAAAACGACTAATTTTTCCTTTATATTTTATAAGGGCAAACAACTCGTTTGCCACAAAAACGAGTCATTCAATGCATGTGAGCCCAATAAATCAAAAAAAAAAATTGAATTTTTTCAAAAAGATTAACAAAATTGTACAGATAAACCAGGATGCAGATGAGGTCATGCGAACAGCTGAGTAAATTTTTTTTTATTTTTGTTTTGATTTTAAAGTAAATCTAAATGTCTTTTTGACTTTTTTTTCTAAAATCTTAAAAAATGTTCTATTTGATCTGATATTCCACACATAAGCAAGAAAGCAGTGTTACAATGATGAAAATAGAAATATAAAACACATTTGAAGAAGATAAGTTGTAAAACAAAGTTTATTTCTAAAACTCATTTGACATTTCAATTTACGGCATTTGCCATTCAAGGTAGTTTTGTTGGGGGTAGATTTTTGTTGTTGTATTTATGACCCTACATCTTAATTGTACGATGCAGATAAACCAAGAAAAAAAATCTTAACAATAGTACATCATAACATTTATGTTGGGGTGTGAAAAAATGCAATTGCTAAATCACCCCAGCTGATGTGAACGGTTAAGATGTTTTTCAAAACGACATAAAACCATGTTTACACTGCTCATTAAATGCGGATTTAAGGCTTTGGTCAGCTGATTTTATGAAGGGAAAACAAATGATGGAGTCATTAAATCCGGATTTAAAGAGCAGTGGAAACGGGGTTTAGGCAAAACGAGTCAATGTTGACATAGCATTGGTTATATCATTTTGTTTGGTTGACCCTATTTGGAGCTGTGTTTATTAAGCACAATTTTGACTTTTGTTTGTGTTCACATACCTTGATTGCCCAAAAAACGAGTGATTCGGTCTTTTAATTTGTAAAGACAAATCCAGTAGTTTTTAGTGCATTTTATGCTATGTCTATACTGACTTGTTTTGCTTCACTGGTTTTGTTGAGCATTTCAACCGTTCACACCAGTTGAGATGTTTTGCAAATTTAAATTTTTCACCCTCCAATTTAAATATTTTGGTAGCTTATTAAAAAGATTTAGTTTCTTTTGCTATGTTTGCAAAAGTTTAGTTTATTTTATATATTTTTGAGGTAGAAATTTGATTTTTATTATTTGACATTATTCAGGGCTGTGTTTATTTAGCACAATTTAGGCATTTATTTAGGTGCACATGATTTGAATGACTTGTTTTTGTGGGAAACGAGTTATATTGCCCTTATGAACTGTAAAGGGAAAACGAGTCGTTTGCTCAAAACAGCTTTGGTCTGAACATAGCATAATTACATACATAAAATTAAATTATTAAGTATTAAATGGAAAAGGAAAGCTTGGCCGAAACAATTTCGGTCTGTTTGAACAACACAACAAATGATTCAGCTTAGCATACTAAGCTGCTACCTAGTGACGAAGAAATGGACTAAGTGACTCATCTTTTCCATTTTAGACACAAACCATTTTTCTCTCGAATAGTTGGTTTGCAATACAACAAAATGGTGGATATGTAATATGTTACACCACTGTACTTGCTAGATGAAATCCAAGTGTGGGTAGTATTTCGATTTTTTTGCTTTGAAAATCAGACTTGTGGACTTTATTCATTTTAATTCGTCATTTCACATATAGGGGCTTGGTGTAAAGAGTATTTTTTGCTTAACGTATTACAAAAAAAAAAAATTAAGTACGTCAAAAATATCTGTTTTTTTCGGAACTGAGTTTTATATAATATTGTAGATAAAAGTTATCAGTCATCTCTAACACAGGTATTTGACAAACATTATTTTTGAATGAGACAACTTATTGTTGGCTTCTTTGGACTTTAAACTGAATGTTTTGTAATCAATTTCAAAGCCTTTGTATTGCCATTTTGTTTATTGCATCTGGACAATTGCATAAACAAAGTTAGGGACTAACGTATATTATATGTATGACAATAAAATATGGCCAATAGTAAACTGTTCAGTGTGAATATAGGGCATCGTTCTTGCGTGCAGTAACCACCTCAAAATTGATTGGAATCTCAAAAATAACCATAGTTTCTCCTTGGCCATCAACGAGCTCAGCAAATGCTAACGCGCACCCATCTTTTTTTTGCCTTCCTATTATTTGCCCCACATTTAGTTGCATTTTTGGTCAGCTTCTCTGTGGCATGGCCTGCTTGTTGTCTGCCTCCCCCCAACTATTCGATGTTCACAACAAACAAATTATGAGAACTTGATAGTGATATCAACAAGAAATATGTTGGAGCAATGTTGGCACTTGAACGTGACGGAAGACTTCGTTCGAGAGCTACGTGTTTGTCACTGTCGTGTCATTACAAACTTAAGGTGTTGAATATTTTATAACAATAATAAAGGATAATTCTGGACTTAAAAAGGCTTATCTCTCGCTTGGCCGCATTCTGCAAACGAAATGCAGCTGCAAAGTGCATTTGCACGTAACCTTCTCTGTTTGGTCATAAGAAAACAAAAAAAAAAGTTTTTGAAAATAGTCATCCGTCATGTGGCGATTAGTGTTAAATGCATTATCCTTCACCATAGTAGGGAGGCATATCATTCCGTTTGCAAGCCATTAAAGCCATCATCCATTACCGACCCTGTGCAGTAAGAAGTAGCTTCTATTGTTCATTGCAAAATTCTTAGACCATATTATCGAAGCTCTTTACATTTTGGAGGATTCAAATGGGAACACCCACAATACATAAGTTCCAAGTCTGTCCATCTTGCTGTCTTCGATTTCAAGGTCACTGTCCGATAGATGGCGACGCACACTGGGATAGAAACGGAAAAATTAATAAAAAATATGCCTTTTGAGAACGGATAATGATAAGTCTTTGAAATTCGAGATGGTTAAGGCTGAGATATTATCGAAATCATGTGCATCATTTTAAGGCCCTAGGTGGTCCGGCGACTCTTGGCAGGGCCTTAAAGTAGGTCACGTCGGCATTTCAAAAAATTGTTTGGGCCACCTAGAGCCTTGCGCATTATAAATAAAACCTCAGCCTTAACCATTTCAACGCCACAGGGTCAGGGCCCACTTCAAATTTCAAAGATTTAGGGGTTTTTTTTTACTTCTATACTACTGTGCGACGGCGGTATAAAGTTTGGCCGCACGAAATTGCACCCCAAAACTAATATATGTCCCAAACAGTTATCTAAAGAACAACAACAAAACTTTTGGGACATATTTTCGTCTTTCTGGGAGCTTTTTTCAAGCAGCCATTTTGGCCAATTAAGTTTTTCCTCCACTACATCGAAATTTTTTAACTTAAATTGGAGGGTAAATAATATTGGGGTGTATATTCGTTTTACGGTTGGGCCTTTTATCACTATCTTGGGTCAGAGAAGATTTCATCATTTTGCTACAAAACCAACAAACAAAATGTGGTGGCATAAAGTCCTGGGGCCAGGAAACTACACTCTACATTCAAAATAAAAATATGCCCCAAAAAGGTATATGGAGAACAACAACAAAACTCTTGGGGCCTTATTTCATGCAACTATTGGGGCCAAATTGGGTTTTCCTTAAGAAAACCTGATTTTTTCCAATTAAATTGGGGGTACATAATATTGGGGCACATTTTTATTTTTATTTTACTAATTTCAGCATTTTGGGACTCAAATGAAATTTTACTATAAATTTCATATTTGGGGCACAAATTAGATTTATTTTTGGGGTGCATTTTTATCAGGTGCATTTGTTTTGGGTCACTTTTCATAAACCAAAAGCACCCCAAATTTGTGGTCTATTTTCTTTTACAATTAGGGGCGTTTTTGTTTGGGCCCCACTGTTATGAGGCTGATGGGGAAATAAAAAAATTACCCTTTATATTAAAATTAATATACCCTCCACCATCGTTCGCATTTATCGAGTTCTTTGCCCGGTATCCCGTTTAAGGAAAACAAAGAATGATGGATCAGAATTGCTATGCTATTGGAGCTATATCAAGTTATGGTCCAATTCGGACCATAATTTAATTGAATATTGGAGACATTAGTAAAAGTCATTGTTTAAATTTTCAGCCATTTCGGATGTATAATTGGGAGATATATGTTTATATAGGACCTATACCATACTTGGCATAGTTGTTGCGAGACAAAACACTACACTTTGCGAAAAATTTTCTAGAGGCTCAAGAAGTCAAGATGCAAGATCGGTATGGCCCATTTTCAATCCCAACCGACCTGCACTGACGGACGGACGGGCATGGCCGTATCGACTTAAAATGTCATGACGATGAAAAATATCGAGGTGTTACAAACGGAAAGACGAAATTAGTATACCCCTATCCTATGGTGGAGGGTATAAAAAGAATATTCCTATACATAAGCATGATGTTAAATAAATTACGAGTAAAGAAAAACCAGTTGAAACCAGGAATAACATTTTATATATAAAGAATGAAAGGTTTTGTCAGAGTAAAATAAGCTTTATATTTGTCACAAATTCTTGCAACAATTTATCGCAAAAAAACATGTACTCCTATCGTAAACAAAATCTTGGACAAACTTCTCATATATTACCGAGTGCTCTCCGATTCAAGTTTAAGTTCCATGATAAGGGGCCTCCTTTTTATAGCCGAATTCGAATAGCATGCCATAGTGCCACACTTCTTTGTGGAGAAGTTTTTACATGGCTGCCTAAGCAAATGGTACAGTACGTCACAAGGGATAACCATGCGGTATGGTACGGCATTAGGAGGGGATAACCATGAAATTTTTATATCATGTCCTTGCTAGGATTTAAACCCACGCGTTGAGCGTCATAGGCAGACACGCTAACCTCTGCGCTACGGTGGCCTCCAGACACAGCCACGCGAATTTGAATGAAGACGCGAATTTTTAAATTTCAAATAGTTTACCATAGAAATAACTTTTTCTTCTTCAGTTTAGCGGTATATTCGTTTAAGTGAAAGTCACTTATTTCACTTAAACGAATTCAATTGCATTGAATAACTCCAAATTATTATTGGTACTTTCAGTCAAGGTTCACTTAAGCGGGGATTTCAAGATGCTTTCATGAATTTTTTTTTGCAAAATTTCTATGAAATTTGAAAAAAGTAGCGACAAAGACCAGTAACAGAAAAAAAACGGATTTTTAAATATCCGAAAAATTTTAACGCTCCTTTTTAGCTGAAATTTAGTTTTGGGCAAAATTTGTTGTTGCCAGTTAACTTATTTCCAAGAACCACATCGTATAACAAATGGTCTAGAGGAGTTCATAAATAGATATAGTGGAGCTATATCTATTCGTGAAAACTGATTCTCCGATTTGCGTAAAGAACATCGAATATCCACACCATAAGTGCATGGTCAATTACTAAATAAGGTCCCTCTACACCCATAGAAAAAAAGTGTGCTGAAAAAAGCAAAAACTATCTGCTTTCTGTTTGTAGTTCATTTTGCTGCTGCACAGCAGTAGTTTAGTTTTTTGAAAGAAAACCAGTAAGGCAGTACAATGTGGGAACTATATCCAATTCTGAACCAATTTTAATCGACCTCAGCGAGCAAATATGCTCAACCCGTAATAACTACGGGTGACAAATGACAACATTATTGGAAATTGCCCAAAATCTGACAAACATATTAGAGGAGCTATATCTAATTCTGAACCGATTTCGAGCAAACTTCTCAGATAATGTGGAAGTGGACGAGCAAGGCGTTGTACAATGTTTTGGGAAAATTGGTTAATAAATGCGATTGCAATGGTTCTAGGAGTAAAAATCGGGCGATATATACATATGAGAGCTATATCTAAATCTGAACCGATTTCTATGAAATTCGCCAGTAATGCCGAGAGTCATAAAAAAGTCCTTCCTGCCAAATTTCGAGAGAATCGGTTAACAAATGAACATTTTATTGCATTATTTCTGCAAATCGGACGAACATATGTATGAGAGCTATATCCAAATCTATACCGATTTCAAGCAAACTTCTCATTCGCCGAGGAAGGTGTTGCACAAAATTTTGGGAAGTTTGGTCAATAAATGAGCTTGCAATGGCTCTAAGAGTGAAAATCGGGCTATATATATATGAGAGCTATATCTAAATCTGAACCGATTTCAATGAAATTCACCAGTAATGCCGAGAGTCATAAGAAAATCCGTCCTACAAAATTTCGAGAGAATCGGTTAACAAATGACCTTTTTATTGCATTACTACTGCAAGTTGGACGAACATTTATATGGGTGCTATATCCAAATCTGATCCGATTTTTTCCAATTTCAATAGGCTTCGTCTCTAGGGTGAAAAACATGCCTGTACCAAATTTGATGAAAATTGCGACCTGTAGTTTGTACACAAATTAACATGGACAGACAGACGGACGGACAGACAGACGGAGATAGCTAAATCGAATCAGAAAGTGATTCTGGATCGATCGGTATACTTATCAATGGGTCTATCTCTCATCCTTTTGGGTGTTACAAACTAATTCACTAAGTTATAATACCCTGTACCACAGTAGTGGTACAGGGTATTATACCTACTATGGCAATGGACAATAAAAAAGGGACAAATGATGCTGTGGCAGTCAATGCATTGCTCATACAAACTTGGTAGCCCAAAAAAGGAATTGATGTTGGCACAGGCAGATTTAAGGTTGAATGTTGACCGGTAGGGAAATGGAAATGTGTGTAAATGAAAATGTAACACTCCAATAAAATTGACAATCTAGTTCAGCCTCCTTTCGAAAAGGAAGTCAGTCATGAGATCAAGTAACCCGCAGATCAGGAATTTTTTTCACAAATTAAAATCTTCTCTTCCAACATAATTTCGCATGAAAATTAGCTCGGCTTCCTTTAAAAAAAAAACGACTAAAGTAAATAAAATATATGATCGACCGTACTAGGCAAACATAAGTTACAGCATACGATAAAATAAAACAAATGAGAGCGTGCTAAGTTTGGCCGGGCCGAATCTTATATACCCTCCACCATGGATCGCATTTGTCGAGTTCTATGCGCGCTATCTCTTTTTAGGCAAACTAAGAATATTGAAAAAGAACTGTTATGCTATTGGAGCTATATCAAGTTATAGTCCGCTTCGGACCATAAATGAATGCTGAACATTGTAGAAGTCATTGTGTAATATTTCAGTTCATTCGGATAAGGTAGCTGTATCAAGCTATTGATCGATTCAGACCATATTAGACACGTATGTTGAAAGTCATGAGATAAGCCGTTGTACAAAATGTCTGCCAAATCGGATGAAAATTGCGCCCTTTAGACGCTCAAGAAGTCAAGATCCCAGATCGGTTTATATAGCAGCTATATTAGGTAATGTACTGATTTGCGCCATACTTAGCACAGTTATTGGAAGTCATAACAAAACACCTCATGTAAAATTTCAGCCAAATCGGATGAGAATTGCGCGCTCTATTGGCTCAATAAGTCAAGAAGTCAAGATCCAAGATCGATTTATATGACAGCTATACCAGATTATGAACCGATTTGAATGATACTTAACACAGTTGTTGAAAGTGATACCAAAACATCATGTGCAAAATTTCTGTCGAATCGGAAGATAATTGCGCCCTCTAGAGGCTCAAGAAGTCAAGACTCAAGATCAGTTTATATGGCAGCTATATCAAATCATGGACCGATTTAGACCATTTACAATCCCAACCAACCTACACTAATGGAAAGTATTTGTGCAAAATGTCAAGCGCTTAGCTATACTCCTTCGAAAGTTTGCGTGCTTTCGACAGACAGACGGACGGACATGGTTAGATCGACTTAAAATGACATGACGATCAAGAATATATATACTTTGTGGGGTCTCAGACGCATATTTCGAGGTGTTTCTAACAGAATGTCGAAATTAGTATACCCCCATCCTATGGTGTATGGGAAGTATAGATATTTCGGATCTTCGTAAAATTCTGAGACGGTTGATCGATGTTCGTGTGTCTGCCCGTCTCTCCAGTCGTCTGTTGTAATCACTCTACAGCCTTCAAAAAATTGGATATTGAGCTGAAATTTAGCACCGATACGTCTTTCTGATGCACGTTGGTTAAGTTCTTGAACGGGCCAAATCGGACATGGATATAGGTGTTGTATAGACCGATCTCCCGATAAAGGGTCTAATGCTCATAAATGCTTTATTTTTTATCCGATTCGACTCTCGACGTCTGAACTAAATATGGTTCAGATCGGACTATATTTAGATATAGCTGCCATATAGACCGATCTCCCGATTGAGGGTCTGAAGCCCATAAAAACTTTATTTTTTAACCGATTTCGCTGAAATTTTAAATAGTGGGTCATTTTAAGCCTCCTGACGTCTGACCTAAGTGTGCATTAAATCGGACTATATTTAGATATAGCTTCCATATAGGCCGATCTCCAAATAATGGGTCTGAAGCCTTACAAGCTTTTTTTTAACCGATTTCGCTGAAGTTTGGAACAGTGAGTAGTTTTAAGCCTACCAACATATGAACAAAATATGGTACAGATCGGACTATATTTATATAGTTGCCATATATACCGATTTGGCGATAACGGGGCTGAAGCCTATAAAAGCTTTATTTATTACCCGATTTCGCTGAAATTTAAAACAGTGAGTTGTTTTAAGCCTCCCCATATCCGAGCCTAATATGGTTGAGGTCGGATTATATTTAGATATACCCTAAAATATAGACCGATCTCCCGATAAAGAGTATGAAGCCCATAACAGCTTTACTTTTTATCCGATTTTGCTGAAATTGGAAACAGTAAGTAGTTTTAGGCCACCTGCCATCTGACTCAAATATGGTAAAGATCGGACTGTATTTAGATATAGCTGTCATATAGACCGATGTGCCGATAAAGAGTCCGTCGCTCATAAAAGCTTTATTTATTACCCGATTTTGTTGAAATTTGAAATACAAAATTCAACAGTGACTTATATTTATTAGACCACTCAATGTCCGTTCCAAATTTGGATGGATAAGTTATCCAATTTTCAACGGATTGTGACGAAAGAGAGTTTTCATATATACCCGAGGTGGTGGGTATCCAACGTTCGGCCCGGCCAAACTTAATGCCTTCTTACTTAGTTAATACAGCAGTTAGTTAGTACAGCAGTAATGATCTCCAATATTTTAGCGGATTTATGAATATTTCAGCAGACGAAAAATGTTATTTGTGTTGTTTTGCATGGATATCATTTTCAGATTTCAACTACACTGGAAATACTGTGCAAAGTTCAACAGTTTGTAGTAGTCAGTCAGTTGTTTGGGATGCCTCGACTTCACAGTCTATCAATTTGTATTTTGCACGTCAACAGGATCACCAGAGATCACCGCACACAGCACCTTGAGGTCATTCGTTTCTCTTTTATATTTCTTCCTTCAATTGTGGCATTTCATTTTGCATGCTGCATTTTGCCTAATATGTGGTGCCATTTTTCATATGGAAACGTCAGGGTTTCAAAAATAATCACTTTGTCATTTTCGCATTTAGACGCGCTTTGTGAGTGGCGATCATTTAGCAACAGCCGCCAGAGTCGTCAGTGGGGATACGTTTTTAACACAGCTCAGGTTGACCTTAGGGCTGGAAATAGGTGTTTCCGTTGATTGTTTCTGTCTGCGCAACATGATGCTCATACAAATGCAATTAATCTCAAAGGCCCCCATTTGACGTCTGCCAAGAGAATGCCACCACCACGAAGATTTACATATGGGCGGACTGCAGCGTGGTAAATACCTGCTGATGTCTGCCAATGCAAAGAGTTTTGTAATTTTCATCGTGGAAGCTAATGATGTAGAAACTAGAATTATTCTTAAATAAATTCAATACACCAAACAAGAGTAACTAAGAACTAAGAAATGGGAGGACTTGTGCAAATGTGCAAAAGCCTCTGGCCTCGATTAGCGGCAATTGATAGATTTTAACAAATTTGGAGCTGTTACCAACAATGATCCAGTGGTCCAGGTTGAGTTTAACCAGTGGAAACCGTCGTGTCCACTGTGACGTCTTTGGAAAACATGCTGAAATGTTAAAGGTTGCTTGTATCGTGTTCTGAGGAAACTACGAGGACGAAGAGAGTATGCAACACTTTCTGTATACAGAAAACCTTCCAGTTCGGCTCTAAATACCGTAGAGTAGACCTTTCACACTACCCAGTGCGTGTGCATTTGGCTCTTCACTTCATGGAAGCCACATTGAGCGAATTTCCATCAAAATATCATCTACAAATCATAATTCAGTACATAAGTACAAACTTAAATCCCTTATTTCCCACATTTGATTTTTATCCTCTACCCGGCAAAAAGATGTGCTTAACTTTGAGATTTTCAGTTTTGAATTGAAATCGAGAACTTATGACTGTTTCCACCTTCTGCTAAAAGTTTGTGTCGACCATGCAAACCGTTATGATTTTAAAACAAAAACAATTTTAATGTAAGTGTCATTTTAATTTTTGTTGATAAATTCTATGACAGCGAAGGGCACTTACATTATTTTCGCTAGACACAAGTACCTCAACCAAATTAAACAATAAGTAAAAAGGCGTTAAGTTCGGCCGGGCCGTCCTTTGGATACCCACCACCTCGTTTAAATATGTAAACCAGCTTTCGCAAAAATCCGGTGAAAAATGCATAAATGCAGCTATATCGAAATCTGGACCGATCTCGGCCAAATTGCAGAAAGATGTCAAGGGGCCTAACGCAACTCACTGTTACAAATTTCGGCGACATCGGACAATAAATGCGCTATTTATTGGCCCAAAACCTTAAATCGAGAGAACGGTGTATATGGCAGCTATATCCAAATCTGGACTGATCTGAGCCAGATTTGGATACAGCTGCCATATACACCGTGAAGAATAATGTCGAAGGGCCTAACACAACTTACTGTCCCAAATTTCGGCGGCCTTTGGGCCTTTTATGGGCCCAAAATCTTAAATCGAGAGAACGGTGTATATGGCAGCTATATGAAAATCTTGATCGATCCAGACCAAATTGCAGAAGTATTTTGAGGGGCTTAAGTTACCTCACTGTTACAAATTTCGGCGAAATCGGACAATAAATGCGCTATTTATTGGCCCAAAACCTTAAATCGAGAGATCGGTCTATATAGTAGCTATATCGAAATCTGGCCTGATCTCGGCCAAGTTGCAGAAAGATGTCAAAGGGCCTAACGCAGCTCACTGTTACAAATTTGGCGAACTCGGACAATAAATGCGCCTTTAATGGGCGCAAGGCCTTATATCGAGAGATCGGTCTATATGGCAGCTATATCCAAATCTGGACCGATCTGTGCCATATTGCCGAAAGATGTCGACTGTCAACTGTCAACTCACTGTCCCAAATTTCAGCAAAATCGGATAATGTGGATGTTATGGGCCTAAGAGCCTAAATCGGCGAATCGGTCTTTATGGCAGCTATATCCAAATTTGAACCGATCTGGGCCAAACTGAAGGAGGATGTCGAAGGGCTAACGCAACTCACTGTCCCAAATTTCAGCCAAATCGGATAGTAAATGTGGCTTTTATGGGCTTAAGATCCAAAATCGGCGGATCGATCTATATGGGTGCCATATCAAGATATAGTCCGATATTGCCCAACTTCGAACTTAAACTATTGTACTTATGGCCAAAAAAAAGAATCTGTGCAAAGTTTCAGCTCAATATGTCTATTTTTAAAGACTGTAGCGTGGTTTCAAAAGACAGACGGACGGACATGGCTAGATCGTCTTAGATTTTACGCTGATCAAGAATATATATACTTTTAGGGTCGGAAATGAATATTTCGATGTGTTGCAAACGGAATGACTAGGGCTAAGTATCTGACCGGCCACCCACAAGCAAACAAAGGGATATATTGGTCGGCCGGGACAGTATTTGACTCAAATGAAAAGTTCTTGGAAGAACAATGCGAATTTAATATTCAAATTTGGAGTCACAATAGCCCCATATTGGTCGATGGGAACATTATGGGACGCATATTAAAGTTGTTTGGAAGTAAAGTACGAAGGGCACATCCAAAATTAGGGACATCAAAAAAAAAAAAACTCCTCAAAACGGAATTATGGGTCAATTTATATATGGATTTAGATTAAACGCCTTTAGAGAAGAGCACTGATTTGATATATTTAGGGGGAAGGAGGAAATGTATTTGAATGTAAATAGATAGCTAACTAAGCTGAAAAAAATTAAAAAATGTGGATACGCGACGACCGCAAGGTCCAGCTTACAAAAAGCCTTTGGGTCAACTAGTACTTGATATTCAAGTATTAGAACCAGGAATTCGAAGCGAAATGGAATGGGGACCGGAGCAGCAGCAGAATCGGAATTTTTACAATTCGAAGCGGAACGGATTCGATTCGATTCCTCTTCTTAGTGCAAATAAAACAATTAAAATCACGTTAACTTCGACCGGGCCGAGATCCAATATAAAACCGAATTATTTATGAACGCAAGAAATTTATTCAAAAAATCGCTATAGATATATAGATACCTCTATCATACTATGTTCCGATCTAGTTCACGACGGGCAAGAGTTTTGAGGTATCAAAAACAACTCACAGTTTCGTTGATATCGGGTATTAAGCGCAATTTGGAGCCATTCTTTCTACTTTTTGTCGAAGATCGGTCTATACAGCAGCTATGTAAAAAACTCTGATCGGGACTATATTCAATAAGTGTGTTGAGAGCCCTAAACAAATCTCTGTTCTAAATCTCAGCGAAATCGGATAACAAATGCGCCACTTATGGGCCCAAGATACTATGCTGGGAGACAGGTCTATATGACAGTTATATGCAAATAAGGCCCGATAGGGACCATATTCGGTTCGCATATCAGGGGGCTGAAAACAACGCACTGTTCCAAAATTTAGTGGAATCGGGTTATAAATGCGGCTTTTATGAGCTTCAGACCCAATATCGGGTGATCGGCCTATATGGAAGCTAAATTCAAATATGGTCGGATATGGACGAAATTTGGTACAAATGTTAGGAGTGTAATATGACTCTCTGTTTAAATTGCATTCGAATTGACTTAAATTGAGACTTGTAGCTTACTTTCAGACAATGGTATTAATTGCATCTACCTCCAAATTACTTAGAACTAGGCCATTCGTGTGACGGCGAGAAAGGTGTAGGTGACCAAAATACCGCTGTCTTTATTGAAATGCCTACATCTTTTTACACCACTAAATGCATTAGCCGAAGAAATGGTACATATGCTCAAATCGAATTCAAATCGAAGGTATGCCATGATTTATTAAATAAAAACCTTTTCGTCTAAAGTTTCGACTAAGGCACTTATATATTTTTGCCAATAAAGCGACGATATGTTATGTACTTGTGCTTAGTAATCAAGAATTGCGTTTTCTTTGGAGCCCAGCAATCCATTTCAAACATTCATTAATTTCAACTTTCGTGAGATTTTTAATGATTAGCTAGAAAATGAAAAGAAATAATTTTTAACAAAAATTTCGATATAAAATTACAAATGATGCGAAGCTACCATCATCAAGAGTTATCAACGGCAGCTAATGAATGCAGCATATGAAGCTTAAGCCTTCAGCTTCATGGAAAAAAGACACCTTCGCATCAGGCGATAGTGTTTGGACAAACGTCATGTTGATATGATTGCGTCAATTAATCTTGAGAACAGAACGAAGAAATGGTCGCCCTCGCTGCCACCTTCAATGCGGTGAAGAGCATTAGGGAACGCTCAGGGATCATCAGCAGTTTGCGCAAAAGTATCCCAACGATGTGACGAGTGTGTAAAAAAGGAGATCCCGGAAAAAGAAGAAAAAGCGAGAGAAAGCACGTTGGGCGATAGGCGCCTGCGCTAGCGTCAAATTAAGTGTTTGTGTCGCCCATCATTAATCACCTGCAACTGACTGCCTACTCAAATCACAACAGCAAGTGATACAGCGACAAGTCCAGTGTACAAATATTCACATGGTTAACATGGCTTTAGAACAAATACCTACAGTTCACTCAGAACCAATCAATGGCACGATACGAGGGTGGTTAGGGAATGCGTGAACGCCTTCCTCAATCCCATTAATAGCGTGTCACTCTAAATAGTGATTTAACTCATTCAAACATATGTTTTCCCGTAGTTGAATCAGCTGATTTTGACATACAAGCAAACAAAAACCGCTAATTGTTAGTGACACTGAATAGACTTGAAGGATGAAACTGAAGGGAAGGCCTACTGTTTCGAGCATGGTGCAGGGCACTTTCCAAAGTCTGGCAGGGCCAAACATCGGATAAATATAACCACGTACAGGGTGTGCCAGAGAAACTTACTTATTTGAAAGGCCAATAAAAACGAAAGTACTTCAGTTATTGTTATATCCGCCAGCGAAGGATGGGAATATATTCATTTTGACATTCCGTTTGCAACACGATCTAGCCATGTCCTTCTGCCTGTCAGTTGAAATCACGCTACAGACTTTACAAATAGAGATATTGCGCTGAAACTTTGCACAGATTCATTTTTTTTGTCCATAAGCAGGTTAAGTTCGAAGATGGGCTATATCGGACTATGTCTTGATATAGCCCCCCATATAGACCGATCTGTCGATTTAGGGTCTTAGGCCCATAAAAGCCACATTTATTATACGATTGTGCTGAAATTTGGGACAGTGAGTTGTGTTCGGCCAATTTGGTCCCGATCGGTCCAGATTTGGATATAGCTGCTATAAAGAACGAGCTCTCGACTTAAGGTCTTGAGCCCATAAAAGGCGCATTTACTGTTCGATTTCACTCAAATTGGGGGCAGTGAGTTGTGTTAGGTCCTTCGACATCGTTTTTCAATTTGGCTTAGATCGGTCCAGATTTTGATATTGCTGCCATAAAGGAGCATTATCAAAATGTTGAAAATTTCAAGGTTAGTCAGTTTCAGAAAACAGCTAAACTCGTTCGCCGTGTTTGCAAAAAAGTTGTAACAGCGGTTCACACCAACAAACTTCTCTGCCTTGAAAAATGCCTCTCAAAATTATTTTTATCGGGTCTACTGTGGCAATGGTCTCGATAAAGAAATCGAATTCCAAAAATGTTTGATAAAATATCATAATTGATAGATGTTCTTTAACCGTCAAACACAGGCTTTGGTCCCGGAGGCTCGTAGCTCCGGTTGCACTAGTTTTAAGTACTCCCATTAAACCTCCTTATTAGCACTACTGCAGCCCTAACAAGTAAGAAGGCGTTAAGTTCGGCCGGGCCGAACTTTGGATACCCACCACCTCGGGTACATATGTAAACCACTTTTCGTCAAAATCCGGTGAAAAATTCATACCTTGTGTCCCATAGCAGCTATATCGAAATATGTTCCGATTTGGACCAAATACAAATGAGTACAAGGCATTGTTCAATTGTGTAAAACAAACTATTGGTCTTTTTAAAACCGATCTGAACCATTTGCGACACGGATAACAAAAAGCCTAACATAAGTCACTGTGTCAAATTTCAGTGAAATCGGATTATAAATGCGCATTGTATGGGGCCAAGACCTTAAATCGAGATATCGGTCTATATGGTAACTATATCCATAAACTGATTTGGGCCAAGTTGCAGAAAAATGTCGAAGAGCCTTACACAACTCATTGTCTCAAATTTCGTCGAAATCGGACAATAAATGCGCCTTTTATGGGCCCAAAACCTTAAATCGAGAGATCGGTCTATATGGCTGCTATATGCAAATCCTGATCAATTTAGGCCAAATTGCAGAAATATGTCGAGGGGCTTGACTTAACTCACTGTCCCAAAGTTTGGCGACATTGGACAATAAATGCGCCTTTTATGGGCCCAAAACCTTAAATCAAGAGATCGGTCTATATGGCAGCTCTACCCAAATCTGGACCGATCTGTGCCATAATGCAGAAGTATGTCGAAGGTCTTAACACAACTCACGGTTCCAAATTTCAGCAAAAGCGGGTAATAAATGTGGCTTTTATGGGCCTAAGACCCTAAATCGGCGGATCGATCTATACGGGAGCTATATCAAGGTATAGTCCGATATAGCCCATCTTCAAACTTTACCTGCTTATGAAAAAAAAAAGAATCGGTGTAAAGTTTCAGGCCAATATCTCTATTTTTAAAGACTGTAGAGTGATTTCAACAGACAGACGGACATCGCTAGATCGTCTTAGATTTTTTCGCTGATCAAGAATATATATACTTCAAAAGGGTCGCAAATGGATATTTCGATGTGTTGCAAACGGTGGTAGGTATAAAAAGCCCATCAACGTTTTGTCCCTTATTCTGAGAACATGTCATTCTAGTCCTGCAATAAATAATACTTACCAACTGTTAACGCTTGTTTTCATAACGTACACAATATATTGGACGACGTCACCCATTATTGACGTCGAAAATCAATTTCTTAAACATGGCCAACTTTTTTGGCTCCTGGAGGCTTATAAATTAGATTTCCAAAATTCCCAGTAGCAGAAAATTTGGGTGATATGATGAAATTGAGAAATGAGTTATTTACCTTCAACCTCATTCATGGGAGTGGAATTGCTTTCGATATCAGAGAATACAAGTGACACCTGCTGTGCTGCAAAGGATTCACATGCAATCCAAACAGAACGGCTTCATCAGACAGTCATGAGGTATTATCGCTGCTGTCATCTCTGTGTCTTCCAGGGAAGGGAGGCATTTATGGCCAACGTGTTTGCATCCTGTTGATGAGTGACTGATAAGTGGCAGAGGAAGGTTCGATGGTTAATTGCTTTGATCATTGCTCCCTAGGAATGTATTGCAACAGGCCTACGGTCTCTACGAAAATTGAAAATGCAAAACATTATTAATTGAATGTTTAAAATTATCCGTACATAAGATCATCTCTGTGCGAGAACAACCGGGTTCATTAATTTAAATCAGTCCCTCAATTACAATATACACCACAGTAACGACAACTCCACTGTCATCCATGTCGTCATTGGCTTTCACATCGTCATCGACACGGGCTCGGACAACGGACAACAGATAATGTCTAATGATAAACTTGATTCCGTAGGAATGCAAAATTTTGCAAATGTCATTGAATGGGAATGGCGGCGAATGGCTGCCAGGCCGGTGGTCGAAATTCGCATCAGCAGCACAAGGAGCATGGGCTGCAGATTTTCTATTACTTTGTGACGCTAAGCATTAGGCAGGCCATGACTGAGGCGCTTACAACCCAATGCCCGTTGTAATTGTCCATGTTGAACGCATTATGGCCAACATTTATGAGCATTTTGGCATCCACATTAAATTTAAATGATGGCACATTTCACATTTACATGGCCTCCAATGCAACCACGGGCTCCAAGTGCACTCATCGATGCACACACACACACACACACTCAGGCAATACACCATCATTGAGTCCAGAGCAACATCACTTGATGGCAGAGGAGTTTACCATTTACTTGGGAGCCCAACGGCATTTTGCTCTTCATACGGAGTTGCAGTCACAGTTTGGAGATGTGCGTGAAGTTTGGCTATTTGTAATGTGAGTGCTAAAAATTATGAACATTGCCGGATTGCGTGGTATCATTACTTGAATTGCGATAATTTCGCACGAAGTCTTGGCAACTTTTTTTTTTGTATGCACCAACGATAAAGGCCATATTTTCAGTGTTGGCATTGGCTACAGTGGTATATTGTTCTGAAAGAGAACCTACTCCAAAAGGCCTTAGAGAAATCAAAAGTAGTGAAGGAAAGGTCACAACACCTTTAAAATATCGTGGGGATATATTATCCGCATCATTTCCGCATTTTGTGCACCTAAAAAACTTCAAGTCAACTAGATTAAGGTACTCTTCATACCAGTTACTAGAATAGAGATGTACACGTGATAGATTTTTTTCAGAAGCGCTCACGCACGTTTACAAGAAAAAATTTGTTAACGCACGTTCACGCACAACTCTTTTATGACGACTCCCATTCATGATCACACGAGGCAAACACTTTACTGAAGCACAACTCCCGAAGAACACTCGACTTACAAGAAAATTACGAATCGCGAGGGAACTCTAGAGGTTCAAGAAGTTCAAGAAGTATGGCAGCTATATCACAACATGGACCGATATGGCCCATTTACAATCCCAACCGACCTACACTAATAAGAAGTATTTGTGCAAAATTTCAAGCGGCTAGTTTTACTCCTTCGGAAGTTAGCGTGCTTTCGACAGACAGGCGGACGGACGGACGGACCGACATGGCTAGATGGACATAAAATGTCACGACGGTCAAGAATATATACACCTTATGGGGTTTCAGACGAATATTTCGAGTAGTTACAAATAGAATGACGAGTATACCCCCATCCTATGGTGGAGGGTTTAAAAAAGGGTCAGATACTATTTGGAACTTTAGAAGGGGTCGGGACGTAACTCGCCGAAATTTCACACATTGATTTCTATTATGAGCTTCAACATTCGTGTCAGGTATAGTCTGAATCGGTCTATAACCTGATATAGCTCCTATGTAAACCGATCTCCCGAATGTGCTTCTTGGGCCTTTAGAATGCGCAATTCTTTTCCGATTTGGCTCAAAATTTGCACAGTGACTTTTACCACATTTGTGCTAAGTATGGTCTGAATCGGGCCATAATCAGATATAGCTCCCATATAAACCGATTCCCCGAAGATATTTCCTAAGCCCCTAGAATGAGCAATTGTAATCCGATTTGCTTGAATCATTACTCATTGACTTCAACTATGACTTCCAACATTCGTGCCAAGTTTAGTCAGAATCGGTCCATAACCTGACATAGCTCCTATATAACCTATTTCTCGATTGACTTCTTGAGCAACCTCGGAAAGCAATTCTCATCTGTATATTGCCTATCTAACTTTTAAGATGAATCGTGCAAAAAAAAACTTGACATACGCGATCCATGGTGGTGGGTATTCGGAACGGCCGGACTTAGCGACTCCCAGGTAGTACTTGGACTGTTCCTGGATCCTTCATAAAATATATGGACCAGTTTGCCTTAGTTATGGAGAATATACGCGTCGTATGAACCACTATCAAAATACAACGGTTGCGTTGGCTAGATCATGTTGTCAAAATGGATGAAGAAGTCTTAGCGGAGAAGTCTTTCGAATGCGATCACTGTGGTACACGCAAACCGGGACGACTAACAGCCCGATGGAAAGATCAATTGGTGGGAGACACCTCGAAACTTGGTGTTAGAGATTTTAGAAGGAGCGCGGAAGATCGAGGAGCTTGAAACGCTGTTCCAGCCAAGTTAAGTAAGTAAGAACGGACTTTTATAACTTGTTCCTTGTTTTATTCAATAATATTTTGATGCATCAGTGATGATCGCTATTCATCTTCGTCTTACCTTAATATGAGGTTTTTTTCCAATGCATTACTCTCAGAGCATCTGTCATATACCAGTGTGCAAATTTGGAGATACATTTACCTCCAACAATGCAGGAGGGGCAATACAATTAACCACACCACCACATAAGATAAGTGACATTCGTCAGACACTTTAGAAATTGATAAAATAAACTCGTCGCTTGGACTAAATTATTTTTCTAGATGCTTTTTCCCACCATTAGCCGCAGCTGTTCCACACACAGGCAAAAGATGGAAATTTGCAATTTTCTCATTTGCCACAATCAAAAAGGCTTTGAGAAGCTGCAATCTGAATGCCTCATTAAGGCATCAACGACAACCAATGGTTGCTGCTGCCATGGTGAGATGCTTGCACTGAGGTCTTCGAGAATGATGGAAATGAAGGCGGCGGGTGTTTTTGTTCTTCACCACAACAAATTGTCAAATTGTTGGCACCTGAGAGCGTACACAAAGTTTGGCATGGCTAATGAGCCGGCAGGGAAGGCATTGCGCCTACATTGAAGTGCAAATGCCAATTGGTCACTCAGTGCGGCATTTGCTAGCTTCTGATGGAGCATGCATTACTTCACAGCTTCTCCAGTGGTTGTATCAAATCTTTTGCGAGTTGAAGCATTTGAGATTTGGTAGCAACAGTGGCATATTTCTCAAGCAATTTTCGCATAAGCCATGGCCATACCTCGGTGATTAGCATGGGAGAGCTTTGGAAACTTTCACTCCTGCAAAAAATGGGAGATGGGAATGGTAAATTTGACACTGCATGGGACGTGCTTTCAGTGAATACATCAAACAGAATTTAAGGTAGCAAAATAAATTTAAGAATTGAAATGTTAACCAAGGAAATTGCCAGAGACATTAGATATTTAAGAAAGCTTGGGGTACTACATATATGAGGATTTATGGGTATCACACCTAAAACAATCAAAGTAAATTTTTCACATTTTGTGCAAATGCTTTGTTGAAATCGGCCTATATTTGTTATACTCTACACCGCTACGCTATAGTATGGTGCTTTTGTTTGTAACATCCAGAAGGAACAGAGATAGACCCATTGATAAGTATAAGGATCGACTCAGAATCACTTCCTGATACGATTCAGTTATGTCCGTCGGACCGTCAGTCCGTATTTCCATGTTAATTTGTGTGCAAAGCACATATCGCAATTTTCACCTTTAAATTTGGCACAGGCCTCTTTTTTGGCCTTAAGACAAAGACTATGGAAACTGGAAAAATCAGTTCTGATTGGAATATATAGTTCGTCCGATTTGAACTCACACATATTCCAATAATATCGTAATTTGTAAACCGATTCTTACGAAGGATTCTCTTATGACTCTCGACATTGCAGTTGAATTTCATAGATGTCGGTTCAGATTTAGACATATCTCCCATATACCATAGACCAAACTTGTGCAAAATTGTCTGACTCTGAACCGATTTCAGTGTAACCCTCCAGCTATCATATGAGAAACTTTTGTGCCAAATTTTATGGGGATCGGTTAACAAATGATCAAATCATTGCAGTATAAGTCAAAATCGGACGAAAATATATATGGCAGCTATATCTAATTCTGAACCGGTAAACCAAAATCAGTACACATGGTTAAAGTCATAAAACAAGACATTGTGCAAAGTTATGAGAAAAACGATTGCGAAATATGCTGACAAAGGCCCTAAAAATTAAAATCATATGAATAATACAATATAAAGGGTGATTTTTTTGAGGTTAGGATTTTCATGCATTAGTATTTGACAGATCACCTGGGATTTCAGACATGGTGTCAAAGAGAAAGATGCTCAGTATGCTTTGACATTTCATCATGAATAGACTTACTAACGAGCAACGCTTGCAAATCATTGAATTTTATTACCAAAATCAGTGTTCGGTTCGAAATGCTGACAAATTTTGTTCAGCGATGAGGCTCATTTCTGGTTAAATGGCTACGTAAATAAGCAAAATTGCCGCATTTGGAGTGAAGAGCAACCAGAAGCCGTTCAAGAACTGCCCATGCATCCCGAAAAATGCACTGTTTGGTGTGGTTTGTACGCTGGTGGAATCATTGGACCGTATTTTTTCAAAGATGCTGTTGGACGCAACGTTACGGTGAATGAACACATTTCGAACCGAACACTGATTTTGGTAATAAAATTCAATGATTTGCAAGCGTTGCTCGTTAGTAAGTCTATTCATGATGAAATGTCAAAGCATACTGAGCATCTTTCTCTTTGACACCATGTCTGAAATCCCACGTGATCTGTCAAATACTAATGCATGAAAATCCTAACCTCAAAAAAATCACCCTTTATATTGTATTATTCATTTGATTTTAATTTTTAGGGCCTTTGTCAGCATATTTCGCAATCGTTTTTCTCATAACTTTGCACAATGTCTTGTTTTATGACTTTAACCATGTGTACTGATTTTGGTTTACCGGTTCAGAATTAGATATAGCTGCCATATATATTTTCGTCCGATTTTGACTTATACTGCAATGATTTGATCATTTGTTAACCGATCCCCATAAAATTTGGCACAAAAGTTTCTCATATGATAGCTGGAGGGTTACACTGAAATCGGTTCAGAGTCAGACAATTTTGCACAAGTTTGGTCTAGATATTGATTTTGGTCATACCATAAATCATTGGATAAGAATTGCGCCTCCTAGAGGATAAAGAAGTAAAATCGGTATTCCGGTTTACAAGGTCTGATCAAAAAATAACAGTTATTTTCAAATTTCGTGAGTTACTTTTTTCTCTTATGCTGGAACAGGATGGGGGTATACTGATTTCGTCATTCTGTTTTCAACACCTCGAAATATGCGTCTGAGACCCCATAAAGTATATATATTACTGATCGTCATATCATTCTAGGTCGATCTAGCCATGTCCGTCCGTCCGTCTGTCTGTCGAAAACACGATAACTTTCGAAGGAGTTTAGCTAGCCGCTTGAAATTTTGCCCAAATACTTTTTATTAGTGTAGGTCGGTTGGGATTGCAAATGGGTTAAATCGGTCCATGTTTTGATATAGCTGCCATATAAACCGATCTTAGATCTTGACTTCTTGAGCTTTTAGAGTGCGCAATTCTCATCCGATTTCACTGAAATTTTGCACGTGGTGTTTTAGTATCACTTCCAACAACTGCGCTAAGTATGGTTCAAATCGGTCGATGTTTTTATATAGCTACCATATGAACCGATCTTGGGTCTTGACTTCTTGAGCCTCTAGAGGGCGCAATTTTTGTTTGATTTGACTGAAGTTTTGCACCTTGTGTTTTGGAATCTTTTTCAATAACTGTGTTAAGTACGATTCAAATCGGTTCATAATCTGGTATAGCTGTCATATAAACCGATCTTGGATCTAGACTTCTCGAGCCAATAGAGCTCGAAATTCTCATCCGATTTGTCTGCAATTTTGCATGAGGTGTTTTGTTATGACTACCAATAACTGTGCTAAATATGGCACCAATCGGTTCATAACCTGATATAGCTGCCATATAAACCGATTTGGGATCTTGACTTCTTGAGCCTCTAGAGGGCGCAATTCTCATACGATTTGGAAGAAGTTTTGTACAACAGCTTTTCTCATGACCTTCAACATACGTGTCTAATATGGTCTGAGCCAATCAATAGCTTGATACAGCTCCCATATAAACCAATCTCCCGATTTTGATTCTTGAGCCACTACAAGGCTCAATTCTTATCCGAATGAACTGAAATATTACACAATAGCATATTCTTATTCAATATTCTTTGTTTGCCTTAACAAAAAAACTGCGCATTGAACTCGACAATTGCGATCCATGGTGGAGGGCACATAAGATTTGGCCCGGCCGAACTTAGCACGCTCTTACTTACCGAAAAGATGGATCGTAGAAATTGTTTTCGAGTTTGTTTCGAGCATTGGAAAAAATTAAAATAACGGTTATTTTTTGCTCATTCCTCGTTTATGGGAGTTATATCAGGTTATGCCTTATCATTCAGTTTAAACTTGAAGCGGACAGCAATCATTGTTATGTGAGATGTTTGCCCCTGTTCCTGAATGGACCGATTCAGATGTTGGAGGTTATAGAAGAAGTCATTGTGCAAAATTTCAGCCAAATCGAGTAAAAATTTCGACCTATAGTATCTCAAGAAATCACATGGATATAGCAGCTTTAACCAAGTCGGAATCGATTTGACGCCTTTGCGGTGCCTAACGACCAATAGGATCAAACGAATATATACGAAATTAAAACCGAATGTTTTAATTGAACTTCAACAAAGTGTCGGCGCAAAATTTGAAGTGGCTAGCTTTTCTCGCTCATGTTCAATAGACCAAATTGGGAGCTTAAATTGTTATGGAATCTACATCAAGCTATAAACCGATTTGGTTTAGGAAAATGTATGCTAATTTTTGGGCGACAAGCTTTAATCGTTCGACAGTAAGCATGTCTAATCGAATAAGAATTGCCTCTAGGGGTTCAGGAAGTCAAATAGCTTTGTACATTCGCAAAATTGATAGTTTTCGATGGACGTTCGAATGGTTGAAAGTCATGTCCATCAAGAATATACTTGATGGGGTCTAATACTTCTCCCCCATGGTGGTGGTATACAAATCTCATTTGTTGTTATGGAGAACGCAGGACTTTCTCCAAATCCATAGATGTGCGTATAACTATGGTAATCCAACTATTCTGGCCTTTTCTACAATATCCTAAATGTATGTACATTGAAATCAATTATAGCCAATCCTTGGTTGTTCGTTGCGTGGCATAAACAAAAAATTTCAATAAATGCAGCCTCGTCACAAGTTCATCCAATCAGATCAGATTCTAATTATTGATGGTTAAGTAAGAGCGTCTATTGCCCGGGGATCTCATGCAGCAGTAGAAGAAAGAGGCGTTGGAGGGGCATGCGGTTGACCAAAAGTGGGAATAAAAACAACATCAGGCAATAAAGGCCTAAGTGTTTGTGTGAAAATGAGAATGCTTTTGTTCTTTGCCGTCATCGCTAAATACTCACGTCAGACCAACTGAGACAATTGAGCCGAACAGCATTCATAATCTGTCTGTCCATTGTTGAATTTCTCCATCCGCTATTCATCCACATTAAACACTCGTAGTAACCTCCAATCTGAACTTCTGATCTGCGCATCTTATTGCCAAATCGTGCTTCACTCAACCCCTTCTATTCGACAACAGCACAGCATCAACAGGCCGATAGGCAAGAGGAAGGTAGGCAAAGGAAAACATCACAAGTTCTCAGCTGAGAAACAGAACACACCGGGCCAGGCCAGACCAAGTGCCGTCTGACCACCATCAACCACCAACCTCCAAATGGCTTCAATATCAGAGCAACAATCATTTGCCTCTGCCGCAATGTTAGTTTGTGCTCCTCCTCCTCTTAGTCCACCGAGTCAAATTTCCTTTCTGTCGACTGCCAAGGCAGTGCAGCTCTGACACTGTGAGGACGATGCAGCCGAAGAGGGAGAGCCTTTAGGTGTCAAGCACAACAAAATGCCGGCCTGTAATCATCGCGATCCTAAATAGGTGCACAAATTACATCAAAGTCCTTAATTAAGCAAAACCGCCAAACTGCAGCAACAGCATCTACAGCAATGGCAACAGCATCAATGTGTTTGCGGTTGGATGAATGGTTGTGAGGTATCTGTATCACTCGCAGACATATTGCCTGCCTCACACAGTCCATCTAAGGAGGAATGAAAAGTACTTGCTGCCGTCACGTGCGAACCGACGATAGTCTCCCGAATGGAGGGCACAGAATGGCAGACAGCAGAGCACAATTCCCCCTTGGGACCACTAAGCCCATAGCCCCCACCCCACGCTGCTCTAAACTCAATCGTTCGATCAGCACCCAATGCTGTGGCAACAACTGCCACAAATATACGGTGCAGTGGTTGTTGGGCTCTTCGTTTCTGCTGTGCGGCGACTTAGCCAAGTTGATTTGCAGAAATTAGTTTTGATCGATTTGATCGGCGCTTCGAGATCAAAGCAAAGAAATACAGCCAATCTGTCGTGATCGTGTGCGAGTTTTCCATAAAGCGTTTCGGCAATCGCTAAATTCTGCCACTCTGTTATCGCTGTCGTTAGCCTGTATGCGCCAGGTGGGAAGTTGAATGTGCCACATGATTGACTTGGTTTGGGGCACTACTCTGGGCGGAAGGGAAAATGTCGCCATTATGAGTCATTATCAGCATATCGCAATGAGGGAAATCACTTTCCAAGTTAAATGCTGCCCGAAACTCGCCTGAGGTGTTCACGGCGGTGTTTGAAAGACGTTAAGTTGTCAAATTTATAAATGACATTGCTTAAGGTATTCAAATTTGCCATTTAATTGCCATTTTATTCATTACAAAACTGAAATGTTGTGACATCCACAGTATTAAAATAATATTGACAATTTTCAATTTTGATCGGTATGGTCCACTGTGGAGCGATTGATCATTGTGTAGGGCAACAAGTAAAAGCGCGTTAAGTTCGCATGTGTCAAATCTTAAATACCCTCCACCATGGATCGCATTTGACACATTCTTTAAATGCCTTTTTCAAATGTTCAAAGAGATGCATAAAGTTATAGACCGTACTCGTCATGTCTATTAGAAGTGTTTAAAATTTTAGCTAAATCAGATAATAGTGGCGCCTTCTAGAGGGTCAAGAAGTCAAATCGAGCGATTGGTATATATCGGAGCTATGTCAGGTTGTGAACCGGAGCTATATCAGGTTGTGAACCGTTTTGGACCATACTTGACACAGTCGTTGGAAGTCATAGCAAAACTTTACGTTTAATCCTTCAGCCGAAGTTCGGTTTATATGGAACCTAGTTAGGAAAAGACAGATTTGAACCATTCTTGACACAATTATTTGAAGTCAAACAAGACAGACAAACAGCCCTGGGGTCTGTGGAGTCTAACTCTCGACTCCGACCCTGAAGTCAACTTTGGCTCAATAGTCTAACTCCGACTTGGACTACGGCCTCAAAAGCACGACTCCGGTTGACTCCGCAGCCTTGAGACACCTTGTGCAAAATTTCAGCCAAATCGGGAAAGAAATCAAGATCGTACATCAATTTATGTGTCATGGCTATGTGTATCAAAATATGAACCTATATGACCCATTTAGAATCCCAACCGACCTACATCTATAGGAAGTATTTGTGCAAAATTTTAAGCGCTTAGCTCTACTCCTTCGAAGATGAGCGTGCTTTCGAAAATCGAAATAGAATACCAGGATGAGCTAGAGTATATAAAGGGTGATTTTTTAAGAGCTATAGGAAAGTTTTTCAAAAAAAAAAAACACAAATAAAATTCGGAAAAATTAATGAAATCTTTATATGAATCAATAGTACGGTCCATATAATTTAATGTTTGAAGATTATATCATGCAAATGTTGATCGTGACTGAGCCTCAAATGGTCCATCCGCTTAGTCCAATGTTTGTATACTCTTTCCAACATTTCGGCAGGTATCTTACGAATAATGCTTCAATGTTGCCTTTCAATGCGTCAATTGAAGCAGGCTTGTCTGGATAAACATGAGCTTCAACATAGCCCCACAAAAAGTGGTCTGACCGGATTGACCGATTTGGGACTTTTCATCGAACTCGCCTCTCAATAGATTCATTGCTACGCGTGCTGTGTGGCATTTGGTACCGTCTTGTTGAAACCCCTTGTCATGCAAGCCAAGTGCTTGCATTTTGGGCAAAAAAAAATTGGATATCATCTCTATCGCCATTGGATATCATCTCCATCACCATTCATATTTATGTGACGATTAGCATCATCTTTGAAGAAGTACGGTCCAATGATGTAACCAGCCCATAAACCGCACCAAACTGCGACTTTTTTGTATGCATTTGTAGCTCTTGCAATGCTTCTGGTTGATCTCCACTCTAAAATCGACAATTCTGCTTATTTACGTACCCGTTGAGCCAAAAGAAGAAGTGCGCGATGAACTTTTTTAACGCATTTTCATGATAAAATTCAATAATTTGCAAACGTTGTTCGTTTTAAGAAGATTCATTGTTTAATTATAGAACAAACTGAAGATGTTTGACAGTGACGTGCGTGAAACGTGCGTGAGCTGTTTAAATCAGTGTTGCCAAAAAGATAACTGATAAAAAATCACCCTTTACTTTGTTGGGTCTCAGATAAATATTTTGATTTGTTACAAGTGGAATGACGAATGTTGTGTAACCCCATCCTATGGTGCAGGACGGGCCAAATCTTATATACCCTTAACCATAGAAGGTAGAAACAAAAAAGGGATAATGGGTGGTCAAGCAATAGATCCCATGGACTTTTTATATATTTGGATAAGAATTTCAAACTGTAGATGCTTAGGAAGTCAAATCGAGATATAGAATTATATGGGAACTATAAAGGGTTACGGATTGATTCCAACCATACTTGGGATAACTGAGGAAAAGCCATTGTGCAAAATTTCAGCCAAGTCGGATAAGAATTGAGCCCTCACTTACATCGGAGCCTGACAAGATAAAGGACCGATTCGGAACATATTTGGTAATTAGCTTGTAATTTTCCACTGATACCATTTATGAATGTGAATCATTGGGTGGTTGTACATGGATCAAATTGAATCATATTTAGGTTTGGCTGCCAAGTTTATCAATTTCCAGATTTGACTTTTTGAGCCACTATAGGTCGCAATTATTATCCGATTTATGTGCACGTAGTGTTTTGTTATGACGTTTAACTTACACGCCGAGGACGCTCCACATAGAAAGTCATTTAAACAATTTGTCAAATGCGATCCATACTATAGGGGGTATAGGACTCGACCTGGCTGAACTTACCACCACTTTACTTGTTTGGATCCCAAAGTAATCATTTACCGAAAAATCTAGATAATTTTGAACAGTTAAAGGGCTAAATCCATGAAACTCTCAGCGGCATTAAAACAAGTAGAAACCCCTTTAGTTAGGCTGTGCCGAACTTTTGATACCCACCACAGTGGATGTACTTATTATTCTATTTTATTTTAACTCTTCTATATCCATATGGAGACCACCGTGGCGCAGAGGTTGGCATGTCCGCCTTTGACGCTGAACGCGTCAAAAAAAAAATTTCAGCATTCCTAATGCTGGCAACATTTGTGAGATTTTATGCCATGTAAAAACTTCTCTCCAAAGAGGTGTCGCACTGCGGCACGCCGTTCGTCTATTAAAAAAGAGGCCCTTATCATTGAGCTTAAACTTGAATCGGACTGCAATCATCGATATGTGAGAAGTTTGCCCCTTTGGTTTTGGTTGTATTTACACCTTATAGCTGAAGATCGTTCTATATGGCAGCTATACCTAAATATAGTCCGACCATATTCGGAACAAATATTGAGAGTCTTAATACAACCTCTTGTTCCGAATTTCTGTGAAATCGGGCAATAAATGCGCCTGTTATAGGCCTAAGGCCCGAAATCGGTAGATCGGTCTATGTGACAACTATATCCATGTATGTTTGGTTTTGATATCGACGAGCTTAATAAATCTAAACTAAATTTTTAATGACTGTAGCTTTATTACAACTGACGGAAGGACACACGGACATTGTAAACCGTCTCGGAACTTTACGACGTTCTGAAATATATATATAATATGTATGATCGGAAATAGATATTTCGATATGTTGCCAATGGGATCCCTGAATGAATATACCCCCTACGGCGGTGGTTATAAAAACACCTAACGGCAGCAGCCAAATTTTATCTGAACCATGGGCCTTCTTCTTTTACACTAAAGAGTACTGCTGGACTAAGATCAAGTCTAATGAAAAAAGACTTCCAAAAGGCCTACGGTTATCTAGAATTGAACTTCGCCAACTAGAAGCTCATAAATTCCCTTCTCCAAGCAATGTTTAGTCTTAAGAAAACCAATAGTAGTCCATCTTTACATGGTTGGTAACACAATGTCTATTACCAACACATATTTTAACTAATTTAAATTGAATAATCTACATTTCTCCTTAGATAGATACTAAATAAAAAAATACATTAGGAGTAGGGAATACTTTTCAGAAATTTAGCAGACTCATTATTTCCGATATATTGCTCCTATCTCCAAAAAACTGTGACACGAAATTGGAAACAAATCTATCTGTTATTTGGTGTCATCACATCTCATGACACTTGAACCATTTCAAACAATTTGAAAATGTACAATCGAAATGGGTCATAATACCATAGATAATTAAGTTGTTCTCTGTATCTATTAACTGTAATTAAATGCTAAAGTACTAAAGTGATTATTTAAATATATATTCGGGCATGGAATATATATTTTAATTGCTTATAGCATTATTTCGATGTTTTAAGGAAGCTATCGGTTTTTTTTGCTACTTTATATATAATTGAAGCCAACAAAATATTATACCAAACAAGGCCATTAAGTAATATAATATTGCAATTAACGCCAATGGCAAATGGCAAAAATTAAAGTATCCTTCTTTAATATGAAATCAAGATTTATTACACGTAAACATCCATTTTCTTTGCGTTATTTTCATAAAATTAAATGTATAAAGCCATTCGGTATTATTGGTTCAATTTTGAGATGACATCTATCTATCTATATATATAAAAGAGTTGCGTGACTGACTGATCATCGCCCAGCCCAAACGGCTAAAGCTAGAATCATGAAATTTTGCATGCATGTTGGTCTTGGGTCATAGTCACGGAATAAGGCTGGATTTGGTATATATTTTCCCAACACCAACGGAAAGGGCTTGAATTATGTTCTTGGACTCAAATTAAAGAGCGTCTCGAAAAAATAAGATTCGGTAAAAAAAATTGGAAAATCGTACCGGAAGTGGAAGAAAAACTACGTTTATTACCGCAATTGGTACTATTTGGTACTTTCTTTGTAAGTTGAACTAGAGCTCCGAATTTTGGAACTTAGGTACACTATGGCAAACGTAATTGGGTGACTATAAAAGTTTTTCAACATTTTTACGTACCAAAAGGTACCAAATGAATGAACTTTGTATAGGGCGGATTGAAAAAGGTAGAATTTTGAAATTTTACTTAAAAGACATCTGATGCAAAAAAAAAAAAAAAAAATGACGATGAAAAGAAAAAAATAAAAAATAGTACTGGTAACGGGAGAAAACGTACGTTTAGTAACGGAATTGGTACCATTTGGTATATTCTTTACAGATGGAGCTGGAGGTCTGAAATGTGGCACATAAGTACAAATAAGATATATACAATGGGTGACTAAATGATCTATTTGAAATTCGTACTTGTTGGCACCAAAATTAGGACCTTTTGGTACTTTCTTTACATATGGAGTTAGAGGTCTGAAATTTAGTATGCAGGTACAACTACGAAAAATATGATGGTTGATTATAACCTTTTTTACAATTCGTACATTTTGGTATCAACTTCGGTACTATTTTATATTTTCTGTTCAGATGGAGCTTGAGGTCTGAAATTTAGCATTCGGGTACAACTGGGAAAAATATGATGGGCGACTAAATATTCTATTCACTAAACGTACATTATGATACCATTTAGTACTATCTTTACAGATGGAGCTAGAGGTCTGAATCGAAATTCGTACATTTTGGTACCAAGAAGAGCAAAATAGTACGAAGTAGCTTATTTTCGCCTACAGCAAACTATGACTGATAAAATCAACCAATTTGACAAACATTTACGCAGTCTGGACAAAAATACGACATGTTTAAGAAAACGTACTAATTGTGGTGTAATTGGTACCTGAAAGAATGTGTCGTACTTGGATGGTACTTGGATGGAAGTACACATTGACAGTAAATATTGGGTGGTAAGAAAATTTGTTTGTAATTCGTGCATATAGGTAGTAAAACATACAAAATGGTAATTGGGATACAACTACACCTTGGCTATAAATTTTGGGCGACCAGAAATTGTTTTCAAAATCATTTTTTTTAAGTACCAAATTACAAAATGGTACTTTCTTTACGAATTGAGCTAAAGAGCTTAAAATTGGGATTCATTTAGATCTTAACAATATATATTCGACGACTAAATGATTTTTCTGATGTATTGTTATTGTTGGTACTATTTGGTACTTTCTGCTGGCATCGATATTGGAAATCATAACTAAAGTCTTTGTTCCAAATTTTAGTTAAATCGGGTGAAAATTGAGGTTTATAGGGGCTCAAGAAGTTAAATCGGGGGATCGGTTTATATGGGGGCTATATTTAAATCTGAACCGATATGGCCCATTTGCTATCCCCAACGACCTACATCAATAGTAAGTATCTGCGCAAAATTTCAAGCGACTAGCTTTACGCGTTCGACCGACATGGCTAGATCGACTCAGAATGTCGAGACGATCCAGAATATATATTCACCGATCAATGGTGATGGGTATAAAAACACATTGGTCTAAGCTGGATTATCCAACAACAAAATTAAATAATTTTTGTGTCCAAACTAAAGAAGCGCAATAACGAATTGGTAAATATTTCAATATCCCACTGACCACCTTCCAAGCTATCTATGATCAGTAGCGGAGTAGAGCATTTCGAAAAGACCATTAGTCATGGCATCACCAAACGACGAACCACCATTTCAAATTCCATCTCCATCTACACCTCCTAGCCCAAGTGCAGTGTTCAGTGGGCAAAAGAAAAACTTGTTGCCGTTTGTATTTGCGATACAAATGGGCGATAAGCGCATTCGATGTTGTTAGAATTAATTTCAAGCTGAAATTAGTTTTTAAATTGTTATTATGGCATATACAACAGCAACAACAACAACAACAACTAGAAAACTGACAACAACAACAATATGTAGAAGTAGAAATATTTGTGCCTTTGTTAATGAATTGTGAGATGTGAGCAGTGCGATAGGACGCTGCGATTTGCTGCTGATTATTTTAGCCTCTGCGTAATGTTTTGTCAACAAATTGACAAATTTTGCAAAAATGCTCAATTGGACGCGAGATTATTTCTGCTACGAACTGGGCAATTATTTTATTTTGTTGCCATTACTGCTGTTGTTGTTGTCAGGGTTGCGCCACCAATAGCAGCCAGCAGCAAACAGGGAGCAGCGACATTTTGACCAAACAACCATTCGAATGAATAATTTTTGAATATTTAATGACAAGCGATTGTCATTGTAATTATTTTAGTATTTTATAAATATTTAATTTATTTATTTTTAGTGAGAGTGTGTACGTGCCTGTGTGTGTGTGTGGGTGGGTGTGTGAATGTTTCTTATTGTTGTTTAACTTTATGAACGGCAATTATTAACATTTGAAAGCCAAACAATAACAACAGCAATGTTCAAATTATGACAACACATTTAACATGGATCTGTGACAATGTCCCACTTTGACATTCGGTCCACCAACACTACCACCCGGGGATTTGAAGCAACGTCATGCAACGACTGCGGGTGGGCGTTTGTTTCGAAGAGTTGGATGCAAAGCTTGCCTGCACCACTCGCCTGGAGAATTGGTGTCAAATTAATTGCTTTGACACTTTTCCATTGAATCCTTATAAAAAGCTCATAAATATGACTAAAATATTCCACAGCGGGGTGTTGGCAAACGAAGTGCCAATTTTTGCACATTCTCTCTAAAGGCTTAAACGGCAAGCAAGGCCTAAATGCGCAGCAATGAAATTTCCAATAAAGCCACTTAACACAACGGACTCGGAGCAGGGACGTATTGGGTTGCGTATGGAATGCTGTCATGGAAGGCGAAAACCAAAGACGTCTCATTTGTGAGTCTGTCATAAGCCAAGTAGAACTCAATTCGAATCAAAATTCCGTTCTATAGAAGTCAAACCAAAAAATCGACTACTATAAGATGATACCATTTAATGATTATATTTCAATTAAATTTTTCTAGAGATAAAATTTCAATGACAACATTTTAATGGATTTTTTTCTAAAAACCAAATTTCAATGAAATCTTTCTAAAACCAAAATTTCAATAAAATCTTTCTAAAACACAAAATTTCAAAGAAATTTTTTAAAGGCAAAATTTTAATGAATTTCTTTTTTAGGATTATGTTTTTTTTTAAACATTTATTCAATTTTTTCGTAGTCGGAGTTTATTTAATTTTCTTGACTCCGACTCCGGGGAGAATTGCTCAACTCCGACTCCAAGATTCCAACTCCGACTCCGGGAAAGTTTACGGGCCGTGTCATCTTTAATTGACACTTTTCGCCTTTTTTCTTTGGGACCACATGAAAGATAAGTTGTACGCCAACAGCGCAGCGTTATGGTCCCATTTGCCCGCTGAAAGATTTCAGCTCAACATTTCAACCTTAAAGGTGCTTAAAACTGGCGGACGGAGGGACAGATAAACCATCATCGTCAAGCATACAAATTTTACAACGATTGGATTGGACATGCTAAAACGTTCGATTAATGTTGAAGGCCCCTGTGAGGCATCCAAGCACTTTATATGCAGCGCTGTATGCATTTTCTCAAGATATGCATGTAAATAAATGTGCTTAAGAATCACGCATACATCATAAATTTATTGTTTATCCTGCTGTGTTGAAGTTTTTAAATACGCGCTATAATTTCGCACAAAAAAAAAAGAAAACACTCACACTTACACAACAAGAAAGTGCATTAAAAGTGAACTTGATATGCAGTCCATTGAAAAAGTTCTTTATTTGAAGATGGTTATAAAAAATTCAACAGCGTATGAATTTCAATCTTCTTCGTTTTTTCAAAGTAATCTCTTCAAGTTTTCCGGGTGATGGACTACTAAACCAACGCCCCAATCCATCTTTTTATCGTTCTCCAGATGAACTCGTGGCACATTTTAACTTACTACATTTAACGGAAGTTAAAGGTAGCTACCCGTGGGGGTGTTCGCGCCCATATTTAAGATGAAGGAAGACTAAGATAAGCCTGGATTTTGCCAAGTTAAAACCAATCAGAACCGTTGCTTGGTTTCCAACATTCCCAGGACAACTAGTCAGAACGAGGTCCACGTAGCAGTAACTCGGCTGAAAAACAATAAGGCAGCAGGAGCCGATGGGTTGCCGGCTGAACTATATAAAGCCGGAGGCGATTCACTGATATGCATTAGTTCGTTTGCGCAATCTGGCTAGAAGAACGCATACCCGATGATTGGGACCTCAGGATAGTATGTCCCATACACAAGAAAGGCGCAAGACAGTGCCAACTGCAAAGGAATAATCCGTTTTTCAAAAATTATTTATTTGTTCATCAATAAATATCTTTTCCTCTTCGAAGTAACCCTCCTCATATCATTTTTCCATTTTTTCCAATCCTCGAAATGCTTTTGAAACGCGATTTTTGATTACACAAATATTCTGTTTCTTTGGTCTATTTTTTCGAATAGTAAAAAATCGAGGATCTCGCCAAAACATGCCTTACCTTTTTATCTGTCAAAAACAAATTGAAAATCCAAAATTACTGATATTACCAACAGAAGAGAAATGCGAAAATTTAATATACGTTACTCACGAAAGATCTAGTAGATATTTACACTGCGCAAATCCTGGAAAAATCCCGAGAAGAACAAATCAACAATTACCATCTTTTCGTTAAATACAAGGCCACCTTCGGCAGCCCTATAGCGTCAAAGGTATTTCAAACCATGTCAACCAAAGAGGGATTGGCAGTAAATGGAGATAAGACAAAGTGGATGATATCAACTCCTACAAAACCCTGTAAACCCGAGCAGTAAAGAAATTTGAGAAAGTTGGGAACTACAACTTAGTGATAGCCAGCAACTTTATCTAGCTCAGCACCCTGTTACCAAAACAATTGACATCAGTTATGGAATAAATCGAAGGATAATATTAGCTAACAGATGCTACTTTGGATTAAGCAAGCAGATGAGGAGCAAAGCCACATCTCGACAGACGAAAATTACACTGTACAAGACACCGATACTACCCGTGCTGTTTTATTGCTCCGTAGCATGGGTACTTGCGAAAACAGATGAGGCGGTATTTGGAGTGTTTGAGAGAAAAATCCTGCGTAAAATATATGGACCATTCTGGGTTAATAGAGAATGTAGGCGTCGTATGAATCACGCTTTGTATGACGACGATAGCATAACGCGTAAGCTGGATCATGTTGTCAGAATGGATGAAGTAGCGGCAGCAAAGAAGTTCTTTGAAGGCGACCATAAAAGAAAACGCAAAAGGGGAAGATCAAAACTCCGATGGAGTGACGAAACAGAGTGTCTGAGATTGGAGAAAAAGCGCAGAAGATCGGGGCGCTTGGATATGTATTCAACGTTCGACTAGATGAATAAATTTTCTGTAATAGCCAATTAAGGTAAAGTAAGAACTTAGTTTTAAGTTTTCAATACGCGTCATGCGGACTACGGTCCAAATCGGTCGAATCGAACTTCCGATTATGGCTTCACAAATGCCATCCCGAAGGTGGCATACATTTTTTTTCTATCAGTCGATTGCCAGGCTTAGTTCCAATTAGAGAAAAATTGTAAAATATGTTTTCTAGAATCTCAGAAAATGAGACTTGGAAGTATCGAAACGTTCCATTTACTTGGCAACCACTAGTTTTGGTTTTTGAACTTTAAATTATGAATTATGTCACATGTTGATGTATAAATGCATGTTTTAATCACTTCTTTGGCCGCCGTTTTTCATTAAATCCGTTACAATCAATTTTAAAAGATTTCAAGCTTTATGCTAATTATGCGCAAATTTGCATGTAAATTGATCCGATACCTTTTTTCCGAGCGAGTTAATAGAGGCCCATGATTTTCCTTTTAGATTAATACCCAAAATTAACCGAAGGACGGTGTAGTAAGTGTGGTCAAAAGAAGACTAACCATTTGGGAACAGCTATGCAAGTCCTTAATTAGCGTGACAGAGTTCAAATTCTTGCGAGAAACTTGCGCCTTTGCAGCGCACATGATTTATCATACTTCCCTAGTAGTAGTACCTGAATATACGTGAAGGCAAAAAGATGATGCACTTCAATACTTGCAGAACTCATTTTCAGCACTATCAATCAATGCTACACTTTGGTTGCCAAATGTGTTGCTGAGTTTCGTAGTATCCTCAACACGATGATGGACATATTCGTATGGTACGTCCTCGTTTCAAAACTTAATTGGAGATTATGATTCCAAGGCATCATTACTGCGAGTACAGAGTGTTTATACGATGTGCAATAACATTTCGGGCATGGGGAGCAGCAGCAGCAAAAGCGTTGGCGCAAGCGCTCAACACATTGTCTGCAAAGTGTTTGTTTGAGGCATGCAACATAAAACTTTAAATTAAATGTGCGGTAATTTGCTTAAAATGTAAAATATCAAAGGATGCCGTCACTGACTACGTGCATACGTAGGTATGCGTGCATACAAAAGCCAACGAAATTTGTTTACGTGAGTGTGTGGCCCTATGCATATGTGTTCATGTGAGTAGAACGATGTGCAATCATCATCAGGGTGGGAATGGGGTTTATTTTAAAGAGCAAGTGCAAAATTTGGAATATCGGAGCATAATAATGTCGATATAGCCATTCACACATCGGGGGTTACAAACATAATTGTGGGAAAACTCTATCTTAATGACAATTACGCTGTAATACCTTTAACAGTTGGTAAAATTTCTAAAGGGATTAAATTAGACTAAGAAACAATTAATGCCGTGTTTACAAAACTTAATGAAGCCTCAAAATAGGGTAATTTGACAGTTCTGTAAAGAAAATCTTTCTTGTATCAAATCTTCAGAATGTTTTATGAATACCAATGTTGAAGTTTTGTGCAAATTGGCGATTAATACATATGGTAGGTATGTATGTATTTTTTCTAGACATATACAGTGGGATGGGTAAGTTTTGGCGATTGGCACAATCTTAATCTACGACAATTTTAAGAAATGTTGCTCAAAAAACCTTTAGTCATACATCAAAAAAGAGCTTTTAACGACAAATTCGGAATTTTTCTTTTATATTGGCCCAATAACAAAAGTTTCTTGGGCAAAATTTTCAAGTATTTGTCGTAGATTACGATGTTGACAACCTCTTAATGAGTATTTTTTTGCGCTTGACAAATTGGTTTTCCTCATCAGCTGAAGGCAGAAACACCCAGAAAGCCCCTAGAGATTTTCGGAGGATGAGGAACTACGTACTATATCAAAGATATATTCTACAAGTGTCTGGGATTAAGAAATGACTCCTGACGGGACTAGAGACCAGATTGCGACCATTCGCTTTTAAAACGCATTGATATTTTTGTTGCTTTTGACTTGCCTTCAATCAAAAATATCAAGTAATGCTGTCGCTTTCAAACGGATTCAATTTTTGATGATTGCTTTTTTATAAAATTTTTTAAATTGTCGTTACACAACAAGCAACAAAATAAAGGCTGACACACTAAAAATAAGAGATGATTCGCACCATTCGCTCGGAATCCGTTGACATTTTGGTGGGGTGCGAAACAAAGAGTTTAAAAGTTTAGAAAAAATTAAAACTCCCTTACCTCAAAAGATCGGGACAATATGGAACTCAATTAAACTTATATAAAAATTGTGTCTAAGGGGCAGGCCCAAGACCAAAAGTGCCCCAAACCTAAAACCGCCCCAAAAAGGCTTTTTGCACGATCATTCCAATATGGAACTCAAATGACAGGTATATGGGAGTAGACTTCGAATATGGCATTAAAAATGAGGTCCGAGAAATGGAGGCAGCTCCAACCCCCTAAACCAGTCCCCAAATCGTTATATTAGCTGATGATGACCATATGGGGTTCAAATAAAAGGTATTTAAAAGAAGACTTCTAATATGAAACTAAAAGTTATGTCCAAGTATCGGAGTGGCGCTCTTACCCCTAAAAACCGTCCCAAATTGGGTAATTGACCAACCATGGCATTCACGTCGGGATCAAGTGATGTATATTTTAAGTAGAATGCGAACCTAACATACAAAAACCTACACTATCTGAATGTTGACAAATTGTTTAAGTTGGTCTGGAAGGAGCAATAGGCCATACAATTTGTTGATATCGCATGGGGACAAACCCTACCCTAAAAGCCGGCCCACCCCAAAATACACCCCCGCTTCTGGGGCCAAAACAGGACATACTTACCGAACATAGCAATATGGGGTTGGGATGGGCTCCCAAACTCTTGCAATTGGATACCAAATCTGATTATATAGCCTATTGCTTCTTCCAGACCGTATTTGCAATCTACTCTTGAATACCTTTCACTTGAGACACATATTGTCATTATCGTAGAATATGCCTTTTTGAGGGGGTTTTGTGGATGGGGCGACTACATAGGTACTTGGACTCATTAAAATTCCATATTGTCTCGATCGGCCCATGTTGCTTTTGTGGTAACAGGGAAGTTCCGACCTTTTTCCGATATCAAAAAAAAAAAGTATAACCTCTTACTCATTTCACATCAACCTGCACAATCTGTGAAAATTTCAAGAACATCGGTTAAGTAGTTTTTATACCCACCACCATAGGATGGGGGTATACTAATCTAGTCATTCCGTTTGTAACACCTCAAAATATTGATCTGCTGCCCTATAATCGTCTCGACATTGTGAATCGATTTAGTCATGTCCGTCCGCCTGTCGAAATCACGTTAGCGGTCGAACGCGTTAAGCTAGCCGCTTGAAATTTTGCACACATACTTAACATTGATGTAGGTCGTTGGGGATTGCAAATGGGATATATCGGTTCCGATTTGGATATAGCTCCCATATAAGCTGATCTCCCGATTTGATTTCTTGAGCCCCTGGAAGCCACAATTTTTGTCCGAATTGGCTTAAAATTTGCACATAGTGTTCACTTATAACTTCCAACAATTGTACCAAGTATGATCCAACTCGATCTATAACCTGATAAAGCTCCCATATAAACCGATCTCCCTATTTGACTTCTTAAGCTACTGGAAGCTACAAATTTTGTCCGATTTGGCTAAAATTTTGCCGATAGTGTTCTGCAATGACTTCCAACAACTGTGTCAAGTACGGTCCATCAGTCTATAACCTGATATAGTTCCCATATAAACCGGTCTCTCGATTATCCTTTTTCGGTTTTTAGAAGCTTTAATTTTTGTTATTTTGACAGAAGTTTGGTATGTAGAATAAAATTATGCCATTTAAATAAATTTAGTTTGCATAAATTTTTAGCAGAACCATGGTGGTGGGTTCTCAAGATTCGGTCTGGCCGATCTTAGCACGCTTTTACTTGTTGAGTCTATACTGAACAAACAAATTTACGAACCCTCTCCCGATTCCCTCTTATTAAAATTTCACGTTGGCCTATATGTTCGTTTGGAGTTCTTATGTATGAAGGGCGGCGCCCCAGACACTTGGGTCCAAATTTCTTTTGGCATTCTCTTCCCCAGTTTTTTCCCCATTCTATGGTGGTGGGTACAACAGAAATTAACGATGTATTTAAAAATACTCCCTTTGAAAGCAATAGGGCTTTATTGAATCAAATAAAATAAAAATTGAATAAAATGACAACACAGCATTCGCTGCATATTCGTTGCCTTTGAGAGTGTTAACTAAGATAAACTAAAGACAGCAATGCAATGCGCGGGTTTCGTCATATTCTCTTTCTATGAATAGAGTTGAACGCTGTTGTTTTGAAATGATGTGGGGTGACGACATGCATTATTTTTACAAATGGATTCAAATGGCAAAGAAAATGGCATTCAAACCATTCTCTGGTCGGGACCATAACATTAAAATTATGTTAATTCTATCCGTTCTCAAACCTAAATCTTTTACTAGGTTTTTCGATCTCAGCCCCCTGTGATTGTTATGATTGTTATATAAGCCCGTTTCGCATGGTTTTGAATATAGTAAGGGCCCTTCATACACTTGGTCCCCAATTTTGAACACCAGATTCGTATTCTTCTCGCAAATGCCATTCATTTAAGTCCCATATTGTACTGATTAGTCTATATGTCCGATCTGGGGGTTTTTGTGGATGGGTGCGCTCCCTAGGTACTTGACCCCATATTTAATTATGTGATTTGTGGCTTTGACTTATAATTATGGTAAAAACAAAAATTTGCATCAGTTGATCTACCTATTTGGGGACGCTAAGTATTCTTTTTAGACCATTTTAAAGGGACTATAACAAAAGTTTGCCCTGAGAATCAAACCTTACTGGGGTTTTGCTATATTTACTTAGTACTTTTATCCCCATTTGAAATTACCCAACCCCCAAATGAACATCGGTTAATAAATATCCAGAACATTGCAATATTAGTCTTAATCGAGCAAATACAAAAATACATATGGGAGCTATATCTAACCCTAAACTGATACCTTCAATTTTCAATAGACTTTATGTCTGACTTGTTGCAATTTCAATTATCTGGCCGATAAAAGTCACCTATGCTAAATTAAAAAAAAAAAAACAAGTAAGAGCGTGCTAAGTTCGGCCGGGCCGAATCTTATATACCCTCCACCATGGATCGCATTTGTCGAGTTCTTTGCGCTGTATCTCGTTTTAGCCAAACAAAGAATAATGAATAGGAACTGTTATACTATTGGAGCTAAATCAAGTTATAGACCGATTCGTGTAATATAGACCGAAATTGTGTAATATTTCAGTCCATTCGGATATGAATTGCGCCAAGAAGAAACATCGGGAGATCAGATTATATTGGAGCTGTATTAAGCTTTTGATCCATTCAGACCATATTGGACACATATGTTTTAGGAAATGGGAGAAGCCGTTGTACAAAATTTATGCCAAATCGGATGAGAATTGCGCTCTTTAGAGGATCAATAAATTCAGATCCCAGGTCGGTTTATATGACAGCTATATCAGGTTATGTACCTATTTGCGCCATCCTTAGCACAGTTGTTGGAAGTGATGCTAATATACCACGTTCAAAATTACAGTCAAATCGGATAATAATATCGCCCTCTAAAAGCTCAAGAAGTCAAGACACATGATCGGTTTATATGGCAGCCATATCAGGTTATGCGCCGATTTGAACCATACTTTAAACAAATATTGGAAGTGATATCAAAGCACTACGTGCAAAATCGGACAAGAATTGCGCCCTCTAGAGGCTCAAGAAGTAAAGACGCAAGATCGGTTTATATGGCAGCTATATCAAAACATGGGCCGATTCGGCCCTTTTACAATCCCAACAGACCTTCACTAATAAAAGGTATTTGTACAAATTTTCAAGCGCCTAGCTTCACTCCTCCAAAAGTTAGCGTGCTTTCGACAGACAGACGGACGGACGGACATGGTTAGATCGACTTAAAATGTCAAGTCAAAAATATATATTATATATTTATAACGCCTCAGTCTTTCCCTCCTAGTACTACTAAGTGGTGTCGTTTGCGGCAAGCCATTCGGACTCGTCAATAAAATGGAGGTCCCTTATCATTGAGCTTAACTTTGTAACGGACAGCACTCATGGATATGACATCATTTTGCCCGCAGTTTCTTAATGGCATTTTTATCAATACCAAGGTTATAGTAATGATTTTTTTCTGTTATTACAACTAAGTGCTTATTCTTGAACTGCATCGAATGTCGTTTGTAATGACATTTGTACTACCGGTAACACAGATGGTATTCCTGTTGATAACTGATTATATTTTAGCTGCGAGTAAATCTAAGGATAATGAGCTATCCATTATTTGATATGCCAAAAATAATGACTTAAATTTACCAAGTATTTGCTGGGTATTTTGTTTTGGGACAATTTCTTCCTGATATTAAGCCAATCCAAGTGTGTAAAATAAAAGAAATAAATAAAATCACTGCGACATTAGAATTCCATTGACAAACCCGTTTCCAATTAGACACATCTTTAGGTGGAGGATCTGCCGCATTAAGTTGCCCGCTTAATTCCTTTCCCAGCTCTTCCATCACAACTTTGTCGCCTTCTAAAAACCCTTTTGCAATATATATTGATGATTTCGAAAAAAATTCTTTATTATTTTACTCCTGAAAAAAATAATAAAGAAATTTGTGTTTTTGCCAAGAATTTTAAAATTAAATACTTGCATGTTTCTTGACCGCAATGAAATCATTTTTGTTTTGTTTCATCATTTAGCACAGCTGGTTACAAACTTTAAAATGTGGGCACCCTTTATTTTCTGCCAAAATCATATACACACCACATTTATGTGTTCAAGAATTCATCCAAATAGGATCAGATTTAGATATAGCTTCCATCTGAAATGCGGTTTTTAGCTGCAGTAGGCAAAATTTGGTCTGATCATTTGATATGTGTCGATTTGAAAATTTTTGCCCATGAACATTCCACTAAGGAACTGGAGCACACTTCTCACATATCAATGAGTGCAGTCCGATTCAAGTTTAAGCTCAATGATAAGGGCCTCCTTTTTATAGCCGTGTCCGAAGGCCGTGCCGCAGTGCGACACCTCTTTGGAGAGAAGTTTTACATGGCATTGTACCTCACAAGTGTTGCCAGCATTAGGAGGGGAAAACCGCCGCCGAAAATTTTTCCTTATGGTCTCGCCAGGATTCGAACCCAGGCGTTCAGCGTCATAGGCGGACATGCTAACCTCTGCGCAACGGTGGCCCCGTCATCTCTCAATACGTGCGCAAAATTTAATCAAAATCGGTTCGGATTTAGATATAGCTCCCATGTATATCCTTCTTCCAATATGCCATTAAGCCAAATAAAACTAGACACTCACACAACAACAACTCTAGTTCTTCTTCAAATAAATGCGAAAGGTGTTGAAATTTTCACAAACAAACATCACTGTTTAAACCACAAACACAACAATTACAACAAAAAATATTAAATATGCTTAGCACATTATTAAAGTACTCACCTCTACATTAGCATCCTTATAAAAACGTTTTTGAGATTCAAATTCCTTAAAAGAATACATAACGAAGGAAATACTTGAATTTCAACTCTGTTTGAAATTAGGGCTGCCAAATTTTATTATTATTTGTGATTTTTGTTCTCCAAGGTGTTCTGAAGCAACTTCAACCGAAAATTTAAAAAAAAATATTTTTAAAATTTTATTTTATAAAACTTTACTAAGAGAAAAGTTCTTTTGAAGCGAAAGAAAAGCGAAATAGAAATCAATACGACAGGGTATATGCAGTCGGATTGAAACCTCATTTTTTTGCGGTATCGTTTTGCAGAAAAACACAAAACAATCGAATTGTAGAAAAGGGCCCATTAGCCTATTCTATGTAGGGATTTCCGGAAGTTACCAAAGCCTGTTATCATTTGTGTAACGTAGTTATTGACGTCACCGTGTCTTCAGTCTCTTCACATCCGTACATTGGGGATAAATCGTCATGTTCAACTGCACCGGCACTCATTGAGCCGCCTATGTTGCGATGTGTAGATTGTCTACTCACGGGTGCCCCGTGTATGGTTTATGGTCTGTTTAAATTTTCCCCTCTCCTAACTGGGGGTTGCACCTCGACTGATTTAGAAGAAGGAGCAATTCTGCGAAATAATGACGATTGGGTTGAGTGTATACCGCTCAGGCAGAATTATAAGCAGAATTTTAAATATTAAGGCAGCAGAAGCCGATGCATTGCCGCAGAACTATTTAAGACTGGTGACGACTCGTTTATAAGACGCATACTCACAAGAGGTCACATCCAGGAATGGACTCACTATCAACATATTCCATCTATTTATTCTGCAATAAGGTATCATTTGACAGTCGAATACATTCAAAGGCACCATTTGGTATGACTTGGGTATCCCTGAAAAACTTAATAAGACTGTAAAATAGCCTTTAACTACTAATAACGAATCGATTCATGAATACCAATATAGAGTTGTCTTGGAATTCTGGTTTGAATTAGATGAGTTTTTATTTTCTAAAGCATACAATGGATAATGGAAAAAGTTGAATAATTCGTTTCCGTCAGGTGCCGTCATTTTTTGGAGAAAATTTACTTGCGAACAAAAAAAAAAATTATAAAGTCACTAAAATCAGACAAGGTAACTGGAGTTTAATCGATGAAAGGTTAAACGACACGCAATTAATTAATATAGGACAGAACCTTTTCAAGCCGTTCCAAATGAGGTTTCCGACAAGAAATTTCCAAACTCACCGCCTTAGTTTACATGTCGTTTCGTCTTTAACAACTCGAAATATTGATATGCAAGTCGATCGACACTTCGTTTTGACATACTTAGTCGCCATTATTAGGTCTGTCCATCCGTCTGTCCCTATCAATATAGTGGTCGTACTAAGAAAAATATTCACTAGAATAGCGTTTGAGATTTCAAATGGTCCAAATCGGTACAGATTTAGCAAAACACAAAAACCCGATCCTACGATTTGACTTCAGTGTTCTTTGCCGATGATAGCTGCATCATATGTTGCTCGAGGAGAGCAGTTGCTAAAACAAAGCACGCTTAAGGAAAAGTCAAGACGACAGAATGAAAAGTCGAGGTAGAACCACAAAAAACACTACATTTCGATAGGTATAATTTTGAAATAGTCATCGACCTTATCTAATTCGATGCCGCCATCAACAAATTTATTAATACAAAAAACAAGCAAATAACTTTTTCCGGTCTTGAACTCATAGACGTTGCCTTTGACCAACTGAATAAACAAGTAGGTACTTTTATCTCTATAAAAAGGCGAGTTTCTTAATTTCCACCAAATATTAGTCCAAATAGCGATATTATATAGTATTATTGATATTTTTCTTAATTGATAATTTTTTTTAAAACCCTAAAATAAAATTAACTAACACGATTACAAATTTCTTTAGCTGGAACACATCAAAAAATAAGAAAAATTCATAGCCTACTTAAAAACAGAATCTACAATTGCATGTATTGGTGATGTTAAGAAATGTTTTGGCAGTAAATTTTCGCTGAGTTGTACAGGAGTCACCACAGTCCATTATTAGATGAAAATATAAACGTGTATTAAACCAATATCCGACGGCTTATAACGAATTTATTTTACAATTTGTTATCGTTAAGTTGTTGTGGGTTGGGTCTGGTTGAGTTGTGTTGAGCAATCAGAAAGGCCAACGAAAAGCTTTTTAGCAACGTCATATAGCATCGCTAAGTTGGCCAACCTCGGATCTTCCGCATCTCTTGTAGACAAAGTCACTCACTCATAAACCAGTTCGTGGCTGTCTTCCACTGAATCGAGTTAACCAATTCAAGTGCTTTGAAATGAGAAGGTAACGCCCCCATAGCCGCATAGGTGCACCACTAAGTCAAAGATGGCTGTGAATAAATTTTTCAACGTTCGAAGGAGAGATCCACTTGCACGCACAAACACACGTATAAATAGCAAGACAATCTATGTATACCACACTGAAACAAGGATAAAGCAGTTCTGCTGTTCGCATTAAATTTTCACACATTTCTTCTTAATTTTAACACTTGCAAGTAGAACTAATCCCAAACATCGCCTCATATGTGTGATGCTTTCGTTCCGTTTGAATATCATGAATGTGGGCAGGATGTGAACGTACGCATAAACCCACACACACACATTCAAACACATGTTCATGTTGCTTATCCTCATTCATGCTTTTTATCTGGTAATTAATTTTACTAAAATTTCTTAAATTTTCTTTAGAGTTGGAGTATACTCCCATTTATTAACAAATCTGGTGATCAAATTACAGGAGACTCATTGTGATGCATCTTTTCCGAATGTGCTGGAACAATGGTGGCAAGGAAACATTACATTGAGCATAGAATAAAGAACTGTTAATTGAATCTATGTATAAAGTTTGGAATATGTGGAGTAAACATTCCAATATTTGATTACGAAGCAGGCCACCGTAGCGCATAGGTTAGCACGTCCGCCTATGACGCTGAACGCCTGGGTTCGAATCCTGGCGAGAACATCAGAAAAAAATTTCTAATGCATTTGTGAGGAACAGTGTCATTTGAAACAAGTAAAAGCGTGCTAAGTTCGACCAGGTCGAAGTTCATATACCCTCCACCATGGTTCGCGTTTGTCGAGCTCTTGCCACGGCATCTCTTTTTAGGCAAACAAAGGATAAAAGAAAATAATTGCTATGTTATTTGAACAATATCAAGTTATGGCTCATTTCGGACCATAATTGAATTGAAAATTGGAGACCATAGTAGAAGTCATTGCGTACAATTTCAGCCAAATCTAGTAAGATTTGGGCAATTTAGGGGCTGAAGAACTAAAATAGGGAGATCGGTTTATAAGGGAGGCTGTATTAGGCTATAAACCGATTCATACCACATTCGACACGTATGTTAAAGGTCATGGGAGAAGCCGTTGTACAAAATTTAAGCCAAATCGGATAATACTTACGCTCTTTAGAGGCTGAAAAAGTCAAGATCCGATACCGGTTTATTAGGCAGCTATATAAGGTTATGGACCGATTTGAACTACTCATAGCACAGTTGTTGGAAGTCATAACAAATCATGTCATGCAAAATTTCATCCAAATCGTATAATAATTGCGCCCTCTAGTGGCTCAAGAGACAAGACCCCAGCTCGGTTTATATGGCAGCTATACCAGTATATGAACCGACTTGAACCATAATTAGCACATCTGTTGAAAGTCATAACAAAACAACTTATGCAAAATTTCAGCCACATCGGATAATAATTGCGCCCTCTTGTGGCTCAAAAACTCAAGACCCCAGAACCGATTTGAACTATTCTTAACACAGTTGTTGGAAGTCATAGCAAATTACGTCGTGCAAAATTTCAGCCAAATCGGATAAGAATTGTGCCCTCTAGTGGCTCAAGTAGTCAAGATCCAAGATCGGTTTATATGTCAGCTATATTAAAACGTGAACCGATATGGCCCATTTACAATCCCAACCGATCTACACTAATAAGAAGTATTTGTGCAAAAAAGCGGCTAGCTTTACTCCTTCGAAAGTTAGCGTGTTTTTCGACAGACAGACGGACGGGCATGGCTAGATCGACATAAAATGTCATGATCAAGAATATTTATACTTTATGGGATCTTAGACGAATATTTCGGGGAGTTACAAACAGAATGACGAAATTCGTATACCTAAAAAAAAAAAATGGCATGGCTGTCATGCAAAAACTTCTCCCCAAAGAAGTATCGCACTGCGGCATGCCGATCAGGCTCGGCTATAAAAAGGGCCTCCTTTTAAAACCTTAAAGCTTGAATCGGACTGCACTCATTGACATGTGAGAAGTTTGCCCCTGTTATTTAATGGAATGTTCTTTGGCAAATTTGCATTTGAATTAAAATTGCATTATTTAAAATTGCATCGGTTTATATGGAAGCTATACCAGGTTTTAGACCCATTGGTACTTTACTTAGTACAGTTGTTGAAAGTCATAACAGAACACTATATGCAAAATTTCAGCCAAATCGGGCAAAAATTCAAATAAGGATATCGGTTCATATGGGATTTATATAAGCTTATGAACTGATTTGAACCGTACTTGGCACAGTTGTTGAAAGTCATAACAGAACACTAAGTGCAAAATTTTAGCTAAATCGATCAAAAAATGTGGCTTCCAGGGTCTCGCGAAGACAAATCGGGAGATCGGTTTATAAGGGAGCAATACCAGGTTATAAACAGATTTGAACCGTACTGGGCACAGTTGTTGGAAGTCGTAACAGAACACTGCATGAAAAATTTCAGCCAAATCGGACAAAAATTGAGGCTTGTAAGGACTCAAAAGTCGAAATGACAGTTCGGTTCATGTATATGGGGGCTATACCAGGTTATAGACCTATTTGTACTTCACTAAGTACAGTGGTTGAAAGTTAGAAAAGAACACTACATGCAAAAAAATTTCGGTTTCTTGAGCTATAGTCTGATAGATCGGTCTATATCGGTCCAAATCGGTCTATAGTCTGATAGACCGATTTGGACCGTACTTGGCACAGTTGTTGGAAGTCGTAACAGAGCACTATCTGTACAATTTCAACCAAATCGGACAAAAAATGCGGCTTCCAGAGGCTCTAGAAGTAAAATCGGAAGATCGGTTTAAATGGGAGCTATATCCAAATCTGAACCGGTATGCCTCATTTGCAATACCCAACGACCTGCACAATAGTAAGTATCTGTGCAATTCAAAACGCAAACCATTTAAGATATTTTAAAAACTCTATTATCTGTTTGAAGCACAATTAAAGAAATTATGAATGGAGCTCGAATTCGTTCATATGACCACCGCGGGCACGTTTGCATCTATCAATACGTTAGACCCAATTTTCGATGACGCAGCCATCGTTCAATATTGGCTCTGAGCTCTTCCAAAGTCGTCAGCTTGTTGGCACAGACCAATGACTTGATGTAGCCCCAAAGAAAATAGTCTAGAGGTGTCCTATCGCACGAAAGAGGCTGCCAATTGACTGGGCCATTAATTGAGATGATGAGCAACCTACTCTTCCATAAATCGGTTGTAACGTGTGCTGTGTGGCACCGACCTATTGAAACGACTTGTCGTCCAGGTCCATATCTTCTAATTCAGGCCAAAAATAATAATCGAAGAAGCAGTATGGCCCAATAACGCCACCCGCATGCAAACCGCACCAAACAGTTATTTTTTGTGGTTAAAGTGTTGATTCGTGAAGCATATGTTGGAGTTTCACCTAAACAATAGCGCATATTTGGCATTTTTACGAACCCATTAAGCAAAAACAAAAAATGGAGTAAACGCTCTTAAAGTAGCGGTCATCAACTACGAATTTCGGTAGTAATTTTTTATGATTGCAGACGTTGGTCATTCTTGTTCTTTATCATGATGAAAATTTTGAGTTAACTGAATAATTTGAGAGTGGCAGCTCGGTGATAGGTGTAAGAGTGCGTTCACAAAGCTGCCAAGTTTCTATTAGAAAACCCTTTATTTGGGATATTGTCAATCCAGTAAATATTCAAAGAAAAAAATTTGTTATTTATGTATATTGTAAAAGGAGGCCCAGCGGAGCGGTCCCGGTTCACCTAGTTGTTCTCATATAAAACAATTTACTGATATGCCTTCCTGAACATATAAATAGCAAATTTCTTTTCCGATGTGGTGAAATTTGGCAAGAGACTTTCCATTAGCTATTCTTATCTCTTTTTATACCCTTTTAGCTTCTGCCCTTGAAAAAAATCAATTCAAAAACTTGACAAATAGGTTTCATGGTGGAGAGTTTATATAAAATTAGGCTCGGCCGAACATTGGAAGAGTAAATGTGAGTTGACATTGCTCAAGAATTTTAACTTATTTATATATTTCCATCTTATAAGTTATGACTTGTATACAAATTAACGTTTACTATTGAAGTATTGAAATTAAGTTAAAAATTACCGCTTGTAAGTCATGAATGGGAGGATGTGTGCGATTGGCTGAATACAGGACTTAAACGCCCTGTTAACTTTCCAACTATGTTGCTACTTTCTATTGCTGGTATAGTCCACATATGACACGGGTCGTTGATTTTGTTTTATAGGCTAAAGAATGTTACTATATATCATTAGTTTTATAGCATAAGGTGATTAACGTCGTAACATTTGATGTAAAACAAGTCTCTGATATGATGCTCGTGAGGAGTCGGGGCCAAAGCAGAGCCCAACAAGTGTAACTCCAAGATGGGAGGCCGTAAATCATTTTCTTTTAACATCGTTTTTCGTTAAATAAAATGTTTTTCCTCTTAAAGGCCTTGTAAAACAATAATAATTTCCATAAATTCACTTGATAACGAGCACATGGAAAAAGGCCAGAAGATCAGCGTGTTTTTATTGAGATTCGTTGGACGTTTTTTTTTTTTTACATTTTGACAAATAAATCCGATTTTAAAATGTTATAAATTTATCATCGTGCTCTGAGCAGTCATCCGGACAACATTGGCTTGATCGGTTGCTTCGGTGGTTGGCAGATAAAAAGAATTCATCATCATCTTGTTCCAAAAGTCACATGTTCGAATGACCGATGTCCAACTGTGAAGCGAACCATCAATCTGCATGAGATTACAACATTGCCATCTTTCGGCTTAGGTGATTGTAGATGGATGTATGTGAGATATGGTTAGGGTAACGGTGGTGGTGGAGTTGGCGTTGATAGCGTTGCTTGCTTCATAAAACCATGCTCGAGTTGGCTACAAACATTGTTTTGCTTGTAAATACCCGTGGTCAGTCATTATGATGCGCCTTTCTCTCTTCCAGAATCATCATCACAGTTATGGCGAAGCGTTGACATGACAACTTAAGATCACTCACACACACACACGCACACATGCCTGGGCGCATGCGAGCAGCTTGGAGGAAACCCACCTCAATTGTTTAGGCTTTTCTTTATTTCCCTTTTCAAAAGAGTAAACTCAAAATTTACTTTACGATCAGCCATTCAGCCATGGTTATAAAAAAAATGCCATTAAACACAATGTTTAATCACGTTTTTTATGTACCATCCATAATTTCTGAAAAAGAACAACAGCAAGAAACAAAAAATATCAATCTATGTTTCCCCTCTCTTGGACAATAAACACCAAACGACTTACTCGACTCGTAGCTTCAACTTCAGCTTCATCATCGTCATCATCAACGCCAACACCAACGTCTGAATGTCTGAATAATCAGTGATCAGTATTGAAAGGAAAGGGCATGGCTGCCAGATTGGAAACTATTTTTAGCTAGCATTTGGGAATGAAATATCATGTTTTAAACTTCCACAAGGATGTCAAAGGAATTTATTTGAATTACAATACATGCTACTATTAAATGTTTTTATTGTGCTAACTATTTTTTTTGTTTATCATATATATATCTTAAAAATACTAATTTACTAAAGTTTACAAACTTTTTACATACTCTTCAACATAAACTTCCACTATTCGTCAGTCAGTCTGAAGGGAAGCACAATACGATTAGACGCTTACGAGCTGCAAATAGTGTTCTGTTATAATATCGAATGCCCATGGCAGGTACGTTCCGAATCGGTCAAGACATACATAGTTTCAGATGAACATTCCATTCGGGAGCATGGGGCTACTTCTCTCACATCAAAGAGTGCAGTCCTATTCAAGTTATAGCTCTTTGATATGGGACCTCCTTTTTATGGCGAGTCAGAACGGTGTGACGCTTACCGATACCACTTGTTAGAGAAGTGGATGGATCATAAAAAATGTCGCCACCATTTGTAAGGGGATAACCACCGCCGAAAAAGTTTTTCTGATGTTCATTACGGGATTTGAACCCAGGCATTGGCGTCATGCTAACGCCGCGGTGACCTAAGTGTGAAGTAACCTGATATTGGTTTCCTTAGAAACTGTAAATCTCTGAACCATTGCATTTCCGTTTTGTCATAACTTCCAATGTGTACATGAAGTATTGTCGACTCGTCCCCAAACTCGATATACCTAAAACCCATCTGAACTAACTGAAACTTCGCATTTTTAATATTTTGGGCATTTTGGCGATTTTTTAATCCTGTTTTTGGGATTCAGTAATAAACGGTAGGAATTCCTTAAATCCAGTCATTGTTTTCACACCATTAGCAAGTTAAACAATGGTCAAAGGAGAAAAGCAATTGAAAAAGAAAGCAAAAAGCGGGTGTTCAAAAACAATTGACCTAAAGCCTTTTACGCCTCAACAATGGAAATATTTCTCGATCAGCATTGGTAATAGATTAGCTTGAACACATGTAAAAAGGGCAACAATTTGTTGTTTTCAAAATAATATTAACTTGGAAATCGTGTTGAAGTCGACCAGATTGTCACTGATTGATTGGCCTCTTTCAAAGTAACAACAAATACCAACATGTTGCACGAGTATTTGCTTTAGAAATCATTGAAGAAAACTATCAATGGCAATACACTTGCAGATAAAAGTATTGGTATAGCAAATGTGAAAATAATACTTTATTAATAGCTGATGGCCACAGAAGCCATTTCTATATTTCATATACGGTATGTATATGAGTATGTATTAAATAAATAGATAAATAAGCAAATATTCCTGTTCTTTAAATACTGAAGAGGTGAGAAGAAACTGCAGACTTGCACACGCTCGTATGAGAAAACATTTTCAATTTTCAATGGATAGTTGCATAAGGCTAATATTATGTTTCTTTGTGTTTTAACAACAAAAAGATAGTTTCATATTATAAGTTTATATGAGAGCTATATCAGGTTATGAACCAATTCGGACTATACTTGGCACAGTTGTTGAAAGTCATAACAAAACACCTCATACAAAATTTTAGCCAAATCGGATAAGAATTGCTCCGTCTAGAGGCTCAAGATGTCACAATCTTATGCGGTTTATATGGCAGCTACACTCATAGAAAAAGTTTGCTAAAAATAGCAAACACTGTCTGCTGAATATTAGTAATTAATTTTGCTGCTATTATAGCAGTAGTTCTGCAATTTCAGAGCACCAGACTTACTGCTGAAAAGTTTGTTGTTTGCTGAAAATGACTGCTGCTTAATTATGAGGGGGAAGTAAGAAGAAAAAATAAATTACAAATGTAAATGTATGTCTCAGTGGATGTTTACAATCACCACCGAATGTATACTTTCCATAATCTTTTTTCTTTAAATTTAGATACAAAAGGTCATGACAGTCATGTGCACATTAGTAGATCAATGACAAAAAATGTGACCGAGCTCAGCCATATTTCGAAATGTATACCAATGGATGGATCAGGTAGCTTCTTTACAAATTAAAATCTTCTCTTCCAACAAAATTTCTGAAAAAATTCCAATAAAAAATGCCTACAGTAATCAAAACAAGCAGATTTTTGCACTTAAAACAACAGATTTTGTTTGCTCATTTAGCTGACCGAAATGTTTGCTAGTAAAGCAGCAGTATGTTTGCTGAAACAGCAGTGCTTTGCCATTTTCAGCAGACAAAAACTGCTGGTTTAGCAAAAATTTTTGCCGTATTGAATAACAAATTTGCTTGAGTGTATATCAAGTTATGAACCGATTTTGATCATACTTAAGGCATGTAGATGTCTTATGACATGTCACTTTTTGTATTCACATAAAAGTGATTTTCATATGATAATTTCGTTTGTATCACACGATATGTACAACTCAACTTGTGCTAAATTTGACATATCATAAGACAACTACATGACGTGTAACAGAGCCTTTAGCACAGTTGTTGAAAATCATAGCAAAACATCTCATACATAATTTTAGCCAAATTGCGATCTCCAGAAGCTCAAGGAGTTAAGATCCCAGATCGTTTTATATGGCAGATATATCAAAACATGAACCGATTTGGCCCATTTACAATCCCAACTGACCAACACTATTGGAAAGTATTTGTGCACAATTTCAGGACCCTAGCTTTACCCCTTCGAAAATTAGACAGACAGACGCATAAACGATCAGACGGATTGACATGGCTAGATCGACTTTAAATCTAATGGAGATCAAGAATATATACACTTTATGGGGTTTTAGGCCAATATTTCGATGTCTTACAAACGGAATGGCGATGTTAGTATATTCCCATCCTATGGTGGAGGATATAAAAATTGTGTTTCCCCTTCGTCGTCGTACTGAAACAAAAATATTTGCCCAACAGTGTAGTCTTTGTATACCAACATTACAAATGCTCGATGAAGGTTGTACAGGGTTGAGTCGTGTATCTTGACGATTACATCTTAACACGGTTGACTCTATGAGCCATTTTGGTTAATAACAAAACGAAATTCCACAACAGCACACTTTTGAGTGACAGTGACAAAAAGCTGAATATGTTCGATGATTGATTCCAAGATAAACGGAATGGATTTCCTAGAAAAGGGGCAAGTTTTCAAATCTCCTACAGAAGAGTGCTGCCTACGAGAAAAAAAACTTGGCAATATTTTGTCAAATCAATAATGTTAACCAAATGAATTTTTTATAGGTCTATTTTCACATAGAAATAAAAAAAAAAACATTTGAATATTTTTACTTCTGTATATCAGGATTAGTAGTAGTAGAACAAGCAGAAACATATTAAATTCTGTCGATCCGAATTTCCATACCAACATCCACTTAAGGAGCAAGTTGAATCGTGTTGGAAACTCATATCAAACGTCAGCTAAATAAAAAGAATTATGCATATGCATTTTAATATAAAGCTAAATAAGGGGCTATGAACAGGTCTAATACCACCAAGTGTTCCAAATTTCAGGCAACTTTATCAGAATATGGTTTGATATGAACTATATTCCACCAGGCGCCTAATGCAAACCACATTTCCGAATTCCAACGATTTCGGATTTGTTATGCGCGTCTTGTTGGCTCAAGACCCAAAATGGGGAGATCGACCATATGGTAGCTGTATCTAAAAGTGGTCCGATATTGACCATTTTTGGTTTGTATGTCGACAAGCGGAAATTACTAATCTGAAAATTAGCGAAGTCGGGAAATGAATTTGGCTTTTAGCCGGTTTATTGCGCCCGTTCTACAACTTAATCTGCTTATGGATAGAAGGGGATGTGGGCAAAATGTCAACTCAATGTCTTCATTTTGAAAGGCTCTACCCTAGCCACCGTCCTCTGGTGGTGGGTAATAAATTGTTAATTTTTCTAAATTGGTTCCGACCTTCAGAGGTGAATTTACCACTTTATAGAGTCTTAGAGCTGTATGTAGGGGTAAGTTATACACGGAATGGAAACGTCCATTTACCTATCGTCCTATGGCGGATGAAAACATATTATGAACGGTCTTTTTTCTAAACCCATCTCTCTCACAAAGGAATAACAATTTCATATCGTGTGAATAGCCAATTCCAGTGAAGAGATGTTTGCTGTTATATTGAAACTCCTTTTGTCACGCACTTTTAATAAAATTTTAATATAAATTACTATAAAATGACTAAGCGTATTGCCAAGCTGTCAAAATTTTAGTGCGAATTTATTTCAAGTGAAAACATGCCATTTTTAGCTGAGAAAACGCCTAAAGCGAAGAACAACAAAAATAAAACAAAAACTGGTCATTATTTAAAGCAACGACTCTGTTTTAAGGTGATTCTACACCTGGTGAAGGCAAAAAAAAAAAAAAAAACCAGGACTGCAGTGCAGTGGTTTTGGTTTGGCCTCAGTCCACAAATTTTGTCAACATGAGGTCCTCCATAAGTCACACAGTCGAATGTGCCTGTAATGCACCCTATGGGGAACTTTGACCAAAGGCGTATTGTGGTCATACCAGCAGCCTTTGTCTGGTGCATTGACAACATTGTGCGACGCCGCATTGTCTCCCATTGTTCGAGATGTCCATAAAGGATAGAGGCCTTACTCCTACAACACTTGCGCTGGTGTGTGTGTACGAGTGAGTAAGGGAGTGTTGTTGTAGGCTGACAACTGCAACAGCCTGGCCTATTGTCCTCCCAAAATATTTGTAAATATTTTGTTAGGTTTTGTTTGCTTAATGCTCAGGGAACCATTGTTTCCTGTTTCCCAAACCATAAAGTGTTTGAATTAATGCCGCCAATTTCTGCATAAGTACAGCATAGACACACTGACTGACCACAGGAGAGGTGGGACAATCTCAACATAAAGTGATAGAAATTATGCTTCCTCATCATAGTTTTAACACTTCGGGGGTTTGGCACACATATGCTTAAGTCTCATAAATTCCAGCAAACAATTCTGCATTAGCAGCCTCATATGGAGTGGTCGATGGTCTTTGTTCGCAGGTTGGCCGTATTTGTATTCAATGTCTTTCAAGTCAATGAACATCTCTAGAGACCACTTTGTGGGGGAAAATCTACGATGGTGCCGCATTCGAGTTTGATGCCGCCGCTAAATTGCAGGAATTAACGGTTTAGGTTAACCATAATATATGGAATTGGCCAATACGAACCGTTAGAAACAAACCAAATCTCTCGAGAAAATTAGCCACAACGTCTTGGCTACTGGTTTTCTTTTGCCATAGAAGAATGAGCGGTGAAATAAAAGGCAGACACAAAAATCCCTACAAACAAGTACAATACATACACGTACAGTGAAACTTCCTTCCTCCGTGAGAGACTGGGATGCTAAAACTGTCCAAAAGGAATATTCATTGATGCAGCACAGTTATTTACATACAATATGTTGAATGCTCGTACACCATAAAGTGGTAGATGATTTGAATAGATGAAATTTTTAAATAAAAATCCATTTTCCAAGTGGCTAAATTAAAGCCGATTAATAAGATGTACTGGGTTCAGATATAGATAGGGCGGTACATAAACTAAAGATTCCTTTTTGCATCCCTTGTTATGTCAAACGAAGAGAATTATTTATTCCGAAAATTTCAGTTACCGCTGGAAGAGTTACGCCAATATGTTTGGCGTTTAGACTTTGTGAAATCTTTTATTGAGGAATGAGTTGAACTATATATACAACTATCAGAAAATTAATGTGCCTCATTGATAGATATTATTACTAATTGGGAGAAGTAATACAATAAGACCAACAACAATACTATTGTGTGTTTACGGAATTAGGTCTAAATAGCCGCCTTTTTGCTAAAGAATTGGTGAGGAATTTAAACTGAAGGTGATACGCTGATGAGGCAATTCCACGATACACTGAACAAATTTTTGCCCTAACTTTTAAGATTAGAGCCAAACTTTCCAACTTTTTAGGCAAACATTTCCTTTGGTGGAAGTTGTTTTCTTTATATTAAGGATTTTTATACCCACCACCATAGGATGGGGGTATACTAATCTAGTCATTCCGTTTGTAACACCTCGAAATATTGATCTAGGAACCCATAAAGTCAATATGTTCTTGATTGTCTCGAAATTCTGATTCGAACTAGCCATGTCCGTTCGTCCAAACGGTCAAACGCGTAGAGCTAGCCGCTTTGAATTTTGCACAGAAACTTTATGTTTATATAGGTCATTGGGGATTGCAAATGGGCTATATCGGTTCAAATTTGGATATAGCTACCATATAAACCGATCTCCCGATTTGACTTCCTGAGACCCTGGAAGCCGCAATTTTTGTCCGATTTGGCTGAAATTTTGTTCTACTTCGACTTCCAACATCTGTGCCAAGCATAGTTTAAGTCTGTGTGTAAGCTGATATAGATCGCATATAAACCGATCTCCCGATTTGACTTCTTGAGACACTGGAAGTCGCAATTTTCATCCGATTTGGCTGAAATTGTGTACATGGGGTTCTGTTATGACTCCCAACAACTGTGCAAAGTACAGTTCAAATCGGTCAAGAATATAATATAGCTCCCATATAAACCGCTCTCCCGATTTGACTTCTTGAACCCTTACAAGCCGCGATTTTTTTCCGATTTGGCTGAAATTTTGCATATAGTGATCTGTTATGACTCTCAACAACTGCGCCAAGTACGGTCCAATTCGGTCTATAACTAGATATAGCTCCCATATTTTACAGAATCCATGGTGGTGGGTTCCCAAGATTCGACCCGGCAGAACTTAGCAAGCTTTTACTTGTTTATTTAAATGGTAGGTTAATGGTGCTTAACTTTGCGTCTTGTTGTTAAAAACAAAAATCTAAAGGTCAAAATATCGTTGAAAGTTAGGATGTTGACTTTAGGACTAGACATCACTGTACCTTAGTTAAAGACGCAAAATAGCCTTACAAATAGGAGAGTATTCAAACGTTAATTTTTTATAACCCAACATCATAGGATGGCGGTATACTTACATCATCATTCCGTTTGTAACACATCGAAACTTTGGTCTAAGACCCCATAAGGTATATGTATTCTTGATCGTCATAACATTTTATGTCGATCTAGCCGTCCGTCCATCTGTGGAAAGCACGCTTAATATCGAAGGAGTAAAGCTAGGCTCTTGAAATTTTGCATAAATACTTCCTATTAGTGTAGGTCGGTTGGGATGTTAAATAGGTCATATCGGACTATATTTAGACATAGCTCCTATTTAAACCGATCTTCCCATTTAAGCGATTTTCTGATTCGGCTGAAATATACAAAGTGACTTCCTCTATTGGCTCCAACATACGCGATATCTACTATGGTCTCCAACATGCAAGCCAAGTATGGCCTGAATTGATTCATATTCTGATAAAGCTTCAGTAGTAGTCTGATAAAGCTGGGTAGTCTGTGGATTCGCTAGTTTATGGATAAACAAAACGCTCTTCTCGCTCAATGCTTTGTACTTTAACGTTGGCAGCACTGCCACACATCCGAAATAATCAAATATCAAAAAAAACAAAATAAGTCATTTTATATTTAAATAAATGTTTATCGGAGTTCATAAATGTGTTTTTATTAAAATACTTAGCAATTTTGCCATACCAGAACGTTTAACCATTGAATAAATATGTTGCGTTCTTTCCCTTCTCGTTTTGTCATTGCTAAAATCCTACGAATAAGAAAAATCTTAAATTTCCGATCAACTTTTTTTTTGTTTAGGCATGATAACACAGGGTAGCTGCGACGAAGTGTCTATTGAAACTACCAAATATTTGTTTTCCCACATTGTTTTCCCCAAAATGTGTTCGCGATACGAATCGTATTTTTTTTCGCCAGCCTCGATGACGATTGGGAGCGGTCATCGCAGTCACAGCTGCCCGTACCGTCACTTGCGATAGAAAATTTCTTGGGGTGCCGCTCCTTGGCCTAAATTCTCGTACGGGGATCAGTTAAGTTAATACTATTATATTAGGAGTTTAAAACTTTTTTATTAAATTGATTGTAACTCAAGCTCTTACCTTGAGTTTTAATCAAAACATGAGATCTACCTACTCCAGCCGAAAAGTAACAAGTAAAAGCGTGCTAAGTTCGGCTGAATCTTATATACCCTCCACCATAAATCGCATTTGTCGAGTTCTTTTCCCGGCTCTGCTATTAGAGCGATATCAAGATATGGTCCGGGTCGGACCACAATTAAATTATATGTTGATGACCTGTGTAAAATGTCAGCCAATTCGAATAAGAATTGCGATCTTTGGGGGTTCAAAAAGTAAAATAGAGAGATCGATTTATATGAGAGCTGTATCGGGCTATAGACCGATTCAGACCATAATAAACACGTGTGTTGATGGTTATGAGAGGATCCGCCGTACAAAATTTCAGACAAATCAGATAGTAATTGCGACCTCCAGAGGCTCAAGAAGTCAGGATCCCAGATCGGCAGCTATATCAGGTTATGAACCGATTTTAAACCTTATTTGGCACTGTTGTTTAAAGTAAGAATAAAATACGTTATGCAAAACTTCAGCCATATAGGATAGGAATTGCGTCCTCTAGAAGCTGAAAAAGTCCCCAGATCGGTTTATATGACAGCTATATAAGGTTATGGACCGATTTAAACCATACTTGGCAGAGTTGTTGGATATCATAAGAAAATACTTCGTGCAACATTTTATTCCAATCGGATAAGAATTGCGCCCCCCAGTGGCTCAAGAAGTCAAGATTCAGATCGGTTTATATGGCAGCTATATCAGGTTATTGACAGAAACTAATTTAGCAGTTATTGGAAGTCATAGCAAAACACGTCGTTCAAAATTTCGTTCCAATCGGATAAGAATTGCGCCCTCTAGAGGCTCAAGAAATTAAGATCCAAGATCGGTTTATATGGCAGCTATATCAGGTTATGGACCGATTTGAACCATACATGGCGCAGTTTTGGATTTCATAACAAAACACGTCGTGAAAAATTTCATTCCAATAGGATAAGAATTGCGCCCTCTAGAGGCTCAAGAAATCAAGACCCAAGATCGGTTTATATGGCAGCTATATCAAAACATAGACCGATATGGCCCATTTAAAATCCCAACCGACCTACACTAATAAGAAGTATTTGTGCAAAACTTCAAGCGGCTAGCTTTACTCCTTCGAAACTTAGCGTGCTTTCGACAAACAGACAGGGCTAGATCGACATAAAATGTCACGACGATCAAGAATATATATATTTAAGGGGTCTCAGACGAATATTTCGAGTAGTTACAAACAGAATGACGAAATTAGTACACCCCCATCCTATGGTGGAGGGTATACAAAAAGTGTTCACCTGCGAAAAGGACATCATGCCCATAAGAGATGTTCATTTCTGAAAATTGGGTATCTTGACAAATGATAATCGCACTTTGCCTTCGTAGTCACCTCCACTTAGTTCACATTATCTCTGTAAATGGTTCTGCATCAGAGAGCAGTCTATGATTTTTTGTCTGTATGTGTGGGAACAATTAAAGGAAAGCTGATTTTAATTTTGGAAATTTATCTCAACTGTCAAATAACTAAAAGTTTTGAAAATGTCAACTACACTACATAAATAATTGTACATAATTGTCGTAGTTAAATACCGCGTTAAACATAATTGTGCCTCAAGCAAATGTTGACTGAAAATCATTTTTTCAAAATGGCTTCAACTTTGTGCGCAGCGTACAACCATTTTCCATTTGCATCACTTTGGGGTCGTCAGACAGTTCCCAGGCATTGTTGTTGTCATCACCGTCGTCAAATCTGATGGAAACACTTACTACCTACCCACTGCAAACGTATAGACATACAAATGTTTAAAATTTGGCAGGTTTCACCCCCGATTTCCATCAAGATTAGTGCCAACGAAAAACGGTGAAATAGTTTCAAAACTACGGGGTACTCCGCACAAAACAATCGTCAAAAGCATATTCGTGCAATTAACATAATGATGGGTTTTTAACTTTGCAGTTGTTCGTTTTCCAAAACGGCTGTGTGTTTTGGAGATTTTAATCTTTTCCTTCATAATATTATTAACCGCCACAAACTCTCACCACGAAAGCGTCAAAAAATATGTACGAGTATGCGCTAAGGGAATTTAAACGAAGCAGATCAAATGCTCCAACAATGATAACAACACTTTTTGGACACTTTTTGTACGATTAGCCACTTGGCAGAGTGAATGGCTTAAAGAAAAGTTGGCAGTTGGAAAATTGCTTTTAATGATGTCAGCAAGTTAATGGTGGGCGGGCTAAAGGATCAGTACCAAGTAGATATTATCCACATGGAAGCAACTTGAACTCGAAATTGCTACGAACCCCTGACCATGTTACTATCGCCAGTGATAGTCTGTCAGCAGACATGCATCAATTTACCCCTCATAAGATGTCTTCATTTAATTTACTAACACCCAAACAGTTGTTGGTCTGGATAACAGATTACTTGAGATAAGTTTGAAAACATAAGAGATTGCAAATAGAATGACTTATAGAAGGTTCCCGTGTACAAGCTGACACACTCACACAATCCTTATTTATTGACTAGATGCAAGTTAACGGGACAGGACATAAAAATTTGGTCTTCGATGATAATGATGTTACTGAATTTGTGTCTTTGGGGAAGTTTTGTAAAAAAAAATACCTGTACGCAGGTCAATGGTTTTTCCCGTTTTTCATGCAGTTCAAACATAATTCATCCCATCATTCACCATTAAATTATGACCCCCTTGTGGTCAGCTAATATTTACAATGTACTCTAAATTAGTTTTCTTGTCAATGAACCAATTCTTTTTCAATATATACTTTGGAATTTATAAAAAACAACTAAGAAAAAACACTTTAGATTTACCTTATACGAGTGGTATGGCTGCCTTTGTATGCCCCATCACCCCAACATCTCGTCATCGTCCCCTTGGTGTGCTGCTTTTGTGGTGAGACATTAACTCAATCACACCGCCTCGAGATCAAAGAAAAGCTATCTGCGCCAATTTTCAATTTAGCCGCCGACAAGTTGGCGATGGTGTGTGTGTGTGTTGCTAAAATTTAATTAAAATTCAATTAAATCTTCGCTTCTCTTAGCCAGAACAAAGAGATTTTTATGCCTGATAGTTAAAGCACCAGAGCGAGTAATAATAACAACTAATGGCAATTTTATGCGAATTCTGTTAAATTATAGAATTTTTTGTTTGATTCTCGAGCTGCTTATCGGCAATACACAAAACTAAAACTGAGCAAGTCCATAAAAAAGAAGAAAATTTATGAAAAGCACTTGCGAAAAATTGTAGCTTTCGTCACTTGATCAAATAGAACAAGTGTATGGACTGAACAATAGACTGGCTGACGAAATATTGAAATTTTTTTCAACTGTTATGAGATTTTCTTTTAATACTGGGATTTTGACTTAAGCTTATTGAAATTTTCGTTCTGACCTTTTCCAAGAGCGCATACTTTTTATTGGGACGGGTTTTGATCCTGTCTGTTACGCAAATGATGTTGTCATACTTCTCAGGGGTCCGAAAGGCTGTTGGCATACGATTTGTCTAGACTCGGTGGTTTGAATGTAAATTCAGTGATCTTGGATAGGAAATTTAACTGGTATCACATCCAGGTTCACAATCTTGACGACTGTGTAAATGGGCTGTAGGGAAGAAATGGGTCCTTAATGGGGGAATAGTCCACAGGCTCTATCTGGAGCTACTAATATTGACTTACACCTTACGTAAGGACAATACAACAGGTTTAGAGAACATTAAGACACTGGAGACTATTCTATATATATTTCTCATACCCACTGCGGCTATGAGACTTAAAGCGATGGGAGAGTAGATAGAGGATAGGAGCAAGTCACGCCATCGTGGTATAATCGAGGCAACGATAGGAAATTTGAAAGAAATGGAGAAGGTTTCGAATTGAATACCTAAGATGACACTTGAGGTCGAATGCAGGGCTCTGCTGCTAGCGGCACAGCCTTGGATTGATGGAACTCTCATATTGTCATCTGAAAGTTCATGCTACAAGGATGGATCAAAGCTGGAGGACAGAGTAGGTTTGAGGATCTAAGGAATGAGTTCAGTTCCCGACCACCAGGCCATCCCCACAAAAAATCCCGTTGAGTTCCACAATATCTCTCCGGGTTTGGAGGATATTCGACTTGTAATTTTTGTTTTTTTTTTTTTTTTTGAATTTTGGCCGTGACCGCCTTCATAGTTTTCTATAAAACCCAGAATGGTTAGATCAGGAACAGTTTTTGAACGTGAGAAGGAAATTAACCCCTTCTCTGAGGATGGCACGATATGCCTAGTTTAGATGACGGGTTATAAACGAGCAAGGGATACGAAAGGGCAGACGAATTTGTCGTAAGACCAGAGGACGGCCATCAATAAATTTGGTAAATATGAATTGAATATGGCAAAATTTGTTATAAGAGAATTCCATAACGCAAATTTCAGAAAAGCGTTTAAAAAATACCACATTACTCCACCATTACTTAAAATCTGAACCGATTTCTTACTGTTTTGTTACGCTTCGTCTCTAGGCCAAAAAAATGCCTATGCGAAATTTATGAAAATTGCGATCTGTACAGTTATCACAATTACCTTGGATGGAAAGACGAACATATGTAGCTATTTCTTATCAGAAAGCAGTTCTGAGTTGATCCATATTCTTATCAATAGGTCTATTTCTCTTCAAACAAATGCGCTAAGTTATATATCTATACCACAGTAGTGGTAACAATACTGACTGGCCAATCATTTCTTATTGAAAACAAGTAAAAGCGTGCTAAGTTCGGCCGGGCCGAATCTTATATACCCTCCACCATGGAGCGCAGTTGTCGAGTTCTTTTCCCGACATCTCTTCTTAGGCAAAAAGTGATATAAGAAAAGATTTGCTCTGCTATTAGAGCGATATCAAGATATGGTCCGGTTTGGACCACAATTAAATTATATGTTGGAGGCCTGTGTAAAATGTCAGCCAATTCGAGTAAGAATTGCGCCCTTTGGGGGCTCAAGAAGTAAAATAGAGAGATCGATTTATATGGGAGCTGTATGGGGCTATAAACAGATTTAGACCATAATCAACACGTATGTTGATGGTCAAGAGAGGATCCATCGTACAAAATTTCAGGCAAATCGGATAATAATTGCGACTTCAAGAGGCTCAAGAAGTCAAGATCCCAGATCGGTTTACATGGCAGCTATATCAGGTTATGAACCGATTTAAACCATATTTGACACAGTGGTTGAAAGAAAAAATAAAAAATAAAAAAGTCATGCAAAATTTCAGCCAAATCAGGTAGGAATTGCGTCCTCTAGAAGCTCAAGAAGTCAAGTCCCCAAATCTGTTTATATGACAGCTATATCAGTTTATGAGCCGATTTGAACCATTTTTGGCACACTTGTTGGATATCATAAAAAAAACATGTCGTGCAAAATTTCATTCCAATCTGATAAGAATTGCGCACTTTAGAGGCTTAAGAAGTCAAGACCCAAGAGCGGTTTATATGGCAGCTATATCAGGTTATGGACCGATTAGGACCATACTTGGCACAGTTATTGAATATCATAACAAAACACGTCGTGCAAGATTTCATTCCAATCGGATAAGAATTGCGCACTCTAGAGGCTCAAAAATTCAAGACCCAAGATCGGTTTATATGCCAGCTATATCAGATTATGGACCGATTTGAACCATATTTAGCACAGTTGTTGGATATCATAACAAAACACGTCGTGCCAAAATTCATTCAAATCGGATAAGAATTGGGCACTCTAGAGGCTCAAGAAGTCAAGACCCAAGATCGGTTTATATGGCAGCTATATCAGATTATGAACCGATTTGAACCATACTTGGCACAGTTGTTGGACATCATAACAAAACACGTCGTGCAAAATTTCATTCAAATCGGATAAGAATTGCGCACTCTAGAGGCTCAAGAAGTCAAGACCCAAGATCGGTTTATATGGCAGCTATATCAGATTATGAACCGATTTCAACCATACTTGGCACAGTTGTTGGATGTCATAACAAAACACGTCGTGCAAAATTTCGTGCCAATCGGATAAGAATTGCGCACTCTAGAGGTTCAAGAAGTCAAGACCCAAGATCGGTTTATATGGCAGCTATATCAAAACATGGACCGATATGGCCCATTTACAATACCAACCGACCTACACTAATAAGAAGTATTTGTGCAAAATTTCAAGCGGCTAGCTTTACTCCTTCGGAAGTTAGCGTGCTTTCGACAGACAGACGGACGGACGGACGGACGGACGGACAGACGGACGGACATGGCTAGATCGACATAAAATTTCACGACGATCAAGAATATATATACTTTATGGGGTCTCAGACGAATATTTCGAGTAGTTACAAACAGAATGACGAAATTAGTATACCCCCCATCTTATGGTGGAGGGTATAAAAAGAGGAATGAGATGTTTGAGTGTACGCCTATGTACGCTCACGCACCTTTGACTCTCTGTCTTTGCTGTAAACACAAATATTTTTGACTTAAAATATTTTTTAATTTCCGCGTAACGGAACAAGGTTTTGCAATAAACGTGTGACAAGAATAATCTATTATTGAGTGAGCTGGATATCATTACGGCGTCACATAGGACTACGGACGCACATATGCAGCAAGTGAGAGCATGTGGGGAAGACGATGAGACATCGGAAAACTTCCTGTGTAAATGCACGGCTAACATACTCTGGCACTAGAGTGCCGATACATTACCAGACTAGGACCAGCTTCTCAATACTGATGTAAAGATGTTCGTCAGAGAAACAAGACTTTCCTGGAACTTACACCCCTCTGTAGTTGATTGACCAGTTGACCGGAACATGCACTACAGGGATAATTCTTGTTTTGGCCGAACGTTTCGGGTATGGAATCGAATGTCTTACCATCTTTGATTATGACATGAAGAAGTTTAAGATAAACGTCAACAACCACCGCCCCATCTTTCACCCACCTATTTCTTACTTTGAGCACTACAATGTAATGCACTGCATTCAAAGGGGACATCCCCTACATGTTGGTTATAATAAACAAATCACATATCGGTTGTATTTTATGTTGGTGTTGGAGACTACAAATGTACTTCACATACCAAATCGCTTAATATGGCAGACAGAGATTTGTCTAATAAAACCTGTATCTTAATTCACTTCCTTTAGCGTATGTTCTGTCTTGATTGATTTTCACTATGAAAGTAGGTCTAAAAACAGTTTTGAGTACGATATGCTTACATCCCTTATCGTACCCAACTGATGCTAAGTTTTTTCGTTCAAAGTCGAAATACTCTAAATCCAACAAATGGGTCAAATATTCACATATTCCAAAACAATTATGGTCCTATTCTTGGTTTTGTTCTCTAATATCTTTTGTTTATGTGAGCGATTAAATTGTAATAAAATTATTAATTGAGTGGAAGCTAAAAGCATTTTATCATTTGGAGGAGGCAAAGTTTTTCCATCAACGACCAACAGCCAGCCCAACACTCACATGCGGTGCTGGGACGAAGGCATTACTCTCAAAAGTATACCAGAACATTTGCCCCCTTACCTTCGAGACGAGTACTATGCATAAAACAGTGGTTCTTCGGTTGGCCTGCGTACTTAGACAGATATTAAAATTGCTATTATCTAAGAGGAAATGATTGGGAAGGAATGGCGCTTTGGTGGAATGCTGGAGCGGAAAACACGTGTTCCCCACACACCGAAAGGGTTGAAGTGGCACATGCTAAATTTCACTGTGTTGTTGTCGATTATGGTTTTTTAACGAGTTTTCAATTTATTTTCATCTCGAGTGCAGTCGAACAAGTTGAAGATGCAACCACTTGAACAGCTCCGTCGCCGCCACCAACGCTATCGCCGCTGTCAAATATCTTCAAGGCTCACAAAGAATAGAATCGTCCGCCTAGCCACATCATTCAGTTGCAGGGACAAACGACTGAGTTGCACCACATTAAGAACATTTGGGCAATCGAAAAGGCGTCTGGCATTTTGCAGCATTAGAGTGCATCTTAAATGGTCGCCGATATGATAGTGAACCAAAATCAATTTTCAATTTTCAGTTCTCAGTTGGTTTTTGTTCTTCATATTCAAATTGCAGGAATTCGTAACATTTCGTTTTTGTTTTCGAACATAGATAACCTTCTCCTAACATTGCTTAAGACATATGAGAGATGAGGGGATTTGTCTTATTGTGATGCTTTACCCAAAAAAATTATTAACAAAAAGGGATGTAGGTGATACCAATCTCGTCAATCCGATTGTAACCCTTGGCGTAACATGGCTTCGATCGCCTGTCGAAGTTTCAAAACCACAATTTTGGTTACTTTTGCAGTTTTAAAAATCAAGCCAATTTTCCACTGCTTGTTTTTCTTTAGTCTCAATGCTCTCTTCTGCTGGCAGAGACTTTCAACTAAGGTACAACCCCTAGCGATGATGTGGGATACTGACATCCGCCTCTAGCCGACTCTTCTATCTTGGCCACAGTGCACATCGCACTTTGCAACATGCAACAAACAATGAGCAATAAAACATGCAGCAAATCATGTTTATCGCACTGATTTATGGATTTTTAATACGTTGCTTATCGACAACCGGCTTAAATCAATGAATAGCCCGCCGACTGACCACAAAAACAGCATCCCAACATATTCTGGCCCAAATAAAGAGTAAATGGCCAACGAATAACCGTGCACCAGCACCATATTGGCCAATACTGAAACGGAATCGTCGCAACAAACTGGCCATAGCTGAATGTATGAATGAAAATCTGACATCACGACCCAAGTCTTAAGGCTTGAATGGCCGAAGAGAAAAGTTGGCAAATTTGCCAAAGTTTGAATCTCACCGCATGATTAGTTATGAAAAAAGTGATTTCGCCGCTAATACCGCCCTCGAGTCAAAATTAGTGGGGAAAGCAAGCAAGACTTTTTCTCTCAGGCCTCTCATTTTGAATCTCGATTAGTGGCATAGCTGCGAACGCCTTGTGCTTTTGTTGGTTTACTTCATTCATTTTCACTTTATTTTAATGTTTAGCAAATATTGATATTGGCGATAACAGAGCAGAAAGCGATTCTTTTTGGCAGAGTATTAAGTCAAAGTGGCACTTTGCCATTGGTGTATTCACACCTTATAGGCACTAGAAGGGATACATTTGCCCGTTTTCCCTGGTGCTGCAATGCGTGTAGGAGAGTTAAGTATTGCAGATTTTGTTAGAAGAAGATTGATTGAATTTCAAATGTAAGTTAGAGTTTATGCAAAAATTTTTTTTTTAATATATACTTTTTTTTAATTTCATTTACGCCAAAAATTTTAAAAGACAAATTTTATATAAATATTTCAAATTATAAATGAAATTAAAACCTTTCTTCGCAGTCGCATTCATCCACATTATTTTGTGGCACAGAGCATTTGCTTATGATTTACAGAACAAAGTTCCCGAGTTCGAATCTTGGACCAGCAAAACGATTTTAAAAATTATTATTACTTTAAAATTACACCCCACAGGATGGAAAACCATCAGCGGATTCGTGGCGATGCATCTTCATCATCTTCGACATCTTTCGCAATTTGGCCTAGATTGCTTCAGATTTGGATATAGCTGCCATATAGACTGATCTTTTGATTTAAGGTTTTGGGTCCATGAAAGGCGTATTTATTGTCCGATGTCGTCGAAACTTGGGACAGTGAGTTGTGCTAGGGCCTTCGACATCCATCTTCAATTTGGCTCAGATATGTGCTGATCGACCATATAGACTGATCTCTCGAAATTTGGGACAGTGAGTTGGGTTAGACCCTTCGGCTTCTCTTTTCAGCCCGGCTGAACTTATCGCCTTTTTACTTGTTCTTGTTTATATTAAAAACATGACATTATTTCCCATTAGTAATTCATTCGGCAATAAAATTAAAAAACTCTGCACGGACATCGAGGGATCTAATACAATTCACTGTTTAAGACGGTAAAACAGAAATTGGTCTTTTCAGCAGATATATTTAAATAGCGTCCGATTTCCACCTTATTCGGAAAGGATATCTTAGGGTTAAATACAACTCAATGTACCAAACTTCAACGAAATTGGGTATAGAAGAGCCTAACACAGCACACTGTACCAAATTTCAGCGAAATTGGGTAATAATCGCTGCTTTCTTGGATCGAAGAACTTTAATCGTGAGATTTGTATAAATGGCAGCTGTATCCAAATACAGCCCGATTTTTGTTCAATATGTGGGTCATATTGAACAAGGATGTCGAGAAATCTAACACAAATTACTGTCCCATATTTCAGCGAAACCGGATAATAAATGTGGCTTTAATGGGCCTAAAACCTTGAATCGACAGATCGGTCTATATGGGTGCATATCGAGATATAGTCCCACATAGCCAATCTTCGAACTTAATCTGCCAATGGACAAAAAAAGGATCTGAGCAAAGTTTCAGCTCAATATCTTTATTTTAAAAGATTGTAGCGTGACTGACAGACGGACGGAAATGTTGAGATCTTCTTGGATTTTTACGACTATCAAGAATATAAATACTTTATAGGGTCGGAAATGGATATTCAGGATATTCAGATATGTTCGTTGGTGGTGGGTATCAAAAAATTTAAGACTTTTTAATGGAAAACAAAACTTTCTTTATATGGATAATTGAATTAGGTTCTCTTAGATTATAAAGGCTTGGCATGGATCGTGAAAGTCACATTAGAAGGTACTTTCTAAGTGCTCAAGAAGTCAATCGAGAGATCGTTAAATTCGAAGTGGACTTTTCGGAAAAAATATATAAAATACCTGACTTTGGGGCACTACATCAAGATTAAACGAATGGAATTATATAAAAATGATGTTACAGTTGATTCTATAAAATGTATTTCTTTTGTGAAATCAGTTTTGCATAATTGAAGCGTTGTATAAGCCTCTTCTTAATCAGTGCCAAGTATGTGGCACATAGGTCTCCATAAAGATCGATCTTCTGATGTTACTTCCTTCCAGCCATGTCCACATGGCCATCCAGCCGCTACCTGTCTTTCGAAATCACGATAGCTTTTGAACGAATATCCGCTTAACATTTTACACATTTTCCTTTGATGAAGGTCGTTTGGCATGGCAGATGAGTCATATGGATTTCGTTTTAGATATATATAGCTCGTTCGAATTGACTTTACGGACTTTAATACTAGTCCTATTTGGTTGAAATTGGTATGTGTAGTACTTTTCTGGCATTAAAAGCCCACACTGAATACCACCTAGAGAGGTCCAAAATATAGATAAAGTTCCTTTTTAAACCAATCCCTTGATTTGATTATAAAGGCTGAAATTCGGTATATCAGGTACACTGGTACCCTACACACTCACACCAATCCCCACTAAAATTCAATGATATGACTTCTTGAGCTCTTTGAAGACTGCCATTAATTTGTGTTAATTGATTGCGTTATTTAATTTCTTTAAAATAATGTGAAATTTGGTACATTCCATGGCGGAAGGTACCAACGATTCGGGCCAGCCGGCTTTTTTTCTAATTAGTTCCAATTTTTAGTATTCAGTTTCCCAACTTCTTGCTTAGAGGTCCTGGAAAGCCTACATGGAAGCTAAGCATATTGAATCATGAACCGGTTTGTCTCAATAAAGTTCTCAGCCTATTAACTACAATATATGAACAAGAAATACATGTGCAAAATTTGCATAGCCGTGCTTTACTCGTTTGAAAGTAAGTGTGATTTCCTTAGGCTGACAGACGGAAGGATAGACATGGCTAGAGGTGTAACAAACGAAATGACGAAATACCCCCATCCTATGTAATAGTTAGACCAGTGTTCAAGCAGTCGTTTCTTAGGGCCCCAGCAAACTCTACTAGCGAATTTCAAAACTCCCAGAATATCTAAAATTTCACTTAAGCTTGTTAATCATAATCAAATCATGCATATTCATAGGTTCGAATCCCTTGCTTATTATTATTTGCTTAATATTTTTTAAACGACTATGCTTCTCTCATGTAAAACATCCCCTTGTGCACTTAGGTCCTTTGATGACGATCAACTTTTCTTCGCATAAGAATTGAGGCATTTGCAGCGGGTGCCCATATTCAATATTTGCTAAGAACATGAGGCGTGTGGTGTCATATTTGCGAAGAGATTGAATATATTATTAATTTGTTGTTTTGTGTAACAACTTTGGATAATGTAGCACCTGTGACTGCAGTTCCGCGCTAAGGAGGCGAACAGCCAATAATCGAAATGTTGCCTGATGCGCCATAATCCCACCTCAGTTCGCTGTGATGAGTATAAAAACAAATACTCCGCCAATACGCCATGTCGAAACGGAACAAAACAAAACGAAAAAAAAGAATGAACGACAAGAAAAGAAGAAAAAAATAGCGAAAACTGAAACGATGTAATAAAGTTCGCTTGTCAGTTTAGCAGCCATTTTGCGGTTCACGGCGACATGGCATACAGGGTGAGCCATGGCTGCAGGCCCACCACACGCTAAGGATAATAATGTCCTCCCCCCATTCGGGACGAGTTTGTCCTCGTCTGTTTTAGCTTCAGCTACAGCCTTCGGCTTCATATTAATTTTTTACGAGTCATAAACCTTTTTATAACACTCAATGAACTCTGAATTGTTTGTGGTGACGGTCCTGCCGCCACCGACAGTGGGTGGTAAACGCGGCGGGTGACACTTGACAAGGCGGGTAGGGGCATTTGGGCTTAGTATTCGAAGTTGGGTGGCCATTTTCCACTATGTCCTCATGTACGGCTGATGGGTGTGCAGCGGTTTACAGTGATAAATCTGTTTCAATTTGTTTACTTCCAACAATGGAGATAGATAATAACCTTTATAAGGATATCATACACAAATCGAGGGGAGTTCAGTGTGTTCAGCTGGGGGCAGGGCATATGGTTGAGTGGGTGGTTTGGTGGCAAAGTCTGTGTTATAATATTGCGGCTTATTGCATTATTTAGTGATGAACCCTGTGTTTTTGTTTTTTTCTCTGTTTGCTCATTCCAGCCTTTTTTAAGCGGCCTGCATTTGTTGCTCTATTTCGAAGATATCGCCTTAGTAGTGATGTTGTTGGTTTTTGTGTAATCATTTATTTTTTGTTTTCCTTCGCTTTTTTTTCGACAAATCCACAGGAGACGCAGCTTGTGTAAGTGGTTTAAAGTGGCTTTGGCGCTGATTGAACCCATTAAACGCCCACAGTGTGTTTATAACAATTCGTCGAATCACACTGGTTTTTAGGGTATGAAAAAAAATGAAATAAACGTATAATAAGTTATATGAAAATATAGAAACAAATTTTTAACAAGTGAAAAAGTTTAAAAATGTTTTTAATTTTAACAAATAAAAACGAGCAAGTTCGGTCTGAATTTAATGTATGTTGTTTCACCAAAGGCCACTGTAGCTTAGAGCTTTGTATGTCCGCTGAAAGCTTGGGTTCAAATCCCGGCGAGAACATTAGAAAAAAATTTGAACGGACAGCACTCATTGATGTCACTGTTCTTAATGGAATGTTCAAGGGTAATTTTGCAATTTGTATGCTTCACCAAGAGTTGTGTAAAATTGCAAGACTGCAAATTGCAGATGGGACAATATGAAACGGACAATATAAGTCTCAACAGAAATTCACAGGCAAAAGTTTTGCCAAATCGAATTTGAATTGTATCCTCCATTTGCCTAAGAGGTTAATTTGGCTGCTTCCAGGTGCTCAATAAGTCAAATCGGGAGATCGGTTTATATGGGTACAATATCAGGTTATAGACCGATTTAAACCGTACTTGGCACAGTTGTTGGAAGGCATAACAAAACACTACGTGCAATATTTCAGCCAAATCGGATGAAAACTGAGGCCTCCAGGAGCTCAAGAATTCAAATCGGGAAATCGGTTTATATGGGACCTATATCAGATTCTTGAACGTTTTGGAACGTACTTGGCGCAATTGTTAAAAGTCATAACAGAACCCTATGTGCAAAATTTCAGCCAAACCGGATAAAAAGGATGCGTACAAGACCACCAAAACATGAGATCATTAGTTCAAATCACGCGGCGACAAAATTAAAAAAATTATAAAACTGGATTTTAGAGTAATAGTAGAGTGAGTGACAGAGAAAAAGCCCGAGAGCAAAGCAGTTACAATGAGACAAGCAGCGCGAGCCGAACAAAGAAAACAAAAACACCACCACACCGAAGCTGTGGAGCACAGCACATGTGATGGCTGGTTAAATGGTTTTTTGTCTTGCTTAGGGATATATTGTTGTTGTTGTTATATGTTGTTGTTGTTATGCAAAGAGTGCCTTTCAATAACAAATTTGTGCTTTCGGTAGCTGAGATTCAAAATAAATTGTTGCAGTAAAATTAACAAATTTCGTCGTAGTTTTTTCGGAAAAAGTAGTTGTTTTTCAATATTATTTTTATCTGTGTCGCACACCTCAAGAACAACATTCGCGACCCTATTACCAACACACAGATTGGTATGCTGCAAAGTGTGTACACGTATTTCAAATTCGACCTGATCAGTGTATGAGCCATGGGGATCGCCATTTACCCGATGTCATTTTCAAGACTGCAAGGGGGGAAAAATTGGATATTGTATTCTCAAATAAAAAAAGTGTTAGATTTTTGTGACATTTCAAATAAGTAGGCTCCTGTAGAGCACCTTGTGTTAGATCCCTACATATCCTTGCCGAAAATGGTCTTGATCGATCCCACGATTCAAGGTCATGGTGCATTTACGACCCGATTTCGCAGAAATGTAAGCCGCATTAGTATTCTACATATAATGCCATACAGACAGAAACCTTAAGGTTATATAAATAATGGAATAAACTCGTATTATGTACTTGGGGCCTGGCCAGACGCTGGGGTTCGTTATCAATGCTGTTTTTGCAAAATGCTTGCAATTTAAGAATTTTATTGATTTGACTTAAGATTGAGATATCGGTCTACAAGGCAGCTATATCCAAATCTGGACCGATCTGAGCCAAATTGAAGAAAAATATCAAAGGGCCTAACGGAACTCCCTGTCCCAAATTTCCGCGATATCGGGCCCTTTTATGGGCCCAAAACCTTAAATCGAGAGATCGGTCTATATGGCAGCTATATTCAAATCTGGACCGATCTGTTCCAAATTAAATTAGGATGTCGAAGGACCTAACACAACTCACTGATAAGACTCTAAATCGCCGGATCAGACTATATGACAGCTATATCCAAATCTGGACCGATCTGGGCCAAATTGAAGAAGCATGTCGAAAGGCTGAACGCAACTCACTGTCCCAAATTTCAGAAAAATCGGATAATGAATGTTGCTTTTATGGGGCTAAAACCCTAAATCGGCAGATCGGTCTATATGGGGGCTATATCAAGATATACTCCGATATAGCCCATCTTCGAACTTAACCTGCTTATGGGCAAAAAAAATCTGTGCAAAATTTCAGCAGAATATCTCTATTTTTAAAGACTGTAGCGTAATTTCAACAGACAGACGGACGGACATGGCTAGATCGTCATAGATTTTCACGCTGTACCGATCTGGGCCAAATTGAAGAAGGATGTCGAAAGGCCGAACGCAACTCACTGTCCCAAATTTGAGCAAAATCGCACAATGAATGTGGCTTTTAGGGGCCTAAGACCCTAAATCGGCGGATCGGTCTATATGGGGGCTATATCAAGATATAGTCCGATATAGCCCATCTTCGAACTTAACCAGCTTATGGATAAAAACAGAATCTGTGCAAAGTTTCAGCTCAATCTCTCTATTTTTAAAGACGGTAGCGTGATTTCAATAGACAGACGGACGGACATGGCTAGATCGTCTTAGAATTTTACGCTGATTAAGAATATATGTACTTTATAGAGTCGGAAATGGATATTTCGATGTGTTGCAAACGTAATGAGAAAATGAATATAGCCCCATCCTACGTTGGTGGGTATAACAGCAGTTGTTTTACCAAACTTGTTTGCTATGTTCAATAACAATTTTCGACCAAGCTCTTGTCAGAATCGAAATATACGACAGATTAAAAGAAATGTCCAAGAAACCATGGGCCTAATATAAAAATTTATCTTCCGTTTTTTTTAAGAAAAAAAAAAAATTTATCTCTTCGCCCAAAAGTTCAATGTCTTAGCATTAGTCCGTCAGATTAAAAACATTGGTACAATATTAAAAAAAAAACTATTTGAATATTTGGTACCCAACAAACAAGAAATATATAAAATTTCGGAGATTATTTTAATTTTTATAAAACAGCTGAAGAACTTAAATTGAAAAAGTTCGTTTTATAACAGAGGACGAGATTTTGTACATTTCGTGTAGTTGTAGGAAGGGAAGCTCGATTGTAAAGCACACAACAAATGGGTTCTTAAAATACAATAAGTTGAATAAATAGAGGGTCTCAATCGATTTGTGTGAACATTTCGTGAAACAACTCAAATCATCGAAAACAGAAAAAAATATTTCATCCTTTCGAAACACCGAGTTCTTTTCCACTGAAAACCACTGTCTGTTGATTGCTAAAAAGCTGCAATAATAAGAAGATGAGCCAGTACTTTTGCCCCGACACACCATACTACTGCACAGCACGTCACTTACCTATCGGGATATTTATGTACGAGTGGATGAATGTCGGCAAAGTCCTTTAAGGATTTGCTTTATTACAGTTTAATTAAAATTTCGTGCAGCATAGATCTTTTTCTCCGAAACGGAATGATTCAATTACGCAGTTAATCGTAAAAAATCCTTGCACTGATTTGTTGTGTGTTGCTATGACCAAATATGTTTGGGTCATAAACATTGCTGGCAGGACTAACTGCCCCTTAAGAGTCTCGTTTGGCAGGGCGAAAAAAACGAAGCGAAACGAAAAAAAAAAAACAGAAGCTGAAGCAGCAACAAGAGCAAGGGAAGCTATTATGGTCCTTGGACACCCCGAACACTGAATAAATGAATGACTGAATGAATAAAAATAGTCTCAGGTGTGCTCGTTGGCGAGTTGATCCATTTATGGCTTTTTATACATATTTCGTTTCGTTACACATCCTTCGGCTGTGTGTGTGTCTGTTTTGGTTTGCTGAGCGTTTTTACGGCTTTAGCTTAACAAAGGAAGGATGATACCACACAACAACAGCAACACCAACAACACTATTGCAAATGGACAACCGTAGTGCTACATGGAGCAGGACATGACCACAAATGGACAGAAAGTGTATTAATTTGCTTGAGTTGCAAAGGATTTATGGCCCCAACAGCCGCTTCAGTTCAATGTATTGGAGTTTGTGTTGTGCTGTTTTTTTTTACAACTGCGTCAGTTTCTTTTAAGGATTATTTGCTGTTCTGGTGAAAAAAGGATACACTGGTTGTACTTAAGCCGCTGGAACTGCTGCACGTTTAAGCAGCACTTCAATGCGGGCAATTTTCTTACAAAATGAGCATAATCACGGAAAGAGCACATGTCGATGGAGCGAGCAGGCGGAGATGGCATTCTTTTAATTTAGTTTACGATGCACATCCAGATTGACTTGGATCATAAAATGATTAATCTAATTAGGAAAAAACAACACGATTGTGTTGAAACTAATGCCGCCACAGTCGTCGCCGTGCTCCTTCTCCTTTTTAGCAGAATGCAAAGGTCTTGGCTGGGTTGGATGTGCCAAAGGATGTTGCAGCACGCACAGCATTGTAGTGGCATAAGGAAACTTCCGACAGCATTCGCTGCTCTATCAACTGGCAAGGGGCCTTGCCAAATGCTTATTCTTGCGATGCTGTGGCTTTCTTTCGGGGAGCTGTAAATATTAATTTGGCATCACGTAAAAGGCGGAAGCTGGAATCAAATTAAATAGATCTTCGTATTTCCCGTAATTCGCTACTCTGTCTGTGTTCTCCATTATACCTGTGACGGTGTATGTGTGCGTGTGCGAGTATACAAAACTAAGAAACATTCCCGTATGTGTTGCCTTCTTTCGGTTGATTGTGTCTGTTTCCCGTTTAAGGATAATTGCAGGATTATGAGGGGGATTACGCAAAGTAAATTGAAACCTTAATTTTTGTAATTTATTTTGTGCAAATAACAAAAGCGAAGCCTTCAGCACACACTTTCATGCACGCACGCACACACACACGCATAGACACATTCAGATATGCCATTTAAAACTATCTTTCGAATTATTTCGGTAAGGTGCGATTTTTGTCACTTCCAATTCACTTCAACACACCCGACCGGCCGCCAGACCATTATTCCAAAATAAAGCGGCATTTGTTTACATGTCTTGTTTATTTATGCAAATTTAATTCATTTAACAAAATTAACTTTTTGACAAATGCCACCGAGAGTGAGTCAGCGAGTCAAGGCGCCCATTGTTGCCACAAACACATTGTAATTCTCGCTTGTTTATTTATGCAAATTACTTTGTGATGGAAGCGACAGCAGCCGCTTGGAGAGTGGTGGTCCTGCCCTGCTCGTCTGCCACCTAAGCCTTTGAGGCACAAAATCTGCCTCAAATTTAGGGGTAATATTTTGACGGATTTGACAAAGTTAATTGTTGATGCCTTCACACAACGCTCGGCTATCCTTTCACATTGTGTGTAAGGGGGTGCTTTTTTGAAATATGTTTTTCAGCCCATAAGCATTACGAAATGATCTCAAGTGATTTTGTGATGTAGTAATTTTGGATGCCATAAACATGGAAATCACTTTGGAGACGTAGGTTGCATTGCTCTATCAATATGATGGTTATAAGCCGAAAGAGAAGGAATTGTCACAAATGTCTTCGAGTGTTATACTGCGGCACGCCTTTCGGACTCGGCTATAAAAATGAGGTCCCCTATCATAGAGCTTAAACTTGAATATGACTCATTGATATGTGGGAAGTTTGCTCTGTTCCCTAACTGGGCCGAACTTTGGATACCCATGTGTCAATCCGGTGAAAGTTGGATAACTTAAGCACCCAAATTCGGCACGGACATTGAGTGATCTAATAAATATAAGTCAGTGTTCAATTTTGTAGAACAAAACCGATCAGAACCATAATAACCGATCAGAACCATATTAGCGAAATCGGGCAATAAATAAAAGTTTTATGGGCCTCAGACCCCTTATCGGCAAATCGGTCTATATGACAGCTATATCTAAATATAGTCCGATCAGAACCATATTTTGGTTGGATGTTAGAAAGCCCCAACCTATTCACTGTTTTAACTTTCAGCGAAATCGGGTAATAAATAAAGCTTTTATGGGCTTCAGACCCCTTATCGGCAGATCGGTATATATGACAGCTATATCTAAATGTAATCCGATCCAAACCATAGTTGGTTCTTATGTTGGGAGGCTTAAAACTACTCACTGATTTAAATTTAGGCGAAATCGGATAATAAATAAAGCTTTTATGGGCTTCAGACCCCTTATCAGCAGATCGGTATATATGACAGCTATATCTAAATATAGTCCGATCTGAACCATATTTGTTTAAGATGTCGGGAAGCCTAAGACTACTCACTGTTTCAAATTTCAGCGAAATCAGATGCTTTTATGGGCATTAGACCCTTTATCGGCAGATCGGTCTATATAGCAGCTATATCCAAATATGGTCCGATTTGGTCCGTTCAAGAACATAATCAGCGTAAATCCAAACGACGTATCTGTGCCAAATTTTTGCTCAATATCTCAATTTTTAAAGGCTGTAGAGTGATTACAACAGACGGACGGACAGACGGACGGACAGACGGATAGACGGACATCGTTAAATCGTCTTAGAATTTTACGACGATCCGAAATATATATAATTTGTGGGGTCGGAAATTGTTATTTCGATGTGTTTCAAACGGAATGACTAAATGATTAAACCTCCTTTCCTACGGTGGTGGGTATATAATAAAAAATCAGAAATATTTCGAACTAATTTTTTTTTTGTCAAAAAAGGGTTATTGAAGCCATAGCACAGGGATATTATGTGCCACATTTCATCAGGATTGCATGGCATATATTCATATTTTGAATGTTCAATAGGTTTGAGAGCTATTTCGAAGTTTCGCTATTTCGTGAATAAATTCTCATATTATTTCAATTTTATTGAATAGGGTGAACACTTACAGGGTAGCTGCCGCGATTGCGTTATATTTGACTGGAAAATCAATACCGGCTATTGTTGCCTTACACAAACACCTCAAAGTGAAGGAAATGATTATGTATCGCCACATAAATCATTATAATGATACTGGTAGTGTTGCCAACAACAACTGTAAGAAAACCTAAAATTTGTCGGTGAGTGAAGGTTCGAATTCAACAAAATCCAGGCCGTAGTGGCAATCAGAATACTTTTGTGTATTGAAGAGCCTTACAAGTTTCAAAAGACAAGCGATCTACACCAAAGCAAAAAAAGTGAGACGCATAACAGCAAAGGAATTGCAGTGCTTACACGAACGTAATGAATGGTCCCAAAAGCGTGTTCACTGATTAAAAAAATATCTCATTCGAGCAATCGGAAAACTTGAAGTGATGGTATGGATAACTGCGACTATTAGAGCTGGCAAACTATCGATAATAGCAACATTCGATATTTTCGATAGTTTTAATAATAAACAACGATAGTATCAATACCATCGATACTATCGTTAATTTCCCATCACCTATATTTCCAACGAAAATGAGAAGACAAACTCAGGAGATCGAAGCAATATTAATGGACAGACCAAATAAAACCTAGATTAATAAAGAAAGTTGAAAGTCAAGAGATAAATCATTGTACAAAATAAAAGTCTAATCAGATGAAAATTGCGCGCTTTATCGGCGAAATGTATCTTAAAGGATACATTCAGTGTCGGATTGCATACTATACTCCCACCATAGGATGGGGAATATTACACCTCGAAATATTCGTCTAAGACCCCATAAAGTGTATATTTTCTTGATCGTCTCGACGTTCTGAGTCGATATACCCATGTCCATCCGTCTGACCGTCCGTCTGTCGAAATCACGATAGAGGTCGAACGCGTAAAGCTAGCCGCCTAAAATTTTGCACAGATACCAAATATCGATATAGGTCGTTGGGGATTGCATATCGGCCATATCGGTTCAGATTTAGATATAGCATCTTTGTCAGATTTGGCTGAAATTTTGCATGAATAGCATTCTGTTATGACTTTCAAAAACTTTGCCAAGTACGGTCCAAACCGGTTTTTAATCAGGTATAGCTCCCATATAAAGCGGTATCCCGAATTGACTTCTTCAGTTCTTACAAGCCGCAATTTTCGCCGATTTGGCTGAAGTTTTGCATAAGGTGTTCCGTTATGACTTCCAATAACTTTGCCAAATACGGCCAAAATCAGTCTATAACCTTATATAGCTCCCATGTAAACCGCTCTCTCGATCATCCTAGTTCGGTTCCTAGAAGCTTAAATTTTTGCTGGTTTGACAGAAGTTTGGTCTACATACCAAGAAAATTATGCCCTACAACTTAATTTATTTTTGATAAAATTTTAGCAGAATCCTTAGTGGTGGGTGCCTAAGATTCGGCCCGGCCAAACCTAGCACCCTTTTACTTGTTTTTATATAGTTTTGCAAAAATTAACTTTTGCGATAGTATCCATCGGAAAATATCAATCGATATTCAGTCAACAAATTAAATATCGATTGTGCCATCAATATTTTGCCAGCTCTAGTGACCATCGAAGGCGCTCTCCAATCATTTTCATCGATCCTAGCGTCAAAGTAAATGCTACTTATTATTGGAAAACATTTGGGAAGCTTCTTTGGAGCTTTGGGCACGCAAACATTTCACCATGGATGCCCCAACAAGACTCGGCACCATCACATAAAGCACGTGTAAACCATGAATGCCTTAAAAATCATGTTTCGCACTTCATTTAGTCTGAAAATCGGATAATATATATATATGAGAGCTATATCTAAATCTGAACCGGTTTTTATGAAATTCATCAGTAATGTCGAAGTCAAGAGAAAATCACTACTGCCAAATTTAGAGAGAATCGGTTAACAAATACATTATTACTGCAAATCCGACGAACATATCTGAACCCAATAGGGACATTTATCGAAACGTTGAAATTACTTACGAGTGGTTTTCATTTTGTAACTTAACATTTAATAGGAGAAACAAGTAAGAGCGTGCTAAGTTCGGCCGGGCTGAATCTTATATACCCTCCACCATGGATCGCATTTGTCGAGTTCTATGCGCGGTATCTCTCTCAGGCAAACAAAGAATATTGAATAAGAACTCCTATGATATTGGAGCTATATCAAGTTATAGTCCGATTCGGACCATAAATGAATGCTGGACATTGTAGAAGTCATTGTGTAATATTTCAGTGCATTCGGATAAGAATTGCGCCTTGTAGGGGCTCAAGAAACAAAATCGGGAGATAGGTTTATATGGGAGCTGTATCAAGCTATTGATCGATTCAGACCAGAAAGTCATGAGAGAAGCCGTTGTACAAAATTTAAGCCAAATCGGATGAGAATTGCGCCCTCTAGAGGCTCAAGAACTCAAGATCCCAGATCGGTTTATATGACAGCTATACCAGATTACGAACCGATTTGAATCATACTTAACAGAGTTGTTGGAAGTGTTACCGAAACAACACGTGCAAAATTTCAGTCAAGTCTGACGAGAATTGCGCAATATACAGGCTCAAGAAGTTAAGACCCAAGATCGGTTTATATGGCAGCTATATCAAAACAGGGATCGATTTGGGCCATTTACAATCCCAACCGACCTACACTAATAAAAAGTATTTGTGCAACATTTCAAGCGGCTAGCTTTACTCTTTCGAAAGTTAGCGTGTTTTCGACAGTCAGACGGATGGACGGACGGACATGGCTAGATCGACCTAAAATGACGATCTAGCCATACTTTATGGGTTCTCAGACGCATATTTCGAAGTGTTACAAACAGAATGACGAAATTAGTACACCCCCATCCTACGGTGGAGGGTATAAAAAACAAATCGTTACGAATCATTTACAAGCTTTATTGCAAAAACACCCACAAATCATTTATGTTTGCCACCATGTCTCACGGCCTTCTAAGGATGCCAAAAATTACATTCAAAATTTCAGCCAACAATTGTGGCTTCCCTCGGCTCAAGGTGTCATATAGGGAGATCGGTTTATATGGGAGCTATATTAGGTTATAGATCGATTCTGGTCGTACTTGGACGTTGTATGTCATAACAAAATACTTCTTGCGAAATGTTAGCCAAATAGTTTAACAATTGCGCCTTCTTTGGGCTTAAGAAGTCAAATCGGAAGATCGGTTTCACTCGAGAGTAATTGATCGTATAATGCACGATCAGCAATTGAGATGCGTTGTAAGAATATGACTTTTCTGGGAGAAAATTGTTTCAAGTTAGAATCCTTCAGATCATAACCAATACAGGGAAAATGGCAATTTGATAATAATTTTAATTATGATATTTTGCAGTCTGTTTTTATGGTAATGTTAAGGCCCAACGCCATACATATGGAGTTTAAAGCATCATTTTTCTCTATACAATTTTAAATTTTTAAACGGTAGATAATGATAAATTTCAGATCGAAGTACAATTCAAAAACAAGGGCGATTAAATGTTAATGCGTAAAATGCATTTTATTTTTTATTTGATGTCCTTGAAACAAAGAAGACAGGTCATCGGTATTGGCTCTTAAATTTCATGACTATTCATTAAAGTTGACTTTTGTAGCGCAATTTTTTTATTATTATTATTAAGTAATTGTTTTGTTTTTTGATTATTAAGTAATTGTATTCTTTTTTGTCTGTTAATTGTCCATTTATTTCAATTCGTTGATACTCTGCCGAAATTGATAAAAAATATTGATAATAAAACATACATATATATACTAAGAGTAATGTCAAATCACTTACTATAAGCTATGAGACTAATTTTGCAATTATTTGTTTGAAATACGTGGAATTGTACAGATACAGATCAATTGTAACCTTTTGAGCATTTTTAGTATATTTGAAACGCCAAAAGCCAATTAATATTATTTTCTGAATTAAAAAAAAAAAAATCTTTCATGAGGCGTAATCCTTGCACCATTCACAAATCGTTTACAGTTTTGTTGGTAGAAAGGTGCTATGTAGGTTCATATTTATACCCTACACCACTACTATGGTACGGAGTAATATAACTTAGTGAATTTGTTTGTAACACCCAAAAGGAAGAGAGATAGACCCATTGATAAGTATACCGATCGACTCAGAATCACTTTCTGATTCGATTTATCTATGTCCGTCCGTCTGTCTGTCCGTCTGTCCATGTTAATTTGTGTACAAAGTACATGTCGCAGTTATCATCCGATCGTCTTCAAATTTGGTATGGGCATGTTTTTCGGCCTAGGAACGAAGCCTATTGAAATTGGAAAAAATCGGTTCAGATCTGGATAAAGCTCCCATATATATGTTCGTTCGATTTTCAGTAATAATGCAATAGAATGGTCAGTAGTTAACCGATTCTCTCGTAATTGGGCAGGAAGGATTTTTTGCGACTCTCGACATTACTGGTGAATTTCATGGAAATCGGTTCGGACTAAGATATATATATATATATAGATTTTGGATAATTTGCCATAATGTTGTCATTTGTAAACCGTAGTTTTTACAGTTTGAACATATTTGCTCGCCGAGGTCCATCAAAATTCGTTCAGAATTGGTCCCACATTGTACTTATAGGGTAGGTGTAGGGTATTATACAGTCGGCACCGCCCGACTTTTGCCCTTCCTTACTGGTTTTAGTATACGTATAGGTTAAGACAAAAATCAAATTTATATTAGAACTAGCTGGCCCAGTGCGCTTCGCTACACCCTAAAATTGCTCTTTCGAAATAGATTGTTTTTTAAAATGGTCAAGTCATTAAGGGCTATGGATCTATTTTATGAGTGGATTTCAAAATCATATAACAAACATGACACATGGCATACAACATTTTCAATTCAACCATTCACAAGTGGATTAGCCCGAAGATCTACCGGTTCTGCCTATGTCAATCCATGTTGGAGGGCATAATTTGTCCTATTTCCCTATTTTGTCTCGAATAGCATACATGTTCGGTAGATGATTTTTCTTTCATTTCTGCCGGTCGTCCTTTGTTTTTTCTTGACCAGTATTTCCACCTAAATTTGGATATTAAGTTCTTATCTACTCTCGGCTCAGTTGAGTACCATATAGTCATGACAGGCCTATATGTACGTTTTTGGGTCGATCTCTCAGACACTTGTCAAAGACCTTTTCTTCGAGTCCCTTATCGTCGCGATGTGCATGTCCTGTTGGAAGGCGTGGTACCTCATAGTAATATTTAATTCATACTCTACTGTCAATGACCTTTCGTTCAAGTCCCATATTATTCCATAGTCTTTTTCCTAAGACATATCATTTCAAGTTTGTTTTGAGTGGTCTCAAGGAACCCTTGGACCAATTTTTTTTGTGAGAGTTATTCCTTTCATTTGATTCTCATATTGTCTAATCGACAAATGCGTCAGGTTGGGGATTTTTAGGGGGTGGAGTGGCCCCCATAAATCTGAGGTCAAAATTTGATATAAGATTTGCTCTACTCTACTTCCAATTACCTTTCATTTTATACCCATATAACCCCAGTCAGTAAACATGTGTAATTTCTGGACGGTATTTTGGGGATGAGGCGGGCCCCCGACACTTGATGTCAAATTTCTTTACCAAGTTTGTATTCTACTCTAAAATACCTTTGCCCAGGTTATTTGACCCCAAAGCTTTATATCAATTTTGTGTTTATGGGTTGTCATAGGGGTCCATACAGTTGCAACGCAACAATCGCCGAGATCTGGCGTTTTGGAAAATTGAGGTAAGAGGAATACAAGTTTCTTAAGGTTCGACACAAAATTTTGTTTATACCAATTTTTTTTTTTGTTTTTTTTGTGCAAAGTTTTTAAAATGTAATATCTAAGCCTCGTTCAGCTATAAGCGTTCCACTTAAAATATAAGGGTTGTCTTTAAATTGAAGCCCATTAAATTTATTTTCTCTACAATAACGTTATTAAGAAAAGAAACTTTAACTTTGAAACTTAACATTTGAGTATGCAATTTTCATTTTATTTGTTAATGCAGTTTTTCGCACTTAGCATACAAACGAAATAAAAAAAAATCCAACTTGTAGATATAGCTGAAAGCATTTGGGTATGACAAACGTAGTAGTACAACAAATTTGTTGAGAACTGTTAATTATCGTCAATTACGAGTACTGCCACAAAAGTCTATAATTGCATACTCCATTCAGGCCATATTGTGGATGGCCAAGAACACAATAACAACCATCGAAAAAGGAAATCAAGAAGTAAGGATTGCATTTGCCATAAACGAATGTATTCAATGCAAACTGTTGCCAACTTTCAACAATCAAAACAATTACAAACTGCTCTTGCAACTATGGCAGAGTCTCATTCGCCAAACAATGCAACCGAATCGAAACGAGAAAAAAGTCGCTAATAAAATGCCCCCTGATGCCGTGGGGTTGATTGCATCAACCGACACTGTGAAGGGGAAGGCAGCGAAAACCGTCGAACATTTGAGTTTGCAAAAATAAATAAAACATGAACTATGTATCGACATGTCAGTTATTAGCAAATATTAAAATAAAACGCTGCCAAAACACCCATTTGATAGTTGACAGCAATCGTCTTTTTTTTGATGGGAATTTTTGCCGCATTGTGGCGACTGCCATTATTTGAAATTCTTTGGGAAAGCTCCAAAGGCGCCACAACACAACGACACTACAATGGTGAAGTCGTAACCAAATTCTGAAGCGCCGCCCATAAAGGTAGAGAGCGAACCAGAAAATGAGTAGTTAAAGGGCCTTTTAAGGTGAGACTGGTAACTTAAAACAAGTAAATGTGGTATATAAGATTCGGCCAGGCCTCCACCATGGGCTGCATTTGTCAAGTTCTTTGCCCGATATCTCTGTAAAGCATAAATGGGCAGCATTAAATAAACCGATTTTAACCATACTCATTAGAGTTGTTGGAAGTCATAACAAACCAGTAAGGAAAGGCAAAAGTCGGGCGGTGCCGACTTTTCAAAACCCTACACCTACCCCATAGGTATAAATCTATGGTTCTAAATCTGAACCGATTTCAATGAAGTTCACCAGTGATGTCGAGAGACAAGAGAAAATCCTTCCTAACAAATTTCAAGAGAATCAGTTAAAAAATCACCATTTTATTGCATTATTACTGCAAATCGGACGAACATATATATATCCAGATCTAAACCGATTTTTTCCAGTTTCAATAGGCTTTGTCTCTAGGTCGAAAAACATGCCCATACCAAATTTGAAGACCATCGAATGAAAATTGCGCCCTGTAGTTTGTACACAAATTAACATGAACAGACAGACAGACGGACATAGCTTAATCGAATCAGAAAGTGATTCTGAGTCGATCGGTATACTTGTCAATGGGTCTATCTCTCTTCCTTTTGGGTGTTACAAACTGTACCACAGTAGTGGTGTAGGGTATAAAAATCTCGTGCAGACAAATCGGATAAGCATTGCGTCCTCTTGGGGCCCAAGAAGTCAAGATCCAGGATCGGTTTATATGGCAGCTGTATCAAAACATGGACCGATATAGCCCATTTACAATCCCAACCGACCTACACTTATAGGAAGTATTCATGCAAAATTCCAAGCGCCTAGCTTTATTCCTTCGCCTAGCTTAATGGCCGATGGATTTCAATACTACATCACTGTGATATGCACATGCCATTATAATCGAAAGCTATGGGACAATTTCCAAGAGGGCTTTTAAACTGATCGATTTTATTATTTCATTAAACATCATGTTAGAGTTCTGTAGGAAGTAAAGAAAACAAATCGTATTAGGCCTTTTACATTCCTTCTCTGTGTGGTCAAATTACGAAATCCAAAATAAAGCTTTGCAGTTGGACATTCAACACTCCATTCCATGCACACGAACGAATAAACCCCCACACAAACTTACAATGACGTTACATGAATATTTTTAAAAATGTTGGAAATTTTGCATGGATATATAATTGCCACTTGGCACACAGTCCATTTCTATTTCACCAACACTACAACTCCAACCTATAATCACTTGCGACTGTTGCTGCCACATCAACTGCTGCAACATAAGAAAAATAAAAGTAATTATTCGCTGCATAGGGAAATAACTAAAAATGGGGTGTAGCAGGCATGCAAAAAGAAATTAACAATCGCCTCCCTATCCTGTTGAGCTACAGACATGTGAGCCATTTCTTCATATACAATGTGTGATATTTTTTGCCATATAAAATGTTGTGGTAAAAAGGCAGCCGTTACTATAGTGATATTCAATGGACAGTACAAATATCTACCTTCGAAAAGTGTATTTTCTATTATATGCCACCTATTTGCAGTGTCCGATGTAGCCTGCGTATACTCATCGCCGCTGCCAGACGTAACGATTTTACGTAATGTTGACGATTTTTTTTACCAAAATTTAGCCTTTTGACGCTTGACGATTTTTGCATTCAGTGCCTTTACGTTTTGACGATTCTATTTTTAACCTACACCACCACTGTGATACAGGGTAGAAGAAGACGAGGTAGACCCATTGATAAGTATACCGATCGGCTTAGAATCACTTCCTGAGTTGATTTAGCTATGTCCGTCTGTTGGTCTATCCATGTAATCTTGTAATCAAGGAACAGGTTGCATTTGTTGTCCAATTGTCACAATATTGGGCATGATATATTCTATTTGATATTCCAATGTGTGTGCAAAATTTCATAAAAATCGGTTCAGATTTAGATATAGCTCCCATATATATCTTCAATCCGTTATGGCATTTTAAGGCTGTAGAAGCCACAATTTTGGTTTGATTTTTATAAAATTTAGCGAGAGATGTATCATTTGATTTCTTAGTACGTATGCTAAATTTTATCAAAGTCCGTTCAGATTTAGACATATGTAGCTCCCATATATATCTATCATATGATATGGCCTTAAGGTTCTAGTAGTCCCAATTTAAGTCCTTTCGTAAGAAAATCTTAAAAGGTTCTATTCAGTGTGTCAAAATTAAAATCTAGCTATATTTTAACACGGGTTTCATGCATTTAAAATAGTACGCAGACTCGTTTTACATTGAAGGTGACATAATTATCATCAGGTCGATATTGGAAAACGGGGTAAGTTTTTTGCTGAATATAGTAGTATAGTCGGGTTTTTGCTATCTCGGTTTTTGTGCCAGAAAAGCACCGTTTTTTTACACCCTCCACCATAGCATGGAGGTATAATATTCATATCATATTTTTCTGAAATTTTGCATGACGTGTTTTGTTATGACTTTCAACAACTGTTCTGAGTATAATTCAAAACGGTCCATAACCTGACGTAGCTGCTATATAAACTGATCTGGGATTTTGACTTCTTGAGTGTCTAGAGGGCGCAATAACCGATTTGGCCGAAATTTTTTTTCTCCCATGACCTTCATTATATAGTCTGAATCGGTCTATAGCCTGATAGAGCTCCCAAATAAACCGGTCTCCTGATTTGACTTCTTGAGCCTCTTAAGGGCTCAGTTCTTATTCGAATTGGCTGAAATTTTACACAATGAATTCTACTATGTTCTCCGACATTCAATTCAATTATAGTCCAAATCGGACCATAACTTGATATAGCTCCAATAGCATAGCAAACCTTTTCGTTTACCCTTTGTTTGCCGAAAAAGAGATGCCGGGAAAAGAATTTGACAAATGACATCCATGGTGGAGAGTTTATAAGATTCGGCCTGGCCGAACTTACCACGCTTTTACTCGTTTAAGATGTTATTTGTCAGTACTATATAAACTCTTTATAAAAAATAAGTTCTTTATATAAAAAAAAAGTTCTGAAAAAAAATCGAAATTTCAAAAAAAATTGAATTTTTATACCCTCCACCATAGAATGGGAATATACTAATTTCGTCATTCCGTTTGTAAATCCCCATAAAGAATATATTCTTAATCGCCATGACATTGATTGGTTGGGATTTTAAATGAGCCAAATCGGTCCATGTTTTGATATCGCTGTCCTATAGGACGATCTTGCGTCTTGATTTCTTGAGAACCTAGAGTGCGCAATTTTTATCCGATTTGGCTGAAATTTTGCACATATCGTTTCGGTATGACTTCAAACAAATGTGTCAAGTATGGTCTAAATCAGTTAGTTACCTGACATAGCTGCCATATAAACCGATCTCTTCATTGAAATTTTGTCCTTTGAGAAATTTTAATAAAATTTTATTAAAGATTTCATTTAAATTTTGTCTTTGGAGAATATTTGCTAAAATGTTGACTCTAAAGATGACTTCATTCATATTTGGTACTTAAAGAAAATTTAATTGAAATTTTGTCTCTGGATATCAAAATATTGAAATGTTTATGGTATTGTAATGTCATAACAAATTAAATCGATCAGCTCTCATTATTTGACCTTCCAGAGGTTTTCTACCCACCGAAAATTGGGACATCTGTACGAAAACGTCGAATTTAGATGCGACGATTTTATGACTTTTTTCAGAAAAAATTTTACGATATTAACGATTTTTTTTCTACATTTTGACGATTTTCACGAAAAAGACCTGGCAACACTTGACCTCATAAACAGTAACACACCAAGTGTTCTGCAGCGATGATATTTGCATGGATTAACTATTGTATTATTTCTAATGGAATATTTAGGTTACTATAGAATATTATTTGCTCAATACTACTAGATGAATCAAAAGATTATTAAGTAATAAAAAAACATATTTTTGTTGTTGAGTCACCAATGATCCGTTTTTCCGTTTATCATAATAAAATACAAATACAAATCGACCAAGATCTTGGTCTCATTCTCCCCAAAATAGCGGTTCAAGACGAAAGCAATTTGTTAAAATATTCCATATTCAGTTTCAAAGCTCAAAAGTAGAAGGTGGCGATATCTAAAATTAACGTGCAATGTGAAGCAGTTTTTTCACAACATAGACGTTTTTCCAAGAATAACCGAAAATTTCATGAAAATCTGCAAAAAATACATTGGTTGATGATTGATCGATTCAGTTCACAATAGGAATGGATTTTCGTCTCTATTCCATGGAGGTTTACATTTGAGAAAAGAATTATTTCTTTAAAAAAAAATACATTTAATTTTTAGAAATTCTGTGATTCACTATTAGAAAAGTTATATACAATGTCGGAAGATCATTTTGCAGTGGCGTTGCGCTTCATGACTTGTAACACAGCCATGTCAAATTCTCCAGGAAGAGTTGCCGTAGAAAGTCATTATCGTTGATCTTAAAGTTGAATCACTCATTGACATGAAAAGTTATTGGCAATTGTTCCCAAATGCGATTTTGTTGAAGTATTTGCATTATCATGGTAAAGAAAACTACAATTCGTTTCACGCTACGATTAGTGGATGCCATGGCAAAAAAGTTTCAATACAAAGTACTCAGAAACTATTTTCTCATTAAATATGAAATTAAGAAGAATTTTATGGTGATGAAGAAATATTAATCAAAATATTATTGAAGTAAAGTTGTTTTAAGCTATTATACGATTCTCCCCCTCTGCATGAGCCCACCAACAAACATGTAGTAAAATATGTCCATGATGCCACAAAATAAATCTCTGGAAAAATTCCCATAGATTTTTGAGCTTCATTAGTTGTATATACTAACATACGGCTCTTCATTACAATTTTTTAATGTGCTAAACATAAAATTGAAATGAATTTGAAAATGAAACTAAAAATTATTTTTGTGGAATTTCTATTCCTGCGAAAGCCATAAATTATCGAAAGTAACTGCTCCTTTTTTTCAGGATCACGAGAAAAGTTTCAACGATGCATATCCCCTCTTAATTAGAAGGCAAGATGTCGTGCTCGGCCCTTAAAATGAATGCAGCCCTTACAAAGGGCTGAAGGCATGACAACACACATACCGATGCACAATTGCTCTCACACACACATATACACTCATATGATAATTTATGATCACTTTACACATATTTGTGCAGTGTTTGACAACATAGCACAATACAATGTAGAGAAACAAAAAAATGCCAATTGTCACTCTCCGGGGTGGAATTAGAGGAGTGTTCAAGTCACCCAACATGTGCTTGTTTGCTCTCTAGTATGTTAGAGGTTGTGGTTAGTAACTCTAGGAATTCGTGGAGATCCTTTCGATGATCGCACACTCATTCCAATACAATGCCACACATTTAGGCTCTTCTATCACTAGGCACATTGTCACCTTTCTCCATCCGTCCAATACAAGAAACGTTGTTGATGCAAGAAGGCCCATTAGGGGCAATAGTGAGTGGTATGTAGGCTGTAGGATGTCTGCTGACTATTGACATGCGACATGTTTTGTTTTGCGAAAATAATTACCCCAATTGATGGCAGAGAAATGGTCATCATTAGTGCTCTAAATGTAACATTGTCGGGGCTCTTCCGCATAAATGCTTTGTGCAGCGATTGTTAACAATTTATACAGCTTGCCAAAATTGACAAAACACCTTTGTAGTCAACAAGAAAGGTGTTAAATTGCAAACGCAATTTATGGACAAAAGTCAAAAAAGACTGCACAGCAAACTCTCGATGGGCACAATGTATCATAGTCGTTGAAGCGGCCTCTATTTACTGAAATGCATTGTTAGCACGAGGTATTAGAAAAGTGACCATTATAGTGAGTTTCAACATAACAGGCTTTTATGTTTCTTTTTTCTTTCCGAGATGTTTTGAACAAATTCAATTTTTTGGAGACAAAATTTTTCAAGATAAAATGAAGAAAATTAAGAAAATTGCATTATTTCCCGAAGTGGAGGAGAAAACTGTAACCAAGATCGTGATTGATAACTATGTATAGTAAAGTAGATGCCTGACAAGCCAGTAAGAAAATGTCACTTGGGTATCACATCTTCACATCTTCACATCTTCTCGACGCTCTTCACAAAGCTAGTGTAACTTCTAAGCATTTTACGGACTTGCAATCTCTACAAGCAACTTTTAGCGCTTAAAGATCTTTTAACGTTAAATTGCATATTCTAAACAATGTTCATTTTTTGATCCATTTTTCTACAGCAGAAAATCACGAACCAGCTTAACCTGTTTTGAAAAAGTACCATATGGGCCACTTTTTGGCATAACCTTCTTGAAGAGTACCGCCAAATAGGATGCGTTTTTAAGATCAAGATTAATAACTGATAAGGCCGAAATGTCGCATTTTAGGTACTTGCTAGTTGTTTTGAAGATTGCAGCCCCATTTTTTAGTTGACATGGCTGAATTTCTGTTTTTGCCCTATTAATAAAAAAATAACTTCTTTCATGATCAGCTTAATTGTATGATCCTATTTGTAAAAATTACCGGCTTCTTCACTCAAGGTGCAACGTTGGTCTTTTCCATAACCTAATTTATTGGCCTTCACTATATTTTTTTTTACTAATAATTTGCAAGGCCCGATGGAACGATCAAGTGGTGGGAGACAAAATTGGTGTCAGAGATTTAAGAATGATCGCAGAAGATGGAGCTGCTTGGAACGCTATTCTACATTCGGTTAAAGTGGCAAATATTCTGTTATAGCAAATTAAAGAAGGAAAGGAAAAAATAAGATACAAGGTTAAGGATCTGTTATACTGAAATTTTATCAAAATTATAAAACAACTGTAAATTGTGATATATTGTAACTTCTTTTCTGTATAGTTTTTTAAAAATATTCTCGCAAATGAACACGTGGTATAAGAAACAAAAACGTCCGATAAAAAGGACACTATGCTCAAGTGAGTTAAGCGCCTTATCTTATCCTCGTCTATCGTCAACAATTATTAATACCATTGTTACGTAAAAATCCTGGAAAAATAGCTAAGAGTTTCTAATAATATCAGAATTATCAAGAAACATTTATTTCTGATTAAAATTTCTTATTATACCCACCACCGAAGGATGGGGGTATATTCATTTTGTCATTCCGTTTGCAACACATCGAAATATCCATTTCCGACCCTATAAAGTATATATATTCTTGATCAGCGTAAAAATCTAAGACGATCTAGACATGTCCGTCCGTCTGTCCGTCTGTCTGTTGAAATCACGCTACAGTCTTTAAAAATTGAGATATTGAGCTGAAATTTTGCACAGATTCTTTTTTTGTTCATAAGCAGGTTAAGTTCGAAGATGGGCTATATCGGACTATATCTTGATATAGCCCCCATATAGACCGATCCGCCGATTTAGGGTCTTAGGCCCATAAAAGCCACATTTATTAACCGATTTTGCTGAAATTTGGGACAGTGAGTTGCGTTGGGCCCTTCGACATCCTTTGTCAATTTGGCTCAGATCGGTCCAAATTTGGATATAGCTGCCATATAGACCGATCCTCAGATTTAGGGTCTTAGGACCATAAAAGCCACATTTTATATCCGATTTGGATGAAATTTGGCGCAGTAAGTTGTGTTAGGCCCTTCAACATTCTTCGTCAATTTGGCTGAGATCGGTTCAGATTTGGATATAGCTGCCATATAGACCGATCCTCCGATTTATGGTCTTAGGCCCATCAAAGCCACATTTATTATCCAATTTGCTAAAATTTGGGACATTGAGTTGCGTTGAGCCCTTCGACATCCTTCGTAAATTTGGTCCAGATCGGTCCAAATTTGGATATAGCTGCTATATAGACCGATCCTCCAATTTATGGTCTTAGGCCCATAAAAGCCACATTTTTATCCGATTTTGCTGAAATTTGGGACAGTGAGTTGCGTTTAGCCCTTCGACATCCTTCGTCAATTTGGCCCAAATCGGTATAGATTTGGATATAGCTGCCATATAGACCGATCCTCCGATTTATGGTCTTAGGCCCATAAAAACCACATTTATTTTACGATTTTGCTGAAATTTGGGACAGTGATTTGCCTTAGGCCCTTCGACATCTTTCTTCTTCTTGGCCCTGATCGGTTCAGATTTGGATATAGCTGCCATATAGACCGATCTCTCGATTTAAGGTTTTGGGCCTATAAAAAGCGCATTTATTGTCCGATATCGCCGAAATTTGGGACAATGACTTGTGTTGGGCCCTTCGATATTTGTCTTCAATTTGGCTCAGATCGGTCCAGATTTGGATAATAGCTGCCATATAGACCGATCTCTCTGTTGAACAATGACTTGTACTTATAAGCATTTGGTCTAAATCGGATGATATCTATAGAGCTGCTATGGGGCATAAGGTATGCATTTTTCACTGTATTTTGACGAAATGTGGTTCACATATATACCCGAGGTGGTGGGTATCCAAAGTTCGGCCCGGCCGAACTTAACGCCTTCTTACTTGTTTTCATTTGTTTCTGTTTCGAGACGATCTTCATGATCGGAAGTTTTTTCAATGGGAAAGAGAAGCGTTTCGTCTTTGACTTAGAAGTCTTGCTAACCATATTAGGTGTGGAGGCTTTAGGGGCTATACATTCATAGGTCGTACTTACATATATCGAATATACCGCGAAAACGTCTGTACGATCTAAACACGATACTAACATAAGCACGACACTAACACTAGCTGTTCTCTTCCAACGCATGTGTTTTCTTTGTAGTGATAGGCTTATTTTCTATTTACAGCGGTACTTCCTAATTAAAGTATTGAAAAGGTTTTTGCAAAAGTTTGCAGCCTAAATGGCTGTAAATTCGGGTTCTCAGTGGATATAAACTTTCTTTGCAGAACGTTGCTACCGCATGTAAAGGTGTTTTGTTTCAATGTCAAACATCTTCAGTCGGTCTATAATTTAAACAAGACTCGTTTTACAAACGAACGATACTTGCAAATTATTGAATTTTATTCATTCGATTCAAATAAAGATTTTATGCATTTTCCTGAATTTGATGTGTATTTTCGAAAAACTTTCCCATTGTTCTTAAAAAATCACCCTTTATTATAAAACAAGTAAAAATTGTTAAGTTCCGCGGTGCAGAACTTTGAATACCCACCACCAAGGATAAATTAACCATCTTCTTTTATAACAACTCCACTACTACATCCATAATAATTTGCTGGTCTGGATCATATTTACTTCAGAACTCTTATACAAGTCACAGTTTCAGCGAAATCGGGCAAAAAACTCGTTTTTACGGGACTCAGACCCCAAATCGGAAGATCGGTCTATATAGCGGCCATATCTAAATATTGTCCGATCTGGGCCATATTTACGTGTGATGAGCGAAGGCTTAAAGCAACTCACTGTTTTAAGTTTCAGCGAAATCGGGTTATAAATGGAGTTTTTATTGGATTATAGACCGATCTGAACCATGTTTAAGTTGCATATCGGGAGGTTTTAATCGACTGACTATTTAAAATTTCAGCAAAATCGGACTAAAAATTGCGGCTTTTATGGGCTAAAGACACCAAATCGGCAGATCGGTCTATATGGTAGCTTTATCTAAATGTAGTCTGATCTATACCATATTTGAGACGGATGTCGGGAATCTTAAAACAACTCACTACTTTAAATTTGATCGAAATCGGAAAATAATTGCTGCTTTTATGGGCTTAAGACCTTCAATCGGCAGATCGGCCTATATCGTCCGATCTGCTTTTAATAACACACTGTTTATAATTTCATCGAAATGCGCCTGTTACGGGCTTAAGACTCTAAACCAGCATATCGGTCTATATGGCAGCGATATGTAAATATGGCCCGATATGGACAATTTTCAGTTTGAATAGAACACCTTCCAGTTTCAAATTTCAGCGAAATCGGATAAAAAAACACAGCTTTTACAGACTCAAGACCCTACATCGCCAGATCGGTCTATATGGCAACTATATTCAAATATAGTCCGATTAGGCCCATTCATGAACTTAACCTGCGTATAGAAGAAATGCGTGTCTATGCAAAATTTCAACTCAACATCTCTCAATCTTTAAAAACTGTAGCGTAATTACAACTGACGTATACACGGACGGACAGATGCACGGACATCGCTAAATAGCCTTAGATGTTTCGACGATCCGAAATATTTATATTGGGTTGCCAAAAAGTAATTGTGGATTTTTCATATAGTCGGCGTTGACGAATTTTTTCAACGGCTTGTGACTCTGTAATTGCATTCTTTCTTCTGTCAGTTATCAGCTGTTACTTTTAGCTTGCTTTAGAAAAAAAGTGTAAAAAAAGTATTGAAAAAGTATATTTGATTAAAGTTCATTCTAAGTTTTATTAAAAATACATTTACTTTCTTTTAAAAAATCCGCAATTACTTTTTGGGCAACCCAATACTTTATAGGGTCGGAAATGGATATTTCGATGTGTTGCAAACGGCTTTATGCACTAACTGCACTAAAGGATTTTGGACTTACAGAGATACATTGTGGAGTGGTTGCTTGTTTTTTACACCCTCTAGATTTACAATTATGTACTCAATTGGTTAGGAAAGGAGAATTAAAGGGCAATTACGCATGCTGATTCTTTAAATATGAATAAGAATCGACAATAGAATGATACTGCCGACAGAAATGGAATTCCTAATTTTTTTTCTGTAAATTAGTGATACTTTGGCGTTAATTAATTACATGGTTTCTATCGATAGTGCTTTGCGGCAGCCTAAGTGTCATGTGAAAAGTTACCTTTTTTTGGCTTCGCTTGAAATCTTAGACAAGTTGGTGTCAAGAAGAGCTGCTGAAAATGTTATTTCGACAAAAATTACGAAATTTGACTTAAGCATTTGGATAATGGTGTGCGGCTATCAATCTTTTTGCAACACCACCTATCTGGCAAACATTCATGTGTCGCCTCTGCTTGCATCAATCACTTACAATGCTGGTATCAACGCTCAATCACATTCACACACACACACACACATTCTCACACACTAGCTAATCAATTCGATGATGAAGCTTCGAATCTACGGTCAATCTTTCACATTATCATTGTCAGCTTTATCATCGTTGCCAAGCATTCCAAAAGCTCCAATAATCAACTTCTATTCGTAGTTACTTGCGTCGAGTGAATTGAATTGACTGATGGCCCCAGCACACGCATTTATTCTGCTGCCGGACACTGTCTGCGTACAGCGAGTGTCGTCGTATTCGGCAAATGCTGAAGCCGAGTCCACCAAACTAACGCATTTCGTAAGCAATTAATTTTCCTCGAACGAGACAGACACTACCTACCAATCAAAGAGTTTTAACAAATTTCGGTGTGGCATATCAAATCCATAAACCAAAATAACGATTAATTTGCCTTTAAACGTTTTTAATTTGGTGAGATTAACATTTGTTGTTAAAAAGTGCCATATAGTCGAGAAAAGAAGCAAACATCTCTGCGGCTTGCGGTATGTGGTGGTGGTGGTGGTGATGGTGGGAATGTGTTGGTCGGGACTGGGTGAATGAGTATGAAGGCATACGGGTGGCTGGTTCCCAATAAAGGTGTTGTTTGCTGGCGATAATTTGAAAAGCGTGTAAAATTTCGGGATGTTGGAGGGAAACACCGAGGGAATGGGAGAAAACAAAAGACTTAAGACACAAACACGATTTAATCAATTACCTCACATTACGTCTCCGATTGCGGTTTGTCGGGGGGCAGTTTGAAATATTAGACTCCTACTCAAAATGCTGCCTCATTATACGGTGGCAGTCCGCAGTTCCTTCAAAAACATTTAACTTCTGCGACCCAGCTCGCTACTTTCGTGGTTACTAGCGGTAGCGTAGCCGGTACTAGTGCTCTGCCAGTCGACTTTTTGTTTTGACCGTTAAGATAAATGACGCTAATTTGTCAATTGTCTTTGGCGTACAAAAACGAATCAAATGTCCAAACAATACCCCATCAAACCCTGCCCAAGTTAATGTAGCAAACCTTAACTAAATTTAAATACGCATCCGACTATTTAGAGCTCTCTGCATTGTTTGCCATGGCTATTTGTGCTGAAGTCGCTCTGTTACACCAAGGACTGAAACAATGTGGAAAAACGTATGGGCCTTTTTTAATGAAATTCCCATTTGACAGGCATGTTAGTGTGATGTAGCCAGGGCGTCCCCCCAACCGCCAGTGAGTACATAGCCGGGGTACTCCCTTAGCGTTGTCATATTAAGAACAAGAACACGCCAAAGGACATAAAGCCCCATTGTGATACCTGCCTCACAAAATGCATTTTGTGTTTGCTATGCTGCTTGCTTCTCTCCTTATTTTCGACAGTGATTAAGCGAAATTTTAATGGTTCTGTGAGCACAGAGTGCTGCCGAGATGTGACTGACTTACTGACTAATATCAGATTAAATTGAAAGATTTCAGCCTAAAAATACGCATCACTCTTTATCTGAAGGCCTTAATTGAATATCAGTGAACAAAACGATTGGAATGCAACCCGCTTAGGCGACTTACCAGTGCACAGCATAAACATGCAGTTGCATGACGTTTGGTACATCTCAGCGACGAGCCAAGAAGGTGTCTGATGTGCTTAAGACGACTTGTCCCGCTGAGTTGATGAATGCCTTACTGTTTCAAAAAGGGCGATGGGTGCCGTTGCTAATGATCCACAGCCAAATTTCACCGAATGTTATGACAAGGAATAACGTTGATCCCCCCACTAAGAGTATTTACTGTGTATTTTAAAAATGCAACTCCTTGAGAAACATTTTGTTGGAACCAAAATATCGTAATGGGTAATAAAACGGCCAGATCACCATTTGACACACTCGATAATATACTATAATTTTTTTGTAACTAACTCTTCTTATATGACTATTAACAAAAACACAATCTGCTGTGGGGTACAAGTATTTCTCTATTTATCTCCCAAAGGTGAGAGATTCGGGCTGTTTGACTATGAGAATGAAATATCACTAAAATTAAATGTTTTTTTATTCCCCGCCCATGATATTAAAATCGTTCTGGAAGATTTTAATGCGAAGATAGGAAATGAAAATAACTTTGGTCCAACAATGGGGAAATGTATCCTTCACGAGATAATGTCCGATAATAGACTGAGTCTAATAGACTTTGCAGCGGTAAAAAACATGCCAGTTAGCTGGTGCTGCTAATTCACAAAGCCACATGGTTGTACCCACAGCAAGAGGTAAGAAACCGTATTGACCACGTTGTAATAGATGGAAGGCATTCATCCATCGTGTTAGGTGTACGATCGATCCAAGGAGCAAACATAGATTAGGATCATTACCTTGTTGCATCAAAGGTTCGCACAGAAGCTGGGCATTGCAAAACTGCTAACACAACTGATGGCAACAGCTTATTTCACTCGACTGACCCAAATGCTTGACGAAAGCACTCCTTGTGCCGCGAAGTCTGTACTTGGGTACCAGAAGCCTCCCCCAAGAAACGCATGGTACGATCAAGAGTGTTGAAATGCTATAGAAGCCAAGAATGTGGCATACAGATCAACCCAGTTATTAGTAGCTATGCGCCAGATGAAGGAGAGGTGTCGAAAGAATAGGAGAGAGCAGAAACGTCTATTCCGCAGAAAGAATAAAGGGGGCGGGCTAAACATTTTGGCCAACATTTTGATATCCTACACCACATTGGGTATGCAGGTTAAGTCATCGAAGCTAAAATTTGCTTCAATTTAAAATGTAGAATTTCGACCAAAATTCAGACATGTTGTGGTAGAAAAAATTGTAGTGCAAACGGTTAACGGTTAACAAATGACTTAATTATTGCAATATTAGTCAAAATCGGTCGATAGAATATATGAGAGCAATATCTAAATCTTAACAGATTTTAACCAAAAACGGCATACATAGTTAAAATAATAGAAAAAGAAAGAAAATCTGTTAAGTAATACTCTGACAAAGGCTCTAAAAGGAAATACATACGTACATACATCCGTTCACAAGTGGCAGACTTATTTCTAAAATTTTTTTTTTCTTGTTCGTCTAATGGAACAAATGTTCCGTCATAGTCAATAAAATAAAGTAAAGAAATGTTTTTATTGATTACAGAAAATAAATTGCCAGCTTGGTTAGGGCTCTCTGGACCTTCAAATTGTGTATTTATATGTGCAGCTTCCATTTGTCCTCTAAACGATTGTTCAAAATCAGATTAGGTGGTGTATATAAGATCAGTTTATATGGGACTTGTATGTAAACATGAATCCATTTCGAGAGCTAGCTTTAACAAATAAATTAAAAACTTAAAGAACAATAAATGTTAAATATTAAACAAAAAAAAATTTTTAACCAATTTTTACGACGAGCCATCTACATTCTGCTTGAATGATGCCGCTTATTTCTTCTCCCGTCGCGAAAAAATTAAAGGTGGTCTCATTTGTTTAACAACCACACATCATATGGTGCAATCCGCCATCTCGCCATTAAGATATCATATCAAAAGTGGTATTGTTCTTAACACTACCAAAGAAACTTGCCTCGTTTGCGTATGTGTGCAGGTTAAATGAGAGAAAGTGAAACTCAAACAAAGAGAACGTGCAAAAAATTGGGTAATTTGCTGAGAATGTAAACACAGAACTGACATTTTAATACCGTCAAATTGGCTGGCTACTTTCAGCTGTGAGAGACCGCCTTCGCGTGAGACTAACTTCAATAATCCACTGTTTTCTCCTCCGAACTTTAAGAAAATCGATCGAAAATCCGATATTGAAGGAAAAGATGTTCGGTAAAAAATGCATCCAACTATCGCCGTATATGGAAAAATTTGCTTTACAAGTCCTAAAGTTTTCCTAATTTATTGGAGATAAAATAAGAAAAGGTGGTAGAACGAGAAATCAGAAATACGTTATTGCAGTTGTAAACATGTTTCTTTCTTGACTCACTAATTTTTACTCGGTAGATGAAATAAATAAATAATTGATGTCAAATGACCTAGCGACAACCGTAAGTGCATAAAACTTGTTTTCATAGATAAAAGTCGACCGACTAATATTATTTTAACTCATTCCCTTACTTAAGGAGGGTTTTAAGTTCCTTTCATTGTAATCTTTTCATAGCAAAAAGATTTTTTTTGAAAGAAAACCAATAATTCAAAAAGTACATTTTAAAATTTTTTAAAAAGTATGTGACTATGTCCAACTCTACGGTCAAAGCCTAGAGAACAAAAAAAATTCTACTAGAATCAATGCTGCTTGCTGTTGGCTGATAGATTTCGATCCTAACTCACTATGAGCTCCGTATCAATTGTCTTAAATGATGATATATCAGTCTTTAAGAAAATGTTATTAAAAATACCCAAGAATGGAGCTGTCTTAGAATAATTTCGAGGATGCCTGAGCAACATTTTCCGTTAGAGATATTTCATTGAAATTTTGCGATTAGAAATTTCAAGATTTATCTATACATAGAATAACTTTCATTTTGTTGGTATTTTGTTTTGTGATTTTTCATTTTGTTTTTGTTTCTATTTGGGACAGAAAAGCATAATAAAAACAGTTAAAAATCTTGAGTCGCAAAATGCATTGATCAGGCGCAATAAATTTTATTGAAATTTATTTCGGCATTATAAAATAATATCAAGGTAGGCGGGGCAAAAATTTTCCTTTAGAAAATTTATTACTGAAATATAGTCTGTAGAAAAATAAACATTAAAATGTAAGTGGCTCGGGCCCCCCTGGCTACGTCCCTGGTACCCAAATAAACTTATCTCCCGATTATACTTCTTGAGTCTCGGAGGGACGCAATTCTCATCCGATTTTGAAATTTTGTGCAACGACTTCTCCTATGACCTTCCACGTGTGTGTCAAATTTGTTCGAACTGGTCCATTACCTGATACAGCTCTCTTGATTTTACTTCTTGAGCCCATATATAGTACGTAATTCTTATCATTATTCTTTGTTTGCCTATGAGAAATGCCAGGCAAAGAACTTGAGAAATACGATCCTTGGTGGAGGTTCTTTCCCCGTATCTTTTTTTAGATAAACAAAGGACAAAAGAAAAGAACTGCTTTGTTAATTGAATTGAATGTTGGAGACCACAGTAGAAGTTCAATATATGTGTAAAATTTCAACCAAATCGAATAAGAATTGGGCCTTTTAGGGGCCCAAGAAGTAAAATTGGGAGATCGGTTCATAGGGGAGCTGTATCAGGCTAAAGACCGATTCAGACCATATTTGACACGTATGTTGGAGGTCATGGAAGAAGACGTTGTACAAAATTTCAGCCAATCGGATAATAATTAGGCCTTCTTGAGGCTCAACAAGTCAAAATCCCAGATCGGTTTATATACTTGGCACAGTTATTGGAAGTCACAACGAAACACGTAAGGCAAAATTTCAGCCAAATCGGATAGGATTTGCGCCCTTTAGTGCCTCAAAAAGTCAAGATTCAAGATCGCTTTATATAGCAGCTATATCAGATTATGGACCGATTTAAACCATACTTGGCACAGTTATTGGAAGTCGCAACGAAACACGTCATGCAAAATTTCAGCGAAATCGGATAATCGGATTGCATCGCCGCATTATGAACTCACCTTGAAAAAGCGTTTGGAATTTCGTTTTCATTTCATCGAAGAAAATTTCTTTCAAATTATTTTCGAAAATGTTGTCGTTTGGAATGTCGTTTTCATTTCACCGAAGCTAATTTCTTTCAAATTATTACCGAAAATTTTGTCGATTCCAATCGTACAGCATTGGGTACTAACTTCATTTCTCTATTCGTAAGATTCGGCTGTTGGAAGGACGCATCTTTCGAACGAATAAAACTATCCATTCCAAATTTAGCAACAGATATTTATTAATGATGTTGGTCGGTCAAAAAACCGACCACATTTCATCATTAGATTGAACTAATGGACTTTGTCAGCGATATCTGAATTAGTGTGGTTTTACTTAATACTTTAACTTTTTCGTTTGACTTCATGCGAAACCCTTATTAACAGGGTTTACTTGTATTTTTTTATTCCGTTACGACTTTTGTTTAGAACAATTAATAGATATTTTTGAAGATTATAGGAATTTTGCTTGCCTTTTTTAATTTATTAGGAGAATTTTTTTTTCAAATTTCTTAAAAGAAAATTTTACAGTCTGTCAAAGTGATTATATTGTATATTATTATTATATTATTATATTATTATATTATATTATATTATATATGCAAAATTTCTCCGGAAACTCCAGTCTTCAAAAAAGCGGGAACTTCGCGGGATTTCTCGGCTCGGGAATTCCCTATGCAAAACCCTACTTATAACAAAAAAGCATCTGAATTCTGGTATCCTTAAATGTAAACTATGTCGACATACATATTAATGAATGTTGTGAAGAGAGTACATATTAATCTTTTAAATTAAAACCCATATCCTTTTCAAATGTAACTTCCTATTTGAACTGAATGGAGATTACAAGCAAAAATATAGATTTAAACAATGACTAATGGTATCGAATGGTATTTTATTGCATTAGGCATGACATATTTTAAAAATATGTCTCTCATGTCATACTCTTCATTTTTGAATTTTATTATCACATATTGTACAGCTTTTCGTTTTCGTGCGTGATAGGCCATTCATCACACTGGATGGAATGTTCATTCTCTCACTAAGGTAGCGGATTATCCATATGAACAAAAAAAATCGGCCTTGTTCATTACATAGTCATAGCTGATTAAAATCAGAGAACGCCAAGCAAAAGTATGGGAGGTCCGAATTTGAATACCGTGAATTTGTGAAATTGGCTTTTATGAGCTGGCCGGTGTGTATGATTCGCATTAAGTGGACCACTGACAGCCTGGCTAACTGAATGGCTGACAATCATTTGCCACAGACAATCAACAGCCGGTAAACGGACAAATAAATGACAGCTTCATACGCGCGATCAATGAGAATGAAGAAAAAAAAAAACGAAACATTTTAAAAGTCAAAATTAAATCTCTGTCGTTGGTGGCTGTTGTGGCCTTTGGTTTACCAATTAATCCCCCAGATTTGACATGTAAGCCAAGTCAACACACTTTTTAATGAATTAGAAACTGTAAAAGCATTTCGGTCCCAATTCCAAGGCACACATCGAAACAATGATGGATCTGTTGTCAGACTGAGCTTTTGTTGAGACTTTAATTAGGAACCCTTGTCTTAACGACCGAAGAAAGAAAACGAAAACGATAATCCAAAGTGAGCATAGTTTAATCAACCGATAACCGAGAAATTGAACGAAATGAAAACAGTTCTCCGATCGGAATGCCACTTCAGATAAAACAAAACGAAAAACTTTCAAGACCAACCAATTCTCTCTGCCCCAGACTCCCCCTCACACATCAAAGCATTGCCAGTGAAAGAACCTTATAACAATAAAATGGACAAAAAGAAAAACTTCTTATCTTGGCCATGGCTGTTGTTTTTTTCCACATTTATTTATTTATTGAGTTTTATCCTTTCATTTGACTATGTCAGTGTGTGTGTGTGCGTATGCGTATCCTCGGCATATATCGGTGGCCGGTGGTGGATGTTGAATGTTTATTTCGATTTATTTTGGAAGGTCCAACTAATACCCGTTCCCCTACTCCCACATCCCCAAAAATTTACCTATAAACCCACACCCAGGCCCACTCATACTGTCTCAATTGTGGTCAAATGTGTTTTGAAAACTTTTTTTCCCTCACAACCATAAAACATTTGCCATACTTTTGCATGGACCATTTATCCGCATAGTTTTCCTTGGCCTGAGTCGTAGTCACAGTGTGGTTGGAGAAGGTGTTTTAGTTTAGAAGAATAAGTTGATGTAGCAAAAAAACCAAAAAAAGGTTACTAAGCATATGTAAATCCTTAAGAGATAATGCGATAGAGCAGCACAGTGACAGCTTCACAAATCGACCACGACAGGCTAAAGATTTTTGTTGATGCCAAAAAATGCCCTACAGTGGGCATGTAAAAAAGGACACATGTGAAACAATACTCAAACAGGTTTTGTTCAAACCTACTATAAAGAATTATTTTTTGGTAAATTCATTCACTACAGGTTTGTACCAAACTCTTTACATTAGAAATATTAACAAGTAAAAAGGCGTTAAGTTCGGCCGGGCCGAACTTTGGATACCCACCACCTCGGGAATATATGTAAACCACCTTTCATCAAAATTCGGTGAAAATTGCATACCTTATACTCATATACCTCATACCGATCTGAACTATATACGACACGGATGTCGAAAAGCCGAACATAAGTCACTGTGTCAAATTTCAGTGAAATCGGATTATAAATGCGCCTTTTATGGGGCCAAGACTTTAAATCGAGATATCGGTCTGCATGGCAGCTATATCCAAATCTGGACCGATTTGGGCCAAGTTGCATAAAGATGTCGAAGAGCCTAATAACACTAAGCACTGTCCCAATTTTCGGCGAAATCGGACAATAAATGCCTCTTTTATGGGCCCTAAACCTTAAATCCAGAGATCGGTCTATATGGCAGCTATATTCAAATCTGGACTGATCTGGGCCAAATTTAAGAAGTACGTCGAAGAGTCTAACCAAACTCAATGTCTCAAATTTCAGCAACATCGGACAATAAATGCGTCTTTTATGGCCCCAAAACCTAAAACCTAGATATCGGTCTATATGGCAGCTATATCCAAATCTCGACCGATCTGTGCGATATTGCAGAAGTATGTCAAGGGGCTTAACTTAACTCACTGTTCCAAATTTCGGGGACATCGGGCAATAAATGAGCATTTTATGGGCCCAAAACCATAAATCAGGAAATCGGTCTATATGGCAGCTATATCCAAATTTGAACCGATCTGGACCAAATTGAAGAAATATGTCAAAGGGCCTAACACATCTCACTGTCCCAAATTTCAGCAAAATCGGATAATGAATGTGGCTATTATGGGCCTTACACCATAAATCGGAGGATCGATCTATATGGCAGCTATATTCAAATCTGGACCGATCTGAGCCAAATTAACGAAGGATGTCGATGGGCCCTACACAATTCATTGCCCCAAATTTCAGCGAAATCGGACCATAAATGTGGCTTTTGTGGGCCTAAACCCTAAACCGGAGGATCGGTCTATATGGCAGCTATATCCAAATCTGGGCCGAATGACAAAGGATGTCGAAGGGCCTAACACAACTCACTGTCCCAAATTTCAACAAAATCGGATAATAAATGTGGCTTTTATGGGCCTAAGACCCTAAATCGGCGGATCGGTCTATATGGGGACTATATCAAGATATAGTCCGATATAGCCCATCTTCGAACTTAACCTGCTTATGGATAAAAAAAGAATCTGTGCAAAATTTCAGCTCAATATCTCTATTTTTAAAGACTGTAGCGTGATTTCAACAGACAGACGGACAGACGGACGGACATGGCTAGATCGTCTTAGATTTTTACGCTGATCAAGAATATATAAGTTAGCAGTTACTACATTTCTGTTTTTATTAATTTGAGTGCTTTTACAGAACTGAATCAAAAATCTTAAACTTAGGTTGAAGTTGGTTGGTGCTGCTGTTGGCGCTGCTGCTGTTGGTTGGTGCTGTTGCTGGTGCTGCTATTGGTTTCTTGCTGATTGACGATTTTGTTATTGTTGTCGTCATGAGGTGTCAGGTTACCCGCTTTGCTGTGTTTGCTGTTGACTTGCGGTACTGGTGGATACGGATTGTTGACTCTTGCGTTAGCTGTAGAAATGCTTACATTTCATTACCATTACCATTTCATATTGTTGCTTACAAATCATGATGGTTCACTGTTTGTTGTTGCAGGCGGACAATGTTGACTGACAGCGGTCAATGAATTAATCAATAGAATCAGCAATTTTTTGGTATCGAAATCCAATATAAAGAATTTTTTGTTTGGCTGACATCCCAGCAAACATCTTTGATGTTAACACCTCCCCTCTTAGTTACGAGCGTCCTCGATCGTAATACCGTTAGAAGTAAGGTATCTGAGATAATCTTGGTACGTCTCTTGGAAAGTTTGTTGAATTCGATGTCGGAACTGATAGTTGATTGGGAGGTGCTAGATTAACGGTTTCAATCAATGGGCGCTGCTTTCTTCTTATCAAGAACAATACCAGAATGAGAGCTGCAGCTATTGTGAGTAAATGCACGGCCGCACTCCATTTGTTTTTAATGTTCAACAGTTCTATCGCTTTTGTATTGTTTAGATGGATCCTTTTTACAAATTCCAAAGTGGTTACTTCTTCTATTTTTGATCCAGGAGATCTAGGTTGTAGGATTGCAGGTAATGGTTCGGCATACGTTGTTTGGAAATAGTTGTATGTCTCGTTGTCAATTGTTATGGAAGCGTTTTGAAACTTGATTATGAAGGTTCCCGTAAGATTGTACTGCTCGTCGTTGATGAGAATGGTACCATCGAATTGATTTAGTAGAATCATCCCAGGCAAGACTTCCTCTACTGTAGGGGTGGTGCTATGTCTCAATAAAGTACAGTTTGCTTCTACGCTTTTTAAAAGATTTAACAAACAATTTTCTTTTTCTATTCTTTTGACATTATTTAAATTACAAACAGTCAGATTATTGAAAGATTTACATGGTTTAAGGATCCCATAGGATTCATTTTTACAAACTAGTATTTCATTATAATCAATTTTATTAATAAGATCCCCACTCTTAGTGGGTTTAATCAAGAGTTTACTGCAGGAATCTAAATTCGTAGTCGGTACATTGACGATATAAATAAGTGATTTTTCATTTGATGCAATTTTTACTTCAGAGAATTCGAATATTTCTTCTATGTTTACAAAGGGAATTGAATCTTTCTCGAAAAGCTCTTTTGCAATATTCACTTCAGTGTTCGACAATACAAATGAATTTATTATGCCGGACTTTGCCCAGTGAATGGCATAATTTACATTAACAATTTCTTCCTTTAAAAGGTCAATTTTCATTTTGAGCATGTTTATAAAATTTTCATTGGTTTTTACAATTTTTATAATTTTGTTGGTATTTTCTGTGAGTTCATCTATTTTTTTTAGAGACAGATTATTTATTACAACCTGCCTATTATTGCTTGACAAAACATTGTTAATTTTTTGCTCTATTATCTCGAAATCGTCGTGATCTGGATTTCCGGCGATCCATTTCCAACTTTTCTTAATTCTATTGATTTTTCTATTTCCTGAAGTTACAATTTTTAAATTCTTTAATTATTCACCAAAATTTTTTCTCTACCAGAGTTTTCACATTTTTTTCACTTTTGTACTTAAATTCTTCTTAATTATTAAATCTAACTTTTTCCAACTTTTCTTAATTCTATTGATTTTTCTATTTCCTGAAGTTACAATTTTTAAATTCTTTAATTATTCACCAAAATTTTTTTCTCTACCAGAGTTTTCACATTTCTTTCACTTTTGTATTTAAATTCTTCTTAATTATTAAATCTACGATTCACAACTTTTTTTTTTTTTTGTTCACTGCCTACTTACAAATGTATCCCTATAAAGATTTTCCATACGTCCATGGAGGCGATTTCGTTGTCCTTTCGTTAAATCTACTTGGAGAATCGTCCGCTTACTTGCTGACGTGTGTTGAGCCGGTAGTTGTAGCTACAGCCTCTGTGGTCTTCTAGGGTGTTTTTTTGGTCCTTGGTCACAGCCTCCGGGTGCGTTGATGGATTGTTGGGCGCCAGTTAACAGTTACTACATTTGTTTTTTTGGTCCTTGGTCACAGCCTCCGGGTGCGTTGATGGATTGTTGGGCGCCAGTTATACGCTACTTCTTTCGGGCCCCACGTTGGGCGCCAGTTAGCAGTTACTACATTTCTGTTTTTATTAATTTGAGTGCTTTTACAGAACTGAATCAAAAATCTTAAACTTAGGTTGAAGTTGGTTGGTGCTGCTGTTGGCGCTGCTGCTGTTGGTTGGTGCTGTTGCTGGTGCTGCTATTGGTTTCTTGCTGATTGACGATTTTGTTATTGTTGTCGTCATGAGGTGTCAGGTTACCCGCTTTGCTGTGTTTGCTGTTGACTTGCGGTACTGGTGGATACGGATTGTTGACTCTTGCGTTAGCTGTAGAAATGCTTACATTTCATTACCATTACCATTTCATATTGTTGCTTACAAATCATGATGGTTCACTGTTTGTTGTTGCAGGCGGACAATGTTGACTGACAGCGGTCAATGAATTAATCAATAGAATCAGCAATTTTTTGGTATCGAAATCCAATATAAAGAATTTTTTGTTTGGCTGACATCCCAGCAAACATCTTTGATGTTAACATATATACTTTATAGGGTCGGAAATGGATATTTCGATGTGTTGCAAACGGAATGACAAAATGAATATATTCCCATCCTTCGGTGGTGGGTATAAAAATATATCAGTTTTACTGCAAAACTACTACACCCAAAGAAAGTGAACCCCAAATGAAGGAAAATTGAACTTAATGGGAGTAAAATTGACCATAATTTGGAGCTTATGATTTTTTATGTCCTGTTTAGGATACGCAATTCCTTGTTTTAGGTATATGCGTGTGACCTAGTTGAAATTTTCCAGAAGTTGGGATATCTGAACTCGATTGCAGCATAGTTTGAACATAATTACAATAATTAAAATTATATATTGTATTTTTCCTGTTTTATGGAAATTAATTTCAGCGTATCAGCTATAAGGAGAGTAAATAAAATTAAGTTTTTTTTTTGTATTAGGTAGTAAAAATATCTAGTTCCCATGAATTCTTTACCCAAAACTTTATAATTTTATAATTAATGAATTATAAAAATTAGCTACAAACAATTTTTTTGTTACATACTACAATTAAGGATGTAATTTTCTCTTGCACGAGTATTTTTGAACGAGAATTTAAGTTTTTTAATTGGTTATAAAGGAAAATTTTTAATAAATTTCCATATCCACAATAGGATATGTTCCCGTAGTTTAGCAAACTTTCAAAATAGAAGAGAAAATATTCTAAAGCGTAATAAATTTTGTATACCAACTTTGAGTAAATTTCTAACTACATTATACGATTCCCTCTTTTTTCGGTGTAGGTGAGCTGGCAAAGCTACTAATATCAATACACTTCTTGGAAAATAATTTCATGTTTTCGTCATTTTTTTCACATAAATCCTTTTGTTTTTTGCAACTTTATATATCGGGTTTTTCAAAAGGACGTTTTAAAAGTTTTTTTTTTAATAAAACAACCGCTGTGGATATCAACGAAAATCTTTATTTCTGTGAAAGTACGTTCGATGCCATTATATATGGAACTCGATTTCTTTTGCAAAACAACCACTGGCAGGCTTGCAGAATTCCAGACCCTAAACCCAAGCGGCAATTTCCCGTTCGGTATTCGTACGAAGTTAATCAATCGTCGCTTGCTTGTTGGCATTGACCCAAGAAAAATGACGAGAAGTAGTAATATACTCAAAATCAGAGTTGCACTAATCATTGATTTTGACAGATAGTGTACTCAATATTTTGTTGTTGGGCAACTGCCACTACCTGTAAATGAATATATCTTGCATAGACCATAGACTTGATGTAGCCCGAGAGGAAATAGTCTAACGGCGTCAAATCGCACAACCGAGGCGGTCAATCGCCTGGACCATTTCGTGAGATAACACGTTCTCCAAAATTGTTTTCCAATAAATTGATTATGACATTCGTGATGTGCTTTGTGGCGCCGTCCTGTTGGAATCACATGTCCTCCAATTCAATATCATCCAATTGGGACCAAAAATATTCTGTTATCATTGAACGATTCCCATTGACAGTAACGTGCCTCACTAAACCGTAATTTTTTCGGGATGCAATGATGACTCATGGAGTACGTGTGGATTTCTGTCTGACCAATAACGCATATCTTGCCTATTGACAAAGCCATTCAGGCAGAAATGAGACTCATCACTGAAGATGTTTTCTCGATGAAAACAATGAGGCCACTGGCTCCGAATTTCGATTGTAAATCTTAATAATTTCGACCCGTGGTTGGCTCGTATATCTTTCCATCCTGAAATGGCAGACCTTACTGAAGAGAAATGTCAAAAGAGCGGCGTCGTTTGCTGTTCCAATCGGTTTATTTTTTTAGCGCCCCTGAAAAAAAAACCCTATATTAACATGTAACATAGTACGGTCCATGGAAGGGATATGGCTCCCATTATATTTTGATATTGATGATATTCAAACGAATGTATGTTGTAGCCAATTTTGGCATCTATTTTCTACCATGCCGAATAGGGTCTAGATCTGATGCACATAAAATAGCGGTTTTACCCGATTACGTGAAAATTGGATCGAAATAGCTCATGATAAAATTGAATATATTTCTCATATAGCTTTGCTGATTTTCCGAATTTTTCGCGCTTTTACTATATGCTTTTTTCGGTTTCTAAAAGGTTTTTCCAAGTCGCTTTTAGCCAACCGAAATACTCATCAACGTTTTTCAAAAGAATTATTATGCAAAAACCCTTGGAAAATTCTTATTGGCTTATGAAACTAATATCACAATATGGCCATCACAAAAGAATGTCATGATGCGAATACAAGGACACAATGCACACACAAGCACAAGAAAGAAAAGTCAATGGCTGCAAGGAGAAGGTCCAGGCAAGCCCAAACGTATGTTATCAAAGTTATAAAATTAACGAAAAACCCTCGTAAACATTTCTAAACTGACCACAACCTCAGCCCCCTTCAAGAGGTAGGTGGATGGGCGAGGGGGTGGATGATATCGGTGTTTTCAAGTGTACGTAAATAAAACATATTCATTGGGGAAAGAGATTTATAATAAAAATATTAAAAAAGGACTCACCCCTCACGAAACTTTCATATACTTCATGAAGTTTTCGACGTGAGTTTTTGTTTTGTCGCAAAAAACGGACCAAACCAAAGGAGCACCATGAATTGCAGGAGGCAAAAGCCCAGCAAATGACCAATTGGACCAAGAACAATCACAGCAACAACACAGTGAATGTATCGCACACAAAACTTTTGCAATCTAATAAAACAGATCCATGGCATAAATAGAAAAAAAAATAAAACAAAAATCACAAAAAATGGGGAAAACAGCATGAACAGCAATTTTAGAAATGATTTCGCATAATTTGCAAAAGTATCCTTAAAATGTTCATATGGGCAAAAGGACATGTGTGTTTGTATCAGTGTTGTCTTTCTTGATTTCCATTGTTGTTGTTGCTGTTTTTTTGTATATGAGTTTACGCAAGAAAACGAAACAATCGCTCTAATATCTGCTGTCCAAATTCTTCATAAGAATACACAATGGGTCAAAAGGATTTCTTTGAATAGAAGCTAGAAAACTGTTATTTAGTCGCTGCATTAATACGATGCGTTTTTCCTCCTTTAATATTTGCCATTCAGATTGAATGATAACACCTTGTCTTTTCTATGTTACACTCTTGCCAAGAATATCATTTACATTGGGTATACGATAAGCCGCTTAGTATGAATTTGTCTCCATATAAAAAATTTTGGAGGAAACCCCTTTATTGGGCGCATGAAACAATATAACAATGTAATCCAATAAAAAGCAGGAAATATTCACTCAATACTCTCAAGGAGTCTAGTCGGACTTAATTCAAAACAAGATTTAGTTTTTTAGAAAAAAGTCCTTGAAATTTTTCTTAATCAAAAAGTTCAGGATTTTTTTTTTAAAGAGAAAGTACATTGACATTTTTCCATAGGAGAAAATATCATTTAAATTATGTCTTTAGAGAGAACTAGCTGGCCCGGTGTGCTTCACTACACTCTTAAGTGTTTACGGCCCTCTTTTAACCTGGTCCAAATTTGAAATAATTCATAGTCTTATTTAGCTCTCCAATACCTTTTAATATAATCCCATTTTCTCCCGTTTGGTAAACATATCCATTTAGGGCATAATATTGGGGTGGGGCGAACTCCTCTCAAATATCTTTCGTTTGAACATGCCCCTTTGGATCATAAATTTTTCGTTGGGGAGACCCGCCTAAGGTCTCCCCAACGTACCCTCAAGTAACTTTCGTTTGAATTCCATATTGTTCCGATTCGTTGGGAGAATGCGTTTTGGGATGCGGTGCCCCCCTGGGACTTGACCCCAAATTTTCATGCGAGTATAAGTTTCGTATTCTACTTCCAACTACCTTTCATTAGATACCCATATTGTCCCAATCGGTAAACATGTTATTTTTGCATTGTTTTTGGGGGCGGGCACCCTTACACTTGGGGTCAAATTGTTATATAAATACCTTTTATATGATGCCATATTGTCCCAACCTGTAAACATATCCGTTTGGGTGGGTTTTGGATAGGGCGTTCCCCACGTTTATTTGATCCAAAGTTTTATACCAATTTTGTGTGTTTGGGTTACCATACGGGGCATACAAAATTTCGCACCCATCTCCGAGTTCATCCTTTTTTTAGACTACTCAGGACAAACAAACAAAACTCAACACGTTCATTTTTATACTAGCTTTTCATTTGATACCCATATTGTCCTTATCGGTCCACTTTCGATTTTGGGTGGTCTTTTTGGGGTAACGGTGGAGGGTCCGCCCCTTCCGTTATCAATAAATTATAAAGCCTATTCCTACTTCCTGACCATATTCGTAATCTTCTCCCAAATACCTTTCATTTGAGTCAAACAAATAAACCTATTTGAAGGTGTTTTTTGAGGCTGGGGCGGCACACCAGGTACTTGGACCCAACTTTTATTATGAAATTCGTACTCTACTCTTGAAAACCTATTATTTGAATATTGTACCGATCGGTCCACTTTTATTTTCGGGTAATACTTTCGCGGTAAGGAGGAGTGTCCGCCCCCTCCCGATATCAACAAATTATATAGCCTATGTTTCCATCCTTAATCGGTCCAGCCGTTTTTGAGTCTATACGGAACAAACAAACAAACACAAATTGAATTTTATATAAGATAAGAGTAGGACTCAATTTTTTATACCATATTTTTATTCTACTCTCCAATACGTTTGATTTGATATCCATTTTGTCCCACTCGGTCCACTTTTTATGTTGGGTGGTGTTTTTGGGGTAAGAAGTATGATCCGACCCCTTCCGATATAAAAAAAATAACCTATTATACCTTCCAGATCAACCTGCACAATCTAGGAAAAATTCAAGGTTCTCCGTTTTGTATATTGACCTCAAATTGCAAATTGTTCCACTAATATTCCGTTAAGGAACTGTCCGATTCAAGTTAAAGCTCAATGAAAAGGGACTTCCTTTTAATAGCCCAGTCCGAACGGCATGCTACATTGCGACACCTTTTTGGGGAAAAGTTTTTGCATGGCTTCAATGTATCTCACAAATGATGCCAACATTATGAGGAGATAACCACTGTTGAAATTTTTTTCTGATGTTCTCGTCTCTCGTTTCGATCCCAGACCTTCATCGTCATAGGCGGACATGCTAAACTCTGCGATTCGGTGACCTCCAATATAATGACCTCTCCCTTCGTAAAAGTTCTTCGATTCACATATAAGATACGTAATAAAATGGCTTAGTGAACCACTTTCGATAATAATTGGAAGCAAATATCTTCGACCCATTGTGCATGTATCCCATTCCTTAAAGCACCAAGAACCATACCTATTCTGTGATGTTTACGTGTATTAGATTGTTTTGTTTTATATACAAAAAAAATCTTTTTGTTTCTTATTTATTTTCTGAAAACTTTTCCCTGGAAATTATTCAGTAGCATATGTTTGCCATACCACACATAGAATTAGAAAGAAGAAGGGCAAAAAAAAAACAGAAAACACCAACTCGGCAAACAAACTGCTGCTGTGCTTTATGACAATTCTACCTGATTTGATTACATTCCTATTTGGATCTTCTGCGGAGATTACAAATGACATACAATACCAACAAAGACACTTTCGAAACTTTGCTGCTTGCCCCCACACAAAATGGCCATCAAAGTAATTGGAAAAGCACATGTCCATCTCGTGGCTTGCTAGGTGGGGTGGGCGAGTGGGCTAGGACACCTGTTATCCTCCCTCTGTGGTTAGTAGGCAAAATTATTTACATACATGGTCACAAAAAGTACACTGTCATCGTCGTGTTATCGTCGCCGTGGCAAGTCTCTTATCAAAAGACAAACATACTCCACAACACCGCCCTGGCGAAAGTAGTCAGCATTTCGAGTAATTATAACCTGTCGACCCCATCACTATGCATTAAATAATAATTGCAACGGCACGAATGGAGTTTCCAGCGCGGCCCCTGCAGTATTTGCCCCCCCCTGATGCCCTGCGCCACTTTTGCGTGGCTCATTCCAGTCGGCACTTGCGCTTGGATAATTGCCAATGCATGTCTGCCATTGTTTGCATAGTTTGCGTGAATTTGCCAAAGTTTAGAGCTTCATTTCAGCGAATTATCAACATTTCGTATGGCATCGCAGTACATACTCGTACAATAAATAATTACTATGTACATAGTGGCTATGTGTGGCATTCGCACACACACACACACACACACACACACTCAAACTCTTTAACATGTATGTAGCCCAAGGCAGTCATTCGGCCCACTATGTGTACTTTGCATTTATCATCAACCATCAGCATCGCCGCCATGATATTGGCCACGTTATTAGTCAACATGTCACCATGCTTACACCGCATACTACACAGATCGAGGGGGAAGGCCCTACACACAGAAAGAAAAAACTGACTTGGTGATATGAACGAGTTAATTTAACCTTAAAGACTGGTACTATATTCACATTTCGCGATATATTTCGCCGATCACTTTTTTAGATAATTGATTTTAAAGCAAAACAACTATGGGTGGTGTATCGAAAGTTTGACCTATGCTCGGCGAGTTGTACCTTTAGGAGGAACTGTGTGAATTATTGTCTAAGATAAGAACAACGAACTGCATAAACATCCCTACAATAAATGGGTTGTTAGCATATTTATTGATTTCACCAATGAAAGAGAAGTCATTTCCTTCAGCATTACCTGAATGATTCACCAAGCGTCTATCGAAATCGTTTTCTACGATCAATTGTAAGAAGTTTTGCCCAAGAAACTATGAGTCTGAATTGGCAATATGGGACTCAAATGAAAGGTATATAGGAGTAGAGCACGAATCCGACAACATTATGTGGGACCAAGAGTTTGTGGGTACACCACCGCCATAAGCTTAGCCAGCATTTAGCCAGAAAAAACATTTTTTCCATTTTCACTCAATTATGATTTCTCTCAGTGTTAGTTTGAGCTGGCACTATGGAAATTGTTATGTACGTAGTATGCGATTTTAATGTCATGGAAAAAAGAATTTTTATATCGATAATGGATCTCAATGGAAGGGATAATTAAAATGTTTCTAACACTTCTCTGGAAAAAAAAGTACAAAATTCACCTAAGCCTGCAATGAGTATTGTGCTTTCCTATTATAAAACTGCCAGCGGCAATTCTTTTGAGTTGATATGTACACTTGCCACTTTGCTGCAAATACTTGCAAGGCGAGGGACAAAATGCGACTCATAGGTGGAGCCAACACATGCAATGTGAATTTGCTATGCTAGCCCAAAAAACCACAACATTTGACCGCCGTAGTTTCAACAACAACGACAACGATGGCCAGAAGACAAGAAAACTCAGCTCTTGATAGTATCACCAGATATCGGATTGGCAGTATGGTCAACCGTGGATAGGTCTCGCGTGCTACATGTCAGCGTATACCTCCCTCTCGTTGAATGCATGTTTGAGCTACATATCGTCCATCGTGGTTATGCAAAATAAATGTTGCACACTCGCCCCGGTGGTTTATGGATTTAATAACACAACCCCTTTCAAAACGTCAGCCATTGTAGAAAAACGAATGTCTGCGTATGTACATGGAAGTCTTTTGAGAAATTTCCACTTGACCAAACGTGGCATTAAATATGGCCGCTAGCAAACAAAAAAAAAAATAAATTTAAGTGGACAACAAACAATCTTACAAGTCGTCACCCCTCTAAAACTTAACAAAAAAAGTGAAGGGGTTTGAAGATCAAGGTGTAATTTCCATGGTTTCAACAGTACGCACAAACAGCCCCGAATGTAGCAATATATATGATGCAAAACTTTGTGGATAAATTCTACTCCGACAATGGGCTGCCCCAAATTGATGTAGAATGATTTTAATCGAAATCTGATAATAAATACCTTCTCGACATTTTCGAACATTGTATTTACTTTTTGTGCCTATAAAAGGAGCATTTTTCATCCAATTTCAATAAAATTGGCACAGCGAGTTCTGGTACCCCTCTAAACCTTTTTGTTGAATATCGTCCAGATCGGACCATATTTGGATATAGCTGCCATATAGACCGATCTCCCAATATGGAGTTTTGATCTCATAAAAGGAGCATTTTTCATCCGATTTTGATGAAATTTGAAACAGTGAGTTTTGACATTCAACTAAAAGGTTAATAAGGGTACCAAACCGCACTTTTTGAAATTTCATCCAAATCAGATGAAAAATGCTCCTTTTATATGCCCATCACTACACATTTGGGGCAAAGCGTAATTAGTAATTAATAAGGTGGAACTGCAAATGTCAAAACAATTTTCTATTCGCCTTACAATGTTAAACATAAATTTAAGTTTTAAAAATTCAAAATTTGATTCTTAATGTTTTTGTTTTGTTTGTATGTTCAATTAATAGAATATAGTTAACGAGAAGCTCAGCTGATAGCTACTTGGCGTATCCACAGGTTGCGGATAGTGGAATGCTCCGTATAGCAGGCAATCACCGGTATCGGGTGGAGATTCTTTGTGAGTGGCACCGGCTCTTGCTTAAATACTGAGTGCCTGCGATACTCGATGTGAAATGTCGAGTTAAATAACCAATTGCATCATGTTTCCGCGGCGATCGTTTCCAAGGTTCATTGTGTTGACCTCGAAAAAAAGATTCAAAAAGGGCAGGAGAACGCAGATAAGATATACGGCAGAACAATGCCAGTTGGACTAGAAAAGTTCCCTCTGATGCCATTTCAAGCGCGTAGGTTAGGTTTGGTTAGGTTGAAAAGAGGGTGCAGATGTTAATCCGCCCCATGCAACTAATTACAAAAATCCTTAATTGTTTTCAATGCCACTCCCCTAAGTTGGTTCATGTCTGATATTGTGTCTCCACCTAAGTACCGGTATCTGTTGGACGCGAAAGCCGGGCAATGACAAAGGAAATGCTCCAACGTCTCATCATCTTCCCCGCATGCCCTACACATGCTATGACTTGCCGCACCGATTTTACATAAGTGAGCTCGTAGTTCTATGTGTCCCGTTATAATACCAATAGCTATACTGACCTCCTTCTTGCTTCATTTCAGTAATAGCCTCGTCTTCTCACGATGTGGATCCCCCCATAGGATTTTTGCCGTCCTACCGACCGTTTCACTGTTCCACAATGTTGCATGCGCATGCAATGTTCAAGCGCCTACAGTAAGCTATATTCTTGACTATAGTCAAGAATGGCGAGAAGATAATTTAGACAAGAAAAGGCCATTCGTTTAGCTATAATCCTGCACCTTCCATGACAATTTCAGGGTAGCGCCACAATAGATGATCAACCATCTGTAACTCCTCATCTCCACAAATCCTACATTAGTTCGCCTTTCCATATCCTAGTTAAAACTATTTAATTTTCTGCCATCTTGGTGGATAAAGCCTTCGGAGCTTAAGAGAATTTTAAACATTCTGTTTTTTTTTTGTTTTCATACTCAAAAATAAATAATTATCTGGCTCTGATTGGTCGAATCAAATTTGGCAACATTTGAAATGTCAAGGAACATCGCATTTTATTTGCCTTGCCGGCAAATTTTGACATGTCAACTTCTTGGTTGTAGGAATTCGCCACCTTGCGGCCACCTTATAAAAACGCCTTTATTTGGAGGAAAATTGACTTGCCAAAAATCTTAATTTTTATATAATTGAAAAATGCAAACATCATTGGTTTGGAAAATTTGCACAAACGAAATTTCTGTAAACCCTTCCACTGTCCAGTAGCATTTAATGCTTTCTTTTCAAAATTTTTGTATGGCGATAGGCCCACTATTTTGCGCTTCAGGTACAGGGTGTGCAGGCACATCCTCTGCAGAGACAAAGAAGGAAATCTGATAACAGATACAGAGAGTGTGCTTGGGATATGGAAAGAACATTTTTCCCATCAATAACCCGACAGAAGAACAACAAGGCAGCAGGAGTCGATGGTTGCCTGCTCAACTATTTAAGATAGTAGAGACGCGCTGATAAGGCGTATGCATCAGATCGTCTACGCAGTCTGGCTAGAAGAACGCATACCTGAGCATACAATGTTCTGTACACAAGAAATAATCTCTCCGAACCATTAAAGATTCCTTGATATTAAGGAATTTATATCTTAATTGGTTGTCCAATAACACCTTTATTTTGCATATTATTATGAAACGCAAAAATCTTTCAATTTATTTTCAAATATCTTTGAATGTTTGGAAATTGACTTTGGGACAAGGGCAAAATTTTACCTTAGTTAAGACAGAAATGACTTAAAATTGGACAATCTTTAAATGTTTCAATTAAAAATTAAAGATGCGTTACTTGAATTTTTAAAAAAAAATTAAGGAACAGAGAGTCATCTATGAAGTAAAATTAGAAACAGCCATCGATCAAAATTGGAATTGAAAGTTTGTGTCCGTTAGTATGTAGTGATTTAAATTTTATGATAGCATCTTTATTTTAAAGACTCGCTTCTTTGGCTTGTAAACGTTACCACAGTTTTTCGATGGAGGTCACCGTAGCGCAGAGTTTAGCATGTCCGCCTATAACGCTGAACGCCTGGGTTCGAATCCTGGGGAGACCAACAGAAAAAATTTTCAGTTGTGGTTTTCCGCTCCTAATGCTGGCAACATTTGTGAGGTACTTTGCCATGTAAAACTTTTCTCCAAAGAGGTGTTGCACTGCGGCACGCCGTTCGGACTCGGCTGTAAAACGGAGGCCCCTTATCATTGAGCTTAAACTTGAATCGGACTGTACTCATTGATATGTGGGAAGTTTGCCCCTGTTCCTTAGTGGAATGTTCATGGGAAAATTGCAAATTTTCATTTACAGTTTTTAGATAAAGTTTTGAATCGACTTTCGATGTTATCGATATTATGGTTCGGACATCAGAATGTTGGAAATTATAACTTTAACATAGTCAGTAATTTCATCTATCTCGGCACCACAGTGAACAGAGGAGTGACAACAGATTGGAGATTTTGAGAGAAGGATTCTGTATTGATGGTGAATATCGACTTCGAACGAACTACGGGCTATATGACGATGCTGGCACATTGAGGTACACAATAATTGGGAAGATCGATGGAAAGATCAAGTGGAAAACGACATCTCAAAACTGCATTTTATACCCACCACCGAAGGATGGGGTCTGTCTGTTGAAATCACACTTGTCTTTAAAAAAAGAGATATTGAGCTGAAACCTGGCACTGATTCTTTTTTTGTCCATATGAAGGTTAAGTTCCAAAATGGGCTATATCGGACAAAATCTTGAAATAACCCTCATAAAGGCCGATCTTAGGTCATATTTATAATCCGATTTTGTTGAAATTTGAGATAGTGAGTTGTGTTAGACCACTCTACATCCTTTTTCAGCTTGTCCCAGATCGATTTAGATCTGAATATAGCTGCCATATAGACCTCTCTCGATTTAAGCTCTTGGGCCTATAAAAGGCGCATTTTTTGAGTGAGTTGTGTAAGGTCCTTTGACATCTTTTTTCAATTTGGCCCAAATCGGTCCATATTTGAATATAGAAGCCATTTAGTCCAATCTCTCGATTTAAGGTCTTGGGCCCATAAAAGGCGCATTTATTTTCCGAAATTTGGGACCCTGAAATTTGGGACAGTGAGTTCGATATCCTTGCTCAATTTGGCCCAAATCGGTCCAGATTTGAATATTTAGTCCAATCTCTCGATTTAAAGTCTTGGGCCCATATAAGGCGCATTTATTTTCCGAAATTTGGGACCCCGAAATTTGGGACAGTGAGTTTGATATCCTTCTTCAATTTGGCCCAGATCAATTTCGATTTGGATATAGCTGCTATATAAACGATCTCTCGATTTAAGGTCTTGAGCCCATTAAAGGCACATTTATAGTTCAGATCGGTCCAGATTTGGATATAGCTGCAATATATGCCGATCTGTCGATTTAAAGTCTTGGGCTCATAAATTGCACATTTATTGTCCGATTTGGCTGAAATTTGGAGCATTGAGTTGCGTTAAGACCTCGACATTTTTTTTTAAATTTAGCCCAGATCGGTACAGTTATGGATAAAGCAACCGATCTCTTGATTTAAGGTCTTGGCCCCATAAAATGCGCATTTATTATCCAATTTCGCTGAAATTTGACGCAGCGATTTATGTAAGCCTTTTCGATCCGTGTCCCATATGTTTCAGATCGGTCTATATTTGGATATAGCTACTATGGATGCACAAATTATGCATTTTTCGCCGGATTATGATGAAAGGTGGTTTACCCGATGTGGTGGATATCCAATGCACAATGTTCTCTCATAGCCAAGTAATGTAGAGTAAAGGTATTCATGAAAGTTTAGGATGGGTATTCATGACATGTTTATCATATCATTGAATGATTTAGACCTCATTAAGCATTTTCTTTCAAGTAATTGGGAAACTTTGGCCAAATCGGATAGTGATTGCGTCTCCCACATGTCCAGATCGGTTTATATGGGAACTACACAAATAGAAAAAGGACATTACAAAATCTATTGAAAATATTGTTAAATATTGTTTTTTTTTTGCAATTATAAATGAAAATGTTTGTTTTGAAAGGCCCATGCAACATAAAATTAAGTTTTTGTAAATCAAAAAAGTACATTTGTGGTTTGTAAGCCAAAAATGAAAAAAATTCGGCCAAAACTAAAAATCCATATTTGTCGCCATCTTGTATTCTACACAAATATTTTATAGTGGCGACATAAATGTCTTGGCCGCAACCGAAAATTTCGCTAGAGGTGCATACTTAGCTTAACAAGCTATGATGATTTTGTAAATACGCGGTCGTGTCCTGACCGTTACGACAAGCATCAATCCTACAAATTGTATATGTATACCAACCTTAAGTTTAAATGACTCTAAAAACGTTAAATGTACATAGCCGGCCGTGGTGCAATTTGGTAAGGCGATTGTAAACATTCGACACAGGTTCGATACAGCACACAAAAACTTTTTGCAATCTTTTAAAAAACTGTTTACTAGTCGCTATCAGAATGTAAACGGGTGTGGACGTTTCATTCACAAAAACTGTTGTTGGTTTATGAACGCTTGTTATTGATTTGATAACATCGTTGTGTTGATTCACTTTTATGAACGAATGTGGTCACTTTGTTAACGCCGTGCTTGGTTTTCTCTATGTTTGTGTATATCACCTATTCGCATAATAGTTGGTATGGGCATATGAAGTCATTATGAATCTCAAAATTGGAAATTTCAAGCAATTCCGATAAGAATAGAACCCTCTATGTGGTCAAAAACTCAAATCGGAAGATTGCCTTAATGACAGCTATTTCTTGTTGTTAACCGATTTGGACGATATTGGACGTCATAGCAGAAAATCATGTGCTAAATTTCACACAAGTCGGATAAGAAGTGTGACCTCCATGTGAAAAGGAACCAAATCGGAAGATTGGTTTTAGAAGACCAAAAGAAAATGTTCTTTGTTAAAAACCAGAAACTCAATTTTAATGGTAATTTCATGGGTTCTGGAGCAAAATTCCTTACAGTTTGTCTTATTAAAGGCGGGAATATACATGATATCCAGTGTACGCCACTATTTAGGTGTAGGTGCCCATGAAATGAAAGCAGCTGTTTTAAAGTGCTGCACTCTCCACCGTAGACTTGGAATGGTGTAAAAGATGCCACATTTTTTCAATCTTTGTAAACAACACCATTACATACGAACACTACACCCGGTGGTGGGGTGTAGTTTTCGTTCGTAATGGTGTGTTGATTTCATTGCGACATGTCAAAAAATTGCTGCACTTTTTTTGAACCGTCGAAATCACCATTGATAATCCAAATTCTGACAGCGATAGCCGACATTGAATATTTTCTGCTGCAAACATAGCAGCAATAATATTTGTTATAAGTAATCCAATTATTTTTAAAATAATTTAACCTCTCCCTAAGCAAAGCTCTTCAGGGATTATGACTAGAACTTGTGGAACACAGAGCCACCACACCACATGTTAGAGTCATATTTTGTTTATCTTCTTCAGTCATGTGTAGACTCATTTACAGTTTCTGGGACTTTGATATGTACCGCCCATTTTAGTTTTTTTTTTTAACAGTATTTTAGCGGTGGACAAGGTGGTGGATATCTCATCATGCCATCATTCTGTCGATCCATTCACCCTACGCCGCCACATACATAAACCGCCTACAAAGGAACGAAATAAACATTAACGCAATTTTACGATGCGTTTAAAAAAAGACAAATTTGTTTGATGATAAAAGCGGCATTTATTGCTCTTCAAGACAACAATTTACGAATGTCCTATGCAGCAACATGGCAATGAATCGAATGAAGTAAAGACAAAAAAATGCCAAGGAATTTCTTCCGGCATTGCTGTATGCCGTCTTGTGGCAGGATCTAATTGCACAGCAGTCAACTTTGAATTGTAATTGAAGAAGCCAAATGGAGCATAAGGTTCGGTTGGTTCGGTTCTTCTTGGCCCACTCTGGCAGCCGCTCCATCGGCTGACTGGATGTCAATATGCTGTTGGTGATTGTATCCTGCGGATAAACACCATGCATATGTTTGGTGTAATTTAGTTTGCTAGTTGTGCCATTTCTATTTGATCCTGTTAAAATTCCAATAACATTTCTTATTGTGATGCATACGATATAGTGGAGGCAACAAGAAAGTCAGCAAAAAAGTACATCCTGTCAGGCTAGCCGGAGCGAGGGAGGGAAAGTAAAATGAAGAAGAGTAAGTGACTGAACATTTCACAGTTGTGTGTGCGTAAGAATGTGCTGTTGGGAGTGCTGTATATTGACTACAAACTTTAGTGCAAATGTTGCCACGGCATAAAAGGATTCATTTGACTACCCTTGGCAGTCCTGTGGCGACACTTGCTTTTGCTTACAGGGTGGGAGGTGTGGGCGCCGACACGCATGCAGATAATACAGAGGCAAGAGTCTAACACAAAAAGGATTAAAATTTCAAACACACCGAGGTTAATATGAGCTCATGCCAAAATCTTCGGCAGGCAAGAGTAAACAATAGATTGTGCTTAGACAGCATGTGTGGAAAATTGTTTTTACGTGAAATTTACACAATTGTAAAATGGATCCATCCGTTCGCACAATGCTGTTCACCAAATTGAAATTTCGCACAAAATTGCTTTCGTAACGGCAATTATAGACAAAGATGCAAACAAGCCGAAACTCTTTGCACCGACCACTCCCATTCAAGCACCCAGATTCTAGCTGTTAGCCCAGCAACCCAACAACCCATCAGCCATCACCCCCAACCCCATAACGTGCATTGCATCTACTTTGTGCGTCCGTCCACTAGGGACTCGAAACGATGAAGAAGTTTTATGTGCGTGTAAATGTCATAAAGTTGACATCAATATCATAGCACTGGAGCAGAGCCATCCTGAGACATGAGCTGGTCCATGTGGATAGATGACTGGATGCTTGAACGGAACGGATGTTGGTATTCCTGGCTGAGCAGCAGTTTTATTTTGAACCATCAATCACAGTGATTGCCATTAGCTGCCACTGGCCGGAAAAGAAACCGCCGCCAGTGAATATCTTATGGAATTTAACATTCCGAGCGGAGACGGGGGGAGGAAGACAGTCACAAAGTCACTGCAGTTTTCTGGTTAAATGGAATAGAGCGTCAATGGTTTGTTTGATCGCCAGCGCCATCAATGGAAGATGGTGCGCGTCAAGTCGCGCACAATTAAGCGTTTCGCCTTGTTTCTGTTTATTTGGTGGCATAGAGACATAATTGACAGTTCGCTGTTATGTGACAGAAGTAGAATGTCTCAAACTGAATGACTTCATTGCGCTCTTAGCGACAGTGGGGCAATGGGCAGTTTGGAGAAAAAGAAGCTGTCATAGGAACGATCTACCAAATGGTGCCTTTGAAAGCGTTTATTGTTTCTAGAGGCCGTATTTATATGCTTGGCCGAAATGTAGTCATCCTTTTTTTTGGCAAAGGCGGTGGTATATTTATTGCATACATACATGTAGTATCGAAGTTCCCAAGTTATTATCAGGCCTGTTACGGGCTTTGAAAACCCAAAACGAAGATTTTCTTTGGTTTATATTTTGCACATCTTGCTACATTGGTGCATTGCGAATTTGGTCCACGGGCAGTTTAAGTTCGAGAATGGGTAAAATAGGACTATATATTTATGTAGCTCCCAACCATCATCCTTCATCTCTATGCTGATTAGAAGCCTGCGCTTTTGCATATATGCCCAGATGTGATTTAAGTAAGTACTTGATCATTGGGCCCATAGTTCAGTGCCCAGTCATGACTCTGGCTAAAATACTCTGAATACGTACCCCGCTTATGTACAGGCCATTTCGTCCTTTAATTTAAGTAGTAAGACAAATGTAAAATGGGTCATGGGTTCGAAAGTATTCTACACATCGCTCTCTATGGGTTACCCAAAGGACGCTGTCCACTTAAATCTTAGGACGCTGTCCACTTAAATCCTGAGTACTTAGGCAGAAAGAATCCACATCAGCATTTCGATTAGGGCAATCGCTAAGGCACAGACATATATTCCGTATATTCGGCCAAAATAAAACGCTTTGGAGTAAACCCCCGAGTCCGTTGACAACTCCATCCTGAGCGAAGATCATCCTCAAACACATTATCCGTCGAGCATTCTTCTCGTTTGTAAAAGCTTATACTGAAGATTCTATTGGGAATTTGCATCTCTGCACCTTTTATTCTTGATATACAGGGTCACTGTGATAGGTTAAAATGATGTGTTTAAAAATATTTATTGAAATTTGCCTATAGAAAAAATGTTAGGAAAATGTTGTTTGGAACATGCAAGCATAATAAAAAGATTTTAAAAATGTTTATGCAAAATGTGGTGTCGCATAATGCATAATTTTATTGAAATTTTTGCTTTAAAAAATAATCTCAAAGTAAGGTTGTCTTAAGAGAGGTTTTCGTTAAAATTTAGTCCTCAAAGAAAAAATTAATAAAAAATTAGGCTTTCGAAAAAAAATTTATTGAAACATTTTTTTGAAAAAGCTAATTTAAAATGTTGCCTTTAGAAAATAATTAAAATGATTTTTTTTAATAATTTCGAGGGGACTCCAACACGTGCTGAAGTTTTGTCATTAGAGAATGATATGCTGAAATTTTGTCATTAAAAAAATTTCACTAAAATTTGTTTAGAAATAATTTTCCCATTAAAATGTTTAATTATGGCCTAAAGCCATAAATATTTAACTTTTTCAAATTTCCGAGCAATCGGGTAATAAATAAAGCTTTTATGCGCTTCAAATCCTTAATCGGGAGATCGGTGTGTATGACAGCTATATCCAAATATATATCGATCGGAACTATATTAATCGGCAGATTGGTCTATATGGCAACTATATCTAAATAAAGTCCGATCTGAACAATATATCTAAATATGGTCCGATTTGGGCCATTAAGAACTTAACCAGCGTGTATCAAAAAGACGTATCAGCTCAATATCGCAATTTTTGAAGGCTGTAGAATAATTACAACAGACGGACGGACAGAGAGACACGGACATCGTGAAATCGTCTTAGAATTTTAGGACGATCTGAAATATATATACTTTGTAGGGTCGGAAATTGTTATTTCGATGTGTTGCAAATGGAATGACTAAATGAATATACCCCCTATCCTTTGGTGGTGGGTATAAAAACTAAACACCCTGGCTTGAAACTTAAAACACATGTTTTAGAAGGTTGCCACTTTTCACGGCATTATTTTTTTTTATACTACTATCGTCATCTATAGGCCGGTTACCTGTGGGACAGAACACGTACAACTGTGGAAAAAATTTGCCATATTAAAACCACACGTCTAAAAAATAACTTTTGTAAGGGTGGTAGTTTAACCGAGATGATTCCATAATGTTTGGCCGTTGTAAAAGAGTTGTAATGTCATGGAAAAGATTTTATATTCTCGATCAAGTTTTATACCTTGATCAAAAAATCGTGTTAGCGATCAAGGGAATTATGTTTCCAATTTCGGTAGATCAAGTCTATGTAAACTTTTTTCTTACCGTAATAAATACGGGCCAGATATGAGCCCAAATAGTTTTCATGTATACCAACCTTCGAATTGGGCTTGTTACGCCCTTTAAAGCCTTAAGAGGATATCTTTCATTGAGATTTTGACTTGTTCTTCTCCAGCTGCAAATGTCTTTACAATAAATGACCACTGTCAACTTCTTGCTTCGTCGATTGCCATGTTTTTTCCACTTTTCCCCAAAGCTATTCAGAAATAGGAAAAATTGGATAAAATCTAGCTATAAACAGACACTTCCAACAAAGTGGCACATAAACGATATGGCAATTACGACGACGCATAATTGGCCAGACTTCATGCATGACAAGACTTTGATTGTTCCACAAATTCCTTAATTCGAAGTGTATTTCTAGAGGCCGATCGAAAAAAAAACACTGACGAATATGACAAATTAGTCCTTTTCGAAGACCACACAATTTGATTTTAAGTTTAATCAATGAATGTCAGTCGGTTCTAAATGAGCAGGGCTCTCTCGACCCCAGTCACAACAGGTAACTATGGGACCTGTCAACGTTTATACCAAACATGAAAACATCTTTGGAACAAGCAAATCGACCAACAACAAGAACGAAGCAGCTAAAAATTTATAATGACGATCCTCGTTTAGAGTACAAAGCCAATGCTGGCTAAGACAATAGGTTAATTGTACAAAACCAAAAGTTAACGACAACAAGAAGAAAAACTCAATAAAATCTTTATTTATGGCCATCTTTTAATAACCAGCAAATAAACCAAAGCAGCAAACAGGTTGTAGACAAACAAGCGAACGCACGGACGAACTCAGTTTATCGCCGTTTGCTTCATTGTCTTGTTTTTGATAAAGGTAGGGGAAATGTCACAACGCACAGATGAAAGCTGAAAACTGAAAACTCCTCACACCTTTTTCTTGCTTGTTTTTATTTCGTTTTTTTTTTTTGGAAATCATTGTCAATTACATTGAATTTGTTTGGTGTATGTCATTGTTTGGCCATCAACATTTCGAATGATTAATGCGATACGTATCTAATTTCTCCAAAAAAAGGACTCCCACAAAAGGACACATCTCTTCCTTTGTTTTGCAAACAATGGCAGACTATGAGGAATCTCTTAAACACGAATCGAACTAGTTGACATTTCCACATACAACATGGCAAACAGGCGAATAGACAAACAGACAAAACACCAACCAAAATCAAGTGTGCTGGACTTGGGTTTCTTGGTTTTATCACAGAAGTCAAATCACCGCCTAAACATGACTTGTTTTAAAGATGCCAATTTGACGAAAGACACTTAGTCTACGAATATTTGCTGAATTAGAATTACCAGACAAATGGTTACTCTTAGTAAAAAATATGATACCAAGAAATTTCATTCCACTTAAATTGATGCAATGATGCAGGAAGAATGAAAATACATAATAATACGAGGGTTGCCCATTATATTTCGGGATTGGAGGACACAAAAATAAATATTAATCGTCGAAAATCGCTTTTTTGTTTTTCGAAATATTCCCCATAACGATCAAAACACTTTTGTATGCGTTTGCACCAATTGTCGAAGCACTTTTACCCCTGTGATTGAGGTATCTCCAAAACATGCATTCTGAACGCATCAACCGCTTCTTCAGGTGTTGAAAAACATTGACCTCTCATTTGATTTTTTTACGTACGTAAATAAAAACAAGTCATTAGATACTATACGGCGTATGATTCATCAAATCGATATTCTGAGTGTCCAAAAATGCAGTTGTTTGAGCCGATGTGTGAGAGCTCGCATTGTCGTGGTGAAGAGTGATCCGTCTTCGGCAGTTGGTTTTCCTGATTTCTTGGAAGACACCTGGCAAGCAAATGGTTGTGTATCAGTAAGAATTGACTGTTCTGCGTTGTTCCAATGGTACGATTGCGACATGTCCAGTTTTTACGAAAAAACAGTCGATCATTTGCTTGGAATTGCTTCGTGCGCGAGCAACTTTGTTGAAATTGGCTGATCTTGAAACACCCATACAGTCGACTGCTATTTACTTTCGGGCTCATACTCGTAAATCCACGATTCATCACTTGTCACGATGTCATAGACGTACTTCGAAGCACCGCTATCGTATTTTTGGAGCATTTCTTTCGACCAATTGACACGAGCCTTTTTTTGCGCGATTGACAAATTGTGTGGGATCCAAGGCGAACAATTTTTTTCACGGTGCCACTAATGTCAAGGTTGTCACAAACTCACGATAGGTCACATGAGGATCTTGCAATATCAGTTGGCGCACAGCGTCAATGGATTTTGGGACAACAACTGATTTTGGACGAACTTCACGAAATTCGTCTTGGAGTGAACTACGACCTTGGTTGAATTTACCATACCATCGGGTATCAAGGACTTGGGTCCTTGATGGAGCTTCATCGCCAAAAATTTAATTAAGTTCATCGAAGCAGTGTTGTTGAGTTAATCCACGTCGTAAGTTGTAAAATATAATCGCTCGAAAATGTTTACGATTTGCCGGGCCATAACGGAGTAAGGGGAAATGAAAGGGCAGGAGATTTGGCGGTGAAGGCCACAGGACTGTCGTCAATAAACTTGGTCGACGCAGTCCTAAGTTCGGGTCGACGCAGTCCTAAGTTAAGGGAGTGGGCGACGAATGAGCTTGCAACATTGTGGAACGTTCGGTAGGACGGCGGAAATCCTATGGGGGATCCAGATCGTGAGAAGACAAGGCTATTACTGAAAGGAAGTAAGAAGAAGGTCAGTATAGCTATTGGTATCATAACGGGACACATAGCACTACGAGCTCACTTATGTAAAATCGGTGCGGCAAGTGATAACATGTGTACGGCATTCGGGAAAGATGAATATTGGGACGTCAAAAAAAAACATTTCGTGCCAAATTTGGTAAAGATCGAGTCAAAATTGTGGTTATACAGCCTTAATAGGTCAAATCGGACGAAATATATATATATCGGAGCAATATCTAAATCTAACACGATTTTGATGTAAATTTTGTAAACGTATAAAGAGGTAACTAATTTTCCAGTTAAGTACCGCATATTTTTGGGGCAGTTGACTACACATTTCCCGTAGGGCTTTTACAGCTTTAAAAGGGCATATCGGATGAAAGATATATATGGGAGCTATATCTAAATCTGGACCGATTATTTTTCAAAACCATTAGCGTTCGTCATTGGAACAAAAAAGTGGCTTGTGCAAAATTTTATGAAAATCGGACAACAAATGCGACCTGTACCTTGATTACAAGGAAACATGAGCAGACAGACAGACGGACATAGCTCTAAGCCGATCCGTATACTTATCGATGGATCTAATTCTTCTCCTTCTTAGCGTTGCAAACAAATGCACACAGTTACAATACCCAGCATCACAGTGGCGGTGTAGGGTATAACTATGCCTATTTCCAATTTTTACAGTCGAAAACCTAAAAAAGCGGACCATCTCTGGTATTGATTCAATTAATAAATAAAGTATGTTCTAATTTTTTGGTTGGATTTCCAATAGAAGCAGCATGAAATCGCTTGTTAAAGTTACCACACAAACGTGGGAACCTAACGACTATGCTGTGTCACAAAATAATGGCTACAAAGCTATGGGAAATACAAACAATCAGTGACTAGCTACATGGTGGTCTAACTCAGCTGAAAGTGATACCTAGGATCGATTTGGTCATTGAAACGTAGACAAATTGCCGTCATATTTAAATGAATTCAACTTTGCTATTTAGGTTATCAATGACAGACTGGTTGACGCCATTTGTTTAGTTGTAACAAACACAATTCTGATTTGGTCTCTACGTTGTTCGAAGCACCTGCACTTCGTGACACATCACAATGCATAGGCAGAAGCTTTGTTTTTTTTTTTGTGTTCTGGGTTTGGAAAGTGTTGCTTTAATGAGGGGTGTGTCAGAGCGATCAGCATCTTCATCGCTCAGTCCTCATCATTGTTGTGGTTGTTATCGTCATCATCAGCATCGCAATCAACATGGTCGTCGTCAGTATCCACATTTAGTTGATCTCATGTGCACTTATTGCTTTCGAGCAGCCATGAATCCATCTTGAAAAGATTAGCCCTCAGAGATCAGCAATAAAACTCCGCCGCCACCTCCTTATTTGTACACACTGGTAATGGCAATAGCTTTAGGAAGCTTGCGGTTCGCCCTACCAAAGTACCCACCTCAGAACACAAAGGCAATGCCGCCTCAAATGTTTTCAACGCTTTTCTCAATTCTGCTGCACTCCCAATGGGCCCTGTCAATGGGGCGAAGGCGGAGGCTGAAGGATGCAGGCGATCGTGGTCGATCGGCAGGCGAAGGCGTTTACGCAAAGTTTTGAAAAATAACTTTGCCAACAACCCAGCACTGGCAACCATCGATACTGCAGGCCCAGTCATGTCTTTGGCAAATGTTTATAGATCTTTTTCAAAAACGCCAAAGATCTTAACAGTACGGATTCGATTAATTTGTGCATTAAGATTTCGTACCACCTCCCCCCCCCCCCCCTCCACTTCCTCCTCATCACATCACTACCTTTCGGCCACTTCTCCTTAGCAAACGCAAACTAGTCTTGACGCGGAAGATTAAAGAGGGAAATAATCGCAAACAACTCCTCCTTTTGTGGTTTGTTAATGCCATCGCTATTTCGCAACACCGTTGCGCATGTTTGTCGATCGTTGCAGTTGCTGCTGTGATCCATCCGTGTGAGCTCACAGCAACAGCCACAGCTCACATTGCTGCCTGCGCAGCCTTTGCCAGCTTGCATTCTGTGCTGATTTCTCTGGTGGGCGCGGTAATGAAATCAAATTAAGCAAGTGCAGGTTACAGCTCACATCTTCTTCTCTTCTTTCAGTGCATGCCTTGTAATGTGCTCCGCACTGCCAACTATTTATATACCTACAGCATTTCCAGTGATAATTCATGGTGCAATATGGGTTTGCTTCAGTCGAAGGGAGTAAGAATAGAAAATTCCATGTTGTGTATTGCATTCGACCTCAAATTTCCGCTGGAAACAGTGCCATGATATATTGAAATCAATGTTGTGCTTAAAAACGAGGATGAAATTTTCCAGTCCTTTCAATGCCGCCAATATTTACCAAAATTTTAATTTGAAAGGCAAATTCATGATAAAATATATCGAACTTTTAGTCAAAAATATCAATGATAGACATGTAAAGCATGATATATACATTCACCATTTATTCTATCTGCTATTGCACACAAATATTGAAGATGGTTTCCTCGATCTAAGAATTTTGGCCATGCTTTCGATACACAGACCGACTCAAAATCAATTGCTCATTCCATTCGTCTAGATCCGTTTGTTTCTCCGTCTGTCCATGGTAAGTTGTGTACAAAGTATAGATCGCAATTTTCCTTTGGTCATCTTCAAATTTTACACAATTTTTTTTTGTTCTCTAGTCCAAAAAGCCTATTAAAATTGGAAGAAATCGGTTTAGATTTGTATATAGATCCGTTGTGGTAATCCCATCATTTGGCAACCCATCTTTACGAAATTGGGCACATATGATTCATTTATGGCTCTTGAGATTACTTTTGATGGAATCGAAAGAAATTTCTTCATAGAAAACGGATTTAGTTATATCCTCCATATACATATCTACGTATCGTCCGATTTCGCTCTTAGAGCTTTGCAAACGCATTTAACAGCCGACTTTATCACAATTTGTCACAACTTTATCCTCTTAAAAAACTACTCTACGTAAAGTTTTCGGTCGAAATGGGTTCAGATTAAGATAAGGCTCCCATATACATACATATATGCACAGCACGATTTACACTTAAACAATTTTTGAGCAACCTTCGTGAAATTTGGCATAAATTAGATTGTAGATTTCAGCGCAAGTTCATCAAAATCGGGACGGATTACAACATATATCTAAAATGTAGATATATTGCGATTATCTCTAATGCATCATATGCACCGGACTCCTGATATAAGATATTGAGTCCACAAATGTTACCCGATTTCGCTAAAAATCTCAATTAATGAATTGTACTCGACCCTTAAAAATCCGCTTAAAACATAGCCTAGATCAGACTATTTTGGATATAAATGTCATATGGACCGATCATCTGACAGACATTTGGAAGCTAGTAATGTCTAGTAATTCCAAGTAGCCTATACATCTGACAACAATATGTGCTAAAGTGTATAGAAACATTAATAGAAATCTTCCAACGGTCTTGTAAAGTTCTTCAATTGGATATATAGAACAATAGGGTCTAAATAGAACTAGGTTAGGCTGAAAAGAGAGAGCGGATATTAATCCGCGTATATGCCACTTATGACATACATCTAAGCCTGTAATCGGCTTATTGTGCGCCCTAAATACTAATTTTTTTTTTTTTGGAATACGAAATACATTTTTGCCGAATTTTCTGAAATAAGTCGAAAGGCCGGGGGATTCGAACCTGGTTTTGCAAGTACTTAATGGGATGTGGATTGTGTAATGAAATTCGTCATAAAAGTAATGAAACCCTTTTCATTGATTTGTTGTCCAATTAAAAACATAAAATTTCAACAACTTTTATTTTTGTTAATTTATTTTGTACAGTCTTAGGAGGCATAGTAGTATATGTCACTATTCCAATATTCACATAATTTACTTTTATTTTAGAAAAAAATATATTCATTCCATCAATGAATTCCAATAAAACCATGAAATGACAAAAATTTACAGTAATGAAACCATCCATTGCATTAATGAAAAATTTCTTTGTATTCATGAAAAATTTCTTTGTATTCATGAAAATTTTCATTGAATTAATGAAAACACCCAAATGAAACGCGTTTATTGATGTGATGAAGCATTTTCCTTTCAGTGTAAGTGCCTGTGCCTGTTAGCCGCAAAACCGGGCAGTGACATAGGAAATGCTCCAACGTCTCATCATCTTCCCCGCATGACCTATACAGGATATCACTTGCCGCACCAATTTTGTCCTATGTGTCTCGTTATTATACCGAAAGATATACTGACCTACTTGTTACTTCCTTTCAGTAATAGGCTCGTTTTTTCCAAATCCGGACGTCATAGAATTTTCGACGTCCTCCCGACCTTTTCCTGTTTCACAGCGTTCGTCGGCAACGCCCTTAACTCGGACACGCTCTGAACGGCTTCGAGTTAAGCAAGTTTATTGACGGCAGTCCTCTGGCTTTTACTGCCACATCTGCTCTTTTATTCTCCCTTACTCCGCTGTGGCCCGGCACCCAAACGATGCGGATCCTTCCATCCTCAGAGAAGGCGTTAATCTTCTTCTTCCATTCCTAGACTGTTCTTGACCCTACCGTCTTGGTTTTTATTGCCCTGATGGCCAGTATACTGTCCGTAAAGATGTACACACACGACGTCCTCGCTTGAACACCTCACGCATTCCTTGATCGCCCGGCTCTCTGCCTGCAGGATCGTATTATGGTCTGGCAGTCGAAAACAATTCATTCCCCATTTCGAGCCTACGGCCCGTCTACATAGTGCCCAACTTATGTGAGGCCTCTCAGTACGCTCCGAGAATCCTGTCGTATCGATTACTTTCGTTAAATTTTGCAAAAAAAAAAAAAACTTTGCCGATAAAATCGATAGGAAAAATGTCAATCTATATTCAGACAATAAATAAAAAATCTATATTATCAATAGTGCCATCGCTATTTGGAGGAAGCCACGCCTATGACGCTCAACGCCAGGGTTCGAATCCTGGCGAGACCTTGAGAAAAAATTTCAACGGTGGTTTTCCCCTCCTAATGCTGGCAACATTTGTGAGGTACTATGCCATGTAAAACTTCTCTCCAAAGAGGTGTCGTACTGTGGTACGCCGTTCGGATTCAGCTATAAAACGAAGGCCCCTTATCATTGAGCTTAAACAAAAATCGGTACCTATCCCGAGATACGGACATTTCCCTTTGAGGAGCGAAATAGGAAACCCGTTAATGAAAGAAACTTTCGAGTTTAGTACGAATATGCTCAAAAGACTGGCGCCCGTTACATTCCGTCCAGACCGGAAATGTAAAATTTTGTAAAATCTCATGCATGCATTAAACAAAGCGAGTGAGTCGTTCGAAATGCTCGCAATTACAAACACAAAACTCCTTTCCAATGCTGCACCTTTAGAAAAGTGTTTGGCAGTGAAATCAAGGTCGACATAATAATGTCGACCCAAGTGTTCGGTGGACGCACCACTCCAAACAGACCCAAATACCAATCGGTACAATAAGCGAATCAAATTAAAACTTTATGGAACAGAGTTCGAGTCTCACATCTGATAAAAATGTGTAAACAAATAATAACATAAAAGCTGGATTCCATCCTAGCTCGATTCATGGATTCGATTTAATTTAACTAGCCACATTATATTTAGGTCCTAGCTATGACATATCCTGAAATTTACATGGGGTCTGCCACTGCTACCAACATATGTATGCAAGACTGTTCACTGGGTGACATAGCGGTGACATTAATTCCAATTCATACACAAATATTCACATTCATGTGTGGTAAGATGTAGGCAAGTACGTACTGGTCTATGTATGTGTATGGGTATGTATGCATGTACAAAGGTCCTCAATACAACATCATGGCATATAAAAACTTGCAAGCAATTCATACAGTTGCCTTTTTAATTGGTTTCCTTTCACACGCCATTGTGACAACGTTGACTGTCATACGACCAACGATTTATTCATCATGTTCTCCTCCGTATTATTCCTTTGTGCAACATTTACCACATAGCGACAACAGCACAGCAACAAAAACAACAACAACAATAATAACAGTGTAAAGAACAACTATAACGTCAACAAGCAGCAACAAAACCCAATGCCTTGGTAAATATCAGTCTTCAATGTTTGAGGAGCAGCATTTGCATACCTTCGAGTTGCTTACGGTGGGTGTATGCGTGAGTAAAGAAGGTATGCCACTCACACAACACCAATGACAGCCAGCACCAACAAGGATGGTGGTTTTTTTTTTCGTCTCCTTGGTTGTGACACCAACGTTAGTGGTTGATGGTGAATGTTGAATGCCACTGTCTGCAATCTGCTGCTGCTGCTGCTGTGGTTGTTATTACTGCTGCTCGCTCCCGGCCGTTCGCTCCTTGGCTGTTCGTTGTTCACCACTGCTGTGTGATATTCGCTTTGCTTTGCATGCCAATGGTGATGGTTTGGTGTGATGTGATGCGGTGGTGGTGGTGCTGGTGATGGCAATGCTGGCCGTGGTAGTGGTGGTGGTGGTGGTGATATTAATGTTTGTGGTTGTGCACACGCCTTAATCATTATGTTGTAATTGTATTTGTTTTTTCGTCAATTGAGACACTTTTCTTTTTTATGTGGCTTTTTGGGCTTTTTTCACTGCTTCCGCCGTCTCCACCGTTGTTGTCACTGTCGGTCGCTGTTGGTAAGTAAGCTATGTGTAAGTAACGTTTCAGTGGGAATGTGTGTTTGTCATTGGGGTGGCTGGAGGGAGGGCGAGCGGTGAGCATTGTTGGATGGTTATGTATGTCTTTTTTGTATTTTCATCGTTTATTTTAATTGAATTTGGGAAAAATATCAGAAAATTGGAAAAATATTGTTTGTGTTATAAAACATCAGAGGAACAACAGCACCGCACAGCACATAAACGGAAACAACAGCAGTGACACAACGAAGGATGAATGTACTATCTGCAAAGCTGTCGTTGTGTGCGTGTGAGCGCGCTTATTTTGAGTTTGTTTGCATTGGACCGCCATAAAATATCTTCTTCTGGTTGCTGTCACATGCAAATGTATGTGAGTGAGTACGCGGATAGGTATGTGTGTATGGTATGCATGCACATAGATCCACTGTGCCAGTATCGATGGATGTATTCCGGTACGAAGCTAGCTGTAAGTTCTTATGCATGTATGTCTGTTTGTGCATGTAGTGACTACGATGTCTGCATTTATTAATGGCTGGGGCGGGATGAGGTGTTCACTTTGGTGACATTGATTGTGGTTGAAATTAATGCGAGGGGAGTGGGGCGCCGGTGACGGCCTGAGTTTACAATGGCAATGTAATAAATTTGTTATGTCGCATTGACAGTTTATGTGATTGTATGTAAATGAGGTTCCAGAAGTTTTTTATTGTTTCGCTTCTGTTTGTTTTTGGCATTGTTTTCTCCTGTTGTTGTTTTTGTTTTGTACTCTTGTTTTATTGAAATATGGAGGCATGTCTGTTGTTCTGTTGGATGTTTGGTTTGTTTATTCCAATTTTGCATTTAATTCTGGATTGACAATATTTTTATTATTACTCTATTTTTCGACCATTTACATAGGGTACATGAGCAATATTCAGCTGTGTATAAATTAAATCAAATTTTTATTTAAACATGATATGCATGTGTGCATGTATGTGTGCAGGTGTATAGATAGCACCATAAGAATTGCATTTGAACAACAAGAAAAATTCTATACCTCAAAGTAAGGCATTATTGCAAGTAAATTATAAGCTGACCCTTCAAAAGTCCTTCTGACTGTATTTGGAAAATAGGCCAACTTACGACCGCTTTAAAAATGGCAAAAATATTTCTTTTTCTTTAAGGTCAAAGTAACTAGTGTCAACACTTCGTGATGACTACGCTGTGAATATTTTCAATTCAAAATCTAACAAAATTTCCAGGAACAGGGGTTACTTTTCTCATATCAATGAGTGCAGTCCGATTAAAGTTTTAAGCTCAATGATTAGGGGCCTTCTTTTTATGCAAAGTGCGTACGGCGTGCCGTACTGCAGGATACCTCACTAATGTAGCCAGCACTAGTAATTCAACATCTAGCGCCTAAAAATCTATAACTTCTGTTGGGATTAAAGAAAGTTTTGGGGTTAATGTATTGAAGTGTTAGCTTTGACTCGAAAACTTTCGACAGTATTGGTTAGAGATAAATGAGATATTTTGAAAAGAGCGCAAAAAAGTATTTCAGACGTATAAAAAATGCCGTAAGTTCGCCTGTGCCAACTCGTATATACCTTCCAACATGCATTGCAATTATCATGGTCATTGAATGTTTTAAATTTTTAAAAGAATTCCTCATGAAATGTTGTCTTATAGAGATAAGTGCTGCATTCTGTAGTTGTTCATGAAGTAAACGCAAGTTGGAATGTTTAAAGAGTTCAGCAGGGCCGAATCTTGGGAACTCACGACATATTAACTTTATTGAAGGGCACATATTGTACTTTACGTATAAAATTTCTGCCAAAAATTTGAGCTTTTTGGGACCGTAAAAGACTAATTAATAGATCGGTTAATATGTTAGCTATATTAGGCTATAGAAATATTTGGGCAATACTCTCAATGGAAAGCCATAATAAACCACTACTTGCAAATGCCATCGTCCCGGTTTGCGTGTACCACAGTGATTGCCTTCAAAAGACTTCTTTGCTGGAGCTTCTTCATCCATTCTGACAACATGACCTAGCCAAAGCAGCCGTTGTGTTTTGATACGTATAACTATGCTATCGTTGTCATACAGCTAGTGATTCATACGTCGCCTATATTTTCCATTTATGGAAACTGGTTCATATATTTTACGATGAATCTTTCTCTCAAACACCCCCAGCACTGCCTCGTCTGCTTCCACAAGTACTCATGCCTAGTATCAGTATCATAGTATCAGTGTCTTGTATAGTGTTATTTTCGTCTGTCGAGAGCATCTGTTTGCCAGTATTATTCTTCGCTTTATTTCAAATCTGGTGTCGTTGATTTCGGTTACGGCGGTGCCGAGGCAGATAAAGTTGGGAATCAAAGTTTTGATTCCCAACTTTCTCCATTTTCTTCATCTGATCGGTTGTACTAGGCGTGCGTGGGAGTTCAAACCATCCATTTCGTCTTATCTCCATTTACTGCCAGACCCATTTTCACTGACTCTCTTTCGACTCTTTCAAAGGCTGATGTCGTTGTCATCGTCATAGGCGAGTAACATGTGTTCTCTTGCGAGTAGTGTGCCATGTCTATTCACAACTGCATCTGGCATATACTTTCTTCAAAAAATCAATTTTTTTTTTTTTGCGAAAAAATTGGCAATGCACAATGCGTTGCAGTGATAACATTCGCTAACCTAACGACTTGCGTTAGGTGATCCAGGGAACCCACTAGAAGGCTTTTGATATATTTTTCTTTTTTTTACATTAAAGCTTGTTCCCGATTTCCATCTCCGATTTTGTTAAAATGTCTTTTTGTTATACCCACCACCGAAGGATGGGAGAATATTCATTTTGTCATTCCGTTTGCACCGCATCGAAATATCCATTTCCGACCCTTTGAAGTATATATATTCTTGATCAGTGTAAAAATCTAAGACGATCTAGCCATGTCCGTCCGCCCGCCTGTCCGCCTGTCTGTTGAAATCACGATACAGTCTTTAAACATAGAGATATTGAGCTGAAACTTTGCACAGATTCTTTTTTTTTGTCCATAAGCAGGTTAAGTTCGAAGATGGGCTATATCGGACTACATCTTGATATAACCCCCATATAGACCGATCTGCCGATTTGGGGTTTTAGGCCCATAAAAGCCACATTTATTATCCCTTCTTTATTAGACCCTTCGACAGCCTCTTCGACATTTTTCTGCAACTTGGTCCAAATCGATTCAGATTTGGATATAGCTGCCATAGAGACCGACATCTTGATTTAAAGTCTTGGCCCCATTTCGCATTTCTAATCTGATTTCACTGAAATTTGACACAGTTACTTAGGCGTTTTGACATCCGTGTCGTATATGGTTCAGACCGGTTTATTTTTAGATATAGCTACTTAAAAGATCAATATTTGGTTATATACAATTTAACAATGACTTGTACTTATTAGTATTTGGTCCAAATCGGAACATATTTTGATATAGCTGCTATGGGGCATAAGGTATGCATTTTTCACCGTATTTTGACGAAAGGTGGTTTATGTATATACCCGAGGTGGTGGGTATCCAAAGTTCGGCCCGGCCGAACTTTACGCCTTTTTACTTGTTTTTTTTTTTTAAATATACGTGTTTTTTTTGGTTTTTATACCCTCCACCATAGGATGGGGGGTATACTAATTTCGTCATTCTGTTTGTAACTACTCGAAATATTCGACTGAGACCCCATAAAGTATATATATTCTTGATCGTCGTGACATTTTATGTCGATGTAGCCATGTCCGTCCGCCCGTCCTTCCGTCCGTCGGCACGTCCGTCCGCCCATCCGTCCGTCCGCCCGTCCGTCCGCCCGTCCGACCGCCCGTCCGTCCGCCCGTCCGTCCGCCCGTCCGTCCGCCCGTCCGTCCGCCCGTCCGTCCGCCCGTCCGTCCGTCCGTCCGCCCGTCCGTCCGCCCGTCCGTTCGCCCGTCCGTCATTCCGTCTGTCTGTCTGTCGAAAGCACGCTAACTACCGAAGGAGTAAAGCTAGCCGCTTGAAGTTTTGCACAAATACTTCTTATTATTGTAGGTCGGTTGGTATTGTAAATGGGCCATATCGGTCCATGTTTTGATATAGCTGCCATATAAACCGATCTTGGGTCTTGACTTCTTGAGCCTCTAGAGTGCGCAATTCTTTTCCGATTGGAATGGAATTTTGCACGACGTGCTTTGTTATGATATCCAACAAATGTGCCAAGTATGGTTCAAATCGGTCCATAACCTGATATAGCTGTCATATAAACCGATCTTGGGTCTTGATTTCTTGAGCCTCTAGAGTGCGCAATTCTTATCCGATTTGAATGAATTTTTGCACAAAGTATTTTGTTATAATATCCAACAACTGTGCCAAGTATGGTTCAAATCGGTTCATAACCTGATATAAACAGATCTGGGGACTTGACTTCTTGAGCTTCTAGAGGGCGCAATTCTTATCCGATTTGGCTGATTATTATTGTCTGAATCGGTCTATAGCCCGATACAGCTCCCATATAAATCGATCTCTCTATTTCACTTCTTGAGCCTCCAAAGGGCGCAATTCTTATTCGAATTGGCTGACATATTACACAGGTCTCCAACATATAATTTAATTGTGGTCCAAACCGGACAATGTCTTGATATCGCTCTAATAGCAGAGCAAATCTTTTCTTATATCCTTTTTTGCCTAAGAAGTGATGCCGGGAAAAGAACTCGACAAATGCGATCCATGTTGGAGGGTACATAAGATTCGGCCCGGCCAAACTTAGCACGCTTTTACTTGTTGTTTTTTTTTAATATTCATGTAAACAAAACTGCTCGTAAATGTGATATGAAGTACGTACATATACTCGAAACTATTGCAACGAAATAATTTAGGATAGCAAAGATGAGCATTGGGATGAAAAAATTAAATTTTCTTGCCATCCACCCATTTAAGATGATTGTGGACTTATTTACTAAAATATTTTAATAAATTTCTTTTTTATGTGCCCCCCTTTAGTGAAGTAGTGTAGCACATAGGTGTAGTGTTGTATATTCCCATTATTGTTAAATATTTTAAAGGTTTGGCATTTGGTTTCTGGCTCTGTTCACGATTGGTATATTAAAAATAAAATGTACTTTGTATTTGACAATGGAGTTATGTTCGCATCATTATTGGCAAAAAAATGACATATGTCTTCAATTAGTTTTCTTCGACATTCTCTTGTATATCTCCATACTTGAGGTCTTCGTTTTTTTTCTGTTAGTATTTGTTTGTGGTCTCATTCAGTTTTATTTATTATTCCTATGACAGGCCCACCCCACTTTGGTCTATTCGATATGGGAGAGGAGGGCTTATTTAAAGACCAACTCGCGGTACCAATGCTTTGATCCTTAACCGCAACACGCCAAAACTATTAGGACAGAAGTACACACACTTAAGGTTATGTATGTATCCACATGTGTCCCTAATGGCCAATATGAAGCTCACTACAACTGATGGCAGGAAAGGTGAATCGGAATACAAAAACAAGTCGTTTCGCACACACACACACAACAACAACAACAACATAAACATTAGTATTCGCCAGATGAGAATAAACTCCCTGCTGCTGTCAAATGTTTCGCATAACGTCAATTTAGCACAAAAAGGATTTGTCTATCGCTCTCCTATGACACGAAATCCATCGCATGATGCATTTCAGTTTGAGTTTTTCCTATTCCACGCTTTGACAGGATTAAAACCACCTCGCCTCTTGTTGTTGATGTTGTTATCCAAAAACAAAAACAAGCAAAAAACAAATATGGTGCAATTTGTTGGCATTTGCCTTTGTAGGTATGAATGTGGCTTCCTAAACCAACATCACACTGCCGAACAATGCCTTTGTTGCGTTTTTTTTTTTTCAATATTGGTTTTCTAAATAACCCCGTGTTCTTATTTTTTTAGCTTTTGTTATCAAATTTATTGTTATGTGCGTATTTTTGTAAATTTCAAATTGCTGTCGTTTACATTCGATATCTAGTCATATCCCGCACATGTGCCAGGATATGCCTTCTCTTGGTGGAATTACTTTTTGAAATGTTAGTTTACAAAGGATATCTGTTGGCTGCACGGCCACTACTAATTTAATGTTCACCTAAATACCCAAACCAACTTGCTGATAAGATGTAAATGCTGAAGTCCCAGGTTTGTGCTCTTCCTTTCATCAGGGGACCACAAATATTAAGTCTTCAATACAAGGACACTTGCACCCTTAACACAGTATCCTAGAAGGCTAATAACTCCAGGTTGAATGTCGTCAATGTCATCATCAATTTTTAATGACCTCAACTGACAATGGCTGACTTCAACTTTAAACCTTGTCAGAGCAGGAGGCAGCGTATATAATTTAGTCAATGTCATCTAAGTTGCAATCGATTGAGAATTGCAGCTTCCAGAGGGTCATGTTTAAAAACAAACCAATGACACACGTTGTCTTCGCAACTAAGCCTACCAAGGACATTCGCACTCAACCAGCATTTGCAACATCAACATCCTCTGCATACAACACCCAGGAAAAAGGAAGTGCAACAGGCGTATATAATTTGGTCAGCATCTTGAGCACAATTGAAGACATTGTCAACGAAAACATTTATGTCCAGTTTTATGATCATCTGCCACACTTTTGGCATGATCCCATAATCATTGTATTAAAAAACTGCAGGTGACGGCAGACTAAAGCATTAGGAGACTAACACAAGGCCAAACAAAACGCTGTATAACTGCGTTCATTATTTAATAAGACACATCAAGAGAATGGTATTTGAGTATCTTTGGCTTTTAACTGGGCTTAAAGAAAACGATATGTAGCCCTTAACAGTAGGAAGAAATTTCCCAAACTGGTACTCTGTTGTATGTGAGCTCGCACTGGCGTAGTTCAAGTAGACATAGAGATTTATAGCCAAGTTTGATTTAATTTAATACATGTGATTTGAAGCCATCAGATGACCCATATAAAAATATACATAGATATTAAAGCTACTCTCCTATAAAAATAAAGAACATCGAGAGTTCAATATTTCATAGCTACTCCTTACCAAAAAAATCTACAACGGACTCATGCAGACTATAGATCAATCATTATAATGAATAATGGAAATGTGCAGTTTAAACCTGGGTAGGACAAATGAATCCGAGAAAATATTAGGCCCAATTTTCCTGCTATACAGTACTTAAATTGAACGCATTGGAAGAGTCTAACAAAGGTTCCTATTATTGTATTATAACGAAATGTATTGCTTCATTAAAATCTACCAAGGGCCAAATTTAAAAATGGTTCCAGTAAGGCGCAGAGGTGCGTGCAGGCTTATCTAGTTTTCATTTAATACAAATTTTTTAATAAAAATAATTATTTTCTGCTTCGATTACTACCAAACACAAAAAAATATAAATTAGAAAAATTATATAAAGAATGTCAAATTAAGAGCAAAGGCAACAAAAATGAAAAGATTTTTTAAACTCTCCACCATAGAATGGGGGTATACTTATTTCGTCATTCTGTTTGTAACACCTCGAAATATGCGTCTAAGATCCCATGACCTTTAACGTACCTGTCTTATATGGTCTGAATCTATAGCTTGATACAGCTCCCTCACAAACCAATCTCCTGATTTGGTTCTTCGGCACCCACAAGGCGCAATTCTTATCCGATTGGACTGAAATATTACACAATGTTCAGCATTCAATTCATTTATGGTCCGAATCGGATTATAATTAGGTATAGCTCCAATAGCATAACAGTTCTTATTCATTATTCTTTGTTTGCCTAAAAAGAGATACCGCGCAAAGAACTCGACAAATGTGATCTATGGTTGAGGGTATATAAGATTCGGCCGGCCGAACTTAGCACGCTCTTATTTGTTTTTAAGTCAATGTTCAAAGTTTTATTGAAGGAAATGCAGGTTGGTGAAAATAGGAAAATAGGCCCCTCCCCCTAACCACATATTTTCGAAAACGCCAGATCTCGAAGATGGGTGCTTCGATTAAAGTGAAACTTTATATGCCACCTTATGGTAAACTAAGATTGGTATAAAACCAATCTTGGTAAACCAAGATTGGTATAAAACCTTAATAACGAACATGTTTACGATTGGGACAATATGGGTGTCAAATGAAAGGTAATTAGAAGTAGAATACAAACTTTTATAAAAATTTGGGGTCAAGTATCAGTAGTTGAGAGTAGAATACGAAACTTATATACCACATATATACTCCACTCCAAAATTATGCACCAAATGAACATGCACACCGAACGGGACAATATGGATAATAACTTACAATTAAATAACTTTAAAATTTGGACCATGGCAAACGGGGGACCACAAATACTTATTGGTGTAGCATAGCACACCGGGCCATCTAGTAGTTTATAAAATACGGAAGCACAACGATTTGCGCATCTAGAGTACATAGCATAACGCAACATTTGTGATATCCCGGTGTGAAAAAGTAATTTAAGTGAATGAGACAAAGAAAAAGTGCGAACTACAATATAAGTAGAGAGTAGGAGGCTAGCGCCTATCCGGCACGCCCACATGTATGTGCATCTCCGGAGCATTGGTTCACACTCACCTAACTAACTACTTGGTGAGTGTCAACCAGTGATTCTGCACGCCTATGCATACACGACCGCGTAGAATCTGAAGAGACTTCACAGAGGCACATCTGCAAAATCGCCGAGATTGGAAAAACCCGACTCTCTAAGATGGAAATCCCTTGGCCCTTTGACATGGTGAGAGCAAATGCTCAATAGTCTCCTCTTCATCTTTATCTAGCCAGCTGTCGCGGTTATCATTATGGGGGATTTCCCTGTGCGTCTATCACACATTGCCCGGTAATAACTCCCGTAATTGTACTCAGTGACCCCAAATCAAAGGCCTACAGTTCTTTCGTCATGCTTATGTCAACGGTAAGGCAAAGTTATCTGGCAGTTAGGCTTTCATTTAAAGACTCCAACTTCCCCTTCTTATACGTTCTATAGTTCGACAAGTGACAGCATGCAACACCGGCGAATGGTTCCCTCCCAGTGAAGAAAACGTTCGTAGCATATTCGTCCGTCTTCTCATTATCGGAAATACCGTCGTTCAAGGGCAACACAAGTTAATGATATGTCGTGAGCCCGGAGTTTATTTAGATAAACACTACGAGAATTTCGGCCTCACTGTCCTCTAACATAAGGCAGCCATACCGTCCGCATAAATCTCTAGTTTCCAAGGCGGTAAATTCATTCACAGGATTTCATTTGCAGCTATTATGATGACATAGACCTCTGCCTTAAAGACCGTACACTCATCCGGCAGTTTCATCGACATACCGTTGTCTATTGTCTTGGAGTAGACACCCAATTCCGTCGCGGATTACATCTTGGAGCCATCTGTGAAGACCGAGTGCCAGACAGTTTGAGACCCTAAACAATTTATCGACCGCATCCATATTATCCAGAATGAAACTGTGGGCGTCTCATTCTCCTTAAGCATGCAAAATTCCCTCAGCCCAAGCGCAACCTTGACGGCACAGTTCCAAATGTAAACCTTAGTAGGTTGCATAGCAAGTATCGCTTCCAACCCGCTTGCGGTTTGGACTTTAACGCTCTGCCTATTTAATTTTTTGAGGTCCTCGGTGGTGACTTTACCCTGTACAAATCTTAACCTCGAATTGAATAGCATTAAAAATTTTTTATCTAAAAACTTTTCACATCAATATTCTTTCAATAACTTCAGAGTAATTGTTCCAGGAAAACTGAATCATTTTCTTCCAATTTCTTTCGAAGAACTTTAAACAATTTATATGAAAATATTCCAAAACTTAAAAAATTGCATTTCTGCGAAAATAAAATAAATAAAGATTCAAAATATAGCATTATTTTCAAGCATTTCAATATATTGAAAAGACATTTGTTTTTAATATGCTGCAAGCATCCTCAATAAAACTATAACTTTCAATTCGATCATTGATCATGAGCTTAAACTGTTTTTTTAAAAGTAGTGGAATTTAATTCGCAAGAGTGAAAAAATTAAACCTTGCTCAGCAAATATCCCCATTTATGTCTGACCAAAATATATAAAATATCCTTTGCACTCGCTCCAACTTATGGACTATGCCTTTAAATGAACTATCAAACTGTCACCAAGCATCTGAAAAAATCCTTTGTGTTTAAGAAGCACACATCGATTACTTTCGTTAAGAGAAGTGAAAAGGTGTTAAAATATTTTTGTAGTAAATAAAAAGTGGCTGGCATTCGGTTAAATCCTTTTCAGTGTTGGTATCCTGTTTCAAAAGCCAAATTGTTCAATGTGGAAAGTGGTGAAAAAGATTCTCTCTACGGAATGAAGTGGTAAAATGAAACACTCTAGCAAACATATACACGCACACCCATTTAGGAGTTCCCACTAAACATTCGTGAGGGCCAGACAAAAGTAAAATACAAACAACTCAACTGTCAACGCAAAAACAAAATGACGAATTTATGAAGGAACGAGTTTCCGCTATGATAGCCCAATAAGTAAGAAAGAGACAGCCATTGATTGATGGGCATTGGCTATTACTGCACTGAGAGGAAATGAAAAGTCTAGCAACACATTTCCATTCGAATAAGACTTTTCGAGTGAGTAGTTCTCATTGAGTGTTTTTGTTTTGTTTTGAAATTATCAGGAGAGTTAACTCATCTCATTGATGCAGGGGAGTGTAGGTGAGTGAGTGCTGTTTTATTGGCCCACCATTGGCTACGGTTGCCTCTTTCACACTTTTTGTTGGTGTGTAGGTGGAGATGCATGGGGAATTATTTGCTTCTGCTTTGGCGGAGAGAGCGATTTTCTCTCTCTCATTTTGTCTCTTTATAAAATTTGGCATTGTGTGTGCACAGTGGTGGAGTACTTGACGGGCAATGATGATTTGGGCTTTTCTTTTGCGGTTAACCTCTTAATGCTGAATGTTCTCATATCGCGACTGCTCGCTCGCTCGCTCGCTCACTTCTGCCCATTGTTGTTGGCTGGTGTGCAATGGACTCGTTCGTTGTGTCTGTTGTTTTTGCTATTGTTGGCGGTTGTACCCAAAACGTTTATCATTCGCTAACAATGCCACCTTTTAATCTAAGGCATCTTGTTATACCTACTCACACACCGAGCACATAGGCAACCTTTAAATCATCATCATCATTTCCATGCGACTCTGACAACAACGACTTCGAGTACGACGACGCTGCCTTGAAACCAACATTCAACTCTGGTGAATGAAGAGTGGATAGATGGACGGACATAGACGGCTGTTGGATGACTGAGAATTGAGAATTGTGAATGGGCATTGATGGATTGCTAGTTGGGATGCGATGGGTTGTGGCTCTTGGCTGGTTGGGGTACATAGACAAAATTGCTGTGGGGCTCCCACATTTCATTTCATCTGCCAAAAAGTGCTCTCTTTTGCCTTCTTGGCAATTGTATTCTGTCGTCTCTACCCCTCGCTAGCATGCAGCATGCCAATAAACGGGTGCTCATACATCGTTTTGTTGTTTTTTGTTTTGTTGACTTTGGGGGCTGCCAACGCTGCAGCTCTTACTCGGTTCGATTGTTGTGTGGAGGTGACTTGGTTTTCCGCTTTCAGTTAGGTTCCATAAGCGCTCACTGGCTAAAGACGACAAAGAGAAAAACGGATTTGTCAGTTTTATTGTATCGCGAATAATTTACCGAAACAAACGGCCTCCAAACATAAACACCAGTGCATGGACAAGGCAGCCGAGCAAGCTTTACGATTTGCCAAGGAGTTCCAGCTTGTACACAAACTGTGTATGGTGATTATGGGAATCAGTTGGGCATTATGTTCTCGCCTGGTGTAATTTGCAGCGATACGGTGGCCCCTTTGCGCCCATTCTACGTCTCCTACATGGTGGAGCTCAGCGGTTCTTGAGTTGCTTTGACGATTTCGGTTAACTCCGGTTTGAGAAGAGCTCTGCTGCTGCCATTGCCGACGCTTTCCTATTCACGCCGTTGCTCTCCTCCGCCAACTCACTCTGAATGACTGTCTCTGTTGTTGGTGTTGCTGTTGTTGTTGTTCTTGTTGGCCGATGATGAAGTGTTGAAAAGACGGATTTCTTTTCACCAAAGCAATGAGTGCGATTGTCGTGTAGGCAATTGTCGACCTGCACAGCTACAAACACACACTCGTCTCATACACACACACACACACACACACACACGCAGAGCACCAACAAGAGAATGCGAACGAATGTGAAAAGCTCTCAGTTGCAGAGATCAGCTGTTTGGCTGACCATTACATCGGTGTTGCTCTGTCTGTGGGATTTCCATGCGTAACTGCTGCTGGCTCGGTGCGGCGCGGCGCATTCCATTACAAAACGAGAGGCACACCACACATTTGCCTCCCCCAAAGCAGCAACACAAACAAGCAAACACTAGCCAGGCGGCAGCCAGCACTAGGGTGATCCCCAACTACGCGGAGCAAGGCTGACAAACGAGCAAACTAACATCTGATTGTGTGCCCGAAATACCTACGAAGCCAAACAAGACAGCAGGCAAACAAACAAACAACAAAGTTGGCAACTTTACGCGTTCACATAGGGGCGCCGTGCCACCTGACATTCTGATAACTGCCGTCGCTTAGCATCTTCATTCAATGGTCAGCCAGACAATGGAACGGTTGTCGCAATAACGGAAGAAAGCCCCCAATCAAAAACAATCACAAGACGCGTCCACAATACAGCAATGCCAGTGCCCAAAGACCGGTCGGTGGTTCGCTAAAAATTACGTAAAAAAATATCTCTAGTGTTTGAAAAAGAAGAAAAAAAAACAAAAATTTATTACAAAAACAAAAGATACCTTTAGAGTCGCGAAAAGCCTGAAATAAAAATTTGCCATTGAAAAGTGTCCCAGAAAGTGTTTACGAAGAGCAAACAAAAAAGTAATTGTGCTGAGAAAAGGCCTGGCCCGTGAAAATGCTTTTTAGCCATTCGCATTTTAAGCAAGAATTAGAAACGGTCGATAGCCAGCAAAGCCAATTCGAAAGCGAAAATTGTGATAACCTCGTCGTGCATACAATTCACGGCAAGAACAAATTGTCCCCAAATCCCCAATTGAGGCGTAAAAATTCATTGCATCCATTCAAAAGTTCTAACAATAACAACAACGACCCAAAGACTGTGAGTATTGTTGGCAACCACAGCAACAATAATAGCAACAACAACAGTAGCAGCAGCAGTGTCAGCAATAGCTTCTTAGTCCATAACATTAACACCACCACCAGAACGAGCTCCGGTTCCTGTATCGGCGTCGCCACGGATTTCTCAATAGCAGCGATAATGGCAAGAGGCGGAAATGCCTCGAGCCGCGAACCATCGGAAAGGAGTTTGAGTGAGTAATGTGCTGTGTACTTAATCGTTCTTACAACATAAACACACTAACACACAAACACACACACACATACCACTTACGCATACACACATCCATACGCGCGCGCCCTCCAATACTCTTGCACGTGTTCAGAGTCATTTGAATATCCTTATGGAACAAGGAGAATCCTTTTTTTGCCAAGCAGTCGAAATAGGTAAAAATTTGTATGTTGTGTGTCTATGAGCGTTGGATCTGTTTGGGTGCGTGCGTGTATGTGTGTGAGCGCGTATGTGGCTTACTTTTACGACTTCAAAAGGACTTCTTGCACACACAGCCCCCTTGTACTCTCAACCCCCTTTTTGTTTGGGGGCCAAATTCCATTATCTATGATTGGGTTAGGAGCGATGAACATAAATAAATACGTTTGTGCTGCGTAAACAGTGTGAAGTGCGTACCGATGACCGATTTGCCTGTTTAGCCATTTACCCACCATCCATCTCCCATTTCCTTTAGGGGTATTTCGCACTGCACTTCTGACATCGATACGGCTACATTCTATGGGTGGCAATAAATTTTCAGCCAAATAAAGTACTTAACGATAAAATGAATAATGAAATGATGGCAATGCACCCGTACCCAATACACCTCTCCATCCATCCCCCACAAAAGGACTCCCAAGTCTAGGCATAAAGTCCAGAGGAGAAAAAGCATTAAGCCTTTGAGGACCAAGAGAGTGGGAGCTATTTTAAATGCATTTCAGTAACAGAATATGGTACATAGATTCGATTTGGCCAGAAAGATGTGGCTATGCGTTTTCTCTAAGTATTCAGAAAGATTAACTTTACTACAACTAGGGAAGTTCCATTTATAAGAATAAAAATAATGTGTTCTACAATTTGTTAAAATTCAATTGCAGCAAAAACTTCTTATACCAATAGCCCTATGTTGGGGGTTGCGTTAATAGTGATATTCTGTTTACAACACCTCCTAAGTAGGTTAAGATTGAAGATGGACTATATTGTACTATATCTTGATATAGCTCCCATATAGGGACTCTCCCGAATTTAACCACTGAGGGAACATTGAGCATATTTTTTAACAGGTCAGCGAATTGTATTTAACATCTGAATAAACACGCAAGAAGCGGTCCATATTCCGTTATTTCTGTCTGTTCTGGGCCGACCGTTCTCTACTGTTTGTGCTCATAGGAAATTTTGTTGTAGCTACTATAGAATCTAATCTCATGACATGACTCGTTGGACCCACAAAATGTGTATTTTGTATATATTGCACATAGTCATGTAATTAAACCTCCTGAAATCACTTGCAAATCCGATAGATGGATATATTTGATTATGGGTTATGCAATAAATATTACGATTTGTTTTTGTTTACCAATATTGATTTTTAAATTTCCAAATTTTTGTTCACCAAACAAATGCTATGGCCAAAACTATCATAGCATTTGTTTCCAAGATGTAAGACCTTTAACTATTATCCAATCCTATAACATTGGAATCTGGTACTAAATAATGAATCGAGTAATTAATGCGTTGTATTTTTCCAATTTTCGTATTATGGCTGGTACTATGTTCGTTTTTCACCGTTGAAAACCCATGTTTTCCGCGATTACTTTTATCGAAAACTACGCAAATAAAAAAATTTGCCATAAGTAATTAGGGAATATCCTACTGAATGAAATCAGAAAGTTTTTTTTTTTGCTTTAAAATCTGTTATCTAAAAAAAGTAATCGGCGGAAAATATTGCGAAAATCGAATATAGTACCAGGCTTTAATCGTATAAAATATGGATAATATAATTCTGTATTTCTTACTAATACCGTTAGTTTTGGACTTAGAACTTTGACTTTTGAACTGTTTTGAAATAGGTATATTACCTAGCTTTACAGTAACGTGTTTATTATGTATATAACAAATAGTATTTTTGGATTATCAGAAAAACATTGACGATTAATCGTTTAATATGTCAAATGAAAAACAGAAACGGGATATATTTCGAGATCTTATTCTTCAAGCATTTCTCATATATGCATATCGATTTGAAATGTAAATAGGGCAATTGGATCCGATTTATTTGATCTTCCGTTTTGTACTAAAACAAAACATTCTCATCCTAATCGAATGGCATTTTACCCAAGAAGGGCCCAAATAATCGAACAAAAATTCAGATAAGTGACACAATTTATAAATTCTAAGGTTTCTTAACATCCAAACAATTAATCGATTAACCGCTCTAATTATTCGATTATTTGAAAATTTATAATTATCAATTGTTCGATTGTTTGAAAGGTCATGAGTAATACTTAATCGGATAACGATAAATCGAGTGTGCAGTCGAGTCTTTCTTGTTTATGCCTTTCGCGACAAAAACCAATTTATAATTTTGGCCGAATTTTAATCATTTTTCGTTAATAAAGTACCTAGGCGCTGTAATTAATCGTTTCTATTTGCAAAAAACTTTATATTATGTTGCATGGACCTATGAAAACTTACATTTTCATTCGTATGTCCATGATAAAATTCACCAATGCCTATTATATCACCCTGATACATAAAAAAAATTCATTTGGGCTACGCACCTGCAAGCGGAATTTTCGGTAACGGTAGCGGTAACGAAAATTTCGCCTTTTAACGGTACTGTTCTAATATTTTCATATCAATAGTGGAAAGCACAACACGTGTGAAAGAAGAAATGTTATGTGGGAGCTATATCCAAATATGAACCGAATGACGCATTTTCAATCCCGACCTTGACTTAGGTTGTTGGGGATGGAAGTATCTGCTCGAAATTTGAAACCGATAGCAATTTGCTATTTATTTTTTAATTCATTTATAACTCCATGGACTCCATTGACTACCAACATCCTCTCACGATATCTATCAAAAATTTAATTTTTGTAGTTCTTAGCACTCCAGCTGCAAACATTTATCATTGCTAATTTTGGTTCGGTAGTGAAAGGGTTAAGGAACAGCGGGGATACTTCTCTTGAATTTAAAAAGCTCAATGAGACTCAAGGGAACTCCTTTTTAATGCTGAGTCCGAACGGCACCACTTAGGTTAGATAAGGTTGAAAATATGTTGCCGGTATTAATCCGTCCCATGACATACACCCAAGCCAGTAATCGGCTTGTTGTGCGCTCTAAAAACTATAAAGTAACCTTCAAAAAGAAAATTTTAAGTTCGGAATTCCGTGCTACTTACAAAATCCTTAATTGTTTCCAATACCACTCCCTTCATGTTCATGTCTGATATTGTGTCTCCACCTAAGTACCGGTATCTGTTGGACTCGAAAGCCGGGCAATGACAAAGGAAATGCTTTGCAACGGCACCACTTAGTAGAGCTGCTTGCAAAATTTAAACTTGTCCATGAACATCCCATTAAGGAACAGGAACAATGAGTGCTGTCCGATTCAAGTTTTATGCTCAACGATAAGGGGCTTCCTTCCTTCCACATTAAGAAAAAATCGAAGAAAATGGTAAAAAGTACGCCGTGTGAGAACAGGTAGAGATATCTTCTTGATATTTGGAATGGTTAGAGCTGAAGTGGTAGCGAGTTAATGTAAAACTTCAAGGCCCTAGATTGTCCGGGCGTCTTATAGAAGGGCCTTAAAGTTGATCTCCTCGGTATTTCGAAGCTGCCAAATCTTCGCTTGTGGTCCGATGTCCAAAATCCCTACAAAAAGTCCGCGTGAGGTCTACAATTTCTCGCATTTTTTCGGGGATATTCGACTTTTAAATTTTTTCGTACTTTGCAATTTACGAAGGCCTTTGTGGTTCGATTTTCATTTTTATGCATGATTTGGATTCGAGATAAGTTATACAGATTTAAAGTCAAAAAATTTCAAAAAAGTGTATTTTTTGCATTTTTTTTTCTCAAAAAAAAAAAACACATTTTCATTTATTATTTTTCATTATTTTCTTTATTAAAAAAAACCAACTTAATTTTTTTTTGTGTAAAGCGGACATATTGTAGATGCATTTTAAGTGAAACATGAACACAACATGTCAACTTAAACGGGTGCAACAAGTATTTCAAAAAAGGTCATCTTTTATTAAAAAATTGGAAAAACCCCTCGATTTATTAAATTCCATAACCCATATCCACCATTTGAATCTATGTTTTTTAATGCATATATCCCCTAAAGCCTTAGAAAATTTGTGCATCCTTCATATTTGTAGGCCCCACAGCAAATTTACTAAAAAATGCCGATTTTGAAACGATCTTTGCCCAAAATGGGTGTTAAGGGGTTTTTTGTAAAAAAAATCGGGCAGTATTGATTTTTATTGCCGAGATCAAGGACACTTTTATCGGCAAAACTCAAAAAGAATTATTAACATTTCTCTATTCGCTTTTTTCTTCGAATTTTGGAGTAGGACCACAAACGAAGATTTGGCAGCCCCAACAAATTTTCGAAATGCCGAGGTGACCTACTTTAAGGGTCTGCCATAAGGCGACCGGACAATCTAGGGCCTTGAAGTTTTGCTAAGACTTCAGCTCTAACCATTCCACATCTCAATGAGATATCTCTACCCGTTCTCACACGGCATATTTTTTACTAGTTTTTTTTCGATTTTCTCCCACCAGAAAATTTATTCTGATGTTCTCGCCTGGACTTGAACTCAGGAGTTCATCGTCATAGGTGGACAAGCTAACCTTTGCGCTACGGTGGATATAGTAGATATGATCCTAAAGTGATGACTACTTGAGAACCCTCAATTTTTGTCCAATTGGCTCTAAATCGGTCTATAAGCTGATAAAGCTTCCATATAAACCGATCTCCTAATTTTTTCTTGAGTCACAATTGTTTTCCGATATGCCCGAAATTTTACTCGATGTGTTCTGTTACGACTTTTTACAACCGTGCCTAGTTCAATTCAAATTGGTCTATAACATATTATAGCTCCCATATAAACTAATCTCCCGATTAGATTTATTCGTCTCCTATCTTCAATTTTAGCTTAATTTGGCAAAAATTTGGTACGTAAGTACACATCATTACACCATCACTACATTTGTTTGCAACGCTGAGAAGGACAGGTTGTAGACATACCTCTAAGTATACCTATCGACTTAGAATCCCTTTCTGATTCGGTTTAGCCACGCCCGTCTCAAACTTTTGGATTTTGTTAAAAATCGGTTCAGATTTAAATATAGCTTCTTTATATATATGTGTCGCCCGAATTACATTTTCAAGGCCGTAGTAACTAAAATGTTCAACCGATCTGAATAAAATTTTGGGACGGATTGTATTCTTACTGATCTTAACATAACTGACAAATTTCATCACAATCGGTTCAGATTAAGACATAGCTAATTGAGGTCGTAGTACCCACAATTTTTGACCGATCAGTACGAAATTTTACATGTAACCAATCTAAACACATCAAAGTCGATTCGGATTTGAATTAGCTTTCATATATATTGCTATCGCCCGCTTTATATGTATTTGGCTGTAGAAACTACCAGTTTTCATCCATGTGGATCATTTTATGCGGAATATTTTGTTTACCATCTGAACTCTTTTGTCAGATTTGATCAAAATTGGCTATAGATTCTTTATATTTAAATTGCCCGATTCCCAATTATGAGAACGTTTTAACTTAAATTTGTAACAGACCTGAATAATATTTGTACAAATTTTGTACAATTTTGCACGTTTGTATAAATTTTGACTGAGGTGTTCAGATGATTAATAAAACCATTAATCATCTGAACAGATGTTCAGATGATTAATAAAACCATTAATCATCTGAACACCTCAGTCAAAATTCTTTAAAATCGGTTCTGATTATATATAGTATATATAAATATAGTAGAGGCCACCGTAGCGCAGAGGTTAGCATGTCTGCCTAAACGCTGAGAGCCTGGGTTCGAATCCTGGTGGATTCCTCGCTGAATGCTTCCGGCTGATCTTCACTCCAAAATCGACAATTCTGCTTATTTACGTACCCATTGAGCCAAAAATGAGCTGCGTCGTAAAATGAAAGAAGCGCGCGATGAACTTTCTTGACAGAGGATCCATTTGGATAATAAAATTCAATACTCATTGATATGTGAGAAGTTTGCCCCTATTCCTTAGGGGCATGTTCATGTGCAAAATTTGCATTTGCAAATACATTCGGAGTTCTAGAAAATCAAATTAATGACCATTGGGACTCAAATTAATGACCATTAGCAGAAGATTACAAATCTGATACAATATATATGTATCTTTATGTATTTTTGAATCGATTATTCGTGGCTTTTCAAATTATCGAACAATTGGAAATGAAATATTTTCAAATAAACAAGTAATGGAATAGTTTAGGACCGTTAATCGATTAATAAAGGGTGATTTTTTTGAGGTTAGGATTTTCATGCATTAGTATTTGACAGATCACGTGGGATTTCAGACATGGTGTCAAAGAGAAAGATGCTCAGTATGCTTTGACATTTCATCATGAATAGACTTACTAACGAGCAACGCTTGCAAATCATTGAATTTTATTACCAAAATCAGTGTTCGGTTCGAAATGTGTTCATTCACCGTAACGTTGCGTCCAACAGCATCTTTGAAAAAATACGGTCCAATGATTCCACCAGCGTACAAACCACACCAAACAGTGCATTTTTCGGGATGCATGGGCAGTTCTTGAACGGCTTCTGGTTGCTCTTCACTCCAAATGCGGCAATTTTGCTTATTTACGTAGCCATTCAACCAGAAATGAGCCTCATCGCTGAACGGTGAATGAAAACATTTCGAACCGAACACTGATTTTGGTAATAAAATTCAATGATTTGCAAGCGTTGCTCGTTAGTAAGTCTATTCATGATGAAATGTCAAAGCATACTGAGCATCTTTCTCTTTGACACCATGTCTGAAATCCCATGTGATCTGTCAAATACTAATGCATGAAAATCCTAACCTCAAAAAAATCACCCTTTACTTTGGATGTCAAAAATAGACTTAAAACATATGAATTGTGTCTTTTGTCTGCATTTTCTCGATCACTTGGACCCTACTTGAGCAAACTTTCATTCGTTTGTGACGAGAATTTTTTGCATTAGTTCAAAGAGGAAGATCAAATTAACCAGATCCATTTGGCCTATTTATAATTCTCGTCGACGTTCCTACATATATGAGTAATATTAGCAGGTTAAGATCACAAAATATATTCCGTTTAGTTTTATTAGACATATCAATCGATTAATGACAAAAACGATTAATCGATAAGGAATATGAGTGTCAATATAACGCAATAACTGCAGCTAATGGCCACAGTAGACAATGCCATATTTTTTTTGCGATTAGCTTAGTGTCTATTAAATAAATAAACAAATAACGCAGTAAGACAATAGCTAATGAAAGTCAAAAATTCGCGATACTTTGTGTTCAGACCGCGTATGGGACGCAAACGAGAGGTCTTTTGGTGTATACCACAAATCTTACATTCGAATGTGGATAACATATTAGCTGAACAAATGAAGTAACGTGCGTTAAAAGTGCACAGGGCCCTGAAAGTCTTGATCCAGCTCAAAAATATTTAAAAAGAATGTAGTTTTAAAAACCCTAGCGTAGAGGTTAGCATGTACGTTTATGACGCTGAACGCCTGGGTGTGAATCCTGGCGAGACCATCAGAAAAAAAATTTATTTCATCGGTGGTTTTCCCCTCCTAATACTGGCAACATTTGTGAGGTACTATGCCATGTAAAGCTATTCTCCAAAGAGGTGTCGCACTGCGGCACGCCGTTCGGATTCGGCTATAAAAAGGAGGCCCCTTATCACTTGAATTGGACTGCACTCGTTGATATGTGAGAAGTTTGCCCCTGTTTCACAGTTCATGGGCAAAATTTGCAATTTACGGTATACAAATGTACATAAGATTGTTAAATTATTCCATATTGAAATTTGACCGATCTTTTCTAATTTCAGAAGCCTTCCTCCCTTGGTTAATTAAAAAGAATTCTAATCTTTAATAATATATGCACACAAACATTCAATAAGAAACATACACGGATGTGGCTATATTGGCTTAGACAGGGGCAAACTTTTCACATATAATCATTTATATATGAGAAGTTTGTCCGATTAAAGTTTTAAGCTCAATGATAAGGGCCTCTTTGTTATAGACGTGTTCGACCACAGTGCGACATCTCTTTGAAGAGAAGTTAAAAAAAAAGACCCTACTACATCCATATTAATATCCAAATATGGTCCAATCTGGATCATATCCGATTCACGTTTTATAGTAGTCACAGACTAAAAATTCAACGAAATCGAGTGGAATTCCGTAGTGGAATATTCATGGGCAAATTTGCATTTACAAACTTTTATTAATCGCAATATTCGATATTTCGAATAATAATTATCAATACTATTGTTAACTTCCCATCACCTTTATTTCAAACGAAAATTAGAAGTACAAATAAGGAGATTGATTTACAAAGATACAAAGAAGCAGTATCAATGCACAAACTGAATAGAACCAAATTAAATGGAGTCATGAGAGAAATCATTACACAAAATGTTTGCCCCATCCGATGAAAATAGCGCCCTCTATAGGCGAAATGTATCTTTTAGGTTTTTTGCGTTTTCATTCATATAAAATTTAGACCATTCAATTTATAGGCCTTATTCCAAACTAGTTAATATATGATTTGATAGAACGAATAAGTGCGAATTTGAATTATAACTGAGAGGAGACTTATACATGTTCAAATTTCATAGCTGTGGGAAAAAAATTCATAAGATGGGAAAATTGTCGTACAGAAACTCATTATGTTGCCTAACTGATTTTAGTTTCTTGGAGTGGGGTTCACCACATCAAAAATGAAATAAACTCCACACATTTTTGGGATATGCGATAGCCCCCTGCAGGTGTAACTCTTGTTTTACCGACAGTTGTCAGTTCTTACCCCCCAATTGGGCTGATCCGTTTTGTTACTTTGCTTAATTGAAGACATGCAAATGTTTTATAGCCGTAGAGCAGAACTCCTTTAATAAGTGGATATGGCGCATCATCCACCCATCCATTCATTAATTACAAGCAAATTAACAAGTGAAACCAGACGTCAGGGATACGAAAGCAGCAGCAGCAAACGAAATAATTAAAACATTTTTGAAATGCACTTAAGCCATATCTCCCTCGCCATCCATCTGGCGCTCCTTGTTGGCCCACTGATGCATTTTGTTTTGTTACTATTAATTTTTACAATTATTTGATGTTGCTGCATTTATCACTGCCCATATTCATTCACTCATTCATTGTGTGTCGGCTTTGCGGACTGTGGAAAAACATGCACATTTGGAGAAAAAACGCCTGACATTTGCATAATAAAGCCATTCGTTTGGAAATGTTGAAAGTTTTCTAATCACTCGCCACTACCACTGCCACTGCTGCTGCTGCAACATGGCATTCTGAGGTTGCATGATGATCGCCCGTTTTTGCATCTGTGAATTGCAGAAGCTCTGTACTTACGAGTTGTGACTGAAACGTTGCAGAAAATTATTTCACGGATTGATTTTAATGCAAAAGAGAACATGTAACATTAACAGATTAAATCTTAGTTTTTTCTTCCAAAACAAAACATGTTTATCACGAGAGAAATGGTTTTTGGAAAATTAATTAGAAAATTCTGAAGCGGCTATAAGCCACGAACCACGAAGAAAGATATGTTTTGAAGCACTTTATTTAAGCGGTATTAGGACCGCGGTGCATAATAGTCTGTCGCGTTAATTTAAAGGAATTTTTACAATATATCCGCCGACAGGTACTGAAAAATTAAAAGCTTTGAGGAGGATTACATCACATGATTAGAATTGATCTATACCTGAAATATTTCTGGAATTTTAACCCTCTATTTGGAATCAGTGTTGCTTACATACCAAATTTAAGGCAAATATGACGACAAATATAGGCGAGCGAGCGGTTCCTGAGGGACCTACATCCAATATATATTGATGTGGCTCGTTGCTAATCTAGACAAAATAGATCTCTAGGAATTTGAACGTTATTGAGATTTCGACAGATGGGTAGCCGGTCGAGCCGACATAGCAATATTAACAAAGAATGTTAAACAGATCAAGACTTTATTCACATACATACCTTAAAGGATTTTAGATAGATATTTCTTAATGTACCAGACGAAAGAGGGAGACCAGTATGCTCCTATCATGTGGTGGTGGGTGCAAAATGTATGTCTGTGACTCAATTTTAAACCATTCTAAGGTTCTTGGGACCTTTTTTGAGATTACATAAGTAATAACGTAGGTCTACCACTCTGCCTGCCAGCTGTATCTGCTACAGTACAGAAATATATAGGTGCTAAGTTAGATAAAGTTCTACACTCGGAGAATGTTGTTAGCTCTAGGCTCGTAGAGCGATTGTTGGGCTTTCGCTTAATATGGCCGATTATCAAGTGATCAAAAAACGCCAACTTCAGTTTCGTCCATTCGATGTCCTCAACAACTGTTGAAAATAGTAAAAAGTCCCTCACCAGTTATCTGGTTTATCTCCTCTTTGCAGTCAAGAACGGTCCACGATCTTGGTTGACAATTTAGCTTTTAATGCAACTTTTCTTTTTCTCCGTTAACTGACTGTGCACGGCATAATGCTTGCTAGTCGTCCGATAGTGAGATGGAAATAAGTAAAACGCATTAAGTTCCTCCGGGCTAAACTTAGGATACCAACCACGAATACATCTAATCTGTATTTCACGACCCAATATTTGCAGATCGGTTACAGACTGTAGCGTCATTGGAGGCCACCGTAGAGTAGAGATTAGCATGTTCGCCTATGACGCTGAACGCCTGGGTTCGAATTCTGGCGAGAATACCGGAGAAAATTTTCAGAGGGGGTTATCTCCTCCTAAAGCTGGCAACACTTGTGAGGTACCATGCCATGTAAAAACTTCTCCCCAAAGAGGTGTCACACTGCGGTACGACATTCGGACTCAAATATAAAAGGAGGCCCCTTAACATTGAGCTTAAACTTAAATCGGACAGCACTCATTGATATGTGAGAAGTTTGCTCCTGTTCTTTAATGGAATGTTCATGGGCAAATTTGGCGAGATCATCTTAGAATTTTGAGACGATCAAGAGTATACATTAGAATGTCTCAAAAAGTTTTAGTTTTAACTTTTTTTTTTTGAAACGCATACCCACATTTTTCCCCTTTTGATCCCAATAAGCACAATACGAAATATCATAGCGATCGGTTAAAGATAAATCGTGCCGCCACGACATCCAAAATTGGATGTTGTACTTTCTAAGGAATCCAGTTGAGTATTTTAGGTCCTAGCATGAAATTGGTAAACCAACCAACATTTATATAGAGTTTATTGCAAAACAACAAAATGTACCCTGCATCACTACTGTGGTTGTGATAAAATGTATATTGCAATTCGGAAATTCGTGCCGATTCGGCATAGTCCGTCTGTCCGCATATCCTTTCTGTGCTGATAGTCTGTCTGTCGTTTTTTATAATTAACGTGGAAATCGCATTTGTTCTCATATCATGAAGAAAATTTGCTTTTTATTACTCTCTTAGCACAGAGACATGCGCTATCAGTTTTGGTAAAAATCGGCTTAGATTAAGATATAGCTCTCATGTACATAATTGACCCGATTTATACTTATAATGACGTAGTTACTAAAATTTTTAACTGATTCGCACTAAATTTGGTATGAAGCGTTTTTTTCACTCATCTGAAAGCCTCTGCCAAATCTCATCAAAATCGGTTGAGAAATATTTTTATACCCTCCACCACAGGATGGGGGTATACTAATTTCGTCATTCTGTTTGTAACTCCTCCAATATTCGTCCAAGACCCCATAAGGTATATATATTCTTGATCGACATTTTACAATAAGTCGATCTAGTCATGTCCGTCCGTATATCCGTCCGTCTGTTTGTCCGTCTGTTCGTCCGTCCGTCCGTCCGTCTGTTCGTCCGTCCGTCTGTCCGTCTCTCTGTCGAAAGCACGCAAACTTTCGAAGGAATAAAGCTAGCCGCTTGAGATTTTGGATAAATACTTCTCATTAGTGTAGGTCAGTTGGGATTGAAAATGGGCTATATCGGTCCATGTTTTGATATAGCTGCCATATAAACCGAACTTGGATCTTGACTTCTTAAGCCACTAGAGGGCACATTTCTCATTTGATTTGGCTGAAATTTTGCATGAGGTGTATAATAATGACTTCCACTAACTGTTATTTACAAAGCCATGTGTGGTTCGATTTTCATGTTGATGCCTGATTTGTATTGATGACAAAATTTATAACGTAGTAGAATGCGTCAACATCCGACAATTCAGTTAAACGTTGCACACAGCTTGGAAGTCAAGAAATGTGAAAAGTGGATTTTACGCATTTATTAATAAAAGTATTTTCCTTGATTAGTCTTTTTTGAATAAAGTTGCTTAAATGCCTTAATTTTTTCTTCCTTTGCAAAGAGGAGAGTCTAAAGTAAAGTTTGAAGTTTAAACCCAGTCGCTGGGTACCTTATAAATGTCATCAGTGGATAACCACCGATAAAATATTTTTTGCTGATTTCACGCCGGGATTTGAGCCCAGCCGTTCCGTCTTAGGCGAACATGCTAATTTCTGCGCCAAGGTGGCCTCCAAGTTTTCTAGCAATATACACTCAAAAAAATATAAAAGTAAATGTTAGCTGTAAATTTGGTTAGACCCCAAATGAGCTCAAGAGAAAAAATTTTAATTAAAATTTTTAAAAAAATCGAAACATATAACAATATTGTCAAATTTTTATCCGAATTTGTCTCCTTAAATTGAAATAATAGACATTTTGACCAAATCAAAATCTGTGAAAAATAGCCCAATATGCGGAAAAATGTTTGCAACATTGGATTTATATAATAAAATGGCCATAAATGAAACACCAGTAATTTTTTTGGTAAAATAGGAAATATTTTCTGGTGTTTTCAAAACGAAAAGACTTGAAAGTGGCATAAAAATGTCATAAAAATTTCAAAAGTTTGTATATTATATCTAATATTTAAATTTTGTAGAAAAGCATACATTTTTCCTAATTTTCTAAAATTTTCTAATTTTTTAATAATTAAATTAAAAAATATACACTTTTCGTGATTCCTTGAACTTCTTTCAACTAGAAATCATATTCAATGCTTTCTATTCAAAGAATAGCATAGCAAAGAACTAGGAAAGAAAGCTAGGCAAGTGTGTGCTATTTTCAAAACACTTTGACTGGAATGGGGAGTCGCGATATTTGATACGGCATGCATCTCCACGGCCTCAAGAATGCCAACTTTTAAAAATTCAGCCAGAAATTCGTGAATACAGGTGTGTATCGAAACGTATGTTGAATCCAACTGTGCGTACCAATTTTCAAGAAATTGAATAAAATACAAATGGAGGCGACAATTATTTGTTTTCGTTCACATTGTGCTTAGCTGTTGCCAATTCTATGCTACATGTGCCACAGTTCAGTGGTATATGATAATGGAAACAGTTCCGGCACATCATAGACGATCTTGGAAGGAATATTCTCGCAGGCATTATTTTGGGCTGCCTAATTTCTTTCCATTTATGTCAAACTGTCACATTTCGTGTCACAATCAAGTCAAACACGACGAAAAGTCAAAATATGCACCTGAGCGGTGTAGCGTGTCAAAACATTTAATTATTGCTTGTTTTCTGCTTCTCATATGATAAGTTAAATTTCTTTGCATTGGGGCTGCTATGCCCCTTCGTCTCGTCGTATGTACGAAATGGCCAAATGTTGGGGTGAAAAAACCAAAGATTTGCTCTTTCATGACAAATGCGCCACAAAAAGTTCGCATGAAAACCCAGAAGCACTCATGATGAACTTAACAGAACTGAATCAATGTCGTCGACAACGGCCACAATGGAACGAATAAATGAACACATTCATCACAGCGGTACAGGGATGTACGATGACGCTTCGGTGATGGCAGTGGGTATGGGCAGTAAAGGGGAAGGCGCGATGGTGAGACCATTTCCCCGCATTTTGATGTGATCGTATATTTCGTTTCTTTTTTTTTTGTGTGAAAACATTAGAAGCAATTAAAAAATTTTCACACTTCAACGTTGGCGTTTTTTGCTTCTCAAACGTAGAAAAAACAAATTTCTCAACATGAAGAATTAACTCGAAAAATCGTTAAGATCATGATTTCTTCTATATTTGCCTAGGTCCCTTGTCGCTCGAGCGCTTTCCGGATGGTGAAGATGACGGCGATGTGGATGTGGTCGATTGCAGTGACAACGAATCGGCAGCCACGGCAGCTCGCCTTGCGCGGCACAACGTTCCGCCACACATGCAAAAGTCGGCATACAAACACCGGGTCAATTACAGCAATGACAGTGGCAACGGCAGCAGTAATCACAACAACAGCTCGAACAGCAGCCGAGGCAGGGCCTCGCCACAAAGCCCCGGCCGCAGCGAAGAAGACCGCTTGTCTCCAGAGCCAGCGAAGGTAAAACGCAAAGTCAGCACATCCCATTGAGTAAAGTGTAGAGGCATTTACTAATTTTCCCTTTCCCTCTTACAGTCTTCTCCCAAAATTGTCGGATCCTGCAACTGCGACGAACTGTTGCCTATCCAATGTCACCTGGAGACCAAAGAGCTCTGGGACAAGTTCCATGAGCTGGGCACCGAAATGATAATAACAAAAACGGGAAGGTGAGTTCGATTTTCCTCCTTTAGGGGGATGTTAATGGCCAAACTGCCATCATTTGTTTAGGCTATCGCGAAGTGTTTTTATTAAGTGCTCCTTGACTATCTGTCCACCTGTAATGGTTGAACTCTATTCGCATCCTCATCCATTCATTTCCACCTTGACACCACATGCGTGTCACATGGCAAAGGTAGAATTCAAATACCACAGAATACATTAGAAGGCCCATAAGAGTGATATTTCCATTCACGCCCAGAGTGGAGTATGAATTTTAATATGAACAAATACACCGCTAATAACTCAACATGATAACTCAACACAAAATGTCTACGCCACTACTCCACGACCACCGAATAAATAGTCGGAGGAGCCCTTGCTCTGAACATTCGTGTAGCCGGGTTTGCAGAAGCAAATAAATATTGTCAGCAGCACAAGAATAAAGAGTCATTTATTCTAGGTAGGAGTGGGTCTGCTGTGTATAGTGGTAGCAGCTAGTGAATGTTGCTCTGTTCGGACGAATGTAATCGCAAATGAAAAATGGTCTTTAGAACGAATTTGATTGCGCACCCGAAATCCATAAAAATTTCCTTGATTCGGCCAAAGTGAAATCTAACAGAAAATAGATACGCAACCAGATACCAAATCTACAACATAATAATGCTTCATTGAAACCAGGGATTCGGAGCGGAGCAGAGCAGACCTGTTTGTGCCGAAGCTGTTTCCAATCTTAAAATCCGCTCCGCTCCGATAAAAATAAATATCTTTAAAATATTTTTTTGTGTACGAACTTGTTTTTTTTTGGCGAATTAAAACAAAACATTTAAAATTATTACATTAAAATGCGATAACTTCAGAGTTAACTTTCTTTAAAGAGTCGATGGTTTATCAATATCCATTTACTGTCTGTGGTGGAAATGAAATATAGGTTAATTAAATTGAAGTTGAGAGTTGAGTTGGCCTTTCCAAATATTTGGGAGTATAATACGAATCTGATATCCAAAAGTGGGACCATGTATTTGGGGCACCGCCCCTTCCCCCAAAAAGTAAAAATTTACCGACCATGGTAATATGTGGATCGAATGAAAGGTATTTGAGATTTAACAAGTAAAAGCGTGCTAAGTTCGGCCGGGCCGAATCTTATATACCCTCCACCATGGATCGCATTTGTCGAGTTCTTTTCCCGGCATCTCTTCTTAGGCAAAAAAAGGATATAAGAAAAGATTTGCTCTGCTATTAGAGCGATATCAAGATATGGTCCGGTTTGGACCACAAATAAATTATATGTTGGAGACCTGCGTAAAATGTCAGCCAATTCGAATAAGAATTGCGCCCTTTGGGGGCTCAAGAAGTAAAATAGAGAGATCGATTTATAAGGGACCTGTATGGGCCTATGGACCGATTCAGACCATAATAAACACGTATGTTAATGGTCATGAGAGAATCCGTCGTACAAAATTTCAGGCATATCGGATAATAATTGCGACCTCTAGAGGCTCAAGAAGTCAAGATCCCAGATCGGTTAATATGGCAGCTATATCAGGTTATGAACCGACTTGTACTTTATTTGAAATAGTTGTTGAAAGTAACAATAAAAAACGTCTTGCGAAATTTCAGCCAAATCGGATAGAAATTGAGCCCTCTAGAAGTTGAAGAAGTCAAGTCCCCAGATCTGTTTATATGACAGCTATATCAGGTTATGAACCGATTTGAACCATATTTGGCACAGTTGTTGGATATCATAACAAAATACTACGTGCCAAAATTCATTCAAATTGGATACGAATTGCGCCCTCTAGAGGCTCAAGAAGTCAAGACCCAAGATCGGTTTATATGACAGCTATATAAGGTTATGGACCGATTTGAACCATACTTGGCACAGTTGTTGGATATCGTAACAAAACACGTCGTGCAAAATTTCATTCCAATCGGATAAGAATTGCGCCCTCTAGAGGCTCAAGAAGTCAAGACCCCAGATCGGTTTATATGGCAGCTATATCAGGTTATGAACCGATTTGAACCATACTTGGCAAAGTTATTGGATATAATAACAAAACACGTCGTGCTAAATTTCATTCCAACCGGATAAGAATTGCGCACTCTAGAGGCTCAAGAAGTCAAGACCCAAGATCGGTTTATATGGCAGCTATATCAGGTTATGAACCGATTTGAACCATACTTGACACAGTTGTTGGATATCATAACAAAACACGTCGTGCAAAATTTCATCCCAATCGGAAAAGAATTGCGCACTCTAGACGCTCAAGAAGTCAAGACCCAAGATCGGTTTATATGGCAGCTATATCAAAACATGGACCGATATGGCCCATTTACAATACCAACCGACCTACACTAATAAGAAGTATTTGTGCAAAATTTCAAGCGGCTAGCTTTACTCCTTCGGAAGTTAGCGTGCTTTCGACAGACAGACGGACGGACGGACGGACAGACGGACGGACATGGCTAGATCGACATAAAATTTCACGACGATCAAGAATATATATACTTTATGGGGTCTAAGACGAATATTTCGAGTAGTTACAATCAGAATGTCGAAATTAGTATACCCCCCATTTTATGGTGGAGGGTATAAAAACGAATTTAATCAACAATTTTGGGCCAAGTGTTTGGGGGCGCCTCATCCCATAAACTCCCCTTAAACCAATGGCAATATGGGGTTTAAAAAATGGTTTTTTAAGGTAGAGCAAGATGCTAATATTTTTTCAGGGCTAAGTATCTGGGGGATCACCTCACCCCGCAAAACATCCCTAAATTGGACATACATATCTACCGATCTTGGAAATTTGGGGCTCAAATTAAAGGTATTCGGTACGGGCACGAAATTCATACCCACTTACGGGACCGAGTTTTTGACGGTCTACACCACCCCCTTAACCCACCAACCACCATCATGGGGCACTTCGCACTACCAAAATCCATGTGAGAATATCGGGCTCCAATAAAGTCTTTTAAGCTAAAATAAGTCTTTAACATCCAAACTTCAATTACCATAAACCCTCCGAGCGAATTTATAGACGAATAACGATCATATGGTTTCATGGATCATACTGTTTCTCAAGCTATATACACATACTATTTTCGTAGCATCGTATTTCACTCAAAGCTCTTTAATTGACAAAAATAAATATTCAAAGGATAATTTTGTTCCATATAAAGTAAAAGAAGTCGCAGCGGAGCGGGCCCTGTCCAGCTAGTTCAATATAAAAGCAAATGCAATCTCCAATATGAGTGACAAGGATGTCGATATGGAAATAAACAATATCGAAACTTGTCAAAAAATGTAAATTAAAGAAACGTAACGTTATGAATATGAAAAGTATGACAAAAAAATGTTGATAAAATATACTCACCTAAGGTTGAACGGTTCGTTCAAAAAGCGCCATGTTATTTTAAGTGGATGAAGTCCGCCTAGATCCGTCTGTTGAAATCACGCTTACTTTTTACAGTATAGTGCTAAGTGCTCGAAATTTTAGACAAATGCTTCTTATAGATGTAGAACAGTTGATGACCAAATTGTCTCATATTTAGATACCACCCATCCATGTAAGTCGATCTTCATATTGGACTTTCTTGGGCCTCTAAAGGCGCAATTTTTCCCCATTTAGCGAAAATTGTGACTTACAGCCTAAAAACACCGATCTCCAGGGTTGACTTGTCAATAACCTGGAGAGTGCAATTCTAATCTGATGCAGTGAACATCAGCAAGTAACAAAAATTTCAAGCACATTGTTGTTCAGCGACTCGATTTATGTTGATGCTTTTGTTTGGGTGGACATACGGAGAGTGATTGGTTTCGTAGTTGCTCGAACGGAACAGTCAGTTCGAATCACTTCATTATGCAATCAAACAGTAATGTTCGAACTTGCCCGATTCATTCAGTAACGAGGGATGATCAAACAAGCCAGCTTGAATTGAATGAACTTTTTGTTTCCATTCGAGTTTGTTCCGGACCTGTTAGTTATTTTGTTTGAAATGGCTGAAAATTTTGAAAGTGGAAATTACACACCCTCTGGCCAACACAAGGGTGGGAAAATTCTTAGTTAATTTAATGAAATTAAAATTCTAATGTTAGAATTAGGCTACAAATCAAATGAATTTAAAGTTTTTTGTTTGTTTTCTAAATCTGTGTTAATTTATTGAAACTTAGAGCAATTTATGTAACTTGATTCCAATCAGACTTGTTCATTTGCACTTTGAACAAATCAAATCAAAAAATACAACAAGGAGAAAAATCATTTCAAGCACGAGTTTTAAAATTGAGAGTCCCGTTCAGCAGCGGATCATTCACAGGATCCTAAACAAAACAAGTATGTGGGTTGTTCTATTGGAACCTAGTGCTTCAATCAATTTCTTTTTGAATCGCAATATTTTCGTTGCGTTTTGAGCGAGTTGAATGGACTCGTTTCGCTGGTGCACTGGTTGGTTTTACTCGTTTTTCAAAACAGATGATCAAGCCTTCACAATCATACTCGTTGCATGCAGCTCTCTTATATGATGTGAATACAGCTTTTAAATGTATGTAGTTTAAAGAACATAAATCCTTGATGGAGAATATATAAAGGAGCTGGAAATGGCATCAAATGCGCACAATATCAGCGAGGAAGTCTAGTCCGAATATATCAGATAATCTAGAAATCCAATTTGAATTTGACAGTTCAGAATTGACTAATGCTTTCAACTTGGCGAGTATTTGTCATTTGAAGTCGTTAGATACAAACCTCTGAAGTTCTGACAACCAAAAAATGTGTATGAGCAAATTAGCTTAAACCCGGCGTTATGACTTAAAGAGAAATAATGCTTATATTGAAATAGTTTTTTTCTGTTCTACGAATTTTTTAAATTAATTTAAGAAAATAAACTTTTCTACTAAATCTTATAATTGGATTAATGACTTAATTTTTTAAAATGCAGTGAAGTTTGGGATTGTTTTAGGACAAATGATTAGAAACAACAGTTCTAAATTTCATTAAAATTTTACTTGAAAAGTAGCCTGAAACACAATAAATACGATAACATCCACACGATTTTACGAGCTTTCAATATACTGACATCTGGGAGCCGGTTTCAAGTGGCTTTTGTGAAATCAACACCAAGAAGGCATAAAGAAGTAAATGGTGTTCAAGGAATTTTGCCCACCAATTAAGGCACAAAAGAAACAGAAATTTTTCGATCAGTAACGAATTTTGATGGAAAGAGAAAAGGATTGAGCTTTTTATTCGAAATTTTGGGACCAGAAAAACAAAAGATTTAAATGACATACGTTTAAGTACTCGAATTATATCATTTTTTGAAACACCAAGAAAAAACAGCAAGGAAGGGCAAAAGTCGGGCGGTGCCGACTGTATAACACCCTACACCTACCCTATATGTACAATGTGGGATCTATATCCAACTCTGAACCAATTTTGATGGACCTCGGCGAGCAACTATGTTCAAACTGTAAAAACTACGGTTGACAAATGACAACATTATGGAGAATTACCCAAAATCTGACAAACGTATATATGGGAGCAATATCTAATTCCGAACCGATTCCGAGCAAACTTCTCAGATAATGTGGTAGTCGTCGAAGAAAGCGTTGTGCCAAATGTTGGCAAAATTGGTCAAACAATGCGCTTGCAGTGGCTTTTGGAGTGAAAATCTGGCGATATACATATATAATAGCTATGTGTAAATCTGGGCCGATTTCTATGAAATGAAAAATTCACCAGTAAAATTGAGGGTCATAAGAAAATCTTTCCTGCAAAATTTCGACAAAATCGGATAACAAACGATCACTTTTTTGCAATAGTTCTCAAAATCGGACGAACATATATATGAGAGCTATATCTAGATCTTTACCGATTTCGAGCAAACTCCTCAGATACTGTGGCAGTCGTCGAGAAAAGCGTTTTGCAAAATTTTGGCAAGATGTATTAATAAATGCGCTTGCTGTGACCAGAAGTTAAAATCGGGCGAGAGCTATGCCTAAATCTGAACCGATTTCCATGAAATTCACCAGTAATATTGAGAGTCAAGAGAAAATCCTTACTGCCGAATTTTGAGAAAATCGGTTAACAAAAGACCATTTTATTGCAATATTACTGCGAATCGGACGAAAATATATATGGAAGCATATCTAAATCTGAACCGATTTTGCCAAACTCTATGTATATTATGATAGTCATTGAGGAAAGCGTTGTGCAATATTTTGGCAAGATTGATCAGTAAATGTGCTTGCAGTGTCTCTATGAGCGAAAATCGGGCGATATATATATATGAGAGCTATATCTTAGTCTGAACCGATTTCCTTGAAATCCACCAGTAACGTCGAGAGTCGTAGAGAAATCCTTCCTGCCAAATTTCGAGAGAATCGGTTAACAAATGGCCATTTTATTGCATTATTACTGCAAATCGAACGAACATATATATGGGAGCTATATCCAGATCTGAACCGATTTTTTCCAATTTTATTAGGCTTCGCCTCTAGGCCGAAAAACATGCCTGTACCAAATTTGAAGACGATCGGATGAAAACTGCGACCTGTACTTTGTACACAAATTAACATGGACCAACGGACAGACAGACAGACGGACGGACGTAGCTAAATCGAATCAGAAAGTGATTCTGAGTCGATCGGTATACTTATCAATGGGCCTATCTCTCTTCCTTTTGGGTGTTACAAACAAATTCACTAAGTTATAATACCCTGAACCTGTACCTGTACCAGGGTATACAAATTTGTTTGAGTGGGTGCTCTCCAGGGAACATGTCTAGCTCGGCTAATGTTTACCATGTATCCTATGTTGGAAGCTATAAAAATTAAATTAACCTATTTGTCAGACACTTGTAGTCCAAAATACTTTTTACCAAAAGCAATACGGCATAAGTTAACCATATAACCTGTAGGTGGCAAACTAAACCGATTCAAATTTCAATAATCCAGCTGCCTTATTACCAGTAAGAAAACATGACTGGAAAATAACATAATGATCATTTCGATGCTATCTCTGGCGAATAGCTTTCTCAGGCATTTCCTTTGGTAATAGTTGAAGATTCTAGGGTGCTCACTGTCATTGGTTATGCGTAATAAAATTATTAATTAATTAAGCCCAGAAGAGGGACGTTACACAGTATTTTATATACGCTATGATATGTTAATTTGTCTCGAGTCCTGAGGGTTTCAACAACAACACATTGGATGTGCTGGTGCAATGTGCGCTGTTGTTGTCGATGTTGTTTGCCTGCATACCGCAGGAAACAAAAGGCTGGCAACTTAATGTCAGGTAGAATCGCACTCGCACCCAGCTATGTGAAAAATTGAACTCGGTTGCATCTCAATTTTGAAAAATGACTTCTTGTCTTGCGTTGTGCCAACAATGACTGCGCTCGTCCATAGTCCATCAAGGTGTCCTTTGTGCCGGGCAACAAAGGACAAAGAAGGCAACAAAAACGAAGGCATTTCCCAAACAATGACATCCGTTTTGTTACTCAGTGGGCAATGCAAACCATATTTGCGGTCATTGAGATAAAATATCACGTGGTCAACGGGTTTGTTACGCTGTCAGGGCTCATGTGCTGCTTCCTTCATATCACAGCAGACTCTTTGACCTGTCTGTTGAACTAGCAAGCTGTGAATGCCATGCATTCGCAGTGTTCAACCGACTTTAATTGATGCTGTTACGCTTAGCATGACTGTTTGGCAGCAGAAGCTGTAAATATTTGTCAACATTTGATTTTGGTCTGATAACAAAACCGCATGCTCTGGCCATTGCAAGAAATGCCGGGGCCCGTGCTGGGCCCCGGCATTTCTTTGCCAGGCGACAGAGACAAAGAACTGCTGCAACTCAACTTTTCTTGTTTCGGTGGCAAGGCGAAGAAAATTGTAATTTACACGCTTTCCACGCCGCACCAAAGTTTGACAATTGTATTAGGAGCACAAACAAGGCGATCGGCTCGCCAGCAACCAAATGCCCATTGAAATGTTGAAAGCCCCTGAGTGGCGGCAAGTCCCTCGCTCAGTGAGTCAGTCAGACTTAAAGAAAGGCCATGTCGTCCATGTTGCTACAGCAAATGGTAATTTTCCAAACAAAATTTAATTAACATAATCCTCTTCCGTTTTGTAGAGCAATTTTTGCTTAGTTAATATTTTCTCAAATCAACACCAGACACTTCTTGGACTGTTGTGAGCCATAATTTCTTTGGAGCTTAATTTGCCTAATTTCCCCATAAACAAACACATAAAATCCACACTTGTACAACACACAGCTACCTATAGACAAAATGGCTTTTCCTGTCTTGACAGAACTGCACCACTACGAGGGTGCTATTAAGTTCTCGGTTGAACGGGCCAACTGAAACAGTTACAACTTTTAAAGCCACAGCATATTTGCGCCCAATGTGCTAATATGTCTTATACTGAGGATAGAGAGTCGAGCTGTTAAAAGGATTCAATTATCATACCCACCTCATGTGCCTCACTCAGGCAATCGCCCCAGGTCCGTTTGTTTCTATTGAAGGGTGGGACGCATACAAACGTTTCTATTGCGATACCGCCTGAGTCCCCATGTTATACATAAGCGATTCTTATGTAAATTACTCCCGAGGAAAATATGATTTACGATCTTCCGTTTTACTGCTCCCTCCCCGTCTTTATGATTCGTCTCTCTGCGACCCGCATTGTTTTATGGACGCTTTTGTTTTGTCGTAACGAAATGTATACCAATTTCGTTTTAACACTTTTACTGCTGGCTGAGAGGAAACTCGCACATATTTTAGGACAAGTTAACACTTGGATAAAAAAACAAACACAACAACATTGACAGACACAGGACAAACGAAAACGAGAGGGGCTCAATAGAAATTTGACTACAGCTGCTGTTTGTTTTAAGGCACTTTTTCCATGCTTACAACGTTACATCGGTGCCACCAAACTCATGATTTATGCCCGACTTTGTTGCGAAATTTCCAGGGCTAATGCCACAGTGCAATGGCAATTGGTCGGAATTTATAAAAACACTTTTTTAAGATCATAAAACCAATCGCCATGACAAATGCGCAAAAGCCAAAGATGTGAAGAAATTGTTCTAAAGCACCTTATTGGTAGAAAGCGATGAGGACAAGATGATGAGTAATCTGAAATATTCCTATACAGTATAAAATAGAGGTAAAAAAGGAAAAATCGGCTTTTGGCGACTATATAATACCCCAAACCCACCCTACAAGTGAATACAAGGAGAATACCTCTGTATGGACGCAATATACAATTCTGAACCGATTTTATCCGTCCAATTTAGCAACAAATATGTGCATAATTGTAATAACTACGGCTCTGTTAGTAAAAATCAGTTGATGTATATGTATTAGAACTATATCTTAATCTGAACCGATTATGAGGATCAGTTGAAAAATTTGCCCCTGTTCCTTAACGGAATGCTCATGGACAGATTTGCATTTGCAGTTGAAAAATAACCATAATTTTGGGGAGTACAGAGAGTGTCAAAAGTTTGTCAACACCAATGAAATATTTGGATTTTGTAAGATTATTTGTAGAATGTAGAAAGAACATAACAATTGCTCATGGACAGATTTGCATTTGCAGTTGAAAAATAACCATAATTTTGGGGAGTACAGAGAGCGTCAAAAGTTTGTCAACACCAATGAAATATTTGGATTTTGTAAGATTATTTGAAGAATGTAGAAAAAACATAACAATTTTTAAAATATAAATTTTAAAGAATATTGAAAATAATACTTAGTAAAAAAGGTAGGTAGTAACATTATTACTGCATTTTTACATAATACTAAATTTCAGTGGGTGTTGACCCACATTTGGTGCTCATAGTATATCCAAATCTAATTCGATTTGGAGCAAAATGTGGTAGTCATAGAGACAAACGTTGTGTTAAATTTTGAGACGATCGCTAAATGCAATTGCAAAGGCTCAAGAGGTGGAAACCAGGCGATACGTATATATGGGAGATATATCTAAATCTGTACCGATTTCTATGAAATTCACCTGTCAAAAGTCATAAGAAAACCTTTCGTGCCAAATTTCGTGAGAATTGGTTATCAAATTATAGCAATATTGTTGATATATATGTTCAAATCGGCTTTGTATCCAGGCAAAAAAAAATAGGCATGTGTCAAAGTTGAAGATGATCGGCAGAAAATTGCGACCTGTACTTTATACACAAATTAACGTGGGCAAACATACGGACAGGCAGTCATAGCTAAATCGAAACAGAAAGTGATTCCGAGTCGATTGGTACTAATCAAAAGGTCTATCTCCTTTCTTTCTGGTTGTTACAAATAAATGCCTAATGTTAGCACAATAGTGGTGTATATTGTAAAAAAAGTAAAAACATGTTAAGTTTGGCAGCACCGAACTTTGGATATCCTCCACCACGGATAAATTAATAATAGTCTTTAATAACAACTCCACTACCATCTCCATAGTAATATGCAAATGGGGGCTGGTCTGGATCATATTTGATTCAGGTCCCGAGAAGTCTTATACAAGCCATAGTTTCAGCGAAATCGGGCAACAAATCCGCTTTTATGGGATGAAGACCCTAATTTGGAAGATCGGTCCATATGGCAGCTATATCTAAATACAATCTGATCTAGACCATATGATGGTTGGATGACGGGAGGCTTAATACAAGTTACTGTGTCAAAGTCACTATGGCGAAATCGTGTCTGAATGAAGATGTCTGAATGAAGACCGATCTGAACCATATTTGAGTAGAATATGGAGGTATAGAATATGGAATAATAGCAATAATATGGCAGCTGTATCTAAATATTGTCCGATCTGGGCCGTAAGCCTTAAAAGGCCATATCGGATGGAAAATATATATGGGAGCTACATCTAAATCTGGATCGATTTTTATGGAAATTTGCACACATATAAGAACGTTGAATAAAACGTTCTTTTTGTAAGGATCGGACCAAAATTGTGGCTTCCACAGCTTTAAAAGGGCACATCGGATGAAAGATATGTATGGGAGCTACATCTAAATCTCGACCGATTTTTTTCAAAATCAATAGCGTTCGCTCTTGGACCAAAAAAGACACTTATGCTAAATTTTTTAAAAATCGGACAACAAGTGCGACCTGTACCTTGATTACAAGAATACATGGACAGACAGATAGACAGGCGGACATAGCTAAATCGAATCAGGAAGTGGTTCTAAGCCGATCCGTATACTTATCGATGTGTCTAGCTCTTCTCCTTCTTAGAGTTGTAAATAAATGCACAAATCTATAATACCCTGTACCTCAGTGGTGGTGCAGGTTATAAATACGAGTCTGGGAAAATTTTTAACTCAATATCTCTATTTTTAAAGACTGTAGCATGTGTTCACACGGATGGGCAGACACACGGACATCATTAAATCATTTTAGAATTTTGACGACATTCAGAAATATATATACTCTTTAGGATCGGAAATGGATATTTCGATGTGTTGCCAACGGAATGACTAAATGAACATACCATCAAATGGTGGTGGGTATTAAAAGTGAATGAAGGAAAAATCGGCCGATTACGACTATATTATACCATAGCCCATATGAACGCTTTATCCAATTTTCGATTTGATGAAATGTAACATAAGTATGCATATTGGTATTACCGATTTGATGAAATATAACATAAGTATGCATATTGGTATTACAACAATACGAAATATTTTTTACCACACCCCAATCACTGAAAATAGGAACAGTAAATTTATCGAGGGCTTTAATACTCGATACTCGTGACGGCTACCGTTCCATGCAGACCATTGTTGGATGTAGTTGCCCTATAAATTGATCTCCCTTTTTAAATCCTTGAATCCATAAGTGGCGTATTTATTACCTGAACACCACGCAAAGTGCAAACGCCACTTAAAGTAAAGTTTTCCACCAACAGTCCATTTTCCACAAATACCTCATTCACAGCCGAGACACCAAGTTATATCAATCAGTCCCGTCCGATTGAACTTGTAACTTAATGGTAAAGGGTCCACCAAGGTCAAGTACTTTAACAGTCTTTGACCTCGTGTTTTACAATCTGTCTAAGCTGTTTTGGCGAATTGTTACGATTATGCAAAGAAATCTGAATGTTTCAAAAGGCGACATTGTTGCAGTGCATTAAAGTTGGCTGCATTCACCTAACAGTCTCACTGCTAAATATGGTGCATTATATTCAAGTGGATATGGATCCTGCTGGAAGTTGAACATTCCCGTTTATTACCCATCTCATTAAGCGCCTTGCCAAAGCCACAATTCTGACTGACTAATTGCATTACAACTGGACAAGACGGGAAACGAATGTTCCAAAGTAATACTGCCCTGTAATTAACGCAGACTTACCGCTGCTGTTCCGTATGATGACGTTTTTGCATTGCGAAAAACAAAAAAACAAAACCAACAACAGCGGCACCAAACAGCCAAGTCGTCATTCGGAGAATGTTTTTTGTGTCGCATGCAATTCGCCAAAGCATTGCATTTCGTTTCGATATCAATCTATGTCAACACTTCGTTTGCCATGTTTTATGTGGCATTGGCATAATGCTGGTGCTTGCTGGTTGCAATTGCTGCGTCTCCAGTTGCATTTAGACTTGCGAGTTTGTTTTTTGCTGTTCACATCATTTCTGTTATTGTTGCTTGTTATTCTTCTGCTGTTACATGTCAGAAGTTTTATTTACCCTGTATTGTAAGCTCTGACATTTGAATGATTGCCGTTTGCCTTGTCATTCGATGTTTTATATTTGTTTCATTTTTTTTTTTTCAAACTTCAACATCAGAGCCACAGCCGATGGCTTTGCACAAATGAGGTGCGTTGATTCGCTTTTGTTGTATTTCATTGATTCGCTTTTGTTGTATTTCGTCACAAATTATGATTGTACGAATTAAGTGTAAATTATTTGCAATAACTGGCTTTGCAACAAGAGTGTTATGTGTAACAATTAAATGTTATCCTGAGGGCCCTTTTTAAATTAACATAAACACAAAAAACTAGTTTATAAAAGTGAAAAATAAAAAAACATATTAGCATTGGTTTTTATTGAAATGTTCATTTTTACATATGACATTCTTGCAGCAATTTACAAAATTATATATTATAACCAGCGTTGGCACTCAAGAAATTTATTTCCTACCAACATTAAAAAAAACCAGTTGTATACCGCTTCGGACCATAAATGAATTGAATGCTAAACATTGTGGAAGTCAGTGTGTAATCTTTCAGTCCATTCGGATGAGAATTGCACCTTGTATGGGTGTTGTATCGAGCTATAATCCGATTCAGACCATATTTCACATGTATGTTGAAGGTAATGAGAGAAGCCGTTGTACAAAATTTCAGCCAAATTGGATAATAACTGCGACCTCTAGAGGCTCAAGAAATGAAGATCACAGATCGGTTTATATGGCAACTATATCAGGTTATGAAACGATCTGCGCCATACTAGGAACAGTTGTTGGAAGTCATAACAAAACACCTCATTCAAAATTTCAGCTAAAGCGGATGAGAATTGCGCCCTCTAGCGGCTCAAGAAGTCAAGATTCAAGATCGGTTTATATGGGAGCTATACCAGGTTATAAACCGATTTAAACCGTACTTGGCACAGTGGTTGAAAGTGATACCAAAACACCACAGCCAAATCGGATAAGAATTGCGCTCTCTAAAAGCTGAAGAAATCAAGACCCAAGATCGGTTTATATGGTAGCTGTATCTGGTTCTAAAGTGAAGTGATACCAAAACACCACGTGCAAAATTTCAGTCAAATCGGACTAGAATTGCACCCTCTAGAGGCTCAAGAAGTCAAGACCCAAGATCGGTTTATATGGCAGCTATATCAAAACATGGACCGATTTGGCCCATTTACAATTCCGACCGATTGGGACCGATTTGGCCCATTTACAATTATGCCCACCACCGAGGCTATAATTTTTCATACCATTTGCAACACAGCCCATTATTCCCTTTTCAACTGTACAAGTTATATATATATATATATATATATATATATATATATATATATATATATATATATATATATATATATATATATATATATATATATATATATATATATATATATATGTATATATATATATATATATATATATATATATATATATATATATATATATATATATATATATATATATATATATATATATATATATATATATATATATAAACTAGATCGTCGTAATATCCATAGACGATCTAGCCATGTCCACCTTTATTACCCTTTTTTGCCATAACAGTGAGTTCCATATGGACCATATCTGGCCAAACCAAATCCCAGAAGCTGCCGATGAGCAGCACCCACAATAATGAGTTAAAAGGCGGAAATAATTTTCAGCGGTGGCTAAACCCTCCTAATGGCTAACCCCTCCTAAACCCTATCCTAATGGCGATATTTGTGAGGTAATATGCCATGTAAAAACTTCTCCCCAAAGAGGTGTCGCACTACGGCACGCCTTTCGGACTCGGCTATTAAAAGGAGGTCCCTAATCATTGAGCTTAAAAATTGGTCGGACAGCACTTATTGTCTCTGTTCATTAATGTGGTGTTCATGGGCATAACACTACATTCCATTAATATATGGTCTAAAGGGTTTCGTTTTTATTCCAAAGTTTTTTTTTGAACAGTTGGGAAAGTTCTTTCATAATAATCAATTTAGTACGATTTTAGCTCTGTGACATTCGACCATTTTTATAGCCGGATTTTACAAATATCGTTTGCAATAAAAATAGTTTAATATCAAGTAAAACATCTTCCAATTTTTGTTTGTTTCTCTTTCGAGGCGAGCTCAATGATCGGGGGTTGCAAATGGAAAAGTAAAACCAAAGATAGCAACACATACTAACCATTATGGGGCGCGTTTCGTCTTTGGTTAGAAGATTCTTCAACCATATTAGTTGTGATGGCTTCATGGGCCGTGCATTGGTATGCTGTATTTTAATCGTATTAATTACGAAAAACTCATCTATGATACAATTACCAGATTAACCACGTTCGACAACCCTGTCTATTAGCTGTACTTTTTCCCAATGCATGTGTTTTTGTGTAATGACAGACTTTTTACACTACTTCCGTACTACACATGATTCTGTGCATCTGTTGGAAGTTGTATTGATGGCTACGAACGCTAGACAACGGCAAAGGTTCTCGCTGTTGCTCCGTATGTCCAGGTTCGAATCCCGGCCGGGCTCTGCCGAATTTTTCACCATTCCCTTCCTTCCTTGAAATTTCTTTTAAATTCGAAAATTTTGGCATCTTAAAATTACGTTCGACATTTTAGCACAACATCATCTTTAGTACAGATATAATCGAGCGCATATCAAAGTTAATTGGTAGAAAGTATTAAAAATCTAAATTTTGGGGTATTTGGGGCAACTTCTACACAAAAAAAAAAAAACGTTGACCCAAATTTTAAGATTTTTCCTTATTTGTAGGATTTTAGCAATGAAGACGAGCCAAAGAACCAAACCTTTGAAATAAAGATGCTATCTTTAAACATAATTTCGTATTTAATAACGGACACGATCATCAGTTTAAAATTACGATGTCTGATTGATTCTTATTTTACTACACAGATGACTATCCAATTAAATTTTGTTGAATTTGTAAGGCTATGTTGCGTCTTTAACTACGGTAATCTATTGTTTTATCCCAAAGTCAATTTACAAAGTTTTAACTATATTTCGACCGTCATTTTTGATTATTATCTTTGGAAACAACACGCAAAGTTATGATTTTATTAACCTACCACTTACAAAAAAAACAAATTCCTTAATATCGAAGCAAATATCTTTTACTAAAGCAAATGTTTCCTTAAAAAGTGGCAAAACTGATCATCTTTAATTTAAGTTTGCTTGCCTTTGGCTCGAATCTTTAAGTTTAGGAGAAAATTTTTTTCACTGTACGATATTTTATACAGTTTTTTCTCTTTATTGCAGGAGAATGTTTCCCACAGTGCGTGTTAGCTTTTCCGGTCCGCTGAGGCATATGCAACCTCCCGATCGTTATGCTGTTCTCATCGATATTGTACCCATGGACTCCAGGCGCTATCGTTATGCCTATCATCGCTCCTCGTGGTTGGTGGCTGGAAAGGCAGATCCTCCACCACCCGCACGTTTGTACGCACATCCCGATAGTCCCATTAGCGTGGATGCTCTGAGAAAGCAAGTGGTCTCATTCGAAAAAGTAAAGCTAACCAATAATGAGATGGACAAAAGTGGGCAGGTGAGTAAAATAGGAAAAATACTGGTAGTCTGAGAGTAATCACTTGCCATTGAATGAATAAATAACAAGTACTTTAATTTGGGTTAAAAAAGAAGGTCGAGATCTGAGTTGAATTAGGGAGGAACATTGATTTACTTTTATTTCCGAAAATATAGGAGTTGAGGTTTAAAAATGATGGAAAAATTAAGTAAGAATATATAAGTAAGAATATGCAAAGAACCCGCTCAAAATAAATTTGTAGTATCGAAGGCATTCATTCAATGAATGACTTTGCATTTCATATTTTTTTTAAAGGCCTACTACATCTACACATCTTAGTACATTGTCCTTAATTGTGGGTGACGTATAATGTACGAAGCTGTACAAAATTGGACTGCTGATATCAGCAATCACTATCTGGTGGTACAAAAATAAAAATGTTTAACTTTGAACGATAGCCTACAACATTTGTATACCCTACACCATCACTGTGGTACAGGGTATTATAGATTTGTGCATTTGTTTGCAACGCTAAGAAGGAGACGAGGTAGACCCATTGATATGTATACCGATCGGCTTAGAACCACTTCCTGATTGGATTTAGCTATGTCCGTCTATCCGTCGGTCCATCGTCCGTCTGTCTGTCCATTTATTCTTGTAATCATGGTACAGGTCGCATTTGTTGTCTGATTTTCACAAAATTATGCACAAGTCTCTTTTTTGGTTCAAGGATATAGATATAGCTTCCATATATATCTTTCATCCGATGTGCCATTTTAAAGCTGTAGAAGTCACAATTTTGGTCCGATCCTTACAAAATTTGGCGCAAAGTTTTTTTTTTTGACGTCCCAATATATGTGCAAAATTTCATAAAAATCGGTTCAGATTTGTATATAGCTCCCATATATATATTTTCATCCAATTTGACCTATTAAGGCGTCCCAATATGTGTGAAAAATTTCATCAGAATCGGATCAGATTTATATATAGCTCCCATATATAATTTATATCCGATGTGGTCGTTTAAGGCTGTAGAAGACACAATTTTGGTCCGATCTTTACCAAATTTGTCACGAAGTGTTTTTTTTGACGTCCTAGTATGTGTGCAAAATGTCATCAGAATCGGATCAGATTTCGATATAGCTTCCTCATATATCTTTCATCCGATATCCCCTTTTAAAACTGTAGTTGCCACAATGTTGGTCCTTAAAAAATTTTGCAGGTGATGTTCTATTTAACGTCGCACTTACATGCAAAAAATGTCATCAAAATCGAACCGGATTTAGTAAAATTCCCATATTTATCTTTAATCGTTACGACTTTTAATGCTGTAGCATCTAAAATTTTGGTTCGATCTCTGCAAAATTTTTCATAAGATGTTTAAATTGACATCCCAATAGGTGTGCAATATTTTATCAAAATCGAATCAAATTTAGATAAAATTACCCAATATATCTTTTATGCTTTTCGACTTTTAAGGTTGTGGAAGCCACAATTTTCGTACCATCGTAAGATTAAAGTCTGACTAAATGTGGATATAAGTGCTAAAGACTAAAAGTATAACGTGGACTCGGTGGTGTAGGGTATTATATTATATACTGGTTTAAATTGTAAACAACATTTGATTTATACTAACATGAAATCTTGCCAATTTTAGACGTTTTTTTTTTTAACCCATACATGATTTTTGTTGTTTGTTTGTCTGCTGTTATTGAAAACCTTATGTTTCTCTCTACCACTAAAATTAAAAGATCACATTTCTAGGTTATTTTAAATTTTTTACCCATCTGATAACAGCAGAACAGGTTTGCTATTTCAGCAAAAAAAAAAAAAAAAAAAATACCGCTGTACCATACCATTTTTGCTGGTTTTATTAAAAAATGTATCTAAGTTTACTTAAAATTATTTGTTAATAATAAATTTAACTTTGTTTGGCCAACTTTGATTGATCAATTCGTATCTGCTTTTAAATATTTTCAGATTGTATTAAATTCCATGCATCGCTACCAGCCTCGCATACATCTGGTGCGACTAAGCCATGGTCAGAGCATTCCCAATAATCCCAAAGACCTGCAGGAAATGGATCACAAAACCTTCGTTTTTCCCGAGACTGTTTTTACGGCTGTGACAGCATATCAAAATCAACTGATTACCAAATTAAAAATTGACTCCAATCCCTTTGCCAAAGGTTTCCGCGATTCTTCACGCCTCACAGACTTTGATAGGTGAGTAATGAATGATGCGGAATGATGTGATGTAAAAGTGAAGTAAAATGCAAAATCTCAAGATATCAATCTGCAACCCCAAAAAATATTCTTAAAATATGGTGCTATCTAGAGACACTGGGAAGGCCACAAAACAAATCATGGTTCCACACTTTATGCATTTAGTGGGTTAAAAATTCTGAGCCGGGAGATCGGTCTATATGACAGGGTATATCCAATGTGATCCTTTCTAGTCCATATAAAGCACGGCTGGCTTGAAGGCTAACACAAACCACTGGTCTCAATTTCGTGGAAGATGGATGAAAATGGGGTTTCTATATGGTGGCTAATAGGTTGTGCATTAATTTGTATTTTTGGATTATTCAATTAATCGTTCAATTGAAAATGCAGTTCCAACGATTAATCGAGCGAGACCGAAGGAGGTTGTAAACTAATCGATTAATGTGTCCAATAAAATAAAACGCGATTTTCTACGATCTTATCCTTCAAATATTTCTTATATTTGTATGTCAATTTGTAAATAGGGAAAATGAGTGTGGTTTATTTGATATTCCTCGTTTGGCCTACCACGTTTGCCAGGTTTATTAAGGGTTTCCAGACAACACACTGTTCCAAATTTCGTCCAAATCAAATGAAAATGCATCATACCAAAACTCAGTAGACAATCTTACCATTCCTTCAGTAGCTAATCTTATCGGAATTGTATTTCCCTTCGATTCTAAAAACTGCGCTTTTGAAGAGTCAAAATGGCAAAGCAGGATAGGTTTGCAAAATTCTCATCTGGTCAAAAATGTTTTCATAATTATTTGTTTTGAGCAGAAAAAAGGCATGTTTTCACATGCCTCTATTCTGTGACCAAGAATTTATATTCCATTGTACCACTATAACCCAAAGTTATTTTCAGTGGGAAATGTGCAGGAGAAATGAAATGAAATTGTGTCAGACACTAAGGCAACAGACAGTGGTTCATTTGAAACACTCATGGATAACACACAGGCATGCAAGAAGCTCTACATTTGGCCAAAAACGATTGAAAGTTCTAAGCCAACGAATGCTTATTATTGCCAAAGATTTGGTAATATTCTGTCTTAAAACTTATTGAGGACCACAGTATCTCTGCACCACATTAAAGTCCGGTTAAGTGTGCATGTGCAGGTGTGATCTAAAGTCAGTGTGCTTGAAAGAGTTAGCTGAGTTTAGACCCTTTTCCTTTAGAGATGGTTAGTAGCACGAAACCTGCCAGCATTTTGTTGAATAAAAAAGCAAAATGTCTCAACAACTATTGTACTTTCCTAGCCAAGAGCAGCGCCTGCCACTAGAGGTGTTGAATAAGGGAAGACATTTCGTAGGGATTTAAGTCAGTTGGCATTTCAGATAATGTTCAGCATTTCTCCGTCTTTCAAAGGCGTTAAGGCTACATGGTTCTGTGAATGATGAAATGCTGTGGTGTCGATGTTGGTGGTGGCTTTCGGTGCAAGCAGCAGCGGCGGCAGTGTCGGCGGCAGTGTTTTAAGTGGCGAAAATTATAGGTCGGCATGTTTAACTTTGAAGCTCATACGTACACGAAAACACGATAATAATGAGTAAATGTCGAACAACATTTACTGCTGCTGTTGGTGCTGGTGCGCGCTGCTGCTGCCCTCGTTCCTCCCAACTTTGCTAATGTTGCAGTTAGGTTTTTCATTGCAATTAACAGGGAACGTACAAAAAGTGTAGCTCTGTTTCGAGACAGAATTATAATTTGCCAAAAAAATAACACACACACACACACAATAATAACTTTTTCTTATTCTCCTTCTTTGATGTTTGGTTGCAGAGATCCCATGGACTCCTATTTGTTTGAACAGCACTTTCGGTCACCTTTGCGATTCTTCCCCGATCCCCTGATGCAGCAAATGTCTCCCCAGGAAGCCGATGCGGCATCTCTGGCCTTCCTGGAGAAGGCCCGCCAGCATTTGCAGATGTTCGGCCGTTCGCCCTACACCGAAATGATTTTACCTCATCTGTATCAACGTCCTCCGACTGCTGCTGCTCTGAATGCCTTCAATTTGGGAATGTGGCAGCAACAATGGCCCCAGCTTACAGCAGGATTCCTAGCCAATCAGCAGGCCGCTGCAGCTCAAGCGGCGGCAAATGCAGCTGCTGTAGCCGCAGCCGCTTCGAGAAGGACCCCACCGCCTTTGAATCCACCGCCGCCAGCTACAACACCCTCGTCATCGGGCTCGGCTTCGCCAGACTTGAGAACGAAAAACTTTCACCGTTTCAGCCCCTACACGGTGCCCCAACAACAACAACAGCAGCAGCAACTTCATTCGTCGTCATCATCCCAGCCCCCACCGCCTTCACGAAGTCCTCCCAACTGATTTGAATCGATCGAGGAGCCAGACTCGAGACCAGCCAGTGCAATCCTAAAAAAGTTTGAAATTATTTAGAAAATATTTTCATCCAAAACTGTAGAAATGTGAGCCCAGTATTAGTTAAATAGCAAAATCCGTTATTTTGTGATGTATAGAACACAAGCGAAATGTAAATAGAATTCCGTAACCGTATAGTCCTAAGTAATTGTCAATTCCCAGTGTAGATAGTCCCCCCTCCCCCTACAAAACTAAACAGAGTTAGAATAGTCTTATAATCTGCCCCACCCATACCATGTCTATATGAGGAGGTTTATGTCGAAGTGGGATATTCTAAGCACCAACGGAGAGGTTTGGGAAATGTGTAAAAGATTTCTCGAAAATAAAAATCTAAAATTATATACAAGATCCGATCAGCCAAAAATAGTTTCGTTGGCAAGATGAAGCCCGTTACAAGGTTTAGACAAGAAGGGATTTTTTTCACTGCTTCACTGTTTATTAACTCACTACGGCTCACTTTGACATAGAATTCTTCATATGTGCGACTAGATATGGAAGGCTCGTGCTTTACATTAGTAGTATTCATATTGAACCTCTTGGCCCTTACCTAAAGCCAACTCTCCAATAGCAAGAATATCTGTGCGCTTTTTGATTCCTTATTGCAAAGTATTTGTGTCTGTGTTGTATGTCTATACACATCTATGGTACGTAGGCGCGTACCAATATTTTTGTACGTATATCTGTTTGTATGTATGTATTGTTCCTAATTGTAAAATGCAACAAAAATTAACAACAACAACATCAACAAAAAACAATTGAATAGTTTAGATAATGATATTAAAGCATCGATCGATATTGCTTGCATGTTGCATAAGCAATCGATACGCCTAAGTAAGAAGATATGTATTTAGAATTTGTTTAATTTTTGTAATAATCAATTAAGGCCTGTAATAGAGAACATAGTAATTTATTTAAATCAAAATTAAGGAATAATAAACAAAATCAAACATACTTGGAAAACTACTTTGTTTAATTTTCATTTGAGGCACACAGAGAAGGTTAATTCCTAAGGAAGACGACTCATCACAAAAACCGAAACTTAAGCTCAAAGATTATGTCGGCTATTCAATTATTTTGTTAATTAGCTTAAGTGTCGGTTTCTCGTAGAAAAAATAGAGATCATGATTAGAGGTGTAAACGTGAGTAGTCGTGTCAATTGTGTGTCACGTCATTCGTGAGTGACATCCAAATCCAATCACGTGATCGTGTGTTAGCATTATTGGATTAAATAAAATTCTTCGTGCGTGAACGTGAATCACGACTCGCACTGCTAATCACGACCCACGCGAATATCACGAACCACAAGATATCACGACTTAACAGAAAATCACGGCTTAGGGTTAGTATTTTTTTCTGCTATCGGAAAAGTCGCTAACGTTTTTAATTGTTTCGCGAGCGAAATTTGACAGCAATCAAAAATAAAAACCAGTTTCCATACCAATACACGTCTTTATATCCACCACCGAAAGATGGGAGTATATTCATTTCGCCATTCCGTTTACAACACATCGAAATATCCATTTCCGACGCTGTAAAATATATATTCTTGATCGTCGTAAAAATCTAATTCGTCTGTCCGTCTGTCTGTTAAAATCACGCTACAGTCTTAAAAAAATAGAGAAATTGAGTTGAAACTTTGCACAGATTCTTTTTTGTCCATATACAGTTTAAGTTCGAAGATGGACTATATCCGACTATAGACCGATCTGCCGATTTAATGTCTTAGGCCCATAAAAGCCACATTTATTATCCGATTTTGCCGAAATTCGGGAAAGTGAGTTGTGTAAGGCCCTTCGACATCCATCTTCAATTTGGCCTAGATTGGTCCAGATTTGGATATAACAGCCACATAGTCTGATCTCCCGATTTAAGGTCTTAGGCTCATATAAGGTACATATTTTGTCCGATTTCGCTGAAATTTAACACAGTGAGTTTGTGTTAGGTCCCTCGATATCCTTCTTGAAGACGGCCCATATCGGTCCAGATTTAGATATAGCTTCGATCCCTCGATTGAGGGTCTTGGTCCCCTAAAAGGTGCATTTATTATCCGATTTAGCTGAAATTTGACACATAAGTTAATTATGTTAGGTTTTTCGACATCCGTGTCCCATATGGTTCAAATCGGTCTTTATTTGGGTATAGCTGCCTAAAAGACAATATTGAACCAAACTTGAACAGTTTGTGGTTTTAAATAGACTACTTAATATCCGTACCGAATTTGGTCCAAATCGAACCATATATAATAAACATTTCACCGGATTATGATGCAATGTGGTTTACATATATACCCGAGGTGGTGGGTATCCAAAGCTCGGCCAGGCCGAATTAAATGCCTTTTTACTTGTTTTTTTTTTCTGCATTTATTGTTTTCTATATTTAATTTTTTTTTTTTCGAAAATAAATAAAATAAGTAACATTTTCCGGCAATAAATCAGCTTTTTATGGAATTAAGACGCTAAACTCGAAGATCGGTCTATATAGTCGGATCTGACTCATTTTTTAGTCGGATATCGGGAAGTTTAAAACACTCACTTTATCAAATGTCTACCAAATCGGGCAATAAATAAAGCTTTTATGAGTTTCAGACCCTTGATCGGCATATCGGTCTATATGACAGCTATATCTAAATACAGTCAGATTTGAACTATATTTGGGTCAGTGGGCTGGTTGTTTAAAACAACTCACTGATTCAAATTCCAGAGAAATCGGGAAATAAATGCAGCTTTTATGGGTTCCAGACTCTTAAACGGCAGATCGGTCTATATGGCTGCTATATCTAAATATAGTCCGATCAGAACCATATTAGGGTCGGATGTCGAAAGTTTAAAGCAACTTACTGTTTTAAATTTTAGCGAAATCGGATAAACAATAAAGCATGTATGGGCCTTAGACCCTTTATCGGCAGATCGGTCTATATAGCAACTATGTCCAAATATGGTCGGATTTGGCCCGTTCAAGAACGCAATCAGCGAGCATCAAAAAGGCGTATCGTACTTGAAGGATGTAGAGTGATTACAACAGACGGATGGACACACGGACAGCGTTAAATCGTTTTATAATTTTACGACGATCTGAAATATATATACGTTGTAGGGTCGGAAATTGAAATTGGTGGGTATAAGAAACTAACCATTTAAACCAATAAAACAAAAAAAATTATGCCGGCAATGGTAGCCATAATGGTTTCAAGGTTTGTTTTATATTTTTTATGCCTTTTTTCTCACTATAAAAAAGTACTACTTTTGCCTTATTCTTCTCCTACTTTTCGCCGACGTTTGCAAGTTTTTCGTCAATCGTTTTTTTCTAGTGAGTTGTGCTCGAGTATTTTTGTCTCATGAGCGTGATTGAAAAATCACTCACGTGCAGATATCTAGTCGTGATAACTCTGACTTAAACCATATTGTTCGAAACTATTCAGTCAGCAAAAGTCTTCAAAGAAGTATACCAATGGATCTAGTCCCTTAAGAGGCCATAAATCCGAGGTGAAACTAGGATGTAGTTACTGAACTATATCCACAACTTGAATTCGAACTAGGCTAAATTTTCGAGTTTATATTATATATCTACACTTTATTTTAAAATTACGAGATGAGTGTAACTCAGTCTTAATAACAATTAATAAAAAAAATAGGTTAACAAAAAACGGCACCCATCTTACATTTAAGGTTTAATGATAGGATAAGGTTTAAGTATATATTCAGAAACCCAAATTCCGTTAACAAGAAGAATATTGATACGATACGGTAACGGGCTCTAAATATTTTAATGAGGATATTTATTCTTGTTAAAAATTCCAAGCAATTTTTATTTGAATTTGCTCTGAAATTAGTTTAACTTGGTATTGCCCAGATTTGGACAATTAATGTTAAATGCTTTTTATTTTAACGATATGTTTTCTGTTTATCAACTGTCTCGAGGGCCTTGAGCTCGACAATTTATCTTGAGCTCGACAATTTATCTCGACAATTCCCAATTTAGGAAGTTTTGGATTATTTTTTAGTAATTAGGTATTCATACTCAACATTTAAGGAAATCTTTATTGGCAAAATTGCTCTATTTGACAATCTCTTCTACGTACTCGAGAAAAAGGTTGACCAAAACTTAAAGAATTTGCCCTTGATCTACAGATTCTAGAAATAATTGCGAGCTAAAGAAGCGAATCTTCAACATAAATATGCTATATTTTAAGTGGTTATATACAATCGCATAACATCTTTCGATTCGAATTACGATCGCTGTCTGTTTCAAAATTTATTTCACAGATGGCTCTCAATTTCTCATTTTTTGAGTACTCAAAAAATGTTGGGCCAATTTGAAGATGAATGTCGAAGAGCCTAACACAACTCACTGTCCCAAATTACCACGAAATCGGACAATAAATGCGCCTTTTATGGCCCCAAAGCCTTAAATCGAGATATCCATCTATATGGCAGCTATATCCAAATCTGGACCGATCTGAGCCAAATTGAAGAAGAACGTCGAGGGGATTAATTTAACTCATTGTTCTAAATTTCGGCGACATCGGACAATAAATGCTCATTTTACGGGTCCAAAACCTTAAATCCAAATCTGGACCGTTCTGAGCCAAATTGAAGAAGGATGTCGAAGGGCCTAACACAACTCACTGAGCCAAATTTTAGCAAAATCAGATAATAAATGTGGCTTTTATGGGCCTAAAACCTTAAATCGGCGGATCAGTCTATATGGGGGCTATATAAAGATATAGTCCGATACAGCCCATCTTTGAACTTAACCTGCTTATCGACAAAAAATAAAATCTGTGCAATTTGTCAGCTTAATATCTCCATTTTTAAAAACTTTGCGTGATTTCAACGGACAGACGGACGGGCATGGCTAGATTTAGACGCTGATCAAGAATATAAATACTCTTTATAGGGTCGGAAGTGGATATTTTGGTGTGTTGGATGGAGTGACAAAATGAATATACCCCCATACTTCGCTGGTGGGTATAAATAAATATATATATATATATATATATATATATATATATATATATATATATATATATATATATATATATATATATATTTATATATATATATATATATATATATTGGGTTGCCCATAAAGTAATTGCGGATTTTTTAAAAGAAGTAAATGCATTTTTAATAAAGCTTTTTTTACACTTTTTTTTCTAAAGCAAGCTAAAAGTAACAGCTGATAACTGACAGAAGAAAGAATGCAATTACAGAGTCACAAGCTGTGAAAAAAATTTGTCAACGCCGACTATATGCAAAATCCGCAATCACTTTTTGGGCAACCCAATATATATATATACATATTTTTTTTTATATTGAGACGTTGGAGCAAGATAGCGGCATTAGGTGGGGACTCAATACCAGACATGAACCAACTTGGGGTGCGTGGCATGGAAAACGATAAAGGATTTTATAAGTAGCACGGACTTGTCAACTTTGATTTTCTTATTCGAAGTTTTAATATTTAAAGCGTATAATAAGCCGATTTCTGGCTTAGAAGTATGTCCATAGTGGCATGGGGCGAATTAATATCCGTACCCTCTTTCAACCTAACCTAATCTAACCTACCTTTTAAGTTAAGCTTATCAGTTGCAATTAAGTGTTGAAGACGATCATTGCAAAATTTGGTGGACTTCACCGCCAGCACACCATATAAATGGGTCAGATTTAGGTACAATGTCCAAATGTGGTACCACATAATTTACAGTATAGGTGCAGGGTGCCGCTGCCTGCTTTTTGCCTTTTCATTTTCTTTCAAGGTGTTATTACTGTTGGATACCGCTTACCGGTCCCGCCTTTTGCGATTTAAACTATGTTGCATCTGGCCGAGGAAAAAAGCATTGAACGCCCATCGAGAAAGTACAACTTTTTTCACTTTTTTGTTTGTTTTATCCCACAGTGTAGTACTAGAGCATAAATTACGGATATAACCCGATGAAGAAATTTTAAGTTTTCCTATTTTTTCTAGTGCAAATTCATTTCATTTAATTGGAGTAACTGTGATTGTTTCACGCCGACATGATGATGGTAATTGTGGCCAGTTCTTAATGCTTAAATTTTTATTTTTCTGGTAATTTCGCTGCTGCTTACTTTTGGATTTGCCTTTTCTCCTTTTCCTTGGTCGTGAGGGTTGGGGTGTGTTTTATGCAAATTGAACAGAAAATTACATGTAAACAGAACCACTCTCCCAGCACTTTTTGCCTATTTAAATGGCATAATTGCTGGAATCATATCATCATCACACTTGTCTGTTGTAACCCAGCAAAAACTGGGAAGAAAGGTACCACCAAGAAAATTAGAAAGAATGAGAGAGACCTCATATACAAATTACTTATCGTGGCAGTAAAACGCCTAATTTCAAACATAAATATCGTTGCTTCTTTATCTCAAGTGACCGATCTTTTTTACATTTTCATACGCATCCGCATCCACCACCGCCGCAGCACATCGTTACACAGACATATCGTACACCGGAGCAAAGCCCAGGTATGGGCAGGCAGGCCGGCACCATCACCAAATTTGCCCATGCTCGCTTTGCCGTACGGTCTGGCGGTGAGAGATGAGGAATACGAACTAATAATAATGGTCATAGACGTTAACGTCCCATCACCACACGGTGCGCGCCTTTGTGAGTTTGGCCTGGACTTTATCGTTCCGAAAACGGCTTCATTTTCATCATCATCAGTACAATTCCGGCAAGAAGCCACCTTTAGGTGGCACACTCATGCCAGCGGAGAGTGAGTGAGTGAGTTCGTCAGTGCCCAGCTTTGGTTGTTGCTGCTACCTTTTTTTCGGGGATTCCTTATCTCCACGCAATTCGCAGTTAAGTGTGAGCATTTAAAATTCTCGTTGATTCTTTTGGGGCATAGGGAACACTCCGACAAACCTGCATAGAGAGGCGGGTCGGGGCAGGTCGAATGGGACACGTAGCACGTAGGATGTTGAAACATTTCCTTCTATTTTGTTTTCTGGCAGGGGGGTTTAAAACAAAAAATTTTTTGGTATCCTCTCGACAAAATATGCGCGCGTTTATCTAAACAATAATTTGTTGGTTAGTTGGTTGTTGGCATTTAACAAATTATTTGACACCCTCTTGTGGCCAAAAGTGTACTGAAAAAAGGATAGAACGGAGGGATATGAAACGGAACTTTTGTTCGCTACTCATAAGCAGTGCAAAAATATCAAACGATAATGGCCAGGGACTGGCGAATGCATTAAAACATTTCTGGACACATTTAAAAATTGAGTTTCAAAAACAACCTGAAGACGATTGCACTCTATGTAATTGCGTGTTCAGATATCATGGAGAGTTCTAAATTGATAACGACAACCATTTTTTATTATTTAAAAATTAAACAAAAAAAAAAACTTCACTCTGCGGTTGTTATGATCGATATAAGCCAAACTGACTTAGACCAAATCCAGTACATTTAGAAGATAATTAAAAAAAATCCCTTGTTGCATTATTAGCACAAATCAGACGATTTGGTATCGTCTCTAGACAAAAAAGGATGTCTGTGACAAGTTTTAAGAAACCCTGTCAACAAGCGATCTGTACTTTGTACACAAATTAACATGAAGACAAACAGATCAGCACAAAGGTAGAAAGACAGTCGGATATGGCCAAATCGAATCAGAAAATGACATTAAGTCGATCGGTAAACAAAACAATATCCAGAGTATTAGGGTAGTTTTTGGCGAATTAAAGGGTTCAGCTCAGTTTAACTCAACTCCAATTACCAAAGGTTTCAAGCACAATATTTCTTCTTTTAACATTATCCACCTAAAATTAAGTTTCATGTTACTTTGGGGCCAAACTCGAAAAAGTATCACCGAAATTCAAGCAAAAAAAGTTAAATTAATTTCGTTTGTTTTGCAAAAATTTATAGCGATATTTGCATGATATATGTGTATCTTAATAAAGATTTTTATACTCACCACCATAATGGGTATATCCATTTAGTCATTCCGTTTGCTACACATCGAAATATCCCAAAAAAGCCGCAAGTAATATCTGATTTTGCTGAAATTGGAAATGGTAAGTTGATTAAATCCTCCCGATATCCGACTTTAATATGGTTCAGATCGGTTTTTATTCAGATATGGCTGCCGGGTCTTAAAGCGGATTTGTTGCCCGATTTCGCTGAAACTGTGACTTGTATAAGAATCTCGGGACCTGAATCAACTATGGTCGAGACCAGCCCCCCTTTGCATATTACTTTGGATATGGTAGTGGAATTGTTATAAAAGAGGATGGTTAATTTATCCATGTTGGTGGGTATCCAAAGTGTGGCACGGTCAAACTTTTTTACTTGTTTTTATTCATACATATTTAGTCTTAGTGATGAGTCTGGCACCAACTTAGGAAAAGTATTATTAAACCCTAAAGTGTGCTTTATATTTGTTTTTGTTTGCTGCGTCAGCAAACATTTCGAACTTTTAATATTTGCGAAGACACCATATACCTACACTCAACGAAATTTGTTGTCTAAAACAGCAAAAATGTTTGCTAAAAGAGCAGTTTTTGTTTGCTGTTTCAGCAAACATTTCGAACCGCTATTTCAGCTAACAAAACCTGCTTTTTTAAATACAAATCTGCCAATATATTGAAAAAAAATCTGCTGAAATGAAACAAGTAAAAATGCATTAAGTTCAGCCGGGCCGAATTTTGGATACCCTCGGGTATGTATGTAAACCCCCTTTCGTCGCAATCCGGTGTAAATTGGATAACTTATGCACCAAAATTCGGCACGAATATTGTGTGGTCTAATAAATAAAAATCGTTGTTGAATTTTGTATTTAAAATTTCAAAAAATCGGATAATAAAGCTTTTATGAGCTTTAGACCCTTAATCGGCACATCGGTCTATATGAAAGCTATATCTAAATACAGTCCGATCTATACCATATTTAGGTCGGATGGCGGGTTGCCTAAAACTACCTACTGTTTCGAATTTCAGCAAAATCGGAAAAATAAAGCTTTTAGCTTCAGATCCTTGATTGGGAGATCGGTCTGTATGGCAGTTATATCTAAATATAGTCCGATCCGAACCATATTGGGGCCGGATGTCGGGAGACCTAAATCTACTCACTGTTTCAAATTTCAGCGAAATCGGTTAATACATAGCGCTTTTATGGGCTCCAGACCCTTTATCGGCAGATCGGTCTATATAGCAGCTATATATAAATAGTCCGATTTGATCCATATTTAGGTCAGGAGGCTTAAAATAACCCTCTGTTTCAAATTCAGCGAAATCGGTTAAAAAATAAAGCTTTTATGAGCTTCAGACACCTTATCGGCGGATTGGTATATATGGCAGCTATATACAAATATAGTCCGAGATGAACCATATTTGGGTCAAATGTCGGGAGGCGTAAAACTACTCACAGTGAAATCGGATGAAAAATAAAGCATTTATGGGCATTAGACCCTTTATAGGCAGCTATATCCAAATATGGTCTGAATAGGCTTAACCAGCGTGCATCAAAAAGACGTATCTGTGCCAAATTTCAGCTCAATATCTCAATTTTTGAAGGCTGTAGACGGATAGACAGACACATGGGCATCGTTAAACCGTCTTAGAATTTTACGACGATCCCAAATATATAGGCTTTGTAGGGTCGGAGATGGATATTTCAATATGTTGCAAACGGAATGACTAAATGAATATACCCCCTATCCTATCCCAAAATGTTTATATCCTACGGTGGTGGATATAAACATTTTGTTTTTTTTTTTACTGCTACAATTTGTTCCACGAGCTAATGACCAAGGCAAATTATGTTGGAAGTGAAGACTTAAATTTTTGCTATATATTACTAAGAGGAAATTACTTGATCAATAGGTCCTTGTACACATAGCCATCGCTGCCATTGGTATGAAGGTGGCGAAAAGTCTCTCGTCAATTTTATTGTTCTGCTAATGCCCACAATGTCGTGGCTACTGGCTTTACAGTTAATTTTGCTTATAGCGAATGGAATGTAAACAGCCACTGAGACACACATAAATTGGTTAACTGGTCATAACATTCAATAACATCCACTAATCTGGCTGTGCCTTGAGTAGTGTTAGGGACTTTTACATATTTTTTTCAATTTGGCTTAGATCGGCAAGATTTGGATATAGCTGCCATATAGACCGATCTCTCGATTTAAGGTCTTGGGCTTATAAAAGGCTTATTTATTGTCCGATTTCGCTGCTGAAGGTTAGAACAGAGAGTTGTGTTAGACCCCCTATATCCTTCTTGAAGACGTCCCAGATCGGTCCCGATTTGGATATAGCTGCAATATAGACTGATCTCTTAATTTAAGGTCTTGGCCCCTTAAAAGGCGTATTTATTATCCGATTTCACTGAAATTTGACACTGTGGCTTGATTTTGACATCCGTGTCCTTTGTGGTCCAGATCGGTCTATATTTGGATATAGCTGCCAAAAGGCTAAAATTGAACCAAAATTTAACAGTTTTATTTATTAAACCACTCAATGTACGTACTGAAATTAGTCCAAATCGGACCATATTTCGATATAGCTACTATGGGTGGGGTTATGACGAAAGGTGGTTTACATATATGCCCGAGGTGGTGGGTATCCAAAGTTCGGTCCAGCTAAACTTAATGCCTTTTTCCTTATTTTGAAATACCAATGCGAAATATCGATATAACGGCATGATTAAGAAATATTTACATCGCATGAGGTTTAAATTGAATACTGATCCTAGAGCTTTTATAACTTTGTTAACTTGAAGAGAAAGAGTGTAGGCTTTCCTTATTTTATGCGGTTGTTCTGGAATTATTTGCAATTTTTTTTTTTCGTTACACTTGCGTGGAACCACCGGCTATCATGTCTGATTACCCATATGATTTTATCCTTGTGATTTTTTTTCTAATATAACATTGACTTAAGATGAGTTTTTTACTGGATTGAGGTCCTTGGAGAGTAGTATTTCTTCTGGTCCCGACGGAAAGTATTGTGCGAAAGTGTTGTATCTGCCACTGAGTCATCTGTTTAACTGTTCACTTTTGTGTGAAATATCGGTCGATTATTTCAGAAAGCCAACACGGATTTTTGTCTGTTACACGGATATTCTGCATGCCCATGTCTGTTTGTGCAGTTGACAAAGGGCATGTATTGTAGCATAAGATATGAGGTAGAGGGTATACCACCATTTGGAATTGCGCTTATAACACTTTTAATTATGGATCTACATTAAGCCCATGCTTGAAATATTGCTATATAAGTTGCTGGCCTGGGCAACACCCAGTCTTGCCAGGTCCAATCTGGCATTTCCATAGAAAAGTTTAACATTTCGACTTACGACCATCATTTGTGTTTTTTACAATGACTTGAAAAAATTTGTTTGCCTAAAATTAGAATTAACTCGTAAACATTTTTGTGAGACTTTCGGTACATTTTTCACGACAAGAGTGCATTGATGAATGTGAATATTTGTATGGTAATGAAGCATTTCCTTAAGCACTGTGAAAAAATTGATTTCTAGAATTCATTTATGGCCGACGTTTGCTTAATGTCGAATTCCGTGAAGGTCGTCCAAAAACGTTGTTGCTGTGCGTGATCTTATAACGCAATATCGTCATGTTTCATTACTTGGATTTCTTGCCACAAGCATAAATCCGATATTGCATAAACACCTTGCCGGGATTTTTCGATCGAGATCATAATTGCGAGTTCTGAATCGCTATGTATCTTCATCAACACCATTGCCGTAAAAAATGATTTTTCTCGTGTATTCCACACAACTTAGGAATCGCTCAAAAAAAGCTCGTGTCGTTTAGTGTAAAGAAAAATTGAAAAAATAGGAAGACGAGCCAAATCCAACGAAGGTTGTTCGTCGAAGAAGCACTTTGAAGCAAATGGTCGCCAGTTTTTTTCGGCAAAACTGGTCATAGGCGACTGTTCCGCTTGAGCAATGTAGGACGGTAATTTCTGAGTTGTACGTCAGAATTGAATTGCCAGAAGTATTGGGAGAAATACGAAAAGGCTCAAACCAGTGTCATTTTGACCGGCCCAAATTTCGAATTGATGGGTCATACGCCTCATAGCCCTGACTTGGCACCAATAATTCTTGTTTATTCCCGCACATTAAGATAAAAATGGGTGGTCAATGATTTACGATGCCAGAAAATGCTTTTGAAGCGTTCAATAACCATATTTAGGGTTTCTCTAACGGAGTAGAAAAAGTGCTGCGACAATTGGTTTGAGCACATGCAAAAGTGTAAAAACCATGCTGGAGGGTACTTTGAAAAACAACGAAACCATTTTTGATGATAAAAATTTGAATTTTCATTAACAGGCCAGAAATTTATATAGCAGCCCTCGTATTAACCTAGACTCTATGGTATTGGTCTGGCTTGGCTGAAATTTGGTACGTGAACTGCTCTTATGTCCCCCCACAATCACAACCCCTGATGTGACTTATTGAGTCCCCATTTGATTTCTTCAAACTTATTTAAATAAAGACTGTGTAAATCTGTGCAAATGTTAAGCAGAATCCATGGTGACGGATATCCAAGGTCGGCCAAACTCAATTTCTTTTTTATTGTTTTTACGGTTACTCTACAGTTTTTTTTGTATTGTTTATGCAATTTTCATACTTTTATAGAAGTTTTTTAAGCAGGATAACTTTTTGTATGGCATTTAAAATTTTTTATAGTCAAGTTTTTTTAATGAAGTATTTAAATGCCACCTTTTAAAACGTTTAAGAGTTCCACTAAACGACAAATTAGCTTTTGATGTGTATAATTGTAATGTCGCACACATTTTCATTCAAGTCCCTTGAGTACTTAAGTAGTTTATAGTAAAAAAAATGGTAAAATAAAGTGCAGGACTTTTTCATGCATTAAGCTTTTTTTAATAAGCACTTTGGCGGAGCGCTCACATTAGGGCGCTCCAGAGAAATTTCTCACATGCTCTGTGCCCAATATGCTGATATCCAAATTAATAAAGTCATTTTCGAATATGCGCTGGGCTTTTGGTGTCCAAATGGTTTTTTAATTATAACATACAACAGAGATTTCAATCCTGAGCCTGAGGGTTTTCCCACTAACCTCGACAAAGTTCTTTTCATTTTCAGGCTTCTATGCACAAACAAATTAAGTCATTATATTTTATAATAGATTTTTAATAAAAGTGGGACATGTTTCCACACACACACACACCCACTTACTCTCATACACGCTCTTAGTAATCTTCTACACACCTACATGTTTTGTGTATCCGGGTGCCATTAAAGTTGTGTCATATCGTCCTGAGTAGTGACAGTAAAATTTCGCTTTAATTACTCTTTCACTTCTAATCGATACATTATTCATATTTTATTGGTGTACCATGTGTTAAATGAGTTTTGGCCAGGACGGGGGAAGTCTTTATTGGCCCAGAACGGGTCATACGTAATGCATTTCCGTTAGGGAAGTCCTAATGATTGACAGTTTGAACACTGCCCCTGCATACGAAAACTGTGGTCCTGTCCAGAAATTGAAGGCTCTTCAATAAATTATGATTTGGCCCTTCTAATGAAGGGGTTGGCTCGAATTGAGTGATAATACGGAACGTTTCAGCAGAGCAACGGCGACGAACTAATTAAGTGAAGAGTTCTAATGTTATTGAACGGTTACTAAGGAGACTTGGGAAGGATGCATGGGAAGTCACAAAAGGGTTAATGTGTTTGGGCCACTGCGTTCTTTGGCCACATAGAGAAACGGAACAAATTGAAAAGGTCTAGTGGCTACAATTGAATTCCGATGTGTTGGTAGTGTTCCCTTTAAGGGCATGTTATACTCGAGTAGCTACAATTAATTATTGCCGTGGGTCCAAGTTGGGTTATGGCTGTACAGCAATGTTCATGTTTTGTCCAGCATAATTCTCACCAAGGATAACCCAACAAGGCAGCAAGAGTGGGCTCCGAAGTATGAGTGTTTGAACATGGAGAGGTGGTGGAGGACGACATGCTTATTATGTAGTATAAGCATGCAAAATGCGATATCCTTGGAACATGCAAAATTTTAATATACTCCAATGATGTAAGGAGCGACGTATGAATGAAAGGCACTTTACAAACGAAGCAACTATGAGTATTCTCCAGCGAGTGCAAAGAACCGGAAGAAATCCAATACATGTGTGAATCCGGGTGAATCTGGATTTCCCTAGCATGGTGGGTTGGCTATGCAATGGAATGTTTATGCATTCGCCCAATGCTTAGAAAGCCCGGTGACGGCAATACCACGACCACCACCACCTCCACCACCAGTCAAGTCAGTCGTCGTCGTCGTCCTTTCTTTCAAAGTGGCCGATGAAAAACTCTTGATTGCTGTTGAAGTGTAATGTAGGCTTCACTTGTTCTACCAACGTGTGCATTTACCCACACATCTACACACTCATATGTAAGTGTGTGTGTGTGTGTGAATGCTCCAGGACTACGGCATTGCTTGTTTGTTGTATGTTAGTGGTAAAGTTTGTTTCAAGTTGTGAAAATTGTTGAAACTTTTTTCGATCATTAAAACCCAAACAGCTCTCGAAGTAAGGGCAGAAAAACAAAGGCTGCAATTTCTTGTAGTTACCAACTACACTTGAGCGTAAAAGTTTGGCTTTTTATTCCCTCAGACTCGGATGGGTAAGGCGAGCAATATAATCATCATGCAAGCAGCCAACATGAAACAGAAACCGCAACCACTTGGCCAGTCAGTCACTCAGTCCTTGGCCATAATTCCACATCAAATGGAGCAGCCGAAATTGCTGTTAACAGAGAGCAAAATCACAGTTCCCTCACATCACTCACTCATCACGGAATGTAGGAATGTGCCCTGATATTGGCCAGGCAACCAGCCAACCAACCAACCCGTCAGTCCAGAACCCCCATTCGCCCCATGCTCCCAGCTGTTCATGCGTCCTAATAAACACCTCAATGCCGCATGCACCACATACGAATTTGAATGTGGATGTGAATGGGGATGGTTTTGGTATCTTAATTTGTTCTCTTTTTTTTTTGTTTTTAATTTTCGTCATAAAACCAGCAATTAGTGTCGAAAAAATATAAATTGTACAATTATAAATACACAGACACAGTAATGCCCATGCTGAACCTTTGTATGTATGTATGGGGATACTTGTGTATGTACACATGTACAGTGCCAAGGAGAATGTCCCCAGCTAGTTGGTGAACGAGTATTCATGGTAATTGGAAATAATTAACATGTACTAATTTTAATATTTTCATTAAAGCCACAACGACCCAATCGAAAGTGGCCCCACAGTCTTGTGAACTTTAAAGCAGACTCTTAATTACAAAGTTTGGGCAGCATAAAGGAAGCAAGGCTACCATTATTCACCAAAAATGCGAGGGGTGGTGAGCAAACCAAGACGATTTCTTCATGGGAACCAAGGAAATCCTCAGTACACTCCGCAATACGCACTTTGCTTGTCTCTGCCCAAACGCAGAGTGTAAATCAAACAGATTTCTACTCCAAAAAATCCATAAATCACCTTACATTTGATTGGAATGTATTAACGGAGTCCAAGTGTCTGATTATGATGATTATGCCTGAAATTGGTCATTATAATTTAGTGGTGTCCAAAATGAGGTTTAAATGTTTGCTGAAACCAATTTGAGCTCCATGCAATTATTGAACATCTTAGGGCTATAAAACCAAAAAAGTGTGAGAAAATTAGTTTTGTAAATCACACACGCTCTGCTATGCTCATAATTTAGCAGCTAATAATATGCTATGCCTTCTTGCCACTTACTTCAAATGTGATCAATGGAAATGATGGATGAGATTTTAAACTTCAGCTAAATACGTCTTGAAATGTCAAAAATCGCTACGACCCGAAAAAGAGGTCGAAACAGGCCACAGGAATGGATCGGTCAGAAAATGAAAGCAAAATATTTTTCATTTTAACTGATTTCCGATAAAGCTTTCTTTAGACTGTTTTATGTACCACTCTTAGATATATTTGATTATTTTTGTTTCTTTATTTACACAAAATTTATCGAAATAAATAAATATAAGGGTGAGGACAAACCAATACATATATTTTTTTTTTTTAAATTTGAAGAGAATAACAAGATTTGATTGGCAGATATAGCCTCAAATTTGGTGGATTATGTACATTACATTCAGAGAAATTTATTAGTAACAAATTTGGTGGATTATGCTCATTACACTCAGAGAAATTTATTAGTAAAAACAGCAAAAATGTTTGCTGTAGCAGCATAAAGTCTGCTGAAAATGGGAAACAGTAATTTGTTGCTAAAACAGCAAACATTTTCTGCTGTTTTCAGATGATAGAATGTTAAAAATAGCTCAAAAATTTAATAAATATTTAAAATAAATATATATTATCTTCCAATGTTGCAATTTATTCCAATTTTCAATGATTTGGCAATTTTTGAACGAATTTAAATAACAGCAGACAAAACTACTACTGCAATTATATTTATGCTTTTAAACAAAAAATAAACCCCACAATATTGGCAATTTTGTTTATTAATATATAGCAAATGCCCGAATTATTGTTTAGCAGTTCAAAAATTTTGCATGGATTCATTCAAAAGTTAAAAAATTTTAATTTAATATCAGCGGACAGTGTTATCAGCAGTCTAATTTCTTTTGGGTGTAGCCCGCTCCGTTGTGCCTTCTTTCAGTCTCTGCAAATTTGCAAATAAACCCATGAACATACCATGAAGGAACAGTGGCAAACTTATCATTTATCAATATCATATGCATTTTATTTAAGCTCTATATTGGCATGGTCGGTAAATAAGTCCTTTTGGGGGTGTTTTGGGGGCGGAATAACCCTCAGTAGATTTCATCTCAAACGTGGAAATCAAGCCCCACATTGTCATGGTCGGTTAATTTGTTCGATTTGGTGTTTTTTGATATTGGGGCGGCCTCGAAACTATTTGCCCTACAAATACCTTTCTCATATTGTCATGATTGGATTCTAACACTCTGAACTCTTTTCGCAATGATAATGAGAAGCAACAAAATGCCACACATATTAGAATAATTTTCAACATGTTTGTTGTTGTAAGATTTTAGTGCAAAAAGTTTTTTAAAGTTAAACATTTTGTGTTTGTTATTATTTATTATGAGCTTAGGAATTTTTGTCTCAAAATGTCAATAAAAATAAGCAAATGCATGAGTAATTTACCAAAAAAACCTAAACACAAATGTTTTATTAAAGGGAAAATAAAATAATTACTTACTTACTTTAATTGGCTATGACAGAACAGTTGTTCCACTATCCGCACGTTGAATATCGTTCCAAGCGCCTAAAATAATTACTTCATATATATTATAAGTAATTAGAATATATGTAAAGTTGTGAGAATAAATTTCAATCAATTTTTAAGGTTATTATAAACAAAAGTAATTGGGTATATAATATTGAATGTGTAATAATAACAAAGTACAATATATGCAGAATTAAAGAAATGGTAAAATTGCAAACACTGTCTTAGTAATTTCCCCTTCTAAACAAATGTATGCAATATAACCTCCTTTCTTTGCTTTTCTGTGAGGGATGTGCCTAAAATTGTTACAATTTAAGGCAATCGCTGGCATTTTTGTGTATATCCTTAATTTACATATTATGGAAGCCCAAGGAGTGACCATTGGTGCTACCAAACTAGCATATAGTTTGAAACAGTTTTTTCAGTAGCTATATCTAAAAATAAACCGATCTGATCCATATACAACATTGATGTCGAAGAGCCTAACATAAGTCACTGTGTCAAATTGCAGTGAATCGGATGTGGGTTTTATCGGAGGACCGGTCAATATGGCAGCTATATCCAAATCTGGACCGATCTGAGCCAAATTGACGAAGGATGTCGTAAGGCCTAACAAAACTCACTGTCCCAAATTTCACCAAATTCGGATAATAAATGTGACTTTTATGGGCCTAAGACCCTACATCGGAGAATTGGTCTATATGTTAGCTATATCCAAATATGGACCGATCTGGGTCAAATTGACGAAGAATGTCGAAGGGCCTTACACAACTCACTGTCCCAAATTTCAGCAAAATCGGATAATAAATGTGGCTTTTATTGGCCTAAGACCCTAAATCGGCGGATCGATTTATATGGGGGCTATATCAAGATATAGTCCGATATAGCCCATCTTCGAACTTAACTTGCTTATGGACAAAAAAAGAATCTGTGGAAAGCTTCAGCTCAATATCTCCATTTTTGAAGACTGTAGCGGGATTTCAACAGACAAACGGACAGACGGACGGACATGTCTAGATCGTCTTAGATTTTTACGCTGATCAAGAATATATGTACTTTATAGGGTCGAAAATGGATATTTCGATGTGTTGCAAACCGAATGACAAAATGAATATACCCCCATCCTTCGGTGGTGGGTATAAAAACAGTAACAAATTGCCTTAACAATTCCGCTGATATATTCTGTATCGTCGGTTCTAAAAATCCTTTCAAGCTTTCATTGAGATGCTTCTAAATAAGACTTGAATCCTGATATGCCCAAATCCAACAGTTTTTGAAAATGGTCAAACAGACAATCACTGTCTGATCTCTAAACATATCTCGCATTGTTGGTTCACCACCGTTAAAGTAAGCTCTCTGCGTGGCGAAACAATGGTGAAACATTTTTTAGAGTTGCTTGGATATTAATATTTGTTTTTAAACTCACCACCGTAGGATAGGGGGTATATTCATTTAGTCATTCCGTTTGCAACACATCGAAATATCAACTTCCGACCCTACAAAGTATATATATTTCGGATCGTCGTAATATTCCAAGATGATTTAACGATGTCCGTGTGTCTGTCCGTCCGTCTGTTGTTATCACTCTACAAAAATTCAAAAATTAAGATATTGAGCTGAAATTTGGCACAGATACGTCTTTTTGATGCACGCAGGTTAAGTTCTTGAACGGGCCAAATCGGACCATATTTGGGTATAGCTGCTATATAGACCGATCTGCCGATAAAGGATCTAATGCCCATGAATGCTTTATTTTTCATCCGATTTCGATGAAATTTGAAACAATGAGTAGTTTCGGGCCTCCCGACATCTGACCCAAATATGGTCCATATCGGATCGACCACATATACCTATCTGCCGTTAAGGGTCTGAAGCCCATAAAAGCTTTATTTATTACCCGATTTCGCTTAATTTGAAACAGATCTTTATTTTCCTCCCAACATCTGACCTTAATATGGATTATATCGGACTGTATTTAGATATGGCTGCCATATAGACCGATCTCCCGATTAAGGGTCTGAAGCCCATAAAAGCTTTATTTTTTATCTGATTTCGCTGAAATTTGAAATAGTAAGTAGCTTTAGGCCAATAAAGTCAGTGACAAAAATTTCAGTCCCGATCGTTATTAAAAAAAACCAGTAAGGAAATGCCAAAATACAAATGATGCATTTGTATCGTATTTATGATTTAATGGAATACTTTTGATTTTCATTAAATTTTTGATTGAACATTTTTTGAGAATTTTTTTCTGTATACTCAGTTTGCAATTATCAAATTGAGATAGAGAGTATCGGCGTCGTATGAACCGCGAACTGTACGAGCTGTATGGCGGCATTAGCATAGTTAAATGTATCAAAATACAACAATTGCGTTGGCTGGATCATGTTTTCAGATTGATTAAAGAAACTCCAGAGAAGAAGTCTTTTGAAGGCTATCACGGTATTACACACAAACACAAGGACGTCCAAAGAGATCACGAATCTTGGTGTCACAGATTTAAGAAGGAGCGCAAATGATCGAGGCACTAGGAACTCTATTCTTTGTCCAGCTAATGGGATAAATGATTAATCATACGAAGGTTGCCATTTATATTTCGGGATTAGAGATCACAAAAACAAATATTAATCATCCAAAATCGCTTTATTCCAAAATATTCCCCATTGAGATCTATATACATTTGCATGCGTTTGAACCAATTGTCGAAGCACATTTGCCACTCTGATTGAGGATTCTCCAAAATATGTATTCTGAACGCTTCAACCGATACCCAGTCAGGACTATACGGCGGCTGACTCATCAAATCGATGTTTTGAGTGCCAATCGACACGAGCTTTTTTTGAGCGATTAACAAATTGTGTGGGATCCAACGAGAATAAATTTTTTTGACGGTCAAATGTTCATGCATATTAAATGTATTCTGGTTCCACTCACATGCAATATCAGTTGGCGCACAGCATCAAAGGTTTTTGGAACAACAACTGATTTCGGTTGAATTCATAAACAGTGGTTCTTGTTGGAGCTTTATCGCCAAAAATTTAATTAAGTTCATCGATACACCGTTGTTGAGCTAATCCACGTCGAAAGTTGTAAAAAATAATCGCACGAAAATCTTCACGATTTAATTCCATTTTTTGAGCGGGATGAATATTTTAAGTTACTGTAAACAACACAAATAGCGCTCGTGTGTCAAAACGTTCTGAGTACGTCTTACCTCAAAAATGTCAAATTTTACGATAGAGCTATCAGTTGGCAGAACAAGGAATTAATGTATTTCTCGCTGTGCCATACAAACAAAGGATTACAAGGGGTCGTATGTCGGAGAATGTCCAAAATTCCTTTGAAGCTCTTCGAGATATTGATAAAAAAGAATAACCACTTCAGAGTAATACTCAAATCGTTCTTCCGTTTGAGACTCATCGAAGTATTGATCTGAGATCGATATTTTTTCCGTTTTTTTCCCAACTCTCGAAACATTTCCTAAACGCGCTTTTTGGTTACACAAACCTAATACAGTTTACAAATCGAACATTACGGAATTTGCAAATTTCGGTTATTTTTTTTGATCAGACCTCGTTTTCTTGATATTCTAAGTCGATCTAGTCATGTCCATCTGTCTGTCAAAATCACGATAGTGATCGAAAGAATAAAGATATCCGAATAGAGATATTTGCACAGATACTTCTTTTAACGTAGTTTGTTGGGGATTGCAAATGGGGTTGTTTTCTTGAGCACCTCGGTTTGACTTCTTGAGCACCTAGAAGCCCCAATTGTTATCCGATTTAGCTGAAATTTGGCACGAAGTCATGTTTATAAAATTCGCAGTACTACCAATTGTTTAGTAACTTCGTTCATAAAATGGTATATTGTGCAATACATATGTATATGGTGGAGTAATTGTACTTCATGTTCAATTTCTTACAATATTTTCCTCTAGTCAAACCAAACGTTGTTTCATATCTGATTTTCTGTATGACATGCTGTACGAGCACTGCGGTTGAGTACTGTGCATAGAAAAAATAATTCAAAGTTTAACCACATTCACAACGAAGTCACAGATACCAGTCTTGATAATATAAACACACAATACATAGATCGTGGACCAAGACAAGGGAGAAGTGTAAGTGATCAACGAAGTGCTAAAGCAAGAATGAGTTGGATTAGCAAAGATGGCAATGCAGTAAATAGAAGTGTTAGGAGGAGCTAAAATGTTACTCAACCAAATGTACTCTCTTTATAAATAGTATTCGACTCGTTGAATATAAAGGAGAATTTACGTATCTGCGAAAAAAATAATTGTCGAAAAAAATATAAATTTCGACCTTCTTAAGTCTTGGATACCCACCACCAAAGAATCTGGCCAAACTTTACACAAATAGGAAATTTTATGTGTGGATTACTTCGAAGAAAGCAACTGGGAGAATAAATGAGGTTTCTAAAAGCTCGGCAAGTGAAATCGAGAGATCTCCTGATATAGGGCCTATACATAATTAATGACCTATATGGGCGGTATTTGGTTTGGTACTTCACAAACCAAATTTCCATCACATTGGTGAAAATAAACCCTTATTTGCCCTCAAATCGGAAGATAAGATTTTATGGGCCATATCTGGACAGTAGTTTGTGTGGCATTTAAGATCCTATATCACCATGTCCTATATACCGCACGTGCAAATCCATCCTCCAGCTTGAAGCAAATATAAAGAACTTTATTACAGTCAAAATCGGCTAAGATTCCCATATAGCTTGTATGTAAATTGATCTCTTGATTGTTTTTGTAAATCACCTATGGGAAGCCATCCATATTCAAATTTAAATATATTTCCTTTTGCTGCTTTTGTTCTTACTTTCAATTGTATTCCATTAGTTTCTGCATTCAATGTAATCGTCTCCAAAAAACCTCGCTCGTCCCATATTTCATTTCACCCATGTTGTGTATTGTAGACAAGGTGCAATAATATATACGTGTGATACTGTGTCATATCCAGCTAAACCACTGCTGCTGGTAGGTGGATGGCAGCTGGCGACTGATTTACTATTGCTATGTTATTACATGTTGATAGTCCGGTCCCCGGATGACTTGTCAGTGTGGTACTGTTTTTCTCTGCTCCTATTGTTTATTGGATACTTGAGGTTGTTTTTCATTTTTCATTTACATTAAGACGATGTCGACACTCTCGCAAGTCCCAAATTATCATATGTATATATATATTTTTTTTTTTTTTTTTTTTTTATTAAAATTTCATCAAAAACTCTTAAAAAGAAAAATAGTATAATTCTTGTTATTTACAAAGTTTGAGTTTTTACTAAAATAAGTATTGCAACAAATATTGTCAATTTTTATGTTTTAAACACAGCCTTTTTAATTTTTTGTTCACGTTAGAAGAAAAGTATGTTAAAAAAACTTCTTAATTTATCTAAGAACTTATAATATTAAAAACTTCTGACAATTTCAAAAAAAAAAGTGAAGTTGGAGAAGGCATCAATTATTTAAGTTTCTTAATGTTAAGTAAGTTGAAGATCTGTTCCGGTCTTCAAATCTTTTTGTGAGGTTACTAACCACATTTTCAAACGTATCCTGTTTGAATTTGATGTGTAGTCTTCTGGTAGAATAACGTCTGTTTTTGTTGAAGATAATTTTGAGATTTTTGTTCTGTATGATTTGAAGCTTTTTGAAGTGTGTTTTGGCACACAATTTTGACCATACTTGGCAGCCGTACGTCATAATTGGTCGAATGCACATTTTATATAAAAGAATCTTGTTCTGCACGTTTAAACTGGATTTCCGGTTAAGTAAGGGGAAAAGGGCTCTGCCGCATCTGAGTGCTTTACGGGAAATGTATGAAATATGTTCTTTGAAAGTTAATTTTTTGTCTAATATGACTCCGAGGTATTTTATCGAATTTTGGAGTGGGACATTAGAGCCCTGTATTGTCAAATTAATCGTTGGAATTCTTTTTGGGGATTTGTTGAAAGGAAATATAATTGCTTGGGTTTTCCCTTCGTTAATCTTGATTTTCCACTTTGAAAAATATTTTTCCACGTGTACAAGCGACGCTTTCATGTTCTTGACGATTGCATTGGAGACTTTTCCACTAGATAAAATGGCAGTATCATCTGCGTAAAGTGCAGCCGAATGTCTCTTAAGTAAAGTGTAATCGGAAGTGTAAATAGAGTACAATAGTGGGGATAGAACTGAGCCTTGAGGAACTCCTGCAGGAATGGTCTTTTTATCGGATAGGTGGTTTCCTATGTCCACCACAAAAGATCTTTCCGAGAGAAAGCTCATAATAATTTTTTGTAGATAAATTGGAAATCCAAATTTGTTTAATTTAAAAACCAAACCATTATGCCATATCGTATCGAATGCTTTCTCAATATCGAGAAACACAATACCAGTACTTTTTCTCCTCATTTTGTTATTCTTGATAGTATTGACAATTCTTTTTATTTGGTGAGTGGTAGAATGTTCACTACGAAACCCGAATTGTTCGTCTTTAAGAACATTATTGTTTTCAGCTTGTTCGCTCAACCTACTCAAAATTATTTTTTCAAATACCTTATCAAGGCAATTAAGCATGCTAATGGGACGATAACTCTTTGCAGATTTCGGATCTTTACCCTGTTTTAGAATCGGTATCACCTTAGCGTGCTTAAAACTTTTTGGAAAATATGTATTTTTAAGGCACCAGTTAAATATTTTTACAATTAGGGTAAGCAAAGAATCCGGCATATTTTTTAAGATAATGGGTTTTATACCATCAATTCCAGGGGCTTTTCCATTTTTTAACTTTTTTATTAAATATTGCACTTCTTCTTTGCAGGTAAATTCTATTTCGGCGTCATCGACAACTTGATTTTGGAGCCAGTTCATATGTTTTAAAACGACACGATCTGACGACGACGACATATTTTGGGTTATTCCGTGGTAATATTCAAAAACATTAGCAATTTCATTTGCGATCTGTTCGTTGTTGTATACAGCAACGCCATCTATTGAGAGTGGGCCGATGGGAGTTTTCTTACCCTTTATTGCTTTTGTTAGCAACCAAAATTTTTTGTTACCCGGTGGCAACCCCTGAAGAAATGTTGACCAGCTGTTATTCCTGTCATGGCACACGTGGTAGTCTATTAATGCTCGCAGCTGTTTGAGAACAGCTGTTATTGTTAACCTCTCCTGGTGGTCAGAACATCTTTGCAGCAGGCGGCGATATCTATTTCGTTGTCCAATTAAGTTCAGTGTAAGTTTCGAAAGTTTCCGTTGCCAGGTTTGTTTTTTGCCGATTGGAATTTGTCTGACTGCATTCTGTACAATACTTGTGGTTTTATTTATAACATCTTCAATGTTGTTATGTGTTATGATTCCAGTCTGTAATACATTTCTATTAATTTCTGTTTCAACCCATTTGCCTATATTTTTCCAGTTTGCTTTATTGTACAAAGGAATAGACGTTGATTTCTCGTAAAATGATCCGAAAATCGTGCAGGTCAGTGGAATATGATCGGAATCAAGTGCACCTTCATGTGTAGCGATTGGCGAAACCTGCAGTGTTGAATTCATGAGCATTAAATCCACAACTGAAGGCGTCGTTGAGACTGTTTGCTGACCATACCTTGTGTACGAGTTCGGGTAGTAAATTAAATAATTAGAAATTAGATGGTGATTGTAAAGTTTGTTCCCAGCAGTGTTGTTTTTAAGACAGTGCCAGCTTATATGATGAGCGTTGAAATCCCCGAAAATAAAAAATTCTGATGCGCTTGTTGTTATTATTTCCAAATCATTGACAAAATGATTGGTAAACCTTGGACTATATGCAGAAGTGATTCTCACAGGATGGTTGTTTAAATTAATTATAATTGATATATTCTCAATTGTTATAGTGGGAAATTTTTCTAGTCTTTGGTGAGGGATATCCCTACGGACTCCGATGAGAACTCCTCCTCCGTGAGACGGCCGGTCTTCTCTATAAATTTTATAATTATTTACCTTGAACTTGTGGCCTGGGTTTAAAAATGTTTCATTAATAAGAAATATATCAATTTGCTTTTCAAAAAGAAAGCGTTCCAGTTGAATTATTGCAGACGGTGTTGTTATGCCTTGGGCATTCCAGTGCATAATCTGTAACTCATTCTTGGTTGTCTGATTATATGACATGCTTTAACATCATACCAAGAATTCTCATTTTGTCATATTTATTTCTGCATTTTTCTAATGCATCTATAGCAACGTATATATATGTATATCCATATATATGTATATATATATGGATTTCGCATGTGTGTGTAAATATGCATTCCAAATAGTAAACCATTCCTGAAAGATCGTGACATTTCAAAACTTTAAATTGTTTTAGATTCCTTAAAATTTTTTAAACACTTTCCTTCCAGCTTTTTCATTTGAAGGACGTAACGCAAACCAAATTTCGAAAACAAAATTGGTTGAGTATTTTAATTGGCAAATTGCAATATCTATGAAGCTCCAAAAGATATCATTAAACGTATTGAGACCAATAATAAAAAAGAGCAATACCAAACATTTGAAAACCGTTTGACCGTTCGAGTTATGACACTCTTGCAACAAACGGGTCAACTGTTAATCAATGCAAGGGTATTGCATGCGACAGACACATGCATGTATAAACATTCGCACCGAGATATTTTTCATCATTCCACAAATAAAGTGAAAATTTATGAACACACTCGTGCGATGATTTGCAAACGTAATCTCGGAGGAGCGGGCAAATGCGATGAGGTGAAACAAACAAAAATATTGCCATACGAGATTTCTGACTAAATGCCAAACGGCTCCTCTCCATGTGACGCGCGAATGAACACTGCCAGTCTAGCTGGCTGTCTGGTTGGCTAACCGACTGGATGGATAGAGTCCATAAAAAGTGTGAATTTAAAAATGGCCGTAATAAATTGCCGCACTTTCGTTGTTCATTAGTGTCAGAGTGACCGTTGAATTTGAAATTAATCACGTGTGAAATAATTCCTAATTGGGTGTGAGATTCGTTTTAATCACAGCCCTTGCCACCGCCAGCCGAAAACATGTTGTCCTATTTACATTGCTCGCACCTGTGGGCCAAAAATAGAATTTTCCGCTTTTCCATCGAGGCCGCTGCCAGCGGTGTCTGCGAATACGAAGTGAAAGGAAATTCGCAAAACTTGCTTTTCAGGCATCACACAACTACGACCAGCAGTCATTCCAGCCGGTTTAAAGTGGCTCAAAACAAAGTATCTCAATTGTGAGCAAGCAGCCATTTTGGCTAAAATCGGCTAACACAAGCCAAGGCGAGGCGTGTTCTTCAACCCACCGAACGAGTGGCCATAGCCACAATGCCAAGCACCAAGTCTCCCTGCGCAAAGAGCACTCCAACAGAGGCACTCAAAATATTCTGGGCCTCACAAAGCTCCCAAATGTGAAGAGGGAAAAAAGAAAAACAATCACAACAAAGAAATCATCTCACAGCAGCCAGTAAGCCAGCCAGGCAGCCATCCAAGAAAAAAAAAGCAAGATTTCACCAAAAGGCGTACACTTGCAACAATGGCTGTCGTCCACCTCATCTGTGGTCGCCACTCATAGTCTAAAGGAGACGTTGACGCTGATGACGATAATAATTACGATGATGAGCATGACGATGTTGCTGACGTTGTGGGCTCCAAGCATTTCCAGCTCCAAACGAGAATGCCAGCCAACAATCTGGCATTGGTGTTAGTGAGTGTGTGTGTGTGTGTGACTTTGCATATTTCTTCACAATTTTCATTAAATTGGCAACAAGTTTGTTTAATTGACAGCTTCCAACGAATATAGTTTTTGCCACAACATCGACACCAGCAGCAGCAACAACAACAACAACAAGAACATCAGTCAGAAGATGTTTCCGTGAAAAGGCAACATTGGTACAATGACTAAAAATTGTTCAATCAAGATTTTCGCTTTCGATTGTTCTTTGGTTATGGCTCTCTCAGAGATGCTGATAACAAGAGAGGAAACATTTTTACGTTTCCTTAGCATTCAACAAAGAGAGCAGTTTTCGACCGTTAGTCAGGAGCCACTACTACTGCTACTTTGTAAATATAGTTAATCTGAATAAATAGAGAAAAGCGCCTCAAGACGTTATAAGGAGCGAGTTGTATCATGTTATGGACCAATATGGGCCTTATTCGTCATGGCTGTTAAATGTAAAACAAAAATACGTCGCTCAAATTGGAGCCCAAAAGTCAAATCTGTCACTTGGTTTACATAGGAGCTATATCAAGTTATGAACTGATTTGGATCATACTTATCGTGGATCTTGGAAGTCGAAACAAAACTCAAGGTCCAAAATATAAGACAAATCGGATAATAACTGCGCCCTCTAGTGGCTCGAGAAGACCAATCGGAAAAGACAAATCTATGGCATGGACCGATTTGGTCCATTTGCAATCCCAAACGACCTACATTTAAAGGAATTCTTAGAGCAAAGTTTCAAGCGCCTAGTTTTACTCCTTGGGATGTTAGCGTACTTGCAGACAAACGGACGGGCATGGCTAAATCGAATTAGAGTGTAAAGACGACCAAGAATATTTATATGCTTTGTTCGGTCTCATATCAATACTTCGAACACAATGACGAAACACAATGACGAAATTAGTATACTTCCATCCTATGTTGGAGGTTAAAACAATTTCAAAGAAAGAACTAAAGGCCGAATTTCAATGAAATTTTCTTAAAAACAACATTTAAATCACAATGAAAACCAGTAAAAATTTTCACAGGCTGCCTCACAAATGTTGTCTACACTTGTGAGGTCTTCAACCATGTAAAATTTCTTTACGAAGAGGGGAAGCTAATGGGCCCGTCATTAGGACTCATCTCTGTAATCCATAAATTTGTGTTGAACAGCTCGTCAGAAAATTTAAAAATTTGAATGAAATTGCAACATTGGAATGAAATTTTAGTAAAATTTCGGTGGATGATCGTTTTATGAAACATATATTAATATAGAAGCTACATCTGGTCATCTGGTATATGGGAGTCAGATCGGGTTTAAATACTTAACCCGCGTATAGAAAAAAGACAAGTTTTTGCTAAATTTAGCTTCAAATTTTACAATGATCAGGAGTACGAGTAGACTTTTACAAAAACAATAGAAACCCTTGTTTCACAGCAAAATTTTAATTAAATGTTCTCTAAATACAAAATTTCTATGATTTTTTTTAAGACAAAATTGCCGATAGAAAGACAAACAAACTTTTGATAAATTTTTTCTAAAGAAAAAATTTCAATTAAAGTTTTTAAAAACAAAATTATGGTGAAATTTTCTTTAAAGAGAAAATTTCAACGAAATTTTCTTTAAAGGCATAATCTTGTCGAAGTTTTTTCTAAAGACAAAATTTAAATGAAATATCATCTAATGACAATATTTCGATGAAATTCAGAAATAAAATTTTTTTGATGGTTTTTTTGCACTCTTATTGCAAGTTGCAAATTTTGCCCATGAACATTCCACTAAGGAACAGGGGCAAACTTCTCACATATCAATGAGTGCAGTCCGATTCAAGTTTAAATTCAATGATAAGGGGCCTCCTTTTTATAGCCGAGTACGAACGGCGAGCCGCAGTGCGAAACCTCTTTGGTGAAAAGATTTACATGGCATTGTACCTCACAAGTGTCGCCAGCATTAGGAGGGGAAAACCAATGCTGGCAATTTTTTTTTGATGGTCTCGCCAGGATTCGAACCCAGGCGTTCAGCGTCATAGGCGGATTTGCTAACCTCTGCGTTACGCTGGCCTTCGCACTCTTATAGAAACCTCAAATAAAAATTTGGTATCCTACTGGGGCTGGGGCTGGGGTATCTGGAGGGACCGCAATAACCCCAAAACCCACAAGCTGGATATACGGACAATTATGACAAATGATTTGAAAGTAGGAAACGAATGCACTATCCAATTTTTGGGCCAAGTAATTTTCGTTACTAGCAAAATTTTAAAGGAATTTTATCTAAAGATAAATTTCTTTAGTAATTTTCCGCATAGAAAAAATTGCAATGTAATTTCGCTAAAGACAAAAACAAAATTTCAAAAATGTCAATTTAATAAAATTTTCATAAAAGACCAAATTTCAATAAAAAGTTCCCTAAAGGCAAAATTCTAATGCATTTTTCATAACGCCAACATTTTGTATGTTGAGTTGCATTTTTAATATCAGAGATATTGAGCATGGTGTCTCTGCATAGTACTGACGTAAATAAGGAGCCTAATGATCTTATAGCAAATTTCAAATTTGTACATTGGCAATTGGAACTTTATATTTTTCTACCGCATTGATGATTCATTGTGCAGCATGATTTCGCAAATTGGCACTTCATACAGCTTGGGTGGCATGTGCCGAGTGACGAAGTGTTACTCTGGTTTTCCTTGCCTTTCCTGACATCTGGTTTCGGAAAATGTTCTTTGAATCGATGCCAAAAAATGCCACATTCCTCATTGGTGGGGAATGCCGCACTAGTTCCTTAATTATATACTGGACATGAGACATGTAGTCGCTTGCCAATCTACATACGTACGCCTATGCTTGTGTTAGTGTGAAGGTGTGCACAGCTCCAATGGCATTCGCCTTCCCCATCACCACAAATGTACATAAACATTTTTGTTTATTAACGCAAGCCTCACGTATTGCAGATATGTGGATGTGTGGTGGTGGTTGTTTGATAATTGGCTATGTTGGTATGTGTGTGTAAAATTATTTCACAAAATGAAGCCAAGTCCTGGCACTTTTCATGGCGTTGCTGCCTCTGATTGCTGTTGACACTTCTGTCGCTCAATTTTGGTGGCACATCCATATCGCATCACTGTATGGAAGTAACATTCAACGCCAGCCATTGCGGATTCCAGGAGTACGAGTGCACCAAAGCTTCAGTTTTCACTTCTTCCACTCCCCTGCGAAGGGCATCACTTTAATTTTACTAATTTACAATTGGTGTAGACGCAGCTATCTGCTGCTTTCTGGTGTAGCGCCGGGTGGTGTCGAGAACGGGCGGACATGCACATGTCAGTGATTGTGTCAATTAAGCCTACTTGAAATAACATCGTGACATTTCACTTCAGCTATAGAATCACTTTATCGAACATAGGGAAGAAAGTGGAGTGGAAAGTGGATGATGTACAGTTGTTCACCTACATTGAAACTGGTTTTTGTCTATGACAATTTTAAGATTCAACATCAAAAACCACGTTTAATCCAATACTTTAGACTCGCAGTGTACCCAAATATGCAATAGGTATAAGAAATAATGTCTCATGAATAGAGTAGAACACATTTTGTAAAGTCAGGATGTTCATTTGAAAGTAATTGTTTGCCAAGATGTTCTAATAATATGTGGATGAGTATATTTTTGCAGGCTTTTACGACTAATTCCAAGAAGTTTTCCCCAAAAAACCATGGGTCTAAAATCCTTATCCAGCTTCTGCATCTAACAACAAAATCGGAAGTTTGCATTTAAAAACCGGAAGATCGAATTTCATTTTAGACCCATGGTTTATTGGGATTTTTTTTGGGATTTTTAGTAGATTACGATTTTGACAACTTTTGGTGGGTATTCCTTGCCCTTTACAAATTGATCCACCATAGTGTTCATAAAAGTTACACTGAAAAAAAATTGTCCAATCATTAAATTTAATTTCCTATTTACTAACGGACATGATCATTCGTTTCAAATTATGTTCGCTGGTTGGTTCTTATTTTACTTCATAGATGACAGTCCAATTATTATTTTTTGAAGAATTCTTTTTTTAAACTTAGCTTCTTAACTTAACAAAAATTAAACATTGAAAGAGGCTCCTATGTGTAGGGCTATTTTGCGTCTTTAACTACGATTCACTGTTGTCTTGCGCCAGTGACAATATCCTATCCATATTTTGACTTTCAATTTAGATTTTTGTCATTAATAACAAGACACCTACCATTTGAAATAAAACAAGTAAAAGCGTGCTAAGTTCGGCCGGGCCGAATCTTATATACCCTCCACCATGGATCGCATTTGTCGAGTTCTTTTCCCGGCATCTCTTCTTAGGCAAAAAGATATAAGAAAAGAGTTGCTCTGCTATTAAAACGATATCAAAATATGGTCGTACAAAATTTCAGGCATATCGGATAATAATTGCGACCTCTAGGGGTCAAGAAGTCAATATCCCAGATCGGTTTATATGGCAGCTATATCAGGTTATGAACCGATTTGAACCTTATTTGACACAGTTGTTGAAGTAAAAATAAAATACGTCATGCAAAATTTCAGCCAAATCGGATAGGAATTGCGCCCTCTAGAAGCTCAAGAAGTCAAATCCCCAGATCTGTTTATATGACAGCTATATCAGGTTATGGACCGATTTCAACCATACTCGGCAAAGTTGTTGGATATCATAACGAAATACTTCGTGCAAAAATTCATTTAAATCGGATAAGAATTGTGCCCTCTAGAGGCTCAAGAAGTCAAGACCCAAGATCGGTTTATATGGCAGCTATATCAGGTTATGGACCGATTTAAACCATACTTGGCACAGTTGTTGGGTATCATAACAAAACACGTCGTGCAAAATTTCATTTCAATCGGATAAGAATTGCGCACTCTAGAGGCTCAAGAAGTCAAGACCCAGGATCGGTTTATATGGCAGCTATATCAGGTTATGGACCGATTTGAACCATACTTGGCACAGTTGTTGGATATCATAACAAAACACGTCGTGCAAAATTTTATTCTGATCGGATAAGAATTGCGCACGCTAGAGGCTCAAGAAGTCAAGACCCAAGATCGGTTTATATGGCAGCTATATCAGGTTATGGACCGATTTTAACTATACTTAGCACAGTTGTTGGATATCATAGCAAAACACGTCATGCTAGAGGCTCAAGAAGTCAAGACCCAGGATCGGTTTATATGGCAGCTATATCAGGTTATGGACCGATTTGAACCATACTTGGCACAGTTGTTGGATATCATAACAAAACAAGTCGTGCAAAATTTTATTCTGATCGGATAAGAATTGCGCACGCTAGAGGCTCAAGAAGTCAAGACCCAAGATCGGTTTATATGGCAGCTATATCAGGTTATGGACCGATTTTAACTATACTTAGCACAGTTGTTGGATATCATAGCAAAACACGTCATGCAAAATTTCATCCCAATCGGATAAGAATTGCGCACTCTAGAGGCTCAAGAAGTCAAGACCCAAGATCGGTTTATATGGCAGCTATATCAAAACATGGACCGATATGGCCCATTTACAATACCAACCGACCTACACTAATAAGAAGTATTTGTGCAAAATTTCAAGCGGCTAGCTTTACTCCTTCGGAAGTTAGCGTGCTTTCGACAGACAGACGGACGGACGGACGGACGGACATGGCTAGATCGACATAAAATGTCACGACGATCAAGAATATATATACTTTATGGGGTCTCAGACGAATATTTCGAGTAGTTACAAACAGAATGACGAAATTAGTATACCCCCATCTTATAGTGGAGGGTATAAAAATCCTTAATATAAAGAATTTTTTTTACCAAAGGTTGGAAAATTTATCATGTTTAAATTAAGTTGGATAATCTTTGGCTCCAAACTTTAAAATTAGGACAAACGTTTTTTCAGTGTAGTTTGTATGAAAATTAGGAGTCATTTTAGAACTCGGTCTAAATATGAACGAATTTAGATAAAAACCAGTAAGGAAGGGCAAAAGTCGGGCAGTGCCGACTGTATAATACCCTACACCTGCCCTATAAGTACAATGTGGGAGCTATATCCAATTCTGAACCAATTGTGATGGGCCTCGGCGGATGTTTCAGATAGGTTATTAAACAATACGTATCAAATTTCGAGCAAATATGTTCAAACTGTAATAACTACGGTTGACAAATGGCAACATTATTGCAAATTACCCAAAATCTGACGAACATATATACAGGAGCTATATCGAAATATGAACCGATTAAGATGAAACTTCTCAGATATTATGGTAGTCGTCGAAGAAAGCATTGGAAAAATTTGGGGAAGATTAGTGAAATCTTCCCCAAAGCCGCTTGCAGTGGCTCTTGGAGTGAAAATCGGGCGATATGCATGTATGACAGCTATATGTAAATCTAGGCCGATTTCTATGAAATTCACCAGTAATGTCGAGAGTCATAAGAGAATCCTTCCATATATATGGAAGCTATATCTAAATCTGCACTGATTAAGAGCTAACTTCTCAGATATTTGGTAGTCGTCGATAAAAGCGTTGTGCAAAATTTTGGACAACAAATGCGTTTGCTGTCACTCTAGATGTTCAAATCGGGCGATATATATATATATATATATATATATATATATGAGAGCTATATCTAATTCTAACCGATTTCTATAAAGTTCACCAGAAACGTTGAAAGTCATAAGGAAATTAATATACGAAAGAATCGATTAAAAATTGAGCACTTTATTGCAATATTTCTGAAAATCGGACGAACATATATATGGGAGCTATATCTAAACCAATTATGAGCAAACTTCTCATATATTGTGGGAGTATTCAAGGAAATCGTTGTAAAAAATTTGGATTGGAAAGATTGGACAAAAAAAGCACTTACTGTGACTCTAGAAGTTAAAATCGGGCGATATGTGTATATGAGAGCTACAGCGGTCAAAAAAGTATTCATCATTAGCAAAATTGATAATAAATTCACTTATTTTGGGTAATTGAAGAAAATTTAAAGTAAACAAATAATGCAGTTTTATGCAATAGTTTATTTTTCGTAATATGTTTTAAAATAAATTCAAAAAATAAATTTAATTAGCGCAAAAAATGCAATTTTATATAATAACACCAAAAACAGAACAAAAAAAGTATTCATCATTGATGTGCTATCATCAAAGTCAAATTCAAATATTATTTGGGAATCCCCCTTTTCTGTTTTATTTAGTAAAGGAGGCTTTGCCCTTGACAGCAAATATTTAATTTCATTGAAAATATAGTTTTTGTCAAAATGGGTCGTAAGCAAAACGAGGTTTCTGATGAGGTAAAAGTTTTGATAATAAAACACCACAGGAATGGTTTAACTCAAAAAACTATCAGTGAAATATTAAATAGACCACGATCTACTATACAATCCATCATCAGAAAGTGGACAGAAACGAAAACTGTTGACAATAAACCAAGATCTGGTCGACCAAAAGCACTTTCAGTTGGAGATGTGCGTTGGCTAGTGCGGCAAGTTCAGAAAACTCCGAAGACAAATGCGACCATTCTTCGTAAAAACACTATGGAATATTTAGGGAAGGAAGTTACTACACAAACAATTCGAAATACACTCAAAAGGCATAGTTACAGAGGAAGAACTGCACGTAAGAAGCCCTTTATAAATAAAATAAACCGAGTGAAAAGGCTAAACTTCGCAAAAATGTATGTAAAACAGCCCGAATCATTTTGGAAAACAGTCATTTTTGCAGACGAGAGCAAGTTTAATCTTTTTGGGTGCGATGGAAAGGTCATAGTGTACAGAAAACCAAATACAGAGCTTGAAGAACGAAACACAGTTGCTACTGTAAAACATGGTGGAGGTGGTTTAATGGTTTGGGGGTGTATGGCGGCTTCAGGAGCGGGAAATCTTGAAATTATTAATGGAGTAATGGATCATAAGTATTACATTGACATTTTAAAGAGGAATTTAAAAGATAGTGCTGTAAAACTTGGGCTTGGTAATAACTTTCAATATTATCAAGATAATGACCCCAAACATTCTGCTTTAAATACCAAGATGTGGATGCTGTATAACTGCCCCAAAGTCATTAAAACTCCTCCTCAAAGTCCCGACTTGAACCCAATTGAACATCTTTGGGAACATCTCGAACGCAAATTGAGAACGCGCAATTTTTCGAGCAAGAGTCAAATGCAACAGGTGATAATGGAGGAATGGACTAATATAGACCAAAATATAACCGCTAAACTAGTCCAATCGATGTCAAACCGTTTAAAAGAAGTTATAAGACGCGGTGGTCGAATAACAAAGTATTAATTTTTTTAAATTATGTTATTTATTTTTTGTTTTTTTGCAATGATGAATACTTTTTTTGTTTAATTTTTTGTGTTTAGCTGTAAAATGGCCCTTTTTGTTCCAATAAATACTATTTTTTTCTTTAAAAACAATGAAATTGTGTACATATATATCACACAAGCACTGCTGCATCATTAGTTTAATATGTTTTTATTCCAATTGTCTTTTGTAGACTTATTAAAAAAAAAACATTGAATGATGAATACTTTTTTTGACCGCTGTATATCTAAATCTGAACTGATTTTGATGAAATTCTTCAATAATTTCGAGAGTAAAAAAATCCTTTCTGCTAAAATTCGTGAGAATCGGTTAACAAATGATCATTTTATTGCATTATTAATGCAAATCGGACAAACGTATATATGGGAGCTGAATCCAAATCAGAACCGATTTTTTCCAATTTCAATAGGCTTCATCCCTAGGCCAAAAAACAAGCGTGTAACAAATTTTAAGATCATCGGATGAAAACTGCGACCTGCACAGACAGACGGACATAGCTAAATCGAATCAGAAAGTGATTCTGAGTCGATCGGTAACTTATCAATGGGTCTATCTTTCATCCTTCTGGGCGTTACAAACAAATTTACTAAGTTATAATACCGCGTACCATAGTAGTGGTGTAGGGCATAACTATGGTTTCATACCAAGGATGGCGGAGTTCTTACCCTCTATTTCTGTGCTGACCATCAGGCGCAGTTTCAAATGACTTATTTCAGCAAAATCAAATAAAAGCAAAACTTAATCCGACATAGATCATCTTCGAACACAATCTCTCTAAGCGAAAATTGCCATGAAAAGATCTTCTAAGATGACGATGACGACCAAGAATATATGAATAATTTTTCTATAGGATGCGAATGATAAAATGATGAAACCGCCATGCTTCGGTGGTGTCTATAAAAAGTTAAACAGGGCCCCCGTGGCCCTGTGCAGATGGTGAACATGGCTGCTTGAGCTTTTAACCACTCCTAGCACTGCCTTTCTCGAAGTACCATATGAAGAAGTATACAACTCAAAAGGTTGACTATAATTCTTTATTTAAAGATTCCTAGAATATGCATTTCTTGTTAGGCATATTTGAAACGGCTGGTTCTTTTCCAAAGTTTTGATTTTATTGTGGCGTTTTATTGTTAATTCTCCCATTGAAATACATAAAATGGAAGATCAAACTTTTAATTTTGAATTTAGTTATAGCCCATCCGAAAACGATTTATTTGCTTTTCTATCCCTTCGTTCTCGTCGAATTTCAAGAATCAAATCTCAAACGAAAGGGAATATTTCGCACGTTGTTAAATTGTTTTCGGCAGATAAATTAACATGCATCGGAACTAACGTCTGCGAGCTCTTAAAGCCACAACACATGACAGAGATACGCTGCGATCGATTTACTTGTTGTGTGACATTGCCCTTGCACATGGGGCCACACAAATCGCCGACACACCATGGTTGACTGCTCCCCATTTGCCTTGCAGCCAGTGACTGGCGGGAGGGGGAGGGCTCGATATTAATTATATTGTTCAAAGAAATTTCAGATTGTAGTGAAGATTTTTGGGGTGTTTGGCGCCATTTAAGTAGCATATCCTTAGTACATGGCCCGAAAATTCGGAGGCAGCAAATGGAATGACATAATTTATTGTATGTCGCCGTATATTTGACAATTTTAATGTTTATGACACATGTCTGACACATATATCAGACATTGTTGTTGGGTACCTACTTCAGCTGGGTAGGGGAAAATGTATTATCCACCAGTATCCGAGTCCGAAAAAAGTCCACATATGGTAGTGGTGGTGATGGCGATGGTGAGAATCATTTTCTGCTTAAATGCAAAATGTGTCAAAACTTTTCGGGGACCTATAAAACTATCACAACGCTAAATAACATAAATTTCAACGCTCTCATTAATGCTTAAATATGTGGCAGAGGCCCGGCATCATTTATCAAAAATCAAAATGGAATTCTGAAGATTCTTCGTCTTCTTAGTAATAAAAACCCAACCATAGTATGGCCACCCAAGAGTTGTGTGTGACTCTCGAAGATGTGCCAACGATGTGGGCCTTGAAACGCGATCACATGTCATGGCTTACGAATGATCTCCATTAACAGAAGGATGTCATTTCGCATTAGACGATTAAGGACTGTAATAGGATTTCAATTAATCTACTTCAGCAAAAAGACTCTAACAAAGACCGCGCTCTCTCCCTCTCTCTTGCTCTTCTCCCTCTAGAACTGTAGACAGGTGGATTGTGTGGCTGTAACATGCTGGTGGTGGAAGTGGCCATACTGGGCAATATTAAATTGTGTAAAATCATTAATCAATTTGTCTCCGATCAAATAAAACAAAAATATTTATGTTAGCATTTATCCTTCGCCTCTTCCTTCTGGTCTTTGCGCATGATTTTTAAGAAAAATCCACAAGGGGTCCCCGGAGTTCCTTTGAGGACATTAAAACAAACAAAAACAGCTGAAATTTTGGAGCCCTCTGCTGGAGTGAAGACGAGAGCGAAACAAAGAATTCAATTAGTTAACAAACTAGAGTGAGACCATTTACACGGGGCATTCAGGGATAACGCCCGAATTTCTGTCATTTGTTAGACGTCAGGATTCGTTCATTCAAAGCTGCAGCACGTGGCGACTAATGTTACGGTGTCATCCTGTTATGGCACAAATGTTCAAGGATTCTTTTCGTACAGGTTGAAGAAGAAGGCTAGACACGTGTCTTGCGAATGTAACCATTATTCGACAACATTTATGGCCCTCGTACTTGGCACGCAGGCAAATTGGATGGGCGGCTGGTGCGAGGATTGCACCGCATTAAGTGCTACCTTTCGCATTCCATTGTGCTAATTTTTATTGCCGACAAAACGCACAAAACTTGGTTGCCAATTTGTAACGGAGAGTTTTGGGATTTTGTGACACCCACCCGACCAAATGCCATTTTACTTCGAAAGTGATGGCGACACGCATGGCGGCATGGACCAACAACCATCATGGATCATCATAGTCATTATCATCCACCTCTTAGCTAACTGGCTTAGATAGATGGTGGCGTTGTAATGACGCTCCAAACAGCTGCAATTACATTTTAATTAAATTAATTTCAATTGAATCTCAGCCAAACTTAATACGAATTTTATAGCCCAACATGAACGTGGACAATCCAAACGTTTCTCACTAAGTCATAAGGAATAGAGAGACACTTTCGTGATTTAAGGAAGGATATCAAATGAGGATAAAAGGCATTTAACTGCACAAAACATTTCAATTCACCTCGTTATAATTCTTTGCGTTTGGTCAACCAAATCTTCAACTTTTCGCTATACAGGTTTCCCAGGAACATTCCATTAAGGAATGAAATAAAAGACGATTTATTTCAAAAAGCAGTACCCGATTCAAGTTCAAACGTTAGGGACATTATCTTTATACTGAAGTTGAAAGCGCTCAATGGTTCAGACTTGAATCTGTAACAAACCCCTTTGTAACAAAGGAGCTCAGCTTCGGTGTGAAATTTTGAGACGTGAGACAATATTATTATGCATATATGTTTGTATTGCGAAAATAAAACACCCGACTGACTCCGAATCACTCCCAATTTTGATTTAGCAATGCAAATCTGTCTGTAAGTGTTTATTTGAATGCACAGAAGATTGCAGTTTTTTATCAGGCTTTCTTGAAATTTGGCAAAGATGACATTTGAGGCCTACAGACGAAGGCTCTCCCCTTATACTTATCTTCAGAAATTGCTACAACGCGGAGATAGCTGCAACGATTGAAGCGAAATTTTGTTTGCACCCAAAAACACAAAACTGGTGTATAAATTGGGGATCGAATGACTGGGCGAGCGCCCTACTCAAAACACTCCCCAAATCGGCATGCTACATGATTAGGAAAGATAACAAATGAAAGGTATTTGAGAGTAGAGCAAGAATTTTATATACATCTTTGGCTCCACGAGGGCGGAAGAAACCATCCAACCCCCAAGAAACCACAAATAGGACATATTGGCCGTTTGGTATAATATAACGCCCAACGGTCATAAGGCCCAAAATCAATTTCAGGTGTTATGGCCGCGGTATGAGCCCAAAATGAAATTGGGTGTTAAGACTGCACATATAGCGGTCATAAGGCCCATTGGGTGTTATGACCATTTTATAAAAATAAAAGATTTCGGCGCTACGAAATAACCCTCGATTATTTCATTTTATTTTTTCAAAGCGAAAAAGAAATAACCCCAAATGAAAACCAGTAAGGAAAGGTAAAAGTCGGGCGTTGCCGACCATATAATACCGTACACCACCTAGTGTATGCAGTACTTTTTATATGTAGAACTTATCACGAAATCTAGTCAGACTTTAATTTGAATTGAAATAGCAGTTTAGAACCTTGTAAGATTTTCCTACCATAGGACAAAAGATTTGGATTTCCACATATTTAAAAGGTCATATCGGATAAAAGATTAAATGGGAGTTATATCGAAACCTGTGCCAATTTCATTGACACATACTGGGACATGAAATAGAACATCTCACACCCTATACTGTAGAAATGTGACCAAAATTGTGGATTTTACTGCCTTAAAAGTCCATATCGGATGAAAAATACACATTGGAGCTATATCTTAATCTAAACCGATTTTTATGAAAATTTGCACACTTATGAGGATGTTAAATAAAACACCCCATGTAAAATTTTCTAAAGATCGAACGCAAATTGTGGCTTCTACAGCCTTAAAAGGCCATATAGGAGGAAAGATATATATGGGAGCTATACCTAAATCTGAACCGATTTTTATGAAATTTGCACACTTATGAGGATGTTAAATAAAACACCCCATGCTAAATTTTCTAAAGATCGAACGAAAATGTGGCTTCTACAGCCTTAAAAAGCCATATCGGATGAATGATATATATTGGAGCTATATCTAAATATGAACCAATTTTTTTTTTTTAAATCAATAGTGTTTGTCCATGGGCAAAAAAGTGACATGTGCAAAATTTCGTGACAATTGGTCAACAAATACGACCTGCACTTTGATTACATGGACTCACAGACGGACATGGCTAAATTGGATCAGAAAGTGATTCTGAGTCGATCGGTATACTTATCAATGGGTCTAGCTCTTCTTCTTCTTAGCGTTGCAAATAAATGCACAAATATATAATACCCTGTACCACAGTGGTGGTGCAAAATATTTCACCTTTTTTTTAGTTTGTAATAAACAATTGTAGATTTTTACCACTCAGTAAACTTTCTCTTGATATAGCATGTAATTGCCTTTGCTGTTTCTGCGTCTATCGGCAAAGATTTCAAAGTTCATTATCCCTTGTTCTTCGCTTCAGGTTTAACTTTGGACTGATAATAGTACACAAAGATATTAGGTTAGGTTAGGTTGAAAAGAGGTGGCAGATATTTATCCGCCCCATGCCACTATTGGCATACACCTAAGCCAGTAATCGGCTTGTTGTGAGCTCTAAAGACTATAAAGTAACCTCTAAAAAAAATTGTAATTTAGGAATTCCGTGCTACTTACAAAATCCTTAATTGTTTTCAATACCACTCCCCTAAGTTGGTTCATGTCTGGTATTGTGTTCCCACCTAAGTGCCGGTATCTGTTAGACGCGAAATGCTCCATCATCTCATCATCTTCCCTGCATGCCCTACACATGCTATCACTTGCCGCACTGATTTTACACAAGTGAGTCCGTAGTCCTATATATCCCGTTATGATACAAATAGTTATACTGATCTCTTTCTTACTTCCTTTCAGTAGTAGCCTCGTCTTCTCACGATCTGGATCCCCCATAGGATTTTCGCCGTCCTACTGATGTTTCGCTGTTCCACAATGTTGCATGCGCATTCGTCGCCCACGCTCTTAACTCGGACTGCGTCGACCCGAAAGGCTTCGCCGCCAAATCGTCTGCCCTTTCATTTCCCCTTACTCCGTTATGGCCCGGCACCCAAACGATGCGGATTTTGGCATCCTCAGAGAAGGATATTACTCTTATGCCTTTTACTGGACTCGAAAACAAATTATAAATTTATTTGAAAACATGAGAATGCTTAAAAAATTGGCATTGTGTCCCCAGGACTCTATTCTCTGTTTCCGAAGAGAATATTTATCTTCACCAAATATAGTACATAGTACTTTACATTGATCGAGTTTTTAGGACAAAAAAAGAATATAGAATTACTCTGCAATTTTGGTTAACTCAAAACATCCCTAAAAACAGTGCTAGGCAATCTTCCCTATTATGACGCTTTAAGCGTACGTTAATTTGTTATTACAATCCAAATCTAATTGCTTTTCAATTAGCTCCATGTAACAAGAACTTCCGTAAAATTCTGCCTGCCTAGATCGTAGCTTCGATAAAGATCTCAGATAAAGCGATACCCATTGCAGGCCCCGGCTACATTGGAAGAGCAGAAACATTTTAATGGTGTTTTGTGCAAGACTCGCGCACTCGCTGTCACAGCAACGCCTTTGTTTGCCGTCTTAATTAGAAGGGGATTTCAAAGGAGCAAAGTGATCAACTAAAAACACACTAAAAAAACACCTGAATATTACCAAATGACCTTTTCGTTTTGTTTCACTGATGTCCATATCTACATGGGCGCACTTCTTATCGGCTGCGGTATCCTGCTGAAGTCAGGGTCAAATGAAAACAAAAACAAAAAAAAAAGAACAAGGTGACCAAAGTCCTGCTACTAATGTTGTTGATGTTGTAGTCTAGCAATTCGGGGCCAATGGTGTTTGTTTTACTTAAATAGGAATATTTAATATGGCCCATTCCACAGCCATCCATCATATATTGGGGGAGATTTTTATCTAGCCGCACTTTTAGGCTACTCGTTACTGCTGCCTTTGGGAACAACACCAGCACCAACCGCCAGCAAACATCTGCACGGCACAGCGGCGGAGGAGTCCGAACTGCTTGACATTGACTTTTATCGTTTTGTAATTTATTTATAATTACGTGTGGTTTGCGGTATGGCGTAATTTGATTGTAATTTGCTAATGACTTATTCCACAATGAAATTTGGGAGCCCTTCTGCAACAAGAAAAAAAAAAACACAACAACAAATAGCCAATTGGTGTGCCAGTGTAATGATTTCTTTAACGAGTTCCGTTGGCCCCATTCATTATTTTGTTCTTGGCCTTGTTATGGCCATTATGCCATTAAATGGCCAGAAAAACCAAATGCAGTCGCTTTGATTTACAGGTGGGTTAGTTTAAAAAGAAAAGTTTATATGAAATGCACTCCCGCCGGTCAACGTATCATCACCAGATTTAAACATCTTTCTTCGGCAGACCTTAATCCACCCATTCAGTAACACTCGTCGGTCTATGCGGTCAAACATAATTAAAGAGCGGCAACCACTAGAATAATTTTACTAGGAGGAGGAAGAGAATTTGCTCATGATTTGTGCCCAAGTGCATTGAATGAACAATTTTGGAGTTTCGGTCTATCTGTTTAAAATTTGGTCATTGGAAGGTTACAAACAGCTCATTGTTAAAGAATTTTCTTTACAAAATTTCTAATGGTTTGCAAACATTAGTATCACCTTTTAAGAGCTTTGATGATGCATATAAATACACTGAAAAGAATTATATTAAAGTAACCAATGCAGTTTACTCTTGGGTGATACTAAAATATTAGTAAGTAAGAACAGTTGGTAAACCACTGGTCGTAGTTGACCAGTGGTCCTTTTTATGCTCACCACCATAGGGTCATTCCGTTTTCATTTCCGTCACTACAGAGTGTAAATGCAAATTTGCCCATGAACATTCCACTAAGGAACAGGGGAAACTTCTCACCTTTCAATGGGTGCAGTCCGATTCAAGTTTAAGCTCAGTGATAAGGGGCCTCCTTTTTATAGCCGAGTCCGAACGGCGTGCCACAGTGCGACACCTCTTCGGAGAGAAGTTTTACATGGCATATCACCTTGCAAATGTTGCCAGCATTAGGAGGGGAAAGCCACCGCTGAAAATCTTTTCTGATGGTCCTGCCAGGATTCGAGCCCAGGCGTTCAGCGTCATAGGTGGACAAGCTAACCTCTGCGCTATACATACTACACTACGTATTCTTGTTCGTAGTAAAATTCTAAGACGATTTAACGATGCCCGTGTGTCTCTCCGTCCGTCTGTCTGTGTGTTCATCACGCTAAAGCCTTTGATATTGAGCTGGAATGTGACATACGTACATTTTCCATACGCAAGTTACAATAAATTCTTAAATAAGCGGTGAGTTGTAATAAACCTTCTTATATCAGACCGGAATATGGTCTGGATCGGACTTTAAAGGTCGATCTTAATCGACTGATCGACCTATAAAGTCCGAACCGATCCTTAAGGCCATTAAAGCCGAATTTATTACCCGATTGAGCTGAAGCTTGACACAGTGAGTTGTACTAAACCTCTCGACCACCGACCAGAATATATTTGGGTATAGCTACCATATATAGACCAATTTGCTGACTTAGATGTTTAAGCCCATAAAAGCCGCATCTATTTCCCGATTTCACTGAAATTTGAATCAGTGGCGATGACCTTTTTACAACACCAGATCCCTGTATCATTTTTGATTGGTTTTTACCTAAGGTCAAAAAAGATCTTACATATAAGTTGATTGATAAAAAAAACCTCGCGCAGAAAAAATTTCATTTCCAAGCGGTGACCTTTTTTTTAATTTTAATGGAATTAGTGTTATTTTAGTGTTTAGTAGGCAAAAGTTCATTCATTCGTGCAATAGGAAATAATTTTTGAGAAGAATTGACTTGCCGGGTAGAAATGTAGAGTAGGTAAAAAAAAAATTTGTTGACTACTTATTAGGGTGATGATGATGATGGGATTGCAAATGGCCAATATCTGTTCATGTTTTGATACAGCTCCCATATAAACCGATCTCCAGATTATACTTCTTGAGCCTCTATAAACCACAATTATTATCCCATTTGATTGAAATTTTGTATGAGAGGTTTTGTTATGACTTCCAATAACTGTACTAAGTATGGTTCAAATTGGTTCATAGTCCGATATAGCTGTCATATAAACCGATCTCGGATCGTGGCTCCTTGAGCTCCTTAGCTTCTAGAAGGTACACTATTTATCCGATTTAGCTGATATTTTGTCTTGACTTCCAACAACTATGCTAAGTAGGTCTAGATCGGTTCGCAGCCTGATATAGCTCCCATGTAAACCAAACTCCCGATTTTACTTCTTTAGTCTGTAGAGGGCGCAATTATTATCCCATTTGGCTGAAAATTTCCACAATGACTTCTACTAAGATCTCCAATATTCTAATCAAGTATCGAATCGATTCATAGCCTGATATATAGCATAGAAATTCTTATCCATTATCCTTTGTTTGTCTATAAAGAGATACCGGGCAAAGAATTTGACAAATGCAATCCATGGTGGAGGGTATATAAGATTCGGCCCGGCCTAATGTTAATGTTATTTTAGTGTTTAATTGGCAAAAGTTCATACATTCGTGCAACAAGAAATAATTTTTGAGAAGAAAACTTAAAAAGTTAACACTTGCACAGCCTCCGGACATCTGAACTGAATATAGTTCAGATCTGATCATATTTAGATATTGCTGCCATAAAGACCGATCTGCAGATTTAGGTTCTTATGCCAATAAAAGCCGCTGAAATTTGAAACAGTGAACACTTACGGTCTAGATCGAACTGTGTTTAAACCAGGGCTGTGGAGTCGAGCAATTTTCGAAGGAGTCGAGTCGACAAAATGTAGTTTTTAGAAAAAATTTCATTAAAATTGTTTCTTTAAATGTTTTCATTGAAATTTTGTCTCTAGAAAAATTTTATTGAAATTTTATCTCTAGAAAAATTTCATTGAAATTTTATCTCTAGAAAAATTTCATTGAAATATTATTACAAAGAATTTCATTGAAAAAATTTACAAAAATATTTGCAATAAAATTATGTCTTAAGAAAACACTTCATAAAAATTGTTTATTTGGAAAAAATTTCATTAAAATTTTATGTTTCAAAAAATTTAATTGAATTTTGTACCACAGGACAAAAATTATTTATTATTTTAGCGAAAGTTTCCATTTTTAATTTTTTGCGGTTTTAATCTACTCCATAGTACCTCATTTGATACCCATAAGGCCTAGGGATAAAGGTGGTTAAAAATATTAAGATTCCGTAGTTCCTTCCCGGGTCCAATTTTTAGCGTATTTTTATATATTCGTAGTGTACTCGCCAATACTTTTCATTTGATACCCATATTGGAGCACCTCACCCCCATTCTTTAGTGGGAGGGTATAACACATAGTAAAACATAGACCAGAGTCGCAGTCTTAATTTTTTTCGGAGTCGGAGTGGGGTCAAACTTGCTCGACTCCGCAGCCCTGGTTTAAACTTAGCTGCTATAGTGACCGATCTTTTAATTCCGTGTCTTGACCCCATAAAGAATGGCATTTATTGTCCAATTTCGCTTCAATTGTGACTTGTATAAGGCTTCTCGCCACCTGCATCAAATATGATGTAGATCAGCCCATAATTGGGTATAACTATGGATACGTAGTTGCGAGTATTCAGCTAGCACTGCCGAAAATAAAACGTTTCAATTTGTTTTAACTCAGTTTTGATTGCGAGAGGCTACAATAAAGGGAAGTCAAGTTCAAGTTTAAAGTCAAGCAAACCACCCTGAATGGTTGGCGGAGATGTAGTCTGGCACCCAAGTTCCAAATAATTAAAAAGTCAACCACCAATATACCCAGCCCAATAGCAAATATTGGTACTGATCTAGTCATTCCGTTTCTAAGAGCTTTTTCAAAATCTACTCATTAGTCGTTAACTATCGGTTTGGAAAACATGCCCGCCAGGAAATTTCGCTCCATCACCTAGAAGTTAGTTTTGGGTGTGTTGGGCGTGAGCCCGAAATAAATTTCATTTGAGCACCATATTTCCCCATTTTTATACCCTCCTCCATAGGATGGGGGTATACTAATTTCGTCATTCTGTTTGTAATTCCTCGAAATATTTGTCAAAGACCCCCTAAAGTATATATATTTATGATCGTCATGATATTTTAAGTCGATCTTGCCATGTCCGTCCGTCTGTCTGTCGAAAGCATTTTGATATAGCTGCCATATAAACCGATCTTGGGTCTTAACTTGAAATTTTGCATGAGGTGTTGTGTTACGACTTCCAACAACTGTGCTGAGTATGGTTTATATCGGCCCATAACCTGATATAGCTGTCATATAAACCGATCTGGAGTCATGACTTCTTGAGCGTCTAGGGGGCGAAATTCCTATCCGATTTCGCTGAAATTTTGCACGACGAGTTAAGTTATGACTTCCAACAACTGTACTAAGTATTATTCAAATCGGTCTATAACCTGATATAGCTGCCATATAAACCGTTCTTGAATATTGACTTCTTGAGCCACTAGAGGGCGAAATTCTTATCCGATTGGGCTGAAATTTCGCATTTTTTATTATGACTTCTAATAACTGTGCCAAATATGGTTCAAATCGATTCTTAACCTGATATAGCTGCCATATAAACCGATCTGGGGTCTTGACTTTATGAGCCTCCAGAGGGCGTAATTATTATCCGAAACTTGTACAACAGCTTCTCCCATAAACTTGAACATACGTGTCAGAAATGGTCCGGATCGGTCTATAGCCTGATACAGCTCCCATATACACCGATCTCTCTATTTTACTTCTTAAGCCCCTAAAGGGCGCAATTCTTACTAGAACTGGCTGAAATTTTGCACAATGACTTCTACTTCTACTAACTTGATATAGCTCCAATATTATAGCAATTCGTTTCTTTTATCGTTTTTTTTTGCCTAAAAATAGATAACGAGGAAAGAACTCGATAAATGCAATCTATGGTGAAGGGTACATAAGATTCGTTCCGGCCGAACTTAGCACGTTTTTAATTTTTCCATATTTTCTCTCATTCTTGGTTATGGACCATGAAATTTTCCTCTAGTTGTTTGTCAAGTTATTTCTGTCAGTGTCCCATAGAACACATGGCAATGCGGCAGAGTTAATAGTTATATCAGCTTCAAAATTTCTCTTTAAGCGACTTTCTTGAATTGTAAGCGGTTCAAAGGCTTTGGGGTGTCATTGGGCACATCCCCCAAAACATGCCCCATTGATGGAAACCGAGAACAACGCACAACGACGACAGAACATTCTGACATTCATTGCAAGGAAGCAGTTCATCAGTGGCATTTGGAAACATTCAACATGAATTCCTTTTGGTTAGCTGTGTTTCCGATGGTCCAGCCAGTCTTCCTACATGCCACGCATATCATGGCATCTTTGGGACACTGACTGCCTGTGATGGTGATTGTGGTGGTAGATGAATGAATCAGTGAGTGTACATCAAAGTTAGCGTGCAAGACTTTGAGCCTCCGAGGAAGCTAATCAAAAATTTTCTCACCTCTTTTTCGTGTGATGTCAGCAATGCCGCAAATGTTGCGATGATAGCATGTCTTCGGCTGATCTTTTGACTGTGGCTATAGCAGAGAAGATACTTTCCTCCTTGATCGGCACGGCCTCCGTTCGGGTCTGGCCATTTTGGGGGGCTTTCATTGGGATTCGTAATTTTGCTTTTTGTTTTTGGGCCGCTTGGATTGGAGGCGTTTGCTGCGTTGAATGTTCTGTCGGCGGCAAAAGGTGGAAAGATCTTTTGAGCCGAAGCCGCCACCAAACACCATTAACAATTGCGTGGTGAAGGTAAATGCCATTGCTGATGGTTGGCCGAGATGTGGAATGGCCAACGGTCGGCTAGTCGGGTGATGAATGCGCTGATAATGACTGCCGGCAGAGATTCGGGAGGAACAACATACGGCAACCTTCAAGCAACCAACCTGTTGCATGTGACTTTTGCTCTACTTTGATGTTGGACGAATTTGTTCATCGGCCTCTTGGTCGCTGCTGCAGCCGCTGCCACAGAATGCTGTGTCGTGCTGATGATGACGCTGGAGAAGAAGAACACTTTTCCCTCTCAAAAAGGGGCTAATCGATTTTAAATCGCTTGCTATGGTATTTTGATTGAGGCAATAATTCATCTTCGGCATTTTTACTTAGCTCCATAGTTTAGGTGCACTTTTAATGATTGATGAAAATATAGGCTTTCGTCTCTGAAGAGAAAGGCAAGCCCAACTGGCATTCTTTTGCCTGGCTGCACAATGTACGGCACAGCAACCAGCCGACTGAGTTCATTTAAATTAATAAACCTTCCAATTATTTTTGAACCGTTTCGTGTGAGAGTGGTTTCTGTGCGTGCGAGTGTGTGGCTTTTGTTGCAATCGTGGTTTAAAAATTTCACAAAAATTTATTGTTTCGATTGGGACAAAACCAAACAATGAATAACACTCGCTGTTTCAATCATTGACCTTTAATGTCACTTTTGCGGTTATTGGCGCCACTTTAAATCAATTGAAGTTATGGCGATTGTGGGCTAATTTATACCTCGAGTGACCACGAATGGCAGCAGACCACCCATTTATTCGCCGACTATTGTGTCCTTACCCCATCACTATCACTCAGACAAGGGCAGTTAGTCAACTGGCTGCAGTGGGCCACATTTGCTGGTAGCAATTGCCATTCATCGGGTTGGCAGTGGAATTTCTCTTGCTCTTGGCCACTTGCCACCCTTGGAGCAGCTGAAATGATTGGCCGAATGTAGCAGAGAGATGATGGGGCTTGTGTTATGATCCACATTCTACACAAGAGCTGAGCGTATGCAAATAATGCCAGGGGCGTAGTTGGAAAACATTTCCCTTCGGTCACCCATGGATACAGATCACACCCCATTGCGAAAATCCCAGACATACGTTATACCCGCTAATGGCCATGACTAATGCCCCTCAATCGAACCAGGTTTACATCCATTTTCATGTACGTCGCTGTGGGAGCAAGCGGCTGTTGATGATCCGAGAGATCAGCTAAAACAAACAGTCCATGCAGGAAATCTGATGGCAAGGCTTTCCAGGTACACTGCAATCACCCATTTACCCATGTCTTTGGCTCGTCATATTCATAACGAAAGCAGCATTAAGCGGATGATCATTGCCTGACGATCACTTTGTTCTTTGGCACTACAGCGCTGCACCACCACCACCACCACCACCGACTGGGCCAGCGATGGCTCAGACTGAAGGAAGATGATGGATTTATACCTCCAACTAATCTGCCACTGATGAATGATTTTACTTCGCCTGTGTTGAGATCGCTGTGGCTTGCCTTGGCATGTTTTCCGTTAAGATGACTTCTGCTTTATGTAGATCTGACTTATGGAACGTCATTAGCTTTATGCAGACTTACAATCTCCCAAAGCTCTGCACACGGCAGGGACAACAGCATTCACTTCCAGTTGGCATATGGCCACGGCGTGCGGTGTGCAACGTCCGTTTGTCTGTCCGTCCTTTGGCAACGAGGAATTTATCAACATGGTGCAGATTTCTCATTTTGGCTTCTGGAATGCGCGCTCGTCTTCAGCTTGTTTTCCATCAGCGATCAGCGTATCTGGCATCTGTTTGTGCTCCGTGTCTGGAGTTGTGTCTTCAGCGATTTTGAACGCTGTCTTCTCCATCATCTGATCAGCAACAAAACCCTCCAAAGAAAGACGAAGGTATGTGTATGGCAGCCACAAATGAAATCAAGGCACCAAGGTTTGTCTGCTCTCCCGTGGCATGTGATACTCATTCTCATGATGGCATTTTCGGATTTATCGAGTCTCGCATGCATTTTGTAAAATTAAATACTTTCCATGGCATTATGACATTCGTAATTATTTCGGATTTTTATCATGCTTGTCAAAAGCTGACGCGATGATTCCTGGAATATGCGTCTCACTTGTTTTTCTTTTTTTTTTTGGAATTGTTTTTTTTTTTCGGGGCATTCATTATTGAAGAATCATGAGCATGAACAGTAGGATATGCATGCAGATTAATTTAAATTTTGCTTAAAAAATCAGAAATTGATATCAATTTCATGTCTCATTCTTCCAAGGAAAATTGAATTTCGATAAATCTGTTTAGAGTTGAACATTAGAAGAGGAACTTTGTGGTAAACTGAAATTTTACAAGTTGTTCCTTTTTATTTGGGTTGTTTCATTTTAATGTTGGTGTTTTTTCTCCAGCAACTTCTACACAATTTAGAATAGAATGCAAAATAAAAATGCTTGGTTTTTTTTCTTTCTTATCAACAAACAGGGGAAGAGGGAGTAGTATTTGTTGACATTTGTTTTGAATTTATAAATGTCGTAGATAGCGGGAAAGACATCGGCGGGAAGTCGATTCTACATACGCACCGTCCTTGCTAAAAAAGAAATTTCTCGGTAGTGCATGGTCTGATCAACTGGCCAATCGATTCAAACCATAAATGTTCTATAAAGTCTCGTATTTCTGACAAGTCAGGAATCAGAAGATAAATTCGAACTACGAACACATGTTGTGAGCAACGCACATTGCATTGTATCTTCATGCCCAAAACATCAAGAGCCTCTGACAGCTCGATATCTACACCGTCGACAGATATTGACGATTGTAAAGTGTCAGTGAATCGTTTGTGGGACAACAAACAGCACAGTATCTTGCGTGCATTAAAATCCACCCTCTTCATTCGACCCCACTCAGAAATGGCCTGCAAATCCCGGCAGAGTGTTACATCTGTAAGCTGGCCTGGCCTGGACTTGGTCTATGGTCGAATGAAAATGAATGAAAGAGGTTGCTGCCATCCGCGAACGAGTACAATTGATTCAAAGTCTAACCCAATAGATCGTAAATGAAAATAAGAACAAGTAAAAAGGCGTTAAGTTCGGCCGGGCCTAACATAGGATACCCACCACCTCGGGTATATATGTAAACCACCTTTCGTCAAAATCCGGTGAAAAATGCATACCTTATGCCCCATAGCAGCTATATCGAAATATGTTCCGATTTGGACCTAATACTTATAATTACAAGTCATTGTTCAATTTAGTACAACAAAATATTTGTGTTTTAAGTACCTATATCTTAAAATAAACCGATCTGAACATATACGACACGGATGTCGAAAAGCCTAAGATAAGTCACTGTTTCAAATTTCAGTGAAATATGTATATATAGGGCCAAGACTTAAAATAGCAATATCGGTCTATATGGCAGCTATATCCAAATATGAACCGATTTGGGCCAAGTTTCGGAAATATGCCGAAGATCTTAACACAACTCACTGTCCCAAATTTCCGCAATATCGGATAATAAATGTGGCTTTTATGGGCCAAAAACCTTAAATAATCGGTCTATATGGCAGCTATTTCCAAATCTGGACCGATCTGTGCCACATTGCAGAAGTACGTTGAGGGGCTTAACTTAACTCACTGTCCCAAATCTCCGCAAAATCAGACAATAAATGCGACTTTTATGGCCCCAAAATCTTAAATCGAGAGACCTGTCTATATGGCAGCTATATCCAAAGGTGGACCAATCTGAGCCAAACTGAAGGAGGATGTCGAAGGACCTTACACAACTCACTGTCCCAAATTTTTGCAAAATCGGACAATAAATGTGGCTTTTATGGGCCTAGGACCCTAAATCGGCGGATCGGTCTATATCGGAGCTATATGAAGATATAGTCTGATATAGCCCATCTTCGAACTTAACCTCAATATCTCTATTTTTAAAACTGTATTTCAATAGACAGACGGACGGACATTGCTAGATCGTCTTAGATTTGTACGCCGATCAAGAATATATGTACTTTATAGGGTCGAAAATGTATATTTCGATGTGTTGCAATGTCATTCTGTTTGCAACACATATGAATGAATAACCCCATCCTTCGGTGGTGGTTTTAAAAAGAGAGGGAGAAAGGGCAGAGCCTTGTGGTACTCCTGCAGTCAATCTATATGCGTTAGATGAGAACCCATCTACAACAACTCTTATAGTGCGATCCCTAAGGAAACTCGATATAAATCGAGCAAATTCATTAACGACACCAAAAGCAACAAGCTTGGAGCGGAGTGCACCTTGCCAAATCCTATCAAATGCCTTGCAGATGTCTAGAGCCATGACTTTACTAAATAGAGCGACTCCAGCGTTCCGACAGGTTTGCTATCAGATCACCAGTAGAAATCACTCCTGCGAAACCCATACTGTCGGTCGCTAAAAGGCCTTTGAACTCTAAGTATCTCACAAGATGGTGATTAACCATGCTCTCCATAAGCTTGGAAAGCGCGGAGCATATCGCTATTGGTCGGTAATTCTCAGGGTTGGTAGCCTCGCTCTTCTTGGGCGATAGGCTGCACGTTCGCAATCTTCCAACGCGCCGGGAAAACACCAGCATGGAAAGCTAGGTTGAAAAAGTTGCGTAAAGGACGAGCGAGCGTCGAAAAACACTTGCATAGAACAAGTGACGATATCCCATCCGAGCCTGGGGATTTATTTACGTCTAGATCTGCAAGAACCCTTTTGACTCCAAGTGATAGAAAATATATCTGATGCATGGACCCAGATACATCTTCAATAACGGGGAGTGATTGATCGATTTCCAGCAGTGAAGAATTTCCCGCAAACATGCCAGTCAGCAGGATAGCCTTATCAACTGGGTCAGTGAATATCTTGTCGTTTTTAATGAGAATCGACCATAAGCTCTTTTGCTTACCCTTGGAGAAGCAAGAACTTTCGCACGAAGACTCTGTTCGTGCCGAAACTATCCGCATCTAAGTACTCTAGCACACGAAATTCTCTTTCGTTTGCGCAGCAATTCATTACTGGAATTTTCGTTCAAACGCCAATTTCTTAATGCCTCCTCTTTCGATCTGACGGCACTCCTGCACGCCTGGTTAACCACCTTTTGAAGAAATTGAAGTTTCCAAATATGAAGAACAAACGCATCTAAACACCATTTCGTTTGAACAGGTTATTAAAGGATTATATACAGAAAAACTAAAGTTGATTTCTGTATGGAAATAATTCAATGAACTTTTTATTCGAAACTTCAATCACCAAAATGACATCAGCAACCTCTTTGAGAAAGGTAATTACAAAATGTTTCAATTATAAAATTGTATATTGTCTATTTGCGCTTTCTTTATTCGGTCTTAAAATCTTAATGAGATTCCATTGCTGGATAATGACCGGATTTAGACCATTGTTTAATGCTTTCTATTCAAAGACTAGTATAGCAAAAAACATTTAATAATCAGCAAAAAGTGTGTTGTTGCTAGAAGCATTTGCCTGGTTTTCTATATCGCGATTTCATTTTCGACCAAGAAAATCATCAGCAGGAGATGGCAAGATCATGGTGCTTTACAACCATTCCAATTAGAGTAAGTTGTAAATAACACATCATATTCATATTTTCAACAAGTGGTCTTGTATTGTTTTTATTAAAGTCTATGTCCGAATATTAAATCCTGGAAATAATCGTCCAAAAAATTTATTAAAAATTCAAGAGTTTTATGATTAAATGTGATGCTTGAGGACAAAACCTTTGGCTTTATAATAACATGGTTGTTTTCAACTTCCATTTCGTTATGGAAATATAAGGACAAATATTCCCGAGACTTGTCGGGAGCCCGGGAAATGAAAATTTTCTATTTTCGTTTTCTTGGCATTAAACGATGGACCCAATGACCAGTTTCGGAGGCAAAAAGTGCATTTTTGAACAAATCAATTTTCAAAAAGTAAAATTGCGTTTTGTGCCTAAGACTTTGGAAAGCCCAAAAACAAAACTTTGGACCTAGGTGGCTACATTCTAGTTAGAAATAATTTGGTAAAGTTTTCGTTAGTTAGTTTCAGCCACATCGTATAAGTATTCCGCCATCCAGGGGCTCAAGAAGTGTAATTAGGAGATCGGTTTACATAGGAACTATATTGGGTTTTGGGTCGATTTAAACCATATTCAGCGTGGATGTTGAGGGTTATTGAAAAAGTCAGGATTCAAAATGTTAGCCAAATCGGCAACTCGCAGGAGGTCAATTAAACTCCCATCGCTACAAGTGACATAGATCATATAGACTCTAAATTTTGTCAGTGTCGCTGCCCCCACAGTCGCTGGTGCAAAATTTTAGAGTCCTAGGTAAGACATTTAAAGTGACATTAAAAGGCCGACTTTTTAACTTTTTCTGATAATCAAAAGTCGACTTTTCAACTTTTTGGATTATCAAGAAGTCCACTTTTTACGGAAAAAATATGCAGAAAAAATAGGCTCTGAGACTTTTTCTCATTATTTACATTCGATTTCTGACGTGTAAAGTCGATTAAAGCAATGGATTTGATTAACCGTTTTTGCTTGGCATTCACACATAATTTTTTTTTTTTTTTTGGTTTTATTATAAAAAAAATCAATAATTCGTATACTTAAACTTATTTTGATCTCTCTTTAGTCTGGTCCCAAAATTGTAGAAAAAAGCGAACTGCTTTTCTCTTTCCATCAATTCCATCAATTCCATTCATTACTGTGCCTTATAATTGGAGGGCTGAATTCATTATGCACCAATTATTGATTTAACGAAAGCTCGATTGTGTCTCTCAGATGGCATCATACTGAGTGAGATCGCATGAATTTATGTGGATGCTAGTGTATTTATTTCCTTTTAAGTAAAATTTGCATGAACTTTAGAACTATTGTTGACTTTTTGTATCTTGTCCCCAAACTAATTTAAAACAGTCCCCAGTTACACTGCATTCTTCAAAATAAAGTCTTCAAGCAAATTATAAGATTTTATAAAAAAAAATTGTATAGCAGAAATTCTGTATGTGTCTAACGATTTAAAATGAAAAATACTAGCCAAAGTTGAAAGCATTAATCGATGTTAAACGATGAATCCTGATGACAGAATTTAAACTAGACTAGACTTCCTCGCAGAAGTTGATTAATTTATTATTTGAAAATAGATTAACAGATCTTTTGGGTATACAAGACCATTTCCGAATTTAATTGACCCCTATATACTTGCCACAAAGGATTTAATATATTCTTTGAACTACATTCATTTATAAGCTGGAACTTCTATTTTATTCACATCAGATAGGAATTGAATTATCTAGGTTCTTGACAAGTCAAGGTCGGTTTCACACGTTTGAAGTCGTAACAAAAGTCATTTGTATGAAGAAACACAAATCTGAATTGAAAATTCATTTCCAATCAATTTTCTCTGCACTTCACATCAAACCCCAAAGTCCAAGCGACGAAATAAGTTCTCAATTTAAAAAAAAATCTTTAATTTGATCTTACAGCTCACTAGTAGGGGCTTAGCTTCCCCCAGGACCCCCGGGTTATACACCAACTGCATTCATATAAAAAGATCTCCCGATTAGTCTCCAACGATCCAAAAAAGCTGCAATTTCTGGCTAATTTGGCAGAAATGATGTACGTAAAGTACACATGTCCCCATGAACTATGTTTAGTTGTATAAATTTTTAGTATAATTCATGGTGGTGGATTCCCAAGATTCGGGAACTATAAGCACGATTTTACTTGGTTTATTAAATATTGTATATGTTAAAAAAAATTACAAATATAGTTTTAAATTTCTGGGGACCTAAGCCCCCCTGCCCCATATGGGCCTATCTACGCTTATGGCTGCCATATACACTGATCTCCCGATTTTAGTCCTTGGGACCATAAAGACAGTGTTTATTACCCGATTTCTCTAAAATTTTGCACAGTGACCTATGATAGGCTTTTCGCCATGGCTTAGATCGGTGTATATTTGGTTATAGCTGCCATAAAGACCAATATTCTGTTTTACAAACCTGAACATTGAATTGTATTTATTAGACCACTAGACGTCCGTGCCGAGTTTGGTCCAAATCGGGCCATGTTTCGATATAGCTGCTATGTGTTTATTAATGATGCATTTCTCACCAGATTATGGCGAAAGGTAGTCAACATGCATATATACTCGAGTTGGTGGGTGTCCAAAGTTCATATCGGCTGAACCTAATGCTTTTTACTGGTTTACTCTAAATTGGTTTGCTTGGACCACCCATCTTCGAAAATTAGGATAATAAGGACTTCTATTGGGGTTGAGATGAACCCTCGGGCATTGTGCCATAGATATGGTTATCAAATTCGTGCTCTACTCTTAAATACCTTATATTTGAGGCCCATATTGCCATTGTCGGTACGGTCAATTAATCGACTTTTTACTTTTTGTGTAAAAAAGTCGATTAATCGATTAGTCGAAACTCGACTTTTAAATCACCATCCTAACTGCTTCCTGAGATTTGTAGTCTCTAAAAGCGGTCATTACGCTCATGGTAGATTGTAAAAAGCCGGGAAATGCAAAATATTACCTACAATCCAACACACCGGTCAAGAAGTGCGAGGATATCTTTATCCATACAAAAGTTACAGAATTATTTTCAGGACTTTTTGATTAAGCTTTCTAAGGTTTTTGTTATGGTTATGCCTATCCCTCCATTTGTGAGTGATACACGGAAATGTAAAGTTTTTGTAATGTCGTCTGCTGAATATGAAATTAAGGAGTAACTATTAAAAGCTCCGTAAAATTAAACTAAATGTTGACACATGTTAACTACATATAAATGCATGTAAAAATACTAAAGCAAATAGGTTTTTGTGTCACTATTGATGTCCCTTTGATGTTTTTGATCATTTGCTTGAATGGCACAAATAAACTTAGTTTTATCTCAACTCTAATACATTTTGCTTATTTTACGATGGTATTACAATCAAACTATGGTTGACAAAAAAAAATCTAGCCGCACTTTTCAGATGTGTGCCGCTTTACAAAGGGAAACCTAAATACGACACCATTGTCAAAACTTAAAACAAACTCTACACTACTTGAAAGTGGCGCAGTACATGGAAATCGAAAGGTGATGGAAATCAATCGCATTACAATCATTATCGAAATGCGGCATAGACTTCAGCGGACGGTCCGAGTCGGCGACCATTTGCCAGTACTGACATCAAAGCTAATTCGATCATGACTCTAACGTCAATCGGGGTGCTTACACCAAATGACGAGCCCTTTGTAGAGGCAGACCACAATCGGGCCTTTCTGTCCATGTCAAAGTGGCTTGTCGCTGTGTCTGCCCATTTTTCTGCTTTCGCTTTCCATTCGATGTTGAGTGAGAAGGTAGGTGGTATGGGCTTATATGTGAACACCATGAAAAGAGCAGAGCGATGACGTGTCAGAATTTTCATATGCATGTCAAGTGTCAAGCAACGTTGGAAAATTTGTTCATTGCGCTGCTACTCATACCGCCGGTGTTGCCCCAAGCCTGGGCTGTGATTATGGCTATGAAAAGCCTGCCTCTCTGTTTCTCTAGCCAGCCAGCGTTTAACGTTTTGTTTTCATGTTGTTTCTGGTTTCTCATCATCCAGTGATGGTGCTGCTTGGGTTGCCTTTGAAGCAAAGAAATGTCATGTCAATTTTGACAGGTTCGTCTTGTATTTGGGATTTTTTTTTTTTTTTTTTGAGGGAATGCGTGCAGCACTTATTAGCTGGTTACGGGTGCGATTTTTCGAGGTTGGCATGATATGCTCAGCAAATGTCATGGCCTTCTTCGCTGCTGGCGTCTCCATCTCTTTCAGGGCTGAATGAAAATTGCCATACCAACGCAGTTCCATCGGAGATTATCTGTGACGTTGTACAACATTCCAATTGCACGCTCCTATGACTGCGGTGTGCTTAACTCCAATTAGGGCTTTGCTCCATTAGCCGCTATTGTTTTCGCCTTAAGTGGACCTACGTCATTCACGGCAAGGTTTGGATGAATGTGCGCAGCCTTGTTTTGGACCATGCGTGGCGTATCACATGAGGTGGCAGCAGTAATTGTTGCGAGATTGGCTGTCACTTTGATTTGATGACAATGACATTTCTCCGAGAAGTCAACGTGTTTGCATTTTCGACATTGATCCTTCAGCAGTAGGGTGGGGCGAGCATATGCCCGAGGCAGTGGTGAGTGAAGGCTCAACCACAATCGCCACAGAGGGATGTTTGGCATGAACGAATCTGGAAGCTGTTCCCATATTCCATTTACTTTGCTTGCATTTTTGGCATTTGATATGACAGTGATGTGTCAGATTGTTAAATGAGCAAATAATTCATACAATTATGACACAATCAACAACGAATGAATGAAGCGAAACGAAACGAATGTAACGGCTTCCATGTAGCAGCCATATTAGAATACCGAATTAATTGGATGAAAATTCCCACAGAATCCTCTAGGAGTCCTTCGTCGCCGAGAAGTGACACTTGCCTAGCCTGAGAATGTTAGCTGCCACGGGTTTCACACTTCATAAAATTAAATTTAAATTCAATTTGATTTAATTTTTAAGTTTGCATTCCCACGTTTTTTTAGCAGGCGAAACTAAAAATTAGATTCACTTAAATTTGAAAGAAACGAACGAACAGATAGAGCTGCTGTCAATACAAAGCTTAGCGCGACAAATTTAAAATGTAGCAAATAGTAGAGGCATGTCAAATCTGCTCAACAGACAGTACAAATAGCACAAGCACACGCTTGTACAGTGGGTTTGAAGAGAAGAAACTTCAATGACATTTTTTCGAGAGACCAAATTTCAATAAATATATCTGTAAAGTTGCAAACAAAAAAGTTTTTAACAAGCCTAAGACCTCTGCACACATGGCTTTATAGACAAAATTGCGATGCAAATTTCTCAAAAGATAATATAATCTCTTAATTACTTTTCAAAAATTTTTCTGAAACAAGAAAATTCTAAGAAAATAAAAGCACAATTACAAAGAAAAAATTCCTTAGAAATTCTTTTGCTATTATTTATGTAAGCCTATTACAGGCCGGTTATGTTTATGATTATTGCTTAAGTTTGTTTTTTTCTCCAAGGTGGAGTCAAGCTTGATGACCAGGAGAGTTAAGTTAAGCGGAGAGATTAGATTATTAAAAAGTTACTGGAAAGAAACTGCCTCACCAACAGATCCTTGGACATAGATATAGCACCCATTGCTGTACGTTCCGTTTCGGAAGTTGGCTAGAGGCTTTCGGCTCTTCAGCTCAGTTTTGTGATACTTATACAACGTCGTATGCAATTTGCATATGTGATGCTAAATCTATAACAACGTTATTCTCTAATATTTGACACAAAACGTCCACCTCATCATAGGATGGGAAACCAAGATAACAAAGCCATTGTTTCTGGGATCGACGAAGGCGCCCACATAAGAGTTGGTAATTGCTGCAATAATAATAGAGAATAATCTTGTTAGACATAGATCTGGGAATAAAGTTTCATAAATGAGATATTGATCCGTAGGTGCACAAAAAATTTAAAAAAAAAAAAATTTACCCACCACCGTAGGATGGGGGTATATTCATTTTATCATTCCGTTTGCAACACATCGAAATATTCATTTCCGACCCTATAAAGTATATATATTCTTGATCAGTGTAAAAATCAAAGACGATCTAGCCATGTCCGTCCGTCTGTCTGTTGAAATCCCGCTACAGTCTTTAAAAATAGAGATATTGAGCTGAAATTTTCCACTGATTCTTTTTTGTCCATAAGCAGGTTAAGTTCGAAGATGAGCTATATCGGACTGTATCTTGATATAGCCCCCATAAAGAATGATCAGCCGATTTAGGGTCCTAGGCCCATAAAAGCCACTTTTATTATCCGATTTTGCTGGAATTTTGGACAGTGAGATTTGTTGGGCCCTTCGACATCCTTCGTCAATTTGACCCAGATCGGTTCAGATTTGGATATAGCTGCCATATAGACCGATCTCTCGATTTAAGGTTTTGGGCTTATGAAAGGCGCATTTATTATCCGATTTCGCCGAAACTTGAGACAGTGAGTTGTAATAGGCACTTCATCCTTCTTCTTTAATTTGACTCAGATCGGTCCACCTTTGGATATAGCTGCCATATAGACCGATTTCTCGATTAAAGGTTTCGGACACATACAAAGCGCATTTATTGTCCGATGTCACCGAAATTTGGGACAGCGATTGGCCCAAACCGGTCCAGATTTGGATATAGCTGCCATATAGACCGATATCTCGATTTAAAGCAAAGTAGTAACGGCGCATTTATAATCCGATATTACTGAAATTTGACACACTGATTTATGTAAGGCTTCTCGACATCCGTGTCGTATATTGTTCAGATCAATTTATTTTTATATCCTCCACCATAGGATGGGGGGTATACTAATATCGTCATTCTGTTTGTAACTACTCGAAATATTCGTCTGAGACCCCATAAAGTATATATATTCTTGATCGTCGCGACATTTTATCTCGATCTAGCCATGTCCGTCCGTCCGTCTGTCTGTCGAAAGCACGCTAACTTCCGAAGGAGTAAAGCTAGCCGCTTGAAATTTTGCACAAACACTTCTTATTAGTGTAGGTCAGTTGGTATTGTAAATGGGCCATATCGGTCAATGTTTTGATATAGCTGCCATTTAAACCGATCTTGGGTCTTGACTTCTTGAGCCTCTAGAGGGCGCAATTCTTATCGGATTGGAATGAAGTTTTGCACGACGTGTTTTGTTATGATATCCAACAATTGTGCCAAGTATGGTTCAAATCGGTTCATAACCTGATATAGCTGTCATATAAACAGATCTAGGGACTTGATTTCTTGAGCTTCTAGAGGGCGCAATTCCTATCCGATTTGGCTGAAAGTTTGCATGACATATTTTATTCTTACTTTCAACAACTGTGTCAAATAAGGTTCAAATCGGTTCATAACCCGATTAGGTGCCATATAAACCGATCTGGGATCTTGACTTCTTAAGCCTCTAGAGGTCGCAATTATTATTTATCCGATTTGCCTGAAATTTTGTACGACGGATCCTCTCATGACCATGAGCATACGTGTTTATTATGGTCTGAATCGGTCTATAGCCCGATACAGCTCCCATACAAATCGATCTCTCTATTTTACTTCTTGAGCAATTCTTATTCGAATTGGCTGACATTTCACACAGGTCTCCAACATATAATTTAATTGTGGTCCCAATCAGACCATATCTTGATAGCGCTCTAATAGCAGAGCAAATCTTTTCTTATATCCTTTTTTGCCTAAGAAGAGATGCCGGGAAAAGAACTCGTCAAATGCGATCCTTGGTGGAGGGTATATAAGATTCGGCCAGGCCGAACTTAGCACGTTTTTACTTTTTGGATTTAACTACTGAAAGGATCAATATTTTGTTATACACAATTGACCAATGACTTGTACTTATTAGTATTTGTTCCAAATCGGAACATGTTTCGATATAACTGCTATGGGGCGTAAGGTATGCATTTTCACCGGATTTGGCGAAAGGTGGTATACATATATACCCGAGGTGGTGGGTATCCAAAGTTCGGCCCGGCTGAACTTAATGACTTTTTACTTGTTTTAAGACAAAATTCTATTAAAATATTTTTTTACCCAAAATTTTAATAAAACATATCATTCTTTTACTTTATTCTCTCAAAGGAAACTAATTTTTTTTTTAATTTCAACGACATCCGTGTGAAAAAATTATTGAGAGTTTCTTTAAAGACAACACATAAATAACATTTTCTCTAAAAACAATCGTTCGATAAAAGATTCCCCTTAGTTTATACCCTACACCACTACTGTAATACAGGGTATTAAAACTTAGTGAATTTGTACAATAAGTAACACATCCTGTCCGCCTGCCCTTCCGTGTACAAAGTACAGGTCCCAATTTTCATCCGATCGTCTTCAAATTAGGCCTTTGCTTGGGTTTAGAGACAAAGCCTATTGAAATTGGAAAAAATCGGTTTAGATTTAGATATAGCTCCCATATATATGTTCGTCCGATTTGGACTAAAATTACCCTTATATTGTCATTTGTAAACCGATTCTCACGAAATTTTGCACTAGTGATTCTCTTATAGGAGGCCACCGTAGCGCAGAGGTTAGCATGTCCGCCTATGACGCTGAACGTCAGGGTTCGAATCCCGGTTTTCCCCTCTTTAATGCTGGCAACATTTGTGAGGTACTATGCCATGTAAAACTTCTCTCCAAAGAGGTGTCGCACTGCGCCATGCCGTTCAGTCTCGGCTATAAAAAAGAGGGCCCTTATCATTGAGCTTAACCTTGAATCGGATTGCACTTATTGATATGTGAGAAGTTGGCCCCTGTTCCTAAAAGGATTGTTCATGGGCCAAATTTTGGATTTTGTTTTCTTATAAGTGGCGACATTATTAGTGAATTTAATAGAAATCGACTCAAACTTAGATATAGCTCCTATATATATGTTCGTTCGATTTTGACTAGTATCGCAATAATTTGGTCACTTGTTTACCGACTCACACGAGAATTGGCACAAAGGATTCCCTTATGACTACCGGTATTGCTATTGATTTGGATAGAAATCGGATCAAATTTAGATATAGCTCCTACATATATATGTATCTCCCGATTTTCACTTTTAAGGTCTTAGCTAACCCACTATCAATCGATCTTCTCAAAAATTTGCACAACGATTTACTCTATGGCTCTATATCAAATTTAAGCAAATTCTAAATTCGACTCCTTGGCCTCCATATCCAATGTGGTTTAGGGTATCAAAAGGTCGGCTTCGCTCTACTTATAATCGCTTTGAAACTTTACATGTAATTTCAGATCCATGATAAACAAAAAGTGAAGACCGTGTTTTTATGTGGCATTTATGTTCCCTAGAAAAGATAATGCAAACACTATATTTAATACCAAAAAAAAATGTAAAAAAATGTGTTTTATCACAATTTTATCTTTCTTCTAGTTGACTTTGGGTGCATTTTAGAGCATCTAAAATCGTTTTCAATCAAAATATTAGAGTTTAAAAAAATGGCTTATTTTACGAATAATTGAAATTCAAGTACCACAAACAATTGTTTGGAATTTTTTTCCATATTATTCTGTAGAGTGTAAATAGTCCGTTAAAGTTGTTTTTAAATGAACATTTCTTAAAACATGGTATTTCATAAAACACAATGCTTCAATGTCAATTATCCTTGTCCTAACAGTCAACCAATTTAAAAAAAAAAAGTGAGAGCGTGCCAAGTTCGGCCGGGCCGAGTCCTCCACCATGGATAGCATTTGTCGAGTCCTTTGCGCGGTATCCCTTTTTAGGCAAACAAAGAATAATGAATAAGAACTGTTATGCTATTGGAGCTATATCAAGTTGTAGTCCGATTCGGGCCATAAATGGATTACATGCTAAAAATTGTAGAAGTCATTGTGTAATATTTCAGTCCATTTGGATAAGAAATTCACCTTGTAGGGGCTCAAGAAGCAAAATCGGAAGAACAGTTTATATGGGAGATGTATCAAGCTATAGTTCGATTCAGATCATAGTTCACATGTATGTTGAAGGTCACGGGAGAAGCCGTTGTACAATTTCTGCCGAATTCAACTGCGCCCTCTAGAGGCTCAAGATTGGTTTATATGGCACCTATATCAGGTTATGTGCTGATTTCAACCATACTAAGCACAGTTGTTGGAAGTCATAACAAAAAACCTCATGCAAAATTTCAGCCAAATCGGATGAGAATTGCGCCCTCTAGCGGCTCAAGCCCTCCAGCTGCCATATAAACCAGACATTTACAATCCCAATCGACCTACACTAATAAAAAGAATTTGTGGAAAATTTTGCGCCTAGATTTACTCCTTCGAAAGTTAGCGTGCTTTCGACATACAGACGGACGGACATAACTAGATCGACTTAAAACTGAATGACGAAATTAGTATACCCCCATCCTATGGTGGAGGGTATAAAAATCGGTTGAGCCAGTACGAGATTCGAATCTAGGACGTTCCAGCACCAATGAACGGTTGGCGTAGTCTTAGCATTCAAAGCCATCAACACAACTTCCAAACGATGCACAAAACTATGTGTGTACCCTGGGAGCAATTGCAGGTGCATGGACAAGAAATCCATCGCTACAACATAGAGGTACTTTCGCAATTGGTGTGGTGTTCTTCTTTGGCTTTAATTTTTCCACATTTTCGAAACAAAACTGAATGCAATAAGTTTCATTGCATTACCTATAAAGATCAAATTCGAAAAGCTTTGGATCATTACGCGTTGACGGAAAATAGCGATGTAGTATGAATGACGAACATTTTGCGTCCGGAATCTAATAACATCTTCTACCCATTTACCGTGTTTAATTTATTATAGCCACAGTGCAACCACTGCCATGGTTACTAAACTTTTATTACATCAGTTAGTGATCCTGTGTCATCATAGTGAACATTATCATCTCCTCCTTCGCCCTTAAAAACTTATCCTATCACCATGCATTATGCAAGAGTAACGGAACCAATTTGAAGTCCCGAACTGATTTAACACTTTCCAGCATTGTAGAAGAGGTGGGGGAATCACATCCTATTTTGTGGTGGTGGCCGAGGCGTATGGCTGGTTGTGACACAATTCGCCAACGTTTGCAAACGATAATGAGACCAAAGATAATGCGATATGAGACAATAGCATATACCTCAAGCTACTCGGCTGTATTTCGCCCAGGGAACGATGCTCTTGCTTAGGCTGTTACTGCGTGGCAAAGTGTAACCATCCAAAGTGTAAAGAACTTACAAATCATCGGCCTACGAAAACGAAACCCAAGTTCACTTGACTTCATTTATTTATCAACCAACAACCCCTTAGCGGGCTAATGGGCTTTGTGTCGCCCATAGCAGCTCATTTGGGTCTTGCGACAATCACGAGTTTTCATTGCCCATTTCGTTAGCGACTGACAAATTGTTCCGCCAAATAAATCACAACTCAATGATAATCGCCGTAAAATCGAAAATTTTCTGGTTACTCACTTTTATTTCATTTGTATGGCCAAGTTGATGTTAGTCTGCCCCGTTTGTTGGGAATCGCTTTTATGGAAACTCTGGCATTAGGGGTTCTTTTCTCTTGCCTCGCTAGATGACATGGCGCAATTGAGCTGGGTGGTGATTTCAAGTTCCGGAAGAAGTAGTTATGGCAGATAAATGAGCAGATAAAGTGATTTATATTGATTTCCTTCACACACACATACACAAGATTGGGGGGAAAAGAATCTTTAATTGAGTCTTTAATTGTGTGCCATAAAAGGAATTGTCTCGCTTCTGTTATATTAACCACAGAAATTTTATTCAATAGAGATATATTCTTTGCGTTTTTTTTTCTATTTTGAGGGGAAAGTTAGAAAAACAAAAATTTGCAACACTTATGATTATCGATGTACTCGGGAAAATAAAAAAAAATTTTTGTTACGAATTTTGGAAAGTTACTTATGCTCCTCAAAGTCCACGGCACATTTGGATCATTAGATCCATAAAAAGATATGGTCCCCAAAAAAAACCATTAAGAGATTTAACTTTTTGACGCAACACAACAGAGTGATAGCAGAGTTTAGGTTCAAAATTTAAGCCAAATTGAATAGAATTTGCGACGAACTCAAGAAGTCAAATTGGGGGTACATTTTGCTCAAGAAGTCAAATTGGGGGTACATTTCACATAGGAGCTATATCAGGTTTTGGATCTATTTGGATCGTATTAAGCATAATTGGCGGAAATCATAACGTAGTTATAATCGGATAAAAATTGCTCCTTCAATTCATCAATTCAAGAAATCAATTCGCAAGATCTATCTAAATATGGACTGATTTGGCCCTATTTGCATTCGACCTACATCAACAAATATTGTAGAATTAAGTGCAAGCTTGTCTAAGGCCCTGGACAAATATGTCAAAATGTTGTAAAGGGCATGACGAAAAAAAGTCTACCCTCCAATACTGTGTTACAGATATTATAACGATTTGAATTTATTTGATACACCTAGCAGGAGAAGATCTATTTGTCTATCTTTCCGTATAAATGTATGTCCGACTGTCGGCAAAGCTGTCCATCTGTTTGATCGTTTGTCTGCCTGCCCATGTTTATTCTCTCAACGAATCTGGAAGTTAATGTGACCAAGTACGCTTACGTCTCTTTCACATTTCCCTTGGACTTCTATATCCATTTAGGGTACAGAAGGACTCCTGTACATTTCAAATAAACTCAAAATACGATTGCCTCGTTTGGCGAATTTCCGCATTTCACAGACCATATAACATCTAAAGGTAGCACATTAAAATTCTTCATAGTTTTTCCATTGGTTTAAAGTTCATTGGATCCATTATGAAACAGCGACTTTGACATTTACAACAAAGCCCCACACCACCCATCTGGTTCAGAGGTCAAACAAATGATACACAGAAAAAAGTGGTCGGTTCAAGGTGTCTCAAATTAAACGTAGCACTAGGTGGGTTTAACCCACTGACGACAAACGTCATATGGAGGACACCACGACGCACAGTGAACAGCACCATTATTCATCTGTCATTAAATAACAACATTAACACTTTTAATTTGCGATGGTGCTACAGATCATTTGCAACGCTTCACTGGCTTTCACTCCATCACACCATCGAACAAAAGAATTATCGAACGGATGAATGGGCAGGCGGGCGGACGGACGGACGGAGCAATGATGGCACACACCCGCGATGGAATATCGATAACAAACTATTAAAAAAACAAAAACAATTGACTGGCTACAGTTCTAATTACAACAAAAAAGGGTTAAAAGCAATAAAAATGAAATGAAGAAAAAAATTAAAAACAAATTAGGCGTCAAAGTGCTGGATGGATGTGCTGATGTTAACTTGACAATATTAGCGCTCAAAATAGCGCGACGGCTTGAATGGGGTTTGAGAGTGACGCCGCCTGACTCGATTGACCTTTGGCAAAAATTGAAAACAAAGCATATAATGATGATGATGGGATCACTAGCTCTGCCTGAATGACTGAATGACTATGTGACGGATGGCGATGATGATGACACTAGGCTGGCTGCAGCACTTCGGCTATGGCAATGGCCCCGGCTGCCGAACAATGTAAGAGGTGCGTCATAAAAACTCGATACCAAACAGACCGACAACGAATTTCAGCATATTGAACATTGACATTAAATGACAAACGGCCAACATATCGACCAGCCAGCCACCCAGCCAACACTTTGTCCATGGCTAATGATGCGAACATTGTAATAAACCCAACTTGACTTCTTTGGCAGCACCGGCACAGAAGGGCACACAAAACCATTGACAGACAAAGAAACAAGCGGATGTATAGCACTTTGGACGCATACGCCCCCATACCATAACTGCTGCTGTTGCTGCTTCTTTTAGCACGGCGGCAGTTGTGCCAAGGGCCAAACCCTTTTTCTATTGTAGTTTATGTCGCCTCCATTCCAATCCTATATGAACAAAAACAAAAAACCCACGAGGTATTTTTGTGCAAAGACCCCGACCGACTAGGCCAGAAGAAGTGTTTGATGATTTTTTGCAGCTATTGATTGTCAAAGTGTTGAAATCGTCACAGATGTGAACAAATTTCTGTATTCTTTTTTTTTATTGGTGTCATTGTTTTTTCATTTCATTTCCGAAAACGTATGTGGCGTTCTGTCATCAATATCCGTCTGTATGTTAATGCGTCAAATTAAACTCAAACTGTCCGTAACAAACACCAGATTTTGTCTGAGCTTGCGAACAGGGTTACTTCCAGGGAGAAAAGCAATCCAATGTCAGGAAAGAGCTGAGAAGACAATGGCTTACATTTTTCTTTAAAGTATGGTCGAGTTCACTTAAATTCATGAACAGAGATTTTGCTTATGCTAACAATACGTGAAGTTCAAATATGAGCGACCCGCTTTTGAAAAACAGCCAAAAAAGAACGAATTTCAAAGATTGGGTTTTTTTTGAGACAAAATGGGAAAATTTTGCTAAATACAAAATTTCTATAGAGATAATTTAAAAAAATTTTTTTTTACTCTAAAAACAGATTTCTAAGACTAGGTCATCCTTCATCTCAAGTGAGGACACAAACCTCCCCACAGTGTCACCAGGGTCGCTACTTTTAACAGATGTAAAAAGGTAGTGAGCTAAAATGTGCCACGGCTGCACCTTTTGAACGATAAAAAGATTGGGTTGTGGCGTCGGGCAAGTAGCCCTTCACCCGGAAAAATATTACTTTGAAAAAACGAAGACGATTAAAATCGGATCTCCCCATGTTGACGGCACCCGCAAACGTTTCTAAAACCATGATATGCGTAAGGCGACAATAGGTAAGGGAAATAGCTTTGAGCCAAAAAAAAATTTGCCCTAAAGTCAATGAGATAATTGGGCCCCTATCAATGCGGCTTTAGAACTGGTAAATCCACCCTAGACCCCATATCAACACTGCGCCAAATCCTGGAAAAGACCCGAGAAGGACAAATCAACACCTACCATCTCTTTGTTGACTACAAAGCCGCTTTCGATAGCTTTATGCATTCCAAATATTTCAAGCCATGGTTGAGTTTGGCATCCCTGTAAAATAATAAGACTCTGAGGATAACACTTGCTGATACACGTTCCTCAATAAGAAAAGGGAAATAAGACGAAATGGATGATATCAACTCCCCCAAACGCCTTGTACAACCGATTTAATAAAGAAAATGGAGAAAGTTGGGAATCAAAACTTTGAGATAGTCAGTAACATTATCTACCTCGACACCACTCTAACCGAAATGAACGACCCCAGTTTTGAATTAAAGCGAAGAATAATACTGGCAAACAGATATTACTTTAGGTTTAGTATGCAGTTTAGAAACAAGGCCACCTCTCGACAGACGAAGATAACACTATACAACACACATAGCATAGTTACACGTATCAAAATACAACGGTTGCATTGGCTAGGTCAAGTTGTCAGAATGGATGAAGAAGCTGAAACAAACAAGTCTATTGAAGGTAATCACGGAGGTACACGCAAACCGAGACGATAAAAAGCCCAATGAAAAGATCAAGGGGTGGGAGACACCTCGAAACTTGGTGTCAGAGATTTAAGAATTAGTGCAGAAGATCGAGGTGGTTGGAACGCTATTCTATGTTTGGCTAATGGGACAAAGTTAAGTAAAGTAAGGTTAGATTAGCAGTCTAATTTCTAAACAGACCTACTTAGACTATTTCAATCCATTGTGATACCACAGTAGCGACAGACCAGTCCTCTGGTGGGGATCGAACCCACGACCTCCAAACTGGTAATCTGAGTACGCTACAAGCAACCAAACTTGTAGCGTGCTCGGATTACCATTTCGGGCGACTATTCTAAGGGCTACACAAAATTTTTTCTAAAAAACAAATTATGATAACTTCTCCAAATAAGAAAATAATCTTTAAGACAAAATTATACTAATATTAATTTTCAGGAAAAACGTTTTATGAAAACGTCTCATGAGCCAAATTTTCTTTGCTGACAATATTAATGAACTTTTATATAAAACTAGCCGAACCGGGCCCGCTTCGCTGCGCCTTCTTTAACTCTCTAATATCTTTATAGGGTGGGGACACTTCGCCCTGAATGCGAATGGCACCTCAGACATTTCGACTCAAATATGGATATCAATTTCGTTCTGCACTTCCAAAATCCTTTAATTTGAGCCTCGTATTTCCAATGGCCGGTAAATATGAACCGTTTGGAGGGTGTTTTGAGGCTGGGGCGGCCACCGGCACTTTGCACTGAAAATAGATATTAAATTCGTTTTTAATTCCCAACGGAAATAAAGTTCAGTTTAGGGGGTGCTTAAGGGCGTACCCCAAAACACTTGGCTCCAAGATTGGATATCAAATTCGCTTTCTACTCTCAAATATCTTTCATTTGAGTCCCATATTGTCATAATGGGTCAAATAACCCATTTGACGTATCTTTAGGAGGAAAAGCACAACCTATCCTTGGAGGCAAATTTGAATGTCGTATTCGTAATCTACTCCCGAATACCTTTCATTTGAGTCCCATATTGTCAAGATCGTCAAATAAACCCCAGGTACTTGGACCCAACTTTTACTATGAAATTCGTACTCTACTCTTGAAGATCTTTCATTTGAATCCCATATTGTCCCGATCGGTCTACTTTTATTTTTGGGTAGTACTTTTGGGGTAAGGGGGAGTGTCCACCCCCTCCCGATATCAAAAGTTATATAGCCTTTGTTGCCTTCCAGAGCAACCAACACAATCTGTGAAAATTTCAAGGTAATCGGTTCAGCCGCTTTTGAGTCTATACGGAACAAACAAACACAAATTGAATTTGATACATAAGATATGTAAATGCCCCTTATCTCTTACGACAATTTTTAAGATGAACTCTCTACAAAGTTTAAAGAAAATCAACAATTTAACGATACTATTTCTTAAAGCAAACTTTTTGAAATTAAATTTTACGGATTTTTCTATAAAAACGAAAATCAATATTTTATAGAAATCATCTCTAAAAACTTATCTTTTTTTTTAAATTGATATCATCTCCGTGGGGAATATTAACAAAGTGTGGACTTTTTTGACTGCTGCACCCTATATCGTTGACAATTTCTCATTGCTTGTAAAAGCAAAAGCTTTGCGTCGGTTAAGAATCCTTTTGTTTAAGGAAAACCATATGACTTCAAATTTGTTCTCCATGTTTTTGCTTTTGATGAACAGTACATTTCCCTGCATAGACATTTGGTGTCCAAACATTGACTAAAAAACTATTTTCGCCCGTACCCAAGATGGTCGCCGGACAACACTTAGAAATGTCACAACAGAACTTCTTTTGGTAGACGGTGACAAGCAAACTTTGGTGGGAGTATCAAATCATCCCCTTGAGAATGATGATGTCGCTGATGTCTTCCGTATCGCCGTTAAGATGCTTAAATGGTCTTAAATGCAGTCTAGTGTTACCCATCTGGTCTGGGATACGCTGACAGACCTTCTTTGGTTAGGCCTCTCAAAGATTAAGGTTTAGATTTCGTCTATTTTCTCCAGAGCATCGCATCACATCCATAATGAGAGTAGAGTTTCCTCCTATTACGAAAGTGTTTAATAACTTTGAGTGACGTTTGACACTTGCCTGTCAATCGTCAATCAATGCTGGCTAAGAGCGTTATAAGTGAGTACGGCCGTACGAGCGAATGTGCGGTGTGCGTGTGCCCGTCTGACTATTTCTAATCCTTATGTAAATCTGTCAATTAGTCGAGATTACGGAGGAGTGAAAAGTGTTTTTGTTTTGTTGTAGCAGCCGCTTTGATTTAAGCCGCTGAAGGGTTCGTTTTTGTTGTTGCTGCTGCGATAAGTACTTGTTGATGTGGTTAAGGTAGGGCCGAGTACAACTTCACAGCCGCAGTTCTCCCAATTGTGTTGGGACGTTCGTATGACCAAATTGTATTGGTATTGTTTGGGAATAGTTTGACCATAAGATGCATCCAAGTCATAGGTTTTCTCACACTCTTGGTTTGGGGTAGGGGAGCAGAAGTGCGAAGAAACATTCATCATTCAACGAACCTGCTTCTCCCTCTCCTCTGAGCAGGCATCTGGCCAAAATCGCCCTCAAACCAAGATCTGTGATTGATGATGAACTCTTTTGGGGTAGTTAACACCGGAATTACACCAGCCGCATTCTGCCCTTCTCTTTCGCTGGTGGCTGCGGCTTTGATGGAGAGCGAAATCCGTACAAGAAATTAGCTGATAACTTTCGAAACTCCACCCAAAAGAGGTTGCACCCAAAGGAGGTGCCGTCCAAAGCCGACTTTTAATTTAGCTGCAGACCCAAACAAATGCCGCCACAAATGCCAAGGGTATGCGCATGCGCGCATCCACTTTCATATGAGGCTGTGTAATTAACGCGGAAAACTTAATTATAGAGACTCAACCAAAACAAAGATCGCATCAAAAGGCAATCGAAGAGTAAATGACCATCAACAACAAACCATCACAGCAACAACGCTAACAACAACAGCAAACAAAGCAAATCCACAGACAAGTTGCAACATTATTTAGTTGGCAGGTCCAGCGCAGGGCGATGATTCACATAGGCATCAAATGCCACATCTCTCTGACGACGATGTTGTCCGATAACTTTGCACATTCCTTCATGGGCAGAGAGTGATAGGAAGAGAGAGGGGGACAGGCAAATACTAGCGATCACTGTAATTATTGATACGCAACTAAATCATTACATTGTGATGCTGTGTCAAAGTCGCAGCGTGGAGCATCCTCTACGCGATCACATCGATTCGTGGCAGTTGATGGCAACCGATATTGGTTTAGTGCGAGCTTGATTAATCGTAGAGGAGCTGCTGCTACTTACTCACACAATCTGCCATGGCCACAAAGGATGTGTTTGTGGGATAGGTTCCTCCTCACCATTGCCATGACCATGCACCCCAGTGGCAATGTATGTGCCTCGCCAAAGTGTCATCTGTTTGGCGAGTTATAGTCACGATACTCGCCAAGTTGCACTTTATTAATTGGTTTGTGTATTCCACTGTGGCGCGCGTCTTCCTATCGTGCGATACCTGTGTCCAGCATCTCCCAGGCGCAAAGACCCCCGCCAGAGTGACTAACATTTCGTTTGGCGAATACATATTTTTCTTCTGCCTCATTCTGGTCATAAATAACAGGCGTTAATATTGAATTCAAGAAGATCACACCTCACAACACCAGAAACGCACATTGAGGTCTTCCACACCAACACAGACAAATCGTGGGATCATTTCCGAAAAAAATGTATTATTGGTGTAAGCAAGGATGAAATAAACAATACTTAGCTACAAATATATATGCATTTAATTTTTGGACTAAAGTTGGGCAAAGTCGTCCTTTAGACACCGTACACCACATGGATTTTGTATCAAGTGAAAATCGGACAACATATAAATGCTAAAGCTTTCATTTATGTGACGTCCGAATCTGATATTGGTTGGTTTGTGGTCATGAAGGATATTATTACCACATATTTGCTAAAATCGGTTGATAAATGCGCTTGCTACGGTTCATAAAATATGATCTGCGACCCCATGAAGTATATATTTTCATTATCGTCTCGACATTCTGCGTCGATCTAGCCATGTCCTTTCGTCCCTCCGTCTGTCGAAATAACGATATTTTGTTTATATCAAAATATTGTTTATTGTACGAGTATATTATTCGTTTGGTTTATTTATATCTTGTGTCTCTTTCAGAGAGTGTAGGCCAAAAATCAACAATTTTTTTGTTTTTCATTGAGTAAAGCTCAGTCAGCCAGCAGTCAAAATTGGTAAAATCGCAATTGTGTGCAGATATAAACTCGGAAGTGAAAATTTTTGAAAATTTGACCTTAGATAGAAAAAATGCTTGTATCTACAATACCACAAACAAAGTAGCTCGCACCAAACGGCGACAGACAGGAGGTAATAAGAATTTCTGCAGCACATAGATTGTTTGATAATATTTTACGCCATAAACAAGTACCCATCCTTTGTATTCGTAACAAATTCTTGCAAATTGAAATGGACCATAACGGTTCTGGTTTGTATGTAGCCCCCATATAAACCGATCCCCGGATTTGACTTCTTGAGCTCTTAGAGAACTCAATTTTTAATTTGGCACAAAGACTTCTGTTCCGATTTTCACCATCCGTGTTAGGTATTATCCGAATCAGTATATAAACGTATATAGCCCCCATATAAAGCGATCCCGATTCTTCAGTTCCTACACGCAAAAGATAAAACGTTTGGGACATTTTTACGACAAAAAACTACTTTCATTACGAAGTATTTCTTTTATTGTTACTGTGTAACGTTTCGTTTCAACACAGCAAACGACAGCCATCAACGTGGCGTTACTGAAAGTAATTAACTTTGTTTATTGTAAACCCAAACGGTAAAATGGACTTTCTTTGGTTGTAAACCCAAAAAATCTTTCATTTACCGTAACAATAATTATTCTCCAGTGTGTGTTTCTTACTAGAGAGAAAGGGTGAGTATTTGAGTGTGTCGTACACAACAAAATAATCCCAAACAAGCGCATGGGCTTGCAGATAATTAAAATTGTGTGCACATTAGTATAGACACATTCTCATACACAAATTTTGTTTTCTGACCAAATTTGATGAAATTTCGCACATATGTTTCTGGTCCAATTTTTCACAACCGAAAAAGGCCGTTCTTTAGACAATACAGTAGAATGTACAATCTTTGATGCGACTCTGGTATAGAATGCGCCTTTAATAGGTTTGAAAAGTAAAATCGGTTTATATGACAGTCGTGTCGTAATATGGTTGGATATGGATCATATTCTGCAAAGGCTGAGAGTTCTACTATAACTAGGGATCCGGAGCGAATACATTTTTTCCACACCCACTGTGGCAAAAAAGTTTCGCTCCGCTCTGGAATTTTTTTTGCTCCGCTCTATGCATTTAATTTGCATTTAAATCGACTATTTATTTTTCAATTTTCTCCTTGTACACACCGTCATATGGTAAGTGTGTAATTTAAATTTGTCATGATCGCCGTCTATTGGGTTGCCCAAAAAGAAATTGCGGATTTTTCGTATTGTCGGCGTTGACAAATTTTTTCACAGCTTGTGACTCTGTAATTGCATTCTTTCTTCTGTCAGTTATCAGCTGTTACTTTTAGCTTGCTTTAGAAAAAAGTGTAAAAAAAGTATATTTGATTAAATTCCATTCTAAGTTTTTTTAAAAATGCATTTACTTTCTTTTAAAAAATCCGCAATTACTTTTTGGCAACCCAACATATGGGACTATATCATTATAAAGCTTCCATAAATAACGACAATGCAATTTTACTACTTGAGACCTTAGATAGTGCAATTTTTTTACAATTTGGCTGATATTTCGCGTAATTTTTTCTTTTTTTTTTTCCCATGGCAAGTATTGTTTGTATCCGCCTCTAACCTAATATTGCCCCCATAATAAACGATCATCCGATTTTATTTGTTAAGAATACACGAACAAATTAACTTAGTTGAAGGGCACAGTTGTAATACTTTACGTATCAAATTTCTGCTAAACCAATCTAAAATTAAAAGTTCTAGGGGTCGTTGAAGCGCATCGACAGGTTGGCTTATATGGATACCATGGATATTGGAAGTCATAACAAAACACTACGTACAAAGTTTCAGCGAAATTGGATAGCAATTGCGGCATACAGGTGCTTAAGATTTCAAATCGAGAGATCGGTTTATATGGGAGCTATATCAGGATATACAACAATACGGACCATACGTTCCACGACAGTTGGAAGTCATAAGAGAACACCATATGTAAAATTTCAGAGAAATCGGATAACAATTGCAAAATTCGGAGACCGGTTAATATGGGAGCAATATCAGGTTACACACCGATTTTGACAATACATAGCGCGGACTTTGGAAGTCGTAAAAGAACACAACATGCAAAATTTCCGCCGAATCGGAATAATTGTAGTTCCTATAAGCTCAAGAACTCAAGTTGAAGAACCACTTTTTATTGAAGCTGTATTCACAACTGAACAGAAATGGCTCATTCCCCAGCGTCCTAAATCAATAAGAAGTATTTGTGCAAAATTTCGAGTGGCTAGCTTTACGCATTCGATCGCTAACGTAATTTCCACAGACCGGCGGATGCAACTATATCGACTTGAAATGTCAAGACGATCAAGAATATATACAAACATATGGAGTTTATTGCTTGCTCATTTTTAATTTCCGCTTACACAGATAACAACAACACTATATCCATAAGCAAGGCAAAAAACCATCTAACCAGCCAACACATGTGCCTTGGTGGTTCGAGTGGTGGTGTTTTTGTTCGACTCGCGCTGCTTTGTCTCGTTCGTCTTACTGCTGCTCTCGGGCTTTTCTCTGACGCTCTCTACTATTACCCTTTAAAACAAATTTTAATAATTTTGGTGCCGCAGAGTATTGAACTCATGATCTCATGTTTGGTACTCTTGCACGCATTCTCTAGCCTACCGACATAATCTTCTATATGATGAAATAAATCAATAAGTACTGCTGCACCGTAATAAGTGTCTCAATTAATTAAATTAATAAAAAAGGTAAAACCTAAACTAAAAAACTTTTTTCTGAATACGAAATTCTAATTTTTTAATACCGAATTTTCTAAAATAAGTTTAATGAAAAAAAAAATAAATTTTTACATTGTAGTATGCCTCTTTTTACAACTACCTTAACTAAAGAATTTGTTGAAAATCAACAAATGCAAATTGCAAATTTTGCCCATGAACATTCCACTAAGGAACAGGAGCAAACTTTTCACATATCAATGAGTGCAGTCTGATTCAAGTTTAAGCTCAATGATAAAAACAACAATATTTTTTTTTGACTAAGTGCTAGGTAAGATCAATACTTTTGTTTAATATTATGTTTTCTTAAAAAAAAAATCTTTCTTTCTGTTGTATAAATTCATTTACATTCAAAGACCGAAATATAAAAAATTATGGAGAGTAATTCACGCAGTCGTATTTTCATTTTTACCTACCAAAGACCTACATCTTATTGATGTAGGTCTTTGGGGATGGAAAATTCGCCATATCGGTTCAGATTTGGATAAAGCTTTCATTTAAAGTGGTCGTACGACTTGACTCCTTGAGCCCCAACAAGTCGGCTTACAAATCGGTTTACAACCTGATATAGCTCCCATATAAAACAATCTCTTGATTTGTCTTCTTAAGCATCTCGATGCCGTAATTATTTTGTTACGACTTCCAACAATCGTGTTAAGTATGGCACATATCGGTCTTTAACCTGATATAACTCCCATATAAACCGATCTCCCGATTTGACGTCTTGAACCTCTGGAAACCGTTGTTCGTTGTTGTTGTTGTACGATTTGGCTGAAATTTTGCACGATGCCTTCTTCTGTGGTCTCCAACATTCAACTCAAGTATGGTCCGAATAGGTCAAAAACTTGATATAGCTCCAATAGCATAGCAATTCTTATCGAATTTCCTTTCCGGGCAAAGAACTTGACAAATGCAATCCATTGTGGAGAGTATATAAGATTCGGCCCGTCCGAACTTATGTTCAGAGAAATTGTAGCCCGAAACAAGAGGTACAACTTTACTTTTAAAAATAATTCAGAATTTTAAATAGTTTACGAAATATGAGTCCAAGAAAATTTGCAAACTTTCCAAAAAAATAAAATCTGAGAAAAAATTGTAAGTCAAATCTGGAAGCTTGATTTTCACGTAGACTTTTTGCTCAGTATCACAATCAGAAACACGAAGCACCCATCATGGTTTTTGTTTTCTTCCATACTAATACTAATCGCCCCATCCTAAGTTGATATACAATTCGTTGTCTACTCCCAAATAGCTTTCATTTGACCCCGTAACCGGTACATATGTCCGATTTAGTCCGTGCCTAGGGGGGCGCCCTTATATATTTGACCCCAAATTTCGAGTGCAGGCAAATTTTCATAAGTTCGATTTTTGTCGGATCAACGGCAGCTTAAGGAAGTCCTAACAGATTTGTGTCATCAGGAGGCCACAGACTTTTAATGCTAGGTGCTACAAAGGGAATAATGAACTAACTTCTCAGTCAATCAAAATCATTGGCGTTTAAAATCCTTTAGATAACGATTCAATAGCCAAAAGTATTCCTATTGCACAAGTAGTACAGTGAAGCAGTTGAAACCACAGACGAGCTCTATGCCAGTCATGCCACCTCCAAAGCAAAACTTTTTGCAAATTGTTGTGCCTTTATGGAATAACCTTTACTGCAACTTCATATGACACTCTGTTTTGGATATTGAATGTCTTTCAACGTTCGCAAGCCTGATTTGTTTGGTGATACTAGATTTGCTTCCCCCATACTAGCGTCCCAGGCACTGCAATTCTATCACTCGAAATATTAAACAAGTATCCATTCAATCTCAATGGTACAACAAGACTTTCGCATCAGTGAGCAGACATACATTCCCCCTCCCAAATGTTTGTATATCGGACTCTGGCTACGCGGAGAGGAGACTTGGAAGCTGAAATGTAATAAATTAGGAGTCAACTTTATTTATGATGGCTATTCAAGTCACTGAGTTTTTGCGTTCATGTTTGTTAGGTTTTAATGCGCCAACATTCGTAGGTGGCGCTATAAGTTGGTTGCCAAGCCTTTACGAGAGCAAATCGATGGTTGCAACAAAATTGAAAAAGCCTTTCGTGGCGTTCGTTTGACTTAAAACTCGAGGTTTAAAATATCTAAAGTCATACGACAATTTTTCCAAACTTACCATTTGAGCCTCGTTCTGCATGCTTCAATGCATTTTGCATGAAATTCTTGTAGCTCTTATGATTTGTTGTGGTTGTAGAGCTTCCAACATCGGGCCACCATGAAGGCCTAACAAGAAGCAGTTTCCAACCAAAGAAAAAAAATTCAAAGGATTCTCGAACAACATAAACCATTCACTTTCCTGCTCAAGCACTGCTCCCTCTGACAGATGCCAAGCCAGGAGACAAACACCACAAAGCACAAGAGGCCAGCCAGTCCAGTCCAGCCCGGATTCGGTGGGCAACATCTCGACGAAAGCTTAAGTTCATTTGCAACTTTTAGAGGTAATTTGAAACATTTAAGTAGAAGTGTTGTGGCGTCAAAAATAAACAAGAGACCCCAACCAAACTTCCAATGACAAACAAACAAACACACAGATCACAAATAAAGTTGTTAGTTGGCCGGACGAGCGGAGGTTTATGCGTCCGTCCACTGCTCTTTCCACTGCGGCCACTGCAGCTGATGCTGTTGATGTGCACACAGTGATATGATCTGGAATGAACTACCGAAGAACGTGCTTTACATATTAGTGGGTCGACCGAGCAACAATTGAGAATGGACTCATCATAGTCCTAAGCTGGCAGACATGCAGACGGACAGACAGACAGACAGAGAAGAAACGTATCGGTTACATACTTGATCACTTCCGTTAAGAACTTCCAACAATGTCATTAGTGATGGCAGACCAGGAATCATATAAAATTCACTGAAGCACTTGAAATTATGACGTCCAATTGCATAAGTGATGCCAGAGGACATTCTTCTTTTGCTTTCAAATATGTTCGAACATTTTTTGATGTTTAAAGGTTGCCCAAGAATAGTCATAGAAAGGTTGAGTTCAAGCCTAACAGAGTGATTGCATTATAAAGTGATTGGTTGGAAAATCACAATCGGCTATTGTTGACGAACTCAAGCAACTCAAAATGAACAAATTGTTATTGTATCCCACCATAAATCTTTAAAATGATAATCGTAGTGTTGCCAAACGCCATGCTGGTGGTAAAAATTACCGTAACAAAAGCTGAACTGGTTCGGCAAGTGAAGTCTGGAATTAAACGAAATTCTTCCCACACTATGGGCGGAAATGGAAAAAAACTCCCAAGATTAAATTGCTTAAGCACATATTGGGCTCTCTGAATACGAAATAAGAATCATATATATTGACGGTAAGTTTGGTTTATGCCTGTCAAAAATCCAACGTGAAAATGACCCAAATTTTTATACCCTTCACCACTACCGTGGTAGAGGGTGTTATAAGTTAGTGAATTAGTTTGGAACACCCAAAAGGAAAAGAGATAGATCCATACCGATCGACTCAGAATCACTTTCTAATTCGATTAAGCTATGTCTGTGTGTCCGTCTCCCTGTCTGTCCGTCTGTCCATGTTAATTTGTGTACAAACTACAGGTCGCAATTTTCATCCGATCGTCTTCAAATTTGGTATGGGCATGTTTTTCGGCCTAGAGAGGAAGCCTATTGAAATTGGAAAAAAATCGGTTCAGATTTGGATATAGCTCTTATATATATGTTCGTCCGATTTGCAGTAATACTGCAATAAAATGGTCATTTGTTAACTGATTCTCTTCAAATTTGTTAGGAAGGATTTTCTCTTGACTCTCTACATTTCAGGGAAATCGGTTCAGATTAAGATATAGCCCTCATATATATATTCGATTTTCACTCCTAGAGCCACTGCAAGCGCATTTATTAACCAATCTTCCCAAAATCTTGTTCAACGCTTCCTTCGACGACTTCCACAATGTTTATAAAGTTTGCCCGAAATCGGTTCAGATTTAGATGTAGTTGTATATCGCCCGATATTTACTTCTAGAGCCATTGCAAGCGCATTTGATATAAGGATTGTTTAACAGCCCATCTGAAAACATCCGGCGTGGTCCATCAAAATTATATAAGAATTGGACATACCTACCTATAGGGTAGGTGTAGGGTATTATAAAGTCGGCACCGCCCGACTTTAATCTTTCCTTACTGGTTTATATTAAACTTTACAAATTCTTAGAATTTTACTTCTCTATACGACGTCTGCTATAGAAGTTTCTGGCCTGGGCAACACTTAGTGTTTCCAGGTCCAATCCGACAATTCCAGTGGAAAGTTTGATACTTCCTATTATAATCGTTATCAGAATGTTTTGATGTACGACCACCATTTGTATTGTATACAGTGACTTGAGAAAATTAGTTAAACAAAAACAAATTTCGTGAAGGACGGTCATTGTACCAGAGAACATTGATGACATGGCTGAACGCATTATAAGTTCAAGATCGTCATGCGAGAAACCGTAAGAAAAAAGCCATCCTTGGGCATTTCTCCCACCAGCATACATTCGATATTGCATGAACACCTTCGAAACCATAAAAAGGTTTATTCTCGTTGGGTTCCGCACAATTTGACAATCGTTCAAAAAAAGGTCATATCGATTCGTGCGAAGAAATTAATGAAAAAATACGATCGCGGTGCTTCAAGACCCATTTATAAGATCGTCACATGTGGCGAATCGTGGATCTATGCTTACGAGCCCGAAACAAAAGAAAAATTGTTTCTTCGGCAAAACTGCTCATGTGGCGACTGTTTCGCTTGAGCAATGTAGGACGATCAATTATAAGTGGTATATTACAATTTGAATGCCTGAAGTCTCGAGACAGATTCGAAAAACGATCAAGAGCAGATGAATCATTGCTTATCCAGGCAATGCGAGCCCCCACACATCGACTCAAGCCAGTGCTTTTTTGATCGGCCAAAACGTCGAATTGATGTGCCACAGCGCTGACTTGGCATCCAATGGCTTCTATTTATTCCCGCACACTAAGATAAAAATGCGTAGTCAATGTTTTCACCTTCAATAACCATGTTCTGCAGGTGTCTAAATTCAAATCGAATTGGAAAAGGTGCTTCGACAATTGTTTTCAGCGCATACAAGTGTATAAATCATGGTGGAGGATAGTATGAAAAACAATAAACCCATTTTTTATAATAAAAATTTGTATTTACATTATTCGGCCAGAAATTTATATAGCAGCCCTCGTATATTATTTTAAATAGCTAAAACCATTTACATTTTCTTGCTCCGAACATTGTATTCTTTGACAAGAAAACTTTCCCAATTCAGCAATTGGCAAACACCTGAATTTATCGTGTTAACTTAACCGAGCGCACGTTTGAGAATTTGAACCTACGAACAGGCACCCATAACAAGTTTCCATCTAAAGTAATGAAGTAGGCAGCTGTGACTGCCGTTGGCCGCTCTCCAATCGTTTTCATTGTGCCTCGTGTCAAAGTAAATTCGACTTATTTCGGGAAAACATTATGGAAGCTCCTTTGGATATCAGCATGTGGAAACCAAAAATGGTTAAAATATCATGGTCCACATTTCATTTTGCACTTTGTGGCAGTGCATTTCGTAAGATCCCAATCCCATTCCCATTTTTAAGCATTTTAGTGAGCAAGGTAAGAACTAGATGCCCCGAAGAAAGCCATTGTACGGGAGTGGACCTAATAGACAACAGACAACTACTGTGCAGCATGCAGCTGGTCAAAGCAAAAGGTTATATCGAGCAAATTTGAATGGATTCTGAAATTGAGATTACTCCCACACATTTTTGTCATTTGAATCAAAAAAAAAAAAATAAAAATATTTTCACACAACAAAAATGTTGTGGTTTGAATTTGAAACACTTTCCTGTATATCAAATGTGATCCGTGGAATCTGCATAGTTAGAAGCATTGAATATTCCATTCAGGAACAGGGGCATTACACTTTCTTATTTGTATAGAGTGTGTGAAGAATTGGGGAGAAAAAACTTCCAATTGCAACCACCTCGCATAATATCTCGCTATCATCGATTATAGCAGAGAGATTATCGATGATGGGTATCGATCGGTGAAGCTATAGAAAATTAATTCCAAATTGAAATTTATGGCTGCATCCGTTTTGTTGGAACTAAGAAGTTTATTCACCTCGCTAACGATTCTCAACGGCCATTTAGACGGACATGGATTATTTTCACATGAAATCACCTGCAGAGTCAATATTTCAACACCGCTCAGGCAGTCAGTCACCAATAAAAACACCAACAACGGCTATGCCAAACGCCACTACAGCGCCGGCTGAAACGTGCTCTAAGACAAGCCGGCGAAAAAACATCAAACTCAGCAGTAACGTTGAAACATAGCTCAAGCTAAGCCAATACTAGATCCCATGATCATGTTTAGCGAGCAATACACCAAACCATCGTAAGCCAAGCCATGACGATGACGAAGAAGATGAAGATTTTTGTGCTGCCAATGTGGCGGCAGAGCAGAATTACCGCCACAGCCCATCTCGGGGCTTCACCAAATGGGCAATGAGCCAATTTTGAACATGCTGTTGATTAATGGCTAATTTTAATTAATAAAATGAAATGTTTACATTTTCCGTCAATGTGTCCGTCCATCTTTGTCTGGGCTTATTCATGGAATTGGTGGTCTCCTCGCACCTCACATTTTCCTCATTTTTGAGTTACTGTCTGTCTGGGAATTAGGAATGATTAAAGGTTGTTATGATAATTTATTTGTATTCATTTTAAGCCATAACCAGTTGGCGTCCGAGTTGTTAACGGTTGGACAGTGACAGTTGTTTGACGTTTTGTTTGGTTTAAGAACAACTTGTTCCAAGCGCTGATCGTGTTTGGTATTTTCGAAGGCAGTTTTTTGCTTTTTGCCCAGGCATATGTTGTCATTGCGGATCATTTTCGATGGCAATTGGCAACAAGCAATGACTCCATGAACAAAGAGTTGCTCCTGCCCCTGCTTTGGTCTCTGTGTTAAAAGGAAAAGGATCTCGCTTGCTGAAAAATGCTTTTAAGCAATCCATACTCTCTATGTAGGCAAGAGTTTATTCGTGCCATTAGCATTGCTTCTGAAGAGGTTACTTCTAGCCTACGGCTGGACACATGCTACAATTAATACGTACTCAAGAAATTCAAGTGCCACTCTGGGCGTTTCACAAAAACGCAAGCTTTGTCACGCATTCTAGGAAACTAACGAATCTATCCGAATTGCAGTGGATGTGTCCTTGCTTGAACTTTGCATTGACGAAAGCCATATATGATTAAGAGAGGACAGGTTGGCAGTGAAATGTTTCACGTTTCTTGATGCAACATTGCATTGACTATTTTTGCAATGATTGGCCAGACAATTTTGTGACAGCTGCCTTTAATCCCCATCTATGCCATTCATTCAAAAACAAGGCATCTACACGCTCAGGCATACCATCCCGATGGGCAAACAGAGCGCTAAGGAAAAAGAGAAGTCAACTAATACACAACTAAAGAACAATTACATCTTGTTTGTCGTAGTGTGGGGTTGGCCATGCAGACAGACAGACAGACAGTCAAATATCGCTAGTACATATTGCTTTGTAACCGCAAAATGTCAAATTTGACAGTTTACATTGTTAACGTTGACACATTACCACAAACACTGTAGCAGAAGCGCAGAAGATCCTATTACACACAAGCACCACTTATAATTTAGTATACACACACACACACACATACACACGTTGAAATTCATCATATATTTATATGAACTTCCGAAGGTGATCTGTGTGCTGCTGTAGTCGATTGTTGGAGTTTTCCATTTCTATTTTTGTCCTTTACACAGATTTTACACAAAACGCGTTGCATGTTTTCAATGTCTGCAACCACCTCACGACAGAGACGAATTCACGAGGTTGAATTTGTCGCAGCCCCAGCGATGTGATTTGGATGTGAGACCAACAAATTTCATTGACACGATTGGTGGCAGCCATCACCAACACTAGCGAAGTAATGTTTAAATCTGTGTGGCGAGCCACAGTGCACTGTGGGTACAACTAATTTTATCTTTTCATTCCGTTCATCTTAGACACTGAAAGGTATATTCTGGACAGTTGGCATCTACATTTCGATTTTAAAGAAAACTTCATAGAAATTTTGTCTTCAGGGAAAATTAAACTATTTTCTTTTTGAGGTAGGTATTTAGATCGTTCATTTTGGAAAGTTTACACAAAACATTGTTTCTCTTATCGCAGAAATTCACAAAAAAAAAAAAATTTCCAATAAAAAGGCCTTTAGGCAACCCTCCCATCACATGCTTTACCATCAGCATTGTTTTGGTAAATTGTGTTGTTCTCACAAAAAATAAAAATGGAAAAACGTTATACGCTAACAATTGTTATTTAGTTAAAAAATAATTAACGAAAAAATTTTTTTTATAATGTTGGCTCAAGTTAAAAAACGTTTTGTCCACGCATTGAATGCCAAATTTCCTCTGAGTGAAGAACTTAGTATGGCAAATGAAAATGTTTTCACAGATTTTTTCACTATTTTTTTTCTATGAAGTTTCACTGTACAAAGCACCTTTAGAGAAAATATCATAGAAATACTGATCTTCAAGAAAACATTGTCGTTAAAAAAAGATTGTTTAAAGAATTTTTAAGCGATGTTTTGTTTCAAAGCCTATTACGGACTAGGGCTGCGGAGTCGAGTAATTTTCCCTGGAGTCGGAGTCGCATAAATCACGTCCGATTCGGACAATATAGAAAAAAAAATGTTTTAGCAAAAAAAAATATTGTATTAAAAAAAGAAATTCACTGAAACTTAGTCTTTAGAAAAAATTATTTGAAATCTTATTAGCAAATATTTTATTAAAATTTTGTCTTCAAATTGTGTCATTAAAATTTTAGCTCTGGCAAAATGTCATTGAAATTTTGTCATTAGAAAAAATTTCAATAAAATTGTGTCATTAGAAAAAATGTCATTGAAATTTTGTCATTAGAAAAAATTCCACTGAAATTTTGTCATTAGAAAAAATTTCACTGAAATTGAAAAATTGAAAAATTTTAGTTAAAATTTTGTCTTTAGAAAAATTTTATTGAAATTTTGTCTTTAGAAACAAATTTCATTAAAATGTTGTCTTAGAAAATATTTGATCAACGTTGTTTTCTTTGGAGAAAATTTGATCGAAATTTTGTCTTCAGAAAAAATTTTATTGGTATCTGCAAATGCAAATTTTCACCATGAACATTCCACTAAAGTACAAGGCCAAACTTTTCACATATCAATGAGTGCAGTCCGATTTACGTTTAAGCTTAATGATAAGGGACCTTCTTTTATAGCCGAGTTCCAACGGCGTGCCGCAGCGCGACACCTCTTTGAAGAGAAGTTTTACATGGCAAAGTACCTCACGAATGTTGCCAGCATTAGAAGGGGAAAACCACCGCTGAAAATTTTTTTTCTGATGTTTTCGTCAGGATTTGGCGTCATAAGCGGACATGCTAACATTTGCGCTACGGTGGCCTCCTTATTGGAATCTAGTTTTAGAAAAAATCTCATAAAAAAGTTGTCTTTAAACATTTTTTTTATCGAATTTTGTCCTTAGAAATAATCTTGTTGAAGTTTCCCTTTGCCTTTAAAATGGCCCTTGAAATTTTGCGAAACAATTTTTAAGTACTTAGTTTATTTTATTTTTTTTTTTGTGTATAAATTAAAATCAATGTACCCAATATGGCCAGCAAATGACCCACAATAAGAAGTAACAATGCCAAATTTCATGCGGATAGACTCATTCGTTCCGACGTTATTGTGATTTTGTCTACTTGTTAAACGGTCGGATGGATATTGCTAGATTGATTTCGAATACTCAAACGATTGAGAATAGTTATTATAAATATTTGGAGGTGTAAAAAATGAAATGACGAAATTTGGGTGAAAAATTACTTTATCGGGCGCTCCCCCTAGTTCTGAACCCTGGAACAACATTCTGAAATCCGTTTCTGGGACAAAGGCCCCTCGATCCCCTAGCGATCCAAAATTTCCACTCGAGGGGCATTGTCGTTAGCGCTACCTAGGGACTGCATCGTGGATGTGGCAATTACATTTTAATGCCTTCAGGAGTATATTTAATATGGGCTCCCTTTACACCCACGATGTGATGTCTTCATACTCATCATCTTCCTCCTCCTCCTCTTCATCCTAAATTTTAGATACAAATGAAAGATTTGAAAAAATCTTTGGTTCCCATGTTACATAGAGTTCAAGGGGGTGCAAAATTCTCAAGATCCCGTAGGTCCTTCCAAGGTCCAATTTAAATTTTTTGTTTTTAGATATTCGTAGTCTACTTACTATACCTTTCCTTTGATGCCCATATTGCCTAGGTTGGGTATCACCCCCATGCTTTAGTGGTGGGTATAAAATATAGCAATTTGTCGGACGCGGAGACGAGTTAAGATATAAGTAATATTGACGGCAACTTTTCTGGTTCTTTTAGATCATTTTAAGGCGTTTGACTCTGTTAACCTCAAAATTCTCTGCCTTAAACTGAATTTTTTTTTTACATTTTCCGAATCTTCAACAAATCTGATTCATTCCTATCTTTCTAATCGTAGCCAATCTGTATCAGTTGGAAATCTTAATTCTAGATGTCTTCCAGTTTCACGAGGTGTCCCACAAGGTTCAATATTAGGCCCTCTCCTTTTTGTCTTTATACAGCAATGTCCTTCCCAAACAGTTGCAGAGTTGTAGTATTAATATGAATGCTGATGATGTTCAACTGTATATAAGCACGTCAGCTGAGAAAATAAATGATACTATAGTTCGTCTGAATATCGACCTTGACAGTATTAATGCGTGGGTGAATGCGAATGGCCTTCTATTGAATCCCTCGAAGTCAAAATGCATAGCCATTTCCAGAAATCGCACAATATTGCCGCTAAATATAAATATTTCAATTAATGGTTCTGCAATCGAAATGGTGACCTCAGCGAGGAATTTTGGCGTAGTTTTGGTGATAAATCATCATTAACTCGGCAGTTGGCAAGACGTATGGTGTATTAAGGACCTTATATATGAGTCGCTCGTATACTCCCATAGAAATCAGAATGCTCTTGGCCAAAATGTGTAAAATTTTTTCAAATTGTGATACAATTCTTAAAAATAAATAACATGTTGCCTTTATTGATGTTTCTAGATATGTTTTTCGGATATTCGGACGGATCAAAAACAGTTTAAATCTTCGATTTTTACTCATTTTTAATCTTTTTAAGATATTTAATAATTTTTTAAACAATTTATGAACAATTCTAATGAGTTTAACCATTTATTATATAAGTTAAACATAATAAATGCCACGACGATTAGAGGCTATCTGCACTAATAAAAATTGTCATACAATGTACTCAATGTGATCAACATAGTCTAACTTTGAGATTAATTAACCGGCAAATACTTTTGTGAGCAAGATTTTTTTCTATTAACCCTTAAAAGTAATACAATGAAGTTGTGAAAAACATATGGCAATCCTGACTACAGATGTTCTACATAAGTATGCACTGGTAATGTATCTATCCAGCACTTCTTTGTCTTGGATAGATGTAATGTTCATACAAATTCCATTGTAAAATCTGTCAATACGAGATTACAAAATTTTATAGACATTTCGTCTTAAGCTAAATTTAATGTCAATTCTGTCGAAAGTTTTCATAACATTTTGTTTTTAAGGTTAATGTCATGGAAATTTTTTGTTTCATTTTGTTTGTTGAGAAACAAATGACCTTTTGACAAAGATTCCGTGAAACGTTTTCTTCATTGAAGTCATTTTCTCATCTCCATGGCTTAATCGACTTGGCCTTAGAAGGTGAAATTGAATAAACGGGACGTCCTTTGATTGCTATCAATTTTAGATTTTTATTTTTTTTTGAAAAAAATATGTTTAGCAAATATATTTTTTCAAAAAGTATTCTCGCCAAATTAATTTTTTATATGGTACTCGTTACAAAAATGTCGTTAAGGCATCAAAGAACTCCAATAAGGAAATGATCGTCCCAAATCCACAGTGCATCAGGTCCACTTGGCATACACAACACAATACTATAGACACTACAAAATTTACATGCAGTCATTGAGTCTGCAAGACACTCATCTTGAATGATGCGCCAGTCGAGGAAATCTCGCACTAATATCGAAAAATTCCGAACAGAGCCAAACGGATGGATCGCACATCAGTAACAAGGAGCTTTTTACCATCTAGACACCTCATCGGAGACACCACTAAAATGTGTGTGGTCCTCAATGGCATGGTCCCGTCTTCCTCGTCAAATAATGTCGTGTGGCGTCATTTATTGTCAGCCAAAAGCCAAAACAGCCAGCGAGATGCCAGCAGCGAAAGAGTGTCAATGACAATCCCTAAAATGCAAACTGGAACTGCATCATCATCGTCATCATTGGCACCGCAGTGGTTGAAAATAAAATAGATTCATGATTTGACAACCATTTAATTATCCACACTTCACACAGCGTTCGTTGCTTAGGTCCCCCGCTCCCTTACCCCGGTGTCTCCTGTTCGTACGAACTCCTGATCTTCTGTGCCACCTCAACTTGAATGATGGGTTGCTGCAAACGCTGCATGGCCATGCAGTCCCAACCAGCGTTGGCTACAATATCTTGTTCAACAAAAATGTTGTCATTGTCATGTCTTTCAATCGCTATTGTGTCATGTCAAAGCGTCCCCATGATCGACTAAGCATGTCCCTTGTTATGTATGATGTATGTGCTGCAATGTGTATTCGGATTTAGAAGATTTGTTAAGTTGTTGCTTGTGATCGCATGAAAAATTAATGATTTGTAAATATCTACTGGTATCCCCGATGGCATATGCCCATACAGTGGGCTAATTGGGAGACTTAAAGAGTATGTGAAATACTCCTAAATTAGGAATCAATGTTGGAAATGTTCACTGCTGAAAATTGGCAAAATGTTGATCATAATGTTTTTGATTTTTGAACTAAAGAAGCAGATTTAATAGACAAATATTTTTCAAAACTTTTTTTAAAAGGCTCAGAAACTGCGACCATTGTTCCACAAATTTCAAACTTATTAGTACAAAATGTTATCTCTATTATATAAAAACCAATAATGAAAGGCAAAAGAAGGGCGGAGCCGACTATATAATACCCAACAACACCGAGTCAACATACATACTACTTTTAATGTATGAAGCCAAATGAAAAACTAAATAGAACCTTGTAAGATTTTTTTCTTACAAGGTTCTAGGTTCAAGTCCTATAGACTTAAATGGTCACTGCTACAGACATTAAGGGCCATATCGAATGAAGGATATAACTGATATATACCGAAATCTAGATAAACTTTAATGAAATTTAGCACACGTGCTAGGACATTTAACACCTCACGCTAAATTTTATAAAGTTCGAACCAAAATTGTGGCGACTACAGCCTTAAAAGACCATATGGGATGAAAGATATATATGGAACCCATATCTCAATTTGGATAAAATTTTATAAAAACATAAATAAAACACATCATACAAAATTGTGTAAAGATCGGATCAAAACTGTGGCATTTACAGTCTTTACATGCCATATTAGCTCAAAGAAATTTGCAATCGTATTGGATTGTTAAATATAACATCCTTGCAAACTTTTGTAAAGATAGAACCAAAATTGCAGTTTCTACAGCCATAAAAGCCATATCAGCTGAAAGATATATATGGAAGCTATATCTAAATCTGATCCGAATATGATGAATTTTTACATATATATTGGAACGTCACAAAAACCACTCCATGCCAAACTAGGTAAAGATCGGACCAAGATTGTGGCTTCTACAGTCTTAATAGGTCAAATCGGATGAAAGATATATAAGGAAACTATATCTAAATCTGATTCGAATGTGATGAAATGTTGCACATATATTGGGATGTCAAAAAAGCACTTTATGCCGAATTTGGTGAAGATTAGACCAAAATTGTGGCTTCTACCCTTAATAGGTCAAATCGGATGAAAGATATATATGGGAGATATATCTAAATCCGACCCGATTGTGATGAAAATTTGCACACACATTAAGAAATCACACGAAACATCTCGTACTGAATTTTGTAAGGGTCGGACCAAAATTTTGGATACTAAAGACTTAAAGGCCACATCGGATGAAAGATATATATCGGAGTTATATCTAAATCTGATTCGATTTTAATGCACACATTTTGGGCCGTTAAAATGAACACTTTGTGCCAATTTTTTTAAGGATCGGACTAACATTGTGGTTTCTACAGCACACACCGGATGAAATATATATATGGGAGCTATATCTAAATCTGGGCCCATTTTTTTCAAAATCATAGCGTTCGTCTTTGGAAAAAAGAGGCTTATGCAAAATTTCGTGAAAATCGGATAACAAATGGACCTGTACCTTGATTACGAGAACACATGGACAGACAATCAGATGGACAGACGGACATAGCTAAATCGAATCGGGAAGTGATTCTAAGCCGATCGCTATACTTATCGATGGGTGTAGCTCTTTCCATCTTAGCGTTGCAAACAGTGGTGGTGTAGGGTATAATGAAATTGTTGTAATTTGTTTGTTTATCTGTTCCGTATAGTCTCAAAAACTGCTAAACCGATGTTCATGAAATTTTCACAGCTGGTAGAGTTTGAGCGCCCGGTGAAAATAGGGTACTAAATTTTTTGACATCCGAAGGGAGGGCGGACCCTCCCCCTTACCCTCGATTTCAAAAACGCCAGATCTCGGAGATGTGTGCACCGAAATTTTTTATGCCATCTTATGGTAATCCAAAAACACGAAATTGGGACAATATGGATATCAAATGAAAGGTATTTAAGAGTAGAGTACGAACTTGGCATAACAATGTCACACTAAATGTCCGACTATAGTATCAAAAATTAGATCCAAGTACTTAGGAGGCCGCCCCAAAAGGAGAGCCCAAAATCAAAAGTGAACCCATCGAGACAATATATGACTCAAATAAAAGGTGTTTGGGAGTAGAGTGTTAATATGACATTTAAAATTAAGTCCAAGTACCTAGCGAGCCATCAGAAGCTCAAGACCACCATAAATCAGAGTAGAATACGAATAAGGTATTAAAAATTTATACCAATTATCTAGGGAGCCGTCCTAAGCCCAAAACCGCCCAAAATCAAAAGTAGATCGTTTGGGACCATATGGGACGAAAATGAAAGGTTTTCGAAAGTAGCGTTCGAATATGAAAGATTTCGTTAAAAATGTATATAGAAGGTGATGTTGCACCCCCTTATGCCAAATGCTATATGAATCGGACTATATTTGTATATGACTGAAATACATACAGATTTCACTATAAATATTCTGGAACTAATATTTTGTTTTGTTCCGATTTCGTTGATTTCGCGTTCATCATTTTCAGTCGTAAGTATTTTTGTTTACCTATTTTGCCAATTTGAAAATTTTAATTTTCGTTTCAAACCGACATAATGAATTTGTGAAAATATATTTTCTTTGTTTGCAAAACCCCACCTGTAGTTGAGCGGCTCATTGGATCACCTGGCAATGTAATTGATTTTACAATTGCGCCGATTTAATTTTGAAACTCACAATGGCATTCATCGACATATAAATTGGGTAATTTGTAGAAAAAGCCTCTCGCAAACAGATCTATGCCCACAATTGATAAGAGGATAGAAGGACGGAGGACACCAGGCCTACGTAGGTAAACACCATGTAACGATATTAACAACCCAATTGTTGACTTTAAATCACATTTTGTCACGAAGTCGTCAACAGACACCAGGCAACGCACCATCGAAGAGGAAAAAACAAGCAACTGCGAGTAAATAAACAATGATGTGGTGGTGGCGGCTCGGAAAAGAGGGGCCTACAAAATGGCCTCTACCCACCACAATAACAACGTCCACCGGTAGGCAGTCAATCTTACAATCAAACAAACCAGTTACGAGAGTGTATGTGGAGGCCTTACCGAATGGATGAACAGTCAGCAAGGAACAAATGATTGACACTGGATGGCTGTTATAGCTTGGCTGGTGACAAATTGCACATAATGACATTAAATTGAAAATGATTGTGCAACAGCGGGGCAATCCCATGCAACGTACGCGACTTTGGCAGAGGCACACAACTAGTCTGTTTGCACGAGGCCCAATAGCAAAGGGGTGGTAAAATAAGTTTAAGAAAAATCAGGACTTGTGAGTCCGTCTACCAAAGCTGACCATACCTGCCTCGTTTCAATAGCACTAAGCCCATATGGCCAAATGTGTAAAGACACTTCATGTTAACAGAAAAATAAAAATAAATAAACTGTTTCATTGTTGGTTTTGCTGCTGCTGTTTTCAGTTTATTTTTGAGACGAAAAAAAAAACGTTTAATTGAAATTAATGACAATCAGCGAAGCGTTAATATTAACATTTTATGCTTAAATAAATTATTTTGTTAACAAAACAACACGTCGTTGTTGCTATTAGAGGGACGGACTATTTGGCAATTTGAAGAGGCACCACATGAAGACCATCGACATAAGGCCCACACACATACTGGTATCGTACTCGCACATGTACGCCCCAGTCAATCGAACAGTCGATCGATGGGCTTCAGATTGAATAGGAACCACACCAAAAAAAAGTAGTGATTTGAAGAAAAAAATCATCATTACCAATTTCCCTGCCTCCGTTCCACCATAAACCAAATAAAGCATTTTGAACAGTGGCACTTTTCTAGGGTGGTGGCTTGGGTGAAAGAAATGAGTGCGGTAAGGGAACGAGTATGTTGTTTTTAGTTACTGAAATGTGATTGTTATCGCTTCAATCACAGCTATTTTGGCTTAAAAGAGGCTTTTATTGAATTTCCAGGGAAATGTTGAGAAGAAACGATGATATCACTCTGCTTAATGTTTGCATTAAGTGAGGAAGCGATGAGAATGGATGAAATCAGTGGCAGTCGAAACCACATGGCTTGCTGATAAAATATCCGCATTTTAATAATGTCTAAAATATTAAGGGCATCATATTGGAAACTACAGATGGCCATCATTGCAGTGAATTTTAACTGTCCTCCGTGATACAAAAATTTTTGTAATTTGTATGTTTCCCCATAATAGTTCTAATGTTATATATAAAGTGCGCAACTGCACCCATAGAAATTTGTTAGTAAAACCAGCAAAAATGTTTGCAGCAGAAAGACTGCTGAAAATGGGACAACAGTAATTTTTTGCTGAAACAGCAAACATTTTCTGCTGTTTTCAAAGAGAAAAAAGTTAAAAAAAGCCTGAAACAATGTAGGCTGCAAATATGCGACGATTACTTACAATAGCAGTTGGGCAAGTGTGTTTTGTTGTAATAGTTGGCAGTCTTCATATGGTAGAAATATATGAAGTGGAGTAATTTTCTTTCTTGCTGCGCTACAAATGAAAATACTCTTAAGAGCATAGTTTCAACCTAGAAGACTTTACTTTTTGACAAATCCTACCGACGTGTTTGGGTGGTTCCACACGAAATCGCGATCCAAGAAACCAGTCAAATGATATTACAAAACAAGAAACACATTTTTCTGCCAAACTTTAAAAAACTATGATTTTTTTGTTTTCTATTTGTAAAAGAAACAGATTACCCTACGGTCTGCAGCCGGACAATATCGGATTGTATGAATGTCATAAATATTTCAAAATTTTGTATATTCCATCTTATATTTTAATTATACGAGCATATAATATATCTTTTTTTTAAATTTTCTTCAATTTTTGAACGAATTCAAATTGTGGTTGCTAATGAAAGAGCAAATTGATATCGAACTAGTAAAAATGTGCTAAGTTCGGGCGGTCCGAATTTGAAACGAGTGGTCATGTCCGTTGTAAGTGAGCAATTTAATTTAAAGATAGCATATTTATTTCAAAGTTTTGTTTCTTTGGCTCGTTTTCATTGCCAAAATCGTACGAATAAGGAAGGATCTTAAATTATGGGCCAACTTTTTTTTCAGTGTACACGATTTCAGCCAAATCGGATAACAATTACGGTTTCCAAAAGCTCAAGATCTCAAATCTGAGGATCGATTTGAATGTGAGCTACATCAGATTATTGACCTATTTGCACCGTACATGGCACGGATGTAGGATGTCCTAAAATATCACTATGTGCCGAATTGCAGCCAAATCGGTTAACAAATGCGTCTTCCAGAAGCTCAACATCACAAATAGGGATATCGGTTTATATGGGAGCTACATCAGGTTGTAGGGAGGCCACCATGGCCCAGAAGGCAGCACTGACTGAGTTTCCACAGTGGGATTAAATTTAAATATTGAATGGTAAGAGCTGAGGGTATTCAAAGCCCAATATGGTCCAGGCCTCTTGGCAGGGCTCTAAATTTGGACGAACTTTTTCCAAAATTTCATCACAATTTTCTGAACACAAAATTGAAAATTTTTTTAGAGAAAAACGAAAGGTGATATCTTAATATTCTTTTTCTCTGAATTTTCCAGAATTAAATGTTTTTTTAAGTCGAAAAATAAATACTGCTCAAAATATGTTTTGAAAACTCGATGATTTTTTATAATTTTTTTTTTTTATTAAAAATTTCCTATTTCGAAGTATGTACATATAGCACCTGTTTAACTTGACATATGTATGTTGTTCGAATTGCATTCAAAACGCATCAACAAAATGTCCTCTTTAGAAACAAAAAAATTAAGGTTTTTAAGCAATTTTTTTCAGCAAAGACTAATCAAAAAATCTACTTTTCTTCATTTTTTTACTTCAAAACTATATTACTCTTAAATGAAAATTCGAATGTGGACACTTTTTGCAGTAAAGTCGTTATTCATTTTTTTCACCAATCCAAATAGTGTATCAAAATGAATATCTAACTATAATTTTTGGAAACACCAATGTTACCAACTCTAGGACCAGGCACTAGATCTCAATTGTACCTCAGCTCTAACGATTCGAAATTTCAAAGAGTTATCTCAAACCGTTGTCGAATTGCAGATCTTTTACCCGACTGTGATATATTGTAGAATCGATTCCAGGTCATATCGAAAATTACACAACTAAAAGCGTGCTAAGTTCGGACGGGCCGGATTATATATACCCTCCACCATGGATCGCATTTGTCGAGTTCTTTTCCCGGCATCTCGTCTATGTCAAAAAAGGATAAAAGAAAAGATTTGCTCTGCTATTAGAGCGATATCAAGATATAGTCGGGTTCAGACCACAATGTCAGCCAATTCTAATAAGAATTGTGCCCTTTGGGGACTCAAGAAGTAAAATAGAGAGATGGATTTATTTATATGGGAGCTGTATCAGGCTAAAGACCGATTCAGACCATAACAAACACGTATGATAATGGTCATGCGAGGATCCGCTGTACAAAATTTCATTCCAATCGGATAAGAATTGCGCCCTCTAGAGGCTCAAGAAGTCAAGACCCAAGATCAGTTTGTATGGCAGCTATATCATGTTATGGACTGATGTGAACCATACTTAGCACAGTTATTAAAAGTCATAATAAAATACGTCATGCAAAATTTCAGCCAAATCGGATAGGAATTGCGCCCTCTAGAAGCTCAAGAAGTCAAGTCCCCAGATCGGTTTATACGGCAGCTATATCAGGTTATAGACCGATTTAAACCTACGTCGAAACACGTCGTTTCATTCCAATGATATAAAAATTGGGCCCTCTAGAGGCTCCCATCCTATGGTGGAGGGTATAAAAAGAGACGAACTAGCCAGGAGGCGCCGTTTAATGCCATTGGAAGTCGTTAAAAGGGAAATTATCAAGTACTATAGGGTATATGACTGGAAGTTTTATCAAGTTCATAGTAGTATATGCCTCAAATATGAAATGGCGGCTATATGATATTTGTTTTATTTACAGCATATTATACTATTTATACAAGATACCAAAAACATTTGCTTCAGAGCAATCGATTTTATCGAGCACATCGTATTATCGGTAAAAAGTTTTGGAAGCTAACATGGAGACGAGGACACGTAAACATTTCGTTCGTACACTGTCACATAAAGCACGTGTAAACCAAGAATGGCTTAAAAGTCATGTTCATCACTTAAATTCTTCCACACAATGGCTGTTTAGTACGCCAGATGCCAATCCAATGGTTACTTGACCATTTTAGAAAGCATGCCAAGGACTTGTACCGGAATGAACCAAAATACCCGCAGGATGCATGCGGAATGTGGTCGTTAGAATTGGTAACAATTCGTGTCAGCCACCCTGAGCAAAGATAGGTCAAGTTGTGCAAATGAAGACGTTGCTCCTGACAGAAAGTTTTTGAAAATGATTACGGCCCACGGTTTACGCATACGGGGAAGAGCGTAAGCTCGATAGAACAAGTAAAGTGGAGGAGAAATATCCAGCAACTTGGTCACTGAAGTAAGTAACTAACCGTGTTCGCCAAACCCAAGATTGTTATTTTTATTCCGCTTTAATTCAAATGTTTGTAATGATTTATTATGAAAATTAATTAAGATTTTGCAAAATATAGATGTAAAATCATTTTTAATGCAATAGCTATCGTTTATTGAATGTTTTCGCGACTTTTTTCATTGAAGTGTATCCTACCTATTTACCAGTATCAATGTTAAGTAGAACAAACAATTTGTTTAACTTAGCTTTGCGTCAATTCTGTTTTGATTACTAATTTTTCTTGCTTAGACTCTAATCAATTTAAAACCTTCGTCGCCAATTCTGTTTCTGATATATAAATCATGCCGTGGCATTTTTCGCAAGCCATGGACGACACATTTATTGATAGCTGGCATAAAAACAAAAACAGAAAAGCCAAAATTAAACAATTCAGAAATAAGCATTAAAATACAGCAAATTTTAATTCTCGCATAAATTAACAACAAGTTGAATAAAAACAAAGGAAAAAAGTGGATTACTCGTTAACAGATACACACACTCGGTGAACGTGTTAATCGCTTAAAGGCCAATTGCAGTTCGCAGTTAATCAAATTGCACACTTCAGATGGCAATCTCAGTGTTTTACAGAGCATGGCTTGCTAAGTTAAAGGAAAACTTAATTAAAAATAATGGAAATGTAGCCTATAGGAGTTATGTTATAACCGAATCATTAGAGTTTTCATATCTTACGTCACTACTACTATTGTAGAAGGTGTTAAGAAGTACACATTTCTTTGTGATTCTGGATTCGTTGTGAACTCCCGTCAGCCTGTCTTCTCTTCTAACTGCGAATATTAGAAGTAGTGTTTTAAATTTTAGATATAACTCTCTTCAAAAATTGCATCCGACTAAAGAAATAGTGCTATATTAGATATGGGTGAAAATATGTCATATCAAAATTTCAGCCAAATCTGATTAAATTGGGCTCTCCAACAGATTAAGAAGTCATGTAGGAAAATCACAATTGAATTTTATTAATGTTATTGTATAACAACGCAAATATTTACACATTTGAGAAGAGATTTCCTTTACAAAACTGTCAAATAAACTTATTTTAAGGCTTCGTAAAGTTTTGTGAATACGGCCGTTCATGCTTTATTTAAGATTTTTACCTCCGCATGCTGTTTCACTTTGAAGTTTTGATCTTTTTTTCAAGGACAGCCATTGAAAGATGTCGATTTAAATACATTTTGTCTGCAGCCATTAGATGGCATTTAAAGAAAGGATTTCCCTCAGAAATACCCAAGCACTGCCTTTCTCAAGTACGCATGCGTCTGGTACGTAAAATAACATAGTTACTATCAGTTTCTTGAACAGCATGGTTCATTTTCTATCGATAGATGACTTAATTTTGAAACATAGTCCATAGTGGTTTTTGGAGTTTAAAAAAGTTTAAATTATAATGATATTTTTAAAAAAAAGAACCCAATACCAATACCTTTACTTTGCCTTCACTGATACAAAAGCCCCTCCCTCAGGCACTCAGTTCAAAATGTAGCATGACCAAGTATCGTCGACTACAGCCGATACTTAACGCTTTGTTGTGAAGAAAACAAAAACACAACAACAACATCAACTTGTGTTTGTGTGCTAACGTGCAGTGTTTAAGTTTAATTTGTGGTTTTTGCACCTAAATCAATAATTAATGTGGAATTTATTAAAAGCGCTAATCAACAACAAGATAATAATGTCGTTTTAAATTGACAGCGATCAGAGCATTTGCAAATTAGTCCACCGTTTGTCGTTCTCATGTCAGACAATGTGATTTGTGAGTTCCGCGGCATGACTGAGAGAGGCTTTCCCAAACAAGACGACGGCAAATAACTCTTGTAATTAGAAACATGTAATTTTATGTTAAAACTCTATTTTAGCAGATATTTTTTTTTTTTTTGTGAAAATTCATTGTGCAACCGGAGAAATTGTGAATTATAAATGGCATATCGTCCAATATACAGGGTGCGCCAGAGAAACTTACTTATGTAAAGAGTGGAGCGCATCGGGATGGGAAAGTCCCAAGCTTGTTTCTTTCTACAGTCAGTTGGCATCATGCTTTGATGCTTCTTTTCTGACGGTTGACCACTTGTTGCTCCGCAACGTGCCTTCCGCAGTGACGAGGCTCTCTTTCACATTTCTGGCTGCATCAATAATCAAAACAATCGTTATTGGAGTGGCGTAAATCCGCCTGAACTTCACCAGAAGCCACTTCATTATGAACAAGCTAATGTCTGGTGTGCGATGTCGGTAATGGGAATAATTGGTCCTTATTTTTTTTTTTTTTTTTTGAAGAAAACGAACGCGAAGGGACCCTGAATGCAGCTCGTTACAGGAACATGATCGAGGAATTTTTTTCCAAGAGGCTTTTACCAATGGCCGGTGTTGTGGTCTGGTGGACGGCGCTCCTCCACCTACTGTTCAATACTCAACCGGATCCAAAGGATGGCTTGTTTGTCCATCACAGCCACACTGAATTTAATGCTATATCTAATGCCTCTGGACATTGTGGCTAGACAAATTTCTGTAATTACTGCCGTGAGGCTAAGGGAACTTTCTCTATGGTCATGTGGCGGCTACGGACACTGTGTTATCCTTGATACAATATCCGATGTTCCAGGCAGTGTGGATTACACCCTACCTGAGCCGCTTTTTTGATAAAATGTACTGTACCACCATTCCTGATAGAACCGATTGGAACTACCCTGATAGTAGAAGTTACCCAGACTTCTATATGGATGGTTCTAAATTAGGCAACCAGGTGGGCTTTGGGGCGTACTCAAAAGAACTAGAACTGGTCATATCGAAAAGGCTACCCAACCACTGCAGTGTGTATCAAGCGGAGATCCTTGCAAATAAAGAAGTGGCGGAATGGCTAAGATATAATGTGATTACGACGATTCTCATAAATATCTTCTCAGACAACCAGGCAGCCATTAAATCCCTGGATAACGTATTTCGGAAAACAAGAACTACCCTCGACTGTCGCAGATCTCTCAGCGAGATGGCTGAACAGTTCAAAATTCACCTGTTCTGGGTGCCGGGCATCAGAGATATCCCAGGGAATTGTAAATCGGACGAGCTTGCGAGACTAAGAACCACCCTACACATTCCAGGGAAACTGGAATCTGTGGGTATGCCTCCAGCGACAAGTAAGCTTAGGTTTCAGGACCAAGTCCGACGGACAACGTATGATAGATGGTTACAAAGAGGGGGCATTCCAAAACTATGTGTGGTAATCTAGACTAGAAGTGGTCTTCCGCTTTGCTGTCACGGGCTAGAATAGACGTCTCAGTCATTATGTCCATCATGACAGGTCACTGTCTAATCGGAAAACATGTTGACAGACTGAAGGTTGCCAGCAAAGACTTTTGCAGAGGCTGGGAGGACATCGAAGAAGAAGAGACTATAGAACACCTTCTGTCTGTATGTCCCGCACTACCAACCAGAAGGAGTTCCACTTTAGGGTCTCATTTCTTTGAGAACCTGTCTGATTTAGCGGATGTGAACATTCGCAAGTTATTGGGCATTTTCAAGAGATCTGGTTGATTCAATGGTAGGAACTAGAAGGCATCTTCCTTCTTTTGTTCCTGTGGTATCACAATGGACGAAATCTTCTAAGTTTGATGGCAGACTGCCACTTAAATCTAACCTAAAGCAATGTTATTTTTGCTTTACTGCCTCTATTATTAAGTCGGCAAATCAAACCCTGTCTTTAAGTTATATTTTTAAATACATTAAATAAAAATTGAGCACATGAAACATGATAGCAATTTTTATTTGACTTGTCAAATATCTTTGTAATTTTGTTCCACGTGGAGAAATTTTGGATACGTAACAAAATTTGTATTTTTTTTGTTTTTAAAAAAGTGGATATGGAACAAACTTATATAACTTATATCTTGGAAACTAAGAAGGATATGTCAACATTTTTCGAAAATGTTGAAAGTTGTTTACCTTAAAATCTTATAAACTTAACCTAACGCAAAAAACTCAAAAGTGCCGTATAGAACAAGACAGCATTAGGCCAACGATATGTACGAGTATTTATATAATATTAGGTTCGGCTGGGTAGAATTTGGCTACGCGCCATCTTGACCAAATTTCTACACACAACCAAATTTCTTATTCAAAACAGCAAAAATGTTTGCTAAAACAGTAGTTTTTGTCTGCTGAAAATGGGAAAGCAGACATAACTGATGTACTAGCAAAAAATGTTTTACAGTTATTTCAACTTACAAAATCTGCTGTCCCGAATACACAAGTCTGCTGAAAAAAAATTTATCCTTTTTATGTTTGTTGTTGGTGTTTTATGTTTGTGTTGGAAATTTTGTTGGAAGAGTTGATTTTAGTTTGTGGATCAATACTGTAAAGAAGCTACGTGATCCATCCATTGGTATACATTTCAAAATGTGACTGAGCTAGCTCGAATTTTTGGCTATGTGCACATGACTGGCATGGCCTTTTAAAGAAAAAAGGTTAAAAAAAGGTTTAAAGAAAAAAGGTTTTGAAATGTTTACATTCAGTGGAGATAATAAACATCCACTGAGACACCCATTTACATTTATAATTTATTATTTCATCTAATCACACATCTGGTCTTTGCTATTTAAAAGGATCGCTTTAAAAAATGCGATTCCTTGGAGCCTAAGTTCCACCTTCGGAATTTGACTTTCCCAACTAGGAAAGGACAAGCGAATCTACAATACCCTTTATAATTAAGCAGCAGTCATTTTCAGCAAACAGCAGACTGTTCAGCAGTACGCCTGCTGCTCTAAAATGGCAGAACTACAGCTACAATAGCAGCAAATTTAACTACTAATATTCAGCAGACAGTGTTTGCTATTTTCAGCAAACTTTTTTCTATGAATCTGGAAATCTAGTAGATTGAAAGGAAATTCATTATGAGCAAGGATCGAAAAGCAATCTTAAGTAAGGATTGAAAGGCAGTTTTTTTTAAATTTTTGTTATGCTTGAATTTTAGGCATAAAGTTAATTCACCAAAAACTTACTCATTATACCGATCTCTTTTCAGGGTTATGCAAAAGATATTAAACTTTCTAATGGAAGCTTCATTTTCTATTCAAACCTTATAATTTTTCCATTATTTCAACTTTATTGGAATATCTAAGCATTGCGGTTAGTGATGAAATGGCATTTCATTCACATGGCTGCCTGTTGCGGCCGGACCTGCAATAGTCCATTCTATCCATTCATGTTTTCAAACAAAATTTACCTAAACTTTTGGTCTGCAAGCAAAATCACCAAAGCTTAAGAACTGTCATTCAAAAAACAAACTCAAGAAATGATTGGCACGTATGGAAATGATTAAACAAGAAAAAAATCTGTAACATCTAGGGTTCCTAAAAATGGTTTACATCGTTACAACAGTATGGTACATGTGAAATTTTTTTTCAGGGCTATGAACGACAACAATATTCAATTCATTCCTCTCGTTACTCCGATTTACAGATTTTGTTATGTTCCAATTATGACAATGTTTCCAATTTTCATTTCAGAATAGAGAGAATAGATGCAAATGACAATAAATCAATAAAGGCTTATGAAGATCATGGGCTCGTCTTAATGAGCCCGGTTAAAACATAAAATAGATGTTCATGCTCGTGTCGTTAAATGAAAACAAATAAAGATGACTTACTTAGTGATCCAAATTTGGGCGTGATTTGAATCCAAATCCGTGAGCATCACTCACTCCGCAAGCTGCCCGATTTCAATGGGCATTGGGTGGGAACAATCCCGATTTCCATCTAGATTGAGACATAAAGAGGTATTTAGCATCATAAACTGTAATTACTTAAAAGTATTAACAACAATAAAATGCGATAAAAAAAAAATGACGATGATGATGACGAAGTCGACGTCAACGACAACGACGGCGACGACGAGGAACCAAATGCGTTTTATGTTGACGATCGTAAACCATCAAAAATGGTCAAAAACAAATCATATTATCCACAAAGGCACACATTTCATATCTCACAAAAATATGGATGGAAATCGTAAAAACTGACAACAAAACATTCCAAAAAGCCATAATTTTTAATCCTTTTTATTCCAAATACAATGGAAAGTGTCACAATATCACCGAGGGCGCACAAAAGAAATAAAGGAAAATCTAATCACAAACAAATCATAAAAATCTCAAAGCCAGCACATCCAGAGAGGTGCAATGCTCGCTGGTTCGCTCGCTCGCTCGATGAAAGACAAAACAGAGTGACTCAGAAATGCGTAGGAACACAAGACAATTATCGGCTACACTCAAGGAAAATTAACGAACGCCTTGAAAGTGCGAGTCATTTCCATTTGGCTGAGCATTTTTCTCGAGGGTATGAAGAGGGAAATCTTTTACCTTAGACTTGCTGACTCTTTTGTAGCCATACATGTGTGTATGGACGGACGGACTAACCTTTGTAAGAACAACAGCCCGGGCAATAATAATAATAATCTATATCCGATTTCCTTAAGAAAAAGTCACACCTTCTCGTTGGCTTGTTTTTGTGTTTTGTGTTGAGGAAAAAATTATTTATGTCCGCTTATGAATAGATAGTGTCGTTTTACCTCTTTAGCTCTTTGTCATGGGCACGCAGCAGAGCAACAACGGTCGTTGGATCGGTCATTCGCTTTGGGAGAAATTAATACCTCACGATGAGCTGATAGTGTTGACGATCAATACCCATTCCAACCCAATTCGAAGAGATATTTCTTCATAGATGCTCAAAACAAAGTTAAAAAATTGAAACTATCGATGAAACCATTGGAACTCTTTTATCAGCCTTGAACGGCATTAACAAATTGGACCGCCATCGAAGATTTCTGTTGTCCAGATTTGGGTTTTGGTTTTTGGAAGCGGGAACCAGAACCAGAACAGACACTTTGTCATCTATGCGTGTGCTGTGTGGAGAGGCAGCATGCCAGACCTTGTGGTGTATTCTATGATCTTGGCCTACCCCCCTCTCTCCAATATCAGCATACGATTTGACCTCACCCTTGGCTGGTAGTGGGGAGCACCACTTTTTAAGTTGACTAGCTGTTGGTTACCAGATATGCGTGTTGAAAAATGTGATGTTTAATAATGGCCATTAAATGTTGGAAATTATCAGACACTTTGACTGTAAGTCGTAAACTATACTCGGCATGGGAGGATGCCCAACCACTAAAGTATCGGCGGGCTAGTAACTTTGAAACTTCAGCACACTGGTCCTTGCGGCCCATCATCTTTGCTATGCTCAAGCCTGCCTCCGCCAAGCTGCCCAACTCCCATCCCATTTGTTTGCCGTTTCACTGTGCCAAAGTGTTTAATGACAATTGGCCATAAGCAATACAAATGTGTCGCATGAAAGCCTAAACGCAGCGGCTAGCAGAACGTTGGCATCCGACATCTCCATGTTCTCTATTGTGAAAAATTAAACACTTCCAGGAATTCAAACAGCAACAAAGCTAAACAAAACAATGAACATCCGAGCGACCAACAAGCATTGGCAAATACTTTAGGTGACAATGAAAACAGCAGCTTCCAACTGATTACAAAATATAAATAATATCGCTAAAGTCAGGAGCGTCTAGGGCTGAGATAAAGAAATGGAGTGTCCCCTTACTTTGAATCTGAATATCACTATCATAAAACAACAAAACAGCGGAAGCCGATGGGTTGCCATCTGAAATTATTTAAGATCATAGGCGACAGACCGTGTGAACCATTCGAAACCAAACGACAGGGAAACAACTTATCGTGCGATCACTTACACTACTAATAACACCTTCTAAAGGCTCAAGAGTCAAATCGGAAGATCCGTTTATTTGTTGTTGTTGTAGCCACATTTGCATGTGGAGGTGGCGGTCCTCGTCAAGCTCTTATAAGCGAGCAAGCTCGCTCCGGGAACATGATGGCAATTGGTTATTTAAAGGCGCCAATAACTCACCTTGTCATATCGAGCATCATAGTCACTCAGTTTTTAAGTAAGAGCCGGTGCCATTCTGCCTCGCACAGGGACTCTCCACTCGATCCCGCTAATTGTCCGCTACTGACGTTGCTATACTCCGTATGGAGCATTGCAATATCCGCAACCTGTAGCTCCTTGCTAAGCTTCTCGTGATAACGAAGAACTCCACACAGATTGGAGCTCAAAGAAGCAGCCTGTGTGATGCTTATAGTTATTATAAACCCGGGATCGGTTTATTTGGTAGCAATATAAGGCTATAAACCGATTTAAACCATGCTTGAGACAGTTGTTTGAAGTCAAAACAAATCTTCACCACTTAGAGGCTTAAGGAGTCTATATCTGAGATCGATTTATATGGGGGCTATATCAAAACATGGACTCAAACGGTGAAATAATTTTATGAGATACAGGGTGTCAAAGTTGACCGTTTTCCCCTTCTCCAACATTCAAGGGGCTATAACATTTGATCTACTGATTTACATGATTTAGGTCTCTGGAGAAGAACTTGACCAGATATAAAAAAACATTAATATACTATTATATTATATCATTCATATGCTATTAAAAAACTTAAGTAGTTTAATTTGCAGATTGGTCTATATAGCAGCTACACCAACCTCTGAGTTAAACATCTTAAGCTTATAAAAAGCGCATTTTTATCCAATTTGGCTGAAATTTGGAACAAGGAGTTTAATTATGATTCAAATCGACCCAACTTGTGATGTGATTTCAATAAAATGTCCAGTATATAGATGAAAAATTTACCGAGTTATTTAGAAAACACTGAAAAAACAAAAGCCGAATTTCGATATTTAAAGATTAAACAATTAATGTTTCCTCTACGGTGCCTGATGTCAAAGTAGTATATGCATGTTTTTTCTTGATCTCGTCTAGTTCTTTCTCCAGAGTCTCCAAATCATGCAAATCGGTTAAGTAGATCAAAATTTTACAGCCCCTTGAAGGTTGGAAAAGTGGTTATGTTTGATAACCTGAAACCCTACAGTGCGTTTTTCGCAAAAATTTTAATATAAAATTTGCATATTTTAATATTTTCAATTAAATTAGAAAATTAATTGGAAATGTCGAAAAATTCAATATTTTTTATTTGGATAAAAAAAATTAATTAAACATTTCAAAACTTTCAATAATTTTTGTTAGTTGAATATGCGACGCTTTTTATTGAAAATGTTTCAATCACTTTTTTCAAAAAAATGTGATTGTGATCATTTTCGTGATTGAAGCAGTTTCAATTAACACATTATTTGAGTCAACTAATTTCGTGATTGAAACCGATTTCTATTTATTTTTCTGTGTAGTTAAACGTATCAAAATATAACAGTTGGCTAGGCCATGTTATCAGAGTGAATGAAGAAGCTCAGCAAGAAAAAGTGCTTTGAAAGTGTGGTACTTGCAAAAGGGGAAGACCAAAACTACGACGGACAAGATCAAGTGGAGAAACACATACCTAAGTCAGTTGGCAGACATTGAAAAAGAGCGCAGAAAATCGAGGCGCTTGGAAATCTATTCCGAGCTCGGCTAATGGAACAAGTATTCTCTAAACATAGCTTTTATGAGCTCCAGACCCTCAACCGGCATATCGGTATATAACAGCTATATTTAAATACAGTCTTATTTTTACCATATATGGGTCGCATGGCGGGAGGCCTAAAACTACTCACTGTTTCAATGAAATTGGATAAAAAATAATATTATGGGCTTCAGACCCTTTATCGGGAGATAGGTCTGTATGGCAGCTATATCTAAATATAATCCGATCCAAACCATATTTGGGGCGGATGTCGGGAGACCTAAAACTACCAACTGTTTCAAATGTCAGCGAAATCGGTTAAAAATAAAGCTTTTATGGGCTTCAGACCCTTTATCGGCAGATGGATCTATATGGGAGCTATATCTAAATATAGCCCGATCCGAACCATACATAGGCCAGTTGTTGGGAGGCTTAAAATAACCCACTGTTTAAAATTTCAGCGAAATTGGGCAATAAATAAATCTCTTATGGGCTTCAGACCCTTTATCGGCAGATTGGTCTATGTGGCAGCTATATCTAAATATAGTCCGATCTGAACCATATTTGAATCAGATTCGGACGAAAAATGAAGTTTTTATGGGCATTAGACCCTTTATCGAAAAATCGGTCTATATAGCAGCTATATCCAAATAGGGTCCGATTTGGCCCGTTCAAGAACTTAACCAGCGTGCATCAAAAAGACGTATGTGTGCCAAATTTCAGCTCAATATCTCAATTTTTGAAGAATGTAGAGTGATTACAACAGACGGATGGACAGGCGGATAGACGGACAGACACACGGACATCGTTAAATGGTCTTGGAATTTTACGACGATCCGAAATATATATACCTTGTAGGCTCGACAATTGAAATTTCGATGTGGATATGAATACACCTCCTATCCCACGGTGGGTGGGTATAAAAAAAGAAAATTGGAATTTGATATATGAGGTGAAGCACAATAAGAGTCAGTCCACAATCGAAGTTCGAAACAGAAAGTTGTGATGTTTAAAAGATAAATGTTAAATTAAAAGATGACATTATTTTTTGGATGCCACTGTAGAGAAAATTAATTAAATTCATTTATTAAGCAAAATTTTTTTTTTAATTTTCATCACAGCCTCTCTAAAAAAAATTATCTTAATAGAAAATTGTTGTTTTAGAGAAATGATAAGAAAAATCTTTTTCAACGCAAATTCTTATTCAAATATTTTTAGAGCAAAATTAATACTACAATTTTTTTCTCAAGACAAAATTTCAATAAAACTTTCAGGCGAACTTTCTCTTTATGGAATATTCATTAAATATCTTGCCTTTTAAGAGAATTTCCGTTTTTGTTGCTAAAGAAAATCTTTAAAATTTCGTTGAAGTTTTTTTTCAGAGAACTTTTATTGTTGTTTTTAAATCAACCCCTATTCCAGACATCAAGCAATTTTAGTTCAGTATTAAAGTAAAAATTTCTTCTTGGAATTCTCGGACCCTTTTTGAGACACGCCTATGACCTGTGCTTCACTTCCATGCAACTAAAGCTCAGAGAGCTGGGAGAGCAGACAAGTCAAATCGATATACAAATCGATTTATTTTATTGATGACACTCGCCAGATTTTAAGCGAAATGTCATAAAGTTTATGACTTAAGTCTTTTGTTAAGCTTTCGCAGTGGACTGCCCCAACAGTCACGACAGCGAAGATGAACCACACGAAGCAGACCCCGGCAATGAAGTCAATGGCAGACTCCCAGCCCAAGTCCCAGACAGAAAGACGGACGAATAGCTAAAAATCCAATACGTATCCCTTAGGAAAGGGCAAGAGGAGGCGACATGCAAAGCAGATTGTGAGGCCAATCTTAAAAATATCATTATTAACTGCCAATCTTAAGTAAATATGATCGTTCCAAAGGAATCAGCAAACCTGTTTAAGGCCAGTTTGTTCTGAGTATTGGTGGTGTTGTGTGTGCGGTTGTTTGGCTTAGGCGATCATGGCCATTTCTCATTCGGCATCTGGAATATCGAATATACTACGAAGGCATGCGTAAAGGCACACAAGGATGAGGCGTTTGGAATGTTTTGTTAATTTTGGCATTCACACCTTCAAGAAGTGACACTTTGGCATTTATTTGCTGAGTGGAGGCGATGCTGGTGTATGGCTGCAATTTTAGTGCGTTTTGTTATGGCATCTGCAATCGCAACCGCAAACGCAGTCGCAACGACGGACCGCAATGATGGGATTCGCGCGCCTTCACATCCGTTTGCAAATTTTACGATTAAGACGTGTTAAATTGTTAACAAGCCACTTCAAGTTGAGGCTAATAAGCTGGAAATTTACGATTTGCAACTCAGACCTGTCACACGACGAATTGAGGGGAGCATTATGGCCAGACCTCGCATAGAAAAGAAAATCATCAAAAGTTTTTCTATGATTTCATTTGGCTGAAGCTTCAAAACTGCCATTGAAGACATTAAGAAATGTGGCCCTTTATTACAGCCCTACATTCATATCCATGGACCACTTTGGCAGAGACACACTTTGGCTGTCACGGCGTATCACGACTGCATCCCACATTAGAACAAAACGTTGCGTTACTTTAATTGTCATTCTGATGCTGCACTACCAACTGGCGAGCGAAGACCCACCAACGATGCACCTACCTAATCGTGGACTGCCACATGGTGGGTTAAGGTGCGATTTGCATTAGAATGCATCCGATGGGACAGCTTCGACTATTTGTTTACAAATATTTTGATATCTTTTCAATTCGATTTCCTGTTGTCTACCTTTGTGGTTATTGTTCTTTAATGAGTCGTCATCAACATTGTCATCATCCTCGGCTGTAACATAGTTAGTGGACCCAAGCACACGACGGGGTCCAGCATTGTCAACGGCCAAATTCTGGCATGGCCATCTTCGATGGTGGCATCACAAAGCGTTAGACAAAATGGCTTTGGTGGATTGTTGACTTCACAGTGTTCACATTTATCATCATTTTTATTGGATAACAAGAGTACAACAGAACTCTAATCGTGGTTGCAGTCTATTAGTTAGCCAAGGCGACCCTATCGACCCTTTTGGATGGAGCACGATCGGAGCAAAGATTCATTCATCCATTCACTCGTCTATTCATTCAAACTTTAAATGGGAAAGGGTCAGGCGATGCTTAAACCTTCAACTCAAAACGGAACCCATTGTCTTGGCTGAGGCCGGCTTAAAACCTCACCTATCCCCACGGATAGCTGTGAAGCCTAAGCCGTTTCGGATTGTTCACATAAATAATAAATAGAAATGGTCACTCAACGCCCAAATCTACGAAAAATCAAATGACGAGAGAATTGTGATTATTAGCACAGATTATGAGAACTCAAGAAGACCATCGTACGTCCCTATTCTGATAGACAACAGAAGAAGCCACAGAAGAATTAGAATTTAAGCAGCATAAGACTTTCCAAACGGAATATAACGCCTCGTAAGATTAAAAAAAAATACAATGAAAATTTACCAAACAACTTATGATTCTGTAAAGCATATGTGTAGCATAAATAGCCATGGATAGTTAAAAAATTCAAACATGTCTGCTGAAACGCATTATTCTACATCGCTGAACTTTTAAATTATACATCGTCCATAAAAAGCGCAATTATTGCCCGATCGTTGAAATCCAACACAGCGACATCCGCACAGAATATGGTTTAGATCGGACCATCGAAGCCCTCCGATCTCTTGATTGAAGGTCTTTCACCCAAATAGGGATGTGAACAGTTCCCAAATGTGTCTTCATGAAGTCAAGTTTAGAAAATTATTTATATATGGGTCTAATAAGCAAACTTCATTTACAGCAGGCAAACAACGCAAAATTGTATTTATATCTACCAAGTAAAGCTAAAAACTTCATTTCATGGAAGCGTTATTACAATAGTAAATAAGGCAGACAGACAAGCCGTCATATTATAGTAGTCTTAGGCATTTACGAAGATTTCAATATATCAACTTCATGGGTTGGAAGATGAATATTTCAACTTATTGCAAAGCAATTACCCAATCTTTGCTGGTAGTTAGGAACAAGTAAAGCTTGCTAAGTTCGACCGGGCCGAATCTTGGGTACCCACCATCATGGATTCCGTTAAAAATGTACACTTATTAACTAAGCTTGTATTTGAATTATTTTGGTCTCAAGAAATGATATCGGGATATCGGTACTTAGGTGGGCTTATATCACCATAGCACTGATGTTGTAAGTCATAAGGTAGGGTTGTGGGCCAAATCAGGTGAAAATTTAGGCTTCATACTGGGCATAGTTGGAGGTCATAAAAGACGTCTTTGTTCCAAATCGGATGAAAATTGAGGCTTCTAAGGGCTCAAGAAGTCCAACCGGGGGATGGGTTCATATGGGGGCTATATTTGTTTAAATACCGCTTCGGATCATACTTGACGGATGAAAATTGAGGCTTCTAGGGGCTCAAAAATTCAAAACGGGGGTTCGGTTTATATGGGGGCTATATCCAAATCTGAACCGATATGGCCCATTTACAATCCCTAACGATATACATCAATATGAAGTATTTATGCAAAATTTCAAGAGACCGACTTTACGCGTACAACCGCTATCCTGATTTCGACAGACGGAAGGACGGACATGGCTAGATAGACTAAGAATGTCTAGACGATCCATAATATATAAAATTTATGGGTTCGCAGATAAATATTTTGAGGTGTTACAAACGGATTAGACCGGCCTATGGTGGTGCGTATAAACAAGCAAAAGCGTGCTATGTTCGGCCGGGCCGAATCTTGGGAACTCACCACCATGGATTCTGCTAAAAATGTATACGAAATAAATTTAGTTGAAGAGTATTATTTTTATCCTACAAGCCAAACTTCTGATAAACCAGCAAAAATTAAAGATTCTAGGAACCGAACAAGCATTATCGAGAGACCGGCTTACAAGGGAGCTATATCGGGTTATAGACTGAGTTGGGAGCTATATCGGGCTATAGACCAATTTGAACTGTACTTGACACAGTTGTTGGAAGACATAACAGAACACGACATGCACAATTTCAGCCAAATCGTATAAAAATTTAGGCTTTCATAGGCTCAAAAAGTCAAATCTGGAGATCGGTTTATATGGGTTATGGACCGATTTGAACCATACTTGACTTAGTTATTGGAAGTCATAACAGAACACGACATGCAAAACTTCAGCCGAATTGGACAAACATTAAGGCTTCCAGAGGCTCAAGAAGTCAAATCGAGAGATTGGTTTATATGGGTTATGGACTGATTTGGGCCGTACTTGACACCGTTGATGAAAGTCGTAAAAGAACACTACGTGCAAAATTTCTGCCAAATCTGAAAAAATTGCGGCTTCCAGGGGCTCAAGAAAACAAATCGGGAGATCGGCTTATATGGAAGCTATATCTAAAACTGAACCGATATGGCCTGTTTGCAACCCCCAACGACCAACTCAATATAAAGTTTCTGTACCGAATTTCCAGCGGCTAGCTTTACGCGATCGATTGCTTTGGTGATTTCGACAGACTGACAGACGGACAGACAGACGGCTAGATCAACTCAGAACGTCGAGACGATTAAGAATATATTTACATTATGGTGTCTTAGACGAATAATTCGAGGTATTACAAACGGAATAACTAGATTAGTATACCCCCATCCCATGGTGGAGGGTATAGAAACATTTTAAATGATCTCAAATCACTCCTGATAAGAATACTCATCGGTTCAAGCTCGTACTAGAAATAGAGTGTGTCAATGAATTACATTAATTAGTTCAGCTCATTTAAGGCTACTTGCAGCTTCATTTTTGGGTCTCTACCAAAATTATTTACTACATCGCCAACACAAAGAATTGTCATATCATTTCGAAACGAATGAGAATTTAGATTTAACATTTCCAATTAAAAGAATGCCATGATTATGATACTGTAACATACATGCAAACTTGTTCTGCAAACATGTTTTATTTCCACATTTGTTAGACACATCAATTTCGAATTTTACATCCTTGTTCTTGTCTGTTTTATGGCCAGAAGTATCGTTGAATAATTAAAATTCAATTCGTCCCAAATCACTTTCAAAGTTAATCACATAATCATGATATGTTTATGTCAAAATCGGAATCGTTCTTTTGTTTTCCACCACAACCTCCTCCTCCTCCTCTTCGACCACTAAAAAAACCCACTGTGTCTTTGTGGCAAATCTCGCCCTTTCTCCAACTGGTGACTGGTTGTTAAAATAGAGACATATGTAAAAAGGTTGACTTTACAACATAATTAAGCTCAATGGCAAATAAAAACCAAACTCAACTTATGGACAAATTAGCCAAAACTCCAACAACAACACCAACATCATCAAAAGCAGCAGAAGCGAGTTTACCAAAAAAAAAAGCCACTTGTGTTGTTTCATCGACACCATTGCTTCCAAACGAACTTGTAATAGCAGATACAAGTGTATCTACAATGTATCTCGCAGCAACATTACTCACAACAAATGATTTAAGGACCACAAAAGGTCCTTCGTCTGTTCAACACTCTGTGCGGCGGTGGTGGTTGCTGCTTGGGTCCCCTTGGCAAGACACAATCACAGCCCACCGCCTCAATGACGGTGGAAAATTGCGTCAATATGCGCCTTATTGTTGGCAATAAATATTAACCGCATAAACTGCTTAATCCCCCACAGCCACCGGAGATATTCTGGTACTCCGAGTGCACTCTGAAATAGATACTGAAAACAACCGAACCACCCCCTGTCGACGGCATATAATGCGATATGAGTACTTTGGGTAAAATTGCAGAACAAGCGGCGGGTGGAGAGGGTGGGGAGAGCAACAAAACAAACAACCAGACATGCAAGGGCGGCAGTGAGTTAGATTGGCTTGGCTGTGTAGAACATGGCCAATTACTCAACATGATTTCAATAAAATTACAAAAACCCTGTTCAACGACGGAAGAGGCAGCAGCAGCAGCAGCAAAAATAGAAAAAGGACATAACAATCATAGAGGTTGAAATAACAATTGAACAAAAAATCTAAATGTCATGCACTCCATGTTGCTGCTGATGTTTGTACGAGAGCAGGGCAAAAAGTTAAAGGCCAAAAATGAGAGGAAACTATAGGCAAAAACAACCAGTTTAGAATATTTTGGCTATAAACACGTCCCTTTTATTGTGGAAGTACAAAATTACAAATTTTGCCCATGAACATTCCCCTAAGGAACAGGGGCAAACTTCTCACTTATCAATGAGTGCTGTCCGATTCAATTTTAAGCTCAATGATAAGGCGTATGGCGTGCCGCAGTACGACACCTCTTTGGAGAGAAGCTTTTACATGGCATAGTACCTTGCCAATGTTGCCAGCATTAGGAGGGGAAAACCACCGCTGAAAATTTCTTTGATGGTCTCGCCAGGATTAGAACCGTGGCGTTCAGCGTCATAGGCGAACATGCTAGCCTCTGCGCTACGGTGGCCTCCATAGTGGAAGTATATATCATTTTTACTGTAAACGTTTTACATTTCTCGTTACTGTTGAACGTTAATCGTACATTTCCCAGTTTTGGATGTAGAAGTCACTTCGTCTATGGTAAAAACTATTGAAACTTCATTCGGCTGCGGTGAAGGATGGGTCTTTTAAATGAAAATTCAAAACTTCTTCTAAACCAAAAATTATTTGTTTACTGCAAAGGATACTATGTTACATGAAAAGATGATTGGTTTTATGATTAATTTGGTTTGTTTACATCTTGTGTCTCTTCCATTTTGCAGAGAGCCCAGCTATGTTTTTGAGTGTATATTTTAATATTATCATACGGCCCTCGTTCGTTGGTAAAAGTCACACACCCAGAAGCTGACTATTGGCAACAACATCATCATCAATCTCAATAACAATTCATAATTCATGTTTAACAGAACACACTCAACCCCCCATTTGAGGACGTATGTTGCTGCTGCCACATCTACCATTCTTTTGTTTGAGGAAACGGAAGTCAATTTGAGGATACCAATGTGGATGTTGAACACTTGTTTGTCGGTTTGTTGGTTATTCTTCTTTTGCCCTTTGCAAGTGCCACATCCTCCGACAGCAGCAGGCAGTCGGAGGGTGAAAGCCTGGTTGTTGTGGTGTCGGTGGCTGTGTGTGTTCTTCGCCACTTCATCTACACTTTTGCGTAAACATAGATTGTTTGTAATTTGTTCCTTGTCCTTCTGCCCATTTCTCCCCTAAGGATTGGTTGTTGCTTTTCCTGCTTTCTTGTATTTGTGTGGGAGGGCGCGTGCGATTATGATGATCTACTACCATATCAAGGTGAATTATATAAATTACTCCAACACAAACATAACCAACGATAAAGTTGCTCAAAGTCACCCCCATGGACGAAACCCGGTAACAAAAAACAAGCACATCAAAGACAAGCAACATGATCAACCTCCCTAATTGGTGTTGAATTGACTGCGAAAGGTAAATTTAACCGAACAACAATGGAGACGGTGAGGTGTGGAGTATGGGCTGGAATATTGGTAAGTCAATGCTCAGAAAAATAATGAAATATAATCTCACAATTGTCGGGGCTAAATAAAATGAAATAAATAGCTGCATTAAATATTAAAAAAAAAAATAATTCACATCTATTCGTTTATTCGCCTCTTTTTAATTTGGTTTGATTCGTTTTTGGAATTGCCCAGTTTAGATCAATAGGCAAGAAAATATTCCAAAAATATTGGAAGCAAAGCAGAATATATGCCGGAAATGGGACAGCAGTAGTTTTTTGCTAAAACCGTAAGCATTTTCTGCTCTTTTAAATAGGGAAAATTTGAAGAATCTTAAAAATTTTTTAATTTAATATCTGTAGACGGTGTTTGCTGGTTGTATTGCAATTGCAATAAAATAGCTACAAACCCAACATACAACCTTTTCATAGGAAATTTCAACTTCACATAAACATTTTGATAGACTTTGAATATTGAAAAAAAAAAACAACATGAACATTGAACTTTTCAGAAAATTCGATGAACATCCATTTTTAAGAGAATTCAAGAACATTTGATGAGCTTCAAGCGATAATAAACATTGATTTTTTTTAAATTAAATTATTACAATTATTAATTAATTATTAAAATCAGTTTTTTCAGAAACCTGATAGACCTCGAATATTTAATCGTTGAAAATAGATTAAAAAATCGGTGAAAGTCAAATTTCAAAAAATTTGATGGTAACTTCCAATGTATCAAACTGGTTGATGTCCAACACTGTAAAAAGGATGTTGTACTCATCGCATATTTTTTCGAAAAGATTCGCAACAATTGTCCCACTTAGCATTACATTCGGAATCCCCGCAGAGACATTTTTCGATCAAGTATGCAAGCGGGAGTGGTGTTGGTGCTGGTGCTGTTGCATAAGACAAAGCCTAAAAGCAAAAGCTGCCAAGAACTGAATGGCTTCAGTTGTCAGTGACCACTGGCGATCGAAGATCGCAGCGGGAAGCCTCTATCTGGGCTCGTTAAAAATTCCGTGTTGACAATTATTTCAGCTTTTGTTATCGCTTTCAATGCTGTTGTTGTTGTGCTCTCTGAGCGTTTGATTTCATCTTTTTTGCATTTTTATTAACAAAATTAACATAATCGTTATAATTTAATTATAATTTATTGACGATTGTGTACTCAATTCCAAGTGGAGGCGCACAAACCCCCCTGGTCTTGCCACACCGAAAACCACCTAACCAAACCGACCGACCGACCGATCGACCGACAACACCATTCATATCGGTTTAGTCATTTTTAGTCCAGTGCCAACAGACAAGAACATAGGACAGAGAACCAAAGCCAACAAAAACCGTTTTAAAGGACAGCAGACAGGTTTTTATATTCGTAACATTGAATGCCGATACAGTCGAAGCCGTCATAATCGTTGACATCGTCGTATGCAGTGTTGAAGTCGCTTTGTTTATGAGCTGCAAACTGAAATACATTTTAATGAATTTTATTGTCGTTATCGATTTGTAAAGGCAATTTCCATAAATAATTAAGCATATCTTGTTCCTCAATCACAATCTGCTGTTTCCGCTGCCAGTGCAGTAAATGGGAAATACTTGGTATTGAAGTGACAAACCAGTGTAAATCAAGGACTAATAATCCCGGGGTTTTTGTATATTGCCCCACAAAAACAAAAACAAAAGCGAAAAGAAAGTTCAGAGAAATGAACAAATCAAAATTTGAACAAACAATGGACTAAAATTGTCCAAGTTGGTTTATTTGAAGAAATCAGCCACACGACTTCGAGCTAACCACAAGCTACGTTAGCTTAAACCAAATATTTACTCGGCCATTGTAGTACCAATCCTGACATATGGGGCGCAGATAAACTCATAGAAAAAAGTTTGCTGAAAATAGCAAACACTGTCTGCTGAATATTAGCAGTAGTTCTGCTGTTACAGCAGTAGTACTGCAATTTCAGAGTAGCAGGCTTACTGCTGAAAAGTCTGCTGTTTGCTGAAAATGACTGTTGCTAAATTATGAAGAAAAAATAGAACACATATGAAAATGTGTGTCTCAGTGGTTTATTATCCTCACTGAATGATTATCATTATCAACCATTACCTTTTTCTTCAAATTTAGATACAAAAGGCCATGACAGTCATGTGCGCAGTCATACGAACTAGCTCAGCCACATTTAGAAATGTATACCAATGTAAGGATCAGCTACTTTACAGTAATAATCTACAAATTAAAATCATCTCTTTCAACAAAATTTATAAAAAATTTATAAAAAAAAATGCCCAAAGTAATAAAAACTAGTAACAGGCAACCATTAAAAGTAGAATAATTTTTTTTTTTTTGCTGACTTGTGTACTCAGGACAACAGATTTTGTTAGTTAAAATAGTAGTAAGAAATTTTTGCTAATACAGCAGCTCTATGTATGCTGAAACAGCAGTAATGTCTGCTTTCCTCACTTTCAGCAGACAAAAACTTCTGTCTTAGCAAACAATTTTGCTGTTTTGAACAACAAATTTGGTTGAGTGTAGGGCTTCGTTCAAAAAGGTTCAAGGACTGGCCTGCTTGGGAACTAGAGGTCCACAACGTGCTGGTAGATTTTAAAGCTATGCTGAGTATGCGGCAAGGAATTTATCGTCCTTCGAACTAAGTGGAATCCCTGGAAAAACTTATGCCAGCGCAGGCTTAGGATCAGAAATTGAAATGGTATTCACGAAAAGAAAATGCGGACGAATAAGCAAAAATGTGCACGTCCAGCACTTGTCGAGCTATTGAACATAGGATCAGGGACAAACCTCTTACATATCAATGAGTGCTGTCCAATCAAGTTTTAAGCCCAATGATAAGGGGCCTGATAAACCCAAAAGCAATCCGCTTCAAATTTTGCAATTGTTAATCTGGTTGGAATTTTGTTAAAATATGAAGAATTCTTCAAACCATATTAAATAAGGTTTTCGTCAATTGACTACACAGTTACAGATAATTTTTAAAAACAACAACTTTGGTCGAAAAGGCGACAACGAAATTTGTTTATTTTCCTGCAACAATTTATTTTGAATCTCAGCGACCGAAAGTACAAATTTGTTGTTGAAAGACATTCTTTGCAAGCCAACATATAACAACAACATCAATATAGCGAGGCAAAAAAATCATTAAACCAGCATCCACATGTGCCTTGGCTGCACAGCTTAAGTGTGGTGATGTTTTTATTTTCTTTGTTCGGCTCGTGCTGCTTATCACCTTCGTTTAACTGAGCTCTAGGGGTTTCCTCTGTCACTTCCTCTACTATTACCCTTAAAAATAAATGTTAATGATTTTTGCGTCGCGGAGGTTTGAACTCATGATTTAATGTTTGTTAGTCTTTCTTATGATGTAGTAATAAGTATTATTGCACAGCAATAAGGGTCTCGATTAATTAAATTATATACAAGTTTGGAGTTTTCGGAAATAAATTTAAAGAAAAAAATAGTTTTTTGACCGGCTGGGGGATTCGAACCTGTGTTGCAAGTCATGAATGGCATGGGAGTCTTGTACGCTACATGGTAGGACGCGTATTTTGACAACTAACTTATAAAAATAATTTGTTGAAATACCACAAAATTTCAATCATTTTATCTGTCAAAACTCTACAAGCCTACTTCAATATATAAGGTTTTTAATTCAATGCTAAAATTCGTAGAGAATTTAAAGTTACACATACAAATTTGGTAGTTGGTTTTTTCTAAGAGTTAGGTTCTTCTGTGTACGACATCATATCCGCTGTATGCTTACTACGGGAGAGAGGGAATTCACCAAATGTAGCTACTCTTTAACTGTTCAACATTTGGTGTCCAAGATAATGCACGAGATCTGATGTCAATTAAATTCGTTTAATTTTGTCTCGTAACGAGCATTTCAAGAAGAACATCGCTTCGTTCATCCGTCTGTCAGCCGTTACTGCGTCAACGTTGACAAGAAGAAAAAATATAATGTGCCAACCACTGCCACCCCATTTTGAAAAGACTGTCGAAACCGCTCAAAGGCAATTGTTTACAATTGCAAATGAGGACGTTCATCTTCAGCACATTCTACGCATCCAATCCCCAGCACCGAATAGAATCTAGGCAGGGAGAAGGATAAGTGTTTCAGCTTCTTCCTCGCTTCGGTATACATTCTGAGCAAATGTAAATTAAAGTACTCAGACTGCCGTGAAACGTATCTACGAAAAAGTGTCTCTTGACAATAGAAACTCGACGAACCGAGAAGGGCCATAATTTTATGGGTCAGCAGCGACAGAAAAGTTTCCTAAAGCAAAGAGAACCAATACACAAAACCATCTTCGAGAAAACTGGACTTGCAACATTTTTTGTTCTGTTCTTGGAAATTTAAAAAAGTCCACAATGAGTTTGTTGAATTAAAACCAGAGTCTTTTGAAAGAAGCAGAAAATCCAATGTCTTTAATGTGGAATAGCTACGCCTGTCGACGACTACTAACACTTAACCTACACACATAAATGTAGGGTGCCTGCAATAAAACAACTTGGGAAGATGAAAACTTTTTAAGGACATTTGTAAGTTCGTTGTTGTTTTTTCGCCACTTTATCGTTTCACTGCCATCAACAAGATGGCAACTTGGGTTTGCGCGCCACAAGCATGAAAAAATCCTCCGCTTTTTTTCTCATACAATCCTGCATACACACCCAATGATAAACGATACACTAACACAACGACAACGACAACAGGGGAAACGGCGAGAACAACGACGTTGAAAAGCTTTGCGTAAAGAAGACATTGCCAACATCGCAGCAAATGGTCACCAGGGCGTGTAATTGAGTGCTACAGGACCCTTTTAACATTTTTATTTGCACATTAGCGAGGGTGGTTGGCACATTGATGCCATTCTCACCACCAAATTGCAAGCATTGTGCCATCCAATCATCCACCCACTATCCCCCATACATCACCCGCACTTCGCTCAAGGCTTTTTTTTTGCCAATATTGCGCCAAAACGAAGAAAGAAAAGCCCACAACGAACAGCGAAAACAGCAAATGAAGACCTAAAGATGAGGGCCACACCCCTCCCTCCTCAAATACCTCGATGATGGAAAACCGATACGTGAATGAGGGCGACAAACTAGAAAGCCATAAAATGCTAATGACAAAAAGTGAGTTTGCCAATTATGTGTTTTTTAAAGGACGAAAATTTCCAGCCAAGCAATGGGTAAGTAGGTAGGTTGGTTCGATGAATATGGCGAGTAAGGAATTTCCATCTCAAATAAAGTGTATAATTACAAAAAATGTTCTTACTGTGATTTTTTTTTTACTTTCTTTGCCTACACATCTCCAAAACCGTAACTATTTGCAATGGCTGTAAACCGTATTTGAAACGTGTTGGGGAGGTTTGAGGACCAGTCCATGTGCTAAGTTTTATTGCTTGCCTTTCAACTTACACACACACACAACGAGACAAACAAAATTACTTAGACGACTACATGTAGAGGAGAAATCGGAGATAGCGTCTAATTTGCATATTTCAGATAAAAACAGTCGTAAAACTAACACATTCTAAAAAGGATGCGTACGTATGTTCCATTTTGCCTCATTCCATCGCACTCGACTTCCGTTTCCTATTTTTGTCTCCTTCTCCTCCAATGAATGGTATCTTCTTCGCTTTCTTCGCAAACTGTCAGCATAAATCAAACATCCTTTTCGCACCACATTCACAATGCTTTTGCAAATTTTCGACTCTTTGCAGGCATAGAATTTTTTTATTATCCTTTAGACGTCTTTTCCTTTTACCCACATTTTCGTGGTAATTCCTCCTTCTCTAGAATGTGCAATGCAAGCACGCATGGACCGACATATGGCCCTAAGTTTTAGGATTTTGATTTTAACATGGCATTTATATAGAATAAAGCCGATACGTGCAAGCCATAAATGCTCTATAAAATCCTGAGTTCTAATTGAAGGTTAGATGTGTTTGAAGAGTGCCTATTTCATTGACACATTTCTAGAAAGTCTTAAAATCTCTTAAAATTGCCAGCCTTCATAAATAAAAATAAATAAATTACTTTAGCTTAATAGACCTACTTGATGAGAGGTGATTGCACTAATTGGTTATAAGAGGCTAGAAAAAATTGATGAACAAATAATTTCCCCAATAAGAATAGATGGAAGCAAAAAAAAAATGACAAATACAATTCTTTTAAAGCCAAATTGAAAAAGCTGGTTCCATATCAACATCTCTATCTAAATCGATTTAGAAAGTGATTCTGAGTCGATCGGTATACTTATCAATGGGTCTAGCTCTTCTCCTTCTTAGCGTTGCAAGAAATACCCAAACTTATAATACCCTACCATAGGGCATAAAAATTGCGGCTCAGAATTGAATGCTTTATAGATTGGTCGTGGACATGTGAACCCCTCGATAATTCACGAGTATACCAATTATGTTTGGTATGAATAATTTCTGCCAAGTCGTCCTTTAAAAGCGCCGGAGACGAATATTTTCCGATCACACTACAATGAAACCCATTAAAGAAAATACTTTCTGTTACTTAAAAGCAACGGTTCCAGTAAAAAAATTCTGGATATTTTTTGGACATTAGGACATTTTCCCAATTTAGATGTTATGACCTTAACAATATTGGGCTTAGTGGCTCAGTTGTTTTTGAACATAATGGCAAATGTTCAAATGTCGCAATATTCAAATCCAAAATCTGTTTTTTATGCCATTCGTTTGGACTTTCCGACATTTGAAAAAATCGGGGTTTGGCTTTATTTCGTCTTTTGGGCGACATGACATTTCTCGTTTTGTGCGAAATAAAGCTACGCCTAAAAATTCCAATCTGTAGACGCTCAAAAAGTCCAAAATGAAGATTGGTTTAACGAAAAGCCTACTTACATCAATAGCAAGAGTTTGTACACAAATAGGAGCCTATAGTTTTATTCTTCCGAAAGATAGAGTGCTTTTGACAGAAGAACATTACTAGATCTACTTTGAATTTCATAGTGATCAAGAATGTATATACTTTGGGGGTCTTTGCAACTAAGTCAAGGTGCCGAAAATCTAATTATACACTATTAATTTGCTCATGTAGTTCAACTCTAATAAAAAGAAGATATAATTCTTTTTCAGTAAACCAATTGACTTTTCTGGTATTCTGGTATATTTTACCCAAAGGACGAAGGCATTTAATGTGATTGAAAATCTTTTCAAATGTACATGCAATGTCCACATATATCGCCCAACTTTCACTTATAAGGCTTTAATAACTATACGATCAGATGGTATTACTCTCTATTGATTGTTGTTGAACTCCATTCCACATATGATTGAACTTTAGAAATTAAGATATGTATTAGTTGAAATACTATTAATATAACAAATCGGTCACCTTAAACCCTATCTTTGTCACATAGAGAAAGCTTTTACTCAATTGAAGTTGACATGTTGTCCTTTAATTTGCTCAATTCACTTAAACCAATTGTTGTATGTATTAAATCAGTATGTATGTCTGACGCTTTGTATTTTAAACTTACTTGTGCCTAAACATCTGAACTGGTAAGCTGCTGCCTTCCACAATATAATTCAAACACTGTCACAGTGAACACTAAAACCTGGCTTTTTCCATTTCTGTTTCATTTCACTGTTTTATATATCTCGGAGCCAGTTAAGAGAATTTAGCCCGGAAATGTACAATTGTATTGAACGGCTTCACTAAAATGCATCTCAAATGGGATATATGTTTTACGAAGAACTTATATTGGCCTCAAGCCAAATTATGAATCAATGATCAATCTGTTTAGCCTATGGAATTTGCAAATGGATAGACAAACTATATCCCATAGCCATACAATGAAAATACTTTTAACATACATGGGCAATTCTTGTGGCTGCCAAGGTAATCTTTGATTGCTGGCAAAAACATACTTTACCAAATTAATTTTTAAATTAAGTTTTTGTTAAAATCCCATTGGCAGCATTTTAACTCTAGAGATTATATTTGACCTTATTCCATGCCCAAAGTTGTAAATGTGATGGACCATACCCCAAGCATTGCTGTGCTCAACAACAAAAATGAAATTTGTCTCAGTCAAGGATAACATTATTCAGTGTGTGTTTTAAACAAAGTAATTAATCTTAAAGTTAACAATTCAACTCTTCCCTTGAATGCCGTTCATGACAGCATCGCTCCTCGCCAAGCAAAACGAGCCACTACATGCAGACACACACACACGGACATACAAAAAGTATGTTCTCTCTTTCATTATACACATTAACAGCCATTCCACATGTAATCAACACTCTCGACTCTGCTCAAGCCAAAGCGTTAACAGACAATGTTGTCCTTGCTCGGTTGGGTTGCCATAATGTTTAAGGTTGCACTGCATAATTGCCACTACGAAAGGATTTACACACTCACACACACAAAGTTGTAAAGCTCAGCATGCATTGTTGCAAAAGATGTGTCGACCAACAGGCCATCATATATACCAGATTGCCAGTGTATCGTTAGTGCATGTGCGGCAAAGTCTAATGTGCAATTTTCCAAATCGGAGTGCTAATTCATGCAGGCAGAGGTGCAAAATGTGCACATTTGAGAAAGCACCAACTACCAACATTTTCTAGGACGCAGTACAATGACTCTTTGTGACTTTTGCAATCTTATTTGGAACTATTTCTTAAGAGAAGACAATCAATCCAATGATTGCACAAATTCTACCAATCTGTGGTAGAGTGAAAAATAATAAACTGTAAATCAAGTGATTGTGGAGAAAATTGCCTCACTTTTCCGCACCGAAAACGTTTTACAAATTAGACGATGTCCGATTATGATTGGTAATGGTAAGGTTTATATTCCAGTCCGAATAGCGTGTCGTAGAAGCTGAATGATTTGATATTCTCTTAAGGCTTCGAGCCTAGCCATTCCGCTTTATAGTTGGCCATGTTATTACGAGATCGCCCCAATTTCTCAGTGAAAAATTTAGTTGTTATTAAGATTACACAAAAGCTAAAATTTTAATTAATCATAGGGTGGGGTGATACGAACATCTTACACTGATAGAAAAATGACGGTACTTTGCCAATACCGACTGGTATTATTTTGTTCACGTCATTGGGAAAGATTTTTAATACCATTTGGCATCAATTCAATACCAGACAAAGGAGGCTATTAAAAATTTTTGCCGTCACATAAAATATTGACGCCATTATATGATATTTGTTGAACAAATAAATTAAAATTTTCAATACAATTTGAGTGTGTAAAAACCTGTTCAAATACTCGAAAGCGGTGAAAATGGAAATGGCACAAATTCTAAGGACATTCTACATCAAAAACACGATAGTCTCTTGTGTGGAAAACGATGCTGTGTTGGCGTATTCATATGAAAGCAACTTCTGGGAATCAATGGATATGGAATCAATAGCTGAATATAAAGAATTGAGGTTGGTCACGGTGTAACATTACTTTTTGTAATTATTAACATAAATAAAATGAGATTACAATTACAATATTTTCAATATATTTTTTTTTTTTTGTTTGGTTCATTTGGGGGTGGAATAATCAATAACAATTTGGGTCTTAAATATCAGATGGGCATTAAAACCAATACAAGTACGGTAATAAGGCTAGTACCAAACGGTACTAATAATGTTATGTTTCATCCATACCATCCGGCATTATTTTTGTATCATACGCGTTTGGTATCAACTCTTCTCTGGGTGTAAGGGACGCTTTGCGTTTCTGATTCTTGGGATTGTACTGAGAAAAAATGTACGCTAGACCATGCATCTACGGAGAAAATCGAGTTTTCAGATTTAGACTTGAATACAAAGAATTGAGGTTGGTCACGGTTTAACATTACTTTTTGTAATTATTAAAATAAATAATCAAAATAAATTCGATTACATTTATTTTAAATATTTTTTTTTTTTGGTTCATTTGGGGGTGGAATAATCAATAACAGTTTGGGGCTTAAATAACAGATAAGCATAAAAACCAATACCAGTACGGCAATAAGGTTATTACCAAACGGAACTAATAATGTTATGTTTCATCCATACCATATGGCATTATTTTTGTACCATACGCAAACCGTTTGGTACTGAAATTAACACGTTTGGTATCACCTTTTCTCTGGGTGTGAGGGGCGCTTCGCGTGTCTGATTCTTGGGATTTTACTGACTAAAAACGTCCGCTAGACTATACGTCTACGGCGAAAATCGAGCCTCCAGATTTTGGCTTGAAGTTTTTTCTCGGACATTTGTAAAGTTTTTTTTTATATTGTGGGCTATAACAGTCAAATCATTGAGATTTTCGATCCAATACCAAGGAAAGCTCCTTTAGGCAGTTTTGGCCTTGCGAAAGTGCAAATTTTTCGTGAACATATTGATAAATTACTATAAACAACTGAAAATATCAAATTTTTCAATATTTTCACGAAAAATTTGCACTTTCACAGGGCCAAAACTGCCTGAAGGAGCTTTCCAATGCTTTTGCGATGTTCTAGAAAGTTTTTAGCTATTGCCTTGACTAAAATTTGATTTCATTCAATTGATTCAACACACATAAAAGTTGACCGTAAGTTGATAGATTTGTGATTGCCAATCACAACTAAATATTTAACACTATTTTCATAATAGTTTGAAAATCTCAATTAAACATATATCAATTTCGACTTCTCCGTAGTAAGCTTAATCCAGTGCTTAAGCTTACTTTCTTCATATGGATTTCTCCAAATGGATTTTCATTAGAAAATCTCGTCTGAATGATAATCATCGTTGATTGAGTTGCCAAGTCTTAGATTCATCTCATTTTACGGTATTCACAGCACACCCGCAGCAAACGGGAAACCTTAGTTATGTTATTAATGGGTGAAAATATGTAAAATAATGTCATATTTTGACAGAAAACTAGTCAAGGCGGCGAAGCGGAGACAGCGACAAGGTACTACGTGTAGTATAATAGTTACCATTCTTTTTTTTATTAATGACTCATTTTTGGAAACTCAATTTTTTGTTGCGGTAGCTTGTTTTCGACCGGGGTGCCTAGCGGATCAAAAGTGCACTCATTACATTTTAATTGTTTTGGAAGATTTTCCCTCCCTGCTTTGCGTATGAAATACTGTCTGTGGATAGTAAGCGCTGTTCGCATCAAGAAACACATGCCACGGCAAAGTTAGAGCTGCCTGTGTCTAGGAAATATCATGTGGTGATGAAGTTGTTTCTGTTGGTCTCACAATATCATAGAATGGATTTTTTTTGTGCGCCACAGTAGTACACACAATTAGAGTTTTATTTCTTTTTATCGAAATTTTATTTTAATTGAAATTTTATTGGGTATTTTTGGAATTTTATATAAACACAAAACTTTGACTAACTTGATATATGTGGACCAAAAATAAAAAACTGAATTTACACTCAACCAAATTTATTATTCAAAAATGTTTGCCAAAGCAGTAGTTTTGGGTGATGAAAATGGGAAAGCAGACATTGCTGTTGTTTCAACAAACATAGGGATGCTATATTAGCAAACATTTCGGTCAGCTAAATCAGCAAACAAAATCTTCTGTTGTATGTACAAAAATCTGCTGAAAAATGTTTAAGCTTATTTTATGTTCGCCTGTTACTTGTATTGCTTACTTCAGGCCTCTTTTTGAATTTTCTTAGAAATGTTATTGGAAGAGATGATTTTTATTTGTGAAATATTGCTGTAAAGACGCTACTAATGTGTCCTACCAATGTGTATATGACTGGAAGATTATGGGAATTATACATTCAGTGGTGATTATAAACATCCACTGAGACACACATTTTCATTTGGATTTTATTTGTATACCCACCACCACAGGGTGGAGGTATACTTATTTCGTCATTCTATTTGAAACACCTCGAAATATGCGTCTGGGACCCCATAAAGTATATATATTCTTGATCGTCATGTCATTTTAAGTCGATCTAGCCATGTCCGTCCGTCTGTCTGTCGAAAGGACGATAACTTTCGAAGGAATAAAGCTAGCCGCTTGAAATTTTGCACAAATACTTCTTATTAGCGTCGGTGGGGATTGTAAATGGGCCATATCGGTCCATGTTTTGATTTGGCTGCCATACAAACCGATCTTGGGTCTTGACTTCTTGAGCCACTTGAGGGCACAATTCTCATCCGATTTTGCTGAAATTTTGCATGAGGTGTTTTGTTATAACTTCCAATAACTGTGCTTAGTATGACGTAAATCGGTATAGAACCTGATATAGCTGCCATATAAACCGATTTTGGATCTTGACTTCTTGAGCCTCTAGAGGGCACAATTCTCGTCCGATATGACTGAAATTTTGTACAACCGCTTCTCTCATGACCTTCTACATACGTGTCAAATATAGTCTGAATCGATCAATAGCGATCTCCCGATTTTGCTTCTTGAGACCCTACAACAAGGCGTAATTCTTATACATATGAACTGAAATATTACACAATGACTTCTACAATTTTCAGCATTCATTTATGGTCCGAATCAGACAATAACTTGATATAGCTCCAATAGCTTAACAGATCTTATTCAATATTCTTTGTTTGCCTAAAAAGAGATACCGCGCATAGAACTCGACAAATGCGATCCATGGTGGAGGGTATATAAGATTCGGCCCGGCCGAACTTAGCACGCTTTTACTTGTTTATTTTAAATGCTTAAATCGACCAACCTTTTTTGTGAGGGAGCTATACCTCACTATACACCGATTTGAGCCATACTTGTCGCAATTGTTAGAAGTCGTAATAGAACATAACGAGGAAATTTTCAACCCAATTGGGTAAAAACTGCGGCTTCTAGAGGCTTAATCTCAAGACGATTAAGAATGTATATACTTTATGGGGTCCCATATCAATATTTCTAGGCGTTACAAACGGAATGACTAGATTAGTATACACCCCATTCATATGGTGGTGGTATAAAAACATATACTCATGCTTTTCAATTCAAAACCATGCCAGGTCATGGAAAATATCTTTAATTTTTGTAATCTTTCTTATGTAAAGAAAAACAAGTAAGGAAGGACAAAAGACGGGAGGTGCCGATTGTATAATACCCTACACATACACTATAAGTACAATGTGGAGGCTAGAAATTTTATTTAAATCTTTAGAGAAAATTTTAAATTGCAAATTTCTCTTTTTATGTTGCAAGATGAGTGTTGATGGTAAAACGCCATGATTTTTTCTCTCAAAAAATGTCATTACAATTTTGTCTGTGGAATATATTGCATTTAAATTATGTCCTTTAACAAAAGGCCTTAAAATTTTGCTTTAATGTATATTTCTTTAGATTTAGTTTTAAAAATGCATTGAAGTTTTGTTGTAGAGTCAAGGTCTTTAATTTGGTTATTGGAGAGAAAAAGTCATTGTGTTGTGATGTGAATTTTCCTCCTGGAAAACTGTCAGTGAAATTGTATCTTAAGATGGGACAAATTTGCAACTATCCAATTAGATTCTATTTGAGGTGAAGGTTTTTCTTTTTACATAAAGTTTTATATTTTTTGCCCACTGTATCGAAAATTTCGCCATTTGCTTTGTTATAATTATGTGTACAAGTATTTGTTTACTTTTTCCTTCTTTCTAGTTGGTAAGAGCCATGACTTTGAATGCAAACTCTTGTAATTGCTGGTGGTTACACTGACACGCTGAACATTACCAAACAACAAAACGCCTGTCACGCCTTTGCCCCCACAAAAAAGAAAAAAAAAACTAAAACAATATACCCGAAAAATAGAAAAAATGCGGAAAAAACAGACAGAAACATCCGAGTGGCAGCTACGTCTGACTGAGTGAGCATGACTTTTTGGGCTTTCTGATGGTTTTCGTGAATTCGGAAGATAAGTGAAAATGTGTTTTTATACATGGCTGCGTATTGTATTTCATTTTCATAATTTCTGCTGGGTTTCGGACATTTTAATTGTTTTTCATTGGCCTCCCCCATCGGAGGCCGGAGGCACATTCATCATTTTGTGTTTAGTCATTTCCAATCAAATGGCCAAAACGGGCTGGGAGAAGTACGTTATGATATGAGTAATTAACGTATTCGGCGCATAGAGATTTTTACTGACCGATAAGTGAAGTGTGGTGGTCTGGTCTGGGCCCCTTCGGTCCTATTTGGGTTACATGCCTCGCCCCGTGGGGTAACTGCTGTCACTACTGGCCAAGATGGCCACTTAAATAATTGTAATTTGTGTAAATGATATTCCATTTGGTAAACGATGTTTGTCCATGGGAGAGGGAGAGGGAGTGGGTTTCGGGTGTTTTGGGAATAATTAGGCAATTTCATAATTGCATCAATCCGTTCACAATTTGTCTCGGTACGAAAATTCCCCACTCCAATGAACGCAGATGCATAAGACACACTGGGCCTCCTAATGATACACTGGCTGGACATGTCCTCTTCATAGTCTCTTGGCGTCTTTGCAAAGGCCACTGTCATCTTGGCTCCCCCTACTGAAGAGGAGGTTCCAGGGTCGATGTTTTTGTACGAATGTAAGTGTGTTATTGGCAAAGTATGTGTTGACATTGGATTGTATTTGTCGTAAGTAACGGCATCGACCATAGCATCCATGTTGGTTGTGAACTTTCGTTAAGGATGGTTTTATGTGAAGCAGATACAGTGGAACATGCATCTTAAAGAACAACTAAAGCATTAAGCCATGAGACTAAGAACAGGGAAATATTTCTTAAAAAAATTATCTTAATTTCATTGGGGCTTTCGAAGGGCGCTATAGCTATTATTCACCTTTCTTACTATCCAGATATTTGGAGTGGAGGACATACGTATACTTTACATACCTAATTTATTTAGTTCAAGTAAAGGCGGGGGATCGGTTTAATTAAGCTACTATTACACGATAAGACTTATCATATGAGCTATCATAATACAAATTGAGCGCGCTCTAATTGGCATGTATTCTCATATGTATTGTACTTGTACTTTATAGATATGTCTGTATGTTCGCTGAATAAAAACTCGATTTAATCAAAAATGTTGGATATTTAATCTAAAATCCATTATCATATTAAACTTTTCGTGCGTATCACACGATGTGTATAACTTTCAGAGTTGCTATTTTTGAAATTACAAATGACAAGTCTTCGTCATGTAAAAGCAGCTTTAGACATCACATTCGAATCTATGTGGACCTTTTGCAAATGCTCAGACGTATTGGAAACTCAAATTAAACTGACGAATCTCGGTTGGGAAAAATTGTCTAGGTGAATCAGATTGCAGACTTCACTAACCTAAGCCCTTACCACTTGGGTATTAAACTATTTGGTGCAATGAAATATCTCCTTCGTCGACTTGCCATTCGTACCCACGTAAGAGTACCCACTGTTCATCGGGCTATAAAGTTATCTACATTGGTTTGGAAAAGTATAGACCCAGTGCGGAGTTTGTGTTTGTGTATGTGTGTGTTTTCTGGGCCATGGAGAGGGAGATACATTTGGTATACACAACATGTACTTCATGGATGCACGGACATGCCTTGGTGTTGTGCTTGTGAAAATTTGCCACTTCAACAACTTGGTCGTGAAAGTGCCGTAAGCACTTTTGGAACGAACGAGCTTTTAAGAACATATTCATTTATTTTTCTGTACACATCCTTCTTCTTCATGCTTCTTGGTCCTTTTTCGCCCCGCTTCGGGCACAGACCACAATTGAGTGCGGATGTTCATGTATCTGCGTCTGTATGTATGTGTGTATATGTAGTGAGTTCATGTATGTGTTGATATCATCGCGTCATTGCCTCTTTCTCCATTTTCGTGCATATCTACGAGTGTTCTTATACATAGGTGTGTGTGTGTGTGCATGTATTTGTGTTTGTGTTCTTTGCGGATGAGCCATACGAATCGGGGGTCGGTGGGTCTGCTACAAATATTTCCTCTCAAGTAACTTGGGAAGTTGTGAAACGATGCTGTTTGGAATTTTAAGTACCTCAAAAGCAGCCATTGATTGCGCCAGCCATCCGACCAACAAGGGCAGCAAAATCAGCCAGCAACAGCCACCGCCAAATGGAAACGTTCGCAATACTTGAACGTTTCGAGAGCATGAAAGGTATAATTGTATGTACCACATTGCATGTGGTACGTGCATGTGTACATAAAAAAGTACATAAATACGCTTGGATAAATATTCGTCTCTATGACTATGTGTAGTGTAAGGCTCCTCATTGCATAAATGGTTGTGAGTATGTGCATGAGACAGCTCTGGCTAGAAAAATTAAAATTTTCCCAAAGGTTCTCGTGTTCTCATAACAATAAGACACTTTAAAGTCCAACAAAATGGGGGAAAATATGATTCGAAGTAGATGGAAAAATCAATACCTCTCAGACGTATTGGACTTGGCCTAGAAGGAGGTCATTTTTGTGCTCCCAAAAAAAAACTGATTATATTTGATCGAAATTCAGGAATTGTTGGGAAACTGTTTTTTAGATTCGAGGCAGGCATTTAATACTGTCTTGCCTTGCTAAATTTCCTTTATGTAGATTGAGTCAGAGAATTCGTGCTGTAATTGCACATTGTGCGATTATAGAACACAGGACATATTTTTCTGATATCAATGTGTATTGTCCGATTAGAGTTTTTGTTTCGTTTAAGAGGATTTTTAAATATAGCAGCAGATTGCCAGCACTTAGTTAAAAAAACTAAACATAATCATCACTCACTAGTCAGGATGCCAACCCAGGCGGACATGCAGACATATGCGCTAAACAAACATTGCACTTCAAAATTTAATTGAAAGCAAAAATTCATGTTTCGTATTTATTCTCATACTGATTTTAAAGGTGAATGTAAACCATTAAAGTAAAATCAAAAATATGGTCTAAGTTCATACCGTAAAAAATGATTCTACCTTTAAAGATTTTTAAAATTGTTTTTACAATACATTAAACATACCACACTTGCTGAGACTCTTTAAAGTGGTCTTGTTGTTTTGCTTTTCCATTCGAAATAGAAGCAAAAACAAAAACACTTTGGTCTAAGCTGGAAGTAAAATAAAATAATTTTGTGACCAAACAAAAGAAGCGCAAGATCAAACGAATGCACGCTCATATTGAAAGGTTATTCTATGGCAATCAACAATTGTCTGGATAACAAGTTTTGGCTTTGTGTGACTTGCTAATGTCGGAGGTCCTTTTGAAGAGAACTTGCCTGTTGGACTTTAACATTTTTGAGTAACAAAACCCAACGTTTAATTCGAAAGACATGCTTCTACCTTTGCACTACTCACTAATTAGTGAGAAGGTGAAAGCATGTAATCTTTTGGTGACATAGCAGTCTGATGAGGCCCCTGGTAAGGCCGAAATAACAATCATTGTAGCCCGCCCCCACTACATTTAGTACACCACACATGCTGAGATTCTTTACAAAGTTCTTGGTGTTTTGCTTTTCTATTCGAAATAGAAGCAAAAAAAATCATCCAAGCTAGAACTAATCCATTACAAAATAAGATATTTAAAAATAATTTTCCATTTTTTAGAGAGACGTTAATTTGACAAAGAAACTGAAAAAAATAACTATGCTTTCAAGATTGGATTTTCAAAAAATATTTTTTTTGAAAATTTAAGAAATGTCAATTATTTCAACTTAAAAATAATTGAAAATTTTAAAAATTTCATTCATAATTTGAACTGGGTGGGCGGAGCCTCCCCTGTTACCCCAAAAACACCACCCAAAATCAAACCGATAAGGGCAATATGGGTATCAAATGAAAAGTATGCGGGAGTAGATAATGAATCTGGTATAAAAATTCATGTCAAAGTATAGGGGGTCACCCCACCTCTCAAAAAACCCTCAAAATGGGCACATTAGCCAAACATGGCTACATAGTACTCGGTTTGTTTGTTTGTTCCGTATAGACTTAAAAACGGCAGAACCGATTTACTCGAAATTTTCGCATATTGTGTAGGTTGGTCTGGAAGGAAACATAGGCTATAAATGTTTCGATATCGGAAGGGGGCGGACCAAATCAAAAATGGGCCAATCGCTACAATATTGGTATCAAATGAATGGTATTGGAAAGTAGAGTACGACTATGGTATTAAAATGTGAGTCTAAGTACCCATCGGGTAACCCCAACCCAAAACTCCCCAAAACAAACATATTATACGTTCAAGCCAAATGAAAGGTATTCGGGAGTAGATTTCGAATTTGGCATACAAAATAAGATCGAAGTATAGGTGATCACTTCACCCCCCAAAAACGCCCCAAATGGGCATAAAACCCATTATGACTGTATGGGACGCAACCATTTTTCGTAAAATGTTCATAGATGGTGTTGGTTTGTCTGGAAGGAAACATAGGCTATAATATAATTTTTTGATTTCGGATGGGGGCTGACCCTCCCCCTTACCTCAAAAACGCCACCCAAAACCAAAAGTGGACCGATGGGCACAATATGGTTATCAAATGAAAGGCATTGGAGACTTGAAAATGAATATCGTATTAAAATTTTGGTTCAAATACCCAGCGGGCCAAAACGAATTTGATATCTATTCTCAGAGCAAGGTACGGGTTGCCGCCCCAGCTCCAAACACCCTCCAAACGGTTCATATTTACCGACAATTGCAATGTAGGGCTCAAAATAAAGGGATTTGGGAAAGTAGCACGAATTTGATATGCATATAACAGTCGAAATGCCTGGCCTTCCCTACTCTAAAAACACTTCTCATTAACCTAATTCTTAAAAACCCCAGATTTCGGAGATTGGTGATGCGATTCATTCGAAATTTTTTTGGACTCTTACCATCACCAAAAACAAACCATGGTTTCTATTGTTGTGGTGTGGTGCCTCGGAGGCCGCCAAAAATCCGCCTATGGCGGGACTGAATAACTGCATATGGGAGTAAAATAAAAATGTCCTTAGGAACCGAGCAGGGGCAAACTTCTTACATATCAATGAGTGCTTTCCGATTCAAGTTTAAACTCAATGGTAAGGGATCTTTTGTATAGTCGAGTCCGAACGGCGTGCCGCAGTGCGACACCTCTTTGGGGAGAGTTTTTTACATGACCATGTATGGCATGGTACCTCGCAAATGTCGCCAGCAATAACAGGCGAAAACCACTGCTTCAAAGTTTGTCCGATGTTCTCCCCAGGATTCGAACGTAAGCGTTCAGCGTCATAGGCGGCACGAATGGCACGAGTTATATATTCACATTCGGGGCAAAGTGTCCCCAAACCTAAAAAGATATAAGAGAGTTAAATTTATTATATTCATGATTGTCGTAAACTTCCAAGACAATTGGTGAATGTTCGTGTGTCTTTCAGTTGCAATCGAGCTGCAAGAGTGAAATTAACATTTACACAGGGTCCTATTTTCACACACGAGAGATAAGTTCTGCAACGGCCCAAATCGGATCATATTTGTGTAAGGCTTCCATGTAGACCTATTTCCCGCTTTATGGTCTTGAGACCACTAAAGACCCATTACTTACCCCCTGTAGAGATAAGCGTTCTCTAAAAAAGTCCGCTTGTAGATCGACCATCTTCAAGAAATCTGATCCATAAACATCTTGGTGAGTGGTAGCACCACAATATTTATTTAAATACAAAGACCAACACACAGTGTATCCTTTGATCGATGCAATGTGGTCTGACTGACAATCACTGGGCTAATTTCGTTATTGTAAGAAAATATTTTGCCTCATTTTTATTTAACTATTTATTATTGCGACAATATTTTCAAAAACAGTATGTTCCACTTCATGTTCCAAAATTAATTTGATCAGAATTTTGGGCCAGCGATTACATTCGTTGGCTAACTACCCAGTGCCTCCTTGGTCGCTAGGCCCTTTATGCGAGTCTCGGTTGATGCTGCTTGCAAAATATCTTTGGGGTTCATTTTAATTTACTTAATTGTTGAATTACGAAAATTAACACAGGGCTTGTCATTTCAACTTTATTAAATTTCTAACTTTGACGAACTTTTGCCAACAAAATCAACCACAAATGGAAAATTAGCTCATGCCAAGATTGGTTGGGGGCAACAAACAAACAAAGATGACATTCGTTGGCTTGGCTACCACTCTGCCCTTGCCACCCACTGAGCAGAGTTGGGGATGTTGGAAAACAACCACACCCCAGCCCATTGCTGCGGCTGCGATGTTTGATGCCCCAGCTAATAATTGTTATGACGTCTGTCCGTTGGAAAGAGGAAAAGTTGCCTATAAATTTGTTGTCATTAAAAACTTTGACTTTGATCCCATCACGATTCACGATACTTAATGATGATACTTTAATGTGCTCTGTTATGGTGACATAAGGTGTTTGTTTACAAACAAAAGACACAAATCCAAATCCGTGCCGAACCACAAAACAGTTTCCCCTCCACAGGCCTTTCCCAGCTGCCTGCCAGCCTGCCACAGTACTCACCCACTAACACCAACTGACGCCGTCTTACGCTTCACTTTGCCCATCCAACATCTTAACATGATTATCAGTCAGCAGTTAGCTCCAATGATAACCCGCCATCGACGTAGGAAACTATTCCAATGCCTGTCCGTCTGTCTGCCAGTCTGTTTCTCTGTCTTTGGCAGGCAGCTCATTTGTTTTGCCAGCGCCTCCGTCTGCTTGCGCGTCTATCAAATCATGATCTTATTGGTTGCGGTTATGGATTAATTGCCAGTGTGTTTTGGGCTTAAATATTCCAACAGCAGTTCACCCCCTTCCCCACGCGAGGCAGGAAAATATGCTTAGGCTGCGTGTCAAAGGCGTGAAGTCTGTAAATGTGCTACAAAAATCATATAATTTCGTTCGATGTCACTGGCTTGGGAAGTTTGGTGGATTTGGCTAAATAAGTTCTTTATGTCGTAAAAAAGTTTTATGGGCAATTTATGAATGTGAGCTCACGAAATGACACACAGCAGCAGCAACAGCAGCAGCAGCGGTAGAAGGAGGTGGAGAGAAGTACTGAAATACACATGTGTGGATAAATGCTTGAAATGCTTAATTTCACTCGACAGACAGAAAAGGATTCCATGTGAACAGTTTTACGAGTACAAGCTTCCCTCGCAGTGTACGAGTACATTTAGCAAAGGATTAACAAACATTTACAAAGACCGCTGCAGTATAAAAACAAAAATTTTAAAAATCCAATTAATTTGATCTTTGTTGCAAATGCCATAGAGCAACATATAACACTCAATTTTTTTTCAGACTTTCTAAATAGCATTGTTATCTCGTTTCGTATTATCATCCATTGCATAGCCAAGTACAATACTATTTCCACTGCGATTTACGACAACGGAAGCCTTTAAGGGATTATTCACTTTATTATTTACTGCTGCGACCGCCATCGTAATTTTATGAAAACACTTTCTTTCTTGTTTATTTCTCTTTCAGTTTCTTTTTTGTTGCCCAGTAAAGGATGCGATTGCCTATTTTCCCTTGTCCTAAAACCAAGAATAGCTTTATAGCTAATTGAAGCTAATCGATAGGAAGTGCTATTGTAAGAGCAACCTTTGACATTATATTTTTATACCCACCATCGTAGGATAGGGGGTATATTCACTTGGTCATTCCGTTTGCACACATCGAAATATCAATTTCCGAGCCTACAAAGTATATATATTTCGGATCGTCGTACAATTCTAAGACGATTTAACGATGTCCGTGGGTCTGTCCGTCTGTCCGTCCGTCTGTTGTAATCACTCTACAGCCTTGGTGATACGGCACAGTTACGTCTTTTTGATGCACGCTGGTTAACTTTATTGAACGGGCCAAATCGAACCATATTTGGATATAGCTGCTATATAGACCGATCTGCTGACAAAAGGTCTTTATTTTTTATTAAAGCTTTATTTTTTATCCGATTTTGAAACAGTGAGTAGTTTTAAGCTTCCCGACATCTGACACAAATATGGTTCAGATCGTACTATATTTAGATATAGCTGTCATAGAGTCCGATCTACCAATAAAGGGTCTGAGACCCAGAAAAGCTTTATTTATTACCCAATTTCGCTGAAATTTGAAACAGTGGGTTATTTTTAGCCTCCCAACACCTGATCCAAATGTGGATTATATTGGACTATATTAAGACCGACCGATCTCCCGATAAAGGGTCTAAAGCCCATAAAAGCTTTATTTTTAATTTAATTTTGCTGAAATTTGAAACAGCGCGTAGTTTTAGGCTTCCCAAAATCTGACCCAAATATGTTTCACATCGGAATATGTTTAGATATAGCTGTCATATAGACTAATCTGCCGATAAAGGGTCTGAAGCCCATAAAAGCAATTTGAAATTGTGAGTTGGTTTAAGCCTCCCGACATCCGACCCACATCTGAGTCAGATCAGATCAGATAGGAGCTTAATCCTATAAAAAGTAGATTTATTGTCTGAAAATGTTACTTGTATATGAGTTCTCGGGTCCTGAATAAAATATGATCGAGACCAGCCATTATTAAGATATAATTACGGATATAGTAGTGAAGTTATATTTAAATAGGATGATTAATATATCCTTGTTTAATTTGGTCCAGATCGATCCACATTTGGTTATAGGTGCCATATAGAAAGATCTCTCGATTTAAAGCCTTGGCCCTATAAAAAGCGCATTTATTATCCGAATTCGTTGAGATTTGACGCAGTGACTTATGTTAGGCTTTTCGATATCTGTGTCTTATATGGTTCAGATCGGTTTATATTTGGTTATAGCTGCAAACAAGACCAATATTGTGTACTACAAAATAGATCAGTGACTTATATTAATTATACCACTCAATGTCCGTGCCGAATTTGCGTGCTTAAGTTATCCAATTTTCACCGCATTGTGGCGAAATGGGGTTTACATATATACCCGAGATGGTGGGTATTCAATTTCGGCCCGGCCGAACTTAATTCCTTTTTACTTGTTTACATTATTTCAAACAATTTTCGATTTAATATATTAATAAAAAAAGGAGGCCCCATATCACTGAGCAAAAATTTGACTGCACTAATTTATTGGGTTGCCCAAAAAGTAATTGCGGTTTTTTTTTTAAGAAAGTAAATGAATTTTTATTAAAATTTAGAATGAACTTTAATCAAATATACTTTTTTTACACTTTTTTTCTAAAGCAAGCTAAAAGTAACAGCTGATAACTGACAGAAGAAAGAATGCAATTACAGAGTCACAAGCTGTGAAAAAAATTTGTCAACGCCGACTATATGAAAAATCCGTAATTACTTTTTGGGCAACCAATACATGAGATAAATAACAGGGGATACTTAGTGGAATGTTCATGGAAAAGTATGTATGTGTGTAATAGTGATTTCGGTTGTGCAGAAAAAGGAAGAATTTTTTCAACATGTAGCACTGATATCAAAAGTTTGTGTTCGTTTGTCCAAATGTGTGTAATTGTCGCAGACAAAAAATCTATCATTACACGAACACATACATTGCGATCTCTGGCTTTCCTTTTCCATTTGCAAAGAAAATCTCTGATTATTGAGCTCGTCTCGAAAGAGAAACAAACAAACAAAAATAAAAAAAAATCGTTAACCCATTGTAGATCACTACCCCCTTCCTATGTGCAACCACTTTGAAATTTTACATGTAACAAGCTCAGTATTTTCGCGTTGCTGAAAAAAAAGATAAAGCGACAACAAAATTAAGTACTTTAAATTTAAAAGAAATATTTTTTATCTAAAATTTACCTATCTTCTAGTTGACTAGTTGACTTTGGGAGGCACAAAAATTAATATTGTGAAATATTTCTCTCCTTCCATCAAAATATTAGGGATGTAAAAAGGTAAAATTGTTTGCATTTTTTCGTAACATAACCCAATTTTTCCTTGGGTTATGTTACCAAAAATTATAACAAAAATATCACAGTCTACTTTTTGGAAAAATTCTTTTATTAATATTGTTCTTTAGAGTCAAAGAAATCCGTAAAAAATTTTCGATATAAGTTAATAATATAAATCCAATACAGACATATACATCTGGACAAGTCTGGTGCGAAAAGGCAACACTGTCGAGAATGAGTTAGTACAGTAAATCGAAATCCAAATAACGTAAACGTTGTAATAGCAATCTTATATAATATAAAGGGTGATTTTTAGCTATTATCTTTTTGGCAACACTGGTTTACACAGCCCAAACACTTTCCGGGTTTTGTTTCACTGTCAAACATCTTCAGTTTGGTCTATAATTTAACCATCAATCGTCTTACAAACTAACAACGCTTGCAAATTATTGAATGCTCTGTTAAGAAAGTTCATGGTGTTCAGCGGCAAAGCTCATTTTTGCCTCAATGGGTACTTATATAAAAGAATTATCGATTTAGGAGTTAAGATCAGCCAGAAGAATTGCAATGCGTACAGAAAAAGTCACAGTTTGGTGCAGTTTATGGGCTGTTGGCGTCATTGGACCGAACTTCTTCAAAGATGATGCGAATCGTAACGTAACTGTAAATGGTGAGCGCTATCGTGAGATGATATCCAACTTTTCCTTGCCCAAAATGCAAAAGCTAGACTTGCATGACATGTGGTGTCAACAAGACGATGCCACAAGCGTAACTTATTGAGAGGCGAGTTCGGTGAACATTTTATTTCACTTTCGGGACCGGTCAATTGGCAGCCTAGATCATGTGATTTAATTTAGACTTTTTTTATGGGCTATGGTAAAGCTCATGTCAATACAGTCAAGCCCCCTTCAAATGACGCATTGGAAGACAACATTAAAGCATTTATTCGTGAGATACCGGCCGAAATGTTGGAAATAGTATGCCAAAATTGGACTAAGCGGACGGACGGACCTTTTGAGGCGCAGTCACGGTCAACATTTGCATGAAATAACCTTTAAACATTAATTTAAATAAAGATTTCATGCATATTTCTCAATTTTATATGTTTTTTTTAACTTTCCTATAGCTCTTAAAAATCACCCTTTACTACTAAGTCACCCTTTTCTACTGCATTAAGGAACAGGGGATATTCTCTCGTATTAATGAGTACAGTCGGATTACCTTTTTTCAAAATTTCAAACCCTCCGCTGCTAACGCTGAAGCCAATATTACGTAATGTTCAAAACTTGGGATTTTCCGTTTTGAGAAAGCAAATAGAAAACAAGAATAGCCAAAAAGCTTATTTTTGTTTGAAAACACTGAGACGACGTCAATCGAGTGATAATGTAAATTAAAAGGACGAAAATCGAAGTACTACTGTAGCCAATATTACGCTGAAGCCAATATTACGTAATGTTCAAAACTTGGGATTTTCCGTTTTGAGAAAGCAAATAGAAAACAAGAATAGCCAAAAAGCTTATTTTTGTTTGAAAACACTGAGACGACGTCAATCGAGTGATAATGTAAATTAAAAGGACGAAAATCGAAGTACTACTGTATTCAATAAAATATATCTTGTGTGTGATTTCTTAAGACTATGAATTAAGAGAAGGTTCCATAAAAAACCATAACAGAACAACTTGTATATAATTCAATGCCAAAAATGTAGTTTATGGGGAATGGTGCGAAAAAATTACATTTTTCCCTAGAATGCAAAAGAACAGACTGACGGAGGTTCTCAGATCGATCATGGCGAGGACTAATATTTATAGGTGTGACGAAGTGAGAATATTGTAAACTGTACAAAAACATAAAGAGTAACCAAAAAACGTCTATAGAGGGAAAATGATTTCTTCTAGAGAGTAAATGCTTTTTATGCTATAATGACTATCGTATCATGCCTGAACTTAACTAATCTAAAGTATCGAAACAAATCAAATATAGTTAGGCAAACAGAATGAATATCGGATATTGCCTAAAATGGCTTTACACTTTTAAGTCTTCTCAAATAATAAACGCTCTCGAACCCTGTGGGGTGCTGGTATATAAAAAATTTGTGAAAAACCAAAATAAAATTCACAACAATTACAAAAGCCAAAAAACATATAAAATAGGTACCTACGATTTTAGGCATCCTAAAATCAATCATCATGATGCTCGCGGGGTGTTCTAATCGATCGATCTAGCTGCGATAGCTTTGTAATTTGACACATTCGTGACACTTCTCACTCTGCACTAACAAAAGACACACATTCACATTAGGAGTAAAATGTTAGCATGAGAGGGTGTTGTGTATGTGTGTGTGTGTATGTGAGAATCTTCTTTGACACCACAAAAAATAAAACCAACAATATTTTCAACCAGATACGAGTACCAATTGAATAACAGACAACCGGACTCCGAGCAACCTCATCGTGATGCCAACTACAATGGCCAGTCAACAAATCGATCACTGTCATTGAGGGACAACCGCCTGATTTGAATAACCTCCATTGTTCGGCCTACTTTACTGTGGGATGGCCAGTTTGATGGTTTGTTTCTCCTATTATTGGGATTAGAGGGAAATTTAATAAATTTATGACAATGGCTGGGATTATAAACAAATGTCGGTTGTCTTTTCAAATGGATGCAACAGTCATCATGGTGGTCTGTGGCGGCCGCATTCGCATGCAGGCGCCTCATTTGAATGTCTAATTACAAAAAATTACGTCTGCTTCCTTTCAAGGACCCTCATCTAAGCATAGTCCGAGTGGAGTTGTAGCTGAAAAACTAAGTAACCAATCAAACTTTCAGGGAAATAATCTCAGGGGAGAAATTAAAAGAGTATGCCTCGGCTATCATCACCAACGCCTACGAGCTTGAATTCGCCAGAAAGTGCATCGGCTACTAAGTAGTGGGTGCTGTGGGGAAAGTGGGAGTAGTAATTATGTTGATGGCTAACAAATTGCTCACGTTTACCAGAAACACGTTAACATGGCTGAGAATAAAACGAATTTGTTGCTCAACCAATTGATGTGGACTAACCGACAACAGACGGACCACCCCATCAATACTTGGCTAGAAAAGAGTGCTGGGAGAGGTATTAAGGGTAAGCAGAAGCCAAGGCAAAAATTACCTTCCTTTTAATACGTCTGAGTTGCTTACACACAAGGCCACGAGTTGAGGCGACAACAACGCTATTTTCTATTATTCGGTCTCATCAAATTAGTGGCTGGAATAAAAAGGAATCATCATCAAATGAATTCGAAGTTCCAATTAGCCTAATGGCCAAGCAATCAGGATTGCCATCTGATGGTAAACACGAGATATATTTTGTTTGGGACTTTATTTTGGAATTAATTCTTATTTACACTCCAGAAAACTCAAGAACAGCCATAAAGCTAGTAGGTATTTTACTCACTTTTTTATACCCACCACCGTAGGATAGGGGTATATTCATTTAGTCATTCCGTTTGCAACACATCGAAATATCAATTTCCGACCCTACAAAGTATATATTTCGGATCGCCGTCAACTTCAACGATGTCCGTGTGTCTGTCCGTCTGTTGTAATCACTCTACAGGCTTCAAAAATTGAGATATTGAGCTGAAATTTGGCACAGATACATCTTTTTGATGCACGCTGGTTAAGTTCTTGAAATTTTAAACAGTGAGTAGTTTTAGTCCTCCCGACATCTGACCCTAATATGGTTCAGATCGGACTGTATTTAGATATAGCTGCCATATAGACGGATCTGCCGATAAAGGGTCTGAAGCCCATGAAAGCCATAATTTTTATCCGATTTCGCTGAAATTTAAAACAGTGAGTAGTTTTAGGTTTTAGGCCAACATCTGACCCAAATATGGTTTAGATTTGACTATATTTAGATATAGTTGTCATATAGACCGATCTCCCGATAAAGGGTCGGGAGCCCATAAAAGCCCTGTTTATTATCTGATTTTGCTGAAATTTTAAACAGTTGGTAGTTTTAGGTCTCCCGACATTCGTCCCAAATATGGTTTGGATCGGACTATATTTAGATATAGCTGCCATATAGACCGATCTCCCGATAAAGGGTCTAAAGCCCATAAAAGCATTATTTTTTTTATCCAATTTCACTGAAATTTGAAACAGTGAGTAGTTTTAGGCCAAATATGGTAAAAATAGGACTGCATTTAGATATAGCTGTCATATAGACCGATATGCCGGTTAAGGATCATAAAAGCTTTATTTATTACCCGATTTTGTTGAAATTTGAAATACAAAATTCAACAGTGACTTATATTTATAAGACCACTCAAAGTCCGTGCCGAATTTGGGTGCATAAGTTATCCACTTTTCATCGGATTGTGATAAAAGGGGGTTTACATATACACCCGAGGTGGTGGATATCCAAAGTTCGGGCCGGCCGAACTATTATTAGCATTGAATGGTGGGTTTCATCGCGAATGCAGGACATTCGTATTACAATCATAATTTTAATGTCACCCTTGGTTGGCAATATGTATCCGAATGGATAGAAAAATACGCAAGAGTAGAGCTGTTTTAGAAAAATTCTAGATCGCGTTAGGAGAGGTATCTCAATGCAGTCTAGATTGGCGCAACGTGGACGCTTGCTGCTAGTTAAAAGAATAATTTCACTATATTTTATATTGCAAGGACACAGTGGTTTAAGAAATAACACGAAATATTGTAGTATATTTTCAAAAACTTATTTTTTTTAAATATTAAAAAAAAGGAAATAAGTGCTACGTCAATACTAAAACCTTAAATAATGAATATATGAAATTGCATCTAAATCGGACAAGCGTATCAAGGGCCAGGCATCATTGGGATAAGTTTTACTGGACCAAACGTTCAGTATTAGAAGAGACATTGAAACATCCCATTATCTAAATCTGAACCTATTTTGATGAAATTTTTTGCATGTATTGAGACGTCAATTGAAAGATCTCATGCAAAATGTGCACTTAGAAAACATAATACACATAAGTTCATGATCTTTACTCACATTTAATTAAAAATTCGCAAGGGGTTAGAAAACTAACTTTGTACAAATAAAACTAACTCTTCACGAGTACAGATGAAATAGTTAAGAACTCAGGCGGTGCCAGTAATTTTACTTAAAATACTTTCTTTGGAATAAGCAAGCACTTTACCAAACATGAGTAAAAGCATATTATCGTCGATGGTAACTCTTCCAAAACTTATTGCTGAATGAACTGTTTAAAGAAATTTGGAATTTTAGTTCAATATATATAACTAAAATGTTTATAATTTCCCTTTCTTGAGTTCATTATAACATGCTCGGAAGTAGACATAGTTAAATAACTTTTAGTTAGTGTTGAACTAAAATTGAATTTGATGACTGTGTCATTGTAATCCCTAAAAAATATATTTTATTTATTTTTTTGCTTTCCACAAACAGCCGGGATAATGTGGGGCATTACTTCAAATTACGAAATAAGTAAAATTTATATTGCTGGTCCGAAATTCGAACCCGGGATCTTTGTATTGAAAAGCTGAATCACATGCTATGTGCCACATGTTTTTGTGTTATTAGCAAATATTAAAATGGGAAAATGGTGTCGGATTGAAAAAGCAGCGATAGGGATTAATGTTTTGTAAACGGAAGTTTTTTGGTTCAACTCTCGGCTGCGACAAAAGGTAAAGTTTCATTTAATAAATATTTAATTTGTCTTCTTCAAAACAGCTGAGCAATAGGGGGTGGGAGGACGAACTAAATGGGTTATGTAATACAGATGTTTCCGCCAATCTCCAATTAGATGCTCTAAAAAGTTCAAAATTAGCATTTTTTTTATTAATTTTACCTTTCACTTTCAATGCTCTTTAGTTTATATTTAACCTGTGGGAAGTCAAAAGCGAACTAATACTATGTTAAAAAAATTTCGAAGCAGTTATGAAATTATTAAACTCGTAACGAGCATACAATTCATTAGCATCATTGGAAGTTCAATATGTCCCAAATTTAGTTCATTTTAACTAATGTTAAGGATCAAAAATTTTTTAGTGTGTATATCGCATGAAAGTAATTTATGGATGCTATATCTAAATCAGAACCGATGTTTCCAAATTTTATGACATGTGCAAAATTTTGTCCACAAAAGTTCATGGACAGAGGACGGATTAATGGAATTACATGAACGGATAATTTTAATCTGAAAGTAATTCTAAGACGATCGTAAGCATATCGATAATTGGTCAAGCTCTCCTTTACTTTACCATTTTAAACAAATACACAATACACTGGAAAAACGGAGTAGTACAAAATTTACCCCGATATGGTATGCAAATTTTAATTCAACTTATGCAAATTTTCTCTTATATTATAAAAATTTACTAAACCACGAAAATCATACCCTGTTACCAAAGAAATTGCATTTAGTTTTTGTATTTAAATTTTCAAAATTTTTTTCCCTAATTCCAGTTAAAAAATCGTTGACTTAAGTTCAAAAATACCACCCGAAAGAAAAATAACACGCTGAATTGTAATTTTCAATCATTCGAAGTTCATCACGTTGTAGAATCAAGTAAAAAAATATTTGCTACAACGATTTTTAGTAAGTGTAGAACAAAAAGAGGTATATATGTATGTGCCTTAAAATATGTACATAAGTGGTTACGGTCGGAATTTATTAGAATCAGTTTTGTTTAAGTTTTTGGGCAGGCTTGTGCATGATGAAAAACGGATGGCTGTGTGCGAATTGACGGGTAAATATGGCTGCATACATGCGTACTCCGTGTCGTTAAGGCTTTTAACAGTTTATTGATATGTGGCTTCGTCAGTTTGGTTTATTACGTAGTCAGGTGCGCATCGTTAGAGCCGAAAGAAAAAAAGGCTGCATGCAGAAAAAGAACTACATAACAATCAAGTCCAATTGAGATGTAGAGGAAATATTAATGGAAAAAACCAATATTTTGTTTGTAGAAATCTGACTCGATTGAAAAAGTGAATTAAGTTAAATTATGCATAAAATGAAATTTTGTATTAATTTAATTTTGATTTTTTATGCAAATGCAAATTTTGCCCATGAACATTCCACTAAGGAACAGGGGCAAACTTCTCACATATCTTACCTCTGCGTTTCCATAAAACAACATCCCACCTTTTTCAAGATTCATCAAATATCAAAAGATCGGCCGGCCGAATCTTATATACCCTCCACCATAGTTCGCATTTGTCGAGTTCTTTTCCCGATATCTCCTTTTAGGCAAACAAAGAATAAAAAAAAAGAAAATAGTTGATTTAATATTGGAGCTATATGAAGTTATAGTCCGACTCGGACCATAATTGAATTTAATGTTGGAGACCATATAGAAATCATTGTGTAAAATTTTAGCCCATTTGAGTAAGAATTGCGCCCTTTAGGGGCTCAAGAAGTAAAATAGAGAGATCGATTTATATGGGACCTGCATCAGCTTATTGACCGATTCGGACCATATTTGACAAGTATGTTAAAGGTTATAGGAGAAGCCGTTGTACAAAATTTCAGCCAAATCGGATAATAATTACGTGCTCTGGAGGCTCAAGAAGTCTAGATCCGAGATCGGTTTATATGGCAGCTATATCAGGTTATGGACCAATTTAAAGCATACTTAGCACAGTTGTTGGAAGTCGAAGTTTTGCAAAATTTCAACCAAATCGGATAGGAATAGCGCCCTCTAAACACCTTAAGAAGTCAAGACCCCAGATAGGTTTATATGACAGCTATATCAGGTTATAGACCGTACTCAGCACAGTTATTGGAAGACTTAAAAAAGCACATCATGCAAAAATTCAGCCAAATCGGATAAGAATTTCGCCCTCTTGTGGCCCAAGAAGTCAAAATTCAAGATCGGTTTATATGGCAGCTACATTAGGTTATGGACCGATTTAAAGCATACTAAGCACAGTTGTTGGAAGTCAAATCGAAACACGTTGTGCAAAATTTCAGCCAAATCGGATAAGAATTTTGCCCTCTACTGGCTCAAGAAGTCAAGACCCCAGATAGGCTTATATGACAGCTATATCAGGTTACAGATATAGCTGTACCATACTCAGCACAGTTGTTGGAAGTCATAATAAAACACCTCTTGCAAAGTTTCAGTCAAATCGGACAAGAATTGCGCCCTCTAGAGGCTCAAGAGTCAAGATCCATGATCGGTTTATATGGCAGCTATATCAAAACATTTACAATTCCAAATGACCAAATGACAATACAAAATTCGCGATACTTTTAATTTATTTTATTTATTTAGCATTCATCTCAATGGCTCGTGTTTTTTAAGCAATTATTACAATATGTATATTAAAGCAGAAAACGTTCTTTTAAAAAATACTAATAATGAAATTCCTTATTTTAAAAACTTCATTGTTATACGGATTTTAATAGCTTTTGTGTAAGTATTCCTGATATAACGCTAATATGTACGCTTAATGCAAATAAAATATACTTGAATTAAGTCTTTCATTACTAAAAACGATGGAAACCATTTGCATATCACATGATAAACGATTAACATTGGAGAAATATTTCACTATATTCAAATATATTATGTATTAATTGAAGGATTATAGAGGAATTGAAGTTTGTTATAAAGGAAATTAAATACTTTCTTCAATTTTGGTAAAAAACATATTGAATTTCAGTATTCTTTAAACTTCCCTAAAGTAAAGATATTCCAGCATTTTGTGACTCTTAACTAGATTTATGTTCATTTGTAAATAAATAAATCTTTGGCGCAAAATCATGTCCTATTTTATCATGATTTAATTAATTTTTCTTTAATTTAGGGGTCACTATTCTATTTAGACAAAACAATAAGAATGCGACACATTGAAAATTTTCTGTAGGTTGAAACTAGTAAAACATTTTATGAAAATAACTAAAACCTTATTTGATCTCATTAAAACCCTTGAAACCCGATTCTCCTATGCTTTTACATTTTCTTTGATTTTATTTAAATTTTCCTTCGCTGTGTATTCATCAAGCAAACGTTGTGGTACGTCCTTTGGCAGATTCTGATTCTCAACATTTAAGTGGATATATACAATGTTGCTCCAGTACCATGGAGTTTCTGAAACAAAAACAACACCGTTTTTCTCCCCAACCAACGTCATCATTAAAAGTGCTTCCCGGCAACCCTGCTAACGGAGAGTACACCTTTCTGCTTGATTCGATTGAATTAAAAGAACGGTACTTAAGGGCAATTAAGCATTTGAAATGGAAATGAAATGAGATCGGCAATGCACGAAATCGAATGCTAGTCAATGACGTGCGTGATGCCGCAACATAAGGTTAAAGACACAAAATTATTAAATGATGAGCGGCCAACAAGAAATTGGGGTCTAAGTATCCGATGTCATATGGCATCGACCATCGCACTGAATCAAGCGACTAAAAAGCGGAGTTCTTGCCAAGAAGCCGCACAAAAACTAACCCAGTAAGAGAACACGAAACCCAAAACGAAAGCGCCTTTCTAAATGGAAATTAATTTCGACAACTGTGGCAGCCACAGTAACGACAAGCAAAAAAAAAAACACAGCACAAAAAAACAAAACAAAAAGGCTAAAAGCCAAACACGAACGCCACAAATGAATGAGTAGCGATGATTAAATGGAAACCTTCCAGATCAAAATAATATTTCCTTTTCAGCGTACAATTCAATACCACCGCAAAAGGTAGGCAATCTCATTTAAGCTGACTTAAGGTGTTGACGCCTCAAATTTCCTGCTGATGCTGCCCAGGCAACACTTTAATGCATCCTCCGTAACAGCAGCCGAACAGCCGAAAGGAAATGCATTACTGAGTTACTGCCGACCTCACACGTTGCTGCACTCATTCTAGAAGATCTGATGATCTGGTGGACAATTTGCATACAAGTCACCCTAAAAGTTGACCTGCTGACTGTCAGCCTGCGTAGGAAGGTACATGTCAGTATTCCACATGACGTGCATACACGCATGCACAAAACTCCCTGGGAGGACGACGACCACTCATAATTGTTATTTTTTTTGTTACTTTCACAAATGAAGCATGACCAACGCAGGGAGGAGGTGTAACCATTTCACTGCGTAAAAGAGTTTTGGTCAAGTCCAAAGAAGATCAACGATCCTCAAATGATAGGCGTGTATATCACTCTTTACGCTCAACCTAGGATCATTAGACCACCGTTGCTGCAAGCCTTTAATGAAATATGATATTCAACTGCAACGAAAGAAATCGTAACGGTTTTAAAGCTATGTTGGTTTCTTTTTAAACGCTCGGTTCTGAAAAGACATTTTCAGTTATTGTTTAGAAACAAAACTGCTATGATGAAATATCGGCAAACATGACCGGCTTGGGATTCGGATTCGGATTCGTGTTCCACTTTAAAAACCCTCTTATTTGAGCCTCATATTGCAAAAGTCAGAAAATACTTACTATTTGGGTGGTGTTGTGGGGGTGGGGTGGCCCCATTAACACTTTTCCCGAATATTGATATTAAATTCGTGCTTTACTCCCAAGGACCTTTTATTTTAGCCCCATATTGCTATGGTCGTAAATTTGCCCCTTTGAGAGATGTTTTTGGGGAGAGGCGGCACCCAAAAAACTTGATCCCATATTTGTATATCACATACGTATTCTTTATTCAAATACCTTTTATTTAAGCCCCATATTCCCATGGTCAGTAAATAAGTCCTGTTTGGGGGGTGTTTTGGGAAAGGGGTGGACCCCCAGAAAGAAACGTGGTCCCACATTTGGGATCATTACGCACCATCTGTGAAAATTTCAAGAAAATCGGTTCAGCCGCTTCTGAGTCTATAAGGAACACACAAACATACAAACAAACAAACCTACAAACAAACACAAATTGATTATTATATATAAGATTTAATTGGAATCTCAAATGGACTTTCTTGCATTGTGAGGTTTGGGTGTACCATCATTGTCGCACTGCAGCACGCCGTTCGGACTCGGCTACAATAAGGAGGCCCCTTCTAATAGAGCTTAAACTTGAATCGGACAACACTCATTGATAGGTGAGAAGCTTGTCCGTGTTATGTTCATAGGTAGTTTGCAATTGGTCATTTTATTCGATCTAGCCCTGTCCGTCTGTCCTTCAGTCTGTCAGTGGAGAGTACGATAAGTAAAGTAAGCAGCTCAAAATTTTCCACAATGAATTCATATTTAGTTGCTGAAATTTTGCACCGTAACTTCTATGACTTAAAACGTCTATGTCGACTATGACCAAAATCGGTCTATAACCTAATATAACTTCATATTAACCATACCCCATATTTGACTATATTAACCTAATAACTTGAATCGGACTGTTTCCCCCTATTCCCTAATGAAATGTTTGTGGACAAGTTGGCATTGCATTTGACTTCTTGAACACCAATTACTATCCGATTTGGCCGGCATGAAGTTTTTCTTTATGAATACCAACATTCACACCAATTATGGTCCAAATCGGTCTATGATCTATTTTTGCTCTAAGGTGTATAAGATTCGGCCACGCCAACATAATTCGCTCTTACTTGTTTTAACTCAGTTCCCCAATGTTAAATGAATTGATATCAGAAAGCAAGGCTTCTGTGTTATTTCAACACCATATTTTGGAACTGGACTTTCACCTGTTGGCTATAGAATTTGGAATTTCATTGTTGTTTTATTCGTTAATCAAATTTATGATTTTCACACAGTTTAATGGCAATAGGGGTTTTATCAACGTATAAGAATGTGTCCTGCTGATTTAATGTCAGTGTGGTTTTCTTGAACACACCTCAAGATATTTCGTCACGAATATGTCGTAAAACGTCGCAGCAAAGTGAAACTACGAAAATTCCTTTGAAACGCTCGCATTCACATACATGCAGACACAAAACAAAACCACATAAATCTTGTTGTGATACAAAAGAAGATGTTTGCATTGGCTTCTTTTTTCACGTGTCCTCCGGAGTGGGTATGGCCCTAGTCAGACAGAAGTGACAAAGACAAAACGGGCCGGAACGAATGGCCGTGCAGACGGACGGCCAGAGAGAGGCTGGCAAAGGCTCTGGCTTGCTGTTGTTGGTTTATCAAAATACCCGCGAAATTATGTACCAAACAAAATACCAACAAAGCAACTCATCCCAATCCCATGTCTTACACGTTGATGTTGATGTCCTTTTTGATCACACCCTCCCTCCTCCATAGTTGCGCGCAATGCTGGAGGAACGACAAAACCAACATGAATAAGTGGCCATATTTTATGATTGTGTTTGTAGCAGAAGAAAATCTTGTGTATGTTTTTGTAATTTGACTCATTAACAATGTATCCGCTTTGCATCACAGTACGTGGTGTTGTTTTTAAAGTCTGATCGTCACCATCATCAGCAGCATCATAATCTTATATGTAGTTGGTCTAGGATGGCCATGGGGAAGGTTCTGTGTATTGTTTTGGCACATAAATCACAGAATAAACGATGCATGATCCTCATTTGGGTTGTATTTTTCATGTCCAGGTTTTGGCTTTCCCTTGGATGCCAGAGCATAATCAAGACAAAAGAGGGAGGCGCGAGTAGTGAAATTTTAAACGGTTCTTGTCACCATAAGAGGCTGAACAGGATAATTGCCTTAAAGAGATTTCTAATTCAGGTTACATGCTCTTCAAGCACCAATTCCTATGAAACCTACGATGAGTTGTCTTAAAGCCCAAAACAAAGGTATCATAAATCATCTCGCAACCCAATAGAAGGTTGCACTACAAACATTTATCATACAGACATCTGGAATTTAATTTCAACTGGTTTTTACAAAATGCATTTATTTTTAAAATAAAAAACAATTAAATTGAGAAGTAATCGCATAAAATTTTTGATTGAAGAATACAAAGTACATTTTTCAGCAATCCAATCATTATTTGAACCAACAATCGTGCTATGTAGGGTCAAAATTCGCCAATGGCTTGATATAGCTATCATATATACCCTTACTGTAGTTTATCTTCTTGAGCGCCCAAAGAACGCAGAGTTATCCAATGCTACATAGACTTTCTATGTTCCAACACACAACATATAGAAATATTTCATCCCGAGAACTTGCTGAAGTCTATTCATAATGGGGATATTGTAAGGCACCGACGCAGCCAGGCACAACTCGTTTGTAGTTGTGTATACTTAAAACAAGTAAGGAAAGACAAAAGTTGGGCGGTACCGACTATATAATACCCTACACCTACGCTTAAAGTGGAAATTGAGAACTATATGCAATTCTGAAACGAATTTGATGGACCTCTGTGGATGTTTTCAAATTTCCAGCAAACGTGTTCAAAATTTTAATAACTTAGGCTCTATATGTGCAAGAAATGCGATCTATACGGAAGCTAAATAAAAATATGAAACGATTTTGATAAAATTTAGCAAAAATTTTAACAGTCATAAGATAAATGTATGTGCCAAGTTTTGTGATAATCGGTTGACAATTGACCACATTATTTCAAATTTGTCAAAGTCGGGCGAACACATATATGGGAGCTGTATCTAAATCGATTTCAATCATACTCTTTAAATATCGTGGAAGTCGTCAAGAAAAGAGTTGTGTAAAAATTTACGAAAATTGGTGAATAAATGTGCATGCAGTGGCTCTATATTCGAAGTCTTAGAATAATCCTTCTTGCTAAATTTCAAGTGAATCGGTTTACAAATGACCAATTTATTGCAATATTAGTCAAAACGGACAAACACCTGTGCAGTACCTACATATATCCAAATCTGAACTAACAGACTGTCTGTCTCTCTGCTAATTCGAATGAGAAAGCAATTCTGAGTCGATCGGAATACTAATCAATGGGTCTAGCTCTCTTCCTTCTGGTTGTAACAAACAAATGCCCTCAGTTATAATACCCTGTACCACAGTAGTGGTGTAGGATATAATGAATATCTCTTTCCACCCATATCTATCACAATCATAAAAGGAATCCAAACATTGGCATTATAGTAATCAAAATATTTCGATTTTCGGTCGTTATTTTTTTGGTAAAACAAAACTCCCAAATGCAGCATGTATTTCATCTATTTTCAGTTCACTTTAGCATTGACCAAAACAATGCGGTCGTGGACCACAAATGTCGATATGATTGAAAACCGCACTCTGAATGGTCCCTGCCAAAGAATGATTGATAACCAACTGCATAAATCTCTAATATGAACGTATCACAAGTATTAGGAGCAATGCCAGTGAAAGAATGCATCATCTGAACCAAAGTACATCTCATTAAAACCGCATCATCACAATAGAGCAGCAATGGAATCCTTTTTGTCCCTCCCCTTTTCTTGTGCTCTTCATGCCATGTCAGAGACCATTCATCGCAGTGATGAACGAGAAAATATGAATTTTTAATATTTTTTCCTTTTGTTTGTAAGGCTCTCTTGTCTGTGATGGTGTTGCTTCATATACGCGACCACACATAGCAAGCGTTCAAATGTTTTGACTCTGAACACAAACAACAAATGTCACTGCATTGTTGCGGTAAATGCCTTGGTGCAACCTCTTCAATAGAAATGAATGTGAATCCCGAATGGGAGGATGAATGATCTATGGGCTGAGAGTTGCCAAAGGCTCATGGGCAAGAATGTCAACTCAAAGACGCTTAATTTGGGTATTCATAAATATGAATCATGTGCAAACAAACAGGGAGGTCCTGTTTGTATCTCTCTCTCTCTCTCTCCCTCCCTAAGTCCCAGCTTTTCCTTATTCTTGACGTTCCTTTGTTTTGGCTTTGTTGCATACATCCTGAACATTGAGAACAAGAAGTTGATCTACAATTTGGCAGATGTAGCATCAACATGTTTACCTTTAGCCCTTTGTGTGTGAGTCCGTAAGATGTAAACAAAATGAAGTATTCAAATGCAATTAAGAGCGTTTGCAAGGATTTGTGGCATCATTCTTCACACAAATGCCAACACACACATTATACGCTGTCAGTATCTCAGTGAATGGATGACACCCAATCATTTAAAGGAAAAAAATAAAAAAATCTAGCAGAACCTATTTTATTGACTTTTTACTGTGGCAGTTGCGCCAATTTTACACAAATAATTTAAAAAAATTTTAACGATATCCAATATTTTGCTTTTTTTTTGGTAAGACACTTCTATAATTTTTTTAATGAATTATTATATAATGTAGTTTTCACCACTTCATCACTTTCTAATCAAATGTCTGATATTCACTTTTAAATTTGCATAATAACTGACAACACTGTGATTAATGTTTTGTGGAACATATTAACGCTGAAGGTGGGTATTAAGTTCGTTCAGCAGTGGAATTTTTCGCAAAACGTTGTTTCACTAATTGTTGAAAGTAAATGAAGTCTACTCACATTTCTGATTATGACCTCAAAAAAGCGTTAACAAGCAAAATACTATTTGGCAACCCCATCATATATTCCACCACGATCATTTATTGCGGAAAATTAGATTGTTTATGTAGTTATATTATAAAAATAAAAATGCAAGAGCTATATTTGCTGGTAATTGTCATTCATGGAAAAGACAATTAAAGAAAATGCGACTAAAACTCATTTCTTGTTATGTTGGCTCAAATTGAAAAACTTTGTGAGCACGCTTTTAATGAATGAATTTCCACGCAGTGAAGAACTTTGTACCGCAAATGCAAAATGTTTTTACAGATTTGTTTCACTATTTTTTTACAAGGAGTTGGGAAATCGGAACTTAATACCTACCTTAAAGAAGCCTATTGAAGATGTCACGCAGCAACAACACAGAAGAGTACATCTTCAACTCCAATATGAGTTTAATGAGCTTAAGTTAAATATTAAGTTTTGGTGTTTTCAGAAACCTATAGAACAAATTAATGGCGAAAATGTTGCAAGGCTGAATCTAATCAAGCTCCTCCTCCTGCAACATGCTTTAGGTGCGTTGCACCTAGCGGAGAAGAAGAGAGAAGAAATCATGTCTGCTACTGTAGGGTAGAGAGGATTGAGAAATTACTAAGGGTCATTCGACGGCCTCAGTGGCACCTATACGATGTTAAGTAGCATTCTTTTCCAACCTAATTTAGTACTTTTTTAGAAATGCGCTAAAGATAGCCCCTTTGATAATTCGCTATTTACCTGAGATGGAAGAATTACAAGGTTTTATTTTCGAAATTTTGAAAATTTACCCATTTAAGGTTATGTCCCGATTTTTACACACGTCTTTAAAATTTTTTTAAAAAATTCAAATGTGAGACAATCATAATGAAATCAAATCCTTGCTATAATGATTTAACATTATAGGTTGGATTCAAAACTTAAATTATTTAACTCCTCAAAGCATGTAGAACGAATTATTTGTACTCTTCTAATACAGGAAGTTGTATATTACTACAAAACTTGTATCTGCTTCACCGCACTATACTTTCTGCATTGTTGTGCTGTCTATGTGTAAATGAAGGTGTCAATATATGTGAATGGTGTCCTGCTGAGTCTTCCTGAACCGTAATTATAAAAATCTACGATAATCCTCGCCGACAAAGCCGACCAATGCCAATATGCCACCAACAGAGCACCCAAAGTTTCTAGAGGTTGGCAAAGGAAGATAACCTTTTGACACCTGGAGCTAAATATTTACGAACAACACCCACTCGCTCACTATCTGTCAAAAGGTCAGTCCATCAACTCGAATGTCTCTTGCATGCAATGCAGAACTTTTCATAACAATCAACAATCCATGTGCTCCTACGCATGGGCAATTTTACTTTCTATTTTCTTTAATTACTCTGAAGCAACATTCCCTGATGTGGGCGAATCTTCTCACATGTAGGCCTTCCTATCAAAGGGGCTGTTACGTGTAGGTGTTATTTTGGAATGGATGAAGGTGTTTGGCGCATTTCGAAATTATAGAGCACTGAAGCCAGTGCATAAATGATCGTTCTTCCCCTAAAAAAAAAGAGAGGTAAATCCCTTTGACCTTTCCCAAGGCTGCCGCATCTTGGGAGATCCTTTTAAACATTTCCGGCTTTGAAATATTTGTGATTAATTTATCTTTGTGGCAGTTATTCTTACCAAAACGAAAGTACGAGTAAACACTTCAAGAAAAGTTGAAGGCACGACATACGCATTAAAACCTTTAAAGTATTCTCAAAACATTCCACTGCACTTATGCTGAGGGATTGCACATTTGAACATGTGTTACCACTTCATAAATGAAGTTTTTGAGTTGAGCCAATAACCGATGCACGTGCTTCTTCAGACACGATAATGATAATTCAATTGCGGAAGTACCAAATGTAGTGGAAGTTTTTTTTTTATTTTTAGCTAAGCCCTTTCTGATTGAAGACCTGTTACACTTGCACTTCAACCTAGCCGCTTGCTGCTGCTTTCTAGTATTGAGAGATGGAAACGTTAGGTGGATTTTAAAGGCCAAAAGTTTCATAGTTTCCCTGGATTATTTCTTGTTCTCCAGCTATAATTGAAATGAACAGTGGTGTTTTGAATGAATTTGTACTTCTAATATACATTTGATTAAACGCTAATAGTATATGCCTTTGAAAAATTGTTCAAAGAACTTGGGAAATGCGTTGAATGGTGTAGGATCTATAAGACTCGCCCCGAATCTGTAGTATAAAGGGCTCTTACTTGTTATACCTACCACCGAAGGATGGTGCCATTCCGTTTGCAACATATCGAAATACCCATTTCCGAGCCTATAAAGTATGAATATATATTCTTGATCGTACTAAAAATCGAAGACAAACTATGTTCGTCTGTCTGTTTGCTGAAATCACGCCATAGTCTTTGAAAATAGGAATATTGAGTTAAAATTTCGCAGAGATTAATTTTTGTTCATAAGCAGGTTAATTTAAATGATCGCTTATATAGATCGATTTATCCATTAAAGACCCATTAAAGTCACATTTATTACTCGATTTCGTTGAAAATCGGCTCAATGAGCTGTGTTAGACCCTACGACATCCGTGACCAATATCGTCGAGTTCTGGATATATCTCCCGATCTTCCAGTTGAAAGTTTAGGAGCCATTAAAGGCGCTTTTATTAGACTATTGACATTTTTCGTGAATATGGTGGAAATCGGAGGCCACCGTAGCGCAGAGGTTAGCATGTCCGCCCATAACTCTGAACGCCTGGGTTCGAGTATTGGCGAGACCATCAGGTTTCCCCTTCTAATGCTGGCAACATTTTTCAAGTACTATGCCATGTAAAATTTATCTCCAAAGAGGTGTCGCACTGCGGCACGCCGTTCGGACTCGGCTATAAAGGGGTGGCCCCTTATCATTGAGCTTAAATTTGAATCGGACTGCACTCATTGATATGTGAGAAGTTTGCCCCTGTTCCTTAGTGGAATGTTCATGGGCAAAATTTGCAAATTTGCAATGGTGGAAATCGGACTGTATTAGGATATAGCTGCCACAAACACCAATCCCGTTTTATGCTCTTGAACAGTGAAATGTGTGAGACCTTTCGATATCCGTGGCAAATTTTGGGCCAAATCGGACTATATTTCGATATAGCTGCTATGGGTTCATATATAGTGTATGTCTCATCGGATCTCTTCGAAATGTAGTTAATATATATACACATATATATATGCACTCATTGATATGAGAGATGTATCCCCTGTTCCTTAATGGAATTTTCATGGGAAATTTAGTATTTAGTAAGTAACATTTTCAGGTCACTGTTTCCATAGAAGTACATCAACTGCGCTTGGTTCTAGTAGAAAGTTTCTGATGTTTGTATGGGATTTATTCGATTTCTTACAACATTAACTCCCAAATAAAAAGAAGGAACTATAGTTGGCTGGTTACACGCTACGAAAGTCATACAGCGAGATATGTCATGCAACACTTGAATGGAAGCCACAAGGTTCGCGGAAACGAGGAAGACCGAGGATATCATGGAGATGTACGATTTTCATTCGATGAACTCAGATACTTAGAAGCTGACAAACAGACAGACATGGAGATTCTACGTACACAGCCAATGTTTCTGATGGAATTTGTTAATTAATAATACAAGCCTAAACTTCCCAATGGTCTAAAGGTGTTTCAGTCAACTAAGTTGCATGTCCGCCAAGTTATGCCCAGGACTTAGTACTGGAATTGTTCCATTGCCAGCAATAACCATTTTAAAATTATTAAAATACATATAGTGCATGGGACAACATTTGCACATATTACCGAACCGGACGGTTGCTTGGTGGTATTTGTGGTGGTTGTCTTGAAAGGAAATGTCCCATGTGAAATTGCAGCATTCAACAGGGAGAACAAGGGAATTAGTTTTGCCAGCCTTATAATTTAGTTTTGATTTTAAGGTGTTATCGTATAAATTATGATTAAAACTAAACTTTTCGCCTACATTACATGTGCCGTTGACTTATAAGTTAAGCAAATAATGTCACAGTGTACCGAAAAGGCGAAAAAATATGTAAAAGAGGTAAAAGCATCATAAGTTGGTCCGTTGTTAATTTTGGGAGTCCACTTCCATGGGTGCTTCTAAAAGTTTTCATAAAATTAACTTTGTTGAATGGCATAGTTGTAGATTCCGTACAAAATTTCAGCCCAATCGATCAGATTATAAATTGATCTGACCCATACGCAGAAAAAAAGTTGGCCGAAAATTTAGTATTCAATTTACATTCATTTAAAGACGCTCCTATTTGTAAGGCTATTTTGCGTCTTTAACTAAGGTACATTGCTGTCTTGTCCCAAAATCAATTTCCCTTTCAATAATTCTAGGACATTTTGAGATTTTAGGTTTTTGTCTTTAATAACAAGACGCAAAGTTAAGGATCTCCAAACCTACCAACTAAAATTAAAAATTCTTAATATCAATGAAAATATATTTCACCAAAGGAAATGTTTGCTTAAAAATTTCGAAAATTGATCATCTTTAAATTGATTTTGCTTATCTTTGGCTCGAATTTTCAAAATTGGGACAAACATTTGTTCAATGCACTTATCACGATTGTGGGAAGTCATAACCGAACAATACGCAAAATTTCAAAATATGCAAAATTTCAACCTGAACGGGTAATAACTTCAGTTTCTAGGGATTCAAGAAGGCAAGTGGAAAGACCTGTTTATATGGGAACTAGCGTGTACATTTATTTGTATTTTTGGATTATTCGATTAATTATTTATTTGAAAATTCAGATTCAACGACTAATTGAACAGGACTGAAAGAAGCCGGTATTTTTTGAGGTTTTATTCTTTTAATATTTCTTCATATTGAATTGTAAATAGGGCAAAGGGAGCCGGTTTCAATTAATTCTTCTTTGAACTAAAGCAAAAACTCTCATCCCAATCGAATGAAATATTCTCCAACTGGGGCTCAAATGATCGAAAAAATGCTGAGAAATGATGCAATCCATACGTTTTGATAATTTTTTAATATCAGAACGAATAATCGATTAATCATTCTAAATTATTGGATTATTGGTTTATTTGAAAATATTTAATTTTTGTTTGTTCGATCATTTGAAAAGCCACGAATAATCGATTAATCGAATAACAATGAATCAAATGTTTACCCCAATGGGAAATATACCCAGTTCTAAACTGATATGGTCCATTTTACAATTCCCAACGACCTACGCCAATAAGAAGTATATGCGCAAACTTCCGAGCGGCAAGTTTTACGTGTTCAACTGCTATTATGATATCCACAGACGGACGGACATGGCAAGATTAACGAAGAATGTCAAGCCGATACGAATACATCTATCAATGGTTTTTCAGAAAAAAGTTTACTTGGCGAAAATTTCTTTATGTTAAACGAATTATTTTTTGTTAGTCAGTTACCGAGGAGTTTATATAAGTCACAGTTTAAACCTTCAGGGACCTTCAGAGACCTTAAATCGGCTGATCGGTTTATATGGGGGCTATATCAAGATATAGTGCGATATAGCCCATCTTCGAACTTTACCTGCTTATGGACAAAAAAAGAATCTGTGCAAAGTTTCAGCTCAATATCTCTATTTTTAAAGACTCTAGCGTAATTTCAACAGACGGACTAGATCGTCTTAGATTTTTACGCTGATCAAGAATATATATACTTTAAAGGGTCGGAAATGGATATTTTGATGTGTTGCAAACGGAATGACAAAAAGAATATACCCCCATCCTTCGGTGGTGGATATAAAAACAAGTAAAAACGCATTAAACTCGGCCGCGCCGAACTTTGAATACCCACCACCATGGATATATTTATTATCCTATTTTAATATAAACCTACTATATCTATATTAATGTCGAAGAATGTGTCCATTTGGATCATATTCGGTTCAGGTACCGAGGAGTTTATATAAGTCACAGTTAAAAACTTTACGGAAATCCGGTTGTAAATGAATGGGTTTAAATCCCAGATCTGCAGTTCGGTCGATATGGAAGCTATATCCAAATATGGCCTGATTTGGACCACACGTGGTTCGGATATCGGTTGGCCTCGTGCAACTCCATGTTCCAAATTTATATCAAAGTATGGTCCGATCTGGACCAAATTTGGTTCAGACAACCATAAATCTAGTCCAATTCACTGCTCTAAATTCCAGCGAAATTGGAAAATACGACTTTTGTATGGGTTTAAGACACTAAATCTGTAGATCAGTCTATAGGCAGCTATATCCAAATTTGGTCCGATCTGGACTGTGTTCAGTTCTGTGTTAGGAATATTTCTATCGATTAAGATAAATATTAAATAAATTGTGAATATAGGGACCAAACGCAAAATATGTAAAATTTTTATGTTTAATTAAAATTTTTTAAGAAACATCTAGACAGGAGGCCGTTAAAGCTGAGTAACTCTAGAAAGTCTAATAACTTCAAGAGATCGTAAAAAACAACTTGATTTGAATATTAAGCAAACTCTCAACCCCGATAAATTAGGCAGAAACATGTATCTGGTCGGTAAAATCAAATTTTTCCTGATTGAAAATTCAGTTACAATGTTTATATGTTAGTCAAATTCACAATTTTATTGTTGATTTTCAATAATCGAAAGCAATTAAAAAAGTTAAACATCTACTCGTAATGATATTTAAAGTCGATCTAGCCATGTCCGTCCGGAAATCACGATAGCGGTCAAACCCGTAATGCTTGCTGCTCGAAATTTTGCACATGTAATTCATTGGTGGTATCAAATGTTTCATATCGGTTCATAGTTCCCGTATAAAATGGTCCATCGACTTGACTTCTTGTGCCTCTAAAAACCGTAATTACCTTCTGATCGGACTGATATCTCGCACGTAGTGTTCTGCTACGACTTCCACCACCGTAGGATAGGTGTATATTCATTTAGTCATTCCGTTTGCTACCCATCGGAATATCCATTTCCGACCCTACAAAGTATATATATTTCGGATCGTCGTAAAATTCTAAGACGATTGAACGATGTCCGTGTGTCTGTCCGTCTGTTGTAATCACTCTACAGCCATCAAAAATTGAGATTTTGAGCTGAAATTTGGCACAGATACGTCTTTTTGATGCACGCTGGTAAAGTTCTTGAACGGGCCAAATCGGACAATATTTGTATAAAGCTGCTATATAGACCGATCTGCCGATAAAGGGTCTAATGCCCATAAATGCCCAAGTTTTGTATTCGATTTCGCTGAAATTTGAAACAGTGAGTAGTTTTAGGCTTCCCGACATCTGACCTAAACAAGGATTAAATCGGACTATATTTAAATATAGCTGTCATAGAGACCGATCTGCCGATTAAGAGTATGAAGCCGATAAAAGCTTTATTTTTTATCAAATTTCGCTGAAATTCGAAAGAGTAAGTAGTTTAAGGACACCCACCATCTGACCCTTTTTATTTGTTTTTTATATTCCTATATGATAAAGCAACCTTTCATCTTTGCTTAACTACGTAATGTGTAAAAGTCTGGAATAAGTTCACATCACAACCAAAAATACTTCTGTGCTTCTGTTAAAGGCATCATTTTCAAATTACTGTGCCACGGTTTAACCAATTTGGTATCACAGGCACGCAAGAAAATATATTTCGTGTAAAAAATATGAAAAATTTTTTGGTGAAAAGCAATAACGATGATGATGATGATGACTTATTCACCAATTTCACTTTTAATTAAAACTTTTGAATAGCATTCAATTAAAACGAAAATAACAATTTCTTTGTAGATAGGCAGTTTACACATTCCCTGAACCACAAAATGCTAAAGTTACACAGCCAAGGAGATCCTTTGTCAAATTGAAAAAGGACAAAGGACTAGCGATGATCGACCTTTAATTACAAATAGAACTTTGTAGCAAATTAAAAGAATACTTAGGCTTCGACAAGCATTTATTCACTCAACCATGAAAAATCTTTGGTTTTGCTAATGTTGGCCGAATGAAGGACGAAATTCATGTTCACAGCAACCTTTGTCATTTCAATTAACCTTGTAAGACGTTTAGAATATTCTCTAAAACGCCTATGACATTTCATCAAAATTCATTACAAACGGCTAATTTTAATCCCCGGATTAACTTTCGTAACAAGCGGCCAAGCAACCCCCAAAATTGACTTTGCAACCCCGCCAACCTTTCAATTAGGCCAATTTCAACCTTCGATCTTTTAAAAGTTCTTAATGCTAGGCCAGAATATTTCGAATGATGCACATACCCATATTGCGGCGCGAAGAAGGCAAACATCTTAGAGCATCTATACTTGTGTGCTGGATTAGGTGCTGTAATTTGACACTTTTTTCAACACTGATTGGATTGGAATCTGCCGCTCAAGTACATGAAATCAACTGCCCCTGTTTCGGCGACAGCGACTAAAGGTTGCCGCCTAGCTTCTCATCATCCTGCAATGTGGCAAAAACACAAATTAACTACACAATGAGGACATGTCAGCAACACGATGAGGAAAGTGTCATTTTGACACTTTAACGCACTTCAAGGCACACCCAGATATCGACGTGTGTGTTCTGGGTCTCCCTCCCCCTCTCTCCTATTCACCACATTGATTGCAATATGGATGACATCGAGCAAATCCACTTGAATTTGAAATAACAATTGTCAACCATAATGTGTCCTAACAAGTCCACAAGGGCCTAACACTTAAGCAGCCTCCTTTAGGCTCTCATTTAGCATGTTAAACACAAGTGCCCCGTCGACCGCCTTCGGCCCTTGATAAATTGCCTTTTGGGATCGGGATCGCTATGCAGTTTTGGAGGGTAATTTACGAGGACTCCTCACAAATTGTTGTTTGTATAGATGCCGCTTTTCATCTCTCCCATTGAGGAACTCGTGGCCCATCAAGTCGAGAACTGGGCAGACCCCTTAGGATTTATCTCTTCACAAGAGCGGAACTCTGTTTAGTTGTTTAGATAAACAAATTTACGAAAATAGTTAAATAAACACTCTCACTCATTTTACAAATTTGCTGGTACTCTCTTTTGGCGATGATTGACATCCTTTGAAGGCATGCACTTTGGAGCAACTCATGTGACCTTAAATACCGCGTACGCTTCGCGGCAGTGCTTTCAGTTCAAATTTCAGTGAGAAGGGCCGGCTTCAGTTTCTCATCGAATATATCAACAATGTAATGGTGAGGGGTCCTCCCAATTAATTTTTAATTTAGTGTATTGCTATATGCAATAGCTAAATAAAACCAGGAGTGACTAATATATAAAGTTTTCAAATTATTATTGAATATTTAATTATTGTTTTTGTTTTCATTTCCTTGCTTTACGAAACCCTCACAAAGAAGTTACAATGATCTATATCATAACATTTATAATTATAAGAAAATTTTCTAAAATTATCTCGTATTTCTAAATCTTGAATCTCAATTGCCAGAAATGTCATCATGCTGAGAAATTTATCTTCGACTGCAAGAGTCTCATGGACATTCATAACTTTCACGGACAATATTGAATTCCCAATTGTTTATACTGAAGGACATGCTGCATTTTGACCTTGACAAATATCACAGAACTAAACAAACGCTCCATAAAGCATTGAATAATTGCAAATGTTGTGAATAATAAAAGCCGCGTGTGGCACTATTTGACGACAACATTGTCAAGGTTGAAGAATTTGTATTTGGTGAAAGTAAATTACAACTGACTTGCATGGTGTGTGAATATGCCCACCCATACTTTAGTGCACATTCATAGACGATCTCTTTGCAAGGTTTATGAGGCTTAACTAATGTCGGAACTATGAGGTCCAATAAATTCATAAAAATATTAATGGCACCGGCAGTCTAGAAAATCGGTAGTATCAATGGATAGCGGTAGTAAATCCGGGAACCCTTGATCCTATGGAAAAGGGGCAAGTAGGAACAGCTTCCACATTCAAAAAGAGTTTTTAAAGCTACTGTCAATCCCTCTTTGTTACTACAAGGTCAAGAAGTTTTACCAATCCAAAAGGCCCCATTACTTTGTGTGAAAATATCTTTTATTGATTTAAATGACAAAATGTGTGGAAGTAATCTAAATTGCAGAATCCATTCACTTGAGCTCGACTTTTCCCTTGACTATTGTTCTGAGTTGGTTAAGAAGCGAGTTTCAAGCTCCAGGAATATAATCTTCCGATATTTTGACCCATTCCCGTACAACGGTTTTCTTCAACACTTTCTTACAGTCATATTTTTTAGGCCTTGCCTTGCGCTCTAACTTTTCTAATAATAAGTCGCATTTACTTAAAGGCCAGGCTCGATGAAACGATTGGCGGACTTTGACGGCAACAACTCATACCATGAATTGTGTTGGAAAATACCCAAACTTAAAGTTCTTGTCCTTGATGTCAGGAATTCGGTAATGACTGCAAGCCAAAGAATTTTCAATATAACGACTATTTCTTTTAATTTAAATAGCTATATTGGGAGGCCACCGTAGCGCAGAGGTTAGCATGTCCGCCTATGACGCTGAATACCTGGGTTCGAATCCTGGCGAGACCATCAGAAAAAAAATTTAAACGGTGGTTTTTCCCTCCTAATGCTGGCAACATTTGTGAGGTACTATGCCATGTAAAACTTCTCTCCAAAAAGGTGTCGCACTACCGCACGCTTTTCGGACTCGGCTATAAAAAGGAGGCCGCTTATCATTGAGCTTAAACTTGAATCGAACTGCATGCATTGCTATGTGAGAAGTTTGCCCCTGTTCCTTAGTGGAATGTTCATGGGCAAATTTTGCAATTTGCATATACAAACATACACAATCTTCCAATTCGAATTTCAATCGCTGTTTCTAATGTTACCGTACATGTGGCTCTCAACTTCTTATTTTTTGAAAAATCCTTATAATAAACTTGGGAACTTTACTTATAAAAATTAAACATTTGCAAGGCAATGTGTCTTAAACTAATGTACATCGTTGTCCTTGTCCAAAAATCAATTTTCATACTTTCAACCATGTTTTGACCTTCATTAAGAGATTTTTGCTTTTAATAAAATTGTAAAACTTCCATGAAAAATAAAAAATTCTTTTACATCAAGTAAAAAATCGTTCAACAAACAAATTGTTTTCTCAAAAAATTGGAAAGGCTTGAATCTTAAGCAATTAATTGTCTGAAGAATTTTGCATTTATTAAGAAAAAAATTAATTGAAATGTCGAGAAAATTTTATTAAAATCTTACCCTTAGAAAAAATTCATTCAGTAAACTTCGATAAAATTTGGTTTGTGGAGAAAAATTCGTTAAAATTTTGTCCTTAGAAAAACTTGCTCAAATCTTGTCTTCAGAAAAATCATATCTTTAGAGAAAATTTCAATGAAATTTTGTTTTTAGAGAAGACTTAAATTTTCTCTACAAATTTGAAAAATTTCCACGAAACAACTATTATAGAACTCGGTGGAGAGCCAACTCAAAGTCAAAGTGCTGTTTGTTTTAAGCAGGGATCCGGAGCGGGTACAATTTTTCAGCTTCGCTCCGCTCCTGAAATTTTATTTTTCGTTCCGCTCACGCTCATTTACTATTCGTTTTCCAATTTTCTTCTTTTCACTATGTTTGCAACATCAACACCGATTATATTCATTTTTGATCGCCCTCTTTATCGGACTATATCGTTACAAAGTCCCCTTATATACCGATCTCCCGATTTACCGTCTCAAGTTCATAAAATGTGCCTTTTAATACCCTCTACCATGGGATAAGGGTATACTAATCATGTCAATCTACGTCGCTGGGGATGAAAATGGGCCATATCAGACTCTACAGAGCGAAATTCTTACTCCAATCTCCAAATGTCGCGCCATGTATGATCTCGATCCGTCGATCACTTTGTATAGCTTGAGCTCCTAGAGTGTGAAATTCTTACCCGATTTTACTGAAATTTTCCAGTCCGTCGATCACTTTGTATAGCTTGAGCTCCTAGAGTGTGAAATTCTTACCCGATTTTACTGAAATTTTCCAGAACGATTTCTACTATGACCTCCAACATTCGTGCCAAGAATCGGTTAATAATCTATCATAGCTCCCATATAACAAATTTCTCGATTTGACTTCTCGAACAACTACGGTATGCAGTTCTTATCTATTTATTGCCTATAATGATAAATTATGGAGAAAACTTGACAAATGCGAGTCATGTAAGATTCGGCCATCCCGAACCTAACATGCTTTTACTTTTTTTAACTAGCTACAATCGGATCTGGTCATTTCGTTTGCAGCACCTCAATATATATATCAGCGATCCTATAAAATATATATCTTCTTGATCGTCATGACATTTTAAGCCAATCTAGCCATGTCTGTCCAACAATCCGTCGTCAAAATTAAAATGTGCTTAAATTTGAAATGAGGCCCAACAATTGAAAATCTGGAGATACATATAAATGGGAGGTATATCAAATCTGAATCGATTTCTATCAGTTTCAACAGCAATGTCAAAAGCCATGAAAGAATTCGTGCCAATAGGTTAACAAATGATCGGAAATTTGAAGGCGATTGGATGAAAATTGCGATAGTAGTTTGTGCCCTTTGAACACAGACAGACGGATATACTCGTAGCTAAATCGAATCAGAATGTGATTCTGAGTCGATTCGCAGTCTAATCATTGGGTCTATCTCCTTTCCATCTGAGTGTTACAAACAAAAGCACTAGGTTATAACAACCTGTACCACAGTAGTGGTGTGGATATAAAAAAATCCATGGAGTTAGTTTCCTGATACTTTTTAGTTTCGGCCTATAAAGAGAAACCGTGAAAAGTACTTGAGAAACGGGACTCGACCGAACTTAGCACTTTTTGTTTTGGCTTAAAAATGAAACCTTTTAAAATTGGTAGAAATTGGTTCTCTTATATGTTTTGGATGAATTTAACTAAATTATCTTAAATTTTGTTTTCAGTTTGCCAAAATATCAAGTTCGTTAACTAAAATACTATTTAAAAGGCTATAATTTTGTCCGTGTGGAGCGGTTTTTGCAGATAAACTCGCTCGGCTCCGGGTTCTACAAACTTCGCTCCCGCTCCGGTAAAAAAAAGGCCTGCTCCAATCCGAATGCCTGGTTTCAAGTGTTGTCCGCTGAGCGACACCTCCTTGAGAAGTAGATTTAACATGGCTTAATATCTCTAAAATGTCACCAACATAAAAACTTGCTGATGTTCTCGCCAGGAGTTCAGCGTGATATGCGGACAAGCCAACTTTTGCGCCACTGCGGCCTCAAAACAACAACAAAATCAAGCAGTCCTCATTATTTGAGCTTCTAAAGATATTCTTTAGGTGTTCAGTGGCATCGGCGGTCATGTTAATCTCTGCGCCACGGTAAATTTTAATTTAAATTACTGTGTTCATTTTTTTCAATTTCTGTTTTTTTTTTTACTTTTGTTACATGGGTTCGGTAAACCCCAAGTACGTACTTATGGGTACTGACGATTGGGAAAGAATTGACATTTCTATGTGGATGCAATGGCGTCAACATTTGACTGGACTAAAATGCCCATTTAACTATTTCATTCTGAAATCTCCTTTCCACAGTAGGGACTTTAATCCTTTCCACACGTCTGAAAAAAATATATATATCCTCAACATCCACCGAAAAGATGTTGATGTTGTTGGTGCAGAGAGGGCAAGAGCGGGAGAGCGGGAACGAGAACAAAAACGAGTCGATGAAAAAGCTTCGCAGCAGACGTTTGAAAACAATTTAACAAATCAACACAACATTTCAATAAAACAAGAAACGCTAATGAACCAATTTGGGCCACAGCAAAGCCAGGAAACCACACAAAGCCAACAATTTGTCGCTCTGCCTGCTGGCTGCTTTCACTCACGAAAGAGGGAACGTGTTGGAATTTCAATGAAACATCACAGGACATGCCAAAGAGCAGTGAGCAAAGCCAAAGCATACGTCAGCCCGACTGACAGCCATTCTCAAATAGTGAAGAAAAACAAACAAACAAACAAGCAATACTACATGTAGACAGAAGAAGAGAAACCACACAACAAACGTTTGCACATAATAAAAATATAAATTGGAAACATATTTACCACAGCCAGAGTCCTACAGACTCACTTACACACTCTCTGCCAGAGAATGCAAGTGCGTGCGTGCAAAAGAGACAGTTGGGTCCGCATCAAATGCGAGAGCAATAGTGACGACATTTTTAATTTTCCAAACAAATTTTCGACAAGCAACAACAATGACGACGACAATATCTTAACATTTGAGCTCTGCTTCGAGAGCGATAGAAAGAGAATGGCGTTGACACCTCACCTCACCCAGTCTATGCCAAAAATCATTCGACTCAATTCTTTTTCCATCGGCTCGCTACCCATCCCTTTCACACGAGCACATGCTCCATTCCAATTGGAATAACAACCCGTTTTGAGTGTTTTTGTTGATTGACCCACCCTACATTGGAGTGCCACTCATTGCGAGGCTCTCTCTGTCTGACCTCTTGTGATTGTCTTGACACCATCTTTTCTTTTGCCTTCTATATCGCTGTCCCTTTCTCACTTCTAGACTACTCAAGTTGTAGTTGTTGTTAACACACCCTTCGCGCTCTTCGCTGGGCAGAGTGAAAGAAAACTGGTTCTCGGCGGCCTTTGCTGTGTGTGCTTCTAAGCTAGTGCAGGTTTCTGACACAATTCAGTTCGTCGTCGTTTGTCTTACGCTCAACACAGAAACGCTTCATTATCCAGTCGTGTTTTTATTTTTTTTGGAGTTTTTGAATTAATAATAAAAAAAAGAAAACAAACAAACACACACATATAATTGATATATGAATTAACAAGCCGCTGGAAAAACAACGACGGCACGGAAAAGTATTTGTGATTTTATTGAAAAGAAAATACAGAAAATAACGAAAATAGATTGAAATAAAAAAACAACAACAATAAGCACAAAACGATTTCCAAAAAATGCAGTGCAGTTGAAAAGAAACAAAAGAACCCAAAGAGTGTTGTTTCCCATAACAAAAAACAAAAACTCAAGTTCACGTGAAATTTTAAAAGTTGGCGTGCGAATCCGAAATAGCCAACAAAAGCCAGACGAAAAAGCAGGAAAGCGGTGCTTCCAGCATGTTGATCGGTTCACATCCTTACCTGTGCAATGCCGCCGCTGGAGGCGTCATGCAACCCAATAATGGGGCCGCAGTGGCCACAGCAAATCCTACCACCACCACGACCAACAGCAAAGCAGCCGCCGGCTCGGCTACAGACTTTTCCATAGCAGCCATTATGGCCAGAGAGGATGCCTCCAGCCGGGAATCATCAGTCCGAAGTGCCAGTAAGTAAAAATCAACCAAAGATGTCATCATCTTGCTAGGGCAAAAAAAAAAAATCTAGTTGTTGTGCTGCTGTTGTCCACTGGAACTTTTCTCTCACGTTCAACAAGCGGAACTTCTGACAAATTGCCGTCGCCAAAGTATCGCAAAACTCTGACTTGAGGCTTCTTCCCATTACCACCATAATTAATGAATAGTTTTTCACTCCCTCTATCTCTGTCGTAGTGGTCGATTAGCCACCGAAGAGGTGTTAAAATCCATTTAAAATTTCCAAAACCACAACTCTCTATTGAGACGCATAGCAATTAGATTCTGCCAGAGGCTGTGTCCGAATCGTTGCCAAATTTGCTCCCTGAAATCGTTGCTTCCCCCTTGCTGCCTGTGTTGGCATGGTTGGGAATGTCTTGTTAACGTGTTCAAAATTAAGAGTTTAAAAAAAACCACACACACACACACACAATAATTAAGGCGCCAAAGGCGAAATACAGTAGAAAACAAACTGGCTTCGCACCATACATTGTGGACCAGTTAACGCAAATCGTTAAAAAGCTTCACTTTTTGCAGCCGCCGCCGTTCACCGGAAAGCCATATAAACATTTTAATTAACGCTGAAGCGTCGAGATTTGAAGCTCGCCTAGCAGACAATGTTTCGTCTTTAGTCTTTTAACTCACGTTTTAATGATTACTCTGGTGAGGGGGGGAGTTTTTATTGATTTTTAACACCGTCCGTTCAAATGTCCGTCTGTCTAACCATTGAAATGGGTTCAAACTAATCAGGGATCATAAAAATTTTGAACAAATAAAAACAGACACAGAATTTAAAAAAGCAGATATTAATGATGTGCCGAGACGCCCGATGCTGCTGATGGTGGTTATGACAACGACAACGACAACGACGATGATGATGATGGATGTTTGAATTTGTAAACTATTTTTCGATTTCTCTTGCCACTCTTGCAGGTCCCATTTCCATTGAGGATGAAGTCGATGTGGATGTGGTGGACTGCAGCGATTCCGAAGAGCCCCCCACCAAAGCCCGCCGTCTCAATAACTCTACATGTAGTACAAGCAGCACTGGCAATATATCACAGACCCGTCTCAATAACAGCACCACCTCGAGTGTGGGCCGCTCCACACCACCACAGTCGCCGGCCAGTGACATCGATGGCGAACGTTCCTCCCCCGAACCCGCACCAAAGGCCCCCAAAATTGTGGGGTCCTGCAATTGCGATGATCTCAAGCCCGTGCAATGCCATTTGGAGACCAAGGAGCTGTGGGATCGTTTCCACGACTTGGGCACAGAGATGATTATCACCAAGACTGGCAGGTAAGCAAAAGCGAATGCGAAAAGAATTTGCAGGCAGGCAGCCAGAGCGTGTTCTGCCTGCCGCCACCGAAAGAACACAAAAAGCACTAACGACCAATATTATGTTCATCATGCAATTGTGACATTAGTAGGTCCGTCCGTCCATCCATGTCGCTGGTTCGTTAGCCGTTATTCTGTCTGTTCTAGTACATTTGGCCATGAGGCCAGTGGGGGGACTGCTTCTCAGTTGTCGTGACAAATTGCGTTGTAATGTGAGTAGATTAACGCGTTTGGCGGGCTGAAGCATTTGCATGTGACAACACATTTAATCCTTTTTCATGTTGCTCCGAGCTAACAAAAAAAAAAAAAAAAAAACAATAGAACATCATACCCCATATTCATAGCTCTTAATTATTTGTAATCCGCAAGGCAGGGGCACCAAAACTGTTTCCACCAAGTGATAAAAAAGAAACACATCCCATCACTTGTTATAGCCAACACCTTTGTTCCCAAATGATTTAAGGTGACTACCAATTCCAGTGAACTGTTACTATGTGTGGGGTCGTTGCATTGCTCTAATTGTACCACCACTAACCAATTGTCACCAAACATCCAAAGATTTCGTTTCGAAAACAATTGAAATGGTCTAGACCACGACGATCCTCACAAAATACCATTTTTCTCAAAAAAATGCTGAAAAGAAAAGGGGCTCCTAAATGTCTAAACAATTCCATCCATCTTCGACACTCAAACAATGGACCGGAGAAAATCGTTTCTTACAACAAACAAGCCTGGAAATTGAGGAGGCGTTTGGCTTGTCATCACACCAGAACAGCCAGAAATTTCTCTACCAGGATTTGTTGGCGAAAAGGAACGATGCCAAACACCAAACGAAACTCCTTCATTAGAGGCCACAGCGGGATATGCCATAAATATTGGGACTAAACATGTGTTTAAAATGCACGCACACATTCACTCGCTCAGTATCCATGCCAGAGGAGGCCACACACACACGCACAAATTGACGGCCAAGCAACACCTTTGAATTGGACTAGGAAATCTGGAAACAGTTTTCGAGTCATTAAACTAGACGTGTAACCTGTTTTATTATGCCAGCTCTATTCATGGGTGATACTCGCATACAATCACGCACCTAGCTGTGACTATGAGTCCGATATGTTCGGGTGTGTCGGGTGGTAAACGCCATGGTGGCTAGAAAATATGTTAGACTAGGTGGTCTGGTTTCTCCATAATGCTTGCTGTGATTTTTTAATAAAAATTTCTTTTCTTTTCTTTTTTTGCCTTTGCCTTTGCAGACGCATGTTTCCCACAGTTCGAGTCAGCTTTTCGGGTCCCCTGAGGCAGATACAACCGGCCGATCGCTATGCCGTCCTCATCGACATCATACCCATGGATTCGAAGCGGTATCGCTATGCCTACCACAGATCAGCTTGGCTGGTAGCCGGCAAAGCTGATCCCGCTCCACCGGCCAGGCTTTATGCCCATCCCGACAGTCCATTTAGCTGTGAAGCTTTGCGCAAGCAGGTCATATCCTTCGAAAAGGTTAAATTGACCAACAATGAAATGGATAAAAATGGGCAGGTAAGTCGGCCATTGAAATGTTGCTTAAAATCTGTTTTAAGGCCTTTTGAGAGTTTATTTTTTTTTTTTTTTTGATTCATTCAAATAGAAACTAGAACACAATCACTTTCCGTCCGTCCGTTCGTTCGTCTGTACGCACAACCATCTGCTCTTTTTGCTTTTGCTGGTCTGGTCTTTGGCACCCTTCATTTTTCTTCGAGCGTCGAGCTTTTGTTCACTGCGACATTTGCTTTTGCTTTTAGCTGGGCCAAATCTTAGTGGTGGTTTGCCTTTTCATTTCCATGAATGGAGGTTTTTTCTGGTTTGTTCTCTCGAACTCGTTTTCGCTGAGACCGCAAGCAAAAAGCGCATGTCCACGCCAGAAAAAGTCAAAGTTAATTCTCCCAACCGGGGATTTGGTGATACATTTTTTGTTTTTGGTTGTCGACAAAGGCCATTTTGTTTTTTCTCCGTTGTTTTCGCCACGATGCTAATGAAGACATTCCCAATTTTTCTTCCATTTGCAGATTGTTTTAAATTCTATGCACCGTTATCAGCCACGCATCCATTTGGTTCGACTGAGTCATGGACAAAGCATTCCCGCAAATCCCAAAGAACTACTGGAAATGGACCACAAGACATATGTGTTTCCCGAGACAGTGTTCACGGCTGTGACTGCATACCAGAATCAACTGATAACCAAGCTGAAGATTGACTCCAACCCCTTTGCCAAAGGATTTCGAGACTCTTCGCGGCTCACGGACTTTGACCGCGATCCCATGGAGGCTTTGCTGCTGGAACAGCAACTCAGATCCCCACTGAGGCTATTCCCAGATCCGCTTATGCAGCAGTTCGCCGCCCAGCAGGGGGCGGACCCCGCATCCATGGCCATTTTCGAGAAGGCTCGACAACATTTGCAAATGTTCGGCGGCAACTCGCCCTATGCCCAGCTGATGATGCCACAAATGTACGCCCAGCAGGCTCCTCCACCTCCCGGCCTGGGAGCCTTTCATATGTTCCAGCAACAGTGGCCTCAACTAACCGCCGGCTTTTTAGCCTCTGCCAATCAACAAGCCGTCGCTCAGGCAGCCCATGCGCAAGCAGCAGCCCAGGCTCAGGCTCAGGCTCAGGCCCAAGCGCAGGCGCAGGCAGCTGCTGTGGCAGCGGCGGCCGCCAACCGCACTCCTCCCCCGCCACCGACAGCCTCAACGCCCTCATCTACCTCCTCGGGCTCACCGTCGCCCGACATGAGACCCCGACAATTTCAACGGTTTAGCCCGTACCAAGTACCACAGCATCCCTCACAGCCCCGCAGTCCCTCGAACCACTAAAACCACTGCCAAAGGAGCGGTCGGGTGCGCGGTCAGGCCACTGAGAGAACTTTGCCAAAACCAGTATTAGGAATCTAACCAATCCTTGTTTTACACGCTGCGACGGAAGTAAAACCGAATTTGGTTTCATCAACACTTTCACAAGCCAACTGTGTGTGTGTGTGTGTGTATGTGTGAGAAAGAAAGCATTATTTTTGTTGAATTTGTTTTGTACAGTCCATGTCAGTTGTATATTTTTGTTTTTATTGCTCCTATCGCTCCTAGTTTAATTATCATCCCCCCGCCCCAACCTCCAGCTATGTTTAAGTTATTTTTTACAAATTTAGAAAATTTTCTGTTCTGTGTACATTTCGTTTCCTGCGAGCAGCCCAGCGCTTAGAACACTCGTTTTGTAAAAATCTAGAAACCATTTCGCTTCATTTCATTAAGTCTTATAGAGCAGTGTCTCAAAAATTTGTACATAAACTTGCACAGCAGATGACTGGTGGGACTTCCAGACACCCATAGCCTGGGTAGAGTCATAAAGTCTGGCTTTGCAGCGGATGTCTCATGCGACAGCCCTACCACCACCGCCTGTCCGTCTGCAGTGTGCCAAGAGGGCTATAAAACTATTCTTATTATTACTATCATTCTTAGTGGATTAAGAAGACGCTCTTAAGTTAAGTTCTTTGTGTTTTTAGTTCGTAGTCAATTAATTATGTATTTATAGCCTGAAAGGGCCCCAAGTTATAAAATGAAAAACAAAAAACCTCAAAAGAGAACATTCAATGTGTGCGTGTGTGCGCAAGCCAGCAAAAGAAGAAAAAAAAAAATCAAATATCAAATCAAAAAAGAAAAACTTGAAATACACGCATTAAAGAAAATCTATTAAAAAAACAAAACAAATACGGAAACGTGTCTTTTAATTTCACAACTCGGAACACTTGTCCCCGGCGGCATTCCGCATCAGTACGGCTGCAGCCGCTGCCGCTTAGTCGGAACCCCACGGACACTTGACATCCTGGGGCAGGCATCCTTTCGCCACAGCCATCCTAGTCTCAGAAATATCCTGGCATTTTATGCGTAAACGGAAAACGGCCAGCATCAGACTCAATCGCATTTCGTCATGGGAATGGGAATTGTATTTCAATTCTTGTTTCTCGCATTCGACACTTGTTCGAGGACCATAACAAATGGGCTCCATCCACGGTAGCAACAACAGCGGCGGCATCAGCAGCAGTTAGTCCAGGGTGGCATTTGCCTCCACTCCACATGAAATGGATGTGGCATGTAAGTTTCTTTTCATATCGTACACCAACACACCCAATGCGGATAGTGAGTTAGTGCATCATGTGTGTCCGTTCGTTCCATTTCATTTCTGTGCCTTGATGTTTGTGCTGCATTATTTCTGGTTTATCAGCATTGCTTCCACATAAACTCGTAGCAACTTCATTGCTCCTCCAATGCCCATGTCCATGTACATAAACTCAACTATCAGACGAACGGAGACCCACTCCCTGGTTGCTCAGAGACAATGCTTTTGCCAGAGTAACGAATTCATTCATTAGGGTCATTTACAAAGCGAAATTGTTTTTGTGGCATGCATTGTGTTCCTGTCCCCGGCTTGCTGCGAGAACATTAGGAGCTGGGGTTCGCTGCATCAGCTCCGCCCTCACTAAATGGCATTCATTCTCATATGGCCACATTTTAACGATGTGTTGATAGATGATCCAAAGCAAGTCCACACAAACCCTCCAACATTTGCACAAACATACAAATTCGTCTCAACAAAAAGGCTACCAAGTCCGTTATTAAATGTGCATATGTCGAAAAGTTTTTTTTTGTGAGTTTCTATTTAATGTGACCAAGTGACGAATATGTGCTGGACCCCCCCAAAACAAACAAATCTGGTGACGAAAGCTTAAATTGCGATTAGATGAATAGGTGGCCTTCTTAATTAAGCTTAACTGGCAGCTTTTTGGGACATGAATTCGGAATTGAAAAAGTGCAAAAATACCAAACGGATGGAACCGGCTGCGCAACGAAGGAGCGAATATGCAGCGTTGGAAATATAAAAACTTTTTGGAATAAACAACACGATGCACATAACTTTATAACATTTCAAAAGAAACATGTGTGCGCATTAATAAAAAAGAAACAAACTAATACAGGGTTATTATAAAAATGTCAATCATATCCACATCATCTATATCCGTATTACCATTTGGATATCATTTGGCATCGAAGGGTCTCACACGTGCAACATTGTAATCCAATTTTAGTGGAAACACGCTATGTAACACATACGCCATAACGTAGTATAATTGAATGTAACTAAATTCGTTTTTTGTAATCCCTTTAACAACTTCGCCTACGGCTAAAGTACCTTTCTTTTGTTCCATTACCAAAAACTCTTTACTGGCAAAAGTATTTCGATAGCTGCAAACGATTATTCGTTTAGCGGACCGGTAATTATTCTCTTGTGTCTCTCCTACTAGAGAGAAAGAGGGTGATTATTTAGGCGTATAGACCAGTGACGGCTAAAAATTGGTGGGCGGATGTTAAACTCGGAAATTGACAATTTTTAAAGTTTCGCCATAGATGCGTCCAATGACAAAAATCCAAAAGTATTCTGAAAGAGTTTAAATTACGAACTAAGATCTGATCATAATTGGTAAAAATTTTAGTTAGAATTGTTTTACAACATTAAATTGAACTTGGTAGCCTTTTCAATGGGTCCGTCCGTCTGTCTGTCGAAAGCACGCAAACTTTCGAAGGAGTAAAGCTAGCCGCTTAAAATTTTGCACAATTACTTCTTATAAGTGTAGGTCGGTTGGGATTGTAAATGGGCCATATCGGTCAATGTTTTGATATAGCTGCATATAAACCGATCTTGGGACTTGACTTCTTTTTTTTTTGCCTAAGAAGAGATGCCGGGAAAGGAACTCGACGAATGCGATGCATGGTGGATGGTATATAAGATTCGGCCCGGCCGAACTTAGCACGCTTTTACTTTTTTTTATTGCAAAAACTTTTTTTGAACATTTTTAGAGAAAAAGGAAACAAATGACGCCAGGCACACGAAAACAATACAAGAACTTCCAAGGCGCATACATTGTTTGGTAGGCATTTAAATGTGCGAGAACAACTCCTATAAGTAATTTGTATACCCTCCACCGTGGGATTGAAGTATTCTAACTTCTTCATTCCGTTTGTAATACATCGAAATGTTATACTACGACCACCTAAATTATATATATGTTCTTGATTGCCATGACATGATGAGTCGATATAGCCATGTCTGCCCGCCTGTCTGAGTAAAGCACGCCAACTTTCGAAGGAGTAAAGCTAATCGCTTGAAATTTTGCATAAATACTTCTTATTAGTGTAGGAAATTTGCAATTGTAAATGGGATTGCAAGTTGGTTTATGTTTTTATATAACTTCTATATAAACCAATCTGTCGATTATACTGCCTGAGCCTCTAGAGAACGCTATTCTTTTCCGATTTGGCTGAAATTTTGTGCTACGATTATTTTATGACATTTAACAGTGTGCCCAGTATGGTCCAAGTCGGTTTAAAATTTAATATAGCTCCCATCTAAACCGATCTCCTAATTGCACTTCTTCAGCCGCTAGAGGACGTAGTTGGTTTGCCCAAAATTTTCCACAATGACTTCCACTATGACCTTCAATATACGTGCCAAATATGATTCGGTCCCGTATAAACCGATCTCTCGATTTTACTTTTTGAGAGCCTGTCAGGTGAAATTTTTATCCGATTGGGTTAGGTTTTGCACAATGGCATCGTGCATGGTTTCCAACATCCAAACCAAGTATGGCCTGAATCAGCCCATAACCTGATATATCCAATAGCATAGGAACTCTTATTAGTTATCCCTTGTTTGCCTATATACAAAGGGCAAAGAAGTTGACAAATGCGATCCAAGGTGGACGATATATAGGATTTGGCACGGTAGAACTTAGCACGCTTTTATTTTTTTGTTTGTTTTACTTTTAGCATAAGGAATACGGCAGACAATAATACAAAGTCATAATGAAACTGTTTGAAAATTCAATTGTGTATCACAACATCGAAATCCGAGTAAACTCTGAAAGAGTTTAAGTTACCAGGTAAAACTGCTTATAATTGGAAGTTGCTTTATATTGGGTTGCCCAAAAAGTAATTGCGGATTTTTCATATAGTCGGCGTTGACAAATTTTTTTCCAGCTTGTGACTCTGTAATTGCATTCTTTCTTCTGTCAGTTATCAGCTGTTACTTTTAACTTGCTTTAGAAAAAAAGTGTAAAAAAGTATATTTGATTAAAGTTCATTCTAAGTTTTATTAAAAATGCATTTACTTTCTTTTAAAAAATCCGCAATTACTTTTTGGGCAACCCAATATAATACGCTGACAGTGTAATGTGGTTATTATGTTACATCATTAATTTGAATTTCGTATCCTTTCATATATGCACTATCTGTTTTAAAATTAAAAGGAAATAAGCGTGATAATGTTAGGTTAGGTTGGAAAGAGGGTACGGATATTAATCCGTCACTATGGACATACACCGAAGCCAGCAATCGGCTTGTTGTACGCTCTTAATACTAAAACGTAACCTCGAAAAAGAAAATCTAAGTTAGGAATTTCGTGCTACTTACAAAATCCATAATTGTTTTCCATACCATCCCCCTAAGTTGGTTCATGTCTGGTATGGTGTCCCCAACTAAGTATCGGTGTCTTTAAGCCGCGAAAGCCGGGCAATGACATAGGAAATGCTCCAACGCCTCATCATCTTCCCCACATGCTATCAATTGCTGCACCGGTTTTGAATAAGTGTGCTCGCAGTCCTATGTGTCCTGTTACCGAAAGCTTTACTGACCTCCTTCTTACTTTCTTCCAGTAATAGCCTCGACTTTTCACGATCCGGATCTCTTCATAGAATTTTCGCCATCCTACCGACGGTTTCGCGTTCACAGCTCACGCCCTTAACTTGAACTTCATCGGACTGAAAGGCTTCGGGTTAACCAAGTTTATTGACGACCGTCTTCTGGCCTTCACTGGCAAATCGTCTGCTTTTTCATTCCTCCTCAGTCCACTATAGCCCGGCACCCAACCAATGTGAATCGTTCCATCCTCAGAGAAGGCGTTAATCTTCTTACTCTCCAAGACTGTTCGTGGACTTACCGTCCTGGTTGTTATTCCATTGATGGATAGTTTACACACGATCTCACCCATTCCGTGACCGCCCGGATCTCTGCCTGCAGGATCGTAATGTGGTCAGGCAGTCTAAAACAGATCTCAGACCCTGGGTTCTCCATGTACACCCCCAGGCCCACTCTGTTCTCCAGTTTTAATCCATACGTGTAACATGATCGTGCACGATTTAACGATGACCGCGACATCTTTAAATCTTAAAGACGAATGGCAAATTCAATATATCCTCCATTCCTATGGTGATCGATGTTATAAAATCACTTCTGTTGGAGAAATGACCTCTGAAAATATCCCCAATTGTTCAGATGTTTCAGAGTACTTGAAGCAATCCAAGATTTTCCAACTTGATGTAGTCCAAGATTAAAAATTTCGTTTCCTTCAACGTGGTCCCGCTGTCCCTGTGGACTGTTTCATCTTAAACTGATCATTAAATTTTAGAGAACCAACACTAAAAGTAAATAATTTAACGCATCTCACCCTCCGTTCGCACGAACTTCTTTCAGTCGCTTCGAACAATATGGAAATGAATACAAACAATCCATGTAAAAACAGATGTATTCTCCTTCCAATTAAATGGCAGACAAACGATATGTGTGCCTAATCATTGAGCCACCCTCCTTCGACTGCGGCAACAGCCACTTTGGGGAAAACCGAGAAGAGCATAAATTCCAAAAACTAAAAGTGATTTAAATATTTTGTCACTTTTGACATTTGAACTTTGAGTCATTTTTCTTCAGCGGACCAAAACATCTTCGACGGAAATTATCAGGTGGCAAAGCATATTGATCTGATCTCTGGCCACAACAATGTGTGCCTGTGCCATCTGATGTGTCGTCAGTGGTACATGGCTACCCCAACCCAAATGCCAGCTCGTCACTCTGTCTCCCTCAGTTGCCGAAGCGCTGGGGCTGTGAACAGACACATAATTTCTATTCAAATTAAAAGGAAATCTTTAACTTGCCAAGAAAAGATGGAAAATGAACCAACCATCCAGTCGCACCAGCTTTACGCTTGTCACTGCTACTAACACCACGAAATGCCAGGAGACAAGACTAAAGCAGGGCATGGTCCTAAAAGCGAACTTCAAAGAACCACATTTGTGTGGTGCGTCACAAACACACACACACACATTTTGCATTTTTGGAAAATCTACTCCTGTATGCCTGTTTTTGTGAGGTATCGCTGTAGCGGCGCTCAAATTAGATAACTCGGAACGTTATCAGTGGCTGATCACAGAGTTCGGTTGGCTAATTGTTGTGCTACCTTTTTCAATTTGTGCCTTGTTCCAGTTCTCTCTATATCTGTCCTTGCCCATTTAAGGTCAACCAAGATGTTATCGCCAAATTTCGTTTGAATTTGTTTAACATTAAAGTTAATTATGGCTCGTACCATGAGATAGGAACACTTGTGTGTCCACAATTTAGGGTGCCAGGCCAGACAAAGCCTTTGGCCATTGAAGGACTCTATGGGAATAAGACGAAAACAAATCCGATATCAAGATCGCCATCATACCCTTACCACCCTCCCCAATAAACTTGGATAGGGAATAACTTGGTGCTTACGCTAGAGGTTTATGTCAGAGCAAATGTCATTAAGGCATCATTCAAAATGTCATTAGCAAATCAAAACAAAAAAATTCACTGCCGGAGTCAGGCGTGACTTAAACGTGGAAAAAACGAAATAATCTCTTCATGGCTTCTTTGAGCCTTTGTGCTGACTTGGACTTTTAAGCGCACAAGAACCTCGATATCAATAAAATCTCCACAAAATCCATGGGCACGGGGATGGACAATCATTCGTCGCATGCCTTTTTCAGTCAATGACGATACATAAAGTTGCAATTAATTCTTGCAAATTTGCACATTGGCATCACCGAACTAAACAAAAGACTAGGGAGGGGCATTAGTAGTAATACACAAGGGGCGCTTACAATTACACCACCACTAATACACTACGCATCCTGATAGTAGAGACACGATGCAAAACAATAGTAAATTGAAATATGCGCCAGCCTGGGACGCACAGTTTCAAGAACGACGGAATTTTGAGAAAAAAATGCATACGTTTTTTTTTTAATTTTTATACATATAGTTTTATTATATAGTCGGTTCGTTTTAACACCTCGAGATATGGATCTGCGACCTCATAAAGCATGTATAGTCTTGATCGTTTTAAAATTCCAAGTCGATCTATCCATGTCCCAACCGTCCGCAAGGGGAAATCTCGATAGCGGGCGAACGAATGTAGATATCAGCTGGAAATTTTGTACAGATATTTCTTATTGATGTAGTTCGTTGGGGATTGCAAATGGCCCATATCGAGTTGATTTTTGGACCCCCAGAAAAAGAAATTATTATTCCATTTGCGTGATAACAATAATCCAAATCGGTCTATGACCTCATATAGCACCCATAAAAACTGATTTCCCGATCTGACTCTGGAAGCCTCAATTGTTATCCGATTTCTGTTGCAACTTTCAGCAACCGTGTCCATATAAACCCATCTCCCGATTGGTGATCTTTAGCCTCTGCAGGAACATTATTGACTTAAATTTTACCCATCAAACATGGAACTCACAAATAAAAACATTTTTAAACCAATAAGAGCGTGCTAAGTTCAGCCGGGCCGAATCTTATATACCCTCCACCATGGATCGCATTTGTCCAGTTCTATGCGAAGTATCTCTTCTTAGGCAAACAAAGAATATTAAATAAGAACTGTTGTGCTGTTGGAGCTATATCGAGTTAAAGTCCGATTCGGACCATAAATGAATGCTGAAAATTGTAGAAGTCATTGCGTAATATTTCAGTCCAATCGGATAAGAATTTCGACTTGTTGGGTCTCAAGAAGCAAAATCGGGGGATCGGTTTATATGGGAGCTGTATCAAGCTATTGATCGATTCAGACCATATTAGACACTTATGTTGAAGGTCGTTAGAGAAGCCCTTGTACAAAATTTCTGCCAAATCGGATGAGAATTGTGCCCTTTAAAGGCTCAAGAAGTCAAGATCCAAAATCGGTTTATATGACAGCTATATCAGGTTCTATACCGATTTACTTCATACTTAACACAGTTATTGGAAATTATAACAAAACACCTCATGCAAAATTTCAGCAAAATCGGATAAGAATTGTGCCCTCAAGAGGCTCAAGAAGTCAAGAGCCAAGATAGGTTTATATGACAGCTTTACCAGATTACGAACCGATTTGATTAACACAGTTGTTGGAAATGACACCAAAACACTATGTGCAAATTTTTAGTCAAATCGGACGAAGTTGCTTCTTTCGACAGACAGACGGAGGGATGGACGGACGGACATGGCTAGATCGACATAAAATGTCACGACGATCAAGAATATATATACTTTATGGGGTCTTAGACGCATATTTCGAGGAGTTACAAACAGAATGACGAAATTAGTATACCCCCATCCTATGGTGGAGGGTATAAAAAGTTATTAAATGCTTTGATTATTGATACGTTGAAATTCTATTTTGGATCATGACATGTGATTGGTAAAAAATACATGTTCAACAAATTTTTCATTGTACGACTTAAAATTGTTATTTAATAGCATTAACGGTATGTATCTGTAAGTACCAAAAGCAAAATTATGTAGTGCTCTCTTGCACACAGATGTAGTCCGGGCAGAAGTGCAAATGAGCCAAATATATTAGCGCATACATAACCGAATGCAAAAACAAAATTTTTACTTCATTTTGTGCGTCCCTGATGTAATTCAAGAACATACGTGATTAAGAGAAATTAGCTAAGAAAAAATCTAAAGAGTGGAAAATGTGAAAAATATTATTATTTTTAGAAAACTATCAATTTATAATGTGAATATAAATGGAAGAATTGAATACATGCGAAACGTGCCGAGAGATGGAGAACAATTAAAAAAATAAAATCAGGTAGTTATGTGTGTAATATTGTGATGGAATATAAAATTATCCATATAAATCTTAAGCTTCCTAATTTTGATTTTGGCATAAACGTAACTACCGAACGGCACCCCTTACAGTGGATCAATGGTTCATGATGTTATACGGGAAATGCTAAGGTTGGTATCCATTACGATTTATTTCAATATAAAAATATTTTCCTCATTATACACTTTACAGAGAGGGCGCCAACAATTGTGTCCCCTTGCTGATATAACAACTTCCTGTAAACTTTGGTTGAACCCATATACTTCGTTTAACAAAGACAGCAATAAAACAAAAGGCAATCACGGTTGGAAAAATTGATTTTTTCGTCATCTGCATAGCGCCCACGCAACTATGTATATACTAAAAATATTTTGTTAACCAGTGGGATTCATATAGTTGTACCATTAAGTACCTCTCTGCTAGTAATACTACACAAAAGAAATTAAAATCTTAGCTTAATTAAGAAATTTAAGCACTCAATTAAATTTCGCTGAAATCGGTCCTATTAACGAATTTGTATTATTAATAAGCGGTTTTGTTATTGTTGTTTCTGTAGCCACATTTTCATGTGGATGTGGCGATCCTGCAGGTGTGCACCCTCGTTTCGGTCCATAGGACCGAGCGCCGTATAAACAGGGTGGCCATTGGTTACATTAAAGGCGCCTATAACTCACCTTGTCATATCGAGCTTCATAGACACTCAGTATTTGTGCAAGCTCCTGTACCAACCGACCTCTCACTGAGACTCTTCACTCCGATAGCGCTGATTGTCCGCGACTGCCATTGCAGCTACTCCATATAAAGCATTCCACTATCCGCAACCTGTGGATGCGCCCGGTTGCTCGTAGCTACGCTTCTCGTGACAGCAATGAACGCCCCAAAGATCGGACCTCAATGTTCCATATCGGACCCCAATGTGCTCACATGTATCCCGTCCCGGGTTTAAAATTTGCATTTATGACCAGCTGAATATATCAATTAAAGCGTTTATCAACTCAATTAAACAATTGATATTTTTCTCTAAATAAACAATTTTTTACTTCATTCGATCACTCGAAGTATTGATCCATACGAAGAGATGCAGTTTGGAAGTTATGCTTCTGCCAGTCAATATTAAAACGCTTAAATTAAAGATGGATAATTAAAAAATCCGATACAATTGGGTAACATTAATGCATTTAAATACTATTGTGCTTTTTGGATACCTTGTTCAATTCTAAAATGCTCTCCATTTTCGGCTGCGTTTCAATGCAATTCTTATATTTACATTTTCACATTCTAGATTTTTCTGTTTGCACTCCCACAATAAACTTATTTTCACATTGTAGATTTTTCTGTTTGCACTCCCACAATAAACTTATTTTAATTTAAAACTACCAAATTTTATAAAATTTTATATAAAAACAATTAAAAAGGCAATGAGTTTGGCCGGGCCGAACTTTGGGTACCCACCACTTCGGGTTTATAGTAAACCACCTTTCGTCATAATCCGGTGAAAAATGCATAATTTATGCCCCATAGCAGTTATATTGAAAGATTTGGATCCGATTTGGACCAAATCCGACGCGGATATTGAGAGGTCTAATAAGTACAAGTCATTGTTCAATTTCGTAGAACTAAATATTGGTCTTTTTGGTAGCCATATCCAAATATAGACTGATCTGAACCATATACGAAGCGGATGTCAAAAAGCCTAACATAAGTCACTGTATCAAATTTCAGCGAAATCGGATTATAAAAGTGCCTTTTATGGGGCCGAGCCTTTAAATCGAGAGATCGGTCTATATGGCAGCTATATCCATATCTGAACCGATCTGGGCCAAATTATAGAGGGCTGTCGAAGAGCCTCACACAACTCACCGTCCCAAATTTCGGCGAAATCGGACAATAAATGTGCCTTTATGGGCCTAAAACCTTAAATCGAGAGATCGGTCTATATGACAGCTATATCCAAATCCGAACCGATCTGGCAAAATTACAGAAAGTTGTTGAAGAGCCTAACGCAACTCACTGTCCCAAAATTTCGGCGAAATTGGAAAATAATTGCGCTTTTATGAGCCCAAAACATTATATCGAGAGATCGGACTATATGGCAGCTATATCCAAACTATGATTGATCTGAGCCAAATTGAATAAGAATGTTAAATAGCTAACACAACTCACTGTCCCAAATTTTGGCGAAATCGGATAATAAATGCACATTTTATAGGCGAGAGATCGGTCTATATGCCAGCTATATCCAAATCTGGACCCATCTGACTATATCAAGATATAGTCAAATATAGCCCATCTTCGAACATAACTTGCAATTGAAAAAAAAAAGAATCTGTGCAAAGTTTCAGCTCAATATTTCTATTTTTAAAGACTAGCGTGATTTCAACAGACAGACGGACGGACATGGCTAGATCGCCTTAGATTTTTACGCTGATCAATAATATATATACTTTATAGGGTAGGAAATGGATATTTCGAAGTGTTGCAAACGGAATGACAAAATTAATATACCCCCATCCTTCGGTGGTGGTTTAAACTTTCTAGAGTTTTTTTTTCGGGAAAATTATGTTCGTCTAGCCACGTGTTTTCTTGAATTACAACAGAGATGCACGAAATGAGAAGCAAGAAATTTTGTTTTTGCATACAGTGGTGTATTGGTATATATATTTGGCTCGCTTGCACGTCTGTTCGGATTACATGTGTGTGAAAGAGAACACAATATGGGCACGCTTTTTGTAGAAACAGATACATACTTTTTATAATATTTAATAATAATTTTAATTCGTCTTTTTAAAAATTTGCTAAACATTGTTTTTTTTTACCAATCACATGTCATGATTCAATGGAAAATAGAGTTTCAATATCAAAAATGATCAAACTGATTAATCACTTTTTTAAGACTGTTTTTATCATTCAATGCTAAGTTTAATTAATCAGATGTAAGTCAATATTTTTTTCGATAACCGCTTTAATTGAATTATTCAGCTTGTCATAAATGCAAATTGGAAAATGGTTAATTCATAATACAAATTTGTTTTTAGGGCCTATTTCATCAAAATATTTAATTGAATATAAAAATTTCTCAATTACATTCAGATTTTATTTTTTTCGGTGTCTGAACAGTCACCTAACTTTTTTTCTGTGTGTGTGTAGACTTCGTAATAGCTAAGCTATGTGACGTCTGACAGAGATATTTACATGATTTCTAACCCTTGGTATTGAAAATGAGCCAAATCCACGTTTTGAAATCTATCCACTGAGAACTCAAAATGCCAAATATTACTCATCTGCAGCATTGTCAGGGTGCAATTCTTAAAAAAACTCGCATTAGTTCTTCTGCTCAGATTCCCATTAAGTCACCTGAGTAATGGAACCTATTCAGGTGAGAAGCAGTGTAACCATAGCTAACCCTGGGCTAAATCAATTCTCCAGTGCAATGAGTTCAGTGACTGCAGCATCAAAAAAAAAACCTCAAGGAGTAACTGTGAAAATTAAGTGGCCGATGACTATGACAACGATGTCGCCGATGATGTAAATAATGGTGGTCGAGTGTTATGATGATATGAGAAAAAACCTCAATCTAGTCAATTGAAGTTAGTTATCATTTGTCCATGAAGAAGAAAAGAGGGCGGGTTTAAAAAGAGCCAGACGATTCTATGGTTTTTGTAAGTTCTCAAAACACTGCGTAATGCTACAATCAAAGTTGTCATTTTGATTGTTTTTGTAATCACTGAGTGTTGGCCGCTTCTTTTGGGACACCAAACCGTTTTGACTATGATGACTGTCGCAATTCGGATGATCATTTTCGCACATTTGTGATGCCATTATCTGTTCTATAGCCAACTCTTGATTGGTCCGCACATTGCCACGTTGTAAATGCATTTTAGTATTTAATTTGCACCATCACTGAAGACATGCGCCCATGAAAAACTTGACAAGAAGTGCGTTTAACACGTGTGGTGCTAATGACCTACTCATCCAGAGAAGTTAATTAAACCTGGCCTTAATGTCAACTTGACAGTGGGCTAAGGAAATGACTAAGGGAAAAATGTTAAAATCAATCAAACTTTAAAACGTAAATAAATTCAGGCAAATATAAAGAAAACAACCTGGCCCGGCGTGCTTCGGTACACACATTAGTGTTTGTGATCCAAATTTGAAAAATATTTATATTCGCATTTAACTCTTAAATATCTTCCACCGTAGCGCAGAGGTTAGCAGGTCCGCTGGACGCCTGGGTTCAAATCTTGCCGAGAACATCAGCAAAAATTTTCGGCGATGGTAGCGCCTCCAAATGCTGGCAACATTTGTGAGATACAATGCCATGCATAGAAGCCATGTAAAAACTTCTCCTCATAAAGGTGTCGCACAGCGGGACGCCCTTCGTAGTCGACTATAAAAAGGAGGTCCCTTATCATTGAGCTTAAACTTGAATCGGACAGCACTCCTTGGTATGTGAGGAGTTTGCCACCCTGTTCTTTAATGGAATGTTCTAAGACAATTTTTCGAAATTTGCCTACCTTTCAATAGAATCCCATATTGTCCCGTTAAGTATACATGTCCACTTGGGTCATAATTTTGGGGTGGGACGACTTTCCTAGAATTAACCTAAATTTAAAAATATTTATCGTATTCTACTCTTAAATAGCATTCGTTTGAATCCCTTCGTGTCCCGTTACGTCCATTTGGTGCATAATTTTGGTTAGGGGCAAAAATCCCAAACTTTTATATAAGTTTCGTGTTCTACTCTCAAGTACATTTCGTTTGAATACCATACAGTCCCGTTCGGCTTACATGTCCGTTTTGGGTTGGACGGCCCCCCTGGAACTTATCCCCAAATTCTTGTGCACGTTTCGTATTCAACTGGCAATTACCTTACATTTGATACCCATATTGCCCCAATCGGTACACATGCCATTTTTTGGCGGTTTTAGGAGGTGGGGCGGACTCCTGACATGTGAAGTCGAGTTGTTATATCAAGTTCGTACTCTGCTCTTAAATACCTTCTATTTGAAACCCAAACTGTCCCAATCAGTAAACATGTCCGTTTGGATGTGTTTGAGGGTAAGGCGTCCTATCCCTTACGGTTAATTGACCCCAAAGTTTTATACCAATTTTGTGTTTTTGGGTTATCATAAGGGGGCATACAAAATTTCGCCTAAATTGGATTTCACAAAATGAAGTACCCTATTTTCACCGGAGGGCTAAATCTAACATCTGTGAAAATTTCATGAAAATCATCTTCAGTTGTTTTTGAGTCTTTTCGTAACAAACCAACAAACAAAGCGCAAGACTTTCATTTTTATACCCACCACGGAAGGATGGGTCTATATAGTATAGCCGTATAGACCGTATCCCGATTAATAGACCGATCTCCCGATTTAAGGTCCTGGGTCCGTAAAAGGCGCATTTATTGTCCGATTACGCTGAAATTTGGCACAGTGAGCTATGTTAGGCTTTTCGGCATCCGTGCTATACATGGTTTAGATCAGTCTATTTGAACAGCGAATTGCATTTATTAGACTCTACGTCCGTGCCGAGTTTGGTGCATATCGTACCAAAAAGATGAATTTTCACCGAATTACGACGATATGAGGTTAACATAAATGCTCGAGGTGGTGGGTATCCCAAGTTCGGTCCGACCGAACTTAATGCCTTTATATCAGGTTTTGGACCGATTTGCGCCATACTTGATATATGTATTGAAGGTCATAGAAGAAGCCAAAATGTGATAGTATGGTCCGATGCTGGAGGTCTTAGGAAAAGTCATCATTCAATTTCAGGCAAATCAGATAAGAATTGTACTCTCTTAACACTTAAGAAGAATAATCTGGAGATCAATTTACGTGGGAGCTATATCTAAACATGGACCGTGAACATGCCTAGATCGACCTTAAATGTCATGACAATCAATATTTCGAGAAGTAATTAGGAAATTAGTATATCCCCATCCAATAGTGGATGGTACAAAAAAATCGAGACAATATACTTAGGTGTCCTACAAAAAAAAAATAACAATAAATATTTTTCAATGTACATATTTCACTTTATTCAAATGCCTGAATATTCCGGTTAATAATCAAATTCAATTTCATATATATGGCTGGCCATTGGGCTGGCTTTGTAGTAGCCTATAAGCAGATGTCAATGTTTAAACCGATTTTCCGAAAAAGTATAGCTATACAGACCTCCTGAACTAAAATTCGATCCAGCAGAACTTATTGTTATTGTTATGATAAAAATTCGAAATATTTGTTAAATTTGTTTGCCAACGTCACACGGCACATTGAATGAATTGTGTGACCCGTGGACAAATTCATTCACACTTTCACGTACGTACAATACTTAGTATAATTCTTGTATGTTCCTCGTCAAGGACCTTAATTACATTTCGCTTCTCTTTAAACCTCTTTCGCTCTTTCCCCCTTCCAGTCTTGTTCATTTCCTTTCTCTCGCATCGGCATTATTTCAAATCAATTATGAATGGCTTTTTCGGACAGTGAGTGCAACAAATTCCCCAAGTGTTGTCAATTCGAATCAATATCAGAGAAATCATTTCTATGTAATTGGCCCGAAGTATATCACGGTGCCTTGTACTTGCCTCGGCACGATTGTTGTGCAACAAATATTTCTTAACAAATTATTTTCTGGCCAAGCAGCTAACCAGCCAGCCAGACAGCCAAGCATAAACGATTCTTCGCAGCCAAATGCCAGGAAAGAAATGGTCTGTCCGTATGTGCACACGACGTATGTATGGCTCGCTTTTATATCGAACAGAGAAATGTAATCACTTTTGAACATTTTGATGGACTGACAGCTCGAAAAACTGACTGACAGACGGACAAAGAGACGCAAAGGCAGGCGGCAAGGTGGCAAAGCAAAGGAGGCAGGCGGCAAGGTGGCAACACCTCCCTAAGTAAACAGTCGTTGAAGTGGCCAGACATTGTGGGCTTAGTCGAAAAACCACAGAAATGTTGAAACATTTCGGAGCCTCCCAATTTGAATTTGTTTGAGGTGAAAACTTGAGCACCCACCCCTGTGATGCTCATTTCATATGCTCACATATGAGTGTGTGCGTCCAACACGACCTCCACCTCAATCGTCCTATGGCTCAAATTACAATACCAAAATAATCAGATGGTGTCCTTTTGACATCATTGACAGTGAGACCGTCTCTCGCAACTCTGCGATGAGTTTTGCTCACAAGACTTTTTATTGATTTTCTCAACTAGCCCGTCTGCCTCTGCCTTTTGTCCTTGTGGCGGTATGGGGGTGGTTGTATTTTTGGTCCAAATCCTTTGTTACCACTAAAGTGTTTACTCGATTTCTTTTTACTTAATTCCTTTCAAATTGAATTTGAAAAGCTCACTGACGCTTGAGAAATTTCACCAAAACAATGATAAGACTCACAGACTCGCAGACACAATCACCAAGGATATTTGAAAGCAGGGGCAGCCCATATCCCACATCATGGCTTGCCAAGCAGCACGAATCGGTTGTCGGTTTGGTCTGCAGACTTTTCATGTTTCCTTTTGAAAAACTTGACTTTGAAGCTTAACTATTCCAACAAATTTTGGGGTTTTCTGTTCGAGCAGTTATAGTTGTATTTCAAAAGTTTCTTCCTACTCCTCCCAGCTGATGGTGGTGTCTAATTCGGCTTGAGCTCATTGCCTGCCAATGGGGCAGTGGCCATGGACCGAGACACGAGTTTGCCTTCGACTAAATCCATTGTGATTTTTATATGGACTGTTATGGGGATGCGTAAATTCCTCGGGATTAGGTTGGAAATAATGTTTTCCCACATACGTCACATGTCTGTAATTGAAATCCCCTCTACTAGCAAAGATTTAGTAACCACTTTGCTGGATATTTTATTAAATCACTTATAAGTGAACAGCATCGTTACCAAAACGAAATACTAACCAAATAATTAATATGAAAAAACAAGTTAGGAAAGGCAAAAATCGCGGCGTGCCGACTATATGCATAAAACACTCCCCCTAACCTAGAAGTGGAAAATGGGCAATAACCCAAGTCAGACCGACATAGGTAAAGCGAATCGGAAAGTGATTCTTAATTGATCCGTATACTTAACAATGGGTCTGTCTCTCTTTCTTCTGGGTGTTACAAACAAATGAACTGAGATAATGGGTTTGGCCGTGCTGAACTTTCGACTTTTCTTTCCGGTTGCAGACCGTAGGGCTCTTATACCTTACACCACCACTGTGCACTTTTTTGCAACGCTAAGAAGTAGAATAGCTAGACCCATTGATAAGTATACCGATCGGCTTAGAATACTTCCTGATTCGATTTAGCATTGTCCGTCTGTCTGTCCATGTATTATTGTGACCAAGGTACAGGTCGCATTTGTTATCCGATTGTCATCAAATTTTGCACAAGTCACTTCGGTCCAGGGACGAACGCTATTGATTTAGAAAAAATCGGTCCTGATGTAGATATAGCTCGCACATATATCTTTTATCCAAGATAACCTTTATAGGCCGTTGTTGCCACAATTTTGGTGCGATCATAAAAATATTTGCCTGAGATGTTTTTTTGACGTCCTATTTTACCTGTGCAAAATTTCATTAAAATAGGATCAGGTTTAGTCATAGCTCACATATACATCTTTCATTCAATATGACCCTTTAAGGTTGTAGGCGCCATAGTTTTATTTATTTACAAAACTTAGCACGTGATGTTTTATTTCACGCTCCATACGTGTGCAAAATTTTATTAAAATCAGTTCAGATTTATATATAGCTCCCACATATATCTTTCATCCGATATGGCCTTTAAAGTTCGTAGTCGCCACAATTTTTGTCCGATCTTTACAAAATTTTGCATGGCAGGTTTTATTTGACGTCCCAATACGTGTGCAAAATTTCTTTAAAATCGGTTCAGATTTAGATATAGCTCTCATATTTATCTTTCATCCGGAAAACGATAGGAAAACTTAAAAAAGGCGTTTTCTTGGCGGCGCGTCTTTGGCTGACATCGGCTCGGCTTCGTTCACTGCACTTGCTTATGAAATAGTACATGACATCAAATTGCGTAACTTAACAGGACAATGACATGCTGTCACAGCAATCAAGCATTCATTCAATATGGCTGGTGTAGCCCCTTTTCGGAAAAAAAATAAAATTTTGACAAAATTTTGAAAGTATTGTTATCCAATTAGAGACTGAAGCAATATTAAAATAAAACAAGTTATGGTCCGGTCTGAACTGAATGTTGGAGACCATAGTAGTCATTGCCTAAAATTTCAGCCAATTCGAGTAAGAATGGTGCCCTTTAGGGTCTCAAGAAGTATGGACCGATTCGGACCATATTTGACACGTATGTTGAAGGTCATGGGAGAAGCCGTTGTACTAAATTTCTGCCATATGGGATAATAATTACGCCCTCTAGAGGCTCAAGAAGTCAAGATCCCCGATCGGTTTAAAGGGCAGCTATGTCAGGTAATGAACCGATTTGAAACATATTTGGCACAGTTATTGGAAGTCATAATAAAACACCTCGTGCAAAATTTCAGCCAAATCGGACAAGAATTGTGCTCTCTAGTGGCTCAAGAAGTCAAGACCAAAGATCGGTTTATATGGCAGCTATATCATATACTCAGCACAGTTGTTGGAAGTCATAATAAAACATCTTATGCAGAATTTCAGCCAAATCGGATAAGAATTGTGCCCTCTAGTGGCTCAAGAAGTCAAAACCTGATATCGGTTTATATGGCAGCTATACCAAAACATGGACCGATATAGCCCATTTACAATCCCAACTGACCTACACAAATAGGAAGTATTTGTACAAAATTTCCAGCGGCTAGCTTTACTCCTTCGGAAGTTAGCGTGCTTTCGACAGACAGACGGACGGATGGACATGGCTAGATCGACATAAAATGTCACGACGATCAAGAATATATATATACTTTATGGGGTCTCAGACGAATATTTCGAGTAGTTACAAACAGAATGACGAAATTAGTATACCCCCCATCTTAAGGTGGATGGTATACAAAAAAACAATTGATAAGTTGATAAAATGTTTTAAATTTTTCTTTTTTTGGTTCAGTGTGCTTTACTACATCCTTGAATAGGAATTTGAAATTATATATGTATGATATCGGATACGATATTTTTAAAAATATTCAGACCCCACTTTACGCCAGCTTATCATTAGACTATAAGATTCCTAAAATAACCTACACGGGGAAAAGTTCCAAGATATTCTCACGCCTAAAGTCTCTAATAAAGGTACTAGTGAACATTTTTCCGTCTGTAAGAAAAACCGAAGGAGTAGAACGCCTACAGTTCTTGTAGTTTTTTATTCATTTTAATTGGCTATGATAGAACGTTTGTACCATTAGCCGAACTCATAATAGCCTTCCAAGCGCCTCGATCTTCTGCGTTCCTTCTATAATCTATCACACCAAGTATCGAGGTGTCTCCCAACACTTGGTCTTTCCATCGGGTTTCAGTTCTTGTAAAGGGTGATATTGTAAGATCTATAGGAAAGGTTTTCAAAAAAAAAAAAAACACATTGCCACATGCCAACAGCACTCACGTGCTGCAATGTCATGCCAGTCAAGCTCTTGCATTTTGGTAAAAAAAAAGTTGGATATCATCTCACGAAAGCGCTCACCATTCACAGTTGCGTTACGAGGCGCATCATCTTTGAAGAAGTACGGTCCAATGATGCCACCAGCCCATAAACCGCACCAAATTGTGACTTTTTCTTCATGCATTGGTAGCTTTTTCAATGCTTCGGGCTGATCTTTACTCCAAAATCGACATTTCTGCTTATATACGTGCCCATTGAGCCGAAAATGAGCTTCATAGTTAAACACAATTTTTCGATAAAAAAAGTGAATCTTCGGCCAACTTTCCAAGAGCCCATTCAGAAACTCTGGGTTGCGGTAGCTCGTTTGGCTTCATTTCTTGCACCAGCTGTATTTTGAAAGGCTTCACACCTAAATCCTTCCGAAAAAATGTTCCACGTTGTTGAGTAACAAAATTGTTGCGAACGGCCACGAATCGGTAATTGATGGCCATCATTAGCACTGGCCGATACAGCTGCGATATTTTCTTCAGTTCGCACTCAACGCAAGCGTGTTGGTGGTTTTAAGTGCAACAATGTAAATTTGGTGCGTAATTTAGTCACAATAGCCGGAATAGCCGCTTCAGTGCGTCGATTAAACTGACCATAAAATGGAAGAAGCGCGCTATGAACTTTCTTAACAGAGCACGCATTTTGATAATAAAATTCAATAAGTTGCAAGTGTTGTTCGTTTGTAAGACGATTCATGGTTAAATTATTGACCAAACTGAAGATGTTTGACAGTGAAACAAAACCCGGAAAGTGCTTGAGCAGTTTAAACCAGTGTTGCCAAAAGGCAATAGCTAAAAAACAATCCTTTAGTTCTCTCGCAAAAAAATAATCTGTCATCATTGTAAAACTGGGATCTCATTATTTATGTCTCGACGAATAAAACAAAATAATTGGTGCAACCACATCGGAACTATTTTGGCACAAACGATTCAATGGAAAAATATTCGCTAAACTTTTAAAGGAAAACAAAACTGCACAATGGTACGTTATATTCCCACATTCGTCTGACCAGAGAAAGGCATAAAATTCAATAATTTATTAGCGGCCGCATAATCGAACGTCACAGTGACGGTTGCTTGGTTTATGGCTCGGCCCAATGCCAATAATCACCAATAAAACTTTCACAGCGTTCCAATAGCCAATCGATACAAGCGATGATTACCGTGAGATTTCCGTGCAAAATTCGAAGACAAGTGCACAGCATCAGGGAAACGTTTCACTATTCACCATACGCCCAAATGTCCCCCTCCCACAGGAATTGCACAATTAGGCTAGCTTCAGCGAGTCCCAACCAGCAGTATGACAGACGAAGACTCGGTACTTGGCAAGTACAAATAAACACATATTGTCGACAGACACACAAACAGACATACCGAGTGGCACACAGACAATGGCGAAGAAGATCAGCTAAACATCACACCGTATTGCCACACAAATGTGGACGTGCCTCAAACAAACAATCACACATCATCCTTTGCCATTCATACTCCCAGTCCTCGTTCATTCATACCGCCATACATACTCGTACTCGTACATATGTCAGTATTCCACCGGGACAGGGAGGACACTCTGGAGCTGGAAATTGGTGGGAAATTTTGTTGAAAAAGTCAAACGAGCAAATGAGCATTAATTTCGGGCATGGAAATTATGAAAAAGCACACAAAAATAATTTTCCAGCTGGAGCGAACGCAGCATCATGGCAGGAGAAGGTGTGCAAAGTGTGTCTAGCAAGTCAATGTAGAGTGCGATGGAGTGGGAGTTGAAGTATTGCTGAGGCGAAGGCACTTGTCTCTGTTCAGCTGAGTTTTGGCATAATTTTTCACAGCCCAATGCGGTGGTGTTGGTGGTGATAGTGTTGGTGCCTGGTGTGAGTGTGTGTTCAATATTTTACCACATGTCATTCGAAATATGTCGAACGTGACTCATACTCGCAGACGGCATTTCTTCCACATGAACGTATGAATGTACTGTGTGTGTGTGTGTGTGTGTTTCTGCCACAGTCGTTGCAATGCCTTCTTTTGTGGCACTTGTCACTTTTATTAGCTTTCACAATTGAAACGTGGGAAAAAGTCGAGGGACCAAGTATTTCGGCAAGAATTTGCGAATATTTGCCACTTGACGAAACGAAAAGGAGGCAAAAATGTTCCATTAAATGACACCACAATGGAAACTTGATATTTCTTGCACCGGTTCAAATAAAAGAAAAATCCATAAAAAATTTCCACCTCCATTTGTTTTAAGGCAAAAGTTTGCCTCACCAAACAACACGACAAATGATGATAAAGACGATGATGACGAATTCATGGGGCATGCTTTGTGTGTAGTAAGTGGGCCGAAGGTTTAATTTCTACCACCAGCGAGTCACTTGAACGTGGGAGAAATTGTTGGCGAATATGGAGAAATATACCCTAACTAATTCATTGGCTGCACTAAATTCGAGTGTCAGTTTCCTAAGTCAGAAGGCGATATCCTGACAAAAGTCCCGAATGTGTCAATATGCAAGTGGGAGTATGAATGCACAATGTGGCTAGTAAATCCGCATATATGAACTTTATAAAATATTTGTAGTACATGCGATTCCCGAATAAAGGTTTCGAAGGGCCGATAAATTGCTATAGCCTCCAAAACCAAGGTATCTTCCGGTTCTTGTGCCTAAATATTGCTATAGCCTCCAAAACCGAGGTATGCCGTTCGGACTCGACTATCAAAAGTTCGGACTTGACTATTGGGCTTAAAATTGAATCGGACAGCACTCATTGATATGTGAGAAGTTCGCCCCTATGCCTTAGTGGAATGGTCATAGGCAAATTTGCTTTGCATTGGAATGAACATTCGCAAGTTGTTGGTTGGATGCTTCAACGGCAGGAACAAGAAGGGATCTTTCTTCTCCTGTTCCTTTTTTTTTTTTTTTTTTTTTTTTTTTTATTTTAATTGCAACTAGCTTTCAATAAGAAGCTAACAAGCAATTTTTTTCAAATTTAACATAATTATCATTGAAAATATGTAAATTTTATATAATCTATCTGTAGATTTATTTTACATTGGAAACAAAAAGAAAATAAATAAGTTTAAAGCTCATGATATTAAGAGATCATAGGGTTTAGTTCTATTCAGTCTACGTCTGGTACTTGGATCATTGAGATTAATGGCTTCTGGATTTACATGAAGGCGTAATCTGGCATCATGTTTCGTTGCTGCAATTGATATTTCCTCTGACACTGTGTTCATGCGGAGGTCTCTATGGAGATCACTGTTGCGAACATACCAAGGGGCGTTAACTATGCTCCTTAGTACTTTATTTTGAAAATTTTGAATCATGTAGATATATTTCTTATGCGTGCAACCCCATAGTTGGATGCCATATAGCCATATTGGTTTTAATTGTTGATTATATAAAAGTAATTTGTTTTGAATGGAAAGTTCAGATTTCCTGCCCATAAGATATTTGAGTTTTGACCATTTAATATTAAGTTCTTCGATTTTCTTCTTGACATGCGCTTTCCAGCGTAATTTCGAATCCAGGGTCATACCAAGATATTTCGCATTGTCCGAATAAGGGATACTGACTCCATTTATATGCACGGGGATGTTCCTGGTAGCTTTATTTGTAAAGTTTACATGAACCGACTTCGAATGGTTCAACTTTATTTGCCAAACAGAGGCCCAACGATTTATTTCATTAAGAGCTTGTTGCAATTTAGTGATTGCTTGCTCCTCTGTATCTGCCACAGCAAGTATAGCAGTATCATCCGCAAAAGTTGCAATGACTGAGTTTGGTGGTTCTGGCAAATCGCTAGTGTATAAAAGATATAGGACGGGACCTAGGATACTTCCTTGAGGCACACCTGTACCAATTTTCTTCATGTCTGAGTAGGAGTCATCCTGTTTAATTCTGAAGAATCTATCCGATAAGAATGATTTTAGAAATTCAACATATATTTCAGGCAACATCCTGCTTAATTTCCTTATAAGCCCGACATGGCATACTTTGTCAAAAGCCTGCGACACATCTAAGAATACAGCAGAACATATTTTTTTATCCTCAAAGCTTTGTTCAATAGTATTAGTTATGCGGTGTATCTGGTCAATAGTTGAATGGGAATTTCTAAAACCAAATTGATGGTCTGGTATGAGATTTTTTTCTGCAATAATGGGGTTTAAACGACTCAAAAACAGTTTTTCTAGCAGTTTGGATAACATTGGTAGTAGAGATATTGGTCTATATGAGGTTACCTCTGTTGTAGGTTTACCTGGTTTAGGTATCATACGGATTTCTGCAATTTTCCAAAAAGTTGGCATTCTTCTTAACTTGAAGCAGGAATTAAATAATTGGGTTATTTTAATGATGCAATTATATGTAAGATTTCTTAGTATTTCAGTATTTATTAAGTCGAAACCTGGACATTTCTTTAGCTGCATACGGCCTATTTCTGCATATACCTCACCAACTGTAACATTCTCGATGCTTTGTTCGAAATTTCCTATACCTTCATTACCATTAGTTGGAACTTCATTGTTATTGGAGAAAACGTTCTCCATGTGTTCTGAAAATATTTGCGCCTTTTCCATATTCGTTTTGGCCCATGATGAGTCATCTTTTCTTATTGGATAATTTCTTGGTACAGGCCTCTTAACTCCTTTTGTTGCTTTCCAAAGTGAATAGTCGGTACTTTTATCATTTGTTAACGACAACAGATGTTGCCTAAGTTCCATATCTCTGAAAAGTTTGGTTTCTGCACTGAGTTCCTTAGTGATTTTATTTAAGAGTGTCTTGTATGACGGATGTCTAGTTTGCTGCCATTTCTTACGTATTTTGCGTTTCAGTTGAATTTTTTCTCTAATATATACCGGGTAGGTTTGTTCAGAAGCAGTACTTCGATAATCAGGAGTACTTTGCCATGCGGCTTTCTGAATAGTTGCAGTTAGTATTTCAACTTCATTTTCCAAATCGTCTACAGAGATTGGTGCTTCGACTTTCAAATCTGCATTCCACAAGATTAAATTGAAATATTGCCAGTCGGTAAATTTATTTATCAAAAAGGGTGGAGGCTCTTTTGTTAGTATTTTTTCAAAAAGTGTAAGGAAGATTGGAGAGTGGTCTGAGCTTAGATCAAAACCATTTTCTATTTTTATTCGGGACGTCGATATTTTTTTGACCAGAAAAAAGTCTATTAAGTCGGGAATTTTGTTTGTATCAGTTGGCCAATAGGTTGGTGTACCTGATGAGATTATTGAGCAACCAGTATCATTCGACGCTTTGAGTAGTTCTCTGCCTTTTGTAGTTGTTAATCGGGATCCCCAGTGAGTATGTTTGGCGTTAAAGTCGCCTCCAATAATGTGCCTGTCGTTGTGTTTTTCTATCAGCTGTTTATATTGTTCGTATTTAATTTGATGTTTCGGTGGACTGTAGAGAGCTGTTATGAGTAAATTTTCATTTTTAGTGAATATTTTTATTGTGGTAGCCTGAAATTCATCCGTTTTTATTTCCTCATCTTCTATATGCTTTATCGACTTCCTAACTATAACTGCGCTACCTCCTCTAGCAGTATTCGTTGGGTGAGTGGTATGATACACCTCGTAATTTTTGAATCTTATATATGATTGAGTAGTGAAATGGGTTTCTGATATTAGACAAACATCTATTTTCTCGTTGTTGAGCACGACTTCAAGCTCCCTTTGGTGTTTGTGGAGGCCATTGGCGTTCCTGTTCCTGTGGTTTCACAATGGACCAAAACATCCAGTGAATCTAATGGCAGATTGTTACTTAAACCTAGCCTAACCTTTGCCCTTTGAAACTTTTCGAAAGTAAATTTTTGATTATAGGAGGTTTTCAACAAAAAATTTAAGGAATTTTTCTGATATTTTTGTGCTACGAGCCATTTAAATTTTGGGCTAGTAATCCTAGTTTATGTCTCAGGACTAGCTACATTCTATACAAGTTATTTCATCTATTATGGCGAGCTAACTAAATTAATCCGAAATACACCTAAGAGTATTTATTGAAAAGCACGCTCACATTTCCATGCCACAATTAATAGGGAAAAGTTTTTGCTTTGCTCATTCATAGCCTTCGACTGGCCGCTTTTTTCGTTGATATAAAAAGCAATTACTCAAATTTCCTGCCAATTATGGTTAATCATTGCCGTAATAACTCAATTATGAACGGAATTCCTAAGCACATTTTTGCCCTCATTGCCCTCGTCTTGGCTAACCAACTACCAACCAATTGTAGTCGTTAACAAACGGTCATTTAGTCCATTGCGAATGAAAATAATAACAAACAACAACAACAACAAAAAAGCAAGTAGGGAAAATGATGGAGCCAATTTGCATTGAATGAATTTACGCATTTTTAACGCATTTTATTCGAAGCGAAAAGTGAGTGCCTGTCGGAGGGACAAAGTCGCCAAGTAGTCAACTGCACACAAAACCAAGAGGGAAGGAATAGAATTTTGCGTGACATGCAGAAGCATTTTGTAACGAACAATGGTTAATAGATAAGAGTTGCCACGTTGTTGTTTATAAAAATTGATTAACTTCCCTACCTTCGTTTTGTGACAAATCACGAATGGATGGCAAACATTCTTGCTAAGTCAGCAAAATAATTTCAATCAGAAGATCTGTCTACAAGAAATTACTAAAAAGAGGAAAATTTAGAACTGGAAGCTTAAACCAGCATCAGTAATCGCATTGTCACGCTTCTGGACGATTTTTCATGCGCAGAAAGTTGCAAAAGAATGAATGGATATTGGATATCAATATGTGCATAGAAGTGCACATGGGTATTTTGTCAAACTTTCGACAATCTTTCTCCCTTAAGTCCAATCGAACAGCCAGATGTGTGGGAGCTATATAAGACATTTGAAGGAGAATGCAACCTCAAAAAGTCATATAGAGACTTCTGCAAATTCTGAAGCAATAAACAACATAAACAAAACAAATTCTTTTCTACAGAAAATGTTTTTTTTTTCACACAGAAGACGATTGTGTCGTATTAAAAATGGAAAGTTTTTTGCAGAAAACAACATGGCAACCCTACCAGGTCCAATGCAAAACGCAAAACGTGTATGGTAAGAATCTTCCTCAGAATTTACAAACAATTACCCCTTAAATTATTTGCATTGTTAGAAATTATTTACAAATTGTAACACCCTCCACCATAGGACAGGGGGCATGATAATTTCGTCATTCCGTTTGTAGCACCTCGAAATATGCCTCTAAGACCCCATAAAGTATACTTATTCTTGACCGTTATGACATTTTAAGTCGATCTAGCCATGTCCGTTCGTCGATCTGTCGAAACCTCGCTAACTTTCGAAGGAGTAAAGCTAGACGCTTGCAATTTTGCACAAATACTTCTTACTGGTGGAGGTTGGTTGGGATTGTAAATGGGTCCTTGCTTTGATATAGCTGCCATATAAACCGATCTTCTTATCGAATTTGGTTGAAATTTTGTCGTTCGAATGACTTGCAACCACAGTTCCAAGTATGGTCTAAATCGGTTGATAACCTGATATAGGTGCCATATAAACCGATCTCCCAATTTTACTTTCTGAGCCTCTGGAGGACGCAATTAGTACTCGATTCGTCTGAAATTATGGAGGTGGTATTTTTCTATGATGGAGGCCACCGTAGCGTAGAGGTTAGCATGTCTGCCTGGGTTTGAATCCTGGCGAGACCATCAGAAAAAAATGCCAGCGGTGGTTTTCCCCTGGAAATGCTGGCAACATCTGTGAGGTACTATGCCATGTAAAACTGCTCTCCAAAGAGGTGACGCACTGCGGCAAGCCGTTCGGACTCGGCTATAAAACGAAGGCCCCTTGTCATTGAGCTTAAACTTGAATAGGACTGCACTCATTAATATATGAGAAGTTTGCCTCTGTTCCTTAGTGGAATGTTCTTGGGCAAAATTTGCATTTTGCATTTTTCTATGACTTCTAAGACCCATGGTCCATGGTACGGTCCATATCGGCCAATAACTTGTTACAGCTAATATATATTTCAAAAATGCGATCCATGGTGGAGGGTATACAAGATTCGAATAGGCCGAACTTAGCAATCTTTTACTTGTTTTTTTACGGACTGATAGTAAATCCCTTTTGTTCATTTCATAACAAAATCTTTTTTACTATTAAGCTTGGGCTGACAAAATAAAGAGTCACACAAATGGTGGACAGTTTAGGAAGCGTGGCCTTCCTCCGCAGCAGCAGCATCTCCCAAAAGAATATGGAAAATATTTTGCAAACATTTCCATAGTTTTTTTATTTTTATTATAAAACGATGTCATCCATTAATGGGTTTGGGTTATTTGGCAAACTGTAGAAATGTACGCTGAATGCCAGTCATTGTCACAACTCCCGCGGATGTCCAAATTTTATTGCGCTATATTGTGAGCGCTTTGCGACGAATTTTTTTGTTTTGCACCAATGAAACAATGGAAAATGTCCATGGCATTTTTCCGGAATTTCCCCACAGGATTTCATTATGAAAATTGCGCGTGTCATGAAAATTTACATTGATCTGCATCATCGCACAAGGACTTACTTCAGCACGACAATCTAAACTCTAAAAATCAAGGACTTTAAGTGAAGGCTACCACTTTTCGAGGACGAGTTGTAGTGGTAGAGGAAGATAAGAAGTCCCGTCATAAAGTCATGCGTTGACACATCATAAAGTGCCACACGCAGTTAATGGCCTATGATGAATTGGCCATGAAGGTTATGTTCTTTTGTTTTCCTTCGCTCTGTGACAGTCATTATCGAATAAAGACAGAAAAGAAACTAGGATACCGAGGTCACTTTCTTATCGTCCTTAATAGCTTATGTTTGGCGATTTTAGTGATTTGCTCAAATCAGGACTGCCTGACCACCCAGCAAATTCGACTGTTGCCATAATGAAGTCATTATGAGTGCGATAAAATCACCCCAGGGTGGTAATAGACAACCAACAGAAACAAATTATTCACAAAATACTAGAACTGAGCATAGTAAGGTCTCTGCTTACTGCAAAGAGTTACATTTTGCTTTAAAACAAAAAACTTACTGTTATTACATATTTTATGGAAAAAGTTCTAAAATTTTTTAAAAAATGTTTTTACTATGACTTCTTATGAAACACATTTCTGATATTTTCTCCACACAATTTGCGCTATTATTATGTTTGAAATATCTCTAAAAAGAGAAACCCTCCGACCACCCTGTCTCATAAATAAAAGACTGCAGGAAGAGTTCATAAATTTAATGCAATATTTTTAAAACAAATACCAGACTGGTTAAATTATTCCCCGTGACCGATTCCGTAGACTGACTGGCGCATTGTATTCAGTGAACTGTTTATGTTCCACTCCGGATGGAATACTCCGTCCACTCGCAATGATCTCGTCGGCACATGACACAACAACATCTGATGTTTGTTTAGACAGAGAGAAGGCCATCAAAAAGCGGTGCTCCATAAACGGATGGTTATTCTTGTGTTCGAGGAGACATTTTACGAGACCACATCAAACGAAAAAAAAGTCAACAAAATGTGAGCTGAAACCGTTTAAGAACACTAAATTCTGGTGATGTGTTTTCCATTGGTTTTATGGGTTAATGCCTGCATATTTCGGATTCTGTTGTCGATCTGCGTCCGTCCAGTTGATGGTGATGTTTTATGAACATGAAGACGGTCGGTGTAAACAGCGAATATACGACGAAACCACATCACAGAATTGGTGGAAAATGCGACACAGAAAAGGATGCGAGAGGTACAGAAATACTAAAATTATCATCTTTTATCATTTACGCAGTAATTTCTCCCACGTTAACATCCTAAAATAGACTACATGACATTTTATTTCATTTTAATCCACAATTAAGTAAGTAAGTTCAACCATAAACCAGTTAGGAAAGGCAAAAGTCGGGCAGAGCCGAGTCTGCGTAATAATTTCATTATATATAGCACGTATAACCAAATTTAGTCAGACTTTAATCTTGCATGCCTATTGAAATATCGAATAGAACCCTCTACGATTTTCTTACGATGGTACGAAAATTGGGGCTTCTACAGCCTTAAAAGTCGAAACGCATAAAAGGTATATATGGGAATTTTATCTGATTCGATTTTGATGAAATTTTGCACATATATTGGGACATCAAAAAAAAAAAACACTTAGTGCCAAATTTTGTAAAGATCGTTCCAAAATTATGGCTTCTACAGCTTTAAAAGGGCACATCGGATGAAAGATATATATGGGAGCTATATCTAAATCAATAGCGTTCGTCCGATGGTTCTAGCTCTTCTCCTTCTTGGCGTTGCAAACAAATGCACAAATCTATAATACCCTATACCTCGGTGGTAGTGTAGGGACCCATGTATACTATAGAAGTTTTTTACTATAGTTTGTACTCAAAAAGCAAGATTTTTTAAATAATTTTTTTTAACAACACTTGGAAAGAGCCAAATTTGTTGAAATGTTTTTATATGACAGTTCTATTAAGGAAATCTGTGAAATAAACCTATTTCAAATCTACATAAAGTTTTTTGAATTTCGGTTTTAAAGTTTTATATAAAACTACCTTCATATTAACCCATAGCTACCCAATTAAAAGTAGAAATGATAAAATTCTTTCTGTTCGCAACTAGCCAATTGCAGTACCAAGAAGTATAAAAATGGAAATTTGGAGAATATATTCAGTTGGCTTGTCTACAGTAAAATGTCCTACTGAGGGGACATTTTTAGTTAATGGGGTCATTGCAATGAAAAACAAGTAAAAACCACTTCTGGTATATATGTAAACCACCGTTCGTCAAAATCCGGTGAAAATTGCATACCTTATGTCCTATAGCATTTATATCGAAATATGTTCCGATTTGGACCAAATACTAATAAGTACAAGTCATTGTTCGATTGTGTATAACGAAATATTGGTCTTTTTAGTAGCTATATCTGAAAATAAACCGATCTGAACCATATACAATATGGATGTCGAAAAGGCTAACATAAGTCACTGTGTCAAATTTCAGTGAAATCCGATTATAAATGCGCCTTTTTTGGGGCCAAGACCTTAAATCGAGATATCGGTCTATATGGCAGCTATATGCAAATCTTAACCGAACTAGACCAAATTGCAGAAATATGTGGAAGGGTTTAACTTAACTCTCCGTCCCAATTTTCGGCAACACCGAACAATAAATGCGCCTTTCATGGGCCCAAAATATTATATCGAGAGATCGGTCTATATGGCAGCTATATCCAAATCTGGCCGATTTGGGTAAATTGGCGAAGTTTGTCGAAGGGCCTAACTACTCACTGCCCCAAATTTCAGCAAAAGTGGATAATAAATATGGCTTTTATTCGCCTAAGACCCTAAATGCATCGGTCTATATGGGGACTATATCAAGACATAGCCCGATATGGCCCCTCTTCGAACTTAACCTGCTTATGGACAAAAAAAAAATAATCTGAGCAAAATTTCACCTCAATATCTCTATTTTTAAAGACTATAGCGTGATTTCAACAGACGGTGGACATGTTTAGATTGTCTTAGATTTTTACGCTGATCAAAAATATATATACTTCATAGGGTCGGAAATGGATATTTCGATGTGCTGCAAACGGAATGACAAAAGGAATATACCCCCATCCTTCGGTGGTAGGTATAATTATTACCAATTTTGCTCAGATACTTCTTTTTTATGAACAGATCGTTGGGGATTGAAAATGGGCCATATCGGTTCATATTTGGATATAGCTCCCTGAGAAAGTCTGGTCCACTGAAAAAAGGGCTATCTTTTGTTCTAGTAAAATATTTAACCCAATATGGTATACACGTTTTATTTCACCTTATGGAAATTTTCTCTTATGTTATGAAATTTTACTGAACTATGGAAATAATATCCTCCTACCGAAGAAATCGAATTTAGTTCATGTAATTGGAATAAGTAAACAAATTTCCTACATTTTTTCCCTAGTACCAGTTAAAAAAAACCAGTATCAGATTAAAAATCATACCGGCAGGAAATAAAAAATCGAAAAATTGTATGAAAAAAAAAATTATTTAGGAAATTTTTACTGAAGCATTTGAAGTTGATCACGTTGTATTTCAAAGCGAGTAAAAAAATATTTGCTACAACCATTTTAAGTTAAAAAGGGGTATATATGTTCCTTTAAATGTCTATGTGAACTTTCTAGATATTGTTCAAGCGGCAGTAAAACAAATACCCCTATGCGGTCGAAACTTATTAGAATCTGTTTTCTTTACATTTTTGAGCAAGCTTGTGCACGATGAGAAACGAATTGTATGCGGTCGAAAATATGCTTACATACACGCGTACTCTATATCGTGAAGGCCATTATAAGCTTATTGATGTGTGGCTTCGTCAGTTTGGTTTGTTACGTAGTTGGGCGCGCATTGTTAGAGCGGTCTTTTAAAGATTTCGAGGAAATATTAATGGAAAAAAAACAATACTCGTTGTGGAAATCTGCATCTCTTTTTTTTTTAAAGGTGTATTAAGTTAAGTGACGCATAAATATTGTATTACTGTCTCTTCATAGCGTTTCATAGCAACAAAATCCTACTTTTTCAAGATTCAACGTTTAATTCATCCAATACAAAGATGCAACGAATCCTTCTGTAGGTAAGTGCAACATTATTTATTTATGTATCTATCTATCTGTTTATTTGTTCACTTATGTAGTTATATATTTATCTATTTATTTCTTAATTTATTTATTTATAAAACAAGTCTGCGCGGACGAATTCTGAATGTTGACTGCAGTACATGGTGAAGCTATGGCTTAGACAAAAGCCACGTTAGTAAGTGACAGATCTAGACTTCACCGTAGTGCAGAGGTTAGCATGTCCGCCTCTGACGCTGAACGTTCGGGTTCGAATCCTTGTGAAAATTTAAGAAACAAATTTTCAGCGATTGTTATCCCTTCCTAATGCTGGCGACATTTACGAGGTTTCACAATGCGGCATGCCGTTCCGACTCTTCTAAAAAAAGGAAGTCCCTTATCATAGAGCCTTGAACTTGAATCGGACATCATTTATTGATATGCGATAAGTTTGCCCCCGTTTCTTAATGGAATGTTCATGGGCAAATTTGAATTTTTTGAATAAATTTTTGTTTATTTAACAAATGTTATATTAAAGCGAAAATCGTACATCTAAAAAATGAATAATAATAAAATGCTTTATTTTTAAAACTGCATTTTTATGGAGTTTAATAGTTTTTACGTAAGTGCTGCTGAAAAAAAAACAAAATGAAATTTCAAATATATCTAAAATATTAAAGTTCCTGAAAGGAACTTAACAATTGAATGATATTTAATTAAAATGTACATGAAGCCAGCTTATCATCCGTCTCGCTTTACAAACTCGACAATCTTTTGAAAGAAATCAGACAATAGAATCAAGCCCAAATCAATTTCACACCCTGCTCGCCCCAACCACAAAAATTGGTTACACTTATCATGGACATTTACTTGGAAATGAAGGGAAAATTTCACTTCAATACACAAATCGGCAATTGATTAATGATATCGAGACAAACGGTTAACTCAGGACGGCGACGGCAAACTCTACTCATGGTGGTGGTGGTGGCGTTTCCATCAACCCAGCCCATTGGTAATCCACTTGTAATTCCTAAGAATGTCAAAATGTTACGCATTGTTTGCTTTCCATCATCATCATCAGCACCAACGCCGTGGTCAAACACCATCAACATAGCCATTGCCATCATCATCATCACCACCACACACCAACCAGGAGCGGCAGCAGCTTCATCAACAGCACCAATACCAACAACATCATTAGGCCAAGTCAGAAGCATTAATAAAAATGTTCCAGTGGATAATTTCCGTAAGTGCAGCAGTGTTATCCCCTCCATGGACATCGAGCAGTGGCCCAGACTAGAAAACAGCCTTATTAATTGCACCCATCGACCACCGATTTGTGTTTTATTTATTGATGTTGGTGATTCTTTGGAAATTCACATGGTGCAAAGATGGTAACACCAAATGAATATTTTGATTCTTCTCTAGTTGGAGTCCCGGCTTGGTGGTGGTGATTTCCTTCTAATGGTTGCTGATACAGGTTGTCTGTCGGCGGAGCTACTGATGAGTACCGTGTTATATGGTGTTACCTCAACCCATTTTCTGTGGCTGCTGGATGTAGGCGCCGCTCTTGATGGATTCCTGTCCAATTCAACACGTCTGTGTATGTGTCACCTGCTGTGCAATGAGAAACGGACCACACAAATTCAGGGTGCCAAGTACCATAACCATTTTTCATTTCAATCGTTTTTTTGTGTCTTCTTCTCATCGATCGAATAAGTTTCGTACACAATTGTTAAGTGACGATAAGTTCGAGACGCTACTGTCGATTGGTTTATTTTTTCATTAATTGTGGCATTATGGGGAACCCTATTTGAGCTGAAAGGTACAACTAAAGCAAAGAAGGAGGCTGTTTCTAGAAAATTTCAACTCTAGTTTTAGTTCGCTCTTAGCTCAAAAAACAAAAAGTTCGGAGAATTTTGGTTAGGGTTGAGAGCGAAAGAAGCGACTCATCGAAATCACGATGCAATATTTAAATTTAAGTCGCTATATATTGGGTTGCCCAAAAAGTAATTGCGGATTTTTCATATAGTCGGCGTTGACACAGCTTGTGACTCTGTAATTGCATTCTTTCTTCTGTCAGTTATCAGCTGTTACTTTTAGTTTGCTTTAGAAAAAAAGTGTAAAAAAAGTATATTTGATTAAAATTTATTCTAATTTTTATTAAAAATGCATTTACTTTCTTTTAAAAAATCCGCAATTACTTTTTGGGCAACCCAATAGTAGCGGGTACAACGCTTCCCTTAATAATATGGAATTAAGGAATATTTAACTACCGTTTAAGTTAAAAATTCTTTAATAATAAGTTAAAAATTTTTTATCAATGAAAGTGTTTCCTTAAAAAGTTGGAAAATTGGGCATCCTTCAAACAAGTTAGCCGTCTTTGGCTCGAACCATTAAAGTTGGAGAGCGTAGCAATAGGTAGCCAACTCGATGGAGTGCTCATTTTACCAGTACATTACCACCATGGGATTAAAACTGTAAAAACTATTCTGCCACCCTATTTTATTATAACCCCCAGAGTGCGCCAGAGAAAATTATTTATCTGAAAAAAAAAAGAAACTCCCGGACGTTGATTTGGGCGGGGAGGTGGTAGAAATGGGGCGAATCTGGAGTGGGTAGTCCAAGTCCTTAAGTGGTTTCTCTCTTCACTCAGAGAACAACGGGCCTTCGCCGTCGAGAGCTTCTTGTTGCTTTTTATGGGGTAATTTGAAATCCCTGGTTTATATCGATCAAGCGCGGACCATAGCACACCTCAAAAGCAATTTCACATTGCCAAAATCATCAAAAATCGACTTAATCAGTGCATGCGTTCATATGGGTTTCTACCGGGTAAATACCCAACGCTTACGTATTAATTGGGTATTTGCCCAATAAATACCTTTTTGGGTATTTATAATTTTGCAGATATCTTGGGTATAAAAACATTTTTAAACATTTTTTTGACGATTTCGTATTCTTTGTATATAAACCCGATCTTCTGATCTCATAAAATCGGATTTTAGTTATATATAGCCGCTATATAGACCGATCTCCAGACTTAAAGTCTTGAGGCAATAAATTGGTTATTTTTCATCCGATTGCGACTTCTACTTTGGCCTCCAACAGCCAAACCAAGTATGTCCCCAATGGGTTCATCACTTGGTATACCTCCAATAGCATAGCAATTCTTATCCATTATCTTTTGTCTGCCTATAAAGAGATGTCGGACAAAGAACATGACAAGTGCGATCCATAGTGGAGAGTTTATAAGATTCGACCCGGCCGAAATTAGCACTCGTTTACATGTTGGCTCTTATTCTGTCCTTATCTCAATGAAATTCATTGTGGTTAGTGATATGAGTACCTCAATATTCATGCTAAATGACGTTTAGATAGGTTCGAGCCGCCGGAGTTAAAGGTAAAATAAGTACGCCAACATTCAAGGAGGTACTGGGTATTCAAAATTATACCTCGGCCATACCAAATGCCATTTTTACTTGTTTGTGTGAACGATACAAATGCAATAGGCTTAAGGGAAACAAGTAATTTTTTCATTGCTGAATCTGTATCAAATTAAAATGAAAGTGTGAAAAAGGAACGTCCAGACAGAAGAAACACGCAATTCAGCCCACAAATTCGTGAAGTAAGAAATAGTCTTATGACTGCCCCACTATCGAGATGAATCTATTGAATGGACGCACACACAAACATGACAATCGATTTGTTGAAATTTTTGTGAACGCGTGCCCTCTGTAGCTAAATGAAATGAAATCAATAATTTCCAATTTTCCATAGCTGTCAGTATACTCGTAAACCATTGTCCAGCGTTTTGGTCGTTATTCCAGTTAAGGCTAATAAAAACGTTGCATTCCACAGCGAAGTATTCCTTAGTCATGGCTGCTACATCATTGCCTGGCGAAAGACTTGAAAAGAATCGCTGGGCTGAGTGCGTTTAACTCCAGGTCAGCTAATGACATGGCACCGGCTAAAGACCAAGGACAGCATAACGCAGGTAATGGCAGGGGTAGGTGATTTTAAGTCACCTGGAAAGTGTTAATATGCTGTTACAGATACAGAAATGTGTTCATTTGAGGTTAGGTTGATCTTTAATTCATAGCACTTTATCCACACCAAAAACAATAATCTGTTAGAGACGGACTCCCAGAAAGTCAAACCGTTTGATACATCAATGACAGGCATTTGGATACTTGGGTAAACATCATCAGCTAATCGTGGCTAAGTAGACATACGGGCATCTTGACTGCACAATGCCAATGACCAATGGATTGGCTCAACAAGCATGTATAACGAATTTCTGGAAGAAGCAGAATGAAACATTCATTCTCCCACTCTCTAGCTAACTAGCCAATGTTTTCGAAAGATGAAATCTAAACAATCCAGCAAAATGTACCATGACAATGCACAAAGCTAAGTACTCAATTGGCCGGTATGGCGTTCCCCTCTCCCTTACCCCCTGTTTTTGTTTTTGTTTTCGTTTTGCCCCTCGCCAGACGGCTCGCCGCTTTCTGTAGATCATTATCTATTGAAAGCTTGTTGCGGAATCGATAGCGGCGATTAATTTGTCTTGTCCAGAAACAAAGTGTTTATTGTTAAAAAGGGGTTATTGTTTAAAGTCGCGGGCTAAAACGTCGTCATCATCATGGTAATCGTCGATTTCATCGTCGTCATCATCACCAACGCCGCCCACCATCGCCGTCGTCATCGTTGTCTTTCGAAGGGATGGTAAAAGTGTTAAAGATCTCAACGAGATCACCAAATGAGTGACAGGTAGGAAAAATTACTGTGTATGGATCGCAATGACTCGGCGTTATTGCCAAATACTCTCCGACATTCAGCCAGAGGGCTCTTCGAAAAGTCATGATTAGCCATGTACCGTACCAGACGTGTAGGGAGCTTATAAACGGGCGAATAAGTGGAAAAGGAAAACATTCTTGAGCAATCTGTCCCATACAGTCAATGTCACAAAAGGATATTCAATAGAAAGTCGAACCAAGAAATGCTAAAGGCAATGAGATACGGAAGAATGACGTTTATACTTGAGCTCTTATATGGCGGACAAACAATTGACAGCTGCATGTGTGATTTTTGTTCTAAGCAGATATTAACGAAAATAATATGAATTAGGACAATCATTTCCTTCTTAGACATTTTTGGATATATAAACCCTTCCTAGCAAAGGCTTGGTAAGTACATGTCATTATATTTGACATGTAAATAATGGATAACTCTACATCTAAGGATAATATTTTCTAGCTGCTAAAAAATAACGAGGTATCAACAGGTATACCATCTGTGTTACCGGTAGTACAAATGTCTTTATATACAACATTCGATGAAGCTCAAGAATAAGCACTTATTTGTAGTAATAGAAAAAAGTCATTATTATAACCTTGGTATTGAAAAAAATACAATTAAGAAACTGCAGGAAAAATGTTCTCACACCAATTAGTGCTGTCCGTTACAAGGTTAAGCTCAATGATAAGGGTCCTCCATTTTATTGGCGAGTCCGAATGGTTGCCGCAAAGCCACACCACTTAGTAGCATTAGGAGGGAAATACTGTGTCGTTATTAATATAAAAAATATTTATAATTTTTTCTACCTCCCCACATATCCGTTGATTGTTCCGCATGCTGTGGGCGTAGTTTTAAAGAGAAAAAAAAAATTAAAAATCATTTTGCTGGTCCGAGATTCGAACTCGGGACCTTTGTATTGTAAATCTTCTGATGTACACTCTATGGCACAATAATGTGTTTATAAACAGAATATGTCAAACAAACACAAAAGCGTGGCCATCTTTGATGAAATCGAATGAAAGTTCGCTTTTGTGTTAGCTAATATTGAAAGAAAATAGTGTCTTATTCAAACAATAGTAATGTGGATGAATGCGTAGAGCGTCTGCTTTAAAAACGGGGGGTTCTTGGTTCAACTCTCGGCTACGATGAAGGTAAAGTTTCAATTTCATTTATAATTTGAATTATTCATATAAAATTTGTCTTCAAAGAAACTGAGCATTGAGAACTTGGTGGTGGGGAAAATATAACAAAGTAGTTATATTTTAGCAACGTTCAACTAAGATAATATATCATTATTTTTTGACAACTTGTATGTTTATGAATAAGTACTTATTTTTGAACTATTGGTATGCTTGTGCGGAAGGACTTTCCTCCAAGGACATCGCCATGTTAAAGTAATTAGAAACGATGACGAAAAATAAGTAGTTATTAGTTTTTTTAATGACCTTACCTTCCTGGTTAATTGGTAATGAGAATTTTTGCTGGGTTCGGATTCCTTTATTTAGGTAACACAATGTTTTTGGAAAAATAAATTATGGTGTAGACCATAACAGGCAAGGGTTCCGACCAATACACACCCCTCTAAATTTTCATTGCTTTTGTAATTCATGGTTCGAAATTTCAACGAAACCATGTTAAAAAGAAGCCCTCTAAGGGTCTAAGACCCTTTGTGGGGAGATCGGTTTCCATGATGGTTATACCACAATATGACCAGATCTGGACTATATGCGGCAAGGATGTCGGAGAAATTTATACAACTCACTTTTCCAAATTATATGACCGTAAGGGTGGCCATTCCCTTAATAACACTTCAAATACTGATTTGCGACCCTATAACAGACAAAAAAAATGTTCGTATGACATTCTGAACAAATACTTCCAATCTATTCAGAACAAGCTTAATGGTCGGAGATTTTCCACCGCATGTGTCTCTCTCTCTCATTGTAGTAGGAGAAACACAAGAGAATAATTATAGGTCCGGTATACGAATATTTGCGGCTTTGTCTTTAAAGAGTTTTTGGTTTTATAACAAAAGAAAGGGAATTTAACCGTAGGGAATTTATTTATATTCGATAATACTATGTTTATGGCTAACGTTTTATATGTTAAAGCGGAACGTTATAAATATATTTAGAATAAAAGACAAACTTGGTAATAAAAGTACTGTATTTCTCTTAAAAATGTGCCAAACGGTTAATTTTTTCGAGTTCATCTTATAATATAATTTAGAATAGCATTGAATATTCAAAGTTTTAGCGCTACAGTGGAATATAATTAGGGGGTGGGGGAGTTGTAAATGAATTGCATTTTTTGGAGTTGCAGAACAACATATCCTTTATTGAGTGTTGTATGTTCCATTCATTATTTTTTACTATTTATGTTAGGTTCATTATAAGGGGTTTTCGCCAAAAAGTCGTTAATGACAAAAGTGTTTCCATGGCCGCAAACGATAATTCGCTTACTGGACCAATAATTATTTTCTTGTGTCTCTCCTACTAGAGAGAAAGGGTGAGTATTTGAATGTATCGACCAGTGATGGGCAAAAATTTTCACACTATTGCACATTATTGTGTACGTACACAAGAAAATAATCGCAATCAAGTCTAAGGGATTGCAAATAATAGCTATTGTCTGCTAGTCACTGGTAAACACACAGTCTCATACACAGATTGTTTCCCTTTTTTGACTAAGCAAAAAGCAGACGGTATTTTGGGTAGCTCGTTCGAATGCGGATGCTAAACTGCTAAAGGATTGCCTTAGTGACAAAATTGGAAGTATATCTAATAACAACCAGTAAGGAAAGGCAACACCACCTAGTGCATGTAGTACCTTTTATGTGTAGAACTTATCTCGAAATCTAGTCAGACTTTAATTTGGATACCAATTGAATTAGCAATTTAGAACCTTGTAAGATTTTCCTTCCATAAGACAAAAGATTTGGATTTCCACATCTTTAAAAGGCCATATCGGACAAAAGATTATATAGGAACCTGTGCCAATTTTAATGACACATACTGGGACATGAAATAGAACATCTCACACCCTTTATTGTAGAGATGTGACCAAAATTGTGTATTTTACTGCCTTAAAAGTCCATATCGAATGAAATACACATTTGGAGCATTTAAACGTCTCATCCAAAATCGGACGAAAATTGTGTATTCTACAGCCTTAAAAGGCCATATCGGATGAACGATATATATGGAAGCTATATCGAAATCTGAACCGATTTTTATGAAAATTTCCACATACACTGAGAATTCACAAAAACGACTCCACGCCAAATTTAATAAAGATCGGACCAAAATTGTGACTTCTCCAGCCTTAACAGTTCAAATCGATGAAAGATATATATGGGAGCTATATCTAAATCTGAACCGATTTTGTAGAAATTTTTTAGATATGTTACGACCAGTAACAAAACAGTCCGTGCCAAAATTTTGTGCAGATCAGTTGAAAATTGTAGCTACTACGGCCATTGAAGTGCAAATCGGGCGATACATATATATGGGAGCTACATTTAAATCTGGACCGATTTTTATGAAATTTTGCACACATATGGAGACATCAAATATCTGTAAAAAATTGTGGCTTCTACAGCCTTAAACGGCCATATCGGATGATAGATATATATGGGAGCTATATGTAAATCTGGACCGATTTTCATGAAAATTTCCACACATATTAGGACGTCAAATAAAACACCTCGTGCAAAATATTTTAAAGATCGGACTAAAATTGTGGCTTCTACAGCCTTAAAAGTCCATTTCGGATGAAAGTTATATATATGGGAGCTATATCTAAATCTGAACCGATTTTTATGAAATTTTGCACACATATGTAGACCTTGAATAAAACACTCAATGCCAAATTTGGTAAAGATCGGACTAAAATTGTGGCTTCTACAGCCTTAAAAGTCCATTTCAGATGAAAGATATATATGGGAGATATATCTAAATCTGAACCGATATTTTTTCAAAATCAATAGCGTTTATCCTTGGGTCAAAAAAGTGACATGTGCAAAATTTCGTGACAATCGGACAGCAAATACGACCTGCACTTTGATTACAAGAATACATGGACTCATAGACGGTCGATCGGTATACTTATCAATGGGTCTAGCTCTTCTCCTTCTTAGCGTTGCCAACAAATGCACAAATCTATAATACCCTGTACCACAGTGGTGGTGCAGGGTATAAAAATCATTAGAGCAACAGACAAATGGCTAACAGGTACAAGAAAACACAGCAAGAACATCTAAGGCACATACATTGGTAATATGTTTGGTAATATTTACGCGATTAAGAAATTTCAATCCCAAAGAAGGTATTTAAATGTGCATTTTTTGAGACTTATCCCAAATTACCACCATAAACTAAATTATGCGAATTGTTTCAAATAAATTTTTTACTCTATTATTGACTTATGAGTGAATTATTTAAAAACAGTATTCTTGTTGGACAGTGATTGAAAATCCTTATAAGTTGTTTGTTGGAAAATACTTACCACTGTTTTGGCAGCGCAACAAATTCAAATTAGATTTCTACGAGTATGAATTGATTAAGAAATGGTCCAACAGGAAATAAACGTCTAACATGAAAAAAATTACTAGGGTCTCAAAAAGTCAAATTGAGGATACAAAGTTGATCAATCTTGACATTATCATCGTTCACCGACATCAAAACCGATCAAATTTGAAGGAAGTCTTCTTGTCATTGCTATGCGAGAAGTCTACCTGCTGTTTCTCAATGGAACTTTTTTACACATAAACGCCAAGTTTTTCTCATTCGTCCGATTATAGTTTTCTCTTAAATACTTGCCTATTCTCAAAAACCGGCCTCTGCTATTGAGAACGTAAATACGTGGTTATACTCCTGCTTACATGCTTACATACTAGAGGCATGGTCATACTAGTGTATTATCTTTAACTACAATTTCAGAAAGCGATAACAAAGTAAACTCGTCAATTCCCATACTTTTGTTAGAACTAAACCGGTTTCTTGGAACTCTTCTAGTCCTCGTAGACGATTTCGAACGATGTTGGTGAGTCATCAAGATGCTCAATTGTCATCTTCATTCATTTCCTATAACATAATCGAAATTGGTGGGTGGCGGAACCACGTGTGGTCCACTCATAAGAATCGCTCCAAAATTTTAGCTGTTGAAACAAAAATACATTGAACGTTGATTAATCGGAACGCATTAATTTGCGTTTGAATGTCGATTTTGTTGTATTGTTTGCCGTTTCTTTGAATGGCAATGGAAATGTGAGTGTGTGTGTGTGCGTGTGTGTTTCTGTGTTAGTTTGGGGAACAAATGGTGGGCCATATTTCAAAGCGTTGGAGAATAGTAGATTGTATTCGAAACCTATGTTGACACCATTGGTCACTGATTGACAATGGGCACCAATTGAATTTTCGACAAATCCTCACCGAAGGGGACACATTATGGGTGGTCTTATCATGTGTGAGTGAATCACTGCAAACTCATTGAGAAGGTGTTCACGTCAAAAGCGAAATCGGCGTTAAATATTTATGAAACTGGAGTCAACAAAACCTCTTTCCTGTCATTAATCATCGAATAAATTGCATACATTTTCGAATATTCTCACATAAAAAAGATAATAATGACAAAACTTTAATTAAAATTTTGATTTTATACTACAATAACAAAATCTATGAATTATGTTAAAAAAAAAATATAAAAAAAAAACTAAAAAAGGGAATTTTCAAATTTAACTGCCTGTAATGGAATGCAGGAAGCTAAATACGATAAAATGCAGAAATACACTCTTTTGTAATATGTATCTACGTATTTTAGATGTGTTGTGATTTTTATAAGCTTGCACTCGAGTACAAGAGATTTAGTTGGAGATGCTTTCTAAACCAATATGGTTGCAAATAAGCAGCTGCTTCGTCTTTTAACTGATACACAATTGTGCACCTCAAACTATAACAAGAATTGTAATTTTATAATATTTCAGTTAACATTGGGTGGAAGAAATTTCCCCTCACTCCATTATTGTGAGTGAGGCCTCCTAAGGCCTAAGTTCAAACGTGTGTCAAACCATCAAGCGGAGTAGGTGTAGTTACATAGTTACACATGCCTCGCTAGCATTGTCCTACATTCGCACCGCAAGCATTCTATGTGTGTCTGTATGTCAGTGACCTAACAAAAAACGGAAATCCAAACACATTCCATGCGTTTTGTTAACATTCCTTAAATGTAGTTCGTCGTGCACTGTTTTCACAAAACAAAAACAGTTAACGAACATTAAATGGGAATGATGAAAGGGTTGAGGAAGGATAAGGATATTAGTTTCAATGGTAAACGCATTAGGCCATGTTTTCTTTCAAACAACCAAGCTAAAGACAAGGAAGTCGGCTGATGGGAGGAGCGGGAGCTCCATTGTAACTGCCAACTGGAATGGGGTAGTTGCTCAAAAAAAGGGTTAAATGTGTTTATTTGTTTATTGCTCGCAGCGGGGGGTAAGTCATAGTTTTCTCAGTCGCAAATGTATTCGCAGCTAATCACAGTGGTTGCGACCGAATTTTCTCAAGACTACCTATTGTCGGCAGTAAGTTGGTTCATTACTTCTTGGAATTATGTGAACTTTACGGACATTTTAGAAGATGGCCGATGTACTTTCTTTCAATGTTTGAGCGAGGCTGGTTTTGTTTTATGCAATTTTCGAAAGCATTTATGAAAAGACTGCCAATCTAAATACTGACTCGGATTGCAAATGAAATACTCGTATATATACAAAGTATACTTCTTTGGAAAGGACATAAAGTGTACACTCATAACAAACTGGTTTTTAGAACTGTCAACTGTCTGCTGAATATTAGTAGTTAATTTTGCTGCTATTATGGCAGTAGTTTTGCTATTACAGCAGTAGTACTGCAATATCAGAGTAGCAGGCTTACTGCTGAAAAGTCTGTTGTTTGCTGAAAATGACTTCTGCTTAATTATGAAGGGGACGTTAGAAGAAAATATGGAACACATATGTAAATGTGTGTCTCAGTGGATGTTTATAATAACCATTGAATATATACTTTCCATAAATTTACTATTTCTTTAAATTTAGATACAAAACACCATGCAAGTGCACATTATTAGAGCAATAACAAAACAAGTAAAAGCGTGCTAAGTTCGGCCGGGCCAAATCTTATATAGCCTTCACCATGGATCGCATTTGTCGGTTTCTTTTCCAGTATCTCTTTTTAGACAAACAAAGGATAAAAGAAAAGAATTGCTATGCTAATTCCATTGATTGTTGGAGACCACATTAGAAGTCTTTGTGTACAATTTCAGCCAAATCGAATAAGAATAGACAATTGACAAGAAGTCAAAACCTTAGACCGTTTTATATGACAGCTATATCATGTTATGGACCGATTTGAATCATATTTGGCAAAGTTGTTGAAAGTCATAATAAAACACCTCATGCAAAATTTCAGCCAAATCGGATAAGAATTGCGCCCTCTAGTGGCTCAATAAGTCAAGATCCAAGATCGGTTTATATGGCAGCTATATCTAAATATGGACCGATATGGTCCACTTACAATCCCATACGACCTATACTAATTAGAAGTATTTCTGCAAAGCGGCTAGCTTTACTCCTTCGAAAGTTAGTCTGCTTTCGATTGACAGACGGACGGACATGGCTACATCGACTTAAAATTTCATGGCGATCAAGAATATACATACTTTATGGGATCTTAAACGAATATTTCGAGGAGTTACAAACAGAATGAAGAAATTAGTATACCCCCATCCCCATATGGTGGAGGGTATAAAGCTTAGCCACATTTCGAAATGTATACCAATGGATGGATCAGGCAGCTTCTTTACAGTATATTGCACAAATTAAAATCATATCCTCCAACAAAATTTCAAAAAAAAAAAAAAAAATAAATAAAAAAAAAAATCTAAAGTAGTCAAAACAAATAAAAGTAGCATAAAAATTTTTTCACCAGACTTGTGTACTTAAAACGGCAAGTAAAAGTAGCATAAAAACTATTTCCCAGCAGACTTGTGTACTTAAAACAGCAGATTTTGTTAGTTGAAAGAAGTAAGAAATGTTAGCTAACACACAACCCTAGGTACAGCGAGTATAAAAAACAAAAATATTATTTCAAACTTTACAATGCTTACAACTAAAATTCGAAAAAAATCGATAAAAGAGTCAAACAAATTATCAAAATGCGTAGTTAAAAAAGCCTTAAAAATATATTGGGTTGCCCAAAAAGTAATTGCGGATTTTTTGAAAGAAAGTAAATGCATTTTTAATAAAACTTAGAATGAACTTTAATCAAATATACTTTTTTTACACCTTTTTTCTAAAGCTAGCTAAAAGTAACAGCTGATAACTGACAGAAGAAAGAATGCAATTACAGAGTCACAAGCTGTGAAAAAATTTGTCAACGCCGACTACATGAAAAATCCGCAATTACTTTTTGGGCAACCCAATAATATTTATTCCAAGCTCTCTCTCTTCTATAGTATGTGCCTAATAGAAAACAGTCGCTAATTTTTGATTGCGAAAATTAAATTTCACAAAAAAATTAAAAAAAAAAATCAAATTTTTTACGATAATTCATTTGAAATCCGAAATTTTTATTTGAAAAAAAGCCAAATAATTTAATGCATAAGCAAGGATGAAACCACCATAGCGCAGAGGTTTGCATACCCGCCTATGGCGCTGAACGTCTGGGTTGGAGTCCTGACGAGAACATCAGGAAGAATTTTTCAGATTAGTTATTCCCTTTCAATACTGGCGTCATTTGTGAGGTACTCTGCCATGTAAAAACTTCTACCCAACGAGGTGTCGGCACTGCGGCACGTCGTTCGGACTCGGCTGTAAAAAGAAGGCCCCTAATCATTGAGCTTGAACTTTAATAAGAAAGCACTCATTGATGATTGTGAGAAGTTTGCCCCTGTTCTTCAATGGAATGTACATGGGCAAATCTGCATGAGGGGAAATGAGGAATACAAAATTGGCTATTTTGGTCCAAACTTAAAATGATTAAAAATTCCAAATTTAAAAAATAAATAACTGATTCGTCTAATCGAGATATTAACAATATTTTTGGGAACGGTAAAAAAGTGAGTAATTTTTCAAGAAAATTATGCATTCAGTCTCAAAAAATTTTTATTTCAAACTTAAAAATGCCTGCAAACAGTGAAATAAAGTTAAAACAATATCTTGCAAATACAAGTATTTAGATATAAAAAGCAAATCCCGTAACACTGAATCTCGCCTTTCTTTTAATAAATTTGTTAGCATTTCCGATCACCTCTGATTGACAGTCCAATACCACAGTGTAGTCATTGAGCTGTGCTGGGGGTGAGCAAGAGGCATGTGGCGAAAATTCCACATTAGTGGCAACGTGTTTGTTCTTGTGCTTCGTCCTTCTTACCATTCACAATGTGTGGAATAATCGCGGGTTATTACTCAAACTAATGTGCATTTTGCATGTTACGAGCAGTTAACAACTTTCGTTTAGTGTCACCAATACTATGCTCCCCTCCCTTTTCCTCCCCATTCCCATCCGCATTTGCCCGTAACCCTTTACAACGCTTTGATTGTAATAATTCGCAATAAATTCGTTGCGAACAAAAGCAGAAAAGTGAGAATATTTTCATTAGCCTACTCATACCATTATCTGCTGCAACGAAAGCTTAGACTTTGACTGATACAAGATTGAGGCGAATGGATGAATGAATGAATGGTCCTGCTGCCAGACGCAATGTTGGTCAATTAAAAAGACTCTAAAAATGAATGAACGAAAGAATGAAAACCAGATAGGATTTCCTTTTCTGTTGGATTTTGAGCTGCTATTACCGAAGGTGTTTCGCTCTCACGTCATTAACAGTTTTAACTGTGCATTGTTTCCTCAGCAAGTGTGGAGCAATTATTAACCGCCAATAAACTTGTCATGAGACAGATATTCCTAAGTAAATATGTCATAGTTCATGAAATTCAGATTGGTTTGCAGAACGAAATGACAATACGCATGGATCTATTTTTTTTTTTTTTAGAGATCTAGCGTGGGAGGGCGTATGTACTGTATGATCCTATTTTTAACAAGATAGTCAGCAAGGTTTTGGGAAGTCTAGATCGACTGTTACAAACGTTTTAGAATTGACTGCACTTGTGAATGAAGGTTTTAGATTTGGGAGACAGACGGCTGTGATATATACGACCTTTGACAAGGTCGATCACAAATTATGATTTCTTAAACTTGGGAAAATAGGCTTTTGTTAGGCAATTTTACTAAATTGGATGGGCTCTTATTTATCAGATCGGTCACAGAAGGTGAAATTCGGGGAAATCCTTTTGGGACGAATTACTGTAACGTCTGCAGTTCCACAAGGTAGTCATCTTTGTCCAATTCTATTCACTCTGTTTATAAACGACTTGCCTCACGTTATCCACCACTCCTGTACTAATGTACGCAGATGATGTCAAAATCTTTCGCTTATTCAACAATATTTTTGACCAATGCTTTTTACAGGCTGATCTTGATTACTTTAGCCACAGTTGGTCTGTACGTCGGCTTTTTAGGTTTTCGACTGTTAAAAAGTTGTAAACGTCATATACTTATATAAAACGTTTAGAAAGTAGTAAACGTCATAACCCTCGAAATTGCTCTACTCCTTGTTTAGTTTCGACAACATAATAAAAGGTTTTGTTTTAAATCTTTTTATAATCAGCGCTCTGCCTTCACAAATCTCGCCAGTATGTATTAGTGAGGGAGAACAACAGTCAAAAAGGTTGTTGATGTTCTCGCCAGGATTGGAAGTCAGACGTTTTCTGCTATAGGAGCACGTTCTAACCTATGCACCAGTATTGCCATATTCGTAAATTCACAAAAGTTGAAAATAATTGTACGATTTCCTAACTATTTTGCAATTATGTCAAAAAATAGAGTTTTTGGCGAGGTTTATGACGTTTTTTGACATATGTATCATACGTCGGAAATGTATGTCATATACGTAGGAATTTCTGAAAGATCATCTCTGATTTTACCAATTGGTGTGATATAAATCTTATGCAGCTCAATATTACGAAATGTAGACAAATGTCTTTTTATCAAGCTGGAAATTTCTTTCTAGATGTGAACTTCAGAGGTGGGTTTATAGTTCACTTAAGTTTATGAAAAGATGGAATTAAATGCTATCACTATCACGAAGAATTTATATATTTCTTTAGTACGTAGTACACTGGAATATGGTTCGGTAATATGGGATCCTATTTATATTATACGTTCCGACAAAATTGAATCTGTGCAGAAACAATTTCTACGGTTCTGTTTACGACGCAACGGATAGAATTATCAAATATTACTTTCATATAAATTTAGGGTTAATCTGATTAAGTTACCAACACAGAAAAATGTTAAACCTTACATTTCTAACGAATGTTTTACATTATAAAATATCTTCCGAATTTGTTATGAGCTGTATACTGTTCGACCAACGAGGAGTTTTCAGCTGCTTTTCATTCAATATATTCAAAGAGATTACTCTAACAATGATCCTCTTCGTCGAGTTTGTTGTGATTTCATTTAGTTTTATCGCATCTTAAATTTGTTTGAAAATAAATGTTTGCTGAATCGTAAAATTAGTTTGCATTTAAATTTGTAATTAAAATATTAGTCATACCATTGTATATATGTGTAGTGTAATTTAGTCTGTAAGGAGTTGTTAGGGCATTAAGTTTGGCCGGACCGAACTTTGGATACCCACCACCTCGGGTATATATGTAAACCCCCTTTCGTCACAATCCCGTGAAAATTGGATAACTTATGCATCCAAATTCGACACGGACATTGAGTGGTCTAATAAATATAAGTCACTGTTGAATTTTGTATTTCAAATTTCAACAAAATTGGGTCTGCAGCTCATAAAGCTTTTATGAGCTGCAGACCCCTAATCAGCATATCGGTCTATATGACAGCTATATCTAAATACAGTCCGATCTTTACCATATTTGGGTCAGAAGGCGGGTGGCCTAAAACTACTCACTGCTTCAAGTTTCAGCGAAATCGGTTAAAAAATATTTATTTTATGGGCTTCACACTCTTTATCAGGAGATCGGTCTGTATGGCAGCTATATCTAAACATGGTCCGATCCGAATCCTATTTCGGACAAATGTCGGGAAACCTAAAACTACCCACTGCTTCAAATTTCAGCGAAATCGTATAAAAAATAAAGATCTTATAGGCTTCAGACCCTTTATCAGCAGATCGGTCTATATGGCAGCTATATCTTAAATAGTCCGATTTAATCCATATTTAAGGCATATGTTGGGAGGCCTCAAACTACTCACTGTTTCAAATTTTAGTATCTTTAAATATGGAAAAACTAAAAAGCGAAATTTTCACTAATAATATCAATGTTTGTCCTGAGAGACACAATTTTTTCCAAACACACAACTTCAACCAATTTTTTCTTAAGACAGAATTAGTATGCAATTTTTTATGAAATTTTCAATAACATCTTTTTTAAAGATAAAATTTCAATAAAACATTTTCCTAGCACAAAATTTTAATGACATTTTATGGACAAATATTTTGAAGAAAAAATTTTAATGAGAAAATTTTATTGATATTTTTTTTTATTATTTTTTAAGAGACAAAATATCTATTTTTTCTAAAGACAACAATGGAATTTTCTCCAAATACAAAATTTCAATGACATTTTCTCCAAAGACAAAATTTTTATTAAATATTCTGGAAGGACAAAATTGCAGGGCCATTTCGCTTTCAATGCAAAATTTCAATAGAAAAAATTTAACATAAAATTTTTTTATAAAATTAAGTCCCAGTAAAATTTTTACTAACTAACATCTGTGCCGAATATCTTCATTCGTTTGAACACTATCGTGATTTTCACCGATAGATGGACAAATTGATATGGCTAGATTGACATAATACTAATTCAGAGGTATTACAAATGGAGTCAAAAGAGATTAGTTTACCTAGGGTGGTTGGCGTATACAATAATGGTGAATGCAAAATTGTCAGTTGGCGCATTCTTGGAGTCTAAACCGTATTGCCTTCATCTTTGATAAAACAGGGTACACCACTCGAGATGCATGATGATAGATGTTCGGAGGCATACAAGCTAAATTACATATTTCCAGACACTATGACACCTAATTCAGCACCAAGTCATAAAGACATATTCATTCACATACACCTCAGCGGGTATTGTTTTAATGCTGGTTAATCTTTTTTACTTTGTAAGAAGTCAAGTCAGGCCATGCCAGCATAGGAATTGCACTTTAGAGGCTTTTAATGTCTTGCCTTCATAATTACGGAGTACAGAAACAAATATACGTTGATCGCTGATGTTCTCAGCGGTGGTGGTGGTGGTGAGTTGTTTCAGACCATGGACTCCCTGAATACCATCAAAAGGCGCGCAAACATTCTTGGTTTGATCTTTAATCAAGTGTTGCCACCTGTCATAATACACTTGCTTTCCCCCGTTATGTGCAGCAGGAGCAGGGAATAGGTGTGGGGTAGATTGGTGATGTGCAGTTTGTTGTTAAATTATCGCCATCCTCTTTGCAATAACAGAGCAGATAAGCGAACGGCCACTTCAATTGCAATCAGCCTCTATTTGCATGTTAACGACCACAAATAAATGGAAGCGGTCTTACGATTCAATTAATAACCTCTGCCTCTCAGAAACCACAAGACCGAGCTGATCTTGTTGTTGCTCTGTCATGTGGTTCCGTTGCTTCTCCTGTACTTGAGCCATATTAACTCTGAGGTCAACACAACAAGTGCTTGCGGAGTATGAACTAACTGGCTGGGCATGCGTGTTGTTAAGCCAACTCTACAACAAGCGATGGATGACAGCGACAACGACAATGACGATCAAACAGATCATCGTCATCGTCAGTCTTATCCTCGCAATCATCCATTGCCATTGCCTTCATTTACATCGGTCTTAAAGAGTAATAAAACATTTCCTCATAACGTAAATAAACATTTGTAACCTGCAACAAAACGAGGTGGTAAAGCAGAGATGGAGTGCATAAGGCCTCTTTTCTTTATCACAACGAAAGCTTATTAAAAAAGTTTTCATATGCTTAAAGAACTGTTTCTCTTATAAATTAAAATCCCTTTATTAAGTTTTATTTGCAAAACTAAGGCTGATAAGGCGAGCTAAAATTAGGATTGGTTTTGGACTCGTCTCCAGATTCTTAAGGTTTCTTTATTCCATTTATGCAAATTGCAAATTTGCCCATGAACAATCCATTAAGGAACAGGGGCAAACGTCTTACAAATCAATGAGTGCTGTCCGATTCAAGTTTAAGCTTAATGATAAGGGACCTCCTTTTTATAGCCGAGTCCGAACGGCGTGCCGCAGAGCGACACCTCTTTGGGCAGTAGTTTTTACATGGCAAAGTACCTCACAAGTGTCGCCAGCATTAGGAGGGGATAACCGCCGCTGAATGATGTTCTGATGTTCCTGCCAGGATTCGAACCCAGGCGTTCAGCGTCATAAACGGACATGCTAACCTATGCGCTACGGTGGCCTCCGTATTCCGTTGATATCGCCTCGAAATGTAGAATCCGTATGAAATATATATATATGTAGTCTTGATCGCCATGTCAGTTGTGTCGATGTTGCAACGTCTGTCCGTCCATCTGTCGAATGCTCTCTCACCTTCAAACGAGTAGGTTAGGTAAGGTTGAAAAGCGGGTGCGGATATTAACCCGCCCCATTCCACTATGGACATACACCTAAGCCAGTAATCGGCTTAGGTGTATGTTTAACTGTTTAACTGTTTTCCATACCACACACCTAAGTTAGTGCATGTCATGTCTGGTATTGTGTCCCCACCTAAGTACCTGTGTCTGTTTGCAGCAAAAACTGACTGAAAAACCAATATCTCATCGTCTTCCCCACATACTATCCCACTTGACCGCCTTCTTACTTCCTTTCAGTAATACCTTCGTCTTCTCACGATCCGGATCTCACCATAGGATTTGCGCCGTCCTACCGACCGTTTCGCTGTTCCAAAATGTTACATGCGCGTTCGTCGACCATGCCCTTAACTCGAACTGCGTCGAACCAAAAGGCTTCTGGTTAACCAAAGCCAAACGATCTAGGTCGACATTTTGCAAAAACACTTTGATAGGAATCGGTCCACTTTTATACCCTCTACCATAGGATGGGGGTGTACTAAATTCATCATTCCGTTTGTGACACATCGAAATATTGATCAAAGACCTAACGAAGTATATATGTATATATTCTCGAACGTCTTGACATTCTAAGTCGAATAAGCCATATCCGTTCGTCTGTCGAAAGCGCGCTAACTTTCGCAGGAGTAAAGCTAGTTGCTTGAAATTTTCCACAAATACTTCTTATTACCGCAGTTCGGTTGGGATTGTAAATGGGCCAAATTGGTCCATGTTGTGGTATAGCTGCCATATAAACCGATCTCGTATCTTGGATTCTTGAGACTCTTAGGGGGCGCAATTCTTATCCAATTTGGCTGAAATTTTGCACGAAGCATTTTGTTATAACTTCCAACAACAGAGCTAGGTATAGTCTAAACTGGTTCATAACCTGATGTAGCTGCCACACAAACCGATCTTGGATCTTGAATTCTTGAGCCTCTAGAGGGCCCAATTATCATTCGATGTAGCCACCATTTAGCATGAAAAAAATTTTTTATTTCCAACAACTCTGGGCGATGGGTAAATACCCAAAAGGTATTTACCCGGTAAATTGGGTAAAAACCCGTGTATTTACCCATTTATACCCAAAAGCTGGGTATTTATAATTTTACAGATAACTTGGGTATAAGAACATTTTGCAAAATATTTTTGATGATTTCGTATTTTTTTTTATATAAATCTGATCTCATAAAATCGGATTTTCCGATCTCCGATCTCCGACCGATCTCCAGACTCAAAGTCTTGAGGCAATAAATTGATCATTTTTCATCCGATTTCCATGAAATTTGGCACAGTTAGTTCTGGTAGACCCCTACGTATTTCTGTGAAGTCTGGTTCATATCGGACCATATTTCGATATAGCTGCCCTGTAGACCGACCGCCCGATCTCCCGATATAGGATATTGAGGCAATAAAAGATCCATTTATAACACGAATTTGATGAAATTTGGCACAGTGTGTTCTGTTAGACCCCTACCTATTCCTGTCAAATGTGGTTCAGGTGGGACCATACCTGGATATAGCTGCCATATAGACCGATCTCCCTATATAGTGTAATGAGCCAATAAAAAGAGCATTGTTCTTCCTATTTCGATGAAATGTGGCACAGCGAGATTTGGTACCCCTCTAAACCCTTTTGTTGAATATCTTGAAGATCGGAACATATTTGGATATAGCTGCCGTAGTCATATTATCTCCCGATATAGACTATTGAGTCCACAAAAGGAGCATTTTGCATCCAATTTGGATGAAATATGAAACAGTGCGTTTTGATAGACCTCTACTCCATTGTGTCGTACATCGTTCAAACAGTGCGTTTGAACCTACCAGAATTGATTGTGCCAAATTCCATTGAAATCGGATAAAAAATGACAAATTTATTGCTTTAGGACTCTACTATGATCTCCATCATCCAAATTATGTATAGCCCGAATTGGTCAATAACCGGATATAGCTCCAATAGCATAGCAATTATTATCCATTATCCTTTGATTGTCTATAAAAAGATACGGGACAAAGAACTTGACAAATGCCATCCATGGCTTACTTTTTACACATATCTCCTATTAAATTGATGTCGCTGTAGATCGATTGAATTGATCAGTTTATCGCCCTCCGCCGTTTTAAAGGCAAATCAGATTTCTAACCAAGTCGGGCCATAAGAACGACTTTCTTTTCTATTGAGACATTAAAACCAATCACCAATTGTAGCAATGAAGGCCCACGTTGGCCTCCTAACTCTTGCCGCTGCTGTGCGTTTTAAGCAGCTTTTCATGGCTCGTAACACGTTTTGAAGTTTGCAAACTTGCATTCATCGATTGCATCGTTCGTTCTGTACAGAAACTGAGCTGTAAATTATTTTAATTTGCGTTAAATAACCAACGAGGTGAGAAACCTTAAGGAGCTCCAGTTTTACCCAAAGTGCACTTGAGCCAAAGCATTGGCCATTTCCATTGCTGTCATAGTGCAGACAGAAATGGAATTTGTTTCAAATTTCAACTTCATGTGTTCTTGGTCGAAACCGAAGGGGAAACAACCATGTTGTTAATATTTTTTGTAGTGGAAGTGAAACTGCAATACTCACGCTTGTGCATACCTAAGACTTCATATCTACAAGACTTGTTGCCGCCAGGTGCAGATTGCCCATTAAACTCTTCATTTCGGTTTTATTGCAAATTAAAGTAATCTTCAGAGTTATGTGTTTATTTACTGAAAAGAGAAAAAAGTAGTAATTTCTTTAATTAAACGCAAGTTTTTAGGATGAGGAATGCTTTCGTACACTTAACTGAAATCTTAAATATGATAATTTTGCCAAGCGACTTACATGCACAACGTTGTAATTCAGCTTGTGTTGTAAATGGTTCTAAATCGCACCATATATCAATTCAGCTCGATATAAATCGATCTTCAAAAAAACTTCCTGCCCCGCTAGAAGGTGCAATCCTTAGCTTTTTTAACTAAAATGTTCTGTACTCACACCAAATAAAACTTCTTTCCAAAGAGGTGTCGCACTGCGGCACGCCGTTCGGACTCGGCTATAAGAAGGAGGTCCCTTATCATTGAGCTTAAACTTGAATCGGACTGCACTCAATGATATGTGAGAAGTGAGAAGAATCGGACTGCACTCAATGATATGTGAGAAGTTTGTCCTGTTCCTTAGTGGAATGTTCATGGGCAAAATTTGTTTAATTTGTACTCATACCAAAAACGCTCCATATTGGATTATTATTTTAAATAGGTATATACGGTTAGGTTTAACCCATCGTGTCCATTGCACTTCATACACCCTCTTACCACATCCTTGGTTCATACCACTGTGTATTTTATATGGAACACCACATGCAGTGGTACAAATGTATCAAGGGTGTGGTCAGAGGTAAATTTTTTGTTCAGACCTCCTATTATCAAATTATTATCGTCATCAAAATATGGCTCTTTGTGGAGCTTTGCGATATGGACTATGCCGTATAAACTGAGACAATATCTATTAACAATTTGTCTTCTTTGAGCTCAAAGGCAACTCAGTGGAACAATCTATTGAACGAATATTTCTAAAAACGGCATCCAAAGTTTAACCATGTAGCTTTAAATTAAGCCCCCATCCTTTGATTAATTAACCACATTTAACTAAACGCGGATACAGATTTGTATACCCACCACCAAAGGGTGGATGTAAGACCGTCCCATACGATAAAGAACAATTTCTTTTTTGCAAATAGAGAACCGCATACCCTCCATGTTTTTCCTTTTGATCCCAATAAGCAACATACGAAATATAATGGCGATCTGTTAACGATAACTCGTGCCGCCACGACATCCAAAGTTGGATGAAGTGATTTCTATGGAATACAGTTGAGTACTTTAGGTTTTAGCATGAATTTGGTAAATGGTCCGAATTTGGTCTGTCCACATATCATTTCTGTATTGATAGTTCGTCTGTCGTTTTCTTTACTTAAGTGGAGAAATTTTGCATAAATCACTTTTTCACCAAAAAGTTCCTAAAAAATATATTTAATACTTTTCGACAAATGTTGACCTTGATGAGCCATAATTAAGCCACCTAAAAGGCGTAGCGCCCTTTTCAAATATTAATTTCATAGGCTGAACACTTATCTATCATATGTCGTCAAAATAATTCAATTATCTTATTCGGTTGAAAAGAAATAATTTTTGCAACGAAAAATCTCTAACCGCGCCACTGTGCGTCGTGGCGGCACGGGTTAACGTTATTGGGATCAAAAGGATAAAAATAGAGGTTATGAGTTGAAAAAATACTTTTTGTTTTTTGGGACACTTTAATGGGGGTACATTCATTTTGTCATTCCGTTTGCAGCACATCAAAATATCCATTTCCGAGTATATATTCTTGATCGTCGTAAAATTCTAAGACGATCTAGTCATGTCCGTCCGTCTGTCTGTGGTAATCATGAAACTGAAGCATAGATCCTTTTTTTGTCTATAGGTAGGATCGAATTTTGAAGATTGGCTATATCAGACTACATCTTGATGTAGCCCACATATGGGCATCCGCACCGAATATGGTCTAGATCAGACTATATTTGGATACAGCTGCCAAATATGTCCGAGGTGGTGGGTATCAAAAGTGCGGCCCGGCCGAACTTATTGAGTTTTTACTGGTTATATATAAAATACTGTGATAATGCTAAACAATGGGTTGTTGATATTTCTCCGTGCATTGCTCAAAGTTTGACAAAAAACAAAGACCAACAGATTTGGGGGTTTCATTCGAGCTTATCTATCCCACGGTACATTGGCACACTTTTATGAGCAAAAAGAAGGTGGAGAGAAAAAAGATCAGTGCAGTGCAGCCCTGAGTGCAATAATAAGCGATTAGTATGGCGAATTAAGCGCAGACCAGGTTATGACAGTGGTGGCGATACGGGCGTTGGTTCCTTGCCGTTGGCCGGCGTCCAGCTGTTTTGGTTAATATCCCGTTTTTGACTTATTTATGATAACTTGGGTCATTTGTGTGCAACCTTTTGCGCAGACGCCACATGTACCACAACTGGCTTTGTTGCACACAGGTCGATCATTGGCTGGAAGCCAGTCAAGAGTAGAGGATTGCCTGCCTGGCTGCTTATCTGTTGTGTTTTTGTTCTCATACAAATTGTTTATGTTGTCATGTTTACTCTCCTCTCCCTCTGCCTGTCCCTGTCGCTACCCCTGCCACGGCCACTGGAGCTGCGTTTTGAAGCTCTGTGATTGCCAGTCACCCCACGCAACTCATGTGGGAAGGCCAAGAGGTGGACGACAACAACAAATCTTTGAAAACAAACATAAATGTTTGTAGTATCGGAGGGATATTCACATTGCAACCATACATGGATTCATGGTGACTTGAACAAAATACTAATAAACCACACGCATTTCTCCCACCTCTGAGTAATGGGCAAAGGATCTCAAATGTGAAGAAACTTTTTGAAAGCGGTGCATCTGCAAATGCTGGTAACTACGATGGCTTAGCAGCGAACATTTGAAAATAGATGGTGTTTTAAATAGGTTCAGTATGCTTGGCGATTCTATAAACTAACCTTCAATTCCTAAAAATTGATCAGAATTTCGAATATGGGACCAAAATTCGCACTAGATTCTGTGAAATAGGCCTATTAACTTTTCGTTACCATTCTCCGATTTAAAATCTTTAATACCCAAAAAGCAAATTTCTCCATCTACTATGTCGTTAAATTATTCAATTTGAGGTTGCATTTAAAGTTATCAAATAAGATAAAACGGTGATTTACCAATACAAAAAAAGATAATAATAAATTAGTGGTTCCTTTCCTAAAACTGGTTTTAAGGACTTTTCAAAGTACAATAGTTTGATATCTTTCGCAAACAATAGAAACCACTGTTGTTATATTCGGATAATGGTCTGCTCTCTGAAAAAATGTTTGTACTACTTTAAAAATTTTTAGTCAAATATAAGCAAAATTAATTTAAATGTGATAAATTTTTCAACTTTTTGAGGAAACATTTCCTATGGTGAAATATATTCTTCTTGACTTCAAGGATTTTTTAATAGATCCTTAACATTGCGTCTTTTTATTAAAAACAAAAATCAAAGATGAAGGTCAAAATATCGTTGAATGTTAGGAAATTGGTTTGGCCACAAGTCAACAGTGTACCTTTATTAAATATTCAAACTAGACTAACTAATAAGAGCGCCTTTTGAAACGGATGGTCGTGTCCGTTAGTGAATGGGAAACTATATTTAAAGATGGCTTCTTTATTTTAAAGTTTTGGTTTTTTGACTCGTTTCTTACAAAATGGGAAAAGTATTAGATTTTGGGCCAGCCTTTTTCTGTGTTATAAGGACTCGCCGCCTTTGCCCCATGGTCAATTTAGGCTCTTTGAATGGGTTTAGTCTCTAATACAAGCCCTACATATTCTAACGCCCAAATACGGTGCTGATTAGTCCGCCTTCGTTACACGTTGGCTTCATTGCAAATGGCAACAACAAAACACGCAATAATGTCGAATTAACATTTCTTTCACAACAGCATACAAAACGCAGCAACAGCAGCAGCACCACCACCATCAACAACACTAGCAACAACAACTACAAGTATGTCCTAAAGGAAGGAAAACAACAAACTTATGTTATAGATTATGTTTTGAGTTGTCTTCCTAGCAGGACATCATTTAATTGCCAACATGTTTTTTAACACGATGTTGTACAAGTTGGAGCCAACACGTCACGACGCTGCAAATGCTAAACGCACCACCACCACCACTTCAGCCTTACAAAAATGTGGCAGTATAGCAGCGACAGCGACATAGTTATCCGCGAAGAGGTAGCTTGGCTCATGTCTACCACCAACTCAGTATTTGGCCCACTGTTGCTCCCTGCTGCGCCAAAGGAATTCCTTGGTTTTATCGACCTTAAGAAGAGGACAAAACGGCTTACAATTGAAAACATGCCTAAGAAATTCTAATACAAAACGAAACAGTCGCCCAGCTAAGTTTGCAGAAATTAGACATCCTAATAGTATTGCCTGTAATAGACCGTCAGCCTAAAGAATTTGTGCAAAGAAAACTCCGTAATAGAGGTCTGCACAAGACATTTTAAAGGGCCGTAAACGAAGTGATATGTAGATCCTCACTTGAAATAATCTGGAGGCGAACAACTTATTCTTTAGAGAATTGGTTTTGATATTTATCTGAGCAACAAATACAAAATATGAACTAAAATGTTCAAAAATTACCATAAAATGTTTAAACTCTACTCCACTACTTTGGTATAGGGTATTACAACTTGGCCCATTGTCATATTCCTTGGTATAGTTCTGGATAGTTAGTTGAACTGGAATCTTAATTTGGAATCGAGGATTAAGAATGCGTTTTCGATTGGGCTCCTTTACTTCTGTCAGATACTCGCGGATGGTAGGTGGGGTTTGAACAGAGCTGCAAATTATGGATATCGATTCTTAACTATTGATAGTATCGACCAATTTAATAAATACTAGCTGGTGCGGCTACTTCGCTTCACACTAATACACTCTCTTACAACTTCTTAAAATTGCCAGGCAGCCATTAAGTCCCTGGAGAACGTATTTCTGAACAAAAAACCGCTGAACAGTTCAAAATTCACCTGTACTGGGTGTCGGGCTACAGAGCCGCGGACGAGCTTGCGAGACTGCACAGAAAAAATAACTCTTAAAAAGAACCAAATACCAAATTTGTATGTGAAACTTTAAATTCTCAACGAATTTTAGCATTGAATCGAAGACATTATTTGTTGAAGTACATAAGTAAGACTCTACAAGAGACTGGACAAACAAAATTATTGAAATTTTGTGTACTTTCTTTAGTTGAGTCCCATGCCATTCTTCACTTGCAACCTCAATTAACTTAATTAATTGATTTATTTCATCTTAAAGGACATAATGTCGGTTCCAAACATGAGATCAAGAGTTTAATTTCTGCTGCACCAAAATTATTTAATAATATTGGAGAGTAACAGAGGAAAACCCGAGAGCAGCAGCAAAACGAATGAGACAAAGCAGCGCGATCCGAACAAAGAAAACAAAAACACCATCACCCGAATCAAAGTAAGTACATGCGATGCCTGGTTTGATGGTTTTTCGCTTATGGATATATTGTTGTTGTTGTTATTATATGTTGGCTTGCAAAGAGTGCCTTTCAACAACAAATTTGTACATTGGGTCGTCGAGATTAAAAATAAATTGTTGCAGGAAAATTAACAACTTTCGTAGTTGTTTTTTCGACCAAAGTTGTTGTTTTCAAAATTATTTGCATCTGTATAGGAACCACCTTACACATTCCCAATTGGGAGATCTGGGCTTTGGAAGTTTGGAAATCGGGGAGTTTTTCCATTGTTTAATTTAAAAATTGAAAATGCCATATTTTGAAGTACATATAGCACCTATTTAAGTTGCCATATCTTGTTAAAATTTCACGTAAAACCCATCTCCAATATGTTCTTAGTGGCATGCCAAAAGGCGCTCAGAGGCATCTTCCTTCTTCTGTTCCTGTGGCATCACAATGGATGAAAACGTCTAAGTGAGTCTGATGGCAGACTGCCACTTAAACCTAACCTAACCTTCATTTGAGTCCCATATCGTTCCTAAGGGTAACAGCAAAGAAGACCCTTAGGACAGAAGGACATTTGAGGGAAGAGGTGGCCTTCCTAAGGCGTCGCGCAAATTTTGTTATCCGATTCCTCTTTAATTAGAGAACCACATTGTCTCGATCAGTTTCTACTTCCCGTTGAAGGGGGGTTTTTGGAGTGGTTTATAGGGTGGGGCGTCCCCCCTGAGACATGGGGTAAAATTCGAATATGAAATTCGTACTCTACTCCTAAATATCTTCCATTTGAGTTCCATGTTGCCCCAATCGGTTAACATGTCCGTTTAGGGTGGTTCTGGGGCGGGACGGCACTCTGAGACCTTACCCCATATTTTGGTACATGTTTCGTATTCTACCCCAAAATGCCTTTCATGTGAGTACCATGTGATTCAACCCCTCCTAGCACTTGCATACAAATTTTAATGTCAGGTTCGCACTCTAACTAAAAATATCTTTCACTTAACCCCCACATTGTCATGATCGGTCAAATAACCTATTTGGGATGTTTTAGGGGTAAATCGCCACCCACACACTTGGACACGAATTTGTATTCTATATTCGTAATTTTCTCCCAAGTACATTTTATTTGAACTCCATATTGCCATGATAGGCTTATATTCCCATTTTGTGAAGAGTTTAAGGGGGTGATGACCGGTCTCCTTTTAAATTTGGGCGATACTTTGGGGCGGTACAGCTTTTCATTTTAGGTGGTGCTTCCTGAAGTATATCTCTTAGAGTGCTGGATATTTTTCCAATCCCGTAATATAATTCTGTTAAAATCTTTCCCAAAATGTGTCATCATCAACTTTTTTCCCCATTTATGTAGCAGGTGCCACACAGCATTAGGTGCACATTGATGCACTACTCGCCTTTTTTTAATTTCTTCAGCGCCTGTTTTACAGGACATCCCTCTGTACTCTGAACTTGTGGATTAACTTGTTTAGGATAAATTTCCAGTCTCTACCTTACCTTTGGAGGCATTGGTCCTAGCAACGATTGTCCTTCCATGTTTTAATGTCGTACCCGATATGATCATATATTTGTCGTTGTATTGCGATAGCATACAACATCCTGAGGCATGCATTCATTTATATGCTGATAATCTATACCACAATTGATAATTAACAAGTTTTATTGCAACGGTAACTAACACCAAGTGGCTGACTGGCCAGCCAACAGCCAAGTTAGGAGGTAGACCAGCAAACATTCCCTACCCTGCACTGACTATTGTGGTGGCGATGGACAGAGGCAGCAGCTGTAGGATGATTAAACGCAAGTTTTGTTTTTCTGCTCCGCAATAGGGAAATTAATTAATAAATTTATAAGGATTATAAAATGTTTATGGCCCCAACGAAAGGCCAGCACACAAAGAAAGACACTACGGCCACAGAGCTAAGCTTTGCCACCAACGGCAAAGAACCGGTTTTGGCTATACGAGTACAAGGCGGATGGACAGACGGGGGAAGTTAAAATAGCCGTTGACGGCACAAAAAGAGACGGATTGCGTTTAAACCAAAAATTATCATGTGTTGGCCCAGAAACACATTTTAACGCATAATAAACCAATAAAATTTACAAAAACAACAGCCAGACAACAAGAACAGGAGACAAAGGTTACCACCGCACCGCAATCAACATCGGCGTCACCTCACACATTCTCCATATTCCTTGCATATCATAATTCATTAGCATTTCTCGGCCCATAACCACGGCTATTTGCGATATATACGAGCCTAGCAACATTAGTCCGTATCATTATATCGCCCTACCGGACACATTCACACACAGCAACACAAGTTGTGGCCAGGACGATGATGATGATGACGAGGACAACAATTCCTAAGCATGTGTAAATTATTCAAACATAATATACACTTTCAGCGCGCAATCGAAATGGAAGAATTCTTTAGCATTCAATTCCATTCCCAGTGTGACATTCAAAAGAACCAACATCCCCCACCCCCTTTCCAACACTAGAGCACAACGGAACGATCACACCGCTCGCTCGCCTGTCTACCTGCCTGCCCTACCTTGACAACTAATTTTTCACAAAAATAGAAAAACTCGAAAATTGCATGACAAGTCACCGCAAATAAAAATGATGTCCTTTGCTTTGTAAATTGTAAACTACTTTCTTCTGTGGCAAATGTGGCCAACTCCAACCACAAGGCCCATCCACATGACACGGTGGCAGTTTACAAATAAAGCTTAGCAGCCCCTCCCATTCATGCTCACCGAAAACCAAATCATTTTTTTTTCAGAGGTCATTGTAAGAAGCAACAGCAAATGCACACCAAAACCGAATGAATGGGACCCTACCAAACAAAAAGAAACTGAAATTTAAATATTTTGAATGCTGCTTCTAAAGTAGTTGGTAAGCACACTGATAGAAAAATGACGGTTCTTTGCCAATACCGCCTGGTATTGTTTTGTTTGCGTTTAGATTAAGAATACCATTTGGTATCAATTCAATACCAGACAAAGGAGGCAGTTAAAAATTGACGGCGTCACACTTGTATTCTTGTCATCGCGCCACAAGAGTTGTTGAGTGAACAAATTTTGAAAAATAAAATGTTAAATCCAATTTGAGTGCGTAAAAACCTGTTCAAAGCTCGAAATCGGTGAAAATGGAAATAGTACAAATTCTAAGGACATTCTATATCAAAAACATAATGGTCTCTTGTGTGGAGAACGATGCTGTGTTGGTGTCTTCATATGAAAACCACTTCTGGGAATCAATGGATATGGAATCAATTGCTGAATACAAAGAATTGAGGTTGGTCACGGTGTAACATGACTTTTTGTAACTATTAACACAAATAATCGAGTTAAAATTATTTTCAATGGTTTATTTTTGTTCATTAGGGGGTGGAATAATCAATAACTACTAGAACCAATAACAGATTGGTTTAAAACCAATACCAGTTCGGTAATAAGGCTAGTACCAAACGGTACTAATCATTTTGTGCTTCATCCATACCATCTGGTATTGCATTTGTACCATACGGTGTTGCTTTACTATCAATGCCGTATGGTACTGAAATGAGCATGCATGGTATCTACATTAGGGGGTGGGATAATCAATAACGGTTTGGCACTCAAACCAATAACGGTCTTTACTAGAACCAATAACAGATTGGTTTGAAACCAATACCAGTTCGGTAATAAGGCTAGTACCAAACGGTACTAATCATTTTATGTTTCATCCATACCATCCGGCATTACTTTTGTACCATACGGTGTTGTTTTACTAACAATGCCGTATGGTACTGGAATGAGCACGCATGGTATCAACTTTTCTCTGGGTGCACGACGTATCTAACTGTGTGAATGGAGAAATTATTTAAATTGAAAACCTAGTCGCCAATGTCAAGAAATTACATAAAAAAAGTCCAGACTCGACAACAAATTGAAAAAACATATGTATATTAGATTCTCTCCGAAATCCTCACACTATCCTTTTTGTTGGGCTTTTCAAACACTATCAAAGCGTAAAAATAGTTTTGAAACCGGACAGCAAATTAACTTTTCACAGCCCAAACAAAATTTAGTCCAGCTGAGCTGAGGGTCCACCAAAAAGCCGTGGGTACCGGCGGACTTTTCCACTTTTCTGAATGAGCACGCATGGTATCAACTTTTCTCTGGGTGCACGACGTATCTAACTGTGTGAATGGAGAAATTATTTAAATTGAAAACCTAGTCGCCAATGTCAAGAAATTACATAAAAAAGTCCAGACTTGACAACAAATTAAAAAAACATATATTAGATTCTCTGCGAAATCCTCACGCTATCCTTTTTGTTGGGCTTTTCAAACACTATCAAAGCGTAAAAATAGTTTTGAAATCAGACAGCAAATTAACTTTTCACAGCCCAAACAAAATTTAGTCCAGCTGAGCTGAGGGTCCACCAAAAAGCCGTGGGTACCGGCGGACTTTTCCACTTTTCTGCTATTGCATCCCACGGTGTAGTGCAGGAGTTACACAACAACATTTTGCTCACAGAGTTCGACTTGAAGGGACGAAACTTTAACGACTTTAACGACAAATAAAACAGAAGATGTGAGCAACACTATACATAGGCGTATATGGACAAAACTAATGACTTGGTGAAATGTCTTTTTGTACAGTGCACTTCAAATTAATTTGGAAAGAAAAAGTAAACCTAAATCTGCGTGTTTATCGGCTTTGTAAAATCTTGGTCGGGAAATGGAAATGAAAAAGCGAAAACTATGCGAATCGCATATCACTCACATAAACACAATACACACACACAAACAAACAAACATTCATATGCATGAAAATATTCATTTGAGTTTGTGCCTGAGTGTGTGTACGAGACGAGTGTAAATTGAGAACCCGTTTCAAATTCAGCAAAACACAGTCACAGTTTGCTGGCGCAGTTCGTTATAAGCTGATAACATGCGAAAATTACTAAAATAAAAATGTGGCAACAATATGTTATTGTTGTTAATTATAACCCGTCTGCGTCCCGCCATCTACCTCCTCTATTACCGGCTCCCTCGCAACGTAAATGCGCCGTGGCTACTGACATTGCCTTGTTGGGGGACTTCAACAATCAAGCGCCAACCGCTGGCCAATCAGTTGTAATAATTGCAAGCAGTTAGTCAGTCAGTCCACAGAATGGTCAGCCAGTCCATCAGTCCACCCCTCGCATAGCTACTATGACGCTGCGTTCGATCTTTTTGTCTCTAGACCGGCCACTCAGCAGCTAAGAACTGGTGGCCGCACTGTCTTGGCCCTCTGATAGACGGTGTTAATTAAAATGAGGAGCAAATGTGCACAGCCATTAAGACCCTGTTGCTCGCATTTTGCCGATAAACGTTTTGACCTTTGTGCAGTTGCAGTCGCAGCAGTCTCTGCCACAGCCGCTGTCGATGGCCACCTTTCGTCGTAGCAGACATGTGAGTAGGAAACTGTCATTAATGCATCTATCAAATGCAAAGTCTGCCTCGCTTTCGCCTCCCCCCCCTTCTAGACAGAGTGGCAGTTCGGTGGCAAAATGTGATAACATTTTTATTAAACATTAATTGTTATAAATTGCTGATAATTTCGCAATTACCAGCTAGCCATAATTACTTCGGGGAAAATGTGATAAATTCATCATGAGCTTATCAAGTTGCTTCGAACTAAAGTCAGGATCAACATATTGCCATGAATGATGGCTGTAATCTATGGTGGCAGACTGTTAGCAATAGAGCCGACAAATGTTGAATATTAATAACACATATCTATGATATGATAATGAATGAAGTCCCAATTACTCGTGGGGTCAGCTAATGGCCGGAGATATAAGGTGTGAACTTTACTTAGCAGCAAACTGGGTGAATTTTCACTATTATTAACTTATAAAAAAAAAAACTAAAAAAGAAAGTATAGAGAGCCAGTCAAACAAATTGACGCCATTGTTTCTCGATTAAATGCAACATTTCAAGTAACATATGTATAACAAACTGCATATTTATAAGCAAGTAAGCAAAATGGGTTAAAAACAAGTAAAAATATGTTAAGTTCGGTTGTGCCGAACTTTGGATGCCCACCACCATGGATATATTAATCATTCTATTTTATTATAACTCCACTACCATATCCATAGTTATACCTAAAAAGGGGCTTGTCCGGATCATATTACATTCGAGAACTCTTATACAAGTTCAGCGAAATCAGGCAATAAATCCGCTTTTTGTTGGCTTAAGACCCTAAATTGTAACAACGGTCTATATGGCAGCTATATCTATATATATCTGATCTGGATCATATTTGAATCGGATGTTGGGAGACTTAAAACAATTCACTGTTTCAAATGTCAGCGAAATCGGGTAATAAACGCAGCTTTATGGCTTCAGACCCGTAATCGGCAGATCGGTCTATATGGCAGCTATATCCAAATATGATCCGATCTGAACCATATTTGAGTCGGATATCGGGAAGCTTACAATAACTCACTGTTTCGGGCAGCTTTTATGGGCTTCAGACCCTTGATCGGCAGATCGGTCTATATGGCAGCTAGGTCCGATCTGAACCATATTTGAGTCGGATGTCGGGAGTCTTAAAACAACTCACTGTCTCAAATTTCAGCTAAATCGGGTAAAAAATGCAGCTTTATGGGCTTCAGATCCGTCTGTATGGCAGATCGGTCTATATGGCAGCTATATCTAAACATAGTCCGATCTTAACCATATTCAGATCGGATAACGGGAGGCTTACAACAACTCACTGTTTTGAATTTCAGCGGAATCGGGTAATAAATAATCCTTTTATGGGATTCAGACACTTAATCGGCAGATTGGTCTATATGGTCCGATCTGAACCATATTTGAATCGGATGACGGGAGGCTTAAAAAAACTCACTGTTTCAAGTTTCAGCAGAATCGGGAATAAATAAGGATTTTTTATGGTTTCAGACCCGAAATTGGCAGATCGGTCTAAATGGCAGCTATATCTAAATATAGTCCGATCTGAACCATATTTAAATCGGATGTCGGTAGGCTTAAAACAACTTTCGGTTTCAAATTTGACCGAAATAGGATAAGTTTTTATAGGATTTAGTTTTTATGCCTTTAGACCCTTAACCAGCCGATCGGCCTATATGGCAACTATATCTAAATATAGTCCGATCTTAACCATATTCAGGTCCGATGTCGGGAGGCTTTAAATCCTGATTTTTTCCGCGTTTCACTATTTTGGCGTAACATTTTTAAATATATTCTTTTGTTCTCACTACTTTTCGCATTACATATGTGTGAAAGGGAACTCAATATAAACTTGATGAATCCATAATTTATACTATTAAATAACAATTTTATTCGCACAATTAAAAATTTGTTCAAAGTATGCCTTGTTTACCGTGGTACAAAAGAAAATCGAATTTCTATGTCAAAAATTATTAAAGCAATTAATGCCTTGTTGGAAAAGTCAATACAATATTTAATCGGTCAAATTTAGGTATATATTTAGGTTAGGTTAAGTAAATGAGTCGGATAGCAGACTGCCATCCGACTCATTTACACGTTTTCATCCATTGTGTTACCACAGTAACAGGAGAAGGAAGATGCTTTCTAGTTCCTACCGCTGAACTATCCAGATCGCTTTAAAAAGCCCAACATGCTCACATCCGCTAAATCAGACAAGTTCACGAAGAAATGAGAACCTTAAGTGCAGCTCCTTTTGACTTCTAGTGTGGAACACACAAGCCGCAGATAATCTGTATTCTCTTCTTCCTCGACGTCCTTACAGCTTCTACAAAAGTAATTTCTTGCAACCTTTAGTCTGTCAGGATGCTTTTCGATTAGATATTGACCTGTCATGACAGAGACGTCAGAGCAGTAGACCTCTTCAAGTCTAGATTAGGCCACTTAATTTTGGAGTGTTCACAACTCCCTCTTTGTTTTCCGATCAGACAGTGACCAGTCATGACAGAGACGTCAGAGCAGTAGACCTCTTCAAGTCTATATTAGGCCACTTAATTTTGGTGTGTTCACAACTCCCTCTTTGTGACCATCTGTCATTCGTTGGTGAATTTTGAACTGTTCATCCATCTCTTTGAGAGATCTGCAGCAGTCGAGGACGGTTTTCGAATTTAGGTATATGTACGTTCTCCAGGGATTGGATAGCTGCTTGGCTGTCTGAGAAGGTATTTATGCCAAAAAATTTGTGCAAATTTGTACAAATTGTTGCTGGAAGTCGTTTGCCTTCAGAAAAGAGTGCGTGAGAGCGAGCACAAATTTGAGAGCTTGCGAATTTCAACTGTAGGTTTATTTCAAGCAGAAATTTGCAGCATCGAACAGCTATTTTAAAACCAGCTGATGAATTCAATTAAGCCAGCTGTTTTATTCAATTAAATAGCAAAAGAGAGTAAAGGCTGTGCTTACATCTTCTTTAAATGCAAGGATCTCTGCTTGATACACATTGAGATTGCAAAAAGTGATTGAATTCGTTTACATTTTCAAAAACAATCTAATATTTCAAACCAAACATCCCAGGACGCGTCTATTTATCAAAATATGTTTTTAAAGAAATGTTTCTTAAAAAAATGAGAAAATTATTGGCAAATTTTTCACATTCAATTAAAAGAAAGAATAAATTTCATATCATTAAGCTCATCTCAAAAGAGAAATTAGAAAAATGATCCGCGTCATTAAAGGCAAACAAAATTAGAAATAAAAAAATTCTGAGCCAGGGCATGGTTTGAACTGAATACATTTTTGTTTTCAATTGACAATTTTTTTCGTGAAATCTTTTCTACGTATGTTTATCATCTCAAACTTCCCGAGAGTGTAAAATTTTACGATTAGGCTTTAATTTTCCACGTTTGGCAACGTTGTATAGGGTAGTTGAAATTCAAACGGCCACAAGTTTTTGCGTGAAATTTTTTTATTGACTCAAATCCCAAAAATGTGTGGAAGTAATCTAAATTTCGCAATCACATTATTACACATGAACTTCATCACAAATATCTTTCTTTTGAAATAAAGTCAGAAGCAAATGACATACCAATGTGAACTTGGTAACAATTCGTGTAAACTATCCTGTATATTCTTCCTTATATAACAATTCCAACACCTTTATATATATATTGTTTAATATTGCATTATGATTCAGAACACATCAATGTCGCAGTCAAAGGCTTAGGATTATTTCAAATATTTAGGTCATTTTAATTACCAGCCTAGTGGATTCGCTAGCTTATGGATGAATTTTCGACTCGACAGTTTTCAAGCATAAATCGTCCGATACTGGTTCAATTTCACGCTCGTTATTCGTTCGATTAAAGTAGCCCCACAGGAAATAGTCTAATGGCGTCATATCGCACGACATTGGCTGCTAATCGACTGCACCATTTCGTGAGATAACATGTTCCCCAAACTTGGTCTCCAATAAATTGATTGTGACATTCGCTGTGCGGCTTGGGCGCCGTTCTATAGGAACCACAAGTCCATATCATCCAATCGGGGAATCACGGAAGAAGTACGGCCCAATGACGCCACCGGCCCATAAACCGCACCAAACCGTAATTTTTCGGGATGCAATGATGACTCGTGGAATACGTGTGGATTGCTGTCTGACCAATAACGCATGTTTTGCTTACGACGATTATGACGACCATAAATTTCGAATTTCGTTTGTAAATATTATCAATTTCGACTCGACGTTGGCTCGCATATCTTCATGAAATGGCAAAGCTTACTGAAGGGAAATGTCAAAAGAGCGGCAAAAAAATATGGCGTCGTTTGCTGACCCTGTCCCTGTTGAAAACCCCTTTATAAAACATTGAGTGTGCTTGAGCGTATTCCTCCAACACGAAAATAGAAAAGTCTTTGAAAAAAAACGAGAGTGTCCCAATTTACAATTCATGATTCCCTCCAAAATGAATGATCACACACTCCTTTGTCCCGTACCACCACTGTTTCAAACAGTCGAACAGGAGGGTATAATACAATCGAATTTCAGTGCGAGTGATGTTGATGCATGGGTGTACGAGTACTTGTACGTATGCTTAAAGTGTTAGGTGCGCATGATCAACCGATCAGAGATCATTAATCATAAATCTTGGCGATCAACAGTTTTGTAAGTCAATTGAACAACAATTGAAATGTACGACGATGTAGTTGTTGTTGGCCTCTTTGACGTGTGTATTTCACACTTTTTTTCTCCATGGACAAACACATTGACTCTTGCCGCGTTGAGAACAAAAACAAAAGAGAAAAGAGGTTTTGCGAAGGTGGTTGCTGCGATTGGCCGGCCGTCTTATGGCGGTGACGGTGCTAATGATTACGGCTACGATTTGTTATCTTACCAAAAAGGCTCTCGAGCACTCTTACAGAGCTGGTGGAGAAGTTGGTGCATTAGATCTATAGCAGGCTGGAAACATGGCTTTCAAAAACCAAACTTAGATGAAAAGACAAACGGACAGCCGGATGAAAAGGCCTAGCTAGGCCCCCACTGAAAGCAATGTTTTTCTAGCGAATTATGACTGTTAAACGTTGATTGATATGATCGATCAATTGTTGTAGCAATTCGAAGGAAAACAAAACATGGCAGTGAAATAGAATTTCGAATGAAAGATGCCTCCAACACACCAACACGCCACACCAATCGTTTTCAAATCTGTTTATAGATTCTTTTTTTTTTTTTAATTTTACACTGTCATTTATTTGTGAAGTGATGCGTTTATCTCCACATTCCTGGTATATTGGGTTGTAATTTCGAAATGGTTAATAGCTTTCCTCTTGGTCTTCATCTTCTTCTTCTTGTTATAAAAAAAGACTCGATCATTCATCACCTTTTCCACTAATTCGCCCCGCACGAAACGCTGAAACAGGGAGACGGAGAACGAACTCATCGTTTTTTTCTCTCTAAGACCCTTTCACGAAATTAGCCACGAATTTCAAGTCAGACAAGAGGGACCCTTTAGAAAAAAAAAGACATCGCGAGAAAAAGAAACGAACAACTCAACATTTCTTTTTCTCGATAATTTATAACAGAGATAGCGTTGAGTTGACATTGACGCATGCACTGACAACTTCATTAATAAATATTTTGTTGTAGTTTGTCATGGTTTTGAGATAGTCAGTCAGTCAGTTAGTCAGTCGACGCAATCCACCATCACCCAACCAGTGTTGATAGAAATTCCAAAGGCAAACCACCACCTAAAGCCAACTAAGCGCAAAAAGTTTTCATAAGTCTGCTGCTATCTTCGCCACAATTTCTAGCAAAGTTACACTACGCAGAGAAAGTCTGACAGCACATGGCATGTAAGCGAAGGAAATCGTGAACGAAATCCAAACTCAATCAAGTGATTAGGATGACATGTACATACCAAGAAAATCTTAGTGCGTGAGCTTAATCATACTCACAAAAACAATTACGACTCACTTCTGCGCCAACATTATTTGGTTTGTTAGATTGCCCACCAATGAATGAAGTTCAAAACTTTGGTCGGAGTACTGTCCAGAGAAACGATGTGTTAACAAACAAGCTTCCCACTCGGACCATCTCTTGATAAAGCCTGCGCCCAAAAAGGAGTATTTATAATCCCATTTCGAAGACATTTGATAGAGTGTCGGCATCCTTGCCCCATATGGTCTGTTAGCACCATCACGGCTCTATATAGACCGATAATGGCTCTATATAGACCCAATAAACTTCTTGGCTCCATAAAAGACATATTTTTCATCCGATTTGGACGAAATTTGGTAAAGTTCGGCCCCATCGAACTTCATACGTTTAACTTGTTACAACTTTTCTTTGGCTATAAAAAATTTCAATAAATTACAATTGGCTTAGACTTTTGTCAAAGAGTGTTTTAACTATACAACAGCACAACTCACGATATCATAACACCACCAACAACAATGTCAAGAGGGCTAAGCACAAGAAAAAGTGACAAGTGATCCTCAAGATGAATTTTGACAGCAGCACACTCTGTTGTTGTTGTTGTTGTTGTTGTTGTCATGGCAATTGCACCGAATATGACGGTGGCAGAAAGGGGCGTGTGTGTGGAGTTTGGAGTTAGCTGTGCGACTCGTTTAAGAATTTTCCATAGTGGTTGGCGATGGATCATTTATTACAGGTTGTATTTATGTGTGGTGGGTTCACATGGCAATGTGGCGTTTGCCTGATTGTCATGGGGTCACCGTATCAATGATGTTCAGCAAGAATCGTTTACAATTTTTTCTTCTCATTCTCAGACAGGTGACGTTTCTATGAGCTGATAATCATCAGATATGCATGCGTTTCGTTAATTGCTAATTGCACCGAAGATGAGCCATAGAACTCTTTTTAAATAAAATCGAAAACATGGAAGGACAATAAATTTTATTCGGGGGCATTGACATCTTCAGCCATTTCATGAAAGTAAAACTTTCACTTGAGACATGGGAATTATTGAGTCATAAAATCTACTCTACGTTAGTAAATTCGGCAAGAAAACCAGTAAGGAAAGGCAAAAGTCGGGCGGTGCCGACTGTATAATACCGAACACTTACCCTATAAGTACAAAATGGGAGCAATATCTAATTCTGAACCAATTTTGATGGACTTTGGCGGATGTTTTCAGATGTGTTATAAAACAATCCGTATCAAATTTCGAGCAAATATGTTCAAACTGTAATAACTACGGTTGTCAAATGATAACATTATTGCAAATAACCCAAAATCTGACAAACATATAGATGGGAGCTATATCTAAATCTGAACCAATTTCGACCAAACTTCGACATTGTGGTAATCGCCTAGGAAAGCGCTGTGCAACATTTTGGCAAGATTGGTCCATAAATGCGCTTGCAGTGGCTTTAGAAGTGAAAATCGGGCGAAATACATATATGGCAGCTATATCTAAATCTGTACCGATTTCTATGAAACTCAGAAGTTCAATGAAACTCACCAGAGTCATACGAAAATCCTTCCTGCAAATTTCGAGAAAATCGAATAACAAATTAGCACTTGATTATAATATTTCTCAAAATAGGACGAACATATATATAGGGGAGCTATATTTAAATCTGAACCGATTTGGAGCAAACTTCTTAGATATCGCGGTAGCCGTCGAGGAAAGCGTTGTGCATACATTTTGGGAAGATTAGTCAATTAATGCGCTTGCTGGGCTCTAGAAGTGAAAATCGGGCGATACATATGCAGCTATATCTAAATCTGGACCGATTTCTATGAAACTCACCAGCAATAATAAGAGCCATAAGAAAATCCTTCCTGCCAAATTTCGAGAGAATCGGTTAACAAATGAGCACGTTATTGCATTATTTCGCAAAATCGGACGAGCATATATATGGGAGCTATATCTAAATCTGAACCGATTTCCAGCAAACTTCTAGATATTGTGGTGTTTTTGTTGTAGACACATTTGCATTTGGAGGTGGCGATCCTCATGAAGCTCTTATAGGCGGGCAAGCTCGTTGCGGTCTATACGACCGATCGCCGCGCGAACACGATGGCTATTGGTTATTTAAAGGCGACAATAACTCGCCTTGTCGAATCGAGCATCATAGGCACACAATATTTAAGCAAGAGCCGATGCCACCGGGCCTCTCACTGGGGCTCTCCACTCGTTAACGCTGATTGTCCGCGACTGCAGTTGCAGCTACTCCGTATGGAGAATTCCACTATCTGCAACCTATGGACGCGGCCGGTAGCTCCCAGCTATGCTTCTCGTTGTAACGAAGAACACAACACAGATTGAAGCTTAAAGTTCTAGTATGTGGGATGCTCATAGTTATCCCGTGCCGAGCAAACTTCTTAGATATTGTGGGAGTCATCGAGGAAAGCGTTGAACTATATTTTGTGAAGATTGGTCAATAAATGCACTTTGAGTGGCCTTATGAGTGAAAATCGGGCGATATATAAATGTGAGAGCTATATCTAAATTTGAACCGATTTCTATGAAATTCACCAGTATTGTCGAGAGCCAAGAGAGTCGGTTCACAAATGACCACATTTTTGCAATATTAGTTCAAATCGGACGAACCATTACATTAAATTTGTGCCCTTTTTCACATTGATTCACCCTTCATATTAATACGATGAGGTCCCAGGGGACCTCAGTAGTTATAATGCCAAAAATTTTCATCTTTTGATCTGAGCGGTATAAAATTTTCTAGACATTTAAAAAGAGGACATAGCCTTTCCGTTAATGTATGTTAGTGACTCGCTTCACTAATGCAGAGTGCAACATAGGGTGTCACATTTGACAAACTTTCAACTCTCCAACATTCTGAGGGCTATAACCTGTAAAACTAACGAACCGATTTACGTAATTTTTTTACAAAAGGAAAGATTTTCGAGAGATCAAATTAAAGTGAAACCTCGCCATCGTGTACCGTTTTCGAAATACAGTCAAAAACTAATAATAATTAATAATACAAAGCATCTATATCAAAATATTGTCCTATCTGGAATATAATTCGGACGTTTGTCGAGGAGTTTAATAGATTTAACTGTTAAAAATCGCATCGAAATCGTGCAATTAAAGCGTCTTTTATGAGGTCTTGACCATAAATAGGGAGATCGGTTTATATGGCAGCTATATTCAAATATTGTCCGATTTAGACCACATTTAGCACGGATGTCCAGAGGCCTAGTACAACTCACTGTTGCAAATTTTAGCCAAATTGGATAAAAAATATGCATTTTAAATGCTCAAGACAGTTCATCCGGGTAGTTATATGTGTGATATAGAAATACATAGTCCAAAATAGCATAATAAGAGAACCGAGCACGCTACCAACTCGGCTACCGGGGCGCTCCAAGTGATGTACTAACAAGACACAAAAATATGTAAATCCGGTTGTACGTACCGGATTGACCCGATAAATTCCTCCATGGGCAAGGGCTGCCGCCTCAGTGTACAACACACTGCTACAACAACAACAACAAAAATATATGGACAAAAACTTATAAAACGACATACATTTATAACAATAGTGGTGACTGGATGAGATCAGAATTCACCAACTAACGACAAAGATAATTAGAAGCACTGGGTGAGCAATTTCCAATAGACCTCACTCTATAAAAAAACCTTAGCAACTCTTTGTCTAAAATGTCTTATCTACCGACAATGTCCACAAACTGGGTGGCTCACATCGAATGAAGATGTTGGCAATGTTGTCCATGTCATGAGTGTTCATTCCCAACTTATCCTGACATCGGCTGGCATTTCGTCTCTATTCTCTCGCTTTAGCTCTCTGCTGAGGTTATTTACAGTGGCACCAAGGAATGCCACTTAAGAAGCTCGTTGTCACCGAACCACAATCGAGAAATATTTTTGATGTGACGCCAATGCACTCCTTGTTGCAGGCAGGCAGGCATAACCAACAGCGGAGAGCAACAAATCACAATGAAGTCGTGCGTGTGGTCCAATTAAAAACAAAAATCTTTTGGGAAGCCAGCAATGTGTGAATGATGCGTAAAATTCAATGCAAAACGGCACATAATCTGCCGTTCGCATATCTCGAAAAAGCCCAAAAGGTTATGCAGAGCTTTCGAGAGGAAACAAACGCACAGCTCGCTACAATGCGGTGCGAAATCAAACAGGCGTTGACTGATGCAAAGGCCTGCCAATGGAAGACACCGAGGACGATTAATTGAAACAAGTGTGATATGTGCGCCGGCATTCGAAAGTGCAAAGTGGATCGTGGATAATCCCAAGGAGGCATTGCGCCTTGGTTTGCAACGACCCACCTCTACCCTTAAATTGCGGCATTGAAAACAGAAATCTATGTCCAGCATGGCATGGCGTGCCTTACTGTAGGGTAACTGCGACGTCGGCTACACATCTTAAACAGCATCACACATATTTTATAGCTATTGAAGCGTTTGGCGTTAATTAAGACAAAATCAAGTAAAATTTTTGTCACGTCGACAATGCCAACAATTTTCCCCTTTTGCATCATTATGGCCAAGGCAATCGCTATGTCTGCGGTGCAGGGAGAGAGAGCGAGAGAGTACTTCCCTCCTCGCCCGATGCATGGCGTAGAAAGCAGCAACGAATACGTCGGAGTGATTAATTGTATCAAATCCTTTGTAATATTTTAGGCATGAGCACATTGCCAACAGACCAGCACTACCGGCAGCAGCAGCGGTGTCATCACTGCTCGAGAATGCAACTCGAAGGGTTTGTGGGACTCTACAATGCTGCTGACAAGAGGGGCGGCCAGAGGGTAGGGTGTGAATGCAGTAGTCGTGCAATGAAATATTATTAACGAAAATCTGGCGAAATAAAATGTCGTCGGCGACATTTTGCTTGCTGCTTGACGAGCTGTTCGGCTAGATTACCGCATGACAAACACTTGCAATGCCATTTTCAAAATCATTCAAGTACATACATGCACACGTCTACCTACTTGACGAGGTACAGGTCAAAAGTATTTTTCTATAAGGCTGGCATTGAGAATTTCGACACTAATGCACTAACATCCAAAATTAAGCTGTGATAGTCAACTCCCTTTTCTTTTTGTTCACACAATTAAATGCAGCGTTTGACAGTTTTATAAAGAAAATCTGTCAATATGAGCAATCATGTTTTGTACAGGGCTGCGGAGTCGAGCAATTTTGACTCGACGCCGGGAAAATTGCTCGACTTCGACTCCAAGCACTTAAATATGCTATGTTTTTATACCCACACCATAGAATGAGGGTATGCCAATCACGCCATTTCGTCTGTAACACCCTACACCGCTGCAATGGTACAGGGAAGAGAGACTCATTAATAGGCGTACCGGCTGACACAGAATCAATTTCTGGTGCGATTTAGCTACGTCCGTCTGTCTGTCCGTCTCTGTCAAGTCGCAATTTTCATCCCATCGTCTTCAAATTTTTGGCCTAATTCCTTTTAAAAATGTATGTGGCAAATTTAAAGAAGATCGGATGAGAATTGTGACTTGTAGTTTGTACACAAATTAACATGGACAGGCGAACAGACAGACGGACATAGCTAAATCAAATCAGAAAGTGATTCAGAGTTGATCGGTATTCTTATCAATGGGTGTCACAAACACATGCACAAAGTCATAATTCGCCGACATAAAAACTTTTTTTACCCTTCATTTATTCGATCTTAAAATTATGTTTGACAGATCCTACTGATGAGTCTGGCTCTGGTGTCAGACGAATTAGAAAACCAGTCAATGCTATTAAGAGCAGCACATTTTCTACCTATCTTTAAAAATAAGGGTTTTTTGTTTTTCTAATTCTAATAATAGGACAATACCCGACTGTATAAAACAAAAAGTTAAAAATGCCGCGTCAATACAAATGCTCTAATATATAAATACGGGCCTTATTTATTTATAACCCTCGATACCCTTGTCTGATTTTGATGAAAATTTCCAAAACCATTTTCTCCATATTTTTTATTTTCTATACATTTTACGACCAAAAGTGTATTTTAATGACTTTGACTTCAAATCGTACCTACTTTAAAAGTTATAGGATTATTGGCATAATTTTTAATTTATTATAGACACCATTTATTTCAACAAGACACTGAAATGGTCTCCGGAAATCTCACTCCCAAGAATTTTGAGAACATTTTTAGTTTGAATTTTTGAAAAATGCCGACTATCGACAAGCCAATTTCCAACATGACTTTGTATGGCGGAAAAAATTCGCCTATCCATTGGGTTCCTGAATCGATCTAGAATTTTCTAAAAAAAATCTATTCTTTTTTTCTACCTACCTGTCGTTAATGGATTAAATAAGGCCAAAAAACATTCGTTATCCGGTAATTGAGAACGCGTTCCATCGCGACCCTCGTATGTTTACAAAAGGACTGATAAAACCATTCGAAAATGCAGACGCGCAGTAGCATAGCTTTCCGCCACTGCCTTACACGCGTAACAGTTAATCGCATCGTATTTGTCAAAACACAACTCAAAGGAAATGAACTTTGGATGGAGCGTGTGGTGGGGGAGTCTGCAAAGGTGTCATCGTGACATTCTTAATGATTGTGGTCTCTTTTAAGATCAAAGAATTGGCAGGCGACTATGTGAAATCGCTCACTTTGTGTGTCCGTCCAATCGCCCATCTCAACAAGGGATGCCGCCTTCATGTGTTGTCACATCAGCGCTTTGGTTTCTTCCTCATGTCTAAATAATTTAAATGGACATTAAACCCGAAATGAGTGGACAAGAGAACAATGGCGCATGCCATGGTTATCCCCCAAAAACAACACAAGTAAATTCATTTAAATTAGCCCCCTTTGAGCTCTAAACACATTTGCAAACTATTCCAAACATCCATTTAGTAAAGGCCATTCGCCATTAGTTACCTATGACAGTGGTTGAATTAATCCAGCCGTATTTAAATGGACTTTGGGTATGACCAAAGTTTGACCTTGGGGAAATAATGACCTTTGTGCTTAAACCCATATAATAAAGAGACCTTCAGCATTGTAGTTTTATCAAGAATTTGGTTTCAATATTCCAAAAATGACTCCAAGGACAAAATTATGAAAGTTTAGATGAAACCTTAAAAAAAGCCGTAAAAAAAATGTTGCGGCTTATCGGACTGATGATGAATCTTTGGTCAGCTTCGATATCGCGATTTCCATAGCCTGCCCAGTACATTTAATCACATCACATACTCGCATGCCTTAACTTTTTAAAAAGGTTTTTATATTGCTTTCTATCCTAAACGGAAGCAAAATCAAAGTCAGTTGGTTTCAGCTGGACAAAGAAATCCAATCATAAAATGAAACAACCAAAATAAAAAAATAGGGCAAAAACAGAAAACCTTTTTTTACAAGTGTCAAATTATTTTTTGTTTTCCGGCTGAAAAACAAAAAACACTTAGCCAGTTTAGAAATTTTGGAAGAATTATTCAAAAATTGTGTTGGGAAAGTTTTCTCTAGAATAAAATTCTTGTTAAGTTGGCCTTTGAAAATAAATAAAATTTTTATTTGGAGAAATTTTTATAGAAATTTTGTGTGTTTTTTTTTACAATAGTACCTTTGTAAACTTTTTTTTTAAATCGAACAATTGTAAATTTTTCTACTTTTACCTATTTTACGCATTTAAGCCTAGTACTCACTTCGACTCTTTGCCCGAACAACTGTCAAAGCGCGTTATAAAAAACTGGCGACGAAGAAAATGCGAACACATTCCGCAGAAGTAGTACTTTGAGCAAACTACCAGCGACATGTATGTGCCTTAGAAATTCTTGTTGTTTTTTCCTGTACCTATCAGTAAAATATTTTTTTTCATTGGACATATGAACATTTTTGTACATTCAAAATTGACAACTAGAGCTGGCAAAATATAAATTTTTGCAAAACTAAACAAAAATAAGAAATCCGACACTGAATATATTCTCTAAGATATATTGCGCCTATAGAGGGCGCATTCTTCATCCCATTAGGTTAACATTTTGTACAATGATTTCTCTCTTGACTTTCGACTGACTTTATTAACTTTGGTTTTATTTGGTCTGTGTATTGATGTGCTCTATATACAATAGATCGATCTCCTGACTTTTACTTCTCATTTTCGTTTGAAATATAGGTGATGGAAAATTAACGATAGTATCGATACTATCGATATTAATTATTAAAACTATTGAATGTTGCGATTATCGATAGTTTGCCGGCTCTACGTCCAACCTGCTCAATATACTGAATGCTCATTGCTCAGTCAAAACAAAAAAGGAAAAAAAAAAATTATGTGTGAGAATCTGTCTACACCAGTGACGAGCACACAATTGCAATTATTTGCGAGCCTATGGGTCTGCTTGGGATTATTTTATTGTGTACGTACATAGTAATGTGCATTAGGATGAGTATTTTTACCAACCATTGGTCTATACGCTCAAATAATTATTGGTCCGGTACACGAACAATCGTTTGTGGCTATCGAAGCACTTTTGTAATTAAAGATTTTTTGGATTTACAACAAAAGGAAGGCCTTTTAACCTTAGACGAAGCTGCTAAAGGGTTAACAATAAACAAACACAGTTATGTTCAATAATACTGCGTTTACGGCTACCGTTTGATATGTTGAAGCGAAACGTTACACGGTTACAATAAAAGTATTTGGTTTGTAGTAAAAATATGCCCGGTATGTCTTTATATGCCAACAAAGGATAATGGATAAGTATTGATTTGCTTTTGGCGTTGTACTAGGTTATGAACCGGTTTGGGTCGTTCTAGGTTTAAATGCTGGAGACCATAATAGATGGTTCAAAATTTCTACCAAATCGAACAAGAAATGGGTCTTCTAGGGGCTCAAGAAATAAAATCGGATGATCGGCTTATATGGTAGCTATATCCGGTTATGGACCGATATTTTAACGTATGTTAAAAGTCATAGGTGAAATCATTCTGCAAAATTTTAGCCAAATCGGATAAAAATTGCGCCCTCTAGAGGCTCAAGAAATGTTAAACCGATCTGGTTTATATGGGAGCTATATCAGGTTATGGACCGATTCCGACCATACATGGTTGTGGGATGTCAAAATAAAACAACTCATACAAACAATCCCAACCGACACCAATAGGAAGTATTTGTGCAAAATTGTAAGCGCCTAGCTTCCTTCGAAACTCAGCGTGGCTTCGACAGATGGCCACGCTGAGAATGTAAAGACGATCATGAATATATATATACTTTGTTGGGTCTCAGATCAAAATTTCGATGCGTTACAAACGGAACGACGATATTAGTATACTCCCATCCTATGGTGGAAAAATCCGGCTCAAGTAAGGTAAGAAGTAGAGTGCCCCGGTAGCCAACGTGGCTTCGACAGATGGACAGACGAACGGACGGACATGGCTAATTCGACTAAGAATGTAATACTTTATGTATACTTTGTTGGGTCTCAGATCAAAATTTCGATGCGTTACAAACGAACGACGTTATTAGTATACCCCCATGCTATGGTGGAAAAATCCGTAGAGTGCCCCCGTAGCCAGTAGCAAGCTTAGATTACCAGTGCGGGGTTGTCGATTCAATTCCCATCAGAACTTTGTTAATTTTTGTACCTTACACCTTTATTGTGGTACAGGGTATTATAACTTTGTGCAGTTGTTTGCAACGATAAAAAGGATAAAAGCTAGACCTATTGATAAGCCGTACATACCTATTTCAATAGGTATCCAAAATTATAGACTGACTATTTAATTTTTTCCAATTTCTAGTAAAGGCTAATATGCAATTAATTTTACTTTAAATATATTCCAAAAACACCTTTATCATCTATGGGGCCTATGGAATGCAGGAAATAAAAAACTTTCTACAGTGACTTCTTCTCATCACATTAATATGTCATATTTTTTACGAATTATATAAATTTTATATAAATGAAATGTCATTGGCTTTACATTTCGTGCACTCTTGCGAAGAGTTATGACAGACGTTCATTCATTGTCTATAATAATTTCCCTTAAGATGTTCCATAAATCGTCTCAGTGACATTAAGGAAATGTCAAAATATCAAAATGCCGATTATCAAACTGAAGACATTTTAGGCAATTAGCAAATCAACTCATCTCAATGTAACTACAAACGAACACACCTTGAAGCACACACTACATGAATACTTGTAAATACACACACAATACATATGAGCATGCGATGCAATATTTGAAGCAAAGGATTTCTATGCGTTTGACACAAAGCAATGAGCATTACATATTTACATGTTTGGGAGCACAGTAGACTCTGAGCTTAGGAGAGCTGTTTGCAATACCGGACATATTGTTTTAGAATTGAAACAGTTGATTAAGTGGAGCTGACCACATCAATATCGATCTGATTACATGTAATTTGATCTGGTGGCAGACTCATTGTTAGGGGCGATGTTTATTAGTTTTATTCCTTAGCCGGATTTTTTATCGTGGAGGCTTTACCTTTATCTAAGACCTCCCGTTTGCCATAGGAATTTCCTATATAACTGTTACTATTTGCGGGCATGTATAAACCGTTTTAAGTGTGGGTGTAGAAGGATATAAGTGAAGTTCATATAACGAATTTCATCCCAACCCGCAAAAACTGAGGCTTCTATGTAATCATGACCTAAAATGCAGGCTCGGTTATTGAGGAACTGTATTCGAATATATGGAGGCCACCGTAGCACAGAGGTTAGCATGTCCGCCTCTGACGCTTAACGCCTGGGTTCGAATCCTGGCGAGACCATCAGAAAAACTTTTCAGCGGTGGTTTTCCCCTCCTAATGCTGGCAACATTTGTGAGGTACTATGCCATGTAAAACTTCTCTCCAAAGTGGTGTCGCACTGCGGCACGCCGTTCAGACTATAAAAAGGAGGCCCCTTATCATTGAGCTTAAGCTTGAATCGGACTGCACTCATTGATATGTGAGTGTTTGCCTCTGTTCCTTAGCGGAATGTTCATGGGCAAAATTTGCAATTTGCATTCGAATATTAACCGTTTTGGACCCTTTGCCATACCTTAGGACCTACAACAGTAAGAAACTGAAAAATAAGGTTTATAACTTTAAAATATATGACTTTCAAATAAATTCTTCCGAATGTGTTATGCATATGTGCACTATTTAAGAGCACAGCTATTTTTTCCGAAAGAGGTGTGTTGAATTTTAGTATTATTGGGAATTGTTTTTCAAAGTGGTCCTCTTTTTGGAACAAGAAGATAATAGGTGTGCACTCTTTTCCGACTATAATAATTTTTAAATTCTTTCTTTAACAACTCCATGTAAAATGTCAAGTGTGCAATCACATCCCCTACAAATGAAAGCAAATGAACTCTCATACACCCTGTAGGAAATGTCAAGGCCTTCAGACTTTGTCAAATTGTACCCAAGCTCATGCTTTTTGTTATAGACATTTTATATCAGCTTGTCATTCAGAAGTCAATAGTAAGTCATTATGGAATATAAAGAGACAATGCGGGATATATGGGGCATTGTCAATAGTATGTCAGTAGACATTTTAATCATTTAGTCCGTAATTTTCGAACTTTTCACTAAATTTCAAAACTAAGATGAATAAGGCATTTAAACAAGCTTAAACATATACATATTTAAATATTTGTTTAAAATATATATTTAGTAAAGAAAAATCTTTTATAAAAAGGGAAAGCTTTGAATAGCTGCTAAATTACCCGTCAAAAATTGAATTGCCGTGTCCAAATACCTAATGTCGGTTACTTTCAGCATTATCCCCAAAGATTGTCTTCATCTGCCGTGTCTTTAAAGTACAAACAAGAGTTTAAATTTGATTCTAGAATTTGTACTACAATAAAGTTATATGTCTACATATTTGTCAGCTTATGTCGATTATTGGTATCACTTGGTAAATTGGCTAATTTTCCATTGTTTTTTTACTCGAAAGGATTTATAAACCGGCAAAATTATTTTCTACAAAACAATTGCGAAAACGGGTAAAAAAATAAATAAATTACAATAAAAACAATGTAGACAATTTGGTGACAACGTTATAGAATGTAGACAAAAGTGTTGACTTGGGGAGACTTAACCCCAGACTTTCTACAGGGCATGTTTACAGGGCATTTGGATGCATGTATGTATAAGTGAGAGTAAAGGTAAGCAGATAATTGCATTGATTCGAAATGCAATCCAATGATGATAAAGTTATGGCTACCTGAGTGTAAATACCTTAAGAGATTAGGGAAATTCTGAAGTGTAAATTTATTCGAAGATACAATTAACAAATTGATTATGACCACAACACTTGCCAACAAACAAAAAAAAAAAAAACACATTATGACCAACTTCAAAGGACAACGGACGGATTGATACTTTACTATCAGAGATATCATTCTAAATAATTAAAGCCAATAAAAGGCCACCAACACCGACACCACTATCATTATCACCAAGAATTTATGTCTGTGTGTGGGCATGAATGTGTGATTGTCCACATTTATATGCGAAGGACTCCAAGGACTATGATGATAATAACAAAGTGGTCTTTATGGCTGTCATTGCTGGGTTATGGTACGTTTACCAAATTTATGGCAACTGAAATGTGGCCAAAACAAGTTGACCCACATATTTACAACACTGACAAATGTCTAATTGTGTGACTGCAAAGATTTCAAGGCGACCAGGAACAAGGAAGAAGACACAGAGATCCAGTCATCAGTAGCAGCAACTTTGTAGTTTGCAAACTTCGCTGCAACGATCGGCGACTGCTTAAAGCCGCCAACTAATCAACAGAACTGACACTCATGCAATTCACTCATCATCAGATCATAATCGAAAGGTGAAGCCATCTATCCATCCATCCGGCCAACCCATCCATGCGAGCTCATGTTAAATTGTTGCAGCTTAGCTTTCCGTGTGGATGTTTTAGTTTTTTTTGTTGTTGTTTGTTTTTTTTTACGTGAATGGAAATGAATTAACCATGTACTCGACTTGTATGGGACAGACACTGATGAGCCAGACCGGCCGACTGGTGGAGAAGACTGTGTTGCTATTCATTTATTGATTTGTAGTTCCCTACAACCAAACTCCTTCTTTAAGTCCTGTTGTTTCGCAGACTTTTGTCACCACACAGCCATGTTCGCACTCGCACTTGTCAGCCAGTCAGTCAGTGGCTGAGGAGAGGCCTTAATTATTTATGTGTCGTTAGAGGCAAGACCCACATTTTGTCGATTCCCAGAGAACATTCAAAAAGGTGATGGCACCGCCCGTTTCCAGATGAATATTTAAACGGAGCTTCCTTGCGGCTGCAGACAGTCAGCAGTTGCTTTCCGCGCATAATTGCATTCGATTGTCCCCCCGCCGCCGTAATGGATATTGGAAACACGCAAATGACGCATTAGTTTGACGTGTGTCATCCCGTCCACACTGTCATATCGGGGTTTAACGATTGTTGTGGCTTTTGTTAGGACTGAAATTAACAAAGTTTGCAGCTCATTATCGTTGCTGCCTAATGATATGGGGAGCCAGAGTGACAAAGAGAGGGGGGCAAAGCCATCTTCTACCCTTCTAAACTTGCAAACTTTGCTGGAACCACAGCACATGTCATCCAGCGATTGAGCAAAGTGATGAGTTGTGAAGTTGAAGACTCAGAGCTTAAAAGCAATAACCACAACAAACAATTTTGATAATTAAAGTGATCTTAGTTTCATGGACTGATGCAGGCAATTGTCGAACTACTGAATCTTAAGTGTCTTTTTGTTTATACCCACCACAATAGGACCAAAATAGTGGATATCACCGTTAGAATGAAATATTTTCAATGCGGTTTTCATAGGCCTAAAATGAGCGAATGAAACTACACAGAAAAAAATAAAAATCGGTTTCAATCACGAAATTAATTGATCCTATTAATTTTTCAATGGAAACTGCTTCAATCACGAAAATGATAATATGCATCACTGTTTTTGAAGAAGTAACTAAAAAGGACTCAATTAAAGAAATTGAATTAGAAAAATGATTGAAATTTTCGAAATTTTCAATTAATTTTCAGTTCGTAGGATCGGATGCCATGGGATTACTTTAAATTTACCGACATGTGGGATGTGTGGACCGTTGAAATCTCCTTCCAATTATATCGTAGTGAACGATAAACGATATGTAATATTGTGAATAAATAAAATTAATTGAAGACTACATTGCATATATAACAAAAGAAGGGGTATGGGTCTAACACCAATTTGTAAGTCAAACATCTTCCGACTCGATTAAAAAAATGATTTATTCAATTAATTTTTTAATTGAAAACTCCAAATATGTCAATCACGACTGCTAAAAATCATATCCAATTAGACAAATGATTGAATCAATTAATTTTTTTTATTGAAAACAACTTTATTTTCAATAAAATTTTTAATTGACATTTTTTGAATAAAATTTTTCCTATCATTGTGTCTTTCCCGGAAAAATGTAATAACGAATTATTAATATATCAAAAAGTATTTAAAAAAAAGCGTACGCTGTAAAATTTTGTTTTTATTTCTTACTCCATTTTCGCGGGAAAGGCTCGATACAATGCCAGGTTTTTGGAAAAATTTGGCATGTCAAAACTCAGCAATTTTAAAAAGCTCTAAAATTCAAACAACAATTTTTCTCAAAAATGTTGGTAAGTGAGATATTTGGAAATCGTTTTGTGTCTTGTAGCGTTTGATGATTTCGGTAAAAAAAACTGTTGTAACGACAGGTTCACTATTTTGGAGTAGAGACACGTATTTTGTCATAGGCATATAATTTTATTTAAATCCATATTTCTGCGTTAAACCCATATTTCTGGAATTTAAATACTAGGGTAATAAACATTTTAACAGTGAAATCTTCAGTTATATATTTTTAAGGTAGTTAAGTTTTTCTAAAAAAGACTAATCAATGAAAATACCTTTTTTGACCAAAAAAATGCAAAATACACCTTTTGAACTTAACTGGGCCTTGAAATTTTGCTCACGATGTCGCTAACACTCAGCTCTAACCATTCTAATTTAATTTTCTAATTTTTTATTAGTTTTTTTTTTTTTTTAATTTTCTCAAACAACGATAGCGGCCGAACGAATAAAGCTATCCACTTAAAAGAGGACACAGATACTTCTCAGTGATGTAGGTTGTTGGAGATTTTTTTTCTGGTCAGGATGGGAAAATGCTTTATGTATCTGAAGAGTACGTGATCAATTAGCTAAAATCCCAACCTGTGTCACCACGGGGCACTATTTCCTATTAGGAACCGCGTTCGCATTACTTCGAGGTGGATCCCATATCTGGTGATTGCTATTTATTGTGTCTGCATCCAGACCTTCGCATTTAAAGTCTACCCCGCTGCGTCCAAGTCCATCTTTTTCATGTGCAGTACTTGTTCAGCGAATCTCATCACCGCCTTCTAGTTCTTCTTGGACAATTGTCCCAGGTGTCGACTCAGCTCTCGCAGTAGAAGAAGGTTGTTCGTTGGGGAATGAAAATGTGCTTCTTAGTTTCCAATCCCCTAGATTGATTAGATTTTGTAAGCACCTGAATCATACATTTTTGACGAATTTGGCTGAAATTTAATGACATTCAACATCCACACTAAACCCAATTTACTTCTCTATCCTCTTAACTTTACTTTAATTGGCTATGACAGAACATTTGTCCCCTTAGCCGGACTTAGAATAGCTTGCCAAGCTCATGAGTCTATTTCCAATTTTCAAGATGTCTGTCGTCACTTGATCTTTCCATCGGCCTTTTGGTCGTCCCGGTTTGCGTGTACCACCGTAATCGCCTTCAGAAGACTTCTTCGCTAGAGCCTCTTCATTTATTCCGACAACATGACTCTCGTAGCCAACGCAACCGTTCAATACGTTTGATACGTTTAACTATGCTTACCTCATTATACAGCTCATACAGTTCGTGGTTTATGCGACGACGATACTTTCCATCAATGCTAACTCCACGAAAAGACTCTTTCTCTCAAACACTCTAAGCACTGCCTCGCCAGCTTTCACAAGTATCCATGCCTCAGAATCATATAACAGCACAGAGTTTTGTAAAGTTTAATCTTCAACTGCCGAGAGGTGGCCTTGTTCCTAAACTGCTTGCTAAATCTAAAGAAGCATCTGTTTGCCAATATTACTTTCGCTTTACTGCAAAACTGGTGTCACTCGTTTCGGTTACGGCGCTGCAAAGGTAGAAAAAGTTACTGACTATCCTAAAGTTGTGGTTGCCAACTTTTCCTATTTTCTTTATCTGCTTGGGTGTGCAATACGTTGAGTTGAACCATCCATTTGTCTTATCTCCATTTACTCTTTCGATACTTGGCATTGGCGAGTAGCATGTGTTCTCTTGTCATGTCTTTTCACAGCGTCAATTCGCATAATCTTCTCCAGCAGGATATTAAAGAGATCACACGATAAGCTGTCTGAAACCTCATTTGGTATTAAATGGTTCGGAGAGATTCATTCCTATTGTAACTGAAGAACGTGTATCAGCAAGCGTCATTCTACAGAGTCGTATTAATTTTGCAGGCATACCAAATCAAGCATAGCTTGAAATACCTTTGGATATATAGGGCAGTCGAAAGTAGCTTTGTAGTCAACGAAGAGTGGGATATGGTTTGCCACTGTGCCGTTATATCATCGGGACAAGAAGTGCAGTTGGGTCAGTCGAGTGGAGTATGCCATTGCCATCTGTTGTGTTTGCAGCTTTTTAATGTCCAGCTTCCGTGCAGTGTCAGCACGCTTCGCTTAAACGGTTGAGAACCTGAATGGAACCTTTCAACAAGGTAATGGCCCGAATCTATGTTCGCTTCTCGGATCGATCATACATCTAATACGCTGGAATGCCTTCCATCTATTACAATATGATCAATTTGGTTCCTTGCTTTTTGATCTGAGGACAACCATGTGGATTTGTGACAACCTTTCCACGCCTCAATTTGCATCCCATTGAACTAAAAATTAGTAGTAATTAATACTCTTACGTCTCCCAATACTCATATAAAATTTCGCTCAGGTCGGATCTGAAGCATATTCGGCATAAAGAGTTACAAAGTGACTACTTTCAATTCATTACCACTCTTCGGTATTGCAACTACCCCTAAGATGTTGCTGACAAGCTTATGAAAGAAAACGATACGACTTTTTTTCTATTGTATTGAGTTGAGTATTGCGAGATTTAGCAAAAAAACTGAATTATCCTGTTTACTCATTTTCACAAATTACCAAGTTAATGAGGCGAACGAATGATTTCGATGTAATTTGTTAAAATGGAAAACAGTGCCAGAAATTTAAGCATATGCAAGGAAAATAAACCCCAAATCACATACACACACACACACACATTCTTACCTTTAGTGCTTAGAGATTCAGAGTCATCATCATTTCTATTCGAAATTAAGACACAGCCTGGGAAGTCATTGTCACTTTCCGACTGACATCGCTGCCAAAAGAAATTGCACAGGCAAAAAAACCTAAAATGGCAATAATAATAACAGAGCCGGGGTGTCAACTCTCGCAATCTGTGCACCTTTTTCCGTTTAAAGCGAATTAATTTCGTCATTGTTGCTGCTCACGGAAGTGGAAAGGACAAAGTCTTTGGGAGTTGTTAACACTTTGTAATTCACCCAAACATAATAATTGTGTGTGGAAGTTCACAACGATGGCAATGTCAATGTGGAAGTCAACCAATGGAACGTGAAAAATGTACCAGCAAACATCATAGAAAGTGTCCTTTTGGGACGTTAAGCGAAAATCCTTGCAACGTAATGACATTCGCTCAAAGGGGAGAGAGCGGGCTGAAAGCTAGGCATAGAAAGCAGTAAAACATCAATCACAACATCGGCGTTAAAGTGACTTCCCCAAAAGCACTGAACGGTGACAACAGCCCAAAAGACAAGTAGACAAAGACATAACAACTCACACGGGCTGCCAGTTGTAACTGATTTGCATAAAGAAGCGAACAAAAGTCCTTGTCACAACAGAACACTTTTTGGGCATGCTCGTATATTTGTCAAGTCCCAGGAGACAAAACGTAACAAAACGACGCCAAATTTAAGTCACAAGCATTGATTTACGATTAAGGCTGTTATTTGGGCTACATGACGTTATGAAATACAGAAAATTTAACAAACAATTTATATTCGAGCTAAAAGCTGTTATTTTCGGTATTAGAACAAAAGAAAAAATTAACCTTATAAAGTTAATATATTTTGACGCACTTATATTTATGCACTTTATGCATTTATTTCCAACAAATGATTCATTAGCCATAAACGAATTTTTCGTCAAGTAAGCTTCTTTTACGACAAACGTTGGGACTTTCTTTACGATAAAATTACATCTTTTATGATAAACTCGTGCAAGAATGTGTAACGAATAAGTATGTGAAAAAAAAGTGAAAACTTTCGTGATGATTACAAAAAATAAAACAAGTAAAAAGGCGTTAAGTTCGGCCGGGTCGAACTTTGGATACCCACCACCTCGGGTATCTATGTAAATCACCTTTCATCAAAACCAGGTGAAAATTGCATACCTTATGTCCCATAGCAGTTATAACGAAATATGTTCCGATTTGGACCAAGTACAAGTCATTGTTCAACTGTGTATAACAAAATATTCGTCTTTTTAGTAGCTATATATAAAAATAAACCGATCTGAACCATATACAACATAGATGTCGAAAAGCCTAACATAAGTCACTGTTTAAAATTTCAGTGATATCGGATTATAAATGCGCTTTTTATGGGGCCAAGACTTTAAGTCGAGATATCGGTCTATATGGCAGCTATATGCAAATCTTGATCGATCTAGACCAAATTGCAAAAATATGCGGAATTGCTTAACATAACTCTCTGTCCCAAATTTCGGCAACATCGGACAATAAATGCGAATTTTATGGCCCCAAAACATTACATCGAGAGATCGGTCTTTATGGCAGCTACATCCAAATCTGGACCGATCTGAGCCAAATTGAAGAAGGATGTCGAAGGGCCTAACACAACTCACTGTCCCAAATTCGACATCGGACAATAAATTCGAATTTTATAGCCCCAAAAACTAAAACCGAGAGTTCGGTCTATATGGCAGCTATATCCAAATCTGAACCGATCTGTGCTATATTGCAGAGGTATGTCAAGGATCTTAACTTAACTCACTGTCCCAAATTTCGGCGACATCGGACAATAAATGCGCCTTTTATGGGCCTAAGACTTTAAATCGAGGAATCGGTCTATATGGCAGCTATATCCAAACCTGGCCCGATTAAGGCCAAATTGAAGAAACATATTGAAGGGCCTAAGACAACTCACTGTCCAAAATTCTGGCAAAATCGGAAAATACATGTGGCTTTTATGGGCTTAAGACCCTAAATCGGAGAATCAGACTCTATGGAAGCTATAACAAAATCAGGACCGATCCGGGCCAAATAAACGAAGGATGTCGAAGGGCCTCACACAACTCACCGTCCCAAATTTCAGCAAAATCGGATAATAAATGTGGCTTTTATGGGCCTAAGACCCTAAATCGGCGGATCGTTCTATATGGCAGCTATAACCAAATCAGGACCGATCCGGGCCAAATTAACGAAGTATGTCGAAGGGCCTAACGCAACTCACTGTCCCAAATTTCAGCAAAATCGGATAATAAATGAGGATTTTATTGGCCTAAATCGGCGGATCGGTCTATATGGGAGCTATATCAAGATATATTCCGATATAGCCCATCTTCGAACTTAACCTGCTTATGGACAAAAAAAGAATCTGTGCAAAGTTTCAGCTCAATATCTCTATTTTTAAAGACTGTAGCGTGATTTCAACAGACAGACGGACGGACATGGCTAGATCGTCTTAGATTTTTACGCTGATCAAGAATAGGGTCGGAAATGGATATTTCGATGTGTTGCAAACGGAATGACAAAATGAATATACCCCCATCCTTCGGTGGTGGGTATAAAAAAGCGACAGAAGGACAATAATCAAATAAATCCTTTACTTTTTGGTGATGTTCATTCTCATGGTTATTAGCTCGATTCACTCCCATTTGGGGGAAATAACGTAAAAACAATTCATTGACCAGCCATAATAAGCCCCCATAATAAATAGAAAAGAAAATATTTTGAGCGCACGTCTTCCTACGATCACGCTCTCACACTCTTTGCCAAATGGGAGAGACAGAAGAGTGTAACAAGGCATCTTTCGCTGTAGGCAAAATATTATTGGGTTAAAATTGGGTTTTGATTTACCAGTGAAAGAGCCAATCTTTAGCACAGATGAAGTCGCTGAAGGTTTTACCATTAACGAAATTACTTTCACTTCAAACAGTGGCGGCAAAATCATGAAAAATTTTTGTTTGTTCTAAAGTTAGTAAAAACGTCTTTTGGAGAAATAAATCCACGATTTATTAGATCCTGATCCGTTTCCCTATATCCATGCATCTGGTCCAACCTTAAACCCAAGGGCATACGCTATTGATTTTGGGAAAACAATGCAGCTTAAGATATAGCTCTCCTACACATCTTCCATCCTATGTCCAGTTGTATGACTACAAAGTCCCAACTTCGATCCGATATTTATAAAATTTTACTACAGATATTTTATCTGTCATGGGTTAAAAATCCGATCAGATTTGAATACAGCACTCATATTTACATAACGCTCATTCGATATACCCTCATGTGGCCGCGATAGCCACAATTTAAGTCCGATCGCGAAACAATTAATGTGTGATCGACTATGTGAAATTTGTGCAAATTTATATACAAATAACTTTCGCCGATATTCACTTCTAAAACCCCTAACTTGAAGGTCATCGTGGCTCAGAGCTTCGCATGCTCGCATATAACGGCAAACCCCTGCATTGAAATTCCAGCGTGAAAATTTTTTTCCAACTTCCCCTTGCAAGTGCTGGCAACATTTGTAAGGTATCCACCCATGTTTAAACTTCTCTAACAAGTGGTGTCGCTATGCGGCACGCCGTTTGGATTCGGCATAAAAAATGAGCTCTCATCCAGTGTTGCCACTCAAAAAAATTTTTTACTACCAAATTTTAAAAGAAATCCCGCCAAACCCGACTGGAACCTACCAGATATTCACATAAAGAGGTATATGTTATTATACCCTTCAACGAAGAGTTGGCAATTTTACCATTCCCTTTGCAACACATCGTTTTATACAATTTTATACCCTCTACTATAGGACAGGGGTATACTAATTTTGTCATTCCGTTTGAAACACATTGAAATATTGATCTGATACCCAACAAAGTATAGATATTCTTGATCGTCTTGACAGTCTAAGTCGATTTAGCCATGTCCGTGCGTCTACCCGTCCGTTCGTCTGTCGAAAGCACACAAACTTTCGGAGGAATAAAGCTAGCCGCTTGAAATTTTGCACAAATACTTCTTATTAGTGCAGGTCGGTAGGTATCGTAAATGGGCTATATCGGTCCATATTTTGATATAGCTGCCATATGAACCAATCTTCGATCTTGACTTCTTGAGCCTCTACACGGCGCAATTCTTATCCGATTTGGTAGAAATTTTTTATGAAGTATTTTGTTACCGCTTTCTAACCACTGTGCTAAGTATGGTCTAAATCGGTTCATAATCTAATACAGCTGCCACTTAAACCGATCTCGGATCTTGACTTCTTGAGCCTGTAGATGGCGCAATTATTATCCGATTTGACTACAATTTTGTAGGTGTTTTGTTATGGCTTCCAGCAACTGTGCCATGTATGGTCTAAATCGGTTTACAATCTGATATAACTCCCATATTAACCAATCTCCGGAATATATATCTTGAGCCTCTAGAGGGCGCAATTCTTATCCGATTTGGATGAAATTTTGTACAACGACTTCTCCTATAACATTTCACATGCCAAATATGATCTGAATCGGTCCATAACCTGATAAAGCTCCCATATAAACCATTCTACTGATTTTACTCTTTGAGGCCTATATGGCGCAATTCTAATTCGATTTGGCTGAAATTTATCACAAAGGCTTCTACCATAGTCTCCAATTTCCATACCATGTATGGTCCGAATCGATCCATAACCTGATATAGCTCCAATAGTATAGCAATTTGTTTGTTTGCCTATAGAGAGATACCAGGCAAAGAACTTGACAAATGCGATCCATAGTGGAGTGTATATAAGATTCGGCTCGGCCGAACTTAGCACTTGTCAATCGTACAAACTATACATACTATATGGTCGTTTTATATTTATAGACGATCAAGATATGTCCGTCCGTCCGTCTTTTTGTTGAATTCACTCTACAGCCTAGAGTTCAAATATCATGATATATCATGATATAGCACCCTTTATGCTGATCTTGCGATATGACATCCAAGTTCATAAAAGTTGTATTTTTACCCCGATTTCAATGAACCACCATGCCGAGATAGGATTGAACGAGTGAGACCCCATGTAACGACCACAAGTGAAATAAGTTTAACCTACAATTATTCCCGGCGATTTTTTCAATGATTTACTTGGTACTTATATGTTGGAAAAACCTACCAAAATGGAGGTCAGCCTACCAATCTACCAAGAGAATGAAAACCTACCAATTTTGATAGGAACCTACCAAAAACTGCAACACTGGTCTCAACATGTGAGCGAAATTCCATCGTCGGATCAGATTTGGATATAGCTTCTTTACAGATCTTTCATGACATACGCAATTCTAGCGCTGCACATTTTATTTCGACCCCTTTTGGCACAGCTTCAATGATTTCAAAGATTAGCAGTTTAAACTTAAATGCAAACGCACACAGGCTGTGTCACTTCACTCGCTGCCACGTTGAAGCAAACTAGGAATGCTTCCCCCACTTTACCACCATCTTACCAATTGTAAAGGGTTCAAATGTGCGAAATATCACAAGTTGGCACTGAAATTATCATCACAGCATACTTAAAATGAGATTAGCAAAACAGCCAAGCGGGCGAGGTTCAACCCTTCTTGCTGTGAGTGGCATTCAATGGTACTGCTGCCATTCGAGTCAACCGTTAAGAGAGTAAGCCATTTATAAAATTGTTACGCCAAATAAATTAAAATTGAGGAACACCACGCCAACCCGCCACCTCAGCCCGCTCCCTTTTCCGCTTCGAATGGCTTTTTAAGCCACGCTAATATTTCGTTGTTGCCCTCTAAATACTCGGCGTGAAATTGAGTTTTTAGGCAATCTCATCATTGCGTGCCAGCATAGATAGACTTAATTTCGATATGAAAATGGTCCACGATCTGGCCCAAATGCTGCATCAGCAGGCACACGCTCCCAATTAAATGAAGAAGTGTGGCACATTCGAGTGACTGCTAGAAAATGTCGGCTTTGATCTTCTAGGAACCTGATAATGCTGGTGATGACGGTTTTGTAATTTTGGAACAAAAATTAAAAAGCCATTTGTGTGATTTTGACATGAAACTATGATCTCACGTGTCAAATTGTCGGCTTCAGCTAAGATCAACATCTAAGACCAGTTGTTTAATGGCTTATACTCAAATTAGAGAGAGAATTATGCTCCCTTTCATATACACCATGCAACAAGAGAAATTATATTTTTATTTTCTTAATACTTATGTAGGTGATTTTGACATGAAACTATTATTTATTTTTATTTAGCTCACATTTATTAAGAAAAATGAAATCGGTATTCGTAGCAGAATGGCAGAAAAAGCGGACATTCCATTAAAGAACAGGGGTGCAAACTTCTCCCATATCAGTGAGTGCTGCCCGAGTCATTTTGCAAGCAAGGGACCTCCTCTTTATAGTAGAGTCCCAACGAAAATAAACCGATCTGAACCATATACGACAAGGATGTCAAATTTCAGTGAAATCGAACAATAAATGCGCCTTTTATGGACCCAAAACCTTAAATCGAGAGATCGGTCTATATGGCAGCTATATCCAAATCTAGACCGATCTGTGCCATATTGCAAAAGTATGTCGAGGGGCTTAACTTAACTCACTGTCCCAAATTTCGGCGATGTCGGACAATAAATGCGCCTTTTATGGGCCCAAAGCCTTTTATTGAGAGATCGGTCTATATGGCAGCTATATCCAAATCTGAACCGATCTGTGCCATATTAAATCGAGAGATCGGTCTATATGACAGTTATATCCAAATCTGGGCCGATCTGTGTCATATTGCAGAAGTATTTCGAGAGACTTTACTTAACTCGGATAATAATTGTGGCTTTTATGGGCCTAAGACCCAAAATCGGCGGATCGGTCTATATGGGGGCTATATCAAAATATTGTCCGAACTTAACCTTCTTATGGACAAAACTTAACTTTCTTATGGACAAAAAATAATCTGTGCAAGGTTTCAGCTCAATATCTCTATTTTTAAAGACTGTAGCGTTATTTCAACAGACAGACGGACAGACGGACGGACATGGCTAGATCGTCTTAGATTTTTACGCTGATCAAGTATAGAGTCGGAAATGGATATTTCGATGTGTTGCAAACGGAATGACAAAATGATTATACCCCCATCCTTTGGTAGTGGGTATAGAAAAGTGGTAATATCTTTGAAACAATAAGAGAAGCAACGCACATAAAGGCACCGGTTTTTACATATAATGACATAGAAATCCAGCCACGTACTGGCCCTCATACTTCTTTTGAGCCCACAAACTTTGCACATTATCAGGGTTAGCTTATTGCCATTTCAAATATCGTAAAGATATACCGATCCGATAAAAAAATGAAGAACTGTTTTCCCCTCTTCTTGTCTTCTATCCCAATGGGCGTCGTTCTAATGCACGTTGTTCGACTGTGCTACAAAAATGATTATTATTGACCAGCTCTCATGATATGAGAGAAGTGCCCTTCATATTCTCAATGGGAAGCTCATTTTAAAGTTACGACTTTCAGTAGAGAATGTAATGTCAAAGGCAGTTATTGACTTCGCAGGTAACACTTTTTGTAGACGGCGGTGTAAGGTCTCTTGGGCAAGACATTCTTGCAAATTGCGTACCACAAATTCAAAACTACAAACTATGCTATAGACCGTCTTTCCATGGACCCACTCTGAACAGATAAAAACCGAATTTAGGTACAGATTTACACAAAGATAAAGATGGGTAAGGGAGCTCACTTGTATCGAAGCCAGCTTTAACCTGTGACAATGCCAAAACATTGTACAATAATCCATCATCGACAAAGTCCTCTCCTAAAACTGGAAAAAAGTTCGACGCAAGAATTATGCGTGTTTCGATTGGTAAGCAACTTGTATTAATGTGTCAAACTGTCCTAGAGCATTCATTCATTCATCCATTCATTGCCTCGTTCAGTTCTCGGTGTGGCTTGTTTCTTTTAATTTAATGCACCATTTGAGTGGCAATGAAGTTGCCACCATCGAAATCTGCTATAATTACATGCCGCAACTGCATCTATTAAGACGAAGGCAGGAGCACAAAGCAAAACCAAATGTAACGAAATGAAACGAAACGAGAAGGTATCCTCCAGTCCTCCTCGATTGAGAGGAGCACTGCCGCTTTCATTAGCATCATCCACGTCACATGGTCATGAGCAGCAGCCAATTCCATTATTCAAAACAACCGCAGCATCTACCGCGTGTCGAAATAAATCGCAACAAAATACCTACAGGCTGTTTGCCGCTCTCTGCGACACCCAAGTAATTCATTAGGGCTAAGCTGCCTCTTCGAGGTGCAATGGGCCAGTTCAACCTTGTAGTGTAAGGCTGGTGTAAACTTCTTTTCGCCCCAAGAGGTCTGAGTGGAGAAACTATTTTAGCTTCCCTCGTTGCTGGTTTCGTTTAGGTGAATATGATGAATTGCAAGCGGAAGAAACACTAGACACGTTTTGTCCTACAAGACGAATGGAAGAAAACGATGTTTATGACCAGGGGTGAACTAAATGTGACGGCATGTAATGCCTGTGCGAATGAAGGCATCCCAGAAGATAATCGTCACACAGCTATCGCACAAAACCACATAGAAAAAGTTGAAAGGCTGAAACATTAGACCAGCTATCGGAAGAGTAGAGATTATGGCATTAACTTTGCAATGATTTTATAGAGAGTGAATGTGGTTCTATCAATGTCAAACACATCATACAACAAGTAAGGAAAGACAAACGTTGGGAGTTGTCAACTATAAGATACCTTAGAACACTCCCAACCAAATTAGTTATTCAAAACAGCAAAATGTTTGCTAAAAAAGCAGTTTTTGTCTGTTGGAAATGAAAAAGTAGCCATTACTGCTGTTTCCGCAAACACAGGGCTGCTGTATTAGCAAACATTTCAGTAAGCTAAATCAGCAAGCAAAATCTGCTGCTTAAGTACAAAAATCTTCTGTTGCTTGATTTGTTTTTGTTCTTTCACTTCAGACATTTTTTTAGAAATTTTGTTGCAAGAGATGATTTCAATTTGTGAAATATTGCTATAAAGAAGCTACCTGATCAATTGATTCCTTGTACACATCCACGGGTATACATTTCGAAATGTGGCTGAGCTCGCTCGCTCGCATTTCAAAAAATTAATTTCGACCAACTTTAACGAAGAACCATCTACATTCGCTTTTCTTTCTTCTTCGAACTTTGTTAAAATCGATCGAAAATCCGTTTTTGATGGAAAAGATCTCCGGTAAAAATTGCATCTAACTATTGCCGTAAATGCGTATAAATTGCATCAAGTCCAAAAATATTCCTAATTTATTGGAGATTGAACAAGAAAATGTGGTGGAACTAAAAATCGGAAACACCAAAATGTTTCTACGTTATGCAATTGTAAACTTTGTTCTTTCTTTGCCAACTATTTGACGTCAAATTATCTAGCCGCAAACGTAAGTGTGATATGAAAGTTGATCTCATAGATAAAAGTCTGCAGACTGAAATTGTTTTAACACATTTCCTCACTTATGGTGGGTATTAAGTTCGTGTTTGAAGCAAAAGAGTTTGTGATTTCATTCATTAGGGCCCTAGCCCTTAAATCGGACGGCGTCGACCGAAAGACTGCGCGTTAACCAAGTTTATCGACGCCAGTTCTCTTGCCTTCACTGCCACATCGTCTGCACTTTATTCCCCCTTACTCCGTTATGGCCAGGCATCCAAACGATGCGGCTTATGCCATCCTCAGAGAAGGCATTAATCTCCTTCTTACATTCCAACACTATTCGTGACCTTACCGTCCTGGTTGTTATTGCCCTTATGGCAGTTTTACTGTCCGTGAAGATGTTCACACTCGACGTCCTCGCGTTAGTACCACACCACCTCACGCTTTACGTGATCGCTCGGATCTCTGCCTGCAGGACCGAATTGTGGTCATGCAGTCTAAAACAGATCTTAGTCCCTAAGTTCTCAATGTAGACTCCCAGGCCCACTCTGTCCTTTAGCCTTGATCCATCCGAGCAACATGATCTTCAAGACGGCAATAGTAGGGTTCCGTCAGTCCAAGACTGTACCGCTGGCAGCAGAACCTCGCACTTGACCTCCAGTGTCGTCTCAGATATCCAATTGGAAACCTCCTCCCTTCCTTCCAGGTTTCCTATCGTCGCCTCGATTATACCGCGATGGTATGAGCTGCTCCCATTCATTCAGACTAACAAACAAAATATTTCATATTTCATTTTAAGACAAATTTAAAATAAAATATTTTTACAGATTAAATTTCAATTAAAATAATAAAACTGGAATAAAGAGAAAATTCACATAGAATTATATCGTAGAAAAATTTTTGTTGAATGTTTGTTTTTCGGAACAATTTCCATTAAAAAATTTATTGGAAAAAATTACATGAAGATTTTAGCTTAAAGAAAATTTTTATAACATTTTGTTTAAAAAAATCAAAAAAAAAGTTTACATTGCGATTATTGACCCATCAACGACAAAAATACCCAAGTAATTTGATGCATTTGATGGTTTCTACAATATATTAAAAAAATATATGTATGGCAATAATCTTACTGCTTTAGTTTGGAGTTTCTTTACAAATGTGACAAATACCTGTCATTCTTGATATATAGAGTATGTTATTTGGGGTGTTTACTAGATTTCCTTTTTTTTTATAAATAAATTTAACATCAAACGTTGCAAAAGGATTATGAGAAGAAAAGGATATTGAGAAGGATGCCAGGTTCAATTTAATACCGTAATATAATTAAAATTTTTACGTATTATAAGCAGATCTCAGATAGTAATTCAAACTCTTTCAGAATATATTTGGATTTATTTCGATGCTATGATACACAATAATACTAAAAGCTTTCCATTTTCCCACAACCTATTATGGTTTTGTATTATGATCTACTGTTCGTTATGCTATAAATAAGACAAAACAAATTTTGTTGTTGTTTTTGCACCTTTTAACACCTACTTTGTGATGGATATTTCTTTATTGTGTATAAGTTAACAAACATCGTGTGTGCTTTACCAACATTTTTGTACCGAAACCGAAACTTAGAATTAACACTTTCTGAGTTTGCCACCCGCACTCGTCCAACCTGTTCAATATACTGAATGCTCCTTACTCTGTCAAAACAAAAATCGAATTTGTCTACACCAGTGACCAGCGCACAATTGGAATTATTTGCGAGCCTATAGGTTTGCTTAGGATTACTTTCTTGTGTACGTACAAAGAAATGTGCAATAGAGTGAGTATTTTTGCCAACCACTGGTCGATACGCTCAAATACTCAACCTTTCTCTCTAGTAGGAGAGACACAAGGGAATAGTTGTTGGTGCGGTACACGAATAATCGTTTGCGTCTATCGAAGCACTTTTGTAATTAAAGAGATTTGGATTTACAACAAAAGGAAGGCCTTTTTACCGTTGACGAAGCTGCTAAAGGGTTAACAATAAATAAAGATAGTTACGTTCAATAACACTACGTTTATGGCCACCGTTTGATATATTGAAGCGAAACGTTACACGGTTACAATAAAAGCAAAACTTCGTGATAAAAGTTGTTGGTTTGTCGTAAAAATTTCCCAAACGTTTTATTTTTTTGCGTGCAGGTGCGATTTTATGCTAAAGTCATTAAATCCGCCTTTCTTCGCTAAATAGTAATAAAATATTAAAAAAAAAAATATTCTTTTGTTGCGAATACTTTTTCAAAAATTTTTAAAATTCAAAATATTTAAAAAAATTGGTATATCAATATAAATTCTCTAATTATGAATATATAAAATTTCATTAAAATCGAGGGTCCGGCGAAATGGTTTAAAATTTTGTCTTTAAAAATATTTATTGAAATTTGTCTATATAAAAAATTTCCCGAAAATGTTGTTTGGGACAGATGAGCATAATAAAAACACTTTAAAAATTTTTAGGAAAAATGTGGTGTTGCAAAATGCATTGAGCAGGCACAAAAAATTATATTCAAATTTGGGCTTTAAAAAATAATCTCGAGGTAAGGTTGTCTTTTAAGAGTTTTTTCTGATTTTTTTTTACTGATTCTTTTAAAAAAATTTTGTCTGTAGCAAAAATTTTATTGTCTTTGGGTACACGGCGCAACAGGGAGAGTCGTTGCCCTTGTCTAGTGTTCGAAGCCATAAATACAACTTCCAACAGATGCACAAAGTCATGTGTAGTACGGAAGAAGTGTAATTTGCCACAGAAAGAATTTCTGTCATTACACAATAATACATGCATTGGGAAAAAGTACAGCTAATAGACAGGGTTGTCGAGCGTGGTTAATGTGGTAATTTTATCATAGATGCGTTTTCACTATTAATACGATTTAAATACAACATACCAACGCACGGCCCTTCAAAGCCAACACTTCTAACCAAAGACGAAACGCGTCCCATAGTGGTTAGTGTGTGTTGCCATCTTTGGCTTTCCTTTTCCATATGCATCTCCGATCATTGAGCTCGTCTCGAAAGAGAAACAAAGAAGAATTTAGAAAAAATTTTGTCTTTAAAAAAATAATTTCGAGGGGTCCGTCCCGAGCTGAAGTTTTGTCATTAGAGAATATTACGCCGAAATTTTATCTAAAAAATTTTTTGAATCCGGGTTTGTTTTGTGAAATTTCGTAAAAGTTGGATGAAAATTCTACTAAAAAAGGCATTATAAGAGCAAATCGGATTGTACATATGTATATGATGGCTATATGTAAAGCTGAAGCGATTTTTATCAAAATCAGATGCGTTAATCCATGGGCATTTTTGATTTTTTTTTTTTAATTTAATTTGCTCATTTATTAGTCAAGTCATTAGACAATATATGCCACCAGTCCTAGACAGCATGGACAGAAAGAATAACCGACTTGGCAACATTAATTCAGGAAATGGTTCTGACACAATCAGCATACTAGAATATGGGTATAGATGTTCTCCTACCACCAGCAGACAACCAATCGACACAAGTCGGTTGGTGTTATCTTTTTTGAAGGACACTATTTTTATACTCTGTACAATTAACGCACCTATTAATTGCAACTCAAAAGTCGTAAATAAAACTAGGAGATCCTAATTCTGAAGTTCTGAAGGACACTATTTTTATACTCTGTACAATTAACGCACCTATTAATTGCAACTCAAAAGTCGTAAATAAAACTAGGAGATCCTAATTCTGAAGTTCTCGAAATTTATTCGCATTTTCACACCAAACTACAGCTTTAGGTGTTTCGTTTCCTCCCATCGTTTATGTCGATAATTTTTTGTGTTTAATAAAACGTTATCACTCCCTATATTGTCATAGCGTTAGGGAGTTCGTACGCTGCTGTCGCAAAAACCACATCTAATCAATCAAATCTACTATGCGACAACGTTCAAGGTCCTGATACAAAAGTGGTATTTTTGCGAGACCATCTCAAACTTTTAACAATGAATTTTGAAATTGATATAAATGACCAGAAATACTTTGGCAAGTCTGATCCGAAGAGTAACAAAATTGGCTATTAAAATTTAATTTTTTTTTTTTGGTTTTTTTGTTGGCAGACCAAATGAATTTTTGGAAATCCAAAATGATGACATTCATTTGTAACGAGCGCAAACTCGTCGCAAATCTACCTGTGGAGATGACCGATCTTAACAGATATTCTGGCACGCAACGGATGATGAATGACCGGACCACAAACAAAGCTTATGACAGCTTAAATTTCGAACAAATCCACAAAGAAACGGAACAAGATCTGCAAGAGACAACGACAGGAGTAAAAGCAAAATATCAATAACCCCACAACCACCTGCGGAGTCAGTGAGCGAACTCGCAAACCGACTTTGGGACAGCGACTTACAAAACGCCATTCCACATAAGAATGCCTCCAAGGTCTGTGACACAAGCAGCTCAGCCACCCTACTAGGCAAATGTTTTGCATACCAAACGCAATGACCATCACTCGCTGAATGATGAAAAGCACCACACCAGAAGAGGAGCCAGGATCAATGAAAACAAAAAAAGGAGGCGAAGCAACAATGCCAGAGCTAAGTCAAGTCAGTCCATCAACAAGTTGCCACCAACCACCTCAATGCACACGACTATCAACAATGGATCGTATTTTGCTGGCTGCACTCCTCAAGTGTTGCTGTTGTAGTTGTTGCGCCTGCCAATCGCAAGTTAATCGTTCGACACGGATTTTATAGGCAAACACCAAGCCAGCCGGCTCACCACCTCCTGTCTCGATCATCAAATCGTCGGACCCAGGTATAAAAATGTCAAACGATTTGTGCTGCTAAATTATGGACGATCATTAACCAGAAACAGCTCCAAACACGAAACGAACCACAAATCGTCGTCCATTGGCAACATCGAGTTTGGGCCACAAAGACAACGTCCCGCCATTGTGGAGAATTCGAATTCGCCTGCTCCCCTCAGCTCAAGTGGACAGGCGAGTGAGAGGATAAAGTCTGCTGGCCCCGGTCACACAATAAATGTATGTGTTGACAGCGTATTAATGTTTTACAATATTTTATCATCTCGGGTTGAATGTGCCACAGCCAAGAATGTTCGACTTGGCGGCTGGCCAAGGGAAGATGCGTTCGTTAGGCGATGTCTCGCTTCTTTGGGTCGATATTTTGGTGAGTGTTCGGGGCTATCCCGGTTGCACGCTGCTCGACAACACTCCTCGTTTATGGAGTGGAAGACAAAATGATTAGCAGACAGAACGACGTCTTGTGGTGTTGGCATTTTAATGACAATCCACCGCCCCAACGCTTTGAACCCCCGCAATTTTCTGATGAAAGTGGCTGAAAGCTGGTGGTGTTCATTTCCTTGCGAAAACCAATGTTGTGTTGTTACCAAAAAACACTAAAAACACGAATTCACTAACTTTCAAAATCACATTCAATACAAACACCTCCGAAAAAAAACTTAAAAACTCTCCTCCGTCCATTTGTCATGCAATAATTAGGAGAGAGCATGAAGCATATGAAGAAACAAAAATCCGATTAGTAATTCGTATCTTCAAAAAGAACTTTCAAGGAACTGGCGAAGTATAAAACTTTGTTTGGCCACTCGTTTTTCAACATAAGGAGGATACCACATTGCTTTTCTTTGTGCTGTAGTATTCGAATCAGGGGAATTTGTCCATACAGCACATACACCGATGTAGATCATAGGTTGCAGGACTACAACTAGCCGCACCAAAGATGAGTGAAAATGCGTCAAAAAAAAAAAAATACCACGCTGAAAAATGGTTCCGAATATGGGCAATACCACATTCAATTTGAAAAAATTTGAACCCTATATTGGTTTGAATCTTTAAAACCCCGAGAAAATCCTATGAAAACATTTCTTAAAACAATTATGAAATATAAAAAGACAATCTTTTTACCCACCTTCAAATGATGGAGGATGGCCATTCCATTTGTCGTAAATTCTATCTCCGACCCTAAAAATTAGTATGTTCTTGATTGTCGCACAGTTGGATGTATTCGAAAAAAAACTAGTAGAAACGCTGCCGTTTGAGAACGGGTAGAAATAACTCTTTGAAATTTAAAATTGTTAGAGCGGAGGAGTTTAGGAGTTAGGAGATCTGATTGAGGTCTACAACATCATATCTAGTTTCGAAGATATTCTTGTATATTATTTTTTTTTTTTCTTTTTTGAATTCTTGCCGAGACAGGCTTCGTGTTTTGAGATTTATGAAGGCATTTATGATTCGATTTTAATTCACACAAAATTTACAACTACTTTACCGAAAAGAGTGTCCACATCCGATAATTAAGTTCTCAGTTATACAATTTGGATTTGGTTCTCAGTTATACAATTTAAAAAAAGCGTGAATTTTAACAAAAATGTATGTTCATTGTTTGTATAATTTATTGTTTTTCTTTTGTTGACTTCTCATATTTTAGATTAGTTTTAGTTGTTCCAAACGCCATTTTGTGCAATTTAGAAAACACGCTTTTAGTTTTTTACCATACCATGTTCATGCAGTTCAAACGAATGTTTCCTTAAATCTTGATGCTTTTCTATCTACGCTTTATAGCCCATTTTTTAAAAATAGTTGATTAATGTTTCGTTCCATACCCAAATTTTTTGACCATTATTGGAATTTTGTATTACGTGGAACAAAATGTGGACCAATACAACATTGAAATAACTTAATTAATGGGTTCCATATCCAAAGTAGAAAATCGTTGCTTAAATAAAAAAAAGCAAACAAGTAAAAAGGCATTATGTTCGACCGAGCCGAACTTTGCATACCCACCACCTCGGGTATATATGTCAACCCCTTTTCGTCACAATCCGGTGAAAATTGGATAATTTATGCATCAAAATTCAGCACGGAAATTTAGTGGTCTAATAAATAAATAAAGTCACTGTTGAATTTTGTATTTTAAGTTTCATCAAAGTCGTGTAATAAATAAAGCTTCTATGAGCTTCCGGCCCTTAACTGGCATATCGATCTATATGACAGCTATATCTAAATACAGTCCGACCTGAACCATATTTGAGTCGAATGCTGATCGTAAAACTACCCTTGGTTTGAAATTTCAGTGAAATCAGGTAATAAATAGAGCTCTTATGGGCTTCAGGCCCTTTATCAGCAGATCGGTCTATATGGCAGCTATATCTAAATATAGTCCGATCTGAACCATATTTGAGTCAGAGATCAGTAAGCTTTAAACTACTCACTGTTTCAAATTTCAGCGAAACTGGATAAAAAATAAAGCTTATGGGTTTCAGACCCTTAGTCGGGAGATCGGCCTATATGACAGCTATATCTAAATATAGTCCGATCCGAACCATATTTGGGACGGATGTCGGGAGACCTAAAACTACACACGGTTTTAAATTTCAGCAAAATCGGGTAATAAATAGAGCTCTTATGGGCTTCAGACCCTTAATCGTCCGATCTGAACCATATTTGGGTCAGATGTCAGGAGGTCTTAAACTAGTCACTGTTTCACATTCCAGCGAAATCGGATAAAAACTAAAGCATTTATGGGCATTAGACCCTTTATCGGCAGATCGGTCTATATAGCAGCTAAAGGGTGATTTTTTTGAGGTTAGGATTTTCATGCATTAGTATTTGACAAATCACGTGGGATTTCAGACATGGTGTCAAAGAGAAAGATGCTCAGTATGCTTTGACATTTCATCATGAATAGACTTACTAACGAGCAACGCTTGCAAATCATTGAATTTTATTACCAAAATCAGTGTTCGGTTCGAAATGTGTTCATTCACCGTAACGTTGCGTCCAACAGCATCTTTGAAAAAATACGGTCCAATGATTCCACCAGCGTACAAACCACACCAAACAGTGCATTTTTCGGGATGCATGGGCAGTTCTTGAACGGCTTCTGGTTGCTCTTCACTCCAAATGCGGCAATTTTGCTTATTTACGTAGCCATTCAACCAGAAATGAGCCTCATCGCTGAACAAAATTTGTCAAAATTTGAACACATTTCGAACCGAACACTGATTTTGGTAATAAAATTCAATGATTTGCAAGCGTTGCTCGTTAGTAAGTCTATTCATGATGAAATGTCAAAGCATACTGAGCATCTTTCTCTTTGACACCATGTCTGAAATCCCACGTGATCTGTCAAATACTAATGCATGAAAATCCTAACCTCAAAAAAATCACCCTTTATATCCAAATATGGTCCGATTTGTCCCGTTCAAGAACTTAGCTAGCGTGCATCAAAAAGACGTATCTTTACCAAATTTCAGCTCAATATCTCAATTTTTGAAGGCTGCAGAGTGATTACAAAAGACGGACGGACAGACACACGTACATGGTTAATTTTACGACGATCCGCAATATATATATTGTACTTTGTAGGGTCGGAAATTGATATTTCGATGTGTTGCAAACGGAATGACTAAATGAGTATACCACCAACAAACAAAATTGAACAAAATTACATCTCAATGTCTCGAAAACTAAGAGAGATACTTCACATTATCTTTAAGGTTCTGAAAGTTCGTAACTTAATGCCCTAGGAACTAATCCTAACTCAAAAATGGCGTATGGAATAAGATAGTATTAGGCTGGCGATATGTCAACTTAAATGGATGCTATATTGCCTAAAACAAATAAAAATTATCTATCAAAAAATGGAAAAAATCCCCTCGAGTTCTTAAAACGCAAAGCTCGGATTCTCCATTTGGGTTTATGATTTTTTACTTCGTATGCCCGCTAAATTCATGCAATCAGTTTTCGCACCAATAATATTTGCAGCTTTCACAGCAAATGTACTAAAAAATTTCGAATTGAGAACCATCTCTGTCCCAAATGAGTGAAAATGGTGTAAAAAATTGTGGTAGTGTTTGTTTGTTGTGTTTTAACAACACTTTTATATGCAAAACTCAAAAAGGATACTTGAGATACCTCTATTCATTATTTTTTTTTCAATTTGAATTTTCGTTTCTAGAAAATTGCAATACATGTTAACCATCACCTCGGATAAAGATATTAACTACATTTTGCCTTAGTACGGTAAAAAATGCATCATTTATGAACCCTATATCTAAATATAGTCCAATCTCCATCATATTCAGGAAGGCTATGTAAGGGTCTAACACAACGCATTGTACCAAAGTAATCGGTTAAAAAATTCACCTTTTATGGGCTTAAATCGAGATTAGTATACATACATATGTATATGGCAGATATATCCCAATATTGACCGTTTGAGGCGAAATTGAAAAAAAGATGTCGAAGGGCCTAATACATCTCACTGTCCACAAATTTCAGCGAAATGGGACAATAAATAGTCCTTTAGGGACCCAAGATCTTAAATCAAGAAATCGGTCTATATGGCAGCTATATCCAAATCTGGACCGATCTATTGAGCAAGGATGTCGAGAGGCCTAGCACAACTCACCATACCAAATTTCAACGAAATCCGATAATAAATGTGGCCCTAATGGGCCTTAAATCGGTACATCGGTCTATGTAGAGTCTATATCAAGATATAGTCCGATATAGGCTATCTTCGAACTCAACTTGTCTATGGACAAAAAAATAATCTATGCGGAATTTCATCTCAATATCTATTTTTAAAGACTGTAGCGTGAATTCAACAGACGTACGGACGGACATGGCAAGATCGTCTTAGATTTTTACGACGATCAAGAATATATATACTATATAGGGTCGGTAATAGATATTTCGATGTGTTGCAAATGAAATCACAAAATGAATATACGCAAAATACGAAGCCAGTGCCAAAATTCTAACAAATAAAAATTAAAAGTCGGGTTGTTTTATTTACAAATCTCTCGGATTGGCTAGTTTATGGACAAATAAAGCACTCTTACCGCTAAATGTTTTGTATTTTTACGTTGATGAAAAAATAAGTAAATTTCTTTCTAATCAAATATTTCTCGGAGTTCATCATTGTTACTTTTTTAATTCCAAGCAACTCTTTGAATAAATATGCTGCGTTTTTCCTCTTTTAATGTTGGAATTCCGATCGAATGATGACACCATATGTTTTCTATTTTACACGCTTACCAACAATGTCATTTATAAACGGCGGAGATAAACCAAACATTTTTCTCCGTAGAAAATACTGGATAAATAAAACAAACCTACTGTAGATCTTAAGCGGACTTTTCGTAGAAATTTTAAGCACTCTCCGGATTACAAATGAAAATTTGGAATGCCAAACAATTTGTGAAATGACTAACTTTAGGGCTTTGATTTGCCAGACTACCAAGGACCTTGAGATTTAGCACATGATTACTTAACCATACATTTCATAGAGCTATATCTCCTGCAAACAAATGGCAGAGTTTTTACATTTTTTTTTTTATTCCATGCCATTGTGCAACACCCGAATTTTTGCCCTGTCCATTTACTGGGTAAATCTTAACATTTTAATTGTAGCCAACAATTTTGTTCCCCAATGAAAAGCAATCGTTTTATATGAAAATTATGTAAAGTGCAGTGTCGTTTGACGCCTTAGCTTTTAAGTGTGAAAAAGTTGTGGGGGTTAAGGCCACTGGCTATAGATAGGGGGGGGGGGGAAAACCGACATCTAATGGAGCAGAGATACTGCACCCATATCGATGAAAACCTCAACGCTGTCCAGCTATTATTTCTTGGTTTTTTCCTCTTTGGTGCAATTATATCGGACGAGAGAAAATAACAACAACGAACAACTTCAAAATGCATAACCACTCAATCCGTCATGCGCACCATGGAATTATGCAACTCCAAGGAACATCCAACATATGGGACAGCAAATTGAACTTGGAGCTGCTCTGCTGCTGACTGCTGGCTGCACCATCATCAGCATTGTCGTCGGTTGCCGTTCATCATTATGGACATTGAGCAGCAAGATCACGAAATGTTGACATCATAGCAAAAATTGCTGTTATTGTATCAAAATTACAAACATACCAGAGATTACCAACTGTCAGTTGAATGTCATGCCCGAGGGACATGCGTCATCTAAAGTGTTGAACTAATTTAACAGCTGTTGAAAAAACATAAACAACAACAGCAACAAACTGCCGTAGCAGCAACTGCCGCAAACGCCAGGGAGTAATCGGCCTGCCAGCCAACCAAGCAGCTCGCCCCAGCCTCCGAAAGCCCCGTCAAGTGGTTCTTCGCATATCCGTCTGCCAGACTGGCACTCTGTCTGCTCGACTCTGCCGCAGCATGGCAGAAAAAAGACACAACCGGCAACAAGCCCGCATGGCAATTGCAGCCAACAACAAACAGCAACAAGAGCTGCAACAAAGACGTTGGAATTAAATGCAATGTAATTAAAATATTTCAAACAGAAGCCAACATCGAAATCAGCACCAGCCATTCACCACGAGAATATGTTGTTCGCATATGAGCGCATATGCTTGAGAGTCATACAGCCAGTCTGCCTTGTTGTTGTCTCCTGCCCCATACCTCATGTCCCATACATTTCATAAACTTGGCCACTTGCTGCTGCAGCAGTCCCAGCCGCATGCTTGCAACAAGTGAGCCGAGCCAGAAGACTGTGCAGCTACCCAGCACTGTGTGCACAAACGTACGCTCTCTCGTATCGCCAGTTTCAAAATTGACAGCGAAACAAAACTCATTGCTGCACAATTAGCTGTACATTAAAAACATAATTATCGGCTTGTGATGATCGTCGGATGCAACCAGCAATATGTCATCTTGTAAACTCAACGAAACTGGGCAACAGCAAAGAAGGAAAAAAAAACGACGGATTGACAGGCAGTGGATGCTGTCATAATTTGCAACATAGTGAAATACTGAGAGACACGACGTATAGCCTCACTATGCCAACGAAGTGGCTGTGATCTCTTAGGAGATTACTCTTCTTCATTATCACATGTCCACAGAAAAAAATCAAAATCGGTTTCAATCACGAAAATTTTTGGTCCAATTAATTTTTTAATTTAAACTGCTGCAATCACGAATATGATCGTTTTGAAAAACAAATTGAAAAAATTGCATATTCGATGACAAATTTTCATTTTTAATTGATCGACTAAAAAATTATGGAAATTTTTTGACATTTCAAAAAAAAAAAAAAACATTTAGTGCACAGATGTTTACCTCCTGGAAAATGAACCCCTATGAAAAAAATTTCCCCGCGGGGTTTTCCAAAGGAGGTTTTTGGGGTATTCGGAAGAGGTTGTTGTAGCAGTGCGTTGTACACTGAGGCGGTAGCCGTTTCCGGTGCGTGGAACTGGCTGCCATGAAATTATTTTAGATTTTTCGAATTGTGGGACGCATGGTTTCTTGAAATCGCCTTCCATTTACAACTACAATCACGTCTGTAATTAAAAAATAATACATTCTCAAGTAAAATGACGATCGAATCAATAAATTTTTTAATTGAAAACGATTTTATTTTCAATTAAATTTTTAATCGAAAAATATTTTGCAATTTTTTTTCTGTGCAAAGAGATTGATAGTTACATTAGACCAGTGTCGGGCAAATACACACACACACACACTATTGCACAAATTTGTGTACGTGTACAAGAACATAAGCCCAGGGGCTTGGAAATATTACGCACACTACAACATGTGCCCAACACTGTATTAGACTCATCGATAATCATACTTCAAATTGAATGGCTGAAATTTGAAACACTAAGTTTGTTTATTGATTCAACTGCAATTTTTTCCCCTCTGTTTTACTAAGGAACAGGGAAACTTCTCACATATCAATGAGTGCAGTCCGATTCAAATTCAAGCTCTATGATAAGCGGCCTCCTTTTTATAGCCGAATCCGAACGTGCCGCAGTGCGACACCTCTTTGGAGAGAAGTTTTACATTTCATAGTACCTTACAAATATTGCCAGCATTAGGAGGGGAAACCCAACGCTGAAAATTTTTTCTGATGGTCTCGCCAGGATTCGAACCCAGCCGTTCAGCGTCATAGGCGGACATATTAACCTCTGCGCTAGGGTGGCCTCCGAACTTAAAATAGGTGTCGAACATGGACCAGATTGCATCATATTTGAAAGTATCTAGATCAGTATCTCACAATTTAAAATCTTGAGCCCATAAAAAACGTAATTTCGCAGCAACTTGAAACAGTAAGTAATATTAGTCCCTCAACATCCGTAACGAATATGATCCAATGTAAACCAATATTACTAACGTTGTTTAGTAATATTGGTTTACATATTTAAATAGTTTCCATAAAGAGCGAGCGAGAAGTTGGCTGATCTTCCGATTAAACATCTTTGGTTCATAAAAGGCTCATTTTTATACGGTTTTGACGTACGTGTTTCTATTTAAAATGTATCTAACTCAGATTTAAACATTTGAAAGACAAAACTTGCTTGCTCAACGTTTCAAAATGGTTCTGTCCACCATTTTTCGCACCGCATGTTTCGCTTCTTCCTGACCTTTCTGAAGATCATGTTTTTAATTGTTATAAAAATCGTGGTTGTTGTTGTTGTTGCTGCTGCCCAGCATAGCGGACAGGCATTCTTAATGAAATGCGACATGTCTGTAGCATGAGCTTTTCCTTCAATAGCTGTGGGGAAAAGCGTTAGTTTTTGTTTTTCACGGAAGTGGGCAATTTTCCAGTAACAACAGACAAAGTGCCTGGCAAACGGGCAAAAGAACTTGTCGAACTCTGAGTAATTACTCTGCTCCGTACAAGCGCACATGGAACATTGCAACGGCAACATGAAAACATGAATGAATAATTGTTGCAACATTAACACGACACTGCTACTTGCTACACTGGCTGCGCTTGTAACACACATGGCTGGAGCTTTGCTGTTATTCAAATGCGAGTCGGGCAAAAAAGCCTGAGCGAAGCGTGTAAAGAGCGAATTTTACACATTCAAGAAAACACGAATGAAAACTGATGTCGAACAAGACCGACGACTAGAAGCACGTTGCACAATGGTATTTTTATCGAGATGAACAACAAAATCCAACACTTGGAACCATCCTACAAAGGTGCTATCAAACACGTTTCTTATCAGCATCTGCTACTCCGAAATGGAATATCATCTCGATCGAACGAAATTCACTACAAAGACTTATATTAGATGAGATACACATAAATAGAGGAATACATTAAAAAGCCATAATAATTAATTTTGCATTCTTTTATGTCACATAGGAAGCTATTAAGTTGGATATAAAATTTCAATATTCTCATATTTAAGGGGAAGAGACGTGCTCCTTAATTTGTGTATCAAAAACTTTGTTCTTTGTTTTGGCCGACTAGAAAGCACCCTACGACCATATTCCACAAAACTACTTAAAAATAAAATATATTAAAAAAAAGTAAAATAAAATAAAACAAGTAAAAGCGTGCTATGTTCAGCCTGGCCGAATCTTATGTACATACCCTCCATCATGGATCGCATTTTTTTAGTTCTTTTCCCGGTACATCTTTTTAGACAAACAAAGGAAAAAGGAAAAGAATTGGTATACTATCGGAGCTATATCAAGTTATGGTTCGATTCGGACCAGAAATGAATGAAATGTTAGAGACCACAGTAGAAGTCACTGTGTAAATCGAAAAAGAATTGCGCCCTTTTGGGGCTCAATAAGTAAAATCGGGAGATCAGTTTATAGGGGAGCTGTACCAGGCTATAGACCGATTCAGGCCATATTTGATACGTATCTTGAAGGTCATGAGAGAAGCCGTCGTACAAAATGTCAGCGAAATCGGATGAGAATGGAGCGGCTCAAGAAGTCAAGACCCCAGATCGGTTTATATGAGAACTATATAGACCAATTTGAATAATAAATTTATATTTATGCTAAGTTCGGCCGGGCCGAGTCTTGGGAACCCACCACCGTCGATGCTGCTATAAATTTATACAAAATAAATTTTGTTGTAGGGCATAATTTTATTTTATTCTATATACTTCTAGGAACCGAACAAGGATGATCGAGAGACCGGTTTACATGAAAGCGTGACAGATTTGTGTGAAGTCATAACAAAAAACTACGGCTTGTAAGGGCTCAAGAAGTCAAATGGGAAATCGGTTTATATGGAAGCTATATCGGGTTATATACCGAATCGTACAAATATACCGGACCGTACTTGATACATTTGTTAAAAGTCATTACAGAACACTACGTGCAAAATTTCAGTCGAATCGGACAAAAATTGCGGCTTCCAAGGGCTCAAGAAGTCAAATCGGGAGATCGGTTTATATGGCAGCTATATCAGGTTATAGACCGATTTAAACCGTACTAAACACAGTTGTTGGAAAAGAAAAGAACACTACATGCAAAATTTAAGCTATATCGAACTAAAATTCTGGCTTTCAAGGGCTCAAGAAGTCAAATCGGGAGATCGGTTTATATCGGAGCTATATCTAAATCTGAACCGATATGGCCCATTTGCAATCCCCAACGACCTACATCAATATTAAGAATCTGTGCAAATTTAAGAATCTGTGCGGCTCGCTTTACGCGTTCGACCGCTATTGTGATTTCTACAGATGGACGGACGACATGGCTAGATCGAATCAGAAAGTCGAAACGATCCAAAATATATATACTTTAGGGGGTCCCAGATCAATATTTCGAGGTCTTACAAACGGAATGACTAGATTAGTATACCCCCATCTTATGGTCGTGGGTATAAAAAGTAACAGAAAAACCTTTTTTTTAAAATAAGGCAAAAGTGCAATCATCAGTCTAATTGCCAGGACAAAATTAACATGCCTCCATCTTCTCATTTATTAGTGAGCTGGGTAATGTGAATCTTTTTTGATTATAAGACTGGTGGCAATATCTAGGTCGGCATCGAGCTCTCTTACCATTGTCAAATTTACACCCTCCAACATAGAACGATAGTATTTCTAATATCGACTCATCTTACACCAGTAAGCCGCTCGAAATATTGATGTAGGCCGGTTGGGATTGCAATCTATCATGTTTAGATATAGTGATCATATAAAAGTATCTCTCGATGTGACTTCTTGGGCTTATCATATAATTCTCCGAATGCGAATGTACGCAAGGACTTCTGACTATGACTTTCATCATAATTAAGCCAAGTATCTTCCGAATCATTCTATAGCCTGTTATGGGTCCATTATAAACCGATCTCCCGATTTGATTTCTTAAAGCTAGTCTTACCCAATTATTCAAAACCAACGTTGAACTTTAAAGCATTTTTATTAGTTACTACCTGTAGAGATACATCGTAACAAACACTTGACAAATGCGATCCATGGTGGATGGTAGGTGTATAAGATTCGAACCAGCCGAATCACATTTTATAAAATGTGACCAAGAACATGACTCAGAACAAAACTGTTCCTTCTGAAATCGATGATATAAACTTTGAAATGAAAATCAAAGCTTAGAATAATGTCTTGGTTCTGTCTACATTCAGCTATGATACCCACTTCAAAGTCTTGGAAAATACTCATCTTTAGTTAGTTTGCATATAAAAGTACCTCTCGATGTGACTTCTTGGGCTTATCATATAATTCTCCGAATGCGAATTTGCGCTATGATTTCTGTTATGACTTTCATCATATTTAAGCCAATTATCGTGCGAATCGTTATATAGCCCGTTATGGATCCATTTTAAACTAATCTCCCAATTTGATTTCTTTAAGCTAGTCTTACCCAACTATTCAAAACCATCGTTAGACTGCGATTCATGGTGGAGTGTAGGTATATTAGATTCGAACCAGCCGAATCATATTTGGAATCACATTTTATAAAATGTGACAAAGCCCATGACTCATATATAGGCGTTTTGTAGAACAAAACTATTCCTTCTGAAATCGATGATATAGACTTTGAAATGAAAATCAAAGCTTAGAAGAATGTCTTGGTTCTGTCTTCATTCAGCTATGATAACCACTTCAAAGTATTGGAAAATACTCATCTTTAATTTGATGAATTGAATGTACATAAATGGGAATTGAGTAGAAGAAGGGGGAACAACACCTTTTGCTTGTCTTGTGGAAATGGGGAAAAAAGTCTACGCGTTTTATGATGTGAGAAGACGCATTTCACACCAACTGATGCACTCGGACACAAGTCCATGGGCGAATGTGAATGAGTTGATGATAGTGATGGCTAGTGCAGGGAAGAAATGCTTGATACCTGGTGTCACCAGGAACGTGTTGTGTGCTGTTAAACAAACGATGCATGGAATACGTAGATGGATGGATGCATAGATTAGTAGAAGGGAGCATTATGTCCAGCGCTTTCTTTCTTCACACACACCTTTATCAGCAAAGTTAATGTTAATGTCGGTTATTTGTGTTATTTTAATTGATTAAATCGGCTTAATTGTGCTCCTCGCAGCACACACAACCCAACTTTAAAACAACGTTCACCGATCAGCATTTGTTTTGTGGTGTTGACTGGTTTTTGGGGTGATTTGCTTCGATTCGATACGAATTGTTGCGTTCATTTGATTTGAATTCAGTTCAGTTCAGTTTCAGTTCTGTTGATTTGATTTGTTGTGATCTAATTTGAATAATCAACCAAACACTACATATCACAATCAAGTCAAAGTGATCTTCACGGCACAACAGATGATGCCGTTGGACATGACAATGTCACAAACAACGGTGCACGGACCACACCACAAATGGATGAGAGTCCATCAGAATTGAGTAGCATTTCATTATGAGCACAAATATTTTGACATTTCCAATTTGAAGTTGAAAGAGCTCGGTGGAAACGTTTATCGTGTAGCATTGTTAACGCTCCATCGTTTAGTATAACGTCCGTCCGCGGCGTGTTGTATTTATGATAATTTCCACATAACAATGAATTCGGAATTCGATCGATTGGAATTATGAAGTTGGGATTTGTTGTCATCCACCAGATATCGCATCCATCGATCGATGGATCGATCTATAGAATGTAATGTACACTAAATAAACGATCGGTTTATGGTGGTGGCTGCCTTACAGATGGGATGCCAGCTTTCGTTATTTATGGGGGGGTTTTGGGTTGATTTTATTGTAACTATTATAGGAAAACGGTTTTGTTTTGATGGCGGCCATTGTCCGCGGCGATTTTATGATATAACGTTAGTTTGCAGTTTGTTTCGATTCCGATTTCATGTGTGAATATGATATTAACACTTTATTTGGAGTTGATGAAGAAATTTGTCGCCAATCAGTTTCTTTATGACTTTAATCAATTTAAGCTGATTATGGGCAAAAACAAAAGGCAAATGTCAACACAATGGCCACAGCATTTCATTGGATGGGCATCGGCATAATTAGCCTACAACCACCATTTGCTCCATTGCGTATGAAGCTCTACACACGAATCGTAAATCTGTGGTGTGTTTCATTTTATGTGACTACGGGCACAGGTTCTATTGAAGTTTTGCTGCTTCGTTATAGAGACATCAACCGTATCGGCAATTGATGGATGGAATACATTATGGTCAATCGGAAAAGATTTTAGCAGTTTCCGGTGATATTAATTTCGGCATACTAATACCTTCCAAAGATTTCACTTTCTGAGCCGTCTGGTCTAGTGATGCAAATGCCATTGACAAACGAGAATAGGTTTCTTCCAGAGAATAGTAATCGTCCATGTTACAACGACAAAGTTTTGCTTTTAGAAGGGAAGCTGACATTAATCAACACTAATGGGCATTTGAGTGCAGCTCATAACCTTGTGATATATGTACCTAAAAATCAACAAAAGAGAGACATATGTGCACCTCCATAAAATTAGGAAATAAAATGGAACAATTTAGTAGTAGACTCTGATTTATTCATAGCGCTCCTAATTCTGTTTTTACGCGATAGATGTCTTACTCGAAAATTCTTGTTTAAAAAGATAGGGTAACCATATAAAAGGAGGTGATTGGTTCCACATTTAAATATTATTTAAATGTTATTATTATTATTTAAATATTATCAATAAAATAAGATAAAAGTATTATTCAAATTCATGTTGCGTCACATGCATATTTAATTTTAACAAAAAATAAGAGAAAAAATTTTTTATTTAGAAACACAAATCATAAAAAATCAAAACATATAAAAAATATTTCTTTAATTTTTAATCACTGTCACTTTCTGATAAACGCACTACGGTGGACTTCAACGTCACTTTCATCGTTAGAAATATTTTCAAATTCATGCTCAATTGGCGACGATGGTTCAGTGATTTTAATCCCAAATTCCGTTATTAATCGTTGGCTTTCAGTTTTGATAAGACTGTTATTTAATTCACTACAATTACCGAGTAATAATTTCAAATCATATTGAAATTTCGAGGCTCTTTCCTTATTAGGATCATGTTTGCGAAAATGATCGCCCAATAAAGCTGCCATTTGGACCACGTTAAATAAAATCGAATCGCGTAAAATCAAATCCGCGTAAGAAAAGTTCGCGTTTAAAGAGAATTAGGTGTATAAGGCGAAACGCTGGTCGTTTCGTTGCTAAAATAACCAACTTATGAATACTGTTCTACTTTCCTCCTGCCGTAACCAATACGTCCAAGTTGATTCACCATATGCGACGGATGAACCTCAGTCAATGTATTTTTTGGCATCATGTGTAATGATTTCCGCCAATTTGTAATTTCTACAGCATAGCGTTACATGAGAAAACTTATACGGAGAGTACTTACCACGTAGTTCCATATGTAGCGTTTCAAATTATCAATTTGCGACTCTATAAGGCATATATACTTTTGATCTTGTTGACATTCTTAGTTGATCGTTGGTTTGTCGGTCAAAATTACGATAGAGTTCTAAATTGAAATTTCGCACTGAAACTTTTTTCGATAGCCAAAGAATTTGCTGTCCAACTTGATGAGGAACTTGAGCCAAACCCAAGTTGGCTTTATCGATGGCGCAAACTAAACAATATAAATTATCGAAAAACGCAAGACGAATCCAAAGCGAATGAAGAAGCGGCGTCCGAGAAATTCAAACCAAATTTGTTTGCCACTTTAATTGAAAAATATCGTCCCGACTGCTATAATGCAAATGAAAGTGGCTTGTATTAAATGTGGCTTGTGGAAATCATAAACATCTCCAAAGACGATTTTATTTGTATGCAATTAAAATGGCTCTTACAAACATTTTTTTTATATTAGAAAGTAAAAAAATCCGATATGCATTCAAAATAGAAGTATAACTATGAATTACATTTCAAATAAAAAACTTCACACATATCAATGAGTGCTGTCCGGATTTAAGTTTAAGCTCAATGATAAGGGATCTCATTTTTATAGTCGAGTCCGAACGGTGTGCCGCAGTGCGACATCTCTTTGGAGAGAAGTTTTACATGGCATAGTACCTCACAAATGTTGCCAGCATTAAGAGGGGAAAACCACCGCTGACAATTTTTTCTAATTCGAACCCAGGCGTTCAGCGTCATATTTGGTCATGCTTACCTTTGCGATAGGATGACCTCCCAGAACAGAACAGGCAGTAAGTGCAATTTGGCCAGGAGAAGGCGAATATGCTTTGGTGTAAATGTCTGTGTTTGATAATAACCTCTGCGCTACGGTGTCCTCCATACATTTGCCAAACCATAAAGTCAAATTTCTTCCTCCTAACACAACATCTTTTTTGCAACCCTTGGATCAGGGAATCATTCATGTTTTGAAATATCGATATAGGCAGATAATAATGAAGAAAGAACTTTGTGCCATGGATATGGGAAGAATTGTGCCAGAATATCCAAAATCAGATTCGATTTTAGATGCTTTAAAATACACTTACGGGTGGTGGTTGGTTCAAACAGAAACAACTGGAAACAGCAATAAAAAGGTTGATGTAAAAAACGAAATCTTTTTTTCCTTCAGGCTGGCTTCGATTGTGCTAACATTCTAAACGAAGATCACGAAACGATGAGTTTGTTGTCCAAGTCCCGCCTGAATATTAATACTGCGACGATAAACTTCGCTGTTTTGGAACTCTTTCTGATGACGAAGTTTTAGAGACCGTAATTGGCGACAAAGAAGAAGTAAGCAGCCCAGACTCCGATGGTGATATGGAGTATTACATTTTTGACACTGAATGCGATGTACCATTCGCGTTCCCAATAATATTGAAAATATCTTTTTATTAAAAAAATTGAGCATAAGGTTCCCAATCATTCAAATCAGTTAAATCAAACCAAATAACTCAATATTTTGAATAAAACTAAGTTTATATTGAACAAATTATTTGTTGTTTTCTTATTTCGCATCCTTGAATAGCGAAAAACAAAATCTTTTCTCGGTCCAGCTTTCCATTGATATTAACAATTGTTATGAGTTACTATTTTCATTCATTTTGGGCGCTTGGACCACATCATATCATTCATATCTTACATCCATGGACTTTTTCAGTTCGGATTTCAAGATTCGATTGTGATGCTTTCTTCCTTGGTTGTGGCATCTGACTCCCCGAATGATTTATATGGCCTGGAGCGTGACGAACAGAGATTTGGTATCTTGCTAATTTTTTCGCTCCCTGTGATGATGGTGGCAGTGTATTTTTCAAATCGTTTAAAATTTCTTTCCGCTCATTGTGCGAAACATAAGAGTTGCTGGTTGTGTTGGCGATGGCGGTGGCGTTGGCGATAGCGTTGTAATCATGCAAACTCTGCCAATTAAATGCACGTTATCTTTAAAAAAGTTTAAAGCGTTGATACATAAATCCTATTGTTAACCGAACTTTGCACAACATCGACAGCCCTTAAAAAAACAGCAGCTAGCGACAACAACAACAAATACTAGCAAGTAAGCCAATCCATGCACAGGGATCCACTCCCACCCAGATTCATATACGTTAACATAAACACACAATCACACACACACACACACACATTTTTCGTATCCATATTGTAGACCTCCGTCCCTTAATTTGCTGCTCGCATCGCACCCTTTGGCTCATAGCTTTAAATTTTCCTCGAATACACAAAAATTACCGCCACCAAAAGAACTGGTCTAAATTTTTGAATTACGAGGGCAGTCAACGGATGAAATGGGAAAGGTCAAAAAATGTGTGTCCAATCACTGAATTTTCTTTTCTATTAATTAATATATAACTGTCATAGTCTTAAAGTCATTATAATGAATTAAAGTGATTTAATTATTATGAATGACTAGAAACAGGGAATAGATTCGTAAAAAAAGTAACATTCTTGGCAAGTTAGGCTTAAGAAATTGTTCAGCAGCGTTAACTCGTCAAGAGAACGCACTCTGTGAAATTACGCTGTCACTCAGTTGAATAGAACATACTCAAACCACTACCCCTCTTTTGGGTGCAATAAATATATGTACGAGGGTTGCCTTTTATATTTCGGGATTGGACAACCCTTGTGTTGCAATCTGCCAATTGACAGCTCTATCGTAAAGCTTGACATTTTTGAGGTTATACGTACTCAGAACATTTTGACATACGAGCGCTATTTGTGTTGTTTACAGTAACTTAAAAGATTCATCTCGCCCAAAAAGTGGAATTGAATCGTGAACATTTTCGTGCGATTATTTTTTAAAACTTTCGACATGGATTAATTAAAGAACAGTGCATCGATGAACTTAATTAAATTTTTGGCGATGAAGCTCCATCACGGACGAATGTTTATCGATGGTATGGTGAATTCAACCGAGGTTGTAGTTCACTCCAAGACCATTTTCGTGAAGGTCGTCCAAAATCAGTTGTTGTTTCAAAAACCATTGATGCTGTGCGCCAACTGATATTGCAAGATCGTCTCGTGACCCATCGTGAGATTGAGACAATCTTAGGCATTAGTGGGACCAGCATACATTCAATATTGCATGAACATTTGACCGTCAAAAAAAATTATTTGCGCCGGAATCCGCACAATTTGTCAATCGCTCACAAAAAGGCTCGTGTCGATTGGTCGAAAGAAATGCTCCACAAATACGAAACAACTGCATTTTTGAGCTTTCAAAACATCGATTTGATGTATCATCCGCCGTATAGTCCTGACTTGGCACCGGATGACTTCTTTTTATTCCCGTACGTAAAAAATGAAATGAGAAGTCAACGTTTTTCGACACCTGAAGATGCGGTTGATGCGTTCAGAATGCATGTTTTGGAGATACTCAATCAGAGTGGCAAAAGTGCTTCGATAATTGGTTCAAACGCATGCAAAAGTGTATGGATATTAATGGGGAATATTTTGAAAACAAATAAAGCGATTTTGCTAGACATAAAATTTAAATCAAATATTATTATTGGGAACGAAGTTTTTTCAACATATTGCATAAGTATTGCTATTTAAGAATCAATTGCATTATCGAGAAAATCGGCTTATGTGCTGAACCAGCATTGTTTTTCCTAAAGAGTTTTTTTTTACCACAAATTTTTTTTCCGACTTGAAAAATTTATGTGTCAACAATTCGTACACATTTTCTCAAAAAAAAAAACTCTTCTTCTAGAGCTCTTTATATGGCGCCAAGTTTAATTTTTGTGTCAAAAATAGAGCTCAACAACTCCAAAAAACTGATGGTTCCTTACAATATTACAATACCTTATTGACTATGAAAACGATTAATGAAGTGCTTCTCCTTCCTATGATTGCGGATGTAATAATTAAAGTCATCAATACACTTTAATTTAATATTTTAAAGTCCAAAAATATAAACAGTTAACACCCTTTTCTCCATATTTTTTTGACAAGACAAAAAATCAGAGCGCAGAGGTTAGCATGTCCGCCTATTATATCAGAAAAAACATTTTTCAGCGGTGGTTTTCCTCTCATAATGCTGGAAACATTTGTAAGGTACTATGCCACGTAAAAATTTCTCTCCAAAGATGTGTCGCACTGCATCACGCCGTTCGGAATCAGCTATAAAAAGGAGGCCCCTTATCATTGAGCTTAAACTTGAATCGGACAGCATTCATTAATATGTGAGAAGTTAGCCCCTGTTCCTTAGTGGAATGGTCATGGGCAAAATTTGCATATTTGCAAAAAATCAAAGTCGATTGCAGCAACGATGATGTAGGGGTGGTTTATCATTTATTTACGTTCGTTTTAAATGCAACGCATCCGAATTTTGCCATATTCGAAGTCTTCTAAAATGTCAGCAATAATTTGTCGACCTCAGCTTGCCTTTTTTAGCTATATGGTGAATTGAAAGTCAAAACTCGTTATGGGCCATAATTTGGCTCCTTCTTTAACACTCAATGACCATTTTGCCATTTTTGGAGTTCTTTAGACTTTTTTGCTTAGACCACAATTTTGTGAACGTTCATCAATGAAAACTGATAAAATCGTAGGATGTTCGATTCAAATGACCCAAATATTTTACTTGATTTTATTGGACAAGGAATAGCTGAGGCGTTAGTTAACCAAATGATTGTTCTTAGCCTAGAGGATTGGTGAGGTGACCAAGACGTTTATTCGGGAGATTGGTTTATTTACTGGTATATAAAAATATAGTCTGATATAGACCACATGGGACAAGAATGACGAATTTTCAAAATGCAAAAATATTGTCTGATCCAGACCAAACTTACGGCTGACCTATTTTCAAGTTTTTCCAGCACGTCATCTTTCAAACGAATAAGCTATTCATCCGAATTTTTGCACAAGTACTTTGTTTATATTATTGTAGATAGGGTGGGCATGTTAACGGGCTTAACCGGTTTATGTATCGGTATAGCCCTTATAAGATATTGAGCAGCTGTCAGATGGTATTATCCGCCGATTTGTCAGATTTTTTCCTTGATGTTCACTTTTGCCTTGCATCCTTACCAAGTATGGAGACACGGTCCGTAATCCCGTATTAGTCTTATACAAACCTGTATTAGGATTCAATTTGCTGGGCTAAACTAGAAGCCATACGTTCCCCTCTCATTCACTAAGTTTAGAAAATAATCTAATGGCAGACATTCACCATAATCCAACTCTTTGCTGTCCCCCCTCGTTGCAAGACTCCTTTGTCGACTTCTCTTCATCATGAAATAAATTTCATCAACTAGAGACGCCATCAGGTCTTCTCGCTGGCAGTGTTTTTTATTCTTCGCCAAAGATAATTCAAAGAGTTTCATCAAAATCCTTCTTGGGGGCGAAAAGTTCTTCTAACGAAATTAACTCGCAGGATTTTGAAAAATTTCGCCATTACATCCCAAAGCACTAAAAAATGAACAGAGAAGGGATGGGGGAAAATGCGAAACACAAACTTTTATTTTCGTTTAATCGCCGTTTTTTGCTAACAAAAAAGTTTCTATCAGTCTCTGGTTGAGTTTATATTTTGTTTTTTTTCTCTTTGGTTCGTTCGTTTTATGCCACAAACTTTTCGACGCGCTCTTTTACAAATTACCAACAACTTTTTGGTTGAGCTGCCCTCCCAATTGTTTTTGTCGAGTTTCTGCAGGATTAAGGAAAAAGTTGGTAATGCCCATTACCTCGGTTGAGTTGTGGCAGAAAGGAGTTGCCAATGACTTGTAAACAGAAATTTGCAACAAAAAAAGGTCAAACAAGACACTTATAAATACTTCATTAGCGATTATATAGGATTATATCCATTTTGGTTTTTTAAACCTTACGAATTTATGGTAAAATAAAATTTTACAAAAAAATGCCATCTATGCCTCAATAACCACCAAACTAAATCAATAAGTAAAATTCATTAAATTCGGCGTGCCGCACCTTGTATACCCACCACCACGGATGTTTTATCAAAATTTTCTTCAAATCCAATGAAAAATGCAGCATTTATGAATATATTATACATTGTGCCAAATTTCAGCGAAATCGAGTTATATTTTGAGCGCAAGATCTTAAAATATAACATCATCAACCAAATATGGTCCGATCTGCATACAACTCATATTTCCGAATTTCAAATAAGTCTGATAATTATATATGATATATGTGATATCAAGACCTCAAATCGGGAAGATGGGTCAATATCGAACATATATCCCGATAAAGTCTTACAACCCTCGACCTTTGCCAGCCTAAACAGAAAAAAAAACTAATTGATACATACAACTCATATTTCCGAATTTCAAATAAGTCTGATAATTATATATGATATATGTGATATCAAGACCTCAAATCGGGAAGATGGGTCAATATCGAACATATATCCCGATAAAGTCTTACAACCCTCGACCTTTGCCAGCCTAAACAGAAAAAAAACTAATTGATTCAATCATTTATTTTTAATTGAATATGAATTTGTTTTCAATTACAGTGGTGATTGCAAATTTTACAATTTCCAATTAAAAAATTAATTGATTCAGTTATTTTTTTTAATTGAATCCGAAAGAATTTTCAATCACATTCGTGATTGAAGTTTTTCAATTAAAAAATTAATTTGATACAATTTCAATTGAATCGAAAAATGTTTGGATTACAAATTGGAGCTCTACCCTATACCCATTCTTTTATATTATCTGAAATGTAGCCTTCAATTGATTTTACTTAAGCAACATATCGTCTCCTACATAGAAAAAAATATCACGAAAATTGTTTCAATTATAAATTTTATTGAAAATAAAAATATTTTCAATTAATAAATTAATTAAATCAATTTGGAATTTTTAATTAAAAAATTTATTGATCCAATCATTTTTTTAATTAAACTTTAAAAAAAATTATATATAAAATGTTATTGAAAATTTTATCTTTTTCAATTAAACAATGGCGGCCCAGGCCAATAACATTTGTTTTCTTGTCACTCAATTTGTTAGCGAATTGATTAAAAACAGCTGATATTATAGAGGGAAAACAGCAGTTTTGAGTGACAAGGAGAATAAATATTTTATTTTTATATAAATCTAACCTTATATATGTTATTATATATGCATGTAATCCATAACGTTTCTGCCTCACTACTCTTTCTTTTATAATTCGAGAAACAACATTTTCCGTTTCATTTGTGGAAAAACCCCCGGAGGTGTTTTGTTTCTAAGAATTCGAATTCCAGGAGTCATACATATGTGAGTTATGTTGTATCGAAATATATGGTGCCCTCCAAACAGCGCGCCTTTACGCAAAAATTTTAATAAAACATGTACATAATTTCAATTGAATTTTTAATTGATCCAAAAGATATTTCGAAAATTTCAATAGTTTTTTATTTGGATCAATCACTTTTTTTATTGAATATGCAATTTTTTCAGTCATTTTTTAAGTTGGATCAATTAAAAAATTAATTGGAAATTTAAAAATGTTTAATATTTTTAATTGAATTTGCAATTTTTTTAATTGGAAAATTTTTTCAAATACTTCTTCAAAAACGGTGATTAATATTGTCATTTTCGCGATTGAAGCAGTTTCAATTAAAAAATTTATTGAATCAATTAATTTCGTGATTGAAATCGATTTGCAATTGTTTTCTGTGTATGTAAAAGTTTCAGCTCAGTATCTTTATTTTTAAAGGTGTGGCGTGATTTTTACAGACAGACAGCATATTTGTATCGTCTTGGAATTTTACGACGATCAAATACTAAGTATACAGTTCTTGTAGTCGGATATGGAAACCAATCAAAATATGCGGATTTCTTATCTATTTTTTCGATTACAGTAGCGTAGTATATCACCACAGCGTCATCAAGTTAATAGGGAATATTCGTATGAGGTTAGGGGCCGATTGCGAGAATTATATCGAAATCAGGCCCAGGGGAAGAATACTAGGAACTGACCAGATTAGGAATTGGCATTTTGTGACGATTAAAGAAATAGACAAATAATTTTAACTGTAGCCTAGGACTACTGAACTTAAATTGTGTGCAAATTTAACCCTCCACCACCCCGTTATCTGACATCTTGTAAATCGAAAATTTTTTTGTTGATAGTCTCTCCGAAATATGCATTGGTATTTTTTGGCAACTCTGGTTTATCGAGTCGCTACCGCTGTAATCGTTCTGTGATATGTACACACATAAGTGTCTGCTCGTGCGGGTGTCTGTCTATGTATGCGTTGATATCTCAATTGGGAGAGTGGGGACCATTTTTTTCATTGGGTTTCGGTCCCAACAACGTTATCCCAGTTAATATCCTTGCTAAAAAAATCAACTTTATGTGGAGGGAAAAACCGGGGTGTGTGCGGTCTCTCCCTTTGACGAAAATGTACTGAAAAACATTTTCATGAAATTACAAAAACGGCAACAACATATCCCAACACTAACTACTGCTGCTACAACTACCAAAAACAGCAACAACTACCACAGCTTACCACTCTTCACCCACATTTTAAAAGAGCGTAAAATTTTCGACTCATTTAACTCGTTGTTGCCATATAATATCATAAAATAAAATGGCTGCAGGAGAGGCCCCCTGCCAATTGCCCAAGGAAGTGGGTGGCAGATGTGGCGGGTACACACGGTTAGTAGGCTACACGCTCTTTTGCTGGGCAAGAAATTTTAAAGCAATGAAATGCTAAAAAGAATAGAAGAATTACAATATCCAAGGTTCAGAAAAACAAAGATTAATGGCAAAGAACATATTTTTGTTAGAGCTTGATTTCGATTTGAAATACCTCAGACATATATGCGTCGGAAATACGAGACCGTAACTTAAATATGGTGATTGGGAACATTTACAATTATGTATAAAGACTGAAAACAATTAATCATATCATTTAAATAATGATTTTAAAAGCCTTGATCTAAAGACTTACTAACGTTGTTATTGATATTTTCATAAATACTGGCTGAACCGAGCCCGCTTCGCCGCGCCTTTTTTTACAACATATGGAACAAAATATCCTGAATATTTATATTCGACAATTTAAGAGCTTTTAGTGAAATACTAATAGCTTGAGTAACAGTATGCTAAATGCCCTAATTTGATTCACATGTTGATTTGTATGTTAGATGTACTCCATTCTTAAAAGCCTTCACTTGAGTCTGAAATCCCATGTGGATTTTAGGAGTGGAACGTTCTCTACTCCCAGGTAGATTTCATTTAAGCTCTATCTTGACATGGTAGGTAAATATGTTCGGTTGGGTTTTGAGGATTGTTTGGGGAAGTCAGAGCCTTTGCTTCGAAAGTGGAGATCTGATTAGTAGTATACTCCCAAATACCATTTATTGTAGCCCCATATTGTCATGGCCGGTATATCCAATTGGTGGTCCAATTTGGTGGGTGGAATTTAGCCCCATTTTCCCATAGTCGGCAAATATGTCCAATTTGGAGGGTCCCACATTTGGATATCAGATTATTTTTCTACGCCTAAATATCTTTCATTTAAATCCCATATTGTCATGACAGGTCTAACCAAAACCACCCCAAATTCGAGATCTGGCGTTTTTCTATGAAAATTCCAAGAAAAAAGGTTCAGCCTGTTCCCAGTCTCCAAAATGTGTACCAAACAAGACCAAATGGGATTCTAGTGAAAGTTATTCGAGAGTTAAATAAAATAACGAGTATAAATTATTTTCAAGTTTGAACCTTGTCGAAAGAGAGCTGCAAACATTTAACGGTGTAGCCGGTGCAAACCAACACAAATTGATATTCATATATAAGACTAGAGGTGCTTCGCTACACCGTTAAATGTTTGCGGCTCTCTTTCGACAAGGTCCAAACTTGAAAATAATTTATACTCGTATTTAACTCTCAAATAACTTTCACTATAATCCCATTTGGCCTTATTTGGTACACATGTCCCTTAGGGGAATATTTTTGGAGACTGGGCAATTGAACGCAATTTTTATATTTGTTTAGTTTTTTACTCTCAAATACCCATATTGACCCATGCGGTGTACATGTCCATTTGGGACATAATTTTGGGGTGAGGCGACCCGCCTGAGATAGACCCAAATTTCGTATTCTACTCTCAAATACCTTTTGTTTAAGTCCAACATTGTCCCAATCGCAAATTTTTGTATAAGTTTCGTAGTCTACTTCCAATTACCTTTCATTTGATACCCATATTGCTCCAATCGGTAAACATGTCATTTTGGGGCGATCATTGAGGATGGGGCAGGTCCCCCGGCACTTGGGGTCAAATTGTTATATCAAGTTCGCAATCTAATCTTAAATACCTTCCATTTAACACCCACATGGTACCAATCGGTAAACATGTCCGTTTGGGTGGGATTTGAGATAGGGCGTCTCCCACGGTTATTTGTCCCCAAATTTGTGTTTTTAGATGACCATAATCGGCATACAAAATTTCGCTTAAATCGATGTACCCATCTCCGAGATTTTTGAAAAATGGGGTTAGGGGTTTGCTTCTGAGTTCATTTAAAAAAAGTTATTTGTGAATAAGTAGAGGCGTAATAGTATCATTACGATACGTTTAGGAGGAATATTACAACAGGATATTGCTGGCGAACTCAAACACCTCAAAGTGAACAAAATGTTTGCGTATCGCACCATCATTATAATGATTAATGATGCTGTAAGCGCTGGCAAGCGTCATGGCGGTAGTCCACGAAAACAACTGCAACAACACCTGAAATGGTTTGAAAAGTGAAGGCTCGAAATCCACGCCGTAGTGGCGATCAAATGGCTACAAATCTGAAAATATATCGTGAAATGATGTAAAATATAACGAAACCATGGACTTTTCTATTTGAACCATTTTAGAGAGCAAGGTAGGTACCAAAAAAATCTGCAATCATACATTTAGTGATAACACCGGAACAAAAGAACGAAGATGCCGCCTAGTTGCAACCGCAAACCCACTCGCCATATTCTGTCAAAATAATTTTTGCTAAAAACAAATTGCAAATCCTAATGCCTTATTTCAAAAAGGTAGCTGCATTCGTTACGTTTTCTTCATTACAACTGCATTGCGACTACTTTACAATTTGCAATGGCACTTTCCGTTTCCAACCAAACAACCATTCACAATAAATCTTATCAGCGAACTTGTAGTAACTGGTCGGTTGGGTTTTTAATGGCGACTACAATGCGCCACCGAGTGACAACTGTTGCAGCTACTGTGTGCAGCATTCAGTCCCACCATCATCTATGCGGCATGAAAAATCATTGCTACTGGAGTTGAGACAGGCACTCAAAGCTTTGCAGGACTGAAAGCAAATAACCACATTTCTTGTTCAATTCCTTTAGTTGGTCTAAGACCGACTAGAAACTTGCATCTGGGGTGTGCAGTTCTGCGATTCTGCATAAAATACCAAAAATAAATTATTTTTATGTACCCATTTGCATTTTCCAATTTTTAACACCTCCGGGGGTCATCAAGTGAGCGGCGGCCGCAACAGGCAGGCCGAACACCTTTTTCAATGTTTGACGCTGCCGCTCCCTCTCTTCAACTATGTGTTAACCAGTCCATGGTAGCAGTCACAATTATTTTTCACACAGCAGCGTAACGAATTGACTCGCCGAGTTGCGAGTTGCCAGTTGCCCAGGCAGGAATATTTAAGATGGGCAGCAATTATGGGCCATCAATACCATCCAAGGAGGCGACCATGAAACCAAAAACCTCTTCATTGAATGTTTGCTCCCATTTCATGCACTGCTGTCCTGCCGCCGTCTAAGTGTTGTCATATTAATGGTTATTCCAGCACCGACAAACGAATCTTCCGTTAATCAAAGACATTGGCCAAAGAGAAGCCGCCGTCCATTTTTTCCCCCTGCATCGTGAGATTGCTGCAGAAGAACGGGCAAAGGGGACTCGCCTGGAAGGTCTCTCTAAAATTTGCCACTTTAGTCAGGAGCTGCGTAAACTGAAACGGAGTATGGATGCCGCTTGGCTTTTATTCGATGCATCAAAATGTGCAGTGTGAGGAAGACATCATTAGGCCCTCGGGGCTTCTTGAAATTATGCCATCAAATTGGCATCCCCGAAAACACGAGTTGGCATAGTTGTATAAATTTAGATGATGATTCCAGCGTTTGGGAGGGAGTTTACAATTCAACTCACGTGATGTTTATTGCGTCGCTATGAAGGAAATACGATCGTAAAAATAAAAGTAACCTCAATGACTGGAAGCCAGTGTCAAGAGGTATTAACCCTCTCTGGGATGCTGTGAGGGATAATGGGCAATGATGGTTTCATAAACGTATAAAAGGACTACGAAGCAGCTTACACGAGTAGTTGGCTATATTTTCCATTGGAATACTTTACATCTTTCTTTAACTTTGGCAGGTAACATATTTTAATCAGTCCCTATTGTTTTTTGTTGGCTCCGTCAAAATCCACTAAAACTTTACCCCAAGTATATTACATTTGCCGCATCACAAATACTTATACAAGTGCAACGAGTTGTTTCCCTGATGGGGAGTCTAAGATTTTATCATATCAGCTAAATGAAAATGGAGTTCCAGAATAGAGACTCAAAGTCGGGCTCCTGTCTCACGACACTACCATTTGAAGCAAACATCTATTTTAAAGTTTTTCGTACTTACATCAACATCAATCATCTGAAGATGTGGTTGGACCATTTAGCGATATTTAAGTAAGGTTTTACTCGATATCCACCAATGATATTTGAATGATAATTCTCTAGTCGTTTGATATCATTCTTTTAACGGGTTAAAAGGCAAAACTTTTTGCCTTGGGCAGTTTGTGGTAGAATCTGACGAAGATGATGATCTGAAACAACGAAAGAAGAAGCGCAAGTTAAAAAATAATTATGCATTTTGCCATAATTTTTCTTAAACTTTAAATACCAAAAAGCGGCAAATGCGCTCATACAGTAACCGCCCTAAAAACAACCAGCCTGGCTTCATCAAACCAAGACCAAGTGTTGTTACCAAACATCAGCATCTATGAAACGAAGGGAAGAACGCTGATGCGGTGTTGTTCATACAGAGAAATCTCAAAGAATACAAGGAAGAATATTCGACAGATATCCTTTGATAAACGTAACAAATTTCACGAGCAGTACATTTTTAGTCAATTAAATTGAAAATAAAAATGTAATGCGTAGAGACAGCATCTTCGTTATATCTTTGTTTCTTTCAACATTTTATATTAAGACCAAATTGAGATTTTATTAATAAATATATAAAATCACCTACGGTTGCCAAACTAAATAAGGTGGGCAATCACTGGCTTGGTATACAGAAAAAACTAAAAACTAGGTTCAATTAAGAAATTTGTCCATCCAATTAAAAAATTTGCAGAAATCGGTCCTATAAACGAATTTGTATTATTGATTGGCAATTTGGCAATTTGAATATTGTCGATAAAGGGTCTGAAGCCCATAAAAGCTTTTTTTTTTTTTAATAGCTTTCGCTGAATTTTAACAGTATTGCGTATAAAAAATGTGATATATTTTACTTAAAAAATATATTTTTAAATTTATTGATCCCAAGCGTCGAAAAAAAAGAAGAACAATTGTCGTTTCTCTTATGAGCCGCTCTGCATTGCCGAAGACATGGTCTGTAAAAGCGTTATAAAAAAATTAAATAATATACATATTTAAAATGTTTCGTAATTATTGCCAGTCTTTCCATTTTGCGAACAATACCGCGAAATCTAAATCCACATATGTTATCTTCCGTTTTCAGAGCCGTTTTCTAAGCTTATATAATCTCTATATGGATAATAAACTATTAAAATTGCGTATTGCGTTTGGAGTTCATCGATTCACATCCTAAGTTTTTCCGCTTTTCACTCTTTCAGCGTAGCGTTTTTCACAATCATTTTGACCCATTCTCAGTTCTTTCTGATTTACATTTGTGTGAAAGGGCACACAATATAACCTTGATCAATGCACAATTAATACTATTAAATAAAATTTTAATTCGTACAGTTAAAAATATGATCAACGTATGCCTAGTTTGCCAATCACTTGCTGTGATACAAAAGAAAATCGAATTTCTATGTCAAAAATTATTAAAGCAATTAACAGCTTGTTTGAAAACTTGTTTTAAAGTCAATACCATATGTAGTTATCCCTGTTGTAATTGCCAAAGAAAAACATGAACTTGAACGCACATAGAAAACTTCTTCAAAAAACAAAATTTAAAAGATTTAAAAAAATTGTAATAATTTTTTAAATAATTTGTGAAATGGTCGAATTTTTTAATTGGATCAATCATATTAAATGAAAGTTACAATAATTCTTTTTAAAATTGTTCTTAACTGAATATTTTTGAATTAGACATTTTTCTAAAAAAATTGAAAGGACCAATCAATTTCGTGATTGAAACCGGAGTTTTTTCTATGCAAGAATAGAAGGTTGCTTGGCCTTGAACCAAAGTTGAAAAATGTGTATTCTCAGAGTGTCTTCTGTTAATAAATGATGGCGATCAAGTTAAGGCCTTCAGCCAAAATTGGTAGGAGTTGATGCGTTGATGCAATTACACCATAATATTCACACTTCGCGAGGTGAGAAAATTGCCGGCTATTAAAAGAGCATAATATCACGACGAAAAGAACACCGCCGCCCAAAACTGATCATGTTTTACTCCCTTCCCGTCATTGTGGTTACTACTCGCTCTACACCAACTCGATAAACCAACTGCTCTTCAGGCACATTTTCCATATGCCATATTGGCAATCTAAGATTATGATCATGGACTTGTTTTTAAAACAAAAAAAAAAATCGACAGCATGGTTCTTAGTGAACATACCTTTGACTACCGCAGAACGTAGCTTTTGTAGTGGCACATCAGCATATCGTCCTCTATCAGCTTCTGCCCGAGAAGATATTTAAATGACTCAACAACAAATCATCCGCAAGCCACTTTTCAGTGACACGAAACCAAATCTCCACATATGACGACCTTGAAGTTTTTGTCTGAAGTCTTTGTTACTTAGTGAGAATTGATTTTTCCAAGCATCATGCAGTGCCAAAAAAAGGAGAAAAACATCATTATCCGTTTTCCGTCACATAGAATCGAAATGAACTGTCAGAGAAGTCATTCTTTTGGCAATTAAGGGCATCTTGTCAAAGGAACATTGTTGCACTTACGACCACATTTATGACTCCCACAACACCAAGTACTTTGGAAACCAGAGCACACAAATCGCACAAAACAATGTGTGGTGGCTGCCAGATCTATATAATTTTCAACAAAAATATTCATTGAATAAAAAAAAACAACATAAACAAGTAAAAACGCCGTGCCGAACTTTTGATACCCCCATCATCATGGATATATATATTATTCTACTCTACTATAACTCTACCCATTAGGGTGAATTAATGAATGAACTTTTGCCTATTAATGACTAAACTAAAATTTATTCCACTTAAATATTCAAAAAGCTGGCTCATAAATCGCTTTGAAATTAAATTTTTTTTTAAAATTGTTTTGTGCGTGAGGTTTTTTTATCAAATCACCTTATATATAATATGATACAGGGATCATATTTTGATGAGTTAATACCCATATTGACACCAAAATACAAGCCTATGTCAATCATATTTGGTTCTGCTGCCGAGAAGCTTTATAGAGGTAATTGTTCCTAATTTCAACGAAACCGGGTAATAAACGCGGCTTTTATAGGGGTTAGTCCCTAAATCGACAGAGCGGTCTATATGGCAGCCATATCTAAATATAGTCTGACCTGGGCCATATACGGTTCGGATGTCGGGAGTTACAATACAATTTACTGTTTTAAATTTCCCCAAATCGGATAACAAATGGGCCGTTTATCTGCCTAAGCCCTAAATCGGTCGATCGATCGTTTAATAAATGCGACTGTTATTGGCCTTACAGCCAAAATCAGCAGATTGGCCAGAGCCAGAGCCAGGATTGAAACCCATCCTAGGCACACGGAGCAAAAGCGAGAGCCTTTGCCTTGTCTGGCGTTCAAAACCATCAATACAACTTCCACAGATGCACAGAATCATGGGCATACCATGGGAGTAGTGTAATTTGTGCAGATAGAAAATTTGCCATTACATAAAAAACACACACTCCGATCATTGAGCTCGTCTCGAAAGAGAAAGAAACAAACATTGTTTTCAATTAAAAAATTTAATGAAAAAATTATTTTTTAAATGTTTTTTTTTTTTTTTTTTAATTACGACCGTGATTGAAGCAATTTTCAATTAAAAAATTAATTGACTCAATCATTTTTTTAATTGAATCTGATTTTTGTTTTTCAATTACAATCGTGATGAAATTTTCAACTAAAGGGGTTAATTGATTCAATCATTTTTTACGAATTTTAAAAAATTTTAGATATAAAAAGTGATTGAAATTTTTATTTTTTTCAATTTAACAATAATGGCCAAACCACAAACTTTTTTCTTTTTGTCACTCGATTTGTTCGCCAATTCATTGAAAACAGCTGATGTTATAAAAGGAAACAGCATTTTCATTGAATTGGCGAACGAATCAAGTGGCAAACAGATAGAAATGTTAGTGGTCTAAACAGTAAGTTCTTTCAACCATTTTTTAATTGAATCGGAAACTTTCAACAGCACTGTTTTTGAAAAAGTATAACCTCTCGAAAATTTCATAAATACTTTATATATAAAGAAGATAAAAGTCCCCCATAAACAGCCTTTCGACTACCTTTTTAAATTTCTAGACGCATTTCTAACCTTATTTATGATTAAAAAAAATCCATATTAATGGAATAACGGTTTCTTTAGCATAGATCTAATTGTAACATATTCCAGATATATGTTTTTCTGTTGGGTTTACTTCCCCAATGCATATTATTCACAAAGTTAGTGTAATCAATATATTTTAATTACTGTGAGTTTATGTCGGTAGCTAGGCATAAACCACCTCGTTACTATTTTATAATTCGACAATTCGAAACAATATTTCCCGATGCATTTTAACCTCAAATTCGTGTTCCAAGAGTTGTACATACGTGAACCATGTTGCACCAAATCGAGGGTGCGCTTTATACAGAGCGCTTTTCGCAAACAATTTAATATAACATTTGGATATTTTTAATTAAATTTATAATCGATCCAATTAAAAAATTAATTGGATATTTCGGAAATTTTAATCATTTTTTTAATTATATCAATTAATAATTAATTGGAAACTAAAAAAATTATTATTAATTGAATATGCAACTTTTTTAATTGAAAAATTTTCCAATCGCCTTTTTCAAAAATTGTGGTTGATATTATCATTTTCGCGATTGAAGCAGTTTCAATAAAAAAAATAAATTGGATAAATTAATTTCGTGATTTTTATCCGAATTTTATAATTTTTTTTCTGTTAAGGATTTAAAACAAGCCAAGGTGGTATTAATAAGTCATTTTTATATCCACGATGGGTTGTAAATAATTTGACGAAATATAATTATTCCTTATAGTCATTCTTATTTGCTTTAGTAATATCCGTCTGAGCCTGCGAATAGACTCTTGAGCCTTAAAGCCTTAATTGTTATCCGATTTGGTTAAAATACGTTATGCGAAACACCATTATGGTCTCTAAGTCCCATTTAATACCAATCCTCGGGTTGGACTTCGCGAGCCCTTAGAATTCTGGATATTTCTCTTTCTAACAAAGTTATCAACTTTACCGGTTTGGTTGCCAACTTTCAATGTGGACAATAGTCTGGCAACTCACAAGCAGGTTGTTAACCAAAATAACAGACTTAATAGCAAAAAGTAGCAATATTGGAGAGTGCTTTCATCCGTGAAATCACTCATTGTTGCCAGGGCGGTATCGTTTCTCCGAATTATGCGTTTTTAAATGCGCAGCGTTTATCGATGTTTCTCCCATAACCAACAGCACAAAGCATGAGGGTCTCCCACACAATTGGGAAATTGGCCATTTTTCGTAGAATTGGCCTTTGATTTGAGAAAAATGAGGAATGTTGTGAATGAAAGACCGAATGTTTTCACAATTCCTCGTTTACGCATTAATAGCAAAAAGACAAAAAAAAAATACAAAAATCATTATCCAATGAAACTAAAACATCAAAGGCCCTATAGGAAGGAAGTGATTATGGCATTCATTTGCGTACAAATTAAGTACGTAACGTACAGAATCGAGATTACACAAATGGCGTGATTTTAAAGAATGTCAAGTAAGAAAAATAACAATGTGGGAATATGATAGCATTTACAACAGCACTTAGATGTACAAGGATTTACAGAGTGACGATTCACATAGAAAAAGTAAAATGACAATCTCCGAAACACGACCAACAACATTTTTAATTAAAAAATGACAGAATAGAAGACACAATATCCCGCTCTTCAATGATAGAAGTGTTAATTTACTAAAACCCGACTTCAAATGTTATACCGATCTCTAGATATTAATCTCTGTACTGTACTGTACGAAAGAAAATTTCATACAATTTCATGTGTTTTATATTAATCCAGAAGGCAAAAATTCCTACACATCATATGGGGATGAAAATATTTAAGCATTTTATTGATTTGACCCTCGGTTTGACTTCCTGAGAAGACAGAGGAATAATTTTTCAAGGGCTAAGATAAGTTGAATAACACCTCTGACAGAGCTTTCACGATTACATCTGGAGCGGCACTGGCAACTATGGAGTAAATTCGCATAGTGGCAAAGCATCCAAACATCCTTCACTAAAGTGGTCTGTAGAACTGATTAGTCTAAGGAAGAGTTGCAATACTCTTCACCCTGTCGAAAACCACAAAAGCTCCACAGGACTGGGACATCCATAAGGCAGAGTTACTGCTACTATTAATTACCCATTAAGGAACAAGGGATACTTCTCTCATATCTACGAGTGCAGTCCGATTAAAGTTTAAGTTCATTGATAACGACCTCCTTTTTAATGCCGAATCCGAACGGCGTGCTGCACCACGCACCACACCACATAGTAGAGAAGTTCTAACATGGAATAATACCTCACAAATGTTGCCAGAATTAGTAAGGGGATAACCACGGTTGAAAGTTTTTCTGATATTCACACCAGGATTTGAACCCAGGCATTCGGCGTTATAGGCGGACCTCTGCGCCACGATGGCCTCCAGAGGCAGAGTTACGGAGACATAAAACTAAAAATGAACTTCTAGGCTGCACCAATATGCATTCATCGGGAATGGTCGGGAAATTATAAATTAGTCAAGATCTCTTTGGGCTCTCAGAAGTTTCGCTCGAATTAAATCAACATTTGATGTAAAAGTTATGTCCGGTAGTAAGGTATTTTACTTGTATGTCGTGGCCCTTTTTATATAACCTTCGCCCAAGTTTCTATTTTGCAATATATTCGGGTGTATATGTATACCGATCGGAATAATATGCGGCTTAAATAAAAGTCGAATGATATCATCAAGTTGGTATGCCATTTGATATGAGATATAGAGGGAAAAGGCCACCGAGCGCTAAACTTGCGAAAATTTGTGGTTGGAGTAAGCAAGTGTTCCAAGACAAGGATGATGATTAAGTTGGAGCATTTTCGGAAGAATCTGCAAACCCAGAAGTGGAGTAAGGAAATGATAACAGCGACGGTTGCGATAGTGGTGACATGGACGCAGAATAACCACAGCCCAATAGGTGAGTGTGTAACTATACTCTATGCATTAAAATTTCGCTTTAAAAATATCATTGGCTTTATGTTAAAAAAAAATTAAATTTTGCATTTGGAAAACATGTCATTGAAATTTTATGTTTCGAAAAGTTTTCATTAGAAATGTATGCTTTAGAAAAATTTCGTTACAATTTAAAGCTGTAGAAAAAATTTCATTGAAAAGTGTCTTAAAAAATTGCATTCAAATTTTGTTTTTGGAAAAAATTTATTAAAATCTTGTCTTTTTGCAGAATTTCGATCAAAATCCGAAATCGATCCAAACTGTAGGAGTCAAGAGGGAATAATTGTGCAAAATTTTGGAAGATCAGTCGATAAATGCGCTTGCAAAGGCTCTAGAAGTGAAAATCGGGTGACACTTATACAGAAGGGCTATATCTAAATCTGATCCAATTTCTATGAAATTGATAAGAAGAGTCACAACAGAAACCTTCGTGCGTAATATCCCGAGGATCGGTTGACAAATGACGATATTATTCCAGTCCACATCGGACGAACATATATGACAGCCATATACAAATCTGAACCGATGCATCAAATTTCGATAGACTTCGTTTCTAGGCAAAAAAAAAGATGGCTGTAATAAATTTTTCACAAATTAACATGGACCGAAAGATAGACAGACAGATAGGCAAACGGATGGACAGACAGATGGGCATAGCTAAATCGATTCAGAAAGTGATTCTGAGTCGAACCATATGCTTGTTAAGGGGTATATCCCTCTTCTTTGTACACCAGTAGTGGTATAGGCTATTTTTGAATAAGCTCAGTTTTCAAACCGTTTGAAAGACCGTACTCACACACGTAGTACGAAGCAATTTTCAAGTTTCTTTTTTACTTTTTTTTATTATTATAAACCAAAATCAATTAAAACTGCATGACTCATTCGAAAGCTATCGTGATTTCGGCTATCTGTTGAACGAATAGACGAATTTGGGTAGACTGACTTAACCCATTATCGACGAATGGGTGGAAAAATACCCAAGAATAGCACTGTCTTAGAGAAATGCTATCTGGAGTTAGGAAAGAGGTATTTTAATGGATTGGCGTAAAGTGAACGAATGAAACTAGGTAAAAATAATTTGCCGGTCAAACAATATCATGTTTTGGGGGAAAATTGGCTTGTCGAAAAAATCAAACAAAAATTTTTCAAAAAATTCTTAGAAGTAAGATTTCTGGAAAACGTTTTAGAGTTACGTTGTATTTGATGGATTCTATATTAAAAAAATAAATTAATGGCGATAACCCTACTACAGTTGCTGTTATTAAATATTTAGAAATTTATTTTTTTTGTTATTAAAAGCATATTGGAGTAGGAAATAAAAATTATTTTTTTTTCTTTATAATTTTTAAAAATTTTTAGTTAAAAACATGTAAAAGCGTGCTAAGTTCGGCCGGGCCGAATCTTATATACCCTCCACCATGAATCGCGTTTGTCGAGCTCCTGCCACGGTATCTCTTTTTAGGCAAACAAAGGATAAAAGAAAATAATTGCTATGTTATTGGAACAATATCAAGTTATGGTTCATTTAGGACCATAATCGAACTGAATATTGGGGACCATAGTAGAAGTCATTGTGTAAAATTTCAGAAAAATCTAGTGAGAATTGCGCACTTTAGGGGCTGAAGAAGTAAAATAGGGGGATAGGTTTGAGGGGAGCTGCATTAGGCTATAAACCGATTCATGCCATTTTCGGCACATATGTAAAATGTCATGAGAGAAGCCGTTGTACAAAATTTCAGCTAAAACGGATAATAATTGCGCCCTCTAGTGGCTCAAGAAGTCAAGACCCCAGATCGGTTTATATGACGGCTATATCAGGTTATGAACCGATTTTAACCATACTTGACACAGTTGTTGGATATCACAACAAACCACGTCGTGCAAAATTTCATTCCGATCGAATAAGAATTGCGCACGTTTGCGCGGTTTACATGGCAGCTACATCAGGTTATAGACCGATTTGAACCATACTTGGCACAGTTGTTGGAAATCATAATAAAACACGTGGTGCGAAATTTCATTCCAATTGGATAAGAATAGCGCATTCTAGAGGCTCAAGAAGTCAAGACACAAGATCGGTTTATATGGCAGCTAAATCAAAACATGGACCGATATGGCCCATTTACAATCCCAACCGACCTACACTAATAAGAAGTATTTGTGCAAAATTTCATGCTGCTAGCTTTACTCCTTCGGAAGTTAGCGTGCTTTCGACAGACAGACGGACGGACGGACAGATGGACGGACGGACGGACATGGCAAGTTCGACATAAAATGTCACGACGATCAAAAATATATATACTTTATGGGGTCTCAGACCAATATTTCGAGTATTTAAAAACGGAAAGACGAAATTAGTATACCCCCATCCTATGGTGGAGGGTATTAAAAAAATTATAAAAAAAAATTTAATTAAGTGCTTGGAGTCGACTCCGACTACGGAGTCGAAATAGAGTTAAAATTGCTCGACGCCGCAGCCCTGGTTCTATCAATGGATTTCTACCTCCTACTACTCAACGCCAAATCATTTATGGTGATGATATCCGTCTAACCCAGTTTAAATGATGTCTAATACCTACACAAAATCCCGTAGATTCATAAAATCGAATCCAATGTTAGACAGATGCTGACAATTCCATTTTTATTTCGAGAGAGTTAAAAATAAAGCAATAAAGTTTTTTTTTTATCGATCGATAACCGACCACACACATCAGACTGACAAACAAACACTTTTATTTTCAACAATGCCCTGAATGAGACTTTTTGCCATAATTTCGGGATTATTACCGGGGAAACAAACTAACAATGTTAGCTGATTTTTATGGGTTTCAGGTAGTTTTTTTTTTTTCCAACAGCTATAAACTCTTGGACTTTGTTGATGACTTAGGATCGAGCGAGCGAGAGCAACCACTCTCACACAGGGCGTTTTTGTGGGGCCAGATCACCAAGGCCCCACCACTGAGCAACAACTGGGATGGAAATTGAGATTTTATTACCACTGCTCACCATCATCGTGGTTTATTGCTGTGGTGTTGATCGGGCATCAAGTGACATTAAATTTGAATCGCCTTCGCCTCGGACGGGTGGTTGGGTGTTTAATGAAATGCGATCTCCAATGCAGTGCCAGCGACGGCGTTACGCCGCAAAATAAAACAAAAAAAAAACAAATCGAAGACCATCGAAATGATGATGATTCGAAATGAATGATCGAAAAAGTTAAAGATCGTTAGAATTGTCAACGCATAAATTAATTGCTCGTAAATTGTTGATATTATTGTCCGCAACGGCGATGATGGTGGTGGTAGTGATGGTGGTGTTTGTTTTCTCAATTCAAAACGAAAATATAAAATTATGTTAATTTGCCACGATATAAAGACATTTTTGCATAAATTTCCAAAATATTGAGGTACTCAAGGTGTGGTTTCGAACGAGACTTTTACGAGCGCCTTTGTCTGTGCGTCGCAAACAATGAAGCGATTAACAGCGATCCGAGATTGACAGCGCGATGCTAAATGAGCGAATGAGTATTAAAGCGATCATCATCATCACCAACTTCATCGCCATACTAATTAAAAGCCAACCAATTTGTTAACATGACAGTACAGTGGGCAGTAGTTTCATGCTCTCGAAGAGTCCCACTGTTGGGGAATAGTGGTGCTGAATTCGCAAAAGAAGCCAACCACACTGCAAATGGAATGCGTGTGCAAAGCTGGGATTTGGTATTGGAGTGATGGAGATGATCTTTTTTTGGTAGGTAGAAGGCCATTTCGAGCGTGATTGCGTGCTCAAACACATACTCACTCTGCTTCGTCCTTTTAATATTGCAGGCGAGAAATGTGGCACTCTGCTTCTCTTGCAACAACCACGCCACGGATCTTTCGATATGAAGAGCCTGCGGCATTCTCTCAACTACCAAAGTGTTAACTTCGCAGAGAAGTTGCCGCTCTATAATTACCCTTCCGTCTTTCTCGAGTAATTGCGCCACGCAGCCGACGAAATATTCTCCTCAATCAGACACTCTGTCTGTCAGCCACTCACCTGCATGGTGGTGACTAAATTAACCGTCTGCCATCATCCCTTCGAACTGAATGAGCCTTGGTAAAATGTGATACCCTCACTCACTTCCACCACATTAACAAAATATAGCTGCCTTTAAAAATTCAAGTAAGGTTGCCAGATTTTATTTTTATTTATAAATTAACGTTGGTTTTAAAACATGGGAGTATGGTGCTTAATTCAAGTTTAAGCTCAATGATAGGGAAGGCCCCCTATTTTATAGCCAAGTCCGAACGGCGTGTCGTAGAGCGACCACTCTTTGGGGAGAAGTTTTTACATACTAAAGTAACTCACAAACCTCGCCAGCATTAGGAGGGGATAATCGAAGCTGCCATAATCACGGGTCATGATTCCTTGTCAAAATTAAAAACAGACTGCTTCGATTTGTGTAAATTTCTTCCTCAGCAATCCGCAGAACAAAATTTTCAGTTAAAATTCCATTAAATTCTTAATGTTTGCTTCACCTTTACTAAAAGTATAAAGCGTTGCTTTTGTTTCGAACTCTCGTTTTTGTACCCTGCACCACCACTGTGACACAGGGTATTATAGATTTGTGCATTTGTTCGCAACGCTAAGAAGGAAAAGAGCTAGAAAGATCGATAGGTATACGGATCGGCTTAGAATCACTTTCTGATTCGATTTAGCTATGTCCGTCTGTCCGACTGTCCGTTTGTCTGTCTGTCCATGTATTCTTGTAATCAAGGTACAGGTCGCACTTCTTGTCCGATTTTCACAAAATTTTGCATAAGTGTATTTTTTGGTCCAAGGACGAACGCTATTGATCGGTCCAGATTTAGATATAGCTCCCATATATATCTTTCATCCGATATGCCCTTTTAAGGCTGTAGGAGCCGCAATTTTGGTGGATCTCTACCAAATTTGGCATGAAATGTTTCGTGTGACGTCCCAATATGTGGGATCAGATTCAGATATAGCTCCCTTATAGAACTTTCACCCGATTTGACTTATTGAGGCTGTAGAAGGCACAATATTTGTCCGATCTTTACAAAATTTGGCACGAAGTGCTTTTTGTGACGTCCCAATATGTGTGCGAAATTCCATCATAATCGGATCAGATTTATATATAGCACCCATGTATATCTTTCATCCCATATGCCCTTTTAAAGCTGTAGTAGCCACAATTTAGCTCCCATCCTTACAAAATTTGGCATGGAGTGTTTTATTCAACGTTCTCATAAGTGTGCAAAGTTCCATAAAAATCGGTCCATATTTAGATATAGCTCCCATATATATTTTTCATCCGATATGGCCTTTTAAGGTTGTAGGAGCCACAATTTTGGTCCGATCTCTAGAAAAATTTTCATGAGATGGTTTAATTGGCCTCCCAATACGTGTGCAAAATTTCATCAAAATCAATAAAACTCCCATATATATCTTTTATGTGTTTCGACTTTTAATGCTGTAGAAGCCACAATTTTCGTACCATCGTAAGAAAATCGTATAAGGTAATATTCGATATTTCAATAGGTATGCAAAATTAAGGTCTAACTAAATTTGGATATAAGTGCTATCTATTAAAAGTATTACGTATACCCGGTGGTGTAGGGTATTATATAGTCGGCTCTGCCCGACTTTTGCCTTTCCTTACTGGTTTGATTTATTTTTATATTTAAAGGCCAACATAGCTACAAAGCGGGAAAGATTTTGTAGTTTTGCAATCTCCCATTGGTGCAAAAGTCCTCAAGAAATTTTCATCTGTGTTACGTACACGTTTTACAATCATATGTTAATTTCAGATGTAAAAAGCGTTGCTTTTGTTTTGCACGACACTGTATATTCTTTTGATATAGCTGCCATATAGCTCCCGATTTAAATTCATCAGCTTGTAGAAGGGGCAATTCTTATCTGATTTAACTGAAATTTTGAACGTTGGGGTTTGTTATAATTTCCGACACGAATGGTTGAAATCGGTCCATAACCTGATATAGCTGCTATATAAACCGATATTCAGATTTGACTTCTTGAGCACAATTACCATTCGATTAGATTGAACATGGAGTTTCGGTATTACTTCTAACAACTGTGCGAAATATGGTTCAAATCGGTTCATAAAGTGACATAGCTCCCGTATAAACCCAATGCCCGATTGGACATCTTGAACATCTAGAAGGTGTAATTCTTATCCAATTAGGCTGAAATTGTGCACGCGGTGTTTTCATATCACTTCCAACAACTTCAATATAAACCAATCTTAGGTCTTGACTTCCTGAGCTTCTAGAGGTCGCAATTCTTATACGAAATTCTTAAAGTCTGAAATTTTGCACATAACATTGAGGAATGACTTCCAAAAACTGTGTCATTATGGTCTAAATAAGTTTATAACCTTATATAGCCGCCATATAAACCGATCTCCCAATTTGAGCCACTGGAGGGCGCAATTTTCACTCGATTTGCCTGAAATTTTGGAAGTGGTATTATTCTATGACTTCTAACAGCCATGACAAGTATGGTCCATATTGGCCAATAACTTGATGTAGCTCATATATATATTGAAAAATTCATTCAAAGTATTTGACAAATGCGATCCATGGAGGAGGGTATATAAGATTCGACCCGTCCGAACATAGCAAGCCTTTACTTGTTTACCTTACAACCCATTACATATTACGGCAAAAATGCTGCACTCTCATTCCTTTACTTATTTTAACTCTGCACCAACTATTTCATTCATTAAGTCCGTAGTGTGGCCACACAATTCGTTACCTTGACTCCTTTTAATGTTTACCTCAAATATAAAATAAGTGCGTTACCAAAGTTGTATTTAATCGTTGCCAACAACGTCATTGTCCAAAGCCGCAGCTTAAGCTACTGACTGACTTTCATGTCAAAGAACTTTAGTCAAAACCAACAACAATTTGCTGTATTAATTTATTATTCTTCTTTTATTGACAATTAATTCCTCATTTCCATGGTTTTTCTTTCGAGAAAATTAATTTTCATATATATTCATCGCTTCGATTCGATTTCGATTGATGCCGAATTCATTAATTTGGCCGTAATATGTACCACAAATTTTCCTCTATGAAACCCTTGCCCGTTTAATAATATACAAAATATAGATATATACAAAATAAATAAAATATAAATATACAAAACAAAAAAAAATAAGTCATTTAAGTTTTAGATAAATGTTTATCGGAGTTCATAAATGTGACTATGTTAAAATCCTACGCAATGTTTGCATTCCAGAACGTTTAATCGTTGAATAAATATGTTGCGCTCTTCCTATTATAGTTTCGTCATTCCGATCAAGCATCAAGCGAGAAATCCGTTTAATGGGTAAATAAATTACCTCTACTAATCCACAAAAATCAAGATGCAAATGGTTTCTTAATTTGACGTCGATTTTATGTACGTTCAGCTGACCCACACTGGGTTCTCAATCCGGTAATGGCTTGTATTCCGCCAATTTTCCACCAAAGGCTCCTTGCGAAAATTACGTATACAAAGTTCCGGACATACATTTCACTTTTCGTTCAGTTCCACAAATTTCTACATTAAGAAAAAATTAAATCACAGTGGCATCACTGCATAAAATGTTGCATGCATCCAAGCTGGCTCCTCATTCAAAACAAAAATATGTTGAGGGCAAAAGACAGGTTTTCGGTTAATTTTTTTTTCTGCTTTTCCAACCACACAAGAATTCAAAGTTGACTGACGCCCAGCCACTACCGCCAGAATTATCAACACTCAGCATTTAAGTGATCAATATCGATGAGAGGACCCAAGGCCTGGTGGAGGGATCGGAGATGATAGTGGCCAAAAATATTTATGTGTAATTCCGGTAATTTGCGGCAAGCAAGAAAAAAAGCACAAAATGTCTGCACATTTCATTAACTTGGATTGGAGTGATTTTTTGGGCTGTATTTTGCATTCCGTCTACTGAACATCTTGTTCTTCTAAAAGCCTCAGTTTGAGCCTTGCCAATCTTAAAATATCAACGTCAATTTTTGAAAAGTGCTTACTTTGTTGCAGTACATTCATCTCCAGCAAAGGGTCTACAATAATAATGTATGTAGACAATGTTTCAGTTTCTTGAGCAGATAACGCAATGTTTAATGCCATTTACATTCTATACTACCACCATTCGTCCCTTATGTGCCCAAAAATGTTTGTAAAGCATCTCTAACCAGTGTGCAAATATCCGTTTCGAAAAACTTATTTTACTTGACTCTGGTTAAGTTGGCGGAGTTTATTTTGACACCTTTCAATTTTTCTTATAGATTTCGTTTTTTATTTTTGATAATTAAAATAGGGAGTAAAATATTCGCACACAAATATTTCGCAAGATTTATAGGCCCTAACGACGGGAGATGACAACAGCCAGCAAACATCCAACAACAACAATGATTTCAGCAACACACTGAAGATTTCCTAAATCGAGATATTCCATTGAATTAGGGAAGCGGTTTGATTGGTGCAGTCGAAATAAAAATTAAAGAAATTTAATTTTTATGCCGGGTCCGAATGGTGTGGCGCATAGCGACACCACTTGGTAGAAAAATTTTGACATGGCAGCATTAGTAAGGGGATAACCACCGATGAAAATTTGTCAGATGAACCCAGGTATGCGACGTCATATGCAGACATACTAGCCTCTGTGCCACGGTGGCCTCCAAGCGCACAGTCTGGCGGAAATGAAGCTTATATACAGTCATAGAGAAAAATCTGCCAATAATAACTGTTGTTGTTGTAGCCACATTTTCATGTGGAGGCGGCGATCCTCGTCAAGCTCCTGTAGATGAGCAAGCTCGTACGGGTCCAAAGAACCGATCGCCGCGGGAACAGGGTAGCCATTGTTTATTTAATGGCGCCAATAACCCGCCTTGTCAGAGCCGGTGCCGCCCGGCCTCTCACTGAGACTCTCCGCTCGATACCGCTGATTGTAAGCGACTGCCGTTGCAGCTACTCCGTATGGAGCATTCCACTATCTACAACCTGTGGACGCGCCTGATAGCTCGCGGCTAAGCTTCTCGTGACATCAATGAACACCACACAGATCGGACCTTAATGTTTCAGCCTGTGTGGTGCTCACAGCTGTCCTGTGCTAATAATAATAAAGACTGTGCTAACTGTTCGGAGTGAATTTTTCTGCTATTTCAGTAATAGTACTGCTGTTATAGTAAAATGTTTGCAAGATTTTAGATCTCCTCCTCCCTTTATGATGGAATAATTAGGACGGGTATTTTTATACCATGTTTCAAATTTAATGCAAATCAGGTTACGATGTAAAATGGTAAAAAATTTTTCAATTGTGGACATATTTGGGCGATTAATCTGATCAAGAAAAAAAAGTATGTAAGTACCTAATGTGTGTGCAACGGGGCTTGTCGTCTTAGGTTCGAAGACTTTTCAACCCTATTAGGTCCATCACACCTTCGAGGGCCGTGCGTTGGTATGTTGTATTAGAATCGTATTTATTGCGAAAACGCCTCTATGATACAATTACCACGCTCGACAACCCTGTCTATTAGCTGTACTTTTTCCCAATGCATGTGTTTTCGTGTAATGACAGATTTTTTTTTCTGCGACAATTACACTACTTCCATGGTGTCATGAATCTGTGCATCTGTTGAAAGTTGTATTGATGGTTTCGAACGCTAGACAACGGCAATGGCTTTCACTGTTGCTCCGTATGCACAGGTTTGAATCCCGACCGGGCTCTGCCGAATTTTTCATTTTCAAGTTTTCTGCCTGTTAGGGCGAAGATCATTAAATTTCATATTTTTTTCCTTTCCATTTACAAAAGAAAATCTACGATCATTGAACTCGTCTCGAAAGAGAAACAAACAAAAACTTAAATTTTTATTTAACCCTCAAATACGAGAGTTGCCTTTTATGTTTCGGGATTAGAGAACAAAAACAAATTTCAATCATCCAAAATCGGTTTATTGTTTTTCAAAATATTCCCCATTGAGATCTATACACTTTTGCATGCGTTTGAACCAATTGTCGAAGCACTTTTGCCACTCCAATTAAGGTATCTCCAAAATATGCATTCTGAACGCATCAACAGCTTCTTCAGATGTCGAAAAACCTTGACCTCTGATTTTATTTTTTGCGTACGGGAATAAAAATAAATCATTCGGTGCAGTCAGGACTATACGGCGGATGACCCATCAAAACGATGTGCTCAAAAATACAGTTGTTTGACCCGATGTGTGAGAGCTCGCGTTTTCGACGGTTGATTTTGCTGGTTTCTTTAAAGCCAATTGACAAACAGATGGTTGTGTACCACTCAGAATTGACTGTTCTGTGTTTTTCTAGTGGTACGATTGCGACATGTTGAATTTGGCTCATCTTGAAACACCCATACAGTCAGTCAACTGCTAATTACTTTTGGGCTCATAGGCGTAAATCCACGTTTTTCAAAGACCGCGATCGTTTTTGGAGCATTTCTTTCGATCAATCGAAACGAGCCTTTTTTGAGCGACGAGCCTTTTTTTTGGATCCAACATGAACAAATTTTTTTGACGGTCAAATGAATGTATCCTGATCCCACTCATGCCTAAGGTTATCTCAATCTAACGATAGATCACATGATGATCTTGCAATACCAGCTGGCGCACAGCATCAATGGTGTTTAGAACAACAACTGATTTTTGACTGCCTTCACGAAATTCGTCTTGGAGTGAAATAAGACTTCAGTTGAATTCACTATACCATCGATAAACACTGGTCCTTGATGGAGCTTCATCGCCAAAAATTGAATTAAGTTCATCGATGCACTGTTTTTAAGTTAATCCACGTCGAAAGTTGTAAAAATTAATCGCACGAAAATGTTCACGATTGAATTCCAGATGAATCTTTTAAGTTACTATAAACAACACAAATAGCGCTCGTATGTCAAAACGTTCTGTGTACGTATAACCTTAAAAATGTCCAGCTTTACGGTAGAACTGTCAGTTGGCACATTGCTATACAAGAGTTGTCGAATCCCGAAATATAAAAGACAACCCTCGTATGTCCACTTGGGACATAATGTTGGGTTGGGACGATCCCCTGGGAATCGTACCAAATTTTTATGTAAGTTTCGTATTCTACTCTCAAATGTCTTTCGCTTGCATCCTATTTTGTCCCAATCGGCCTACATGTTCGTTTGGGTTAGGGCTGCCGCCTCAAAATTTTTTTATAAGTTTCGTAATCTACTTCCAATTACCTTTCATTTTGGGCAGTTTTTGGGGGTGGGGCGGACCCCCGGCCAGCGATCTTGATATACCAAGTTCGTACTTTACTCTTAAAAGCTTTCATTTAATAACCATATTGTACCAATCGGTAAATATGTCCGTTTGGGTGGGTTTTGGTTATTTGACCCCAAAATTTTACCATAATGGGGAGAAAAAAATTTCCGAGATCCGTCGTTTTTAAAAAATTGGGGTTATGTTCCGACCTCTTCGCTGATATCACAAAATTAAGTACCCTTTTTTCAACGAAGCGCCAACATCTGTGAAAATTTCATGATAATCGGTTCAGCTGTTTTTCAGTCTACAAGATACAAACAAACAATGTGCAACTACTGTGGTACAAGGTTTATAACACCCAGAAGAAAGAGAGCTAAGCCCACTGAAAACTATACCGATCGACTCAGAATCACCCTCTGTGTTATTTTCTGTACAAAGTACAGTTCACAGTTTCCATCAGATATTTTTTTTTCCGGAGACGAAGCCGATTGAAACTGGAAAAAATCGGTTCAAATTTGGATATAGCTTCGTCCGATTTGGACTTATATTGCAGTAATGTGGTCATATGTTAACCGGTTAACCATACACATCGCCCTATTTGCACATATAGAGCCGTAGTTATTGCAATTTGGAACACGTTTGAAACATATTGTTTTATGATGGACTGGTTTGAAAACCTTCACCGAAGTGTATCGAATTCGGTTCACTATGGCCAATGAAAGTCACCACATTAGAAAAATCGTACTTCCAGCCGATAGATTGCGGTCGAAGTCAAATTTTGCCAACACAGCAGTCAAGTCTGCTTTCCATTTTCAGCAGACAATAGCTGCTGTTGCAAGCCACTTTTTGATATTTTGAATAACATAAATTTCAAGTTCATCAGACGATGACTAGGAATGGAATGTATATTGGAGGCAAAAGAGAATCTATCTGCGAAACATCAGATACATTTCAGTCAAATCTGGAGATTGGTTTATATGAGAAGTACAACTGATTTGAGACCAATGCGAACACGGCCATTCTTGCCAGTTTGGAAACAAAAATGAGGACCATAAATTGGATAAACCGGATGTTCGATCGAACTGGTCCAAAAGTGTTTAAATTCATAACACAACTCAAAATTCATGTTGGCGCTTGAGTTGCTCGAGAAATTACTTCGGAAATCGTTTTATATGAAGCCATATAAAATCAAAGACCCACCACCTACCAAGGATGTTAGAAGTCATAACAGTAGTGAGCATAAGCTAAACCGAATAACAATTTCGCGCTCCATAGGTTCAGAAAGTCAAATAGGATGTTCAACTTATATGGTAGCTTCGAGGATATTCAACCGATTTGGGTCAACTTGCTGCAAATATTGAAAGTTGTTTCGATCTTCCTAAACCTTTTGATCGCCACTTATGGACGCGTACCTCGATACCGTTTGTTTTTTTCCCCAACTAATGCCATGGAGGAGAGGAATTCGCAGGCCAAGTGTGATAAATTTAACTGCTTGAATTATTTGCAAGTCTCTGGCAAATAAATAATATTCGCACGAAATGTGTCTCCGTGCTTTAAACAGGCGCCTGGAGGCATCAACGCGCTTAATACGAGCAAACAGCTACGTGGGCGCCTTTTATGGCCAAACAAGCGGAGTATTTTGGTCCGTTTAAGGACATACTACATGTGTATCGCTCACTGCATTGTTGTGTGGCTTGTGTTGCGGTTGGTGTCTTGTTTGTTTGGCTCCACAGCAAGCTCAAGTTGAAATATGTGCTTTGTATTCATAAAAATGTCAAAAATGCTGTTGGAGGTTTCATTTGTTGTGTCCAGCATACAAGAGAGGCACTCTCGTAAGAAGCACGCGCATGTGCAGCAGCATCAATAGACTGGCATTGCTATTGAGTTGAGGGAGTAGAAGACCTGACTGTCTTCATTGTGGCCCCCGCGCAGTCATCCGAAAATGGATTACCAATTGTATCTCGTATTCCTGATGATGCCCAAAGACATCCTACCAAAGCTCACATGTGACGACGCATGCGTGAATTGGGCAAATTTTACGCATATCATATATTATTGTTATAAATTTGTTTGTTTCCCCACACAACGAGGTGCGACTCCCTCTCCTTGCTCCCAAAGGTTTCTTGTTATAACAATACACCTCAAATGAATAGAATTTACATTTTAATGCAACGTCAATTGAGACGAAAGGAGTATGGCCCAGCCGCAGAGCCAGCACGGGCTAAAGGTGTCGGTTGCACATATGCGCATTTAAGTATGAAATTGGTCACATTTCAGCGCTTCATGCTAACAAAGTGATGTGCGACATGTGTCTTTTGCATATAAAGTGTAGGATGTGGGGGATGTCATCGCTTTGTGAGACTCCGAATAATGGTCCCACTGTAATTCCACATTGAGATGCATTCAATTGAAGCCCCTACACATGGTGTATGGTGAAATGGTACCCAGTGTAAGTCATCTTTAATGGCATAAACTGCTGGAGTTCCTTATCGCTTGGCCATACTTGGCAGTATGGGAACGATGGGGAAAAAATCAATTGCTTTTGCATGGAATATTGAATTAAATGCATGTCCTGATCAGCCACTTTGGATTTAATGCCACACACACACAGCACAACTGTGGATTGGAGTCTTGCGAGGATTGTTTCATGTGCAGTGGCGTCCAGTGTCCATTGACCATTTGTGGCCATAAATGATAAAATATGTTCAAATGTTTGGCCATTTAACACAGCAGAAAAAAAGAAGAGGCAAGAATGGATGCAGCATCGTAGCAATTATAAATGACAAACTGTTGCCACACTTGTGCGGTTGGTTGTCCTATGCAAGGCAATCAACAGTGGCTAACAAATTTTTTTGCAAATTTACAAAAATGCTAAATTTATTATCACCAATTTAATCGATTTTCGCCTTAACAGAAGTATATCTATTGCAAGATGCTATTGAAAATGTCTTAAAAGTACATTTATATATTTTAAGGATCACCATATTTCGTTCCACACTAACTAAAAGATTGTATATTATACTTGCTCTAAAAACGTTGTGAACTTAATACTGACATGTCCTCAAAATATATGATAATAAACTTCGGTAAAAATTAGCTAATTTTGTTTCGTATGTCACAAAAAAATTTTTAGGAAATATCCATACCCACTTTAAGTATATGAACTAATTGCAATTTTCCATATTATTCCAAAATTCCATAATAGAAGAAAAAATTTTCATAGAGCGTAACAAAATGTTTGTACCAATTTTGGGCGAATTTTTTTCTACATTATACAATAACCTTTTTTTCAGTGTACTTTCTCATTGCAAAATTCTTCGATCATTAAGCTATTCTCGAAAGAGGAATAAAATGAGAATTATAAAATAATGATCTTCGACTTACAGGCAAAAAATTAAAATAATTTTTTTTATCCCATCTGGTCAGACATTTAGGTAAAAAATGCATAAAAATTTATGTGGGGAAAATTATGAAACTGTACGTAATGCACGAACACTTTGGTTATTGGGATATCTAAAATTCACGATGGCTGATGAAATCTTCTCTTTAAACAATTCAAACAACTTTATTGATTAAGGGCTACCTAGGTGCATAGGTAAGCCCAGCCCAAGTCCTATGAAGAGGAAATCTATTTTCCGATTTTTCCAAAATTGTTCTAAAGGCGTTCTGTTGTCACGACCAACATACACGCCAAGTACGATCCTTATCAGTCTACACACTGTGAACATTTTCAATTGCCAAATAATCTTACGCGGATATCCTAGAAGATCGGTCGCGTAGGACCATGTCTAAGAGTTGTAGACGATTCCCCCGTAGTGGGGAGTTGTATCCTCTATACGAATCTTCTGGAAGAATGTATCGCAAATCTTCTACATAACTTGCTAACGAGTTAGTCAGAAGAATCTTGGAACATTTTAGAAACTCACAAGAATCATTTGGAAGAATAATAAATGAGTGTTTATGGAAGATTTATTTAATATTCTTCGTTATGAGTTGCGCGCTTAGAAGATCTTAAAATAGTTTTAGAGTTGAGTCTTTCAATCGCAAAACGTAGCAATGAAGAAGAAATCTTGAAAAAAAAAACATTTTTATTGCTCGTCGTACGTAAGTATCACTCAACATCATATAAGACAAGTGAGAATTTTGAGGACACGATTCAATCCCCTACTTGTGCCAGGCAATAAAAAAAACAATCGCGAACGGTTTACTGGCGATTTGTAAATAAATCGTATAGACGATTATAACGCAATGAGTTGCAATGGATTTTCCTAGAAGAGCGTTTAGCGTCTCATACGAAACCGCATAATGAAACGCAAAAATACATAAATTGTATTTCACTTATCCATAATTTTTAGTGAAGCGTAGTTCGGATAAGCGAAATTATTTTCTGGTTAAGCGATACTGGCATAAGTGAAAGTTTTTTTTTACGTCAACACACTAATTATGTATGAAACAACTTCAATTGAAAAAGAGCAATTCCTAGTAGAATTCTTTAAAAGTCAGTCACAAGCATTAGCGAAATATCAAAATATGTCTCTGCGAAGTTTAATTGTTGAAGCGAATTTTTCCAATCCCAGATAATTTCTATAGTAATAACTTTTTCACTTATGCGATTTCAGTTTCATATAAAAACAGAAATTGGGGTGTAAGAACGTCTTCAGCTTTGTGGTATTTTCAGTAAAGCGAAACACCAAAAATTAATGATTTTGTCCAACAAGTTTGACTTAAGCGTCATTTTTCACCAAGCGTGTGCGCTTTCGACTGTACCTGCTGTATAAAACAACATCCCTATTTGACTTCTTGGGCACCTGGAAAGAACTATGCTCAGATCTCAATCAACAACCATGTCAAGTATGTTAGAAATTGATTCACAGCCTGAGCTCTCATCTAAACTCTTGAATCGTTTATCCGATATATTTTAAATGCCTTCAAGGCTTCAACCTCCACTCAAAGATTTTCTGCAAACTATATTTCACTCTAAGCCCATTACCAGCCTGGTTATGATTAAAATCAAGTCATAAACGAATGGATCCGACAAATAGACCAATCTTTCGATATGACTTCTTGAGCACATTTGTCGGCTGCGTTTTACTTCACACAGAACTTAAACAAAATACCCTGGTGTCGCTCTTAAGTTGAGTAAAGCTTCCTGGTAAGGATATTTTCATTCATGATTCAAAATACCAAAGCAAATTGAAAAATCATATTTGACCGCCAGTTTTCATTGTCGCTTTCCCAAATCTTTGCACTTGATATCATCGAGGAAACACTCCATGCATACATACATATGTATATGAGGGAAATCTGGTAAGCGTCCACTAACGCTGCCAGAACGATTTCAATTTCACAAAATCGGAATGACTGCAAACAATATTTTCGAAAAACATTGTCATAGAACACTTTTTAATGGCGATTATGTGCAGAAGCTGACCGAGCAGAGCAGCCACAACAGTCCCACAACCAACCAGCGGCATTAGATGTTGAAGCGGAGGCAGAGCAGGCGACGGAATAGGATGTCCGTGTATCGAATACAGCTACAACAATTAAAATGGATTAAAAGACAACCGACTGATTTATGAGACAAAAGGACTTTCCAAATGACTGCGACGAGTTTTTGTAGGAGACACACACACACACACCCACACATGCATACGCACTCACAGAAGCAGCATTGAAGTTTTGCATGGTGACAAAAAGTCAAACAAATCCTTTCTCTGCTGCAGCTGCCTACTTCACTTCATCCTTCTTAGCACAATCGATGGAAAACTTAAGCAGAGTTTTTTTTTTTGTTACTGTCGATCGGGTTGTATGGGTCAGTGGGTGTTGGATTGGAAATAAATGTCGCTTGTCTCTACCCCTACTTGTTTTTGTTTTGTTGTTGCTATGACTCTTCTGTAAAATTGAAATAATTGTGCATTGAAGCAATCCCAAAGAATCGCACTCACACACAAACACAGAAGCTGCATTCGCCGATGTGTGGCCCCAACCGAAGGGAGTCCTTTGCGTTGTAATTGAAAAACATTTTAATGACTTCACAGAGCGATGCTACTGCAAAAGCAACACCGGACATGGACATGTCGAAAACATTGCTGGACATAGAAGTATTGCTGCAGTAGTTTTAGGATCGCAGTACGAGTATTGCCAATTGCATTCATTTCCATTTCCATTCATTCATGTGCCATGGGCCGGGTATCCGTGACGAGGCTGATATGCCAGGTCCGAGTTCACACTAAAGTTTTACAAATTCATGCACAACTTGTTCTTTCCTTTAGATTTTATAAGATAACGGGTGAAGCGTGAACCCAATAAGCGATAAGCAATGAGTTTGGTGAACTAAGTACACATTGATAAAGAATTTATTATAAAAATACAAAATGTACCCCGCACCACTTCTTTAGCTGTGATAAAATGCTTGATTCAATTTAGAAATACTTTCTGATTCGGCTTAGCCATGCCCGTCTTTCTCTCGTCCGTCTGTCGTTTTTTTTTTGTAATCAAGGTGGAGATCGCCTTGCCTTCGCCAAAATTTTCACATTTCTCTTTTTTAGCCTAAAAACAAAGGCATTTTGCAAAAAAAACAGTTCAGATATAGCTTTCATATATATAGATCGCCCTACTTATACTTATAAGAGCGTAGTTACTACAATTTTCAATAGATTCGCACGGTATGGTATGAAATGTCGTATTACCCATCTGAAAGCCTCTGCTAAATTTGATTACAATCGGTTCAGATTTAGATATAGCTCCCATGTAAATATAGTAGCCGAAGTTGAATTATTGGGTTGTAGTTGAAAACTGTAGTGTGAGCTATATCGATTTTGATGAACTACACGATACAGAAAGGATACGCGGACAGATAAACATGGTCAAGCCGAATCAGGAGGAAGTTCTGAGTCAATTTTCAATAGATTTGCACGGTATGGTATAAAATGTCGTATTACCCATCTAAAAGCCTCTGCTGAATTTCAACACAATCGGTTCAGATTGAGATATAGCTCCCATGTAAATATAGTAGCCGAAGTTGAATAATTGGGTTGTTGTTGAAAACTGTAGTGTGAGTTATATCGATTTTAATGAACTAAACGGTACAGAAAGGATACGCGGACAAATAAACATGGGCAAGCCGAATCAGGAGGAAATTCTGAGGCAAACCGTACATTTTATTACTGCCACAATAGTGGCACAGGCTGCAGTTGATGACTCAACCTTTAATTCCATATATTGTACTTTGCTTATGCACTTTAATTTTGAACTAGTTTCCTACATCCAACTTTGGACGTCGCACAGTCTACAATTTTTTATCTGATGATCTTAGCGGTACAAAATTTTCTAGACATTTGTAGAAGGAGACATGGGTTAATACAGGGTGTCAAAGTTGACCACTTTTGATTTCTCCAGCCTTCTGGGGCCATAACTTTGATCTACTGAACCTACCATACCTTTTCAACGATGAACAAAACATTTCCCAATTCGGATTCTATCTACTCTAAATTCAATTTAGACTTCACTAAACTAGGTGTACCAATCTATATTTTTGAAATGTATCCTTATCCTTATATCCTTGTATACAATCTATATTTTTGAAATGTATCCTTATGTATCCTTAAAAGTATGTGCTTCATTAAAATATTGATCGATTCATCCATTATTTGGAAAAAAAAACCTCTTTTATGCCGAGAAAATATCACTTGCCAAATTTTCGAAAAATTGGAGCAAAAATGTGGGTTCCAGAGCCAAAACACCAAAAGTCGGTGGCACGTTTGGTAGGGACCTACACCTAAAGTTGGACCAATCTGGAACATATTCGGCATAGTTGTATTGTAGATATGCCTAAAAAAACTCCCTATTCCAAATTTCAGCCAAATCAGATTTTAAAAGCTCAAGATGTTTAATTTGGTCATGTCTCTATATGGCAGCTATACCAATCTCTTAAGCTTATAAAATGCGTATTTTTTATACGATTTGGCTTAAATTTGGAATAGGGAGTTTTTTTTCACATATCTCGAGCTTAAATATTCACCAAAAAGTTAAAAAAATATTTTTCGTATTGAAAACGATGTCATTTTTAAGCCGTTAAAGATATTTACATGATTCTTTTTTTTATTTTATGCATACATATATTGGCACAGTTTCTTTGAAATTTTGATATTTTAAAATTATTGGTCTTGAACATTTTGTAGCGTTTGGCCCCCTGTTCGTCGTGTCGACACGGGTTATCGTTAGCCATGCTTTTTTATATTTTGCTTATTGGTTTGCTAAATGGAAGGTATGTGTTTCAAAAAAAATACTTTTTGTAATGTCAAAAGAAATAATGGCCCTCGTCGCAAAGAAAAAAAAAATCATGTACTATTCTTGGCCCAAGAAGTAAGTACATAATATGGCTGGTACTTCGTTCGTTGAAACACTACAAAAATCTTAAAAACTTCTCCACAAAGAGGTGTCACACTGCGGCACGGCGTTCGGACTCGACTACAAAATGGAGGTCCCCTATCATTGAGCTTAAAACTTGAATCGGACAGCACTCATTGATATGCGAGAAGTTTACCCCTGTTCCTTAATGGAATGTTCATGGGCAAATTTGTATTACAAAAGTCTCAATGATAACATAATACTTTAATTAAAAATGTTTCATTAATTATGAGGAAATGTCATTCTGAATGAAATCTGCATGTTTTTTTGCTTCAATATTTTACATCTAAGAAAGTAGTAAGGAAAAATTTCGCGAAAAGCGAAAATAGTACCAACCAATAGGTTCAAATAGTTGCTGTTGTCAAATTGTCAACTCAAATTACAGTCCGTTTTTAGACTAAGAGTGATAAAACCGTTGCACAATGGGATGGGAAATAAATGTTGTGGAAAAAAACTCCTATTTTTGAAAGGATAGAAATCGTGGGCCTATTCTTGGGCCGTCAAAGTTGGCCACCTAGGCTCTCAATAATTTTATTCGGACTGAGAATGGTGCTTTTATGATGCAATTTTCACAATGTACAAGGTATTGAAATACAAAATTTATTTTAAATTATCATCGAGGCTGGTCCAGTATGTTGTCATTTGCTAAGGTCTGATATAGCTGTCATATAAACAGATCTGGGGACTTGACTTCTTGAGCTTAGAGAGGGCGCAATTCCTCTCCGATTTGGCTGAAATTTTGCATGACGTATTTTATACTTACTTTCAACAACTGTGTCAAATAAGGTTCAAATCGGTTCATAACCTGATATAGCTGCCATATAAACCGATCTGGGATCTTGACTTCATGAGCCTCTAGAGGTCGCAATTATTATCCGATTTGCTTAAAATTTTGTACGACGGATCCTCTCATGACCATCAACATATGTGTTTCTTATGGTCTGAATCGGTCTATAGTCCGATACAGCTCCCATATAAATCGATCTCTCTATTTTACTTCTTGAGCGCCAAAGAGCGCAATTCTTATTCGAATTGGCTGACATTTTACACAGGTCTCCAACATATAATTTAATTGTGGTCCAAACCGGACCACATCTTGATATCGCTCTAATAGCAGAGCACATCTTTTCTTATATCCTTTTTTGCCTAAGAAGAGATGCCAGGAAAAGAACTCGACAAATGCGACCCATTGTGGAGGGTATATCACATTCGGCCAGGCCGCTTTTCCTTGTTTAATTTTGAATTGATTGCGATAGTACAATATTGGCATTTTTACCCAAAACCTGTAAAACCCTTAGAGCTCTCAGAACACTAAGCCGGAACCACTACAAAATAATAATAGATTTTTTTACGTGCAAAATATTTTTGGATAATCCAAAAATTGAGGCCATTTTGTTCAAAAAATGCCGAATTTGCAAATATCTTTTCCCACTATGGGGATTTTGGGCATTTGCGTCGCGCAATGTAGCCAAAATGTACACACAAAACGTTGCGAAAACTAGAACGATTGATTGATTTGGTTTTATGATTATCTCAAGTTGATTTTTTTCCTCAATTTGAAGAACAACCAATAGGCCCTCGGCTCTCTATGGCCCTGAATCTTTTACAACTAACTTGAGTGGCACTATAACCAGCTATAACAACTTCAAATTTTATGAAGATATCTCTATCCGGTCAAAAATACCACTGTGCATTCCAAGCTATTTTATAATTTGGGGAGGAAATGCCATCAATTCGTTGTTCAGACAGATAAAAGGTAAAAGTTTCCTTTAGAGTTGTTTAAACCCTCGTATCTTGGCTTTATGTTGCTTCGATGATTTTCACAGTGTAAAGATGTTCAAATCTGTAGCTATCTGAATTTAGAATTTATAATCGCATATTCTGGACATAAATCTATTGATGTGTGTGTGTGTGTCTTTTTACGTATATGTGTGCATGACAATATATGAAAGTATATTGGAGTGGAACTCTCGCTACTAGCATATGTTTACAACCTAGTGACGGTTATAGGCGTGTAGTCCATTTGTTCAATCTCGAAATATTGGTTTAGGGTCTAAGAACCTATAAAATATTTTCTGAATCGCCATACATTTTATATCCACCTAGCGTTAGCCGTCCGAACGAATTATGAACAAATATTTTTTAATGATATTGGCCGATTGGTACATCATTAAACTTTCTCTAAAATCAAATTACTCTTCAATTTTCTCCATTTTTCTCCATACAAATTTTCATTAGAATGAACTGTAAAGCACAGTCCAATCTAATATTTTGAAGGACAGTCCAACATTGTGAAACACATAAGAGACAACCATTAGTTCCAGAATCAGCATTAGCTACAAACGAAAACCTATAAAACATATCTGCAACGTTTACCAAAGCACACGTACACGGATACATACACTCAGAGAAATTTTTTAGTAAAAATAGCTAAAAAAAAATTTTGCTGTTGTTTATTTGCATATTATTTGTAAACGGTTGCAGAATACAATTTTAACAAAATCTTGATGCGCTACAAATGAAAATACTCTTAAGAGCATAGTTTCGTTTGTGTGGTTCCAAACGAAATCGCGATCTAGGAATCCAGTCAAATGCTAGTACAAAGTAAAAAATAAATTTTTCTGTTTAACTTTAAAAACAAGGTTTTTTTTTGTTTTCTATTTGTAATAGAAACAGATTACCCTATGGTCTGCAGGCGGACAATATAATTTTTTTATAACTTTAAAATATCATACTGCGAGAAATATGTTAGTAAAAACACAAAAAAATGTTTGCTGTAATCGCAGAATGTCTGTTTAAAATGAGAGAGCAGTAAGTGTTTGCTAAAAGAACAAACATTTTCTACTGTTATAAAATATTAAAAAAGCTCAAAAATATTATAGATATTTCCAAAAATTTTATATTCCATCTTATCTTTCAATTTTACAAGCATATAACGTAAATTTTTTTCCAAGTTCAAAAATGTTGTGTGGATTCATTCAAACATTTTTAATTTAATATCAGCAAACAGCAAAACACATACAGCGGTCAAAAAAAGTATTCATCATTCAATGTTTTTTTTTTAATACGTCTACAAAAGACAATTGGAATAAAAACATATTAAACTAATGATGCAGTAGTGCTTGTGTGATATATATGTACACAATTTCATTGTTTTTAAAGAAAAAAATAGTATTTATTGGAACAAAAAGGGCCATTTTACAACTGAACACAAAAAATTAAACAAAAAAAGTATTCATCATTGCAAAAAAACAAAAAATAAATAACATAATTTAAAAAAATTAATACTTTGTTTTTCGACCACCGCGTCTTATAACTTCTTTTAAACGGTTTGACATTGGTCTATATTAGTCCATTCCTCCATTATCACCTGTTGCATTTGACTCTTGCTCGAAAAATTGCGCGTTCCCAATTTGCGTTCGAGATGTTCCCAAAGATGTTCAATTGGGTTCAAGTCGGGACTTTGAGGAGGAGTTTTAATGACTTTGGGGCAGTTATACAGCATCCACATCTTGGTATTTAAAGCAGAATGTTTGGGGTCATTATCTTGATAATATTGAAAGTTATTACCAAGCCCAAGTTTTACAGCACTATCTTTTAAATTCCTCTTTAAAATGTCAATGTAATACTTATGATCCATTACTCCATTAATAATTTCAAGATTTCCCGCTCCTGAAGCCGCCATACACCCCCAAACCATTAAACCACCTCCACCATGTTTTACAGTAGCAACTGTGTTTCGTTCTTCAAGCTCTGTATTTGGTTTTCTGTACACTATGACCTTTCCATCGCACCCAAAAAGATTAAACTTGCTCTCGTCTGCAAAAATGACTGTTTTCCAAAATGATTCGGGCTGTTTTACATACATTTTTGCGAAGTTTAGCCTTTTCACTCGGTTTATTTTATTTATAAAGGGCTTCTTACGTGCAGTTCTTCCTCTGTAACTATGCCTTTTGAGTGTATTTCGAATTGTTTGTGTAGTAACTTCCTTCCCTAAATATTCCATAGTGTTTTTACGAAGAATGGTCGCATTTGTCTTCGGAGTTTTCTGAACTTGCCGCACTAGCCAACGCACATCTCCAACTGAAAGTGCTTTTGGTCGACCAGATCTTGGTTTATTGTCAACAGTTTTCGTTTCTGTCCACTTTCTGATGATGGATTGTATAGTAGATCGTGGTCTATTTAATATTTCACTGATAGTTTTTTGAGTTAAACCATTCATGTGGTGTTTTATTATCAAAACTTTTACCTCATCAGAAACCTCGTTTTGCTTACGACCCATTTTGACAAAAACTATATTTTCAATGAAATTAAATATTTGCTGTCAAGGGCAAAGCCTCCTTTACTAAATAAAACAGAAAAGGGGGATTCCCAAATAATATTTGAATTTGACTTTGATGATAGCACATCAATGATGAATACTTTTTTTGTTCTGTTTTTGGTGTTATTATATAAAATTGCATTTTTTGCGCTAATTAAATTTATTTTTTGAATTTATTTTAAAACATATTTCGAAAAATAAACTATTGCATAAAACTGCATTATTTGTTTACTTTAAATTTTCTTCAATTACCCAAAATAAGTGAATTTATTATCAATTTTGCTAATGATGAATACTTTTTTTGACCGCTGTATGTACTCAAATCATATGTATACCTAAAAAAACATGAATGCCTATAATTACCAAATGTGTGCATTGACAAACAGGAAATGAAATGCCTAAGCTATCTTTTAGGTGTTCATAAATCCTCCTTTAAAGTGTTTAAAATGTTTAATTAGAAATCAGCAGACAGTATTTTCAAACATTAGCAAACTTATTATTTGGCAAATTAACCACAAATTAAGTTGAGTCGTAGATGTAGTAGATAACATTTGTTATTGTTTTATTTCGTACAGTCAGCAAACAAATTTGTTAGTGAAAACAGCAAAAATGTTTGCTGAAACAACAGAAAGTCCTGAGAAAGTTTCCTTCAATATCTAAAGATTTGTAATTTAACATCAGCAAACTTATTTCTATAAGTGTATTTTGGCTTTTCCACGAAAAATTTCCGAAATACAATACGATACAAGAGGTCGGGTTACTTAAGAAATTCTCAAAGCCGTGTACCATAAGCCAAAATTAACTTCATCTAATACTGATTTAACTGAAATCATGGGAGGCCTAAGTCTGTGTTAAAAACCGAATGAGATCTTCAGCAAAAAAAGTTTGCAGTCAACAACTTTCATTGATATGAAAGAAGTTTCCCTGCCGATTCTCAGTAGATAGCTAGTAAGAGTAAACCATTTTGACAACAACTTCAAGTAGTGTTTTGGAACATAAAAATATTTGAAATAAGGACCGAATAATATGGTGAATTGAGTTTGAGTTCTTGAAAATAGTCATCAGATTTCTCTGCATTCTAAAAGGCAATTCAATTCAAATGTTGTTTCAATTTCATACATTCATGAGCAAAGCCTCTCCCCACCCGAGAGAATGGTGTAACACATCGAGCCACTTTGCTGCAAGGAAATGTGTTCAACTTAAAAGAAAACAATGGAGGCGAATGGTATGAAACAGTTGAAAACACTTAATAACACCCAATGACATTGATGAAGGCTATCATAAACCGGAGCACAATTTTAGTGTTATTTTTTTATGAAGAGTTATGTTTTTTAGTTATGATCTTGTTTTTATTATTTCTCACAGCCACAGCCTTTAACGAGATTTCCTCGTTGCTGATGTTGTGCTCACCAACCCCCATTTTGGACACTGATCAAGAGCTATTGAATTTCATAATGCAAGTGTTGTTGAAAATACAAATAAAAAAAATAGAACCGCATTCAAAACAGCGCGTTCTTGGCAATATAATGCATGCACATGTTTCAAAACAAAAAACCACTTCTTAGGAGTGATACGTTTTAACATCCCATGAGGGTTGAAGATATTGTGAATAAATTTGAAAGCCATATAAATACTACGCTTAGAAACAGAGTATGATGGGGATAAAACGACTAATAGGTAGTCTTATCTAGGTTCGGTTTTTGAAAACCGGGGTTTCGGTTTTTTAGTCGGAATATACTAATCGGTTTCTAGAAAATTGTCATTTTTCGGATTTTTGATAAATCGGTTTTTCCGAAAATATAATAATTATAACTTTCATTTCATTGAAATTTGGTAATTTGAAAACATATCCTTGGAGTTTAGTCTTTAGAGCAAATGTCTTCGAAATTCTGTCCTTAGGAAAATTTCGATCAATATTTTGCCTATAAAATAAATTTTTATCGAATTTTTGCCTTTGGAGAAAATTTGATTAAAATTTGCACATTTTTCATCGAAATTTTATCATAAGAATACAATGGATTGATTTTTTGGAAATCTCAATTTTTTGAAAGATTGGCTTTAAGCAAAGTTTTATTAAAGTTCGGCCCTGACAATTAAAAAAAAACAAAATTAAAAATGTATTTGATCTAAATTTTTTTAAGAGCAAATTTCATTAGAAATTTTACCATTTCAGAAAACTTCGTACAGAAACATTTTAGCGCTTTCTTTATCTTTCAAAAATATCTCTTTTAAATTTTAACTGTTCGAGAAAAATCAATGTTGTATCAAAAACTGAAAAAATAAAAAACTATTTATAAAATGTGAAAGGGACTTCTTTAATAAAAAAAAGTGACTGGTTTAATCGGTTTTATAAAAATATCAAAGACATAAACCGCTTATTTAAAAAAACGGGTCCAAAAACGGGTTTTTAGAAATAGCCGGTTTGTTGATCACTTTAGTCTCATTCCAGGGTAAATAAACTTAAAATCGGTTGCTTCCTATTTCACGATAAGTTAGGATAGGTTAGGTTAAAAAAGGGAATGGATATTAATCCGTCCCATGTCACTATGATTGCGTCAACCCGAAAGGCTTCGGGTTAACCAAGTTTACTGACAACAGTCCTCTGGCCTTCACTGTCAAATCGTCTGGTCCTTGATTCCCCCTTACTGCGCTTTGGCTCGGCACCCAAACAATGCGAATCGCGCCATTCTCACAGAATGCGTTAATCTCCTTACAACCCAAGACTGTTCGCGACCTTACCGTCCTGGTTGTTATTGCTCTGATGGCCAGTTCACGATTTCTGTGATCTCCGGATCTCCGCCTGCAAGGCGGTATTATGGTCAGACAGTCGGAAATAGATTTCACTCACTGGATTCTCAATGTAAACCACAGGCCCATTCTATCCTCTAGCTTTGATTCATCCCTGCGCCACGTGGTCCTCATCGATCCGCCAATGCCAAGACAACATGTTGTCTTAACTTGTGTTTTTCTTACGTTGCGTATGTTCTCCAAAGCAGTCCACCAAACTAATGAGGCGCAAGTTACAATTAGTCTAATCTCGCTCGACCCGCACTACCATTTTCGCGATAATTTCTTTAGGACTCGACTCTAAGTCCGGAGAACTATGGCCTATGTGTTTTAAAAGCTGCTCTCATATCAGAAAGTGATTCCTGATTTAAGTTTAGCTTCGAACCTATTATTGAGTTAATTCGCACGAAAATTGTCTATTAATTGATTGCAAAACATGATACATTCTATTAGACATAACATAAACTTAAGTCATACCCGACCACAACATACACAACTACATCGATTAAAACAGAGCTCTTTGTGACCTAGTTCGGAAGTTCCAATTATGTCCAGCGAATTTCATTTAGCAAATAGGACTTGATACCATTTCTGCGGAATATCTTTGCGTTATTTTCGATACTATTTTGTATAGGGCGTTTGGACAGATGCTGAACTATTTCAAAAATGAACTTTTGGGTAGAGGGAAACGATCACACGCTCTCGCTTTCTCGAATATATATCTTTGGGTTGGTCGTTCTTCCATTTGATTAAGTCATGACCAGAGAAATACTCTTCTCAAAAGGAAACGTTCATATGATCTTGCTTAAATAAATGTTGGATTTATTCGTCCTTGTCTTCGGTGGAGACATGAACACAGAAATACTCTTCTCAGGAATGTGGCCTTCGTTCAGACTATTGCTTGCCTCTCATTCATGCATCATGCGATGAGGGTTACTCTTTCAACCTACGCATTGTTGCTGTGTATATTTTTCTCAATGGCAATTGACATACAAGACTCCCAATAACATTAAAAATCGTTAATTTGTGGCATTTATGTTTAATTTTATAGTCCCGAATAATTTGATTTCATTCTCTTGTTTTTCACAGCGCCAAAAAACAAAAACAACAGCACTAACAACAACAATAACAATAACAAACAGTCAATAATTAATGAGATGATAAAATTGGTAAAAAAAAATCATTTTAAACAAAATAAAAAAAAAAAAAACGGTTTCGCTCGTCCAATCGACATAAAACTCAAAACATTTGAAGTGTTTTATGACACTTCACTCCAAGTTTTTGTCGACTGCCTTCACGGTTCGTTTCAAAATTTAGCCTACAACACATTGCCCACAAAAGAATCACAAACTGTTGAGCTCGCATGTGAGCCGAAATGTTCTCACCTCAGATCGTACGATCGTAAAACCTTTTTTGGATGAATAAACATTTTTGTTGTTTAGTAAGTTAATCGATGTGTTCGATTTGAACGTTATGATCGAAGAGAACGAAAGAACCAATAACATGTTTTCCAAATCATTACTGCAGAAGGTGAAAACATAAAAACTGTCCCTTCTAAAGGCTGGTACTATATTCGTTGTATACCGTTGAAAACCCATTATTTTCGCGACTACTTTTGAAAACTCCACACAAATATCAATGATAAAATCACAATTTTATTAAAATGTTACAGTAAGTAAACTCTATTATCTAATATAAGTTATAATTCCCTGTACCACAGTAGTTGGGGAAAAATATCGCGAAAAGCTAATATATTACAAGCCTTAAGGCTAATAGTTAGCCATTCTAAGGCTTTGCAAAATTTCTTGGATTTGGAAATTAATGAATAATCAATAGTTCTTTCGAAATTAAACCATTCATATAAAGGGAAAACAAAAAATAAATAAAAAATAATGAATTAAAATAAAAAAAAAATAAATACAATACGTAAATAAATAAATAAAAAAAAGTCATAAAACTTCAGCATGTAGGATATGATTCCGATAAATATATTTGTGTAAGCGGACACTGCAAAATGCATTTAAACTAAAAACGCAAAAATGCATTGAGTCAAAATGCAGTCTTCTTGGCCTCGTAAATGTCAAAAGAACAAAAGATGACCCACCTATAATGGTTGATAGTACCAGCAAATTAATTTTACATTGAAGTCCTCTCATGACAAGACTTAACTACTTCTGGGTTTCGTCTATAGACCATACTCGTCAATAGATATTGAAATACTAATAGAAACTATTGATATGATTTCCATCGCGTATGGCAATATTTTCGTTGCTGGTGATTTTAATAGCAACTTGCTTGTCGAGCGCTGTCTTGCCGACTCTGTACAGATCTTTGGGCTACTTCCTGTGAATGATTCCGAATCAACTCACTTTACAAGAAGTAACGCGAGTCTTCTAGATGTGTTTGTCCATTTGTCCAAGATCTGTCTACAATCAGCAATCTCTCCCCACATTTTCCAAACATGATCTGCTTTTTGTCAAATACAACTTCGAAATGAATTTCACTGTTTCTAAATCAACATATTGCGACTTCAAAACATTGAGTGACCACTTCTGCATCTAAGTTTGGATGAAATACCTTGGAAAGATATTTTCTTTACGGAAGGTGTCGATAAACAAGTTTGCTTCCTAAATCTGCATTTACTGTATGACACTTTCAAATCCGCTAGGAAAGAAGTGGTGAAAATAACGGGAACTTTCTAAAAATAAATACTATGGAAAATGTCACAAACACTCGTTTAGATGTGTTAGTACCGAAGAAGTTTAACAAAGTTTTGCAACCATAAAGTCTGACGCAATGGGATTAAATGGCAAATTGGTACTACCGAAGTTTTGGAGCGTATTATGAATTCTGAAATTGATATCATTCTGAATTTGGAAGAGCTTTTGACTGATAGACAATCTGGCTTTAGATCAGAAAGAAATTGTTCTACTGTTCTAATAGACGTTGTGGAAGAATTGAGGCACACTATGGATATTAATATCATTTCTGGCTCTACTAGACCGCAGTAAAGCCTTTGACCATCCAAACCATCCAGACCAACAAACCATAATTTTGTGTATAGATCTCCACCGCGCAGAAGCATTAAGGTAGATTACATGATCTAGAGTGTGAGATTCAGCACTACAAGGGAGAACCTCTAGATCAAGCAGGTCTAGACAACATTCATGCAGACACGGTAAATGGCTACCGGGTGAATGTAGTCCGCCTCCCATTGCACCCGAAGAAATTGACCTCCCCCGGCAAACCAGTGTAGTTCTGGATCAATTACGTTCCGGCAGATGCAGCCGCCTCAACTTCAATAGAGCAAGGATAAGATGTACGTCCCGATTGTAACCAGGGACGCACGATGCACGTCACCTGTTTTACTGCCCAGCCAGACCCACTCGACTCAAGCCCAGATCTCTGTGGACGCACCCCATCCTAGTCGCAGAGTTCCTGGGTCTTGACCCTCAACAGAATCAAGCAGACGAAAGATAGAACACAACAAACTGCTACAACAACAACAAAACCTTTGACACAGTGAACCATAATATTCTTATTTCGAAGCTCGAAAACTTTTCTGCTTGTAAGCTAATTTCATCTTACTTAACCAGACGCCGTCAATGTTCGTGATACAACATCTGCAGCAGTTTATGTATCAATTGGTGTTTCGCAGGGCTCAATCCTTGATGCCTTCCGATGCATTGTAATATGCAAATATGTACGCTGACGTTCAGCTAAATTGTGTGCAATCATGTATGAATAATATTAATAACGATCTAAATAAAATCAAGAACTGGGCGAGTAAAAATAGTCTGTCCCAAAGACTAAGCTAATAAAAATCTAAAAACGACCAGATACTCAATTCTCTGCAGTTAGAGCCACTCTGAACAACTCAGTAATAGAAACTGTTGATTCATCCTGCAGCCTTGGTGTTATATATAACTCGAAACTGACTTGGACCATTAAAATTAACAAAGCTGTTGGTAAAGTTCAAGGAATGCTGCGAGGTTTGTGGTCTTTGCGGACTTCTACTCCATTTCCAGTTCGTATGCTTTAAGCGAAATCTTACCTCATACCCAATCTCCTTTACAAATTTTGAGTCGAGAGACTTCAACAAACTAAATGTAAGCTACAATAACATATTTAATAAGAAAAGGAGAGACCAAATTTCTCAATTTGCCTACAAAGTTCAAAAATCTCCTAAAAGCGATATGCATTATTCTACTGCAAAAAGTTATTTATCCTAATCAGCGAAAATATCTTTATGAACCTCCATAATTTGTTCAATCTGGCAGAGAATTAAAAATTATTCTACCTCGCTTTCGAACCTCAAACTCCGAAAAACAGTATTCGTATTTGGAACAATTTGCCATCCAACATCCAAACCATAAGTAATATTACACTCTTCAGGAAAACAAATTTCAAACATTATCTTGAAAACATAATTCCTAAAAACACTCTTGTAAAAAAATTTTGTTTAAATAAAAAAATATTTTTATAAATTTGAATCATAATTTATAATAATATTTTTTTATTTCTATTATTTATTTTTCAAAAAACACATATTCGATGTAATTCATTCTGTAACCGGCATCGTCACATATAAGATTTTAATCGTGTTATGGACTACACTTGATATAGCTGTGGTGTGCCATAACAGAACTCAGTTTGAGGAAATTTATTGACCACATTTCTCGACGAAAATAAGCAAAATCCCATACTTGGAAATGATGTTTGAAAAACGTCATTTTTTAGAATAATGGTCTAAGAGACCTCAATACATTGCACGAAAATATTTTATCTAACTGGAAGTTTCAGCTTGCGTTGATAGGCCCAATTAGCCCAACCCCCCAGGAAAGTTTTAGCTTTTTTGACCAAAAATTTCAAAAATTTTACTTTTTTCACATGTTGTGATTTATAACTCGCATAACTTTTGACTGAAGAATCGGACCTTGGAATATATTGCGGCAAATATGTAGCAAATTTAACAGCTATTCACATAAGTTAAATAATTGATTCAGAAATGTCTTCGCAAAATAAGGGACCAACTTTAGCGAATATTTTATATTTTAGACACTAAATCCCACACATGAAAATATGTTTTTGTAGGATTTTTCGAGCACTTTGATATCGAACCACAAATGCGCTTTGGGCAGGCCGAACAAATCTCTGCAAGGCCGAGGTGAGCAACTTGGAAGGACCTACAATGTGCTCCCGGGGCTTCTAGCGCCCAATGAGTTGTCCGAATGTACCACTGGTACATGGTATTTTAACTAAGTGCATTGGTTTTTAACGCCCAGAAGGAGGAGAAATATGAATATTTCTAAATATTTCTGATTCTATTTAGCTATGTCCGTCTGTCTGTCTGTCTGCCTGTCTGCTGTCTGTGTTAATTTGTGTACAGATCGCAATTTTAGCCCTAGAGACGAAGGCTAAGAAATCGTTTCAAATTTGGATTTTGAATAATATTGCAAACATGTGGTCGGTTTCTCTTATGAATGTTGATATTTCTATTGAATTTTAAGGAAAACGTTTTAGATTAAGACATAGCTCCCATATATACGTATCGCTCGATTAGCACTCATAGTATTTCTATTAAAATTTTGCACGGATTTTCCCGAAAATGAGTTTGGAAATTTGGTCCATTTATAGGAAAGGTGTTGGTTATGATACAGTCGGCACCGCTCGACTTTTTATATATGCCATTCCATACATATTTAAAAATATTTTTTCGCGATATATTACAAATTTCTCTTAGCAACAATTTTAAAGAGAAATGCACTTCACATATCCTAATATACTCCAATGTTTGTTGGTAATTATAGCTCTGAATTGTATGCCATGTTTTCTTTTACGCTGCCAATAGTCTGTCTTTTCAAATCATAGGTATTAACTTCCAAAACTTTTCTTTATAAAAGTGCTGTTTTGAACTTTTGCATTGGCGGCAGTGGGGGGTCGCCTCTCCCACCCAGCACACAACCTCCGATTCATATCAAATTAATATCCCATCAAAGAAATGTAACAATTTAGCGGGGAATCGATTACTTAGTGACACTTTTGTTCCTGTATTCACTCGTGTCATTTGATATTCACTCATGTCTTGAATGATTTATTTTCGTTGTTTATTTCGACCAAAAGTTCATGCTTTTCGTCGATTGTTCGGTGTGGCGACTCTCCCTGCCTGCCACAACCCCTGGATGACATCTAATTTGTGTCAAATGTTTTGTACTGTTGTTTTTGACAATTTAAGTGTCAAACTTTTAATGACTGTATTTACTTTGCTACGAATGTTGGCTGGGGTAGTCGGTGGAGCATATGGCTGTAACACCTGAACTTTGTTGCCTTCACACATCGATATGTTCGTATTTCTGGGCAACATCTCAACGGAAGAGAATTTTTAATTTACCAACGAGGACTAATCGTATATAAGCATTGATTTTTATCTCAAAAAACCTAGAGCAATATTCTCTGCAGTATCATTTTTTTTCTGTAAGAGCTCATAGAGATCGCGCATGAATTGGAAGAGCATCGCATTTTAGTGCAATCGTTTAAAGCCCACCACTTTTTTAAGGTGTGAGAAAGAATGTATGATTTTAATTCGCACTCGCGCCTGCAATTGTAAAATGTGTCCAATGACTAGAACATGCATGCAATATGGTCTGGGAAAGCGAAGCCATTCACTTTACCTCTCTCTCATTGCCATAATGGAAAATAAAAATATGTTAAATTCATCAAAAAACAAATTTAAACCGAGAAAAACTACCTTTTTAGCCATTTAAGTCACATGTAAATGTGACAGATCTTCGATGAGAAAATCACCAGCGGTTAAAGGGGTTTAACCCAAATGTTGCATACGAATTATTCGTTAATATTTTTCTCACCTCGCTAATCGGTCAGTAAACCACAATTGTCCATAATAACAAAGGCGCTCCAAACACAGGATATGAAAACGCCAACCACTTTGATGGATTTCGTTCACCAGATGCATGCAATGGTTTTTACTGCGTCTGTGGCTTCACCATGGATATTAATCGTCAATGTTTACTAACATGACACTGGTATGAAGGTACCGAACCAAATTGATGTTGGTAACAGCCCAATTGCTGATTGTGGTTTCCAGAAGTCCGAAACTGCCGTTAAACTTGTCATCCCATGACGATTTAATTGCATACCTGCCACATACCACACGTCATTTTCGGGTCATATGGATGAAATTTTCTCCTTTGGGTAAAAGGACAATTTAGGAATTTCTCCCACAAAAGTATCACTTGATTATTATACCCTCCACCATAGGATGGGGGTATACTAATTTCGTCATTCTGTTTGTAACACCTCGAAATATGCGTCTGAGACCGCATAAAGTATATATATTGTTGATCATCATGGCATTTTAAGTCGATGTAGCCATGTCCGTCCGTCTCTCTGTCGAAAGGACGCTCACTTTAGAAGGAGTAAAGCTGTGCGCTTGAAATTTTTCACAAATACTTCTTTTTGTGTAGGTCGGTTGGGATTGTAAATGGGCCATATCGGTCAAAATGTTCTGATATAGCTGCCATATAAACCGATCTCGTGTTTTGGTATCACTTCCGACAACTGTGCCAAGTATGGCCTAAATCGGTTGATAACCTGACATAGCTGCCATATAAACCGACATTGGATCTTGACTTCTAGAGCTTCTAGAGGGAGCAGTTCTTATTCGATTGGGCTGAAACCTGAAATAACTGCCATATAAACCGATCTTGGATCTTGACTTCTTGAACTTCTTGAACATCTAGAGGGCGCAATTCTTATCCTATTTGGCTGAAACTTTGCATGAAGTGTTCTCGTATGACTCCCAAAAACTTTGCCAAGTATAGTCTAAATCAGTCTATAACCTGATATAGCCGCCATATAAACCGATCTCCCGATTAGACTTCATGGGCTTGTAGAGGGCGCAATTCTTATCCAATATGGTTGAAATTTTGTATATGTCGTTTTGGTATGACTTCCAACAACTGTTCCAAGTATGGTCTAAGTCGGTACATAGCCTAATATAGCTGGCATATAAAACGACTTCCCAGTTTGACTTTTTGAGCCTCTGGAGGACGTAGTTATTACTCGATTTGCCTGAAATTTTGGAGGTGGTGTTTTTCTATTGGAAAAAGTTATATTAAAAACTAGTTTTTTGTTTTCATTGACCTTCATTTGATTTGGGGCGTGAATGGGAGAAGAGAAAAGATTGCGATTAGTTCTTTTTGTAGTCTTCGCGGCCAAGATCAGTTATTTTTGGCTGGCATTTACCACAAGAGGTAACTACCAAATTAATGGTTGTTCAATTTATTTATTAGCTGACAACCGTGGGTGATTTTATTTACTAATTAAATCACCATTTGGTTTTGAATCCAAAATATTTTTTATGGTCTACACGGCTTCTAAGGAACAGCCAGAAGGAGGAATGGTAGTTGGTAGCTCCCATAACAGGATAACCTAAACACCACACAGGTTGGAACTATTAGCTCCGATTTGTATGGTGTTCAATGTAACTACGACAAAATCAGCTGAGAGCTACCGCATGTTGCTGTTGCTGTAGCCACATATTTGCATGTGGAAGTAGCGATCCTTTTCAGGCTTCAATAAATGAGCATCGGTTTCAATCAAGAAATTAATTGGTCCAATAAACTTTGTAATTGAAATTTAAGTAATTTTTTAATTGAGCCAATCAAAAAATGATGGAAATTTTCAATAATTTTTTTAATGGAATTAATTAAAAAAATAGGTACGGTTCAAATCGGTCTATAACCAGATATGGCTCTCATATTTTAGCAGAATCCATGCTGGTGGGTTCCCAAGATTCGGCCCTGCCGAACTTAGCACGCTTATATTTTATTCTGTGTACGGAATAACTAATTGCTACTGCAGTCGCGGACAATTGGCGGTATCAGTGAGAGGCCGGGCGGCACCGGTTTTTGCTTTAATAATGAGTGCCTGTGATACTCAACTCAAAATCAACACTTTTGTCGCGATGACAATGTGAAGCCATCAAATCTTAATTGCCTCCTTCGTCTAGTATTAAATTGATACCAAATGGTATTAAAAATATTTGGCAATAACGCGAATAAAGTAATACCATTCGATATGGGCAACAAACTGGCTCATGGTCAGCAACAAGATTGCACATGTGTTGTGCTTACAATTAACACCTCCCCATTAAAATATGTGACTACAACAATATTTCGGTTAGAATCGCTTTTTAAGTCATTCTGGGTATGCCTGTCTATCCGTTCATTTATCAAATGGAAATTAGGAGCTACATATGATCCCGCAAATAACTCGTCTCTTACCATTAAAAATTTCAAAGAGATATACCTACCCGTATATCTCAGATTTTTTACTAGTTTTTTTCTCAACTCAAAGAATATCGTAGAATACATACTCACATATGTATGTTGCCAGCACTGCAAATTTTATTTTCTATTTTTTTGATGTCCTTTTTCGATTAGACGCAGACCCTTGTCCAAAGGCCATTTGGGACATCGTAACCTTTTCATAACGGCGGCTCACCGCAAATAATTAAAAAGTACAACATTTCCCTAGACTAGTTTAAGCAGATGGTCTGTAATCAGACTCGCTAAGGAGGTTTGCCTGTGTAAAAATGAAAATTGAAGCAGAAATCAGGGGCCTAATTACTGCATGCGTTATCGATTTATTACGATCGTATTTCACATTTTTTGGATGATAGCATCCGATCGAAATGCCATCTTTTCGAAAACATTTCTATTGGAAATTTCGAAATGTCGGAGTTTTTGTCCACAACAATTTACCTATCGTTAACAACCAATTTGCGTCTATTTTCAAGATATAAGGTAAAAACAGGGCATTTAAGTATTTACGTAAGATAAAACAATAGTTATAATATATTCATAATTTTGGTCCATTAAATTGGACTCGTACCCTCAGGTGCGCCCCTGCCTACGTCCCTGCACAACACTATATAGTATTATAGGTCTGACAACTGCAACATATACGCAATGAATGACACGCGGTCTAAGCCCCCCAAGTTTTGCCAATGGCTCTCTAGCAGATGTAAATGGCAAGAGTGGTCTTTCTTGCCCTTTTCAAAATTTTGGATTTGAAGTTCAGTTTCCTGTCCAGCAAAACACTCAAGTATTTTGCGCTCTCTGTAAATGGAACATTCTCCCCACCCAAGGAGACAGGTTCCACTGTAGGCAACTTGTATCCCCTGCTGAAAAGAACTACTTCTGTCTTGCCCGGATTTGAACCTAGACCACTTTTGGTAGCCCACTTTGCTGTTGCACGTAGAGTTTCCTGAAGTATATCTCTTAGAGTGCTGGGAAACTTTCCCCTAACCTTTTATAATCCCTAACATTTTTATAAAGCAAATTTAAATAGGTCTATAACCGTTTATAGCCCCCATATAAACCAATCACCCGATCTCTTCAGCCCCTAGAGGGCGCAATTCTTATCCAATTCCGATTTTACTCCCTAAGCGTCTATAGGGCACAATTATTATTTGATTTGAGCAAAACTTTGCACAATGATAACTCCTGTAACCTCCAGCATTCATGTCAAGTACTGTCTGAATCCGTCTCTATTGCTCCTATATAAACAGATCATCTGACTTTACTTCTTAAGCATATACCGAAAGCAATTCCTAACCAAATTTTAAAAAAGTAAAAACGCTTTAAGTTCTGCCGTGCCGAACTTTGGATACCCACCAGCATGAATATATTTATTATCCTATTTTATTAAAAACCAACTACATCTATATCAATGCCCAAATTTGGCCCGATTTGATTCGTATTCGGTCCAGGTACCGAGAAGTGTATATAAGTCACAGTTTAAAACTTCAAGGAAATCAGATTATTAATGAGGATTTTGTGGCTTAAGTTCCCAGATCTGCAGATCGGTCCATATGGCAGCTATATCCAAACATGGTCTGATATGGACCGCGGTTCAAATATCGGGTGGCCTAGTGCAACTTCATGTTCTAAATTAAGATCAAAGTATGAACCAAATTTCAACAAAATCAGGTGATAAACGCACTCTTAAATCGATAGGCCGGTCTATAGGGTAGCCATATCTAAGTACAATTCGCGGTTTATAGTTTTAACGAAATCGGATAATAAATGCGCCTCTATGGGCTTAAGACCCTGGTACCAAACGGTACTAATCATTTAAAATTTCATCCGCTATTTTTTTTGTTTGTACGAACGCTGTTGCTTTGCTATCAACACCGTATGGTACTGAAATGAGCACGTTTGGTATCAACTTTTCTCTGAGTGTACGTTCCAAAGCCATTATCCAATTAGTATTTACGGAACAGAATTGATATTCGAACAAAAATTCACTCGACTACGGATAAGAGAATTAGGCCCCAAGTGCTACATTGTTAAAAACGAATTTAATAACATTTTCAATTATTTTAAAACCTAATATTCCATTTCTGTAAATGTGCGTGTTTATACTCTCCTGCCATCTGTTTGCTCCAAAAGCAAAATTGTTTCATTGCGATAATTCCTTTTGTCATCATTGTGGCAAGATGTAACAACGGCCATTGCTTATGAGATGCCAATATTCAAGACATTTGAACCAAACAAATATAATAAAGGTCTATCAATTTTCTTTAAAGATCTAAAACGATGGTATCGAATAAAAACTATTATTATTTATTGCTTTTTTTTAAACACTATTAAAATCTCATTGATAATTTAATACATTAATGAACATTTCGTAACAAATAATGAGGGAATGCTCTAATAAATGAAATCAGCAAGTTTTTTTGCTTCAAAAACTATTATTTGAAAAAAAGTAATCGTGAAAAAATATTGATTTTTCACTGTGAACCAAGAACTTAATACCCACCATAAGGTTGCAGTTGTTTCAAATATCCTACAACCGTTTGTATGAGTGCATGGAGTTTAACATTAAATGGGTGGTTCAGAATAAGAAAATAATTATTTCAAATAATCGCAGTTGTGCTTAATCATATAGTTATTTCAACCATCATATCGCCGTTCCATAAAATACAATCACATAGTAGATTTGTCTCAATAACAAAACTAAATGTTGAACGATAAATCACTCGGCGCAATAAATTTACTTGTGCCTATCCAAGACCAACACCATTTCAATGGTTCTTGAACAAGAAACATTCATTAGGTTGCTGCAACATTTAAATTGGTGTGTTTTGTTTGTATTATCATGGGGAAGGATACCCACTCAGTAAAGATATTAAAGTTTCAATACCACCACGCTTAAGCCCCCATATAAGAAAATTTAAAAAAACCTAACCTGTTTTTGTTGTAGTTTGTTTTGGTTTTATTTTCAAATAAATTATTGACTTTATTGATAAATATTTTTGTACGCAACACCGTTCAGAAGAGAACGGCGTTGGTTGATTATATGCGCATACATGCTATACCAAATACATCTGTCAAACACTTGCTAAGTTGTTATAAAGGGAAATTGCAAAATCGTTAGTTTCGTTTTAAATATTATTCGTCCTCTTCGTCTTCTTTTTGTTGTCTTCTAATATACTTAGTAATTATTAATTATATTGCTTTTTGATTAGATGAAACAAATATGTATATATGCATATGTGTTAATGTAATATTTGTCTACACAAGTTTGAGAATGAAAGAGGGAGGATAGAGATTTATCGATTCCATGTTAATGGTTTTTTTTTGTATGTAGTAGTAGTAGTAGAATGTACTTGCGAAGAGAGAATGATTTGAACAGCGAATAAACAAAGTGTTTTCTTAGCATTATTATTATTCTTAGTATTCTTATTATTCTTATTATTATTATTATTACGCACATTTGTGTGTTTGATTGGATGTGTGTGTGTGTACTCCATTATATGATTTCTCGAGTGTTAAGTTTAAATGTTTTTAACAATCTTCACTCGGTTGATTGATAACTTCATGAATTAGAATCTTTTTCAAAATTGATTTAGGCAAGTATGTCTTGTATTAACTGACTTGAGTCTACGTACTAATCAACAAATGGTTAAACCCTTGGGGTTAGTATATTCTTCCGAGAGGACATTCAATCCCTGAATGCTCTCTATCGATTTGTGGCTACTATCCAACATTATTTCTTAATACTTGAATTATTTCTATAACTTTGTCACGAACTAGCTTAACAATTATGTATGAGTGTGTGTGTGTGTTTCGAACGGAATCTCATGTTTATCTTAAGGAAGTTTTGAGTTTTTCTTTTTTTTTCCAGATTTTTTTGAAGTAAGTAGGTATACCATTCAGCGGTATTCTCGCTGAATAAAAAGTGATTCTTCAGTGGAGAGTTAGTTACACATATGGCTGACCAAAATGTTTAAATGCAAAGTGGATTTAAAGATTTTTACGAATGCATTTTTTTTAATTCAATGGAGTCCTTTACAATCAATCATTAACCAAGAGATAAAAGATTCCGTTAAAATGAATTTTACCCACTAAATAAAATCGGTTAACGTTAACAAAAGATACATTTTCGTCATATTTGTAATTAAAGATCATCATAAATACAATCTATGAAGTTTTATGGGTCGATTATGGATTGGAACTCAACTCCAGTTGCGTTGCCAGGAGATAAAACCTTGATATAAAAATTAGTATAACGTTGGAAATTTTGTACTAAGTAAATTGTAAAAAAGTATGCAATTCAAAAAATAAATGAAAATTTTTATTACAAATTTGCCCGTTGGCTACGCAACTGAAGTGGGGTTGTTATCCATAAATAGGCCCATTATTCGACGAATGTCGAATGGCCTAACAGAACTTAATGTGACAAATTTCAGCGAAATCGATTAATAAATTCACCTTTTATGGACTTAAAACATTAAATCGGGAGATCGGTATATGTGGCAGCTTCACTCAAATCGGGCAATAAATACGCCTGTTGTCGGCCCAAGAGCCCAAATTGATATAGACGGATCTTAACCATAATCGGTACGAATGTCGAAGGGCCTTACGCAACTCATTGTGCGAAATCTGTTAATAAATTCACCTTTTATGAGCCTAAACCCGTAAATCGGGAGATCGGTCCATATGGCAGCTAAATCCAAATCTGGACCGATCCGGGCCTTATTGAACAGGGATTTCGAAAAACCTAACACTAGTCGCTTTACCAAATTTCTGAGAAATCCGACGATAAATTCGCCTATTATGGACCCAAGACCTTAAAACAAGAGATCGGCAACTATATCCAAATCTGGACCAATCTAGGCCAAATTAAACTAGGATGTCAAGGGACCCAACGTAATTCACTATCCGAAAATCTTAAATCCAGAGATCGGTTTATATGGCAGCTATATATGTATTTGAACCGATCTGGGCAGTATTGAACAAGGATGTGGGGGACCTAACCCAACTCACTGTTCCAAATTTCAGCGAAATCGGATAATAAATGAGGTTTCAATAGGCCCACGACCTTAAATCGGCATATCGGTTTATATGGGGGCCATATCAAGGTATAGCCTAATGTAACCCATCTTCGAACTTAAGCTGCCAATGGACAAAAAAGTAACATGTGCAAAGTTTCAGCTCAATATCTCTATTTTCAAAGACTATAGCGTGATTTCAACAGTCAGACAACGATTCCCAGGGAGTTCATTTCCTACTTCCTTTTCTCCTATTCTGAATAATAATATTCTAAACAAACTTCGAAAAAGGGAAATACCCAGGGAAAAAAAAGCTGCTATTCTGAATCGAAATTAAAGGGAGAATGAGACGATAAAACTTGAGAAAATTCTCTCAAAGAAATGAAAGGGAGTTAGGATACAAAATTATGAATTTTATTGTTTTTATAAAAAAAAAATGGTACTTCTTCATACTATTTACGAACAAAATGTACGGAAATTTTTTTTTTTTCACTTTTTCATCAAAATCAAGCCGCCATAGGAGATTTGCATAAGTTTTTCAATTTCATTGACGAAAGACGAGCATTCTGAATTGGTATATGATTATACATAGGTGTCCAAATATGTGGTTCGTATTTTAATATGTGTAAAGAGTTGTCACTAAGTGGCACTTCATTCGGAATCGGATACTAAAAGGAAGATCGTTATCATTTAGCATAAAGTAGAATTGGGCGGCACTCAATGGTAAGCAAGAAGTCTTCCGCCTGTTCCTTAATGGAATGTTTGGAAATGTCGATTAGATCTTCAAGTTCTGGCTCCATAAAAGTATGCCTTAAGATAAAGCGGCGTATTAGGAAGACCACTATAGCATTTATGACGACGAAGAAGAAGCAAACCTCTATACTACACACTTAAGTAGTTCTGCCCATGAACGATTCCGTAGATTCAGCCACCTTAACTCCTTTATGACGACGAAGAAGATGCAAACCTCTATACTACACACTTAAGTAGTTCTGCCCATGAACCTTAACTCCTTTTGGCCCACAGACATGATGTGTGCCACGCATGCGACCAGGGACAACACGACACAATCTTTTTATTTTTCTACCAGACCACACTGGAAGACGGAAAGTCTGACAAGCAAAACAGCTGTTTTCGAAAATTCGAAATTCCCTCTCCCAAACTTTTCCTCTCCCCATTCAAGCAGAGTAGGAGGATATTGTTCGAGGAAAAAATTAATCCCTTTGCAGTTCATTCCCAGAGAGTTTTCAGAATTGGGCTGTATGTGATTTAGCACATGAATATAAATTTGTTTTCAAAGTTTGACTCAGTTTTAGAATTCCGTAACCATAATTCCGCAACCATAATAGTTGTCTAGCACACTTAACAGTGCTAATACGTTACAAAAAAAAACCTCCCGTGAGATACGAACCAATCGTAACAAAATGGCTCTGCGAAAAATGATTTGCAAGTAAAGAAGAGGTTGAAGTTGCGATTGATGGTTGTACCGAGGCAGCCGGTTGTACATGCCGGATGGACGCGGTGGAGTTCTTCAAGTGCTACCCCCTTATTTTACATCACACTGCTACAACAACAACATTGATGGTTATTTTGAGAAGCTAGACTGATCATACTACAAAAAAGGTATCGAAGATATTGAAAATCGCTGGAAAACGGTATCGAACTAAAAGAAGATTATGTCGGCTACTTTTGGGACCGCCTCACAGACCGACTCCTATCGTGTAGAAGAGTTGTACATGGCTGAAATACTTTAAATACTACTAAGGTGATAAGCGCTGTAAAAAAGATGGTTTTAATTCACGTTGGTTCTCAATAAATATCTACCACCAACTTTTATCTTTACACCGACCTCAATACCTGGCGCAACTACCAAAAAAACGATAGGAATTATTGGGAAAATCATTAAAGGCAAAGGATACACCAACATATTTTTACATTGCATTACAGGTATGAAAAGTATTCCACGTACTCTTACGTTAAAAGCCCAATATACCGACCGCCAAACCTCGCAAACGAATATGTTTCTCAAGTTTAGTGACGTTTGAAACAAATGCAATTCTAAATTTGGGGTCCAGACACGAAAGCCGCCAATCCAGAATACCCCTCGGCCGATATGGAGCTCGAAAAGAAATGTATGTGGGAGTAGAGTGCGAAACGGAGATCCTTATTTTGATGTCAATTCTCTTCCACTATGAAACTCAAATGAAATTATTTGAGAGAAAAGTGCAAATCTGGCATCCAAATTTGAAGTCCAATTCTTGCCTAATTTACAAATGCTGTAAAAAAATTAAATTCCGTGGATCCATGAAGGTATGTCAAATATTCAGTACAAGATTTGCCGTTCAACAAAATGTGTGAACAAATTAGGGTCTACAGAATAAGCTGCAATGTACTTGGTTTCCGTCCATCAAAATCATTTAAATATATCTGATTGTTTTGTGACTATTCTAAAACGCTACCTTTTGTTGGGCCATCCTTTACTTCATTGATTATTTTTTGGCTTTTTATTGAATGAAAAAAAAAATGTAAAGGAATTAAAAACGCATTCGTAAAAAATTTCAAAGATATCTTTAAAGGATGTTGTGCTTTGCATATCGAAGGAATTTAGATTACTTTTTTATTACCTTCAGATGGGTTGGTTGGTTGGTTGGCCGAAATCGGGCAATTGTCGTCAAGAATGAACAGCAGCCTCCTACTATCACAGACTTTCAACACACCAATGTCACTTGCTGGGAGCATGCATTCCCGCATTGCCTCCATGGTGGATATCAACAAACCATAAATAAAATAAAATATGATAGTAAAACAAACGAGCAGAAAATAAAAAGGCAAAATGAAAACATTTCATGGCTTTGACGGGAGTACAATCATGCATCTTTCTTCATACATGTATTGTATATATTTCTTTGATTGATTTATTCTTTGTTTTTCTTCTTTAGTTTTGTTTTTTATAAATAGTGTATAGATAGCGTTTTGTATATGTTTTGCAGCAGTAGCAAGCAACTGAAAATCAGTTTTTACGTATGTAAAAAATAATAAAAAGGAAAGGAAACAAAAAAAACTTTAAATTTAATTTTAAATTAATTTATCTATTAAACAATGATGATATGAAATTTCGCTTTCATACTTAAACCAAGGGTAAAAACTAAAGCTAATAAATTCCTAAAAAGTCTCTGATAATTGAACAATCAATTTTCGATTTTGTTTCGGTTTTTGTATTTCCTAGTCAGAGATCAGAAAATAAAATAAATGTATTATTTAGTTATTATCGTCTATATATATATATATCTATATATAATTGTTCTAGTATGGATATGTTTTTTGTTTTTAATTTGATAAACTCTTTCTTTCTTTCTTTGTTTAGGCTAATCATAATTAGTAATTAGTTAGTTAATAATTCACAACGACTTAAGTTAGGGAGCGGGGAGCGGAAACGGGAGCTTAAATAAGTTACTCGAATATATTTTGGGGTTTTTATCAGATTATTATTCATTAACTAAAAGTATCAATGTAACAACACTTTGGCTGCGAACATGTGTTTGTATTTGCCGGTTTGCTTCCTTCTTTCTTTCTATCATTCCACTCACTTGCCTGAATTTCTGAATTTTCTGGCGAGAGAGGAGAGAGAGAGAGACAAAGTGGTGCAGGCATGAGAGCACAACGATGTGAGAACCGTTGTTTTTTTTCGAAAATTACACTGAATGTATGCGATTATCGGCGTCTCAAGACGTCGTTTTTAAATAAATAAATTAGAATAGAATATTGAAAATTGGCCGTTTTAGTCTACTCCGGTGGTGGGGTGTTGAAGCTAGCCGATGCGGAGCTTCACCAAAACAATAGGCTATAGGAGTTTATTGTCCTATTTTAATTTAAAGAGGAAATGAACCCCCGAGAACAACAGTTAGATTTCAAAATAGATTCGATACAATTTCAAAGGAAAATGTAGAAAAAAAAGAGTAAAAAACACAACAACATAGGTAAAGAGAAATTCGTTATAGAAAGTTTGTATGGACATGCCCCTACCCAATCGATAGATGATCGAATTCAAGCTTTTAAGGGGGGTCATATATGCATACATACAGGTGTATGGAGACTATTCGTTTGTAGTTTTTCTTTTCAACTTTCCGAATGCACAGCCATATGAATATGATGTGAAAAGCAAACTAATATTTGATTATAAACAGGCCCGACACGACGAACGTAAGTAATGGACGAACAACGGTAGCAGTAGATTTATATGAACTTTGGCAAACTTGCTATAAAATAATCTCAGTGGAACGTCTTTCCTGGGCGGCATTCAAGAGGGGATCACAGTTGAATGCATCTCCAGCCAGAGGAGAGAACTTGGAATTACGCTTCAATCGGCCGCTGTTGGGCGCTGAGGTGGTAGTTGTTGTTATGACACTGGAGCCATTGCTGCCGCAGATGGCGGTGACGGCGGATAGCGATTGCACCGACGAGGGATGCGATGACTTCGATGAGAGCGATTGCGATTTGGATGCCTGCATGGGTAGAGGCGGGAATTTCGCTATGGTTACGATGGAAGTCAGGGTGGCGGAAGAACTGTCATTGCTTCCAGTGCTCAGCTCTTGCGGTTGCGTTGGTAAGCGTAGTTGCTGTTTCCTTTTGGTCATAGATCCCAAGCTGTCTTCATGCTGTTGGGTGGTCTCCTGGAGTATGGCTGATTGGCGTATGGTCTGTTGTAGCAAAGAATTGACATCGATCGCTGGCCACGTGACCAGCGATACGCTTCGTCATAAGTAAGAATCGATGGGCGATTCCGGCCGTTTGTGTTTATGGCGTTTGCCGAAATGTTTGCATGACTTGCGTGTCTTTTGGTCATCGGCATCTTGCGTTTGGGCCACAACATCCATTTTGGACGTCGTCGGATCCTTCGGTAAGCTAGGTACATGTTTAGGTGACTTACAAGGTGTTCCCTGCGACTGCGGCTGACTCGATGACAGCGAATAGTAATCCGCCGAATGGCTCTGCGACGAATTGTCATCGGTCAAGGCCTGGCTTAAACTTCGCATGGTAACGTCGCCATCGTCGCCAACTGGTGTCGAGACGACAGACGATGGGTTAGTCAATGGCGTCAGAGTACTTGAATGCTGTTCCTCTCCATCCAGAGCGCTCGGCTTCCCCAGAGAAAAGGACGTTATAGTGGCGTCTGCCGCTGTACACAGAGCTACCGAATCGTCGCAGCAGCAGTAGGTGTTAGAAGTGCATGAACAAAAACTGGCATTAACACTACTGCGGCGACTGGTGTTGGCTGAACTGTCGGTGGTTTCTTGGATTAACGGTTGCGGAAGTACTTCTTCGTCCAAGTATTGATTGTCCTCCGTGCCCACGTAGCCTGTGCTGGATGCTGTCGAATGCCTCTTTGTACTGCAATGATGGCAATCGGCGGAGACAGTAAATGGACGAGACACTGGCGCTGACCGAGGCCAATCTTCGAAGCTGCTGCAACTGCTTGTGTGGACATGTGAACACGAACAGGTGGAACATCTGGAACAGCTGCTGCAGCAATCATCAGGGGCGGCAATAAACCGTTTACGCTTTATTTTTACACATTCATTTTTGGGTTGTGCTACCAAACTCATTGCGAGGCTCTGTTCAACTTCCTCCAAATTGTGATCGCAGCAGTGGCAATAGCCAGTGGTCGATAGTTGGTAATTGTAATTCGTCTGTCGCTGCAGGCAATGATCGTCCAGATCTTCGTTCGATAGTTCGTCGGTTTCCACAGTGGTGTTGGAGATGAGAGAGGAGTGGCGCTTCAATCGTCTCTCATGAGTGTCAACATCCGAATCGACGTGCAGTGGCGCTCGAATGATGGGCGCTATAGTGTTATCGCCCGCCCCCTTAAAAGCAAAGTTGGACGTGGCTGTAGTGCTGTTGTCTTCGGTCATCGTGGCGGCATCAATTTCTATTGCAATCTCGTGCAAAGCTGTCGAAGAAGACAAACGGAGATGATGATTTGGATCATCGCTAGAATCAAGGGAAGACTTGGTGCAGGTATTTGGAAGGTGGTCCATAGAGGAGCATTGTATTTTGTGCATCGGATGATTCAAATGGCGTCGGTAATGAAAGTGAACGTCGCCATTACACCGCTTGTGTTTGCGTCGAAGACTGCGCTCCTTCAGACAAGGCGCTTGTTGGTGGTTCAAGTCCCCATGTCTCTTGTGGTCTGTCGACCGCGAACGGCCACATCGATTCTGCTGATGTTGACACGACGGGTAATGACAGCAATGGGGGGTAGAGGTTAAACGATGGCAGTGGCAAGTCGCTTCTTGCAGATTCATATTGCCAGGGCAGCCGCAACAGCTGAGATCCGTTCGCTTGGTACAGGTGTGGCCGCAGCAACAATTTAATCTATTCGCACGATATGCTGCGGGACGTTGTTCCCAATTGACCAAAGAGGTCGGTGTCTGGGTAGCATTGTGCCGTTTGCGTGGCTCACTATTCGATTTGCTGGGTATCAATTGCTTTGTGCACGAACACACTTCGTTGGTTGAGTCCACCTCATCGCCCTGGGAGGATTTTCTTAAGCCCTGGTGCACGATCACTACATCCAGCTTATCGCAGACATCTTCGATTTTATTGTCCTCTTTTTTTGTCTGCGAAACGCCCCTGTTGTCGCTACTACTGCCTCCCGCCTTTTTGCGGCTCAATGTGTTGTTGTTGTGGAATTGAAATGCTCGGTTGTCGTGATAAGTTTTGTATTCATCATCTGCGTGGGCGGTTAGTAAATGATCATCACCACTGCCGCTGCTCGTTATTGTGTTGTGTATTGATTGACTAATACTGTCGGCTGAAATGTTGTTGGTGTGGGAACCTTGTTGTTGTGTTTGTGTTTGTTGTTCCTCGGGGGCAAACTGCTAATCTCCGCGATGCGCATCTCTAGGTTTGGAATTGTGGCGATAAATCCATACTTGCATTAAGATGGCCAAGTCCAAGCTCACCTGCATGTTGTAAAAGGTGAAAAATTTTGTTTTGATTGATTATTAATTGTTCATCAAGGCTGATGATGATGATGATGTGACAATTTGATGATGCAAAAACCAATGGCCTCCCTAACGACTGCTCTTTGAACTTAGGCTTATTTGAGTATTGATGCCTTCAATGGTATACCCCAGGTCAGCTGTTTGCGAAAATATCTTGAAAATTGCTTCCGCCAATTGCAGCCACGTGGCACTTACATAAACGAAGTGGTGTTCCATCGTAATCATTGATTCGTCTGTTTTGTAACAAATTTAAAGGCCTACCTGGAGAACTGAGATGTGCCATGTACACACCCTTTTCACAAAATTTTATGAAACATTTCGTTGTAATTTTTGTTCCAGTAAAAACTATTCGGATCTCTTCTCGTTCTCAAATATGAGGTTGAAGGAAGCGTCAGAACGGTGACATATGTGTCAAGGTTTATAGCTACAACGCTCTCTTACAACTATCTTCTTCCATTTATAATTGAAATACAATGTAAATCCCCTTCAGATTCTAAGTTACAAAATCCTACAAATGCTGAGTTTGGATTTTTGTCAAGTTTTTACAATTACCAACAATTTATGAAAACCTACAAACCAAGCGGACTAGGAGTCACGATTCAGCTCAAACAAAACAAACATTTTAATTTACTTTCTCCGAAAGACTAGCTACTCCATGAAATTATGAAACAATTCGCATCATTGTCTTACCTGCAAGGTTCCACATATCCAAAATTGGGACGGCGCTTTTCTAGCAATAAAATAACCAGTCTTAAACATATCACCAAGTGTCCACATGAGAACCATATGAATGCTCATGCCATAGGTCGATTTGTTCTTAAAGTTTCGAATAAATTGCGGTGCTCCTGAAAAGAAAAGGATGAGATAGCACGTGTTCCAAAGAAATTATTAATAATTCAAAAAATTTAAATTTGAATAAAATTTATTTGAGTTTGTATAAAAATAAGCAAAAACCTTGTTCTGAAAAACAAGACATAAAATTGGTTGCAAACTATCATCATTCGCAAAATACAACCTCTTGGGCTCTTCTGCATTTTGCTATGTTGCAAAGAATATAGCGGGAAGGGGCAAAGTATGCGCTATACTCCAGTTGAGGTGGTACTTTCCGTCTAATCCCATCAACCACTGACCAGCGGCACTGTCTTGAACTCTGGTACTGGCATCTGGAAGTTCATGCTCTCTATGGATCAAAGCTAGATAGCAGGGTAAGCCTGGGGGTCTACATTGAGAACCCAGGGACTAAGATCTGTTTCCGATTGCCTTGAGGTGGTATGGTGTTTACGCGAGCACGTCGAATGTGAACATCTTTATGGACAATAAACGGGCCATCAGGGCACTGTGAAACAGTGAAATGATCGGTAGAACGACGATAATCCTATGTGGGGAGGAAGAATCGCAATACGCCTCTCGGTATCATTACGGGTGACATAGGACTACGGACGCACTAATGCATAATTGGTGCGGCAAGTAACGTATGTAGGCTATGTGGGGAAGATGACGTGGCGTTGGAACATTTTCTATGTGAATGCCCGGCTTTGGAAGCTAGGAGACTCCGGCACTCAGATGCGGATACGATACCAGAGTTGAAACAACTTGGTATCATGGAATGAAAATCGACTAAGGAATTCTTCGCACAGATCTCTTCGGGGTTACTTTTAAGATTTAGAGCGCACCACAAATCGATTACTGGCTGAGATGAATATCCATAGTGGTATCCATTTTCTTCAATTTACAATCTCAACTTTTGGTTGCTTTGGATTTTTTCCGCACTCTCTTTTCAACCTAACCTACGTTCTAATGCATTTGCATTCATCCATTTCTCCGATCTTCATATTCAGCCTCAAGCTTTGGTTGCTTTTAAAAATGTCTTTATTTTCTCATATTAATAATGGCTGTTCGATATAAGATTAAGCTCAATCTCCATTCGCCGAGCGTCAACATGGATTTCAAAGACAACTGTTTTGAATGCCATCACCACACACATTTGCTGTAGCTTAAATTAGGCCAGGCCATGTGATAGGACGGTCCTCGTGGCACTGGACCTATGGAAGGCATTCGACACGTTCAGTCATGTTAAAACAAATGGAGAAAAAATTGCAATTCTGATATTAATAGGCGATATTGAGATTGGACTATTAATATTCTTTGTTTGTTCTTCCAAACTGTAGCTTTTGGCAGCGATATTCTGGACCTCTTTCGTTTATTATTTAATGAAGTAGAATAATATGTTTTATATTGAGAAAATCTTTAAACTTCATGTCAAAAAGGATTTTCGAGACATATCTGACTATGGCATTGTAGGTTATCTCCAGTCTTCTTGCACTCCTAGAATCGCAACTACTAAAAATTCCACTTTCATTGAACAAAACAGGCAAAAATGCAAATTTTGCCCATGAACATTCCAATAAGGAACAGGGGCAAACCTCACACATATCAATGAGTGCAGTTCGATTCAAGTTTAAGTTCAATAGTAAGGGGCCTGCTTTTTATAGCCGAGTCCGAACGGCGTGCCGCAGTGCGACACCTTTTTGGAGAGACGTTTTACATGGCATAGTACCTCACAAATGTTACCAGCATTAGGAGGGGAAAACCACCGCTGAACATTTTTTCTGATGGTCTCGCCAGGATTCGAACTTAGGCGTTCAGCGTCATAGGTGGACATGCTAAACTTTGCGCTAGGGCCAGGAGAAGACGGATATGCTTTGGTGTAAATGTCTGTGTTTGATACAGTGGTCTCTCTGTGTTTGATGCAGTGTTCTCTTTTTTGGAGGTAATTTTTCAAAGCCCATATATGAACAGCTTCTAAGTCCTCATTCATCTTAGAGAAACCTTGTGATATTTAGGGCAGCTATGGTAAAGTTGTACGTCATCAGCAAATACATGAATATTAGAATATTTTACACGTGACGGCAGGTCATTAAAGTACATTGAAAATAACAGAGCGCCCAAGATTGAACCTTGTGGTACACCTCTTTTTAGTTGTTGCGGGTGAGACATTACATCTTCTATTAGAACCGGCTGTGACCGTTTACGGAGGTAGTTGGAAACCAGTGTTGAAGGTGGAAAAGTTGAAAACCCTTCCTAACTTTATGCATAGTACATCGTGATTGACACAGTCAAAGGCTTTGGAATGATCCAAAAGAACTAAAAAGGTAACTAATCCAACATCCATACTTGAACTTATGTCTTCCGTTACATCAATTAAGGCGTTTACACAGCTGTGTTTTGTTCTGAATCCAGATTGTTTATTTGATAGGAGGCCGAATTGACCAAGGTATTCGCAAATTTAGTTATTTAAAGGCATTTGAGAGAAAAGGTAGAATCGATATAGGTCGGTAATAATTTCCATTATTCGATATAAGGATTGACATCACTTTTGAGCCATACCAATCCCGACGTGCAAGATGTATGTTCCGATTATGACCAGGGACCACACGACACACGTCACCTGTTTAACTGCCCAGCTAGACCAACTCGACTCAGACCTATATCCCTCTGGGCGCACCCATCTTAGTCGCAGAGTTCCTGAATCTGTACACTCAACAGAATCAAGCAGACGAAAGATAGAACACAACAAACTGCTACAACAACAACAACAGCATTTAATTTAATTTCAATTTATTTTATCAACCCAAGACGTTTATAACCCACAGCACCTATATCCAAATATATTCCTATCTGAAATATAACTCACGCATTGTTGGGGCGACTAATAAGTTTTATTGAACCGACTTGGTCCAATTTGGACAATATTCAGCACGAATGGCCAGGAGCCTAATACAACTCCCTGTTGCAAGTTTCATCGAAATCGGATATATAAGGGTGCTGTAGAAAGATATAGTGCGATATAACATGGTAAGGGAACTTACTACTTTCTGAGCGTTCTTTATGCCACTTTTACCTTGGAAAAAGCGAAATTTAAGTTATTGTTGCCTCATATCTATCAAAATATCAATACAACACGGGACCTCATCGTGCGTCAACGGAAGTAAAATAGAAAAACCTTTACAAAATCGCTCCAAATCAATGAATCGGGCCAAAACAGGTTTGAATCGATTTCGAACTATCAATTTATGGAAAACATGAAGTTTTAACATTTTTCCTCAGTGTACAACACACTGGTAAAACAACAACAACATTTAACTTGTCAAAAAAGTTGGATGCTTGCTACAGATAAATAAAGTTGGAGCTGGTCCCAAGGGACCTCATCGCGTACAGAGGGGATAAGCTCATAAAAAAAAGTATTTTCAAAACAAAATCACTGACATACTGACTTCTCCCGAACTGGACCTCTTGAGGTCATAAAAGGCAATCGTTTGTGGTGAATTTCCAAATGTTCGGACCGGGACGCAACGCAAAATGACACTTAATTTTTCTTCAATAATTTTCGATAACATTTTTCACAAGTCATGGTAATAAGGGGACATTTTTTTACCTTAACTTTGCAAATTCAACATTTCAAAATTTAAGTTTATCAGATTGGTATAAAATTGGTATACTCCTTCAGTATTTGGCAAGTAGAAAATTTAACAAACCTAACATAGCCTCAGTGAATACGGCCACGAAGCCGACAATCTCCATGAACCATTCTATGGAGAGCATTAGATATGTTATGGCAGCGCCAACAGCCCAAACAACCAGCATGAAATCCAAGTATGACTGAAAATCGGTCCAATTCCAGAAGTATTTTAGGTCGAGATCTGAAATTGTGCAATGGCAAAATTAGGAAAGCGTTTATTGTAAATTAAAATAAGTGATAGTACAACACATGAAAGAGGCATTTGTAGTTAGGAATGTAAAACATTTTGTTTGGTTTTGCTAAAGTGAATAACAACGTCTTAATTTTTCAAATGTTGGCCTGCAAGTGTCTCCTCCATGTGTACAAAGTTAAAACAAAACCAAAAATATACCACAAGGCATATCGCATTTTTCCTCTGTCCTTCAAAGGACCCTTTTGTGACCTACCACTTAAATAATGTCGCGATCGTGAACGCTTCAGTGGACCAGCTTCAGTGGATATGGAAACTGATCCAGCGGTATCTGTGTCCGTCATCATTGCCTTGGGTAGACGCAGATCATCATTTGCTGCATGTATGAAAAGAAGGTAGCAATATTTACTTCAATTCTACAAATGTTTGTACAAGGATAAGGAGGAGCTGTTGAAGATGGTTAAGTGGAAGAGGATTCCCAAGATGTGGATTTGCAAAGACTCGTTATGCTTTACAGATAGACTAAAGTAATGTTCTTCAATATATTTTTTCAAATGACAACAACATTTTCACAAAAAGTTAGAATAGGTTACCAATCCAACGTCATATAAAAAAAATTGAAACGGTTCAATGTTGTCTGTATTTAAAATCGCATAACGCAATTTACGCATTCCTAAAGAGATATTTGTCATGCATGACGCCAACATAAATAAACAAAGACCATCTGTATGAATCCTCTTCCCCTTTGATTTCAACATCAAATCTAGGATATGACCCACATTGCATTCCAACTTGGTATACAATAACAAACACTCTTGATTGGTACAAACCTGATAAGGCGCGCTCTCGGGCATTCGCATTAACCCGTTTTACTTTGACGCACAAATGTATCATTAGGAACATGGTCACATTCATCACCACACTTTGTACGAGAAGTGGAAGCTCATAGCGTTTAGAGAACCTTAAAAGAATAAAAAGAGAAAAAGTGCAAGAAACTATGTTTATTAGCATAAAAATCCAACACTTAATGAAAGCATAATCAATTTCTATTCACCGTATAGTAATAAACAATTCAAGAAAGAATAAGTGATAGGGACAATACGAATAATAACTACTACAGATGTATGATGTGGAATGATAACCCCTGGACCACAAAGTATTTTTGTCTTAGCATTAGAATTTGGTTTTTACAAGAGTTTTAATGTTTTAAATAAACCTGGATATTCTGAATCCAATGTTGCATTTTAATTCGATTTTCATAGACCTACATCTATTGATGTAGGTAGTTGGATATAGCTCGACTTGACTAATTGTGGCCTAGAAGCTGTAATTATTGTCCGATTTGGCTAAAATTACACACAAAGTATTCCGATACGACCAAGTATGGTCAAAATCGGTGTGTATCCCGATATATAAACCGATCTCACGAATAGTCTTCTACGGCTCTTACAAGCTTCATTTTTTGACTGATTTGGCAGAAATTTGGTAGGTAAAGTACAACTATACCCATCGACTAAGTTCATTTGTGTACATTTTTGGAAGAATACATGGTGATGGGTTTCCAAGATCCGACCCGTACGAGCTTATCACGTTTTTTCTTGGTTTTCATTAGCAGAACACAATCCACTCGGCTGCGCTTTCTAGTACAAACAACTTGGAAACAACTTTTCGTGACCTATTTTTATTCTGCCATTCAATAGCTTTCAGTAAAGTACTATTTTAGAAGTCCGATATTTTCAGGAACACCCCAGCTCCCTGAAACTAAACTCTTACTATTTATTTATTTCAATTTCAGTAATACTAAGCCTATTGGCCTATAGTACGTATTACACAGCAAGAAAGACCTAAGTAGGCAATTATTTAAAAAAAAAAACATAAAAATAATAATAACTTAGATTCTAGCAAAAAGTTGAATAAAAGGTTAAATATAATGTTGAGTTAATAAGTGCTTGGCGTCACAGCCACAATTAAATAAAATATAATATATATTAAAAGAAATAAAAAGTCCCTATTAGCACAATAACGTAAAAATGATGATGTATCACCGGTTGAATTACAAGCTGTGTCTGATAGACTGGTTCCCTGACTTAGGGAGATACACTGTGCTTGCATCAGAATGTCATATATACCTGTGGGATGGAGGGACACGAAGGTCATTTTCATTCCGAAAGCAGGAAAACCCTACCACAAGAAGGCGAAAGATTTTCGTCCCATTAGTCTGTCACCCTTTATGCTGAAGACTCTTGAGAGGTTGATAGAAACATATCTTGGGGCAAGGATCCCTGGAGATCGCCTGTCGCGGCAGCATCATGCATATAGTAAAGGCATATTTACTGAAACAGCCCTTCACGACCTAGTCGGCTACATAGAGGGTTCTCTTGCTGTCAAGGAATATGCAATGGTAGCATTTTTTAACATTGAAGGTGCTTTCAAAAATGTAAAACCGACTTCAATCATGAAGAAGTTGGAGTTTCTAGGCATCAACTCTACCGTAAGAAAGTTTATTAATAGCTTACTTACTAAAAGATGCATTACGGTAGGTTATGGATCTGTGGATATAAAAAGATGGGTCAGCAGAGGAACACCTCAAGGAGGTGTACTGTCTCCTCTGCTTTGGAATATAGCCATTAACAATATATTATTGTCTCTGGAAAAAAAAGACGTAAAAGTGGTCGCGTATGCTGATGACGTGGCAATTGCGGTTAGGCGAAAGTTTCCCAGCACTCTAAGAAATATACTTCAGGAAGGTCCACGTGCAACAGCAAAGTGGGCTACCGAAAATGGTCTGGGTATCAGCAGGAGATACAAGTTGCCTACAGTGGAACCTGTCTCCTTGGATGGAATGTTCCATTTACAGAAAGCGCAAAATAAATGGGTGTTTTGCTGGACAGGAAACTGAACTTCAAATCCAACATTTTGGAAAGGGCAAGAAAGGCCACCCTTGCCCTATACACCTGCAAGAGAGCCATTGGCAAAAGTTGGGGATTTAGACCGCGTGTCATGCATTGGGTATATACTGCAGTTGTCAGACCTATTATGCTATATGGTGTTGTGGTCTGGTGGACGGCGCTTCAAAAATCCACCTACTGCTCAATACTTAACCGCATGTTTGTGCATCACAGCCGCACTGAGGACGACACCATCTGATGCACTGAATTTAATGCTACATTTTATGCCTCTGGACACTGTGGCTACCCAAATGCAGCGACCACTGCCATTAGGTTAAGGGAGCTTTCCCATTGGTCATGTGGCGGCCACGGACACTGTTTTATACTGGATGCGATATCCGATGATCCAGGCGGATAAAAAAAAACTGTACCACTATTCCTGATAGAAACGATTGGAACTACGATATCCCTGGTAACAGAAGTTACATAGACTTCTATACGGATGGTTCCAAACTAAACGACCAGGTGGGCTTTGGGGTGTACTCTAAAGATCTAGAACTGGTCATATCGAAGAGGTTGCCCGACCACTGCAGTGTGTATCAAGCGGAAATACTTGCAATTAAGGAAGTGGTGCAATGGCTAAGATAAAATATCATCTCAGACAGCCAGGCACCCATTAAATCCCTGGAAGAAGTATCTCTGAACACAAAAACCGCCCACGACTGTCACAGAACTCTCAACGAGATGGCTGAACAGTTCAAAATTCTTACCTGTTCTGGGTGCCGGGTCACAGAGATATCCCAGGGAATTCTAAAGCAGGTGAGCTTGCGAGACTAGGAACTACCTTACACACTCCAGGGACACTGGAATCTGTGGGTATGCCTCTAGCGACATGTAAGCAAAGTTTTCAGGACTAGGCCCGAAGGGGCAACGAATGATAGATGGTCACAAAGAGGGGGCTGTGAGCATTCCAAAACTATGTGGACTCATCAGAGGTCAACTGCTTTGCTCTCATTGGCTAGAACAGACGTCTCAATCATTGTGTCCGTCATGACAGGTCACTGTCTAATCGGAAAACATGCTGACAGACTGAAGGTTGCCAGCAACGACTTTTGCAGAGCCTGTAGGGACATCGAGTATGAAGAGACTATAGAACTATAGAGGGTGCGGATATTAATCTGCCCATGCCACTATGGACATACACTTAAGCCAGTAATCGGCTTGTTGTGCGCTCTCAATACTAAAAAGTAACATTGATCTTCGTGATCTTCACAACTGACGTTAACAAAATAACGAAATATATTTTTTTTTTGTATTGTAAATTTGTATTTTGTTGTATTAATTGAGAGCCTCACCAGTCGTGATTGTCTCATATACAGCTAGCATAACATAGTTAGTCATATGACGTGGGAGACATTTAACAACAGCCCACAAAGCAACGATGGTTGATTGGGCAGGGGGACAATTAATGCACAACATATACATAATTGTGACGTAGTGACTCGCGTGCATTCGAACAAGGCCATTGTTTGCCATCAAATCTCTTTGTGCTTTTGTTTTTTCTACCGTTGGGGAAATGCACATTGCGTACCTCACGATGACTACTAAATGACATGAAATTAAGTCAGTGAACTTTATAAGGAAGTCGTCACATACTAAATGAAAAAATTCATAATGGCACAGAACTGCGTTTGAGCCTTGATAAACAAATCGCAACAAGAGTGTCGCCCGCGCCCGTTTTTAAACAAAGAACGCAGAATAAATAAAGATTGCGCTGACAAAGAAGTAATGATTGAATGAAGCTAATATTGAATTATAAAAATGAAAATCGTTATGTTCTCAAGATTAATTTTTTTTTACATAAGAAACGGGCTGTGTTCATCCATTTCGACATTCGCCCATTATTTGTGAAGCAATTTTAATAAATTTGATTTTCACTGTGACAATTGTAATTTTAACCAACAGGTTTCTACCAGATATAGCCTATAATTTCGTCACGAAACTCTGCTAATACAATAGAAAGCAGCTAACACCAGGCACTGGTGATGCAATTTAATTTTTCACGTAATATGAGCGATTTCCCTTACGATTGCCGTCAGCCCTTTATCCTTTGATTAGCAATACAAGCGTTTAATGTTCTTCGCAATATGCATGCAAAATTAATTATGAAATAAAAAAAAACGATGGAACCAAACCATCGGTCATTCCACCAGGCGAACTTTCGTTTTTTCCTCCAAAAACGTGGGAGCGCCGACCAAAGCTATCAATCTGCAGAATGAATTTTCGAACTAAACACGTAATCTTACATGTCTGGCCTCATTTAAAGGACATGCCAGGTTCTGACGTATCAAACAAATTACAACGAGCTCAAGTGTATTGGTGATTAAAAATGGCAAATCGCGGAACAAAAATCACGGGTCACGATATGATTTGGAATTTGGTCAGAGGGAATATGTAAAATGACCATCTAATAGAAAAGTGAAAATGGATAAAAAAACAAAATAAAAGAATTTAGTGAAAGGTTTTCCCTTGAGAAAAATTCACTAGGGAATATTGATGATATTTGACTTACAGTCAACTCGCTTAAATGGAAACTTTTAAATACTACGGTTGTTCACTTCACCGAATTTGAAAAGAAGTCCACCATGGCGAAGAGCATACCATGTCCTCCTATGACACCCAGTTGCTAATCCTGGCGAGAATATTAGCGATGGTTATCGCCTCACTTATTATCGCGACATTTGTGAGGTAATCAGACATTTAAAACTTCTCTACATAAAGGTGTTGCAGAGCAGCACGCCACTAGAGCTCGTATAGAAAGGAGGTCCCTTATCATTAAAAAGTACAAAAAGTACACATTGATATACGCACTCTTTGAGAGTCGGTCTCCTTAATTGGAATGTTTTGTGGTCAGAGTGTGACCAGCTGAATAAGACTTTTCTTTATATTTGAATACAAATTCATTTAAATAAAGAATTTTTAACGAAGTCACTGCATATTGTGGAAGCCATGGAGAAAATTGCGTGGGTGGGGATAACCCTCCTAATGCTGGCGACATTTGTAAGGTAGTATGCCATGTAAAAACTTCTTACAGTGATCCCAAATTTGCCAAATTTTGTGAAAAGTGACAACCTTCTAAAACATATATTTTAAGTTTTAAGTTTTCATTGGAGCAGTCAAAGATCTGCGTGAATTGGTGTTTTTTTAAGCGATTTTGCTGAAATGCTATACAATGAATTATATAATATACTAGCCGAACCGGGCCCGCTCCGCTGCGCCTTCTTTAACTCTCTAATATCTTCTTAGGGTTGGGACACTTCGCCTTGAATGTGTATATCGAATTCCTGCCACTGTAGCTTATGTCCGCCTATAACGCTGAACGATGCGTTCAAATCCTGGCGATAACATTTAAACTGGTAGACAAAATTTAAACTGGTAGTGATCCTCTCCCTTAATGCTGGCGACATTTGCAATGCCATTCGGACTCGGCTATAAAAAGTCCCTTATTGATGAGTTTAAACTTGAATCGAAAAGCTTCCATTGATGTGTGAGAAGTGTGCCCCTTCTCGGTTCATGGGTAAACTTTTACTCCACTCGCAAGTACCTTTCTTTTGAGTCCTATATTATCGTATTGCTAAATATTTCCGGTTTAGAGAGACACTTGGCCCTTAAGGTAAATATACGCTTCGTGCTCTACTTTCAAATACATTTTATATGAGCCCTATAATGGCATGATCGGTAAATAAATTCTGTTTGAGGGTGGCATGGACCCCTAGGACTTTGTCCCGAAAATAAGAAAAGCGCCACCTGGACTTAAACAGAAATTTTAATGTCATATTCGTAATCTACTCCCAAATATCTTTCGTTTGAGTACCATATAGACATGGTCGGCTAATATGCCCATTCGGGGGTACTTTGTAATCTACTGTCGAATACTTTTCATTTTGAGGCCCATATGGACATGATCGACATGTTTAGAGGAGTTTTGGGTTATGGAGGCCCGCTGGGTACTTGGACCAACATTTTAAAACCATATTCGTTTTCTAGTCTCCATTTCATTTTATACCCATATTGTGCCTATCGGTCCACTTTTGTTTTGGGATGGCGTTATAAGCGTAAGGGGGAGGGACCGCCCCATCCGATATCTAAAAATTATATAGCCTACGTTTCCTTCCAGACAAACTTACACAATCTGTGACAATTTTAAGAAAATCGGTTCAGCTTTGTACTGAACCGATTTTGGGGGTAAGGGGGAGGGTCCGCCCCTTTCCAATATCAAAACATTATATAGCCTATGTTTCCTTGCAGACCAACCTACACAATCTGTGAAAATTTTAAGGTAATCGGTTCAGCCGTTTTAAAGTCTATACAAAACAAACAAACACACCGACAAACAAACACAATTTCAATTTTATATATAAGATGAGTGAAATATTCCCTCTGTTCCTTAAATGATTGTTCATGGGCCAATTTGCATTAGAGTTATATAGGACGCTAGTCGAATGCGGCCTAAATTGACATTTGGATATAGCAGCCAAATTGATATTGCTGTAGATCGTTGGCGGACACACATACACAAGTACACACTATTTCCAAGCCCATGGGCTTATGTTTTGATGCTCGTATAATTTCGAATAAAATTAAATCAGATTCAAGATGTTATTTAGTTGTTATAAACGGATTTCAAATTATGTTACATCAAATGTTCATTCATCAGCCAGAACGTACAAACATACATGTTAGGAACTAACAACAATAGCAAGGCAACATTGGAAAATTCTTGCTATCAGATAAATTATTCACGTTGTGGTATTAAATAGAAGTGCGATAAGTGGCAATTAATTACCACAATTCGCAAGTAAGTGTGACATATCGACCACAGATAAGAGCAAATTTCAAAACACACATTCACAATACGTCTTAATGTGTGAAGAGTAAATATCATTAAAATGTCTACATGTGAGGGGCATTAGCGTAAACATAGTGTCCTATCCAAATTATTATAAAACAAGTAAAAAGGCGTTAAGTTCGGCCGGGCCGAACTTTGGATACCCACCACCTCGGGTATATATGTAAACCACCTTTCATCAAAATTCGGTGAAAATTGCACATCTTATGTCACATAGCAGTTATATCGAAATATGATCCAATTTGAACAAAATGCTGTTAAGTACAAGTCATTGTTTAATTGTGTATAACAAAATATTGGTCTTTTTAGTTGTTATATCTAAAAATAAACCGATCTGAACTATATACGACACGGATGTCGAAAAGCATAACACAAGTCAGTGTGTCAAATTTCAGTGCAATTGGATTAAAAATGCGCCTTTTATGGGGCCAAGACTTTAAATCGAGAGATCGATCTATATGGCAGCTATATCCAAATCTTGATCGATCTAGACCAAATTGCAGAAATATGCGGAGGGGCTTAACTTAACTCTTTGTCCCAAATTGCGGCAACATCGGACAATAAATGCGCTTTTTATGGCCCCAAAACCTGACACCGAGAGATCGGTCTATATGGCAGCTATATCCAAATCTGGACCGATCTAAGCCAAATTGAGGGAGAATGTTGAAGGGCCTAACACAACTCACTGCTCCAAATTTCCGCAAAATCGGATAATAAAAGTGGCTTTTATGGGCCTAAAATCCTAAATTGGAGGATCGGTCTATATGATAGCTATATCCAAATCTGAACCGATCTGAATCATTTTGACGGAGGATATCTAAGGGTCTTAGACAACTCACGGCCCCAAATTTCAGCAAAATCGGATAATAAATGTGGCTTTTATGGCCCTAAGACCCTTAATCGGACGATCGGTCTATATGCCAGCTATATCCAAATCTGAACCAATCTGTGCCATATTAACGAAGTATATCGAAGGGCTTAAGGCAACGCACTGTCCCAAATTTAAGCAAAATCGGATAATAAATGTAGCTTTTATGGGCGTATGACCCTAAATCGGACTATCGATCTATATGACAGCTATATCCAAATATGAACCGATCTGGGCCAAATTGACGAATGATGCCGAAGGGGCCAACACAACTAACTGTCCCAAATTTCAGCAAAATCGGATAATAAATGTGGCTTTTATGAGCCTAAGACCCTAAATTGGAGGATTGGTCTATATGGCAGCTATATCCAAATCTGAACCGATCTGAGCCATATTAACGAAGGATGTCGATGGGCCTAAGACAACTCACTGTCTTAAATTTCAGCAAAATCGGATAATAAATGTGGCTTTTATGGGCCTTAGACCCTAAATTGGAGGATCGGTCTATATGGCAGCTATATCCAAATCTGAACCGATCTGATCTATATTAACGGAGGATGTCGAAGGACCTAAGGCAACTCACTGTCTTAAATTTCAGCAAAATCGGATAATAAATGTAGTTTTTATGCACCTGTGACCCTAAATTGGAAGATCGGTCGATATGGCAGCTATATCCAAATCTGGACCGATCTGGGCCAAATTAACAGAGGATGTCGAAGGGCATAACACAACTCACTGTCCCAAATTTCAAGATCGGATGATAAATGTGGGTTTTATTGGCCTTAGACCCTAAATCGGCGGATCGGTTTATATGTGGGCTATATCAAGATATAGTCCGATTTAGCCCATCTTCAAACTTAACCTGCTTATGGACAAAAAAAAGAATCTGTGCAAAATTTCAGCTCAATATCTCTATTTTTGAAGACTGTAGCGTGATTTCAACAGACAGACGGACAGACGGACGGACATGTCTAGATCGTCTTAGATTTTTACGTTGATCAAGAATATATATACTTTATAGGGTCGGAAATAGATATTTCGATGTGTTGCAAACGGAATGACAAAATGAATATACCCCTATCCGTCGGTGGTGGGTATAAAAAAATTATATGAAAAACAACCAAAAATAGAAAAGCTTCTTTATTGGTCTATGATGGCATTCGATTAAAATCATTCAAAAATCATTCATCATTATTATATCTACCATCGTAGAATAGGGGTATAAGAATGGTATGAATTTGTGGGGATAAGAATGGTATGAATTTGTCACTTTTTAATGGATACAAATTCACAAATCCTCGTATCACTGCGCCTTAAATGATTCACCCGATGGGCTCCAGTAAGTTTTTGGGCCCTGAATCTAACACCTCACGATTTTCACATTTAAGGCCTGCCTGTGCTAACACATTTATCAAGGGATCTTCTCAATATTTTGCACTATGATTTTTCTATAGCTTCCACAATATGTCCGGATGTTGGTCGAAATTCTACATTTTAAATTTAAGCAAATTTTAGGTTCGACAACTCAAACCAATGTGGTGTAGGGTCGGCTTCGCCCGTCCTTATTTGTTTTGTAATCATTAATTGCAACCGTAAATACATTCTTCATATGTACCCTAGCTAAAAGTGAATTTTGTGATTGGCTGGGGACTTTTTATGGCGCCAATTGAAATTGTGTTTTTGTAAGTAAAGGGTGATTTTTTTGAGGTTAGGATTTTCATGCATTAGTATTTGACAGATCACGTGGGATTTCAGACACGGTGTCAAAGAGAAAGATGCTCAGTATGCTTTGACATTTCATCATGAATAGACTTACATTTCTGGTTGAATGGCTACGTAAATAAGCAAAATTGCCGCATTTGGAGTGAAGAGCAACCAGAAGCCGTTCAAGAACTGCCCATGCATCCCGAAAAATGCACTGTTTGGTGTGGTTTGTACGCTGGTGGAATCACTGGACCGTATTTTTTGAACTATGATTGTCTGGGTCCTTTGTCTTGAAGCCCTCTTTAAAAATTAATTCGTCTTGCATTGTAATAACTGAACTTAAACACTTTTATCTGATGTTCTGCACATAGCTCTTAACATTTGTTTATGTGCAAAAAAAAATTTGTGTAATAGAGCGGGTTCACATCAATTTTAAAAACAGGGTTTGTCATTTTTCCATTGCATGTATAGAGCGAGGTAGATATATATTGTATAGAAACATCAAGACGGAGAGGTGCCCGAAAAAAAACTTGCATACCACCACGCATATATTTCTCGTCCACATTTCGTTAGAAACCCAAAACGAGTAATCTAGAGATCGGGATATGTCGCAGCTATATCTAAATATTACCCGATATAAACCACGGATGTTAGGGAACTTAATAAAGCTTTTTGTTTTAAATTCAAATTAAATTCAATTCAAATTTAAATTTCAGTAGCGCAAAACGTGTTACATTTTAATCGGAAAAAATTTGCGGAAAAACCGAATGAAGAATCTTTCGGTGTTGAATTGATAAATCTGGACCGCCGAATTATCTATGAGACTTTACATGCTATTAAAACCAATATTTTTAAACAATCCCATGGCAGCCGGTTGAACGTAACGGATTGACCCGATGCAGTCCTTCATCGGCAAGCGTTGCCACCTCAGTGTACAACATACTACTGCAACAACACAACACGACAACAATATTCTTAAAGGACTTGTAAAGGCCTATTGGAACAGTGCAGCGGAACGAACTAGCAATTAGCTTGCTCCAATAAAAAAACACAACAAGTAAAAAGGCATTAAGTACAGCCGGGCTGAACTTTGGATACCCACCACCTCGGGTATATATGTAAATCCCCTTTCGTCACAATCCAGTGAAAATTGGATAACTTATGCACCCAAATTCGGCACGAACATTGAGTGGTCTAATATATATGCCACTATTCAATTTTGTAGAACAAAATATTAGTCTTTTTGGCAGATACATCCAATTACAGACCGATCTGAACCATATTAAGGTTGGATATCGTGAAGCTCAGAAAAACTCACTGTTTAAAATTTCAGCAAAATCGGGTAATAAAAAAAGCTTTTATGAGCTTCAGACTCTTTATCGGAAATCGGTCTATATGACATCGATAAATCGTCTTAGAATTTTACGACGATCCGAAATATATATACTTTGTAGGGTCGGAAATTGATATTTCGATGTGTTGCAAACGGAATGACCAAATGAATATACCCCCTATCCTACGGTGCTGGGTATAAAAAAGCATAGCGCCAACCCACCTTTATATTTGCAACATACATTTACCATATGAGAACATGCGCACTCACATCGTTGACGGGAAAAATTGCAAGAGAATAGAAAATAATCTGTGCTAATGTAACCGCTTGTTATCGGCTTTTGTTCTACATGAAGATTTTTTCATTCCGCCACCTTGGGACCCCATTTGTTGTTCGCCTTGGAGGCATATCAACATGGAATACAACAGATATGCATGGAAAGTGCTTAAATATGACATTGCACTTGACCAACCAAATCGCCAACATGGTCATTGTTGGTGATCATTCCGAATAAACAAAGACTGCAAGTCAACCTCTGAACAGACCAGCTTTGGTTGTTGCCGCTGCAGAACTGCTATTTCCACCTTCCATTCGAAATTCGGTTTAGGCCAGAGTTAGCTCGTGTTCTGTGCAGTTCCATACCTAATACAGCTATTAAAATGCGCTGACGCCACTTCATTCTCAGCAAGCTGCCGCGGTATGACCAATTAGTGGTTATTCATTCCTGTTTATAGCTTTTTGGTTGTCGGAATTTCGTGAATTAAAAAAACGAATACACACATGCAAAATATTTGCATCAACAGAGTAATAAGTCGAAAAATATTGAATCGGACTGAGTAAATAGTACGCAGTAGGAAGGAAGAAAGGTGTGGATGTGGGCAAAATTCAGTAAAACATGGCTCAAAGAAGGCCAACGGTCTAACTGTCATAGGAAAAACTAAAGCCAATTTGAATCTATGCAAATGTGGGACGGAAGTGAATCTACGAATGTTGTGTCTCGTGGACATGTTTTGTTTAACTTCAATGCTCTTAGCAATCTACACCCTAAAAGCTTAACACAATGAAATATTGTTGTTCATTATTTATTCTGCCTCTGTAAATTTGGTCAAAAACAATGAAAGAGTTAAAGCTATTCTATTTCAAGTGACCGCATAAAATGAGATTAACAAGCTGTAACTCTTTATCTCTCACGTTTTATTTTCAGATGACACATTCAATTGACAAATGAATCACTTCTAAATAGGAAATTGAATATTTCAAGCCATAATATAAGATAATATCTATATACAGCAACACTAGAATAAGGAGGCCATCGTAGCGCAGAGGTTAACAGGTCCGCATATGACACTGAACGTTTGCCCCTGTTCCTTATTCATGGGCAAATATGCAATTTTTGCATCATTGGATATTCCTGAAGCAGCGGCAGACCAAAGCCTTAGGTGGGAATCGAATCGGCTTATATTTAGATCCATCCTACATGGGACGATAAGTAATATAGCGCTTAAGCAAAATCAATTGAAGGCTACATTGCAGATATTATAAAAGAATGAGTATAGGGTCTGACACCAATTTGTAATTCGAATATTTTTCGATTCCATCAAAAAAATGTTTGATTCTATTAATTTTTCAGTTGAAAATTACAAAAACAACTACACAACGACCTACACATTTTATCACAGACACAGTAGTAAATTCCATATAAATGTATAGGACCTAAAATAACCAACTGGATTCCTTAGAAAGCACTACATCCAAATTTGCTAGTTGTGGCGACACGGATTATTGTTCACCGATCGCCATAATATTTCGTATTTTGCTTGTTGGGATCAAAAGGAAAAAACGGAGGGTATGCGTTTTAAAAAATACTTTTTGTTTTTAGGAACTTGGCAAACGCATTTCTAAACCCATCTTTTCAAAATTTTGCACAGCTATTTCCTCTACAACTCCCACAATATAAACGGATATTGGTACAAACTCTTTATTTCAAATTTTAACAAATTTTGATTTGGACGACTATCAAAAGGCCGACTTTAGCACGTCCTTACATGGTTTAATCCGACCACGTTTTCTCATATCATTCTAATATAAATGAGATTTTTGTAACTGCCAAAGACAAACTTGAATGGGCATGTAAAAAAATCTACATATTTATTGAATTCAAATAAAGCGATGACCAATTATGGATACACTCCTAGCTCAATACAAAGTCAGTAATCAAAAACAAGTAAAAGCGTGCTAAGTTCGGCCGGGCCGAATCTTATATACCCTCCACCATGGATCGCATTTGTCGAGTTCTTTTCCCGGCATCTCTTCTTAGGCAAAAAAGGATATAAGAAAAGAGTTGCTCTGCTATTAAAACGATATCAAGATATGGTCCGGTTCGGACCACAATTAAATTATATGCTGGAGACCTGTGTAAAATTTCAGCCAATTCGTATAAGAATTGCGCCCATTGGGGCTCACGAAATAAAATAGAGAGAACGATTTATATGGGATCTGTATCGGGCTATAGACCGATTCAGACCATAATAAACACGTTTGTTGATGGTCATGAGAGGATCCGTCGTACAAAATTTCAGGCATATCGGATAATAATTGCGACTTCTAGGGGTCAAGAAGTCAAGATCCCAGATCGGTTTATATGGCAGCTATATCAGGTTATGAACCGATTTGAACCTTATTTGACACAGTTGTTGAAAGTAAAAATAAAATACGTCGTGCAAAATTTCAGTCAAATCGGATAGGAACTGCGCCCTCTAGAAGCTCAAGAAGTCAAATCCCCAGATCTGTTTATATGACAGCTATATCAGCTTATGGACCGATTTCAACCATAATTGGCACAGTTGTTGGATATCATAACGAAATACTTGGTGCAAAAATTCATTCAAATCGGATAAGAATTGTGCCCTCTAGAGGCTCAAGAAGTCAAGACCCAAGATCGGTTTATATGGCAGCTATATCAGGTTATGGACCGATTTCAACCATACTTGGCACAGTTGTTGGATATAATAACAAAACACGTCGTGCGAAATTCCATTCCATTCGGATAAGAATTGCGCCCTCTAGAGGCTCAAGAAGTCAAGACCCAAGATCGGTTTATATGGCAGCTATATCAGGTTATGGACCGATGTGAACCATACTTGGCACAGTTGTTGGATATAATAACAAAACACGTCGTGCAAAATTTCATTCTGATCGGATAATAATTGCGCACTCTAGAGGCTCAAGAAGTCAAGACCCAAGATCGATTTATATGGCAGCTATATCAGGTTATGAACCGATTTAAACCATACTTGGCACAGATGTTGGGTATCATAACAAAACACGTCGTGCAAAATTTCATTCTGATCGGATAAGAATTGCGCCCTCTAGAGGCTCAAGAAGTCAAGACCCAAGATCGATTTATATGGCAGCTATATCAGGTTATGGACCGATTTGAACTATACTTGGCACAGTTGTTGGATATCATAACAAAACACGTCGTGCAAAATTTCATTCCAATCGGATAAGAATTGCGCACTCTAGAGGGTCAAGAAGTCAAGACCCAAGATCGGTTTATATGGCAGCTATATCAAAACATGGACCGATATGGCCCATTTACAATACCAACCTACCTACACTAATAAGAAGTATTTGTGCAAAATTTCAAGCGGCTGGCTTTACTCCTTCGGAAGTTAGCGTGCTTTCGACAGACAGACGGACGGACGGACGGACGGACGGACGGACGGACGGACGGACAGACGGACGGACATGGCTAAATCGACATAAAATTTCACGACGATCAAGAATATATATACTTTATGGGGTCTCAGACGAATATTTCGATTAGTTACAAACAGAATGACGAAATTAGTATACCCCCCATCTTATGGTGGAGGGTATAATGAAGAAGCAGTAATCAAAAATAGAAATTCAATACCTATAACAGTTTGATTCGTTTATTGTTCAAATTCTATCGCAATCGACTTAAGTTTGGTAACATTTTATAAATAGATACGTACGTATGCAAATCAAGCTGGAGGCTTTTGGTATGACACAAAGTAGTGATTGATAAAAAAACACCATTTTTCAAATAGATAAATGCAATCCTCATGATCATAGGATTTTGAGGACGTTAACTGCCTTAATGGTCCTAAAATTTCCGAGTCAATTCTGGTATGTAAATAAAAACGAAAGCTTTAGCTAACAGTATTACATTTTATTTCATTAAAAAAATTAATACAATTTAAGCTTTTTAAACAAAATCGAGCATATTGACATTCGTTAGATGTTTAATAAGCAAACACATGACGACTTTATAGGCATACACGTGGTTATAGGTGACGTCGCCATATTGGCTGGCTGTTGGCGACGAAGGAATTTCCACAAGTTCAAATCACTTCAGCCCAAAACAACTACCCAAGTGACGGAAGACGAAAGAAGTGATAATTCAATTATCGATTTTAAAATACAGATTAATAGACTCTGACGCAGCCCAGCACCCCTCGCATTCTACTGTGTAATTGCGGCTGGTACAATCACTGTCTGTGCCATGTCTACCATTGAAGCGCAAACAAACATGCCGGTTGAATGGTCGCTATGTAGGTAGACAGGTGGTATGTAGGTTTCTCTTGTGTTTTGATCGATTTATTCAAAATGTACAACATTCCCTGTGTACAGTGTGTTGCTTGATTTCCCCAGTAGCTGCTATTTGCTTGCCTCTTTGTTTGGGTCTGTGTACTCCAAATGTGTTGCTTACAAATTAAAGTTTAATAAACTGGTAATAAACAAATTAACGAGACTTTTCGTCAAAATGCTCAAACATCTTATGAAAGTTCTGATGGCTTTGTTAAGCTTTAAAAAATTATTGTATTCTATTATTGCAATGATTTCTTGTCATGATTGAACAGTATTGCTCGTGTTATACTCATGCTGACAAGAATTGATGACATTTTAATGGAGTTTCGCATAACGTCATTTTAGTATAAGGCGAGTTATTAGCGACTTTTAATAATCAATGGCCCTCTTGTTCCCGAGGCGATCGGTCCAAGCTTGCTCACCTATGGGAGCTTCGCTCTCTCCACTGCAACTGCAACAACAACAGTATCGGAAACATCGCACGGTGGGAAACTTCTTTCATATTCAAAAACCTCGTAAAGTGAAGCAAAGTGTTCCCCAAAATAGAGTAATACTACTAGACTACCGCCCAAAGAAGTCATGGCCTAGAGCGATTGGTTGAGGGTTGCGAATGAGAGCCTTTTTATCAAATCAGACAGACTTGACGACTTATTTATTTGCTAATTTCTTTTAAATAATCCACACATAAACACATATGTTTGGACGACAAATGAAACACCTTAGCAAAATTTTGTAAAGACCGGACCAAAAATTGTGCCTACCACAACTCAAAATTCCATATCGGTTGAAGGATATGTATGGGAGCTTTATTTAAATCTAAACCAATTTTCATCAAATTTTGCACTCATATTGGGACGTCATATTAAATACCTCATGCTTAGTTTTGTAAAGATGGGACCAAAATTCCAGTGCACTGAGGCGGCAGCCCTTGCCGATGAATTACTCCATCGGGTCAATCCGGTACGTACAACCGGCTGCTATGGGATAAACGATATATGTGGCAGCTATATCTAAATCTTCATATGAATTTCACCTGAAATGTCGGAAGCTATAAGACACATACTGACTTCAAATCGGACGAACATGTATATGATAGCTATATCCAAATCTGAACCGATTTTTTTCCAATTTCAATCTTTCGTCTTTACGCCATCCGATCGGCACATTTATGTGAAAATTGCGACCTGTACTTTGTACACAAATTAACATGGACAGGCGGACATAGCTAAATCGAATCAGAAAGTGACTGTGAGTCAATCGGTAAACTTATGAATAGATCTATCTCTCTCACTAAGTTATAAAACCCTTTACCACTGTGATGGTTAGGGGAATGTGGAAACTTTAAAGTATACGGGAATGTGGAAACTTTTTACGGTAGCGAGGTGGTTTTTATATAAAAATGGTCCAATTTTGCATTTAAAACTCTTAATAATGCCTCCCTTTACGAAAATACAAAGAAATGATTATATCTGATGGCAAAAATCTACGAAAACTCGTAGAAAATGGAGTATCTTATTTAGAAAGCCTTGGAAATTTTTGACAAAAAGTTGACATTTTGATAAAGTCGAAAAACCGACTTTTGCTATTATGATAAAAGTTGAAAAACTTAAAAGTCGACTTTTCGTCCCAACTTGGGATCTCCAATATGTATTGTTCGCTCGACCTCGCTTATGATTAGGACAACTCAATATGATATGAAACGTCACCAACAGTAGTTGGAGAAGGAAATAAATGTGAGCCAAAAAACAAGATTTCGCAATTAATACAATTTCAAGTTTTCAGTATTTTCAGCTAAAACAAAGGTTACTTAAATGTTAGCATTTCACTCAAACAATGAAAATTTTCATAATTTGTTTTTGACTTTTCTTGTTTTTAAGAACTTCTTAAGTCCCCGACGTATGACTTGATGACATTTAAATGCTACTACATATAATAATAACAATAATTATATCCTCTATTAACAGGTTTAATGCGCTTTCAATTGTGTGATAGAAAATTTGAATGTTACACTACACACACATACATGCAGACAATGTACATTAGGGCAGGTCGTAAGTTCATTAGATTATATAAAGAAAATTATAATTTTTTTTTGTCTAATGGCCTAAAACGCCCAGCGTAGTAAGTAAATATTAGAAAATCTCTAAAATCATATAAGTTTTATATCAAATCTAAATATTTATTGTTACAAATTTCAAACAATATAGTTATCGTGTATTCAAATCAACTGCTAAGAAAACCAACCATTGGCAAAGGTGTTATTGATTGATTTATATTAAAAAACTTGTTAAATGAGAATGGTCTAAAAAGAATTATTTTCGCTTGGCAAAATTAGCCCGAACCACCTTCTATGCACATATGTATGTAGTATGTGTCGAGTTACCCATATTTCTCTCATCAGCCCTACCTGCCCTAACGTGCATACATACAAACTAACATCGTTTGTTAAAATGTCGAACTACGCACACACAAAATTCTCATTAGCATATTGTGTGGTTCGTGCAAGAACGTTATATCGCACATTTCGTCGACGTCGAATACAAAACTCGTGCTTTTACACACACACACACACATCCACATAAAAATAGTTCCAAAAGAAAGGTGACGAGATTTCTAAGCAAATAATGGCAACTGGTTGGGTAGTTGTATTCCCACACGTCAATAGTTCTTAGCTTCGCCACCTTTTGCCCAAATTTATGTGGATTCAATGAGTTGAAGTGAGGTCGATGTGTTCTTGATAGACGATACTTTAACAATAATTGTGATGAATTATTGAGTTGAACGCAGTGAAATTTGGCATCTATGCGAAGAATTGCAGACGCCTTGGAACTGCGTAACAAGTCATATAATTAATAATCTTGTTTAACCTTTCGTAGGAATGTTAAGCTTTATGGTAAACGTGGCTTTAGGCTTATATTTTATTATTTAAAGATACTGATGGAACATTCTCGTTAGGGCTTGTGCTCTAGCTCATAAGTTTTTAATGTTTTTTTTTAACAACACACGAAATCAAAATGCCTGAAATATTAGACAATATAATCAAAAGTATGACCAAAATCCTTTCCATGCGTAGACATAGCCTATGTAATACACTGGCCTGTCTACTAAGCAGGCATCCAAATCTTAGTTTTGCTTATAAGCAACAACCGTCCAGAGACGTTAGGTTAGCTTTTCATAATGTGTAGCTAAATCCCCATTGCGCTGGAATTGGTGCCAATGTGTGTTCTGCTTGTAACCAGGGAAAAAGCTCCAATAAGACAATATGTTAGTTTAGGTTTAAAAGAGGCTGCGGATATGAATCCGCCCCATGCCACTATAAACCTTCTCATACCTAAGTCTGTAATCGGCTTTTTCACTGATAAATCGTCTGCTTTTTCATTAACCCTGACTCCGATATGGCCCGAAAACCAAACGTGCCATCGTGCCAGATGTGCACACTCGACGTCCTCTCGTTAACACCACACCACCACACGCATTCCGTTATCACTCGGATCTCCGTCTGTTCGTCCGTATTATGGTAAGGCAGTCTAAAACAGATCTCAGTCCTTGGGTTCAGTCAGTCGCCTCGATTATACCGCAATTCTATGACCTGCTCTTTTCTTCTATCCATTCTCCCATCGCCTTAAGTCTCATGTCCGCAGAGGCTGCTTCACACATAATCTGTATGTCTTTGAGTCGGTTAGTCTCTAGCAGTGTTGCCAACAATTTATCAGCAAAAAGCGTAACAAAAAACAAAAAGGATAAAAAGAATAAAATGTTGGGAAAAAAGGGTAGAAAAGCATGAACTTAAATTTTTAATAATTTTGCAAACAGGTGTATAGATTAAACGAGAAATCTTAGCTTGGCGTTAGAACTGTTCTTGGAATAAGTCTTAAGTTCAAGAATATCGGGTTTTTGTTGACTTAAAAAGCACTAAATCTACTGCAACAAAACACAAAATCTAGGGCGAAAAAAGCACTAAATTGACATCCCTGTACAACATGTTCTCTGAACCTGTTGTATTATCCTTGCATTGCACTTTGGAAGAAACTCCTTTTTTACGATTTGTCTCAATCCTTTTTAATGTTACATACTAAACTTATAACATAAATATTGATTATAATAACTTAATCAACTCGCTTATGCCGTTTAATTCTACTTAATATAAAACCAGATCACACTGGACGCTTCTGACCCATGGTTAGGAGTTCGTATATCTTTACACTGCGCAGAACTTGGCTAAAAAATTCATGAAAACACAACACTACAGCAACACAACAAATTGGGGATTGATGTTGACTGAGAAACTCTTTCCCAGCCCAAATATGCAGCTGCAACAACCTATATAAAGAATATACCGAGGGGATAGATAAAAACCGCTGAAAATGTTTTCTAATGTTCATGGTGGGATTTCAACCCAGTTGTTCGGCGTTATACGCGGACAAATTCATATCCAAATTCTAAAGAAATGTCACGGTAGAACCAGAAGGGTTTTCAATAGCTGAGCAGTTGTCTAGTCAAGCACAATCTACAATGACCACAATACACAATCGAACAGCGTTAGAAGCTTTGAGATTCAATTTGTAGAAGAAGGAAGGAAAAGATTAGGTGAAAAATTAAAAAGAAAAAGGTTGATGTCCTATGTTCCCACATCGAATATGTAAATAAAGATTCCGGATTAATTGCCATGAGTTTTATTTTCGAGTAAAGCGTACATAACATCTAGCACCATATTGATTAACAATAACATGCTCTACATGTGTCACCCTAAAATCTGGGTATCACTTTAGTAGACTCTATAAAATATTTCATAAACGAAATAATCAGCTATATTTCATTGAAGGTATGGCCTTTGATAACCCACTCTGATAAGAAGTGTTGCTGTGAAAAATGTTAACCGATTAAAGTGCCTCGGACAACTTGCTATTTGCGGCCTCTGAGATCCTCACTATGTCTTCACTGAAGTAAAGAAGAAAACACAAAAATACATAAAAAGCAATAAAAATTCAATCAGATGTTTTCCATTAGATGCACTATTGTTGACACCGCCGCTTTATATCACTTCAATGCCGTTCAAGGGAATAATGAAAATTATGTTTGACTGATACACTGTAGACATTGTGGGCAACAAAATGCAAAAAAATACAAAGATAAGAGCTTGTCGAAAATGTTGATAACAACTATATAGGCAATAAAGAGGAAATGCTTAGTAATGTTTAATCTATTTTCGTTCACAAAACTTATAGCTAAGGAATGAAAGAGTTGGATGACTTTTTAACTCAACAAATATTGCCTAAGACGACTATTGGAAATGTGGGTAATGAGAGCTTCAAAATGGTAATCATTCATTTCATATTATTTTTAAAAGTAATGCGTATGTGTGTGTGCTATTCTTTTAATGAAAATATTTTTAGAACAATCAGTTCCATTAATGTATTCAAGTGTCATTAGCCAAAACAATGGACTTTCCAATTGATAGACTACTCTAAGAGAAAAGCTATCGTTCTTAAGCGTAGTAATTAGTATAAAAAATATATAATGTATATGTATTGGGTTGCCCAAAAAGTAATTGCGGATTTTTAAAAGAAAGTAAATGCATTTTTAATAAAACTTAGAATGAACTTTAATCAAATATACTTTTACACTTTTTTCTAAAGCAAGCTAAAAGTAACAGCTGATAACTGACAGGGGAAAGAATGCAATTACAGAGTCACAAGCTGTGAAAAAATTTGTCAACGCCGACTATATGAAAAATCCGCAATTATTTTTTGGGCAACCCAATAGGTGATTTGAATGAATTGAGATTTTTGGAACCGCAAGAACTATGCTATGCTGTAGTGATCACAGATGTTCAATGTATAAAGATGAACTTTTTCATACTGCGCTATGTGCAAAGATTAGAAATAAACGAAAAAATTAGGAGAAGGCAGAATTTTGAGAGTGCTGTGAATGAGCAATGAAATTTATTTAGCAATTTTTAATCGATTATTGCTTTAAAACAAACGATTACTTTTACAAAACACGTTTTAACTTTGTTGTTAGCCTTTTTTTTTTTGTTAATTTAACTGTGTTTATCACAGTTTTTATATTCATTCATTTCCTTTTTTATCTTTCTTGAGATCACTCTTACGAAAGAATCAAAAGAAACCGTCAGATTTCTAATCGTTGCACCTAGAAGCCACTATTTTGGGAGAGGAAAGATTCATCTATAGAAGATCTATAGTCTATGGTAGTAATTTGAAGACAGAAGCAGGCGACCACTGACGTTCATCGTGGCATGCCGTGAATGAGCGTAGGACAGATTGGAAATCACAGTTGCCAGATTTTTTGAGAGAGATTTCAAAAATTCCATAACAACCTCCCCAAAAAATCCTCGATTAAAATGTCTTTCCCCTTAACCACTAACGAACATACTTATTAAAGTTTTTATAACAAATTTAAGTGTTATGCCCAAATTTGATTGGTGTGTTTTGATTTTGTCATTGTAAGTTAGAAAAAACACTACGTGCAAATTTTCGGCCATTCACAATAGCGGCTTGCAGGTTCACAATCTGTCAAATCGAGAGACAATTTTATTCGGTTTATATGAGAGCCATTTGGACCATACTAGGCACGATTTTTAGAAGGCTAAACAGAATACTACGTTCACTCCAGCTCAATCGGATAAAAATTGCAGTTTCTAGGGGCTCAGAGGTCAAGTCGAAAAAATACTTTATATGGCAGCTATATCCAAATCTGAACCCACATGGCCCATTTGGAATTGGCCTAACATTTCAAGAAGATAGCTTCATTCGAACGATCGCTATCGTGATTTCTAGAAACAGGATGGACATGACTAGATTGAATTAGAATGTCAAGATCATCATGAATATACAAACTTCATGTGGCGCACATCACTATTTCGATGTGTTACGAACGGAATAAATAGATTAGTGTACACCCCATCCTATGGTTGTGGGTATAAAAAGTTATGTCATTATTTTGAATGCCTCGAGCTTAGTCGGCCTTAAATTGTTAGAAACATTTCCAGCTTTAGAACGATGGACTAAAATCTATGTCGCATATCAATATTTTAAGGTGTTATTAACGGAATGATTAAATTGGTATACCCTTCATCCGATAGTGGTCGGTATAAAAAGTTTATCTTAGTATTTTGGATGCGGCGACTTTAGCCGACCTTAAATTGTTAGAAACATTTTTAGCTTCTGTACTATGGACTTAGGCCTATGTCTATTATATTCATGTACAATTACTCTTCTCGGGATATGCTTTTCTACATTAAACAACAGTCCACAAAATCACACCTAATTCAAAGACATTAGCCAACATTTAACATAAGGAAAATTCGTATACTCAATCAAGAAAATAAGTTTAAAGCTATGCTGATGGAATTTTTCCTAGAAAATCCTTAATTTTTACTTTATTTCCTCCAAAAAAAAACCCCCCATACCCCAAATGAGAAAAAATATTCCCGAATTACGAAAAAAATCGCCTGCTTGGGGAAGTTTCCCCTAATCTGAAAACACTTTCGGTAATGGTTCAATGGCAGGTTGAACAGTTGGACGACACCATGCGTAGTGTTTTTATGCCTTGGGAGAATTTCATGTGCGAGTGAGCTCTGCCGTCTCCTAAAAATTAAAGTTAAGATCACTCACGATGAATTAATTGCATGCGGCTATGATGGTATACCCATTAGATTCTTCAAATTAATTCTTCCTTTTATTTTCAAATACTACTTTAGGTTATGAATTGTATCTTCATAACATCAGTTTTTCCTACTACGTGGAAACTTGGACGCATTGTACACAGAAGAAAATAAAAATGGGTTTCAATCACGAAATTGCAAATGCAAATTTTGCACATGAACATTCCACTAACGAACAGGGGTAAACTTCTCACATATCAATGAGTGCAGTCCGATTCAAGTTTAAGCTCAATGATAAGGGGCCTCCTTTTTATAGCCGAGTCCGAACGGCGTGTCGATGGAAAAACCACCGCTGAAAATTTTTTCTGATGGTCTCGCCAGGATTCGAACCCAGGCGTTCAGCGTCATAGGCGGTCATGCTAACCTCTGCACTACGTTGGCCTCCAATCACGAAATTAATTGATCCCATTAATTTTTTAATTCAAACTGCTTCAATCAATGAAATGATAATATCAATCACAGCTTTTGAAAAAGGTGATTAAAAAAAATGCATATTCAATTAAAAAATTGATCGAAAATTTTTGATGTTTCCAATTAATTTTTTAATTGATCCAATTAAACAAACGATTGAATGTTTTCATATTTTCAATTATTGAAATATTCAATAAATTTTTTAATTGGATCAATAAAAAATGTAATTGAAAAAATTAAAATTTTAATATATATTTTTATTACAGTAGCTTTATGAATTGCATGCACATATATTAGGGAAGTAAACCCAACAGAAAACATTTATCTAGAATGTCTTACAATTAGATCGATGCTAAGAAGCCGTTATGCTATTAATATGCATATTTGATGTGTGTTTGTTGGGGAATTCTATCTTCTTTATTTAAAGAGTATTTATATAAACTGAGATTCATAACATTGCTGTTGGACCTAAAAATGCTTCGATTCCACTACATTTTTTTCCGTCACCTGATTCTTTCGCCAACTCAGCTGTTTTCTCTCTATGAAATCAGCTGGTTTCAATGAAGTGGCAAAGAAATTGAGTAACAAAAAGAAAGAAACAAGTTTGTGGTTTTGGTCGTTATTGTTTAATTAAAACAGATTAAGTTTTCAATCACATATTATATATAAAACTTGTAAGATTCATTAAAAAAAAGAAAACGTAATTAAAAAAAGTTCAGATTCAAACAAAAAAATTATTGAATCAATTAATCTTTTAATTGAAAATGACAAAAATTCCAATCACGATCGTCATTGAAAAAGGTTCAGATTCCTTTAAAAATTATCACGATTGTAATCGAAAAAAAATCGGTTTCCCATTAAAAAAATTATTCCGATTCAGATTAATTTTAAAAATTACCACGATTATAATTGAAAAAATCCGGGTTCCATTAAAAAAATTATTCAGATTCAATTAATTTCGTAATTAAATACATATTAATTTTTAATTAAATTTTTAATTGTAGTTGTGCAAAAATTTCTTCTGAAAGCGAATTGGTTGCTACTAAGAAGAATTGCGAAAATGCTCCAAAATCTGCAAATATCACAATTGATATTATTTCTTATTTTTGCTCCGTTACTACACTTATGTGACTGGGGAGCCATATACAATAGTTTATAACTTTATTCTGTTATACATAATTATTTACTGCAACACATAAATAATTGGCCGATATAGGATTTCCTTGTATTGGTATTGAATAAATAAATAAAATTGACCTTTTGGAATATACCACTTCCAAAAGAATTTTAGTTTTATATTGTGGTGTAAATTAGTGTAAAATTTTTTAGGCATCATAAGAACCAATATTTTCCACTAATTAGCAGATAAATGGACATTATTTAGCAGGTAATTAAAAATCCACACAATAATACAACAGATGTATTGGGATTTCATCAATGGACGGCTCCGATTAAAGAAAATGTTCTTTTACAGGTCTTCAGTTTGTAACTACAAATATCTTCAGTGTGTACTGTGATGTAATTGCTGAGATAAAAGACAGTCATAGAACTAACCGGTTATCTAAAACGTTTATCGGACAGCAAACTTTCTATACGTGAAGTTTCCAGCATGTCACTAATAGAAAGATATTAATTTTAATATATTATTATATTTAAAAAATTGTATACAATAATAAAGAGTTTGGGAAAACAATCTGTAGAAAGAATTACCAGATTTTTGCTAAAAAATCGTTAAAAATATTCTAGAAATTCTTTTGAACCGTTGTATACGGACGTTAATACGAATTTATTTAAAAAAGGGCCTAAGCAAGTTTTTATTGCAAACCTGAATGAAAATGAATGAAACTGATTGCTTATTCGTACAAAGGTAACGCTGGCTTTTATGTCTATGTACAGAAAATAAGCTTTGGGAATATATTTTGGCTCATACTGAGACAAAGTAAATTTATCCAGTTTGGAAATAATATACACCTAAAAAGCTGAATAAATAATCGATAACAATGGGTACCGACAAAATACCTATGTTTAGTGCTTCAAGGTGTAGGAATTTAAAGTAAATATGGTACCACTTTGAAACACACATTTTTTGAAGTTTCGATGGTATACTCAATTGAATGAATGTACTCAAAGGAAAATAAAAAAAAAATTGAAACAAATGAATTTGATACACTTGAATAAATATTATTACATTTAATATTTTGGAGTAACCTACCAAGGCCGAGCGTATTCTATTTTACTAAACGACTCGGCCTTGGGTACTTTTCTTTCTATATTTCTAACACCAAATTTCGAGATGTCTTTCTTGACTTGATCTTTCCATCTGTATTTCAATCTTCCATGTCGGGCTGAAAAGGGTGTTTTTGCATTTCTTTCTATGACGTACGAATTGCGACTATACTTCCCTATTTCTTTGCCTTCGATGTCCTGCGTTTCGTAGCAGGCGGCAAAATCAACAATAGGTACAATCGCCATTTAGCAGCACAAAAATGATGTGGGTTTGGCATAAAGGTGAAATGTTCTGACACGTGAAAAGTGTGTCTTTCTAGCAAGTTATAGAATCGTTTATTCCAAAAAAATCCTGACAAATCGTTAAAATATAAAATGCCAATTTTTTGCAAATTTTGCCCATGAACATTCCACTAAGGAACGGGGGCAAACTTCTCCCATATCAATGAGTGCAGTCCGATTCAAGTTTAAGCTCGATGGTAAGGGTCCTTCTTTTTATAGCCGAGTCCGAACGGCGTGCCGCAGTGCGACACCTCTTTGGAGAGAAGTTTTACATGGTATAGTACCTTACAAATGTTGCCAGCATTAGGAGGGGAAAACCAGGATTCGAACCCAGGCGTTCAGCGTCATAGGCGGACATGCTAACCTCTGCGCTACGGTGGACTCCGTTAAAATATAACTTTACTGACAATTTTCAGAGCGATTTGAATTAAAAAATGTAAGTTTACGTATTGAAAACCAATAAAATTATTTGCTCTTCTTAACCACGTTTATCTAATCTGAAATTGAATTTTTGGAATATTTTCCTCTTGAATGTTCCGATCACTGCGGTGGTTATGCTCTCCTAATGCTGGCGACACTTGTGAGGCATTAAGCCATACAAAAACTTCTTTTCAAAGAGGTGTCGTCCAGGGCCGCCGTTCAGACTCGGTAATAAAAAGAATGTTCCTGCCCCTGTATCCTAATAGAATGTTCGTGGGCAAATATCCAATTGTTAGTCTTGCGTTCAGAAAGAAGACCAAATATTGTCAAGGACCAACGGTTAAAAATTATGAAAATTGTATTCAAATAATTATCTCAATTTTCGAACTACTGCCTATTTGACCTTTGAAAATCCTGATATCAATTATCCAGTACAAGGTTTACGGTATACAAAAATGTGGTTAAAAATTGGGTCGCCAAGAGGGGTTTTCGCGAGGCCAGCCGCAAAAGCCACATACATAGAGAGCTGCTCAATGAACAGCCGGTTTTTTTTAAGAAAAATATTAAAAGCGAAAACTTGACGTTTTCTTCCCTCGGATTGACCCACAAACGCAATACCGATGCTTTAAACTTTTCATTTCATTATATTTTGAGCAATTATATCCAAAATAGAAAATAATTAATTTTTGAACCACGTCGTCAACTCTTAGCACTGGGCTGAATATTTTCGATTGCTTTATAAAAAAGGGACCACATGTTGTACTTACCAAAATAATATTCGCAAGGAATTTGCAATAAGCAAAGCAAAGCATACATGCAATGAGAAACCATCAGCATCCTGGGTTTTCTTTATTTCCAAATATTGGGGAACGTACGGAATAACGCCGCCTATGACCATTGCGGAAGCAGCAGCCCAACCGACCACATGCCCCACAGTGAGACCCATCTCATCGTTAATAATCCAATCCATTGTGATAGGTGTTTTGTGGCCTGTATGTACGTCCAAATTCTATAGGTGCCCTCCTCTGTATTGTGGCCTAACTGGTTGGTTGGCGAGGTGAGGTGGCTGAGTCAAACAGGAAGATATCGAGAATTCGAAACTTGTCTTGTTCTGCTGCTGTATTGCGTTAAAATCGCCGCCTGGAAGATGTATTATGGGGATTGAACTTTTTCGAGTGCGTCATTTGGCAATGGCACTTGGTCAAAAACATTTTCGGAAAAAACAAGCAAAATCAATAATTTCCTATAGTTTTTTTTAACATTCAGTCTATTTTGCACTACTTATTCTCTTTACGTTATGTTGTTGCTGCTGTATGGTGCGTTACAAAGAAGAGAAGGGACCGTTCTACAAAAAAAAATGTTGCGGAAATGAGAACACCAGAACACTTGAAAATGATAAAAATTTGGAAATGCTTTAAAAAATGCTGCCAAACTTTTCTGATTGAACGGCAAATGATGTTTTGGCTATTGCTATCAAATTTTAGCTCGTTTTTAATGTTTTGCTGCTCCGAAATGTAATTGTATTGCGGTGTAGAGTACATACAAATTTTCTTTTGTTTTGCATCCCACTTTTGACATTTATTATTGAAGCAATCACTTTCTCACACTCATCACGGTCAGATTCCCCACACATTTCCCGTAAGCGATGATTTTACATCTCCGTAGTTTGTGCTGTTTTCAGTTTGATATAATAATTAAATAATTTACACACATTCCCTGTTAAAATTTTTTAAAATTTTGCGCGGAGGGAGGAGAATGCTTTACGAGATGATGTTTACGAATGAAACGCTTGTCTTCGTAGTGGAGCAGGGATGGAAAAGTCAGCACGTTAGTACTTTTTTCACTCGAAGAGTACCGTGGTACCATCGTGACCGATTAAGTACTCTTTAATGCACTAAGATTATTTTAAGTATTCAACCAAGGCGGATTTGAAAAGGTGGTCTCATACAAACAGCTGTTAACAGCAGGCCAGGTTTGACGGAATTAAAATGACAGATTTTTGTTTGTATTCTCTTTGTTGTTATAACACAAATTTCTTTAGGTGTGCTGATAAAATGTCGATCAGCTTGATGACAAGATGGCGGATTGCACCATATGATATGTGTTTGTTGTACAAATGAGACCAGCTTTAATTGTCTCGCCATGATATTCGGCAACAGCTGTTCGCATAAGACCACCTTTTTAAATCCGCCTTGAGTATTCGGATATTATCGAGCTTTTGTTTTTTTACTGACACGTAGTTCTTTATATAGGAAATGCATCACGCTAAAATAGTGATATTCGCTTGTTAGTCATTCGATCGAATTATTTACGCCCGACTGTTGCACTTGCCTATGCTGGTCGTTTGGGATTTTATTGGCGAAATATCAGTTCATATTTAGATTAAAAAAAATACTTTTGCATGAGTCGCCTAATATACCTTATTAAGCCTCTAGAGGGCTTTGGGAGTGGGAAATGCCCCTGATACTTGACACCTAATTTAGTTATAAGAATCGTGTTCTTCTTCCGAATTCCTTTCTTGTAGGTCCCATGTTGTCTATATATCAGTTTGTAGGGTTTTAGATTTAGGTCAAAATTTTAATATCTGATATCCGTTTTTAGGTTACTATAAATGTACATCAAAAATTCCAATAAATCTGTTCACCTATAACAGATGTATACTTCGCAAATAACGCAAAATATTGAGACCTTTCGTCTGCGGTTGCAGTGTAATCAGTAATCTGTAGGGCAGCATATTTTCCGAAAAAATTCTCGATACAAAACAAAAAGCTCCCCTTTGAACCAAAAAGTACCTTTATAGTACTATCTTAAATGTTGTAGTTTCCATCCCTGTTGAAGAGTTAAAATGAATGTCATTTCGCTCTCCTGTTATCTCTGATTACGAAAGTGGAATGAAGGAATAAATGACGTTCTCGACCAGTGTTGCCAGCATTGGGGACTTCTCCCCAAAATGGGAATTTATTTTGAAATATAATTACGACATCCTGGATTTGGGACTTGGGAATATGAAGGGGATGCGAAGCAAAATTGGGGTTTTGTTGGGGAAAAATTATCCGGTCAAAGTTGTTTACCTTTACTTTTTTGTTTGTAATTTTTTTAACAAATCATTGCAAAGGACGTGTTATCGACAATTATTGTATGATATCGATAATTTTCTATCCAACCCACAGACACTAAATGAATAATAGATGAATCAAGTGAATCTTTAAAGAGGCAAAGATAAGAAACAAATTTCAAGAGAACTGTACTGTGTATGAAAAATTAATGTGATTTAGGTTGTTTTCAATCGACAGTGAACATTTTTTGGTTTTAAATCTAGTATAGTAATATATTCGTTTTTCATAGGTGAAACCCCATAATTTTCACCGGATATTGATATTGAATGAAAAGTGTTAATTTCGCTATAATTTGTTTTTTCATCTAGGGGAAATTTACAGTTCGCGACGACCAAAAAGAGCACAACCATTGTCGCTGCGCAACAATTCGTTTTCTTACGTTAAATAGATGCGATCGCCAAACTTCTAATTGGAACAAAGTGTTTGTTTGTGTTAGTGATCTTGCTCACATGTATTTACTCGGGTGGAAAAAATATTATTTATGGATGCATAAATAAGAAACTGTATAAAAATATAAATAATATACTTCTAACATAAGTAAATAATAAATGTTTCTTTCATAACAAGCTATTGTAGTAAATCTATACGAATTAATTAAAGTTGTGAAAGAAAGTGTTGTTGTTTTGATCTTGCTATTACAACAACATTAATTTTATACAAGTGGAAGATGCTGGCAAAGGCTTTTGGAAAGTTGTGCTAATCCAATTAAAAGCTGAATGCGTTTCTTTTTAAATAATTTTGTGTTCCATTATTTATTAATTCCTAAAGGGTGGGTTTTGGTTGAAACTGCAACAACATATATGAATTTGAGTACTGTCCACACACTCACATTTGCACGTAAGAAGCTGATAAATTGGTTGGTTGACCAAAGCAACCCAAAAAATCAAATGTTGTAACTTTGTCAAACCACTGAAAGAACGATTTATGGAAATTTTTCCCCCACAAAAAACATAGGACCAGCCTTTAACTCAAACATAACATCGAGCATCAGCAACACACACAATGCCAGAAACCTGTTGCCCAGCAATCTTCGTTTGGCAAAGAGTAACGTTTCAATGTGTGCATATCGCAGTGCATTTGTATCTAAATATTTAGAATAGAAAGCAAAATAAAAAAATCAAATTAGGGTAAATGTGGTTGCTATTAATGCATTGGGTAGACCACGGAGATCGCGATTTCGAAGATAACCGACCTTTATCATCAGCCCATTACTGCGGTCGAAGCAGGATACGAACAAGGTTAAGACAACGATCAGCCGACACACAATTTTTTTTTTTAATTTTTGGCAGTGCTTGGCTTTTTCTTTATTTACGTATACGCGATGCAAAAATGCAACTCTGCACACAAAATTCACTAAAGTAAAGGTTGGTACCAGGATATATTATTAACAGGTAGTGGCAATTGTCCAACAACAAAATATTGAGTGCACTATTTGTCAAAATCAGTGATTCATGCCTTTTTTCGTTGTTTGTGTGGGTTATGGTTCTTAACTATAATACACACACACACAACCAAAATTCGTTGACAGATACGTTGTTGTAATAACACCCCTTCGAAATTTATAAATAATGCATCACAAAACTATTTAAAAAAAAGAATGCTGCTTTTATTTGTAAGAGCGTGTGCCGAATGAAAGCAATCTCCTATGGTGAGATGTAAAAAACTCGTTGACAGATGGTGCACTTCGTAAGAAAAAATTTTACTCACCTGTTTTCGGTACACTATGTCATGGTTGGTGCCATGACATTACTACCAGGTAGTGAACCGTCAACAGCTGAGTAAAATTTTTTCTCGCGGTATGCACCATCTGTCAACGAGTTTTTTATATCTCACCATAGGAGATTGCTTTCATTCGACACACGCTCTTACAAATAAAAGCAGCATTCGTTTCTTTTAAAAAGTTTGTGTTTCATTATTTATAAATTTCGAAGGGGTGCGTTTTGGTTGTAATTACAACAACATATATGAATTTGACAACGGTCCACACACTCAAACACCGCTTATACTGATCTTTAAATCCGGATTTAATGGCTCGATCATCTGTTTTTACTTCATAAAATCAGCTGACGAGAGACTTAAATTTAATGAGCATTTTAAGCGGGTTTTAGTAGTTTATAAAGCCTCCTTAACTTTTCGTGAGTACTGTTGAAATTGTGTATATGATGTTCTTAAGCTATTAGAACCCGGTTTAGGAAAAAAAACGGTTTATTCAACACGCCAGGTGTCACTTACTAAGGTGTTACAGGATTTTTTTGTAAATGCTATACGTTCTGATTTCAAATTGAACTTAATTTTGTATATTTTTGGGTAGGGTGCAACGAATGTTGCTAAATATTTTGGTCAACTTTGGCAAGGACAAGACGGAAGAGGAAACAACACACATCAAACCCAAACCATTATAATCATTGGCCATGCATATAGACATCCAAGTCGACTGACTAATCGACTATTCGATTTTCTAAATACACAAAAAGTCGATTAGTCGATTGTTAGTTGTTGCAAAGTGCGTTGTAACAAAGAAATTATTAAATTAAAATTATAAATTATCAACAGACCGCCACCCATATCCATTTAGCAAGAGCACAAAGCAGGGCAGGAAGCGTTTTCATCTGAGACCCATGTCCGCTAACTTCGCCGCCATCGATTTTTCAACATGAGTTTGCGGTGTACATTGGGGCGGTGGGTATTAAGCATTATTTTCTGTATCAATCTGCAGCTTTGTGTTGGTCCGTGCAAAATCTATATGTGAAATTTTGTTTTGTCGTTTCCACAAAGCGAGTAAGGACCTAACCAAAGTCCCAGTGTTTATATTGTCTAGCTTTAAATTCCAAAGCCTTTATTAGTGTTCGATTAAACTTTTGGATGTCCTTAGATTTATGATGAGATGTACTATCTAAGACTGACTAAACACACACCGAAGGTATACATTTAAAAAACTACACAGGAAGCATTGAACGGACATAAAGATTCCTTTGCAAGTAAACTTTGGCTGCTGTTACCACCGATAAACAACCAAATATAGTCTTCTATTTTGTTGGAACTGTCACTGAATGCAGCAATGTCTCGCTCAAAAGATAAAGTAGTTTCTTCGTTGCGAAAAATATTTAAAAGCAACAACGCTTCCAAAGATGAAACACCTGAGGAAAAGAAGGCGACAGATGCAGATGCTGCTACGGCCAAGAAGCCTGCGGTCTTTCCTGAATCTCCAGGAAAGCGAATGCGTCGAATGGACAAAAAGTAAGTACATTCTATGACGATTAAACCGCCTTGATTTACCATATGTGCTTTCAGAGTTAAACCAATGCCAGTAAACCCCACTCCCGACTTTAGTGTGCGCGCAAGACGGCTTATGAAAGAGTACAAGGAAATCCAAAAAATTCAAAGTTCCAGAAATGATTCCGTCTTTACGGTGAGTGTTGTTTGCTGTTCGTAGTACAAATTAAGTGCAGTAGGTTTTACCCGTTAACATTTTCTTGCAATGTATTAAGGAATTACCATAACATTGGTGATTGATATAGCCTTCATATCCTCGAATTCTTAAATTTGTGAAAAAAAACTCCTATACTGTTAAAGCCACATAATGGGGATTAGATAGCATTTATCCAGAAACAGCACTGCTCATACCATCTTTGCAAAAGTAATTATTATCACGATATGTTGCAAAACGGTTACTATTTCATTTGCAATGTGAAATTCGGGGCAAAGGCGCATGCTACATAATCTAACAAAGCTTGCATAAACCTACCCCTATTTCAGTTTTTTGATTCCCTAGTTACCCTAAATTGTATCCGATTTGAGGGAAATTTGGCTGTATCCGATTTGAGAGAAATTTGGCTTGTGAATTTTGAGCTTCTGATTCCAATATTATTGAGTGTACAGATACAATTTTGCAATAACAATTTTTTTATATATATGCATATATTTTTCTAATATTCTCTGAATAGTTATTAAATTTTTGATCTCATAATGTAAATGATTGGCTGTGTCATTTGAATAATTGATGGAGTTTTTTATGTTTTTATGTTTCAAAAAGTAAAGTTTTATTACTATATCTAATATCAACAGTTTGGTTCCCCACCATGGTAGGAATTTTCACTTTTGATGTCTTTTGATTTAAATATGGATCTTGGTGTTAGCAATTATGCAAATTTTAGTTCTGTTTTGGGCACAATGGTTGGGAAAATGAATGTGGGACATATAAATTGTTAGAGTATTCAACCCTCTCCAAATTCTGTCAAGTTTGACGAGCTCAGGCCGATTTTGTCTACAAAGTATATTTGATTAAAGTTCATTCTAAGTTTTTTTAAAAATGCATTTACTTTCTTTTAAAAAATCCGCAATTACTTTTTGGGCAACCCAATAGTAATGCTGTTAGTATTCCGGGCTACAGATTTTACAGAAATGACCGTGATGTGATGGGGGGTGGTGGAGTAGGTGTATATGTGTCAAATACTTTGAAATACAAAGCTGTGTTTCGTTCTTCTGTTTTGGGAAAATGTGAGTCCCTTTTCCTTGAAATAACCTCTGGTAATATGAATCTTTTATTTGGTATGGTTTATCTTCCGCCTGTCGGCGATATCATGTCTTTTGAGGAACTACACTATGACATTCTTTTGAACTACTCAAAAGTCATTATTGTCGGTGATTTTAACTGCGATTTATTTGATGTATCGAGGTCTTCCTTATTGCGATCTGTTTGTAGTAGGCTTGATTTATCTATTGTACACAATTCTAGACCGGCCCATTATAGTGTTGCTCATAGATCACCATCTTTAATAGATTTTATGCTCGTAAGTGATAGCTCAACGACCTGTTACTCTAATCAAGTTCAGTGCCCATCCATTTCTCACCACGCACTTATTTTTTCATCTTTTTATATCGTTTTGGCTTTTGGACATCATAGAGTACCGGGACTATGGAAATATTGACTGGGACGGTTTGATGCAGTACTTCTGACTTTTATTATGCAGCCTTCTTTAACACTTCTGATGTCAATGACTTGGGTGCTCGTATCACCTTGGACTTTTTGTAAATATCGGAACAACGCCAAATCCGTTGTACGGAAGGAAAGGAATATATATTATTCTGAACGATTTGTTGGTCTAGATTCCAAGGGCTTTTAAGGTGTTCTTAAGGGTTCTGGTTTCTTTGGCGATGACAGTCTAGTGTGTGATGGTGATGTTGATCCGGTTAACAATTTTTTTGGTTCCTGTGTTCGAGCTAACCGACCTATTAATATTGATTTTGAATCATTTCCGATATTGGAGATTCATTTCCTTTCGTTGTGTAAATATTAATGATGTTGCGGTAGCTTTAGGAAAAATTAAGGCTAAGTCCATTGGTGTTGATGGTTGTTGTTGTTGTTGTTTTAGCAGTTTATTGTGTACTATCTTTCGTCTGCTTGATTCTGTTGAGTGTCAAGACCCAGGAACTCCGCGACTAGGATGGGGTGCGTCCACAGGGATCTGGGTCTGAGTCGGGTGGGTCTGGCCGGGCAGTTAAACAGGTGACGTGTATCGTGCGGTCCCTGGTTACAATCGGGACATACATCTTGCACGTCGGCATCAATCCTAGCTCTGTGGGAATTGAGGCGGCTGCATCTGCCGGAACGTAATTGAGCCAGAACCACTCTGGTTTGCCGGGGGAGGTCGATTTCTTCGGGTGCAATGGGTGGTGGTCGTTCTCCAAGGACTACATTCACCCGGTAGCCAATTAACGCGTCTGCTACCGTGTCTGCATGAATGTTGTTCAGACCCGCTTGATCTAGAGGTTCTCTCTTGTAGCGCTGGACCTCAAGCTCTAGATCGTGTAGATCAACCTTAAGGCTTCTGGGCCTTAAGGCCACAAGATGATGATTTGGATGATTTCTGCGATAACAGCCCAAAAGGTATTGCTTAGACAGCATGTAGTTATGTCTTCGCACGGGTAGGATCTTTGTCTCCTGATGAAGGTGGTCCACATGAGAACTGAGGAGACAGCCCGTCGTAGTTCGGAGGGCGGCATTCTGACAGATCTGAATATTATTCAACTGCGTGTCACAAAGTTGACGTGACCACACTGGCGCTGCATAACTTACCACAGACCGGCCAATTGCTTTGTACGTGGTCAACAAGGTTTCTTTGTCTGCGCCCCAAGTGCTGCCAGCGAGTGACTTGAGGACCTTGTTTCTACTTTTGACTTTATTGCAGATTGCTGTGGCATGTGGGGAGAAAGTGTAGGAGCTGTCAAATGTGACGCCAAGTATTTTGAGACACTTGATGGTCGGAATCATTTCTCCATCGACCATCACAGTCAGCTCAGTATTCACCTCACGCGTATTTGTAGTGAACAGTGTGGCTGAAGATTTGGTGGCGGATATCTTCAAATTTCTTGCAGCGAAATATGAGGCAAGCTCGTTGAGGTAGACGTTCAACCTATCGCAGATGTCATCAATGGGTGGGGGGCCTGATGCCATGATCGTACAATCGTCCGCATAAGATACGATCTCTATGCCGTCTGGAGGAGGTGGGATGGAGGATAGGTAGAGGTTAAACAGAGCCGGAGATATCACCCCACCTTGGGGAACTCCCTGTTACACTCTACGGTGTTTTGACTTCTTATCCCTAAATTCCACAAATGACTGGCGGCCACACAGATAATTCGCGACCCAACGTTTCAAGCCTGGCTGGAGGGACGTGTTGGCGATGTCCTCAAATAATTTGGCATGGCTGACCGTGTCGAATGCCTTCGATAGGTCCAGTGCCACGAGGACCGTCCTATCACATGGCCTGGGTTGATTGAAGCCACGGCAAATGTGTGTGGTGATGGCATGCAAAGCTGTTGTTGTGCTGTGCAGTCTCCGGAATCCGCGTTGATGCTCGGCGAATGGAAATTCTCCTACAAGGCTCGGGAGGAGTAATGCCTCAAGCGTCTTAGCCACTGGTGAGAGAAGGGAGATCGGTCTGTACGACTCCCCCAAACTCGGGTCTTTACCAGGCTTCAGTAGCGGGATCACTCTGCCCATTTTCCAGACATCGGGAACTATAAGAGTGTTCAATGACAGGTTAAGGACAGTGGTAAGGTACTCAACTCCAGGTAAATCCAGATTCTTCAGCATCAATGTAGAGATTCCGTCAGGGCCCAACGCCTTGGAAGATTTGGCGCCACGGATGACATTCGTAACTTCGCCCACAGTAAATTGTGATGACTGTTCATCGGCTCGGAGACCACTAATACGGCGAATGGCTCTCCTCCTTGCCCTGTCTCTCTCGGGATGCCCAATAAATTGACGGTTGAACAACCTGGCGCATCTCTTCGGATCAGTCACGGTTACCTCGCCAAAAGTGACTGAGGTCCTGTCGTCCCGTTTACCGGGGTTCGAGAGAGACTTAACAGTGGCCCACAGTTTGCCTGCACCGGTGCCTAAGTTACATTGCTCCAAGTGTTCCAGCCACAAATTCCGCTTATGTTCGTTGACTACCCTGTTTATTTCCAGATTCAGCTCGTTGATTCTGGGGTTAGCGGGGTCCATAGCACGAATCCCATCACGCTCGTCTGCGAGTACCACTGCTTGCGCCGGGAAATTGGGTCGCACTTGCGGTATTCGACCGGCTGGTATAAAGCGAGCGGCTGCTGCGTTGATGATGTCTCGGAATTTCCTCTCGGCCACAAGCACATCAGAGGGGGGTGGCAGTTCATTGAAGCGGCGATTGGTATACTCTCTGAAGCCGGTCCAACTGGCCTTCTTGTAATTGATGAACGTCCGGCGCTCAGAGGTTATGAAGTCGAGTGGTCGGTCGATGGTGAGGATTATGGGGAGGTGGTCTGACCCCAAAGAGATGACGGCTTGCCAGGATATGTCACTCAGGAGATCAGGGGATGCAATTGAGATGTCTGGCGAGCTGCTGCACCTCCTCGTAATCCTAGTGGGGGCATCCTCATTCACCGTGCAAAACGTGGAGCTATCTATCTGCTCTGCCAAAGCTATGCCACGCTGTTCGTTATCTAGGGGAGAATGCCATGACGAGTGATGTGCATTAAAATCCCCCAGAACCAGACGACCATGGCCAGATAGCAACCCACTTATGTCGGGGCTGTAGGCCTGGCCATTAATCGGGACACAGCTACCAACCGGCGGTATATACACGTTGTATATCTCTATCTCGGCAGTACCAGACCTGACTGCTACCCCCATACATTCCATGTATGGGTCACTAGCGTCAAGCGCAGGCGAGATAGGTCTATACTGCACGGAATGGTGTATAACGAAGGCCAATCCCCCACCTCCATTCCTTGAGCGACCCTTACGTAGCACATTGTAGCCGTGACAACTGTGCAAGCTGCAGGTGTTAGTCAGCTTTGTCTCCTGGATCGCTGCGACCGATATGCTCTTCCGACTCATAAAATCTACAATCTCATCAATCTTGCCTCGCAGTCCATTGCAGTTTAACTGCAAGAACGATACACTTCCCGGCACTGGCCTGGCAATAGTAGGGCTAGGGTGCTGTCGTTGCATAAATTGCCGTACGGGAGAGGTCGGGGGGGGGTCACATAGTCCGACGACGAGGACGCCGAAGGCGACGCTTGTGACCCACTGCTGGCTATGTTCGCACAGCACCTAGCGACATAGCCAGTATGGCTATACTCCCGTAGCGAAGTTAGGCCAGAGCAAGAGCGGAAGTGTACCCACTCCAAGCACCGGTTACACCTCACCGACACTGACCGATGATGAAGGCGGTTCTGGCAAACGGAACAGAACCAGGGTCCGGGGTTCTTTTCAATCCCGGCACGGACCAGAAGCGTACGGAGAAGGCACTCCGGGATGTGCCTCTCCCATGACGAAAAACGACGAACACGTACACTGAGGCGGCAGCCCTTGCCGATGAAGATTCCATCGGGTCAATCCGGTGCGTACAACCGGCTGCCATGGGATTGGGTATTGATGGTATTGCTATCAAGTATAAAAGTTCAAAAAACTTGTATTGCTATCAAGTTTTTTGAACTTTTATTTCCCTATACTTCTGATTTGATTTTGCATTTATTTAATTCTATTTTGACTTCTTCTGTTTTTCCTGATGTATGGAAAATTTCGCGTGTAGTCCACCGGTACCCTGCGTAGGTATTTCAATTTTTCTCGCTCGAGTAGTACTCAGATAAACTTGCCCCGTATATTTAGGTCTGTTTTCGAAAGATCATTCTGTATTCGTGTGACCAGGTGTTGGAATGTATTGCCCGCCGAGTTGAGATTCTTTTTACACTCGAATAATGTTTTTCGCTTAAAACTTATTAACTTCTATTCTACAGATCAAACTTATTGCTAACATGGGATATGTTCAAAATCTTGTTATGGGTGGGGAGCCAATTAAAATGAATTAGGCTAAGAATCTTATATATTTTTGTAACCGTGAAGTATTTAACTTTTAAATGCTTATTTAGGAGAATATATTGTTGTATTACGTTTTTTTGGGCGAGGAGGCTCATGTATTACTATTAAGACATAAATAAAATAAAATAAATAAATAAGGTCCTTACTAAATAAAGCCTGCAAAGCCTTCAATTGTAACTTCGTAAGCCCCTAAATGCCTCTATTTGCCATAGAATCGGTCGATATTTTGTTTGTAAAGCGAATGTGCGAACTCGAAAAATTCCTTTTGCTTGCTGTTAAATCAAAAAGTGCGATAATTATTTTTCTTGCTAATTTTATTTTTTTGGTTCTTTAGGTGGAACTTATCAATGACAACCTTTACGAATGGTACGCTCGCTTGCACACCGTCGATCCGGACTCAAAGTTGGCAAAAGATATGATAGATCTTAATGTGCCATTTATATTGTTGCACTTGGCTTTTCCCGACAACTTTCCATTTGCCCCACCGTTTATGCGTGTTGTTGAACCGCATATAGAAAAAGGATATGTAATGGATGGAGGCGCAATTTGCATGGAGCTTTTAACGCCGCGCGGGTGGGCGAGCGCATATACAGTGGAGGCAGTACTAATGCAGTTTGCTGCAAGTCTTGTCAAGGGTCAAGGTCGCATAATGCGAAAAACCAAAAACACGAAGGAATTCAGCAGGTCAGTCTAAAAACTTCCACATACACCATAAACAACAGTTTAATTTTTTCTATTCCTCTGCAGACGAAGGGCTGAGGAAGCATTTCGCTCGTTGGTTAAAACCCATGAAAAATATGGATGGGTTACACCATCACTATCCGACGGCTAAACGAGTCGCAGTCGCAGAAATTAACGCCGATATTTCCTGTGAATAGTCTTATCTGTTTTAGTCCCTATGTAATTGGCACTCACTACAAACTATTTTCCAAGTCTTTCTCAAACTAATTTAATTTATTTGTTCAACTATTTTTGAGTACGATGCGTCTGTGACGGGACATTTGCATTACCAATGATTTTATACTATGTCCGCCGCACGCAAAAGCTGAAGTATTACTCAAAACTAATTTGATATGTATGAAGTCATTTAGGTTTAGAAAAATTAAATTTAATTTATAGAAAATAAACCACATCGGGGTTGAATTGCATTCCATGCCCGTCTTATGTCGATAGGAAAATATCAAGAACATGCATATACATACATATGTATTGAATTCTATTTTATCTGCCAAGATCTGAACTTCTATGCATGTCACCAATATATACTGACCATTGCTATCAAATTATATTAATGTGGTTAATTCTTCCACTGAATGATATGTATGTATTTTTGAAATTAATTATATATTTGTTTGAAGTTTATTTCGAGCGTCCTCGATGTGGATTTTTTCAATCATAATTCGAATCTCATTTACCAAAAACGTTACTATGTATAATGAACGCCCTCCACGTCTTAGGTACTTATCTGTAAGCGTCTAGATAAAATTATAAATTGAAATTGCTCATTTTCCAATATTTGTGTTAATATTGCCCGTTAGACAGTTAGCCAAAGCCCAGTACTAAAGAAAAAGTCCCTTGAATTAGTTTATATTATATGTTGTGTGGTTCACATAAAGATCAAAGCGAATATTTTTTTTTTGTGATCTAACTAGAATGGCGGGGGTGTGATCTGTCGAACACATTTCAAATGAAAGTCAGTATTACGGGTTTGGCGAGGGATGGGTTTATTAAGAAATAATTTTATTATCATTTTGTGGAATCCTTTAGCGTAATGAATCTATAAGCGTAACATTTCATCCTTCACATTTCTAGTCACACATAGCTTAGCAAACATTGCTGGTCACGACACGGCAGTCTATTTGGACATTTTTTTTTTTGCCGACCGTAAACTATGAATGGAGTTTTGGCATCAAATGAGTGCTGCTATCGACTAAAGAAATAAAATCAAAATATTACTTAGATCTCTTATGTTGTTAGTATTTTCTATGCCATAAAAAGAAGTATTGTTTATTTTGTTTAAACATGTTATGCAGATTCCATGTGAAATAAAAATTTTTGTAATAGAATAAAATGTGTGATGTTTAAAATGTATGTAAATGTTTTGCTTTCACTACTTCGAGGAGAAATTCGAAAATGGTTTGTATAGTTTGTGGTTTAAGAACGGTGTTTCGTTCATGTGGGCTTAAATATTTATCGATTTTATAAAAATTAATCATGAGCCGTGGTCTTCGCCTGTTTCTGTCTTCAAATAAAAGAAAGATTGACTTCCGCTGCCAAAATTAGCTGTTTTGTGATAGCGGGGAAAAGAGGAAAAAAAAAGAAAATTAAAACATGATTTTTCTGTAAAGCCATTTGATTTGCTGACTGATTGCTGAAACGAAAAAAAGTTTTCGTTTCACTAGATAAAGTGAGTTTCAGAACACTCCCGATAACACTCCCCTTAAAATCTTCTCTACCAAGTGATATCGCAATCAGAGAACTGCATAAGACCCAATATTTGGGACTCAATAGACACTTATGAAAAACACTCAATGACACTTTTGGTGTGTGTTGCTATATTTGGCTTTGCTTTTCCATTTGCAACTCCGATCATTGAGCTCGTCTCGAAAGAGAAACAAACAAACGCCCTAACAGGCGAAAACTTGAAAAATGAAAAATTCGACAGAGCCCGGCCATGATTCGAACCTGGGCACATCAATACAACTTCCAACAGATACAAAAAATTATGTGTAGTACGGAAGAATTGTAATTTGTCACAGAAAGAATGTCTGTCATTACACAAAAATAAATGCATTGGGAAAAGTACAGCTAATAGTCAGAGTTATCGAGTGTGGTTAATGTGGTAATTGTATCATGCGTTTTCGCTATTAATACGATTGAAATACAATACAACATACCAACGCACGGCCCTTGAATCCATCACACCTATTTTGGTTGAAAAGTCTTCTAAGCCCTTGAAGCCATCACACCTAATATGGTTGTAAAGTCGTCTCGAAAGAGAAACAAACAAAAATATTTTTATTTTTAATTATCAGATAAATCAAAAGAAGATACTAAAAACCAAGATACACCGAAGGGTCTCAACTTGAAAATTCTGAAAGAATCATTGAGAGACTATTCAGTGATTAACGAAAAGAAAGGAATTATTTCATGTGACCAGCTGTACCAAGCCAAACAAATGAACAGAATTTTGCAATTTTTCACCACGTCGAGGCGTTACCAGTATGTTCATTCACCACCCGCGATGACCGACCATCCACTAATACACTTTTGGACATCATATCGAGACCCACCAGCGAAAATGACGTAAGCGACAAAAACCCAATTTTATAGGAGACGGTCTTTATTGAATATATTTTGATATATTCAAATTGGCTATTCAAATTTGGTATAGTACGTCTACTAAACCTTATGTACGAAAATAATTTTGTTTTTTATATTTGATGTTTAATGGGGCTTTATGTCGTTTAAATTATTTTTGAAGTCCCTTTGAAAGGTTAGTTTTCAACTTTACATCATCATATACAAGTGAAAATAACGTTTTTGATTTTCTTGAAGTATAGCATAGATGACGTTTGAGGGAGGCCTAGTGACAAAGAATTGCGTGAAATCGGTTCAGATTTAAATATAGCTCTGATCTTTGGCACGAAGGAATTTCTTACCACGTTTGATATAACTGGTGAATCATAAAAATCGGACCAGATTTAGATATAGGTCCCATATAAATGTTTCGGGTAATTTTCGCTTTGAGAACCTTAGCAAGTGTATTTGTTGGGTTCTATCATTCGTCTGCTTGATTCTGTTGAGGTACCTTTTGCCAAGGATGTAGAGGAGATGTTTAAAGATCTTGACCTTGGATAAGCTGGCGAAATGTGGATTTAAATTAAATAAGGTAAAGTGCGTATTTGCTGCATGCTCCATTGAGTTTTTGCCAGAGGGATTCATAAATCTAATAAACACATTGAAGCAATAGAATATGCGGCAAAACCGAAGACAATGTAGGAGCTTCAACGCAAGTCGTACTATGCGACGGTACAGCGGTCTCCACAGATTGATTAGGAGGTTTTGGCGATAGTGTGGGCCGTTCAGAAGTTCTTCAAATACTTGTATGCACGACTTTGGACCTTAATTACAGATCACAAGCCGCTAGTGCAAATTCTTCAACCGAGTAAGTCGGCGTCTATATTATGTATTTTAAGGATGTCAATTTATGCCGATTTTTTTTCCAATTTTAATTTTCACGTGGTCAGCAAAACTAAAGAGAATATAAATGCCGATTATTTATCTCGAATATCACTCTCGAAAAGAATAAACAAGATTGGTGACGCTAAAGACACATTTAACGAGTTTTTGCCAGAGGGATTCATAAATCTAATAAACACATTGAAGCAATAGAATATGCGGCAAAACCGAAGACAATGTAGGAGCTTCAACGCAAGTCGTACTATGCGACGGTACAGCGGTCTCCACAGATTGATTAGGAGGTTTTGGCGATAGTGTGGGCCGTTCAGAAGTTCTTCAAATACTTGTATGCACGACTTTGGACCTTAATTACAGATCACAAGCCGCTAGTGCAAATTCTTCAACCGAGTAAGTCGGCGTCTATATTATGTATTTTAAGGATGTCAATTTATGCCGATTTTTTTCCAATTTTAATTTTCACGTGGTCAGCAAAACTAAAGAGAATATAAATGCCGATTATTTATCTCGAATATCACTCTCGAAAAGAATAAACAAGATTGGTGACGCTAAAGACACATTTAACGACAACAGGTATCGACCAGATACCTGTTACGGCAGAACGCGTGGAAGAAAGGACACACATCTCGGTAAGATTATGCAGTTACTGCAAAGTGGTCGTTGTCTTGCAAAGACTGGTTATAAGTCACCAGAAATGGACTATCGACTGTCATCTGTATGCATAACGTTTGAACACCGACAGTTGTGCAAAATATGCAAACATACCTTCAAAGTGCAAAGACCACCATTGGGAGTACCCCAAGGCTTCAGTGTTCACGTAGATTATGCGGGGCCCTTTGAAGGAGTGATTATTAGCGGTGCTTTCTCATTATTAGCGGTGCTTTCTCCAACTGGTTAGAGGTGAAGGTTACAAAGGCAATTACGGCATCTGCAACGATTACACTGCTACACGAAGTATTTGCTGGCTATGGTGATTGTTTCTGATAATGGAACAAATTTTTCCTCGGCTGAGTTCCATGGTGAAACAATTAAAGGTGATCTCATTTGTGCAACAACCACAAATCATATGGTGCAATCCGCCATTTTGTCATCAAGCTGATCGACGTTTTGCCAACACATACAAAGAAATTTGTGTGCGTGTGTGTACATGATCGGAGAATATGCGAGAAAGAAGATAACAGCAAACAAAAATCTGACATCTTAATACTGTCAAACCTGGTCGGCTGTTAACAGCTGCTCGCTTAAGACCCCCTTATTACATCCGCCTTGGCTAAGTTCAATAGTAATTTGGTGGGGCGTTAGTATCACAATTATACCGCACCATACAACCCGGCCACGAACGGTCAGGCAGAACGAAATGTGCAGACAATGAAAAACGCGTTGAGGGCAATGTGTGTAAAGTTACATCCAGACAGTATATGAAGGGCTAGTTGATGATCAAGTCGTTTATTTCCTTTCGGGAATCCCACGTATGAGTAAATGACTGAAGGGCAAGATAACCAAGCACCTGGTTGACATCGACTACCAAATTTTGTACCAAGGGAAGAAGTATAGGAGGCATATTAATCAAATTCGTGCTGGTGATCAACGCAACGAAAGTATACACAATGGTGTGTCCCCTATTACCAGTGCAGGGAACATAGGCAATCGACCAAACAACGATATGGTTCAGCCAGCAGATTCGAGCAGTGAGCAAAAAAATGAAAGTAACGAAAGGGAGAGTGAACGGGAGTTCAGCGACTATTTTGCGACACTAGAACCGCAATTCCGTAACTTATAACGAACAGCGTTTAGTTACGACAAAAAATCGTTTACACTAACGATTATGTTATTCTATAATTCCTTGTTAACAGAAATCGTTATCTACAATATTTATTCTCTCTGGGAACTCTACCAAAAAAAAAGAAAATCGCAAATTCTGAGCCTTCTACCTGCATTTGGGGGTCAGTGATACAAAAGTTGCCCGGCAAAAGTCCGACCGAAACTGTTATTGCTATAACCAGTCAGGACTCCTATCAGCAGTCCGTCCATTTGGTTCATCTGCAACCATTTGAATGGGAAACGTAGAAATTTTATTCACATTCGCTTAGTATCATGATCAGCGGTCACCAACGATCCATTTTAGGCCACCTTATGCTCCGCAATCCTTTGATGCGGAGTATAACTCCCTCTTCAGAATAACCACAACTACAGCTAACCCGCCATGTTGACGGGAGATTAGACGGAGTTACTACAATTGTAGTCGCGGACAATCAGCAATATGGAATGGAGAGTTTCAGTGAGGGGGCGGGCGGCACCGGCTCTTGCTTAAATACTGAGTGTCTGTAATACTCTATATGGCAAGGCGAGTTATTGACGCATTAGGTAGCCAATCGCCCTAACTTTCCCGCGGCGATTGAAACGAGCTTACTCACTAATGGAGCCTGACGGGGATTGGTACCTCAACATACCAATGTGGCTACAACAACAACCAGCCTGTTAAGGATTTTCTCGCGGGTTTTACTTAATTCCAAAAGTAATAATATTTATACCCTACCCATAGGATGGGGGGCATACTAATTTCGTCATTCCGTTTATAACATCTCGAAATATGAGTCTAAGAATTTTTATTCGAGGGGGAAATTAACTGGGTGTTTATTGCCAGGGAGTTTTCAGAATTGGGCTGTGTGAGATTATTCCCTAATCCCTTTTCCCTTATTCTAAACAAACTTCAAAAAGGGGAAATATCTCCCAGGGAAAAAGGGAGCTATTCTGAATCGATATAAAAGGGAGAATGAGACGATAAAACTTGGGAAAAATTCCCCCAAACAAATGAAAGGGAGCTAGAATAAAAAATTGTGAATTTTTTTTGTTTTTTTTTTTTTTGAAAAAAATGGTAACACTTCTTGTTATTTACGAACAATTTAAAATGTATGAAAATGGTTTTTCACTTTTTCATCAAAATCAAGTACAAATTTCTTAGGTTCTCCCATCATAGAAGATTTACTTAAGTTTTCAATTTTATTGGCACTCCGTTTCGAGTCGGATACTCAAAAGGAGGTCCCTTATCATTGAGCTTAAAGTAGAATCGGGCGGCAGTCATTGATGTGCAAGAAGTCTTCTGCCTGTTCCATAATGGAATGTTCGTGTGCAATTATTCAAAGATACTTGACGCCACATTTGGCAGCATTTACTCCACAGGAGTAACAATAAATCCATAAGTCGCTTTTCGGCAGCACTATGTCCAGGAGCCGTCCCAACCACCAAGAAAGCGGCCGCCGCACGGAAATGTCGATTAGATCTTCAAGTTATAGCTCCATAAAAGTAGGCCTATAGATAATACGGCGTATCAGGCAGACCACCACAGCATTTATGACGACGAAGGAGAAGCAAACCTCTTTATTACGATTCAGCCACCTTAACTCCTTTTGGCAAGGGAAAACGTCAACATGCAGGATGTGTGCCCCGCATGCAATCAGGGCCAACACGACACAACGATTGTTGGATGAAGACGGGTAGTTGGTATCACAATACAGACATATGGTGGCAAGCCGTGCACTATTAAAATACAGAAATTGAAACAAACATTACAAAAGCAACAGTAAACATGTTTTTAAACTTTTTTAGCAACCTTAAAAGCTTATTTTTGTTAATTTTTTCATTTTATGTTCTTTTTTCCAAGTCAAATGTTTAGCCAAAATAAAAGAGCTCAAGCAAAACAGCTGTTTTCGATAATTCGAAATTCCCTCTCCCAATTCAATCAGAATAGAAGCATTTTATTAGAAGGAGAGTTTATTCCCAGGGAGTTTTCAGAATTGGGCTGAATATGCTTCATTTGTCCTCAAACAATCCAGCAAAATTGCAAAGTGCCTTTTGTAGATTTTTACCTAATCTGCAAGAAATTAAAGCCATGTATTATTGAATAATGAGTTTTAAGTTCGCTCTTTATTATTTTCTTTTAGCATTCAAGATTTTAACAAAAAAGGGTAAAAATAAAAACAGTTTCTTTCGGCCACTTTAGACAAATTCAAAATTGTGGTACATTTGTATGTGTATGGTTGTGTATGTATTTCGGTAAATATTTCAAAATTAAACAACAGAGTTTTGTGACAGGCCACTTGTGGCGATACCTTCGTCCTCCAATGATGCGAATGACACTGTGTGTATGTGTGTTTGTTTGTGTGAATTAACTCTTGTTCTGAGTTTAAGGTGTGTGTTTTTTTATTTTAATTTCATATCTTTGTTTAACAACAGCATTAAAACTAAGTAAATTGCGGGCTTTTGACATGTTCTCTACTTCCCTCCAAACATTTGGAAGTGACTTTCTCACTCCCTCGCAGAATAGTCACTTTTTAGGTCCTTTTGTATGATAGTTTGTAGAGATTTCAAGATTTACAACAACAAAATGCATTACTGTCGAAATTCTATCATTCATGTTTCGCTAATTAGTTTCTCATAATCAACTGTTATCGCTCAAAAAAACCCAAACAAGAGAATGTATGTTAACTTAGCCTTCTGTAATGAAGAAAGGCCGGTAGCACAGAGGGATAGCATACGCCTCACAATCGTAAGGTTGGCTGTTCAAATCCCAGTCAGGGAAAATCATTGCAAAGAAAATCTTCGATTATTAATCTTGATTTGGAAAAGAAATAAATTAGAAAGAGAAATAAAAATAAGCCTCACTCTAAAAGGTAAAAAAAGACATTTGGCAAATAAATTTTTATTTTTATAAATGACGTTGATAATCGAATTTTACACTTTTTTTAGTCCCTATTTAGTCACTCATAGGTATATATCGCCAAGTGGCACGTTTTCTCCCGTACCGAGACACTAATTAGAGTAAAAAATGATATCGCCTGAGATTGTTTTCAACTTCCTTGAGTGCAGATTTAGTGACTCGCACGATAGAAAATGTTTGGAGGGTTGTAGAACATTTGCATTTTGATTTCTATTTATGTTTGTATGTGTGTGTATATGTATGTATATATTTATGTAAATACGGCAATAGATCCAGTGTCCATTGCCTAAGAGATATAAATAATTATAAAATTACTTAAAAAAGGTTAAAGATAAAAAATAGAGAATACTTATGTACAAGGAGCGGGAGAAACGGAGTGGATGTGAACAGTTCTCTGTAGTTGCAAAGTCTGTGCTGTGCTTTTTATAGTGAATTTGTTGGTGGTAGGTTCCCGTTGATGAGGGGAACTTTAAGTGGGCGTTTGGGGGGAGTGATACAAATATGAATGATCGGTTCATACAGGTTGATGTCACATACTACTGTTATTATTTGGTATAATGATTCTCTACTTTTTGTGTTTTGTGATTTCATTGCGACACCTTGGACACACTAAACAGCCGGTTTTCATGTGGTGAATAACGGAAGGTTTGGCCCCACGGCCCAAGAAAACATTGAGTTTGGATGGCCCCGATTTGAATTGAATAAAAGAGCATGGAAATTTAAGGAGTTTAGGATACAATTTGTTTTGTTTAAAGTTGAACGGCTTGTCCAATGCCTCTTGTACCTGCATCTATTTAAGGACCAATGAATAGACATTGCTGTAAACTAAGAACGGCGAAGCACAAAAAAATATACGAAAGACAGTTCTTGTTAAGGAGATTCATGGCGAGAGAAAAGCCAATTGTAGGCAGGGAACCTCGCATTTTAGAAGTCTGCAGCAAGGTATGGCTCGCCTGGGTTTTCGGGCCAGGGACATTTTTTATTGCTGTTATATACTCTTTTTTTTTGGGGGGGATACCTTTTTTTATCAAATCTATAATGGCCTGTGACCAAGAAGTGGATACGTATTCACAACGTTTGGCACGGTGAGCAGTGTGTCTCGGTGTGGTGTTTTCGCAGTGCTACGAACATGTTTCATACTTTCTAAATAATTATTAAATAAATACTGAATTAATAAATTGTTTGTTATTTTCCATTTCACTACAAGCTCATTTCGATAACATTTTCGATTTCGATTCGATTACTTTTTATGATCTACTACTTTATTGTGGTTAACAAAAATGGTTGTACCATAATCCCTATAGGTTTCTAAGCTGATGATAATCGTCGCGATAATGCCAAATGTGATTGTTGGAGCTTGCTGCGAGATTGATGGATTGGTTTCGTATCTTAATGTACAAATAGGGAGACGAAGTTCGTATCTTCCAATCTTGCCGAGGGTGGTGTTGTGGGTGGTTTTTCTAATATCTAAAAGTATATACTTAAGTTTACTTTTTGGTGTAAATATTTGTGTTGGTGTGAGTTTGAAGACAGGGGGACAAAGGTTAGTTCATCGTCGTCGCCATCGCCGCCGCTCCATATTGTGCTAGGGCACGCGCGAAGGTCAAAGGGGCTACATTTCATTTCATTTCATTTCTGTTCGTTTGTTTTTGCATTCGCTGTGAATGAATTTGAACGCATCCACTCGTCGAACGATTGTTTGTAGCGGCTGCTCGAGAGATCGCTTCTTCAAGAAATATTCACAGGTGTATTTTGCATTAAGCGCTTAGCATTATTCGGGGTTAGCAAGTGTTTTACACGGCACAATTGGTTATTGGTTTTGTAATAATGATTTGCTTTGCAAACTTCGATTTTAACGTAATTCAAAATTCTTGCTGTAGAACAGTTCGTTGTGTCAACGGCCTCTTTTAAATGGGTGAAATGGAGAGGGGAGATGCAGCCACTTCCGGCACGTATTCCTTGAGTAGATCTCGCAAGCGTAGGATTTCTTTGCCAGCGGCCGCCAGATCTCCCTGCAGTGAAAGTTCTCGTTCCCGGTAGCGTTTGATGTCGCGTTGACAGGTCTGTAAAGGGCAAGAAACATGCGTGAGTGAGGGCGGCAGCCATGCGGTTTAGCCGGTACTTACCACATTCTGGCGCAACAAATCCAATTTGTCGCACTTAAGGCGTGTAACCTCCTGTCTCAGATTCTCAATTACAACTATTGTCTCATTGCTGGGCGACGAACCCATAATAGTCTGCGAGCCATCTAAGCATAGCGAACACGCCTTGGTATTAGCTTCGGCGGAGGACATCGATTCCAGGCCAGTATCACTGTCGATGTACGCAGCGCCACCGTCCAAATGAGCCATCATTGGATCGAGATCTACACTATTGAGACTGGAATCGTCACTAGTCTCTGACATGGTAGCTGCTCCGCCAGCTGCAGCACCTACACCAGCATTGGAGTTCGGAACGTTTGTTGCGGAATTATTCCCATTTTGCATGTCCTTGCCTGCACAGTGGCCATTGTTGTTATTGGCGCTAGCACTGCCGTTGCCATTCTGTAAAGGACCACGCGAAGTGATGTCGGGAGACGACGATGTTGATTCGTTTGACGACTTGGATTTCGAAGAAGACTTTGAGGAAGTAGTTCGACTACAAGTCTGAAATATTAAAAAAAAAATGTAAAGACATTGACATGGATGGTAAAGAAATTCGGTTTGGAACTTACGTTTAGGTTAGGCGTTTCAGTTAGACTCGTATCTTTCTTCGAATGAGTGCTGGTAGCGGATGTATTCATTTTGGTTGATACACAGAACTTCTCTCCGTTTGCGATATTACTGGTGTCCACGCTTTGCGAACGTACGCGAGAAATCAAAGCTTTTTTGACGGTGTCAATAAAACGCGATCCCGCCGTGGTAGTGTCCGCCTTTGGCGTTTCCGGTATGGGACTGACAGCAACAGTGCCGGAAAGATCTGCTCCCAGAAATTCTCTAGTCTTCTCTTTCAGCTCATCAACCAGATTTTGTAAAAGAGACGTTCGAGTCCTTAGTTCTAGTTTAGCAAATTTCTCCGCTTTGTAGCAGGCGTTCTCTGCGTTGATCAATTTCGTCAAAATGAATTCCTTAAATTCCTGGCCCTTGCGGAACACAGCGGGGTTTGGCAACGTCGGCCCGAAGAAAGGTACGTCATCGCGTGCCGTTACACTTACTTTGTAACGGGTATTCGGGGTGTTGGGCTCTAGCGGTTGAATAACAATGAAAGCGTGCAGGAAGTGGCTGGCTATCATGTCTGGCGAGAATGGTGTATTCGATTCTTGGAAAACAATGGCCACGATGTCATTGCCAATGTGTCGTTTGCGTTGCAATTGTTGCGGATCACCCTCCGTGTGGGGCAGCATGGTGGAAACGTGAAAAATAACTTCTCGCTCTTTGAACACTTCATAGATGGCAGTATCTCCGGTATGGCCATTTTGTATATCCAAGCCACCGCGATATCCCTTGTGGTCTTTCAGCCTGATGCGCTGGCCCAACACGTCGAGGAACTCCTCAAAGGCAGGCGAGGATTTGTTATTACTGAAGAGCTCTTCCTCGGTGGTTTGGCCATATCTTTGGTATAAAACGCCGAATTTGAAATTGGATACTAGAACATGTTCGTCGTAGACACCAATCAGTTGGGAGGCTTTTGGGCACAATACGGGCATGAAACTGTCAACGTTGACATTGTCCTTCAGCAATCGAACCATCTTATTGGGGCTGGGATGGGGGGCCACGCAGGACATTGGTATTAGCTCATGCATAGTGCCCGTCTTTAGGCGCAACAGGATGCGAATGTGCTCTTGGTTGGCGACATTCTCCGATTTAATCGAAATCAGTACAGGACCCAGCAGTTCGTCGTGTCCCACCAAATTCGAGTGCTCTCGGCCAGCATAGAAACGCCGATAGCATTTAGCCGTATCGTCTGTTTCAAATTTTGCCATCCATGTTGTTTGTGGCAGTATTGGGGCGCCACGTGAATCGTATGTGCACTCATGCTCAGTACCATCCACCCAGTAACCACTGGCAGGTAACACAATCATAGGATAAGGATCACCCTTGGATAGAACGTCTTCCAGCAGCCTTTGCGAGGCTGGTATAGTCGACACAATAGACGATTGTGACGATGACTGTGATTGGTAATGGTGACCATTGGACAGTAGCTGACCCCCCGATGCTGTTATGATTCCACTCAATTGAGGCGATGCAGGGGTGCTACTCGACGTAGCCGATATGGAATGTCGCAAGGTTGCGCGGCCAGAATGCTGCAGACTGTGATGTGTGCCATGATGAGATGAGTGTCCTATGCTGTGGCTGATATCATGTGCCGAATGTGGGTTGGGCACACGTTCCTCATTGGAAGAGCGGTGATGTGTCTGCAAAAAAAACAAAATACAAAGTAAATCCATTATTCAAAGTTGCAAATACACTCTGACTATAAAATAAACTCAGGGAAAGGACGACAAAGTCGACACAGAGTTTCATTCAGTACACAATCGTCGTCATTCCAACCATCCAGGACAACCGTGAAACCAACTTATGACTTCACTCGACCCTTAGCATTTGTTGAGGCTGAAAGAGTGAATCACAAAGCGTTGTGCATCAAAACAAGTAACAGCACTGATGCTTAAGGGTGGGCATGCTAATGACTAATAAGGTGACGTTGTATTCTCTAACGATTCATCTTGTAAAATCGTTACCATCCACCCATGCCGATGTCATGGGTGAAAACGAATGGATGACATAGAACCCAGATTACAAAAGCAAAAAACCTCCAGTATTCAAATTACAGATTCACTGAAGGTATTTCATTGCGAAAGCTTCAAGGAGCAGAGAATCTAATTGTACGGCAATGGTTAATGGCTATCGCAACTTTTTTTTGCCAAAACTTGCTTGAAGTTCTAAAGGCCGTTGTTTATAATGCCCATTGTTTCCACAAGAGAAAACAAAATGAAAGTGATCACTTCAAATGCTCATGAACCTATTCTTTGGCTGCTGTCTCCTATTGTCCCAGCTAAGTGATAGATGGTATCATTGTTTAAATCTATACCGCGACAAATCGAACAAACAATACGGCCAATTTTGTTTTCCACACCAATGTCACAGTTCTACATTTGAAGTACACCATGTTCTACTTACTCCAACGCTTACAACGCTTCTTTTATCTTTGCTATCACATATGAAGACGTGACAAAACCACATCAAGACGATACAAGAACACGTTGAACTAGGAATGTTTGGAGAAATACCCACATCTGTATAGAACACAAGAGAAACTTGTTCGAATAGTTTTAGCCGTGGTTAATCGATTATGAATTATAAAAAATTAGCTTACAGTTAACATAATATTTATTTAAGAACGTTAACTGTTTTATCTTCTACATGGAAGCTCTCTCACAATCTCATAAATGCTCATGGTTTGTTTGTTTACCCAAAGTGAATTTTCTCGCTCATTTTCTTATGGAGAAAAATACTAACTAAGCGGCTTGGCTTATCCCATTATTGGTAAGCGTATAAAATAGAAAACATATGGTGTCATCATTCAATCGGAATGAGAATACTACAAGTACTAAAAGAGGATAAATGCAAAACATTTATTTAATGAATAAACCGTCTGCAAAGCAAAAAATTTGCTAGCAATTTAAAAAAATTAACAATTATGAAAGATTTATTTATAAAATTACTAATTTTTTTATTTTGTTGATATTTGATACAAATACCCGTATTCACAAAACTTAATGCACCTTTAAAGTTGGTTTATTTGACAGTTAAATTTGTAATAAAAAAACACCATGTAAAATAACTGCATCTTAAAGGCGCTATTACACGGCATGTAGATGTCTTATGGCATGTCACTTTTTGTATTCACATGTAATTGAAAATGTTTGTCAATTTACATACGATTCATCATTTTTTTATGCGTAATAATTGTTAAAGTTGTGAGAAAACTGGGTAAATCATAAATTTGTGAAAACAATTTAATTTGGGTTACTTTCATTCGACTGACAACATAAAACAGCTGATTTCTTTATGTTTTTGTCAGAAGGAATAGAGCACGCTCTAATCGAGAACAAATACATGTGCTATTTTGAAAAGTGATTTTCATATGTTAGTTTCGTTTGTATCACACGACATGTACAACTCAACATGTGCTACATTTGACATGTCATAAGACAACTACGTGCCGTGTAATAGAGCCTTGAGCAGGATTATCTGTTCTACCATTGGAATACGTATAAAAACGTTGACAAAATATAATTTTTGTAAACATATAAGACATTTTGTGTTGATACACACAATCTTGCCTTAATATTACACTAGAATTTTTTGTTTTTAAGTGCTATAGTAAGCGTAAAATTAGTACTTTTTAACACATATTTCATTTCTATTTTTTTATATGGAGTTTGACAGTTATTCACTTGAAAAGACGAATAGAGTATTAAACCTTATGGTACACAGATAAAGCCGCTATTACACGGCATGTAGTTGTCTTATGGCATGCCACTTTTTGTATTCACATGTAATTTAAAATTTTTGTCAAAACTGTCAATTTATATACGATTCATCATTAAATGATGAATACGATTCACCTAAAAACGTGCGCAAATCTGATTTTATTAATGCATAAAAATTGTTAACGTTTTGAGGAAGGTGGTTACATCATAAATTTGATTCCTTTATGTTTTTATCAGAAAGAATACATGTGCTATTTTGAAAAGTGATTTTCATATGTTAGTTATTGGCTTGTCGAAAGGCGGCAAAAATATCCGACGAAAATTTTTCCCAAATTCTTAGGAGTGAGATTTCTGGAATCCGTTTTTAGTTAGTACATTTGATGGATTCAAAAATAAAAAAAAAAACAAATTAATGGCGATGAGCCAGCAGGTGCTGTTTTATGTCAATGTAATTAAATCCACCTTTCTTCGCTAAATGGTTATAAAATATTAAAACAATTATTTTTTTGTAATTACTTTTTAGCGTAGGAAAAAAAGATTTTTTATTTCTTCAAAACAAATTTTTTTAAATATTCTTTAAAAAAAATCTTTTTTAAAAAATTTAATATAATTACTATGTCAATATATATGTTCTAAATTATGAATAAATAAAATTTCATCCAAATTGGCCTGGGATTCGACGTAGTGGGTTAAAATTTTGTCTTTAAAATGTTTATTGAAAATTGTCTATGAAATGTTATTGAAATTTATCAAAACCTTTCTTTTAGAAAAAAATATTTTGAGGATGCCCGGGCCTGGGCAACATTTTGCCTTTAGACAATATTTTATTTATACTTTGCCTTTAGAAAAAACTGTCTTTCAAATTTTATCTTTACATGGAGAAAATTTTATTTTGTGATTTTTCATTTTGTTTCTATTTGGAACAGAAAAGCATTATAAAAAACTTTAAAAATGTCTAAGCAAAATGTAGTGCCGCAAAATGCATTGAGCAGACCCAAAAAATTTATTGAAATTTTGGCTTCATAAAATAATTTCGAAGTAGGCAGGGCAAAAGTTTGTCTTTAGAAAAATTTTCACTGATATATAGACTTGAGAAAAAAAATCTTTAGAATGTAGTCTTTAAAAAAAGTTTATTGAAATGTTGTCTTTAGGAAAAATTTTAATAAAATTTTGTCATTTTAATGAAATTTTGTCTTAAAAAAAAATGTAATGAAATTTTATCTTCAAAAATTCAAATGGGGTCCGGCCCGGGCTGAAGAGAATGTTACGCTGAATTGTGACAAAGTTTTGTCTTTAAAAATATTACGCTGAAACTTTGTCACTTGACAAAATTTTATTAAAATTTTGTACTTATGAAAAATAATTTTAATGTGGTCCGCGGGCTATTTCTATGAAAACATGAAACGAAAAAAATATTTTACATTTTTCTTTTCATACGAATTCATGGTGACAAAATGTCTTTAATAGGTCATGAAAATTAAAAAAAAAAAAAACTTTTCATTTTGTCTTTTTATAGAAACAGAATTGAACCCCTGGTCTGATCGACTTTTATTCGTCAGATCGGTCTGCACAGCAGATAAATCCAAATATTGTCCTGTCTACATTATAATTCGGACGATTGTCGTCAAGTCTAATACATTTAACTGTTCCAAATCGCATAGAAATCGTGCAATAAATGCGTCCTTTATGGGGTCTTGACCATGAATCGGCAGACGGACCATATTTAGCACGGATGTCCAGGGGCCTTATAAAACTCATTGTTGCAAATTTTGGCCAAATCGGATAAAAAAATATGGGGCTTAAATACTTAAGACGGTTCATCAGGGTATTTATATGGGTGCGAATGAAAGACTTTATCCGATCTGGCATAATAACCTATTTGAGTGTTGTTTATGGCATTTTTTAATCGAAAACCCGAAATTTAAAATATTTTTACCTAATATCTATTGAAATCTCTATACAACACTAAAAGACTTCGACGAAACTGTGCAAAATCGTTCAAGATCAATGAATCGGGTCAAATCCGGTTTTAATCGATTAAGAACAATTAATTTATGCAATACATGAAGTTTTGACGTTCTTGTTTGCTACAGCTAAATAAAATTGGAAAAGGTCCCTAGAGACCTCATCGTGATCGAAGGGTTAACGTTCAGATTATTGCACTGAGTACAAAAATTAACGAATTGTCAGTGGTTTGAATAAACAATTTTGCTCCAAGAATTTTTAGGTCGTTATTGAACACTAAAGGGGATTATTCAGGTTTTGCCTCCTGCAAACCATAACCCCTTTCACTTTTATATTTCTTTAAATATCAGTAGATTAACTCATTGTTTGTTTGTCAAGCTATCCTATTTGATGGCCAGGCGGAGATTATTCCATTCAAACTCCTAATTTTGTGGTCTATTCATAATGTCTAAGGAGATTTTCTTGGCGAGTTTTACGTTTTTTCCTTTTCCTGTCTTAACTTCAAATGTCATTGACTTCGGACGGACGATTTTTGTTTTGGTTTGCCAGAAAAAGAAAACAACGCCACAAACATGACTGCTTGCTCGTATATCTAGAGACCAACCCAATGTTGGCGCGTCTGCAAAACACACGAAAACAGAGGACGCACAAAACAACGCCATGACACGGCACATCGACTTTGCCATCCACTTCTTCATCACAGATTAAGTAAAAATAGATGAGAAAATGGATTGGGAAGTTCACATCCACGAAATACGGAAGACTTTAAATTCAAACAAATTGTCTAAAGTTGTGAAGCGGCGAAGAGTAGTCTTGGGGGTCAGAAGGAGATGATGGCTATACGAACACAGACAAATAGTTGAGATAACAAGATAGCAAAAAAAAAAAAACATTAAAATATGAATAAAACAACAATTTTTGGCACTCACAAATGTGTAGCAACATTTTTGATAAAAAATAAAAATGGTTTTAGCAAATGCAGTTTTTAATAGATCATAAGCTTTGAGTGTGAACGTTTAGACCCCAAACAGAACACGAGTACACATTAATGACTGAATATTTATCTGCTTTTAAATCACAGATAAATTGTTTTTTGTTTTCTTCCAAAATTAAGTCGAAATGTGACTACTGGGTGGGAGACTCACAACTGGTCTGGTTGTACGGTTAGCACAGCCGTTGTGCTACTAAAGGGCAAATTTGTCGTTTTTTAAACGTCCCCTTATTTGGCTACCCTATGATTTTATTGATAAGAAAAATTTTTTGAAAATTTATTAATGCACTGAAAAAATGTTTGTCTTAATTTTAAAGATTCGAGCCAAACATCAGCATACTTAATTTATAGATGATCAATTTTTCAACTTTTTAAGGAAACATTCCGTTTGGTAAAAAAAAAATTGTCTTCATATAAAGGAATTTTTGTTTTAAATAGTAGATTAAAATAAGATGATAAGTTAAAAAAAAAAAAGATTTTATCAAAAAATCTTCATTAGAGAGTCACCTATGAAGTCAAATAAGAATCAATCAGCAATCAAAATTTGAAACGGATGGTCATGTCCGTTAGTAAATAAGAAATTTAATTTAAATATAACATCTTCATTTTAAAGTTTTGGTTCTTGACCCGTTTTCATTGCTAAAATCCTACGAATAAGGAAAAATCTTAAATTTTGCGACAATTTTTTGTTTTCATTGTATGTATTAAAACTTTTATTTTTATACGCAAATTTCCCAAAATTTTACGTTTATAGAAAATTTTGCCTACATTTCCTGATTGGAATTCTTGATAACTCTGAAACCGAATTTTTCATTTGATTTCTATGAAAATTGGCAAACCGGCTTGTGTTATTCCCTTTTCTTTGTGGATTTCAAAGCAAGAATAATTTTCTGCATCTTAAATCAAGTCTCATTTAAATGTTCACGATTCGATCTGCGAATTATTAGACAACCTTCATGTGGCAATCATCAGCTTCCCCCAAATAGTAATCAAACTTCTTTCACAAACTACAGACGTCTGCACCATGGACAGACAGTCAAATTGTTTTTTCCGGTCGTTAAACACTTGACGTGTGAAATCATCTTCAGTGGCTGTGGCTGTGCTGCGAAAGCTCGTCGTCACCACTCTCGCCAAAAGATTAGAGAAGAAGAATAAAAAGTATTACCATATTTGCAAAGTGGTTAATATTTGAAATTGCCAACACTTATAATTGAAACGATAAATTTATTCGCTTGAACTTGAAATCATGGGGGTGGGTGTTGTTTGCTTGGTAAGCGGCTCACAATTTCTTCCCTGGGGCTGGGGCTAACCCACACGCCAGCTTGCTGCGTTTTTTAGGAAAAGTGAAATGACGAGAATACAAACGAATAAAAGAAACACAAACATGACCTAATTGCGATCACTTCCCAAATTAGTCGACGCTGCATCGCAATATTCGATAAAAACAAATTTCTTATTTCAAAAACAATGCAAACAATAAACATAAAAGGAAACACTACAACAGTAAAGAAACAAAGCGAGAGTATATTCGTTGGGAAAACATCAAATTCTGGATCTGCTGATGTAATAGCTTATGCTTGGCTACATTTTGATTCCAGGGAATTTTTAGTTTAAGGTTTCTCAAAACAGTTGGGCATATGGGAGAACATCTTCCCATGTCACTTTTAACAGAGTGTCTCGTAAATTCCATACCCTTTGTCATTGTTCCACTTCAGTGCATTTTGCCGGTTGTCTACAGACATTTAATTAATGTATCCAGTTTATGGAGTATATGGAGAATGGAAATATAATCTTAATTCACTTCCCATTTCTTTGCAAACTAACCATCAGCACACCGAGGGACGTTTCGAGCTACAAAAATAAGAATTTTGTTCACATGACTAAAGTTTTCCCATTGGAAAAAGAATGGCAAACCACACCACACACCGTTTGCGGTGGGACAGTCAGCTAGCTAGCTGATTACCTGAGAACGAGGAACACCTTCTGACTCGGACCACCGACCATCACATTTCAGGGAATCATCACAAGAAAAATGCTGAAATGTAAAAATAACGACGCCAAAGTCCATCATGCAAAACGCAAAGCATGAACCAACAACCAACAACGTCAAACGAACGACCCACCCATATTTGTGACGGCAAACTTCCCACCACCAGGGGAATGGCGGAATGAGCCCCAAACGCCGTAGACGATTTTCTTTAAATTGTAATCAACTGTTTTTAGTGTTACAAAGTTATGATTACGTGAGATTTGAATATTTTCGTCTGACTTTGTTACTGGTGCGGCGGGGTGTTTTTGTTTACTTCGAAGATTTACCTCATATTACGTGAGCCTTAACGCTTGGCTTATTTGTCAAGCTTACTATAAATGAGTAAAAATACATACAGCGACAAAAATTATTGTTATGATTTACAAATATAGTGCTGGTGGTTATAACCATCACTATGGAATGGGCAATATATTCGTATGTCATTCAACCTCTCGGAATAACGATTACTTGGTAGGTATATACTCTTGATCATCGTAAAATTCTCAGACGATTAAGCGATGTTCATCCGATAAAGCGATGTTCATCATCATATCTGAGGGAGCCTTTATCCAAATATGAACCGACGACGTCCATACGCAATCCCCAAAAACCTACATCAATAAAAAATATGTGTGCAAAATTTCACGCCATTCCATAATGGAATGTTTATGGGCAAATTTGCAAAATTTCCATCGAATAAGAAAATTTCTGCATTTTTTTTTACCAAGATCTTAGGTGGAAAAGTCCTCAGTTAATAGCAAAAGTTCTAAGTTTAATTTTTTTTCTGTGTATGTTAGAACGATGGTATGGTTGTACATGTCTATGGTGTATTGTGTATAATGGACGACCTCATATGCAGAAGTTTCATGGCGTTACTGACAAACGCGTTGAACGCCACCACCAAAGTAGATACTCTATGCGCCATCGCAAAGGTAATGGCAATGGGCTCAAGCGTATCCACTGCCATCAACCAGAATCTGATATCAGGCGGTAGATGATGAAACCACCATTAGCAAAGATAATAGAACGTGCCTGAGTTTCCAATGTCAAAAGGAACAGCTTTGGGTTCGCATGTGAACGGATATGACAACAATATACCAATTATATCCTCGATTTTTGAGATTCCATCAAGATGGACGATTCCTAGAATTTCCACCAGTTCATGGGAATTAATGCTGCGTTAAAATCGCAATGCTTCTCCAAACAATTATTGAAGATACGTGCATAAGTTTCGTCCGTCCAATCCCATCCATTCTTCTGCCCAAAAAGAGTTGGTAATTAATTGAATGGCTGCAATTGCAGCTAACCCACGATATGGCGACCAGTAACAAATGAGCAACGCGTGTGCCTACTTGGCTGCCACAAGTATTTGAACACACCCGCGCACTGCAGTGAGCGCGATGAAACGAGGTCAACCTCCATCTGACTATGCACAAATGCACGTTCATGCGTAAATGTGCACACATTTACACATTCATACTCATACATGTAAAAATGTATGTTCATATTGGCTCTGCCAGACAGTGGCCAATGCAATTAATTGTACGTTTAAGCTCTCATTACGTATAGAATACATACGCACACAAACATAAAGTGTAATAAACCAGGCCTGTAAGTATGTAAAAGTAACTATTTCCATGACAAAATGATGGGGATCAGTTTGTAAACTCTGACGGTATTGCTAAGTAGAATGTCAACTACCCTCATTCCAATCAGTTGCAATTTGCTGGAAATTTCGATGATCATTATTAACGGTCCCGAATTGATGGTTAAGGTGGGGGCTGGATTCGAATCCTGGGGAGATCATCAGACTCAAATTTTCAGCGACGGTTACCTCCTCCTAATACTGGCGACATTAGTGAGGTTCTATGTCATGTAAGTTCTTTTCCCCAAAGATGTGTCGCACTGCGGCACGCCGTTCGTACTCGTCTGTACAAAGGAGGTCCCTTGATGGTTAAGATGAAGGCCACCGTAGCACAGAAGTTAGCATGTCTGCTTATGACGTTGAGCGCTTGGGTTTAAATCCTGGCGAGAACATCAGACAAAAATTTTTAGCGACGGTTATCTCCTCCTAAATATTTCTCCTCGTGTAAAACTTCCTCCCAAAAAAGTGTCGCACTGCGGCACGCTGTTCGGACTCGACCATACAAAGAGGCCCTTATCAATGAACTTAAACTTGAATCGAATAGCACACATTGATATGTGAGAAGTTTGCCCCTGATCCTTAATGGATTTATATAATTTTATAAGATTTTCTAGAACAGTTCTGATTGAACATTTGTTAAACTTAATGCCATAATGATGTTAATGTAACATTTGTTCTGTAGATGTCCATTTCAGATTTTATTGATCGGTAGTCGTGTATAAGCAGTAAATTCCTTGAATTCTAAAATCGTCATACCCTACGAACTCTTGCATGAATAACGAATATTATTGCGCTAAAATATTTCTTTTGTCATCGCATTACCACATCCCCCCATTTGTGTTGTTGGAATCATTCATTCTAGCGTTATTTACATATTCATCACCATTGAGGAGCTTGTTTGTCTTTTTGTTCTTCCATAGCGATTTCGCAAACATAAAATGCGACTTTACATAAATTTCCATTAAATTCGGTTTGAGACACTGAACGCCACGCTGTCAACGAAACACTGCAGTCGCAAGTTGCTATTCAACGACAAGCCTCTGTTATTTGCAATGCGACTACAAATGGGCAACTGGGGAGTACCTGCTGAGAGGGTACTGGAAGTGCTCGAGGCAAGGGGCAGGTGAAATACACAAGAAGGGGATCTCAAAAAGCCATTCATCATTGTCGAGAATCGTATAAGAAATACAAATAAAGAACACATTGTGTCAACAATAAAGGTGTTCTTTTCCATAAAAAAAAGGGGTGAACTACCACTCATGAAACGGATAAGGCCCTCATTTCTTCGACTGTTGTTTTATATTCGCAAAACTATCAGTCTAAGGCAAAATATGTACGTGTTTGCGAAGTACTCGCGAAGTACTCTCGCATATTATGCCCAAAGCGACAAAAGTACTTCGGCTAAGAAACAATATTGAGTTAATCTCCAAGAATGAATAGGGAAGGTCATTTAAAAAAAATGCTATGTGTACCATATTCATTGGAATTGTAAGTTCCGACTGTAATGAAAAAATTGACTTAAAAATTAACAAATTAAAAAAAAAATTAATAGTAAAGAAAGGCAAAATTCGGGCGGAGCTGATTATATAATACCATACACCACCGAGTCTACGTACTACTTTTAATATATATAACCTATGGACTTTAACTTTGTATACCAATTGAAATATCGAATAGAACCTTGCAAGAGAGGACCAACATTGCGGCTATTCCAGTCTTATTAGCGTATAACAACTAAAATAGACATATATGGGAGCTACATGTAAATCTGGACCGATTTTGATGAAATTGTGCGCACATGTTGGGAAGTCAAATGAAATACATCATGCCAAATTTTGTAAAGGCCGGACCAAAATTGTGGCTACTACAGCTTAAAACTATATGTCGGATGAAAGATATAAATGGACAGATTTTCATGAAATTTTGCACACATATTGGAACGTCATATAAAACACGTCATGCAAAATTTTGCAAAGATAAGGCTTCTACAACATCAAACCTATATGGGAGCTATATCAAATCGGATTCGATTTTAATGAAATTTGGCACACTTGTTGGGACGTCAAATAAAACATCTTATGCAAAATTTTGTTAAACTGTGGCTTCTATAGCCTTAAAAGTCGGATCGGATGAAAGTTATATATTAGAGCTATACCTAAACCGATTTTGATCAAATTTTGCACATATATTGGGACGGCATATGAAACACCTCATGCTAATTCTGAATACTACAGCCGAAAAAAAGGATATATATATATATATATATATATATATATATATATATATATATATATATATATAATCGAATCGGGACGTGATTCTAAGCCGATGGGTAGAATCTTAGCGTTGCAAACAAATGCACAAAGTTATAATACCCTATACCAAAGTGGTGGTGTAGGGTATAAATAGGCTGTTTGGGGGTTTGATAAAGCTGATTAGATTAGACTCGTACGTTCAGAAGAAGCACCTCGGCAAGTGAGTTGCTTGGTAGTGGGTCTTCAACTTAATCTTACCCAAGTTCATTAGTAGTCTATCCAAGTCATCTCTACATGAAGGGATTGAAGTTGGTCTATCGATTAATCACATTTTCACATAACAATAACATATGGGCCGGATGCTAAGGTCAATTCAATAAACCTTCACTGAAATCCATCGACAGTAACTTTAGTTTTTATACAAAGTACTTAAGTGTCTAAAAAGTGGAACATCAGTTTCGAACAAATCCACTTCGGCTAAAATTGTCCGAACTCGCACTTGTTATGATATTTGGCCATATTACATTTACCCAACAACAAATTCCATATTGGCTGGATTACTTCTCGTTCGAATAAAAAAATATTGCCAGCCACATGTTACCATTGTGGTGGCATCATCACCAATATCGCTGAGTGGAAGTGTTGAAAGCAGTCAATGGTGAAACACGACGACATTAGTGCCTATGAAATGGCCAAAAACACAAATTCCTTATTACTACGAAATGAATAATCAAGAATAACATAAACTCTTGGTAAGCGATGAAAACTCGTGTGGATTAAACTGGAAAGAGGAACCTGAAGCTATTCGACTCATTGGATCGTTTTCCTTCTCTCCTGTAAAAGCCTTTAATGCATAATTGATAAGCTCGTAGTTTTCAAATACCGAAATGTTTTGCAAGAGATTCGCTCACAAATCATTTCTATTCACACATGAACTTAGAGTACAAAAAACCAATATTCAAAACAACTTTCTTTTTCAATATCGAAATTGGTTTTACTTTCTATCTTCAGTCGAAACGCCATACGACGAAGTGGAAGAAAAGTAACAGGTTTTGCTCCACCAAACTCCACCAATGTCGTCTCTGCCAGCAGCTATTAAAATAATTTAGTAAAATGCCATGTCTGTCCGTCACTTAAGCCGAACTGGACAACTCACTGGAATGATGGCTGCAACGAAAGCACATCCATCATCGGAATCTTTTCAATTACATATTTTGTGCACTGCGCATTTAAGAGGTACGCACAGACGGGCACAATGCGAATTGTAATTGGCTCTTTCGTTGGGTTTGTTTGTGGTAAGACAAAAGCTGGCATATCTCTAGGATTGCCTTGACAACTGTTCGATATATTTCAAGCCCAGTTGTGTGCGTCTTTAGTGGTGTTTCGTTTCTTTGGCTATGATGGTTTTGTTTCACAGCTCGTTTGTTTGTTTGTTTAGTTTAATGAATATTTTGCATATCTCTGTGCCAGTCAGCCAGCCAGTCTGTCTGTCAGTCCGTCTGTTTGTTGGCCGCTTGGTCTATACAAGTTTATTTGTTTAATGGTTAATTTGAAGGCTGTTAACTGGAATTTGTTTGACTTTTGTTAGCAAAAGCAAAACGACCCGCATGCAGTCCCGCATTGACAAAGTGGCACTTGTTACTCTTTTCAATTTGCCATCAATTGTGGTGCATATCGATGAATCTTGGGAATCGTTTGCTACTGATGATGATGAGAAGGTGATCATGCTAACTGACGCTAGCACTAACGCTTCGTTAAATGTCAAAGTGCTAGGTAATTGGGTGAGATTTGAGCAAACGACAATTAAAAACGAATGCATTCAGGCTATTTGTTTTAGACTCGATTAACTGAACCATTTGGTTGTTTAGATTAATTGTACGAGCGTGAGATCATACACCTGTGATCATATTTACGAGTATGTGGTTGTGTATTTTTAATGAACATGCGAAAAACTTCAATCTACAGTGTAAAATTAATTTATTGTGTCGTAGAGCGCAAAGGGACCTCAAATATTAAACAAGAAAGTATTGTGTATCTACATTTTGTACAAAACAAATGGTATACGTCATTGGAAAATTAATTCAAAATTTACCCTACACAGAAAGAAAAATGTTCATGATATTAATGAATTTGTCATAACATTTATGAAAAAATGTTCGATTTCGTCCCAATGAAAACGTTATATATATTATGAAAAATTATATGTATGCAAAAAAAATTCATAAACATACGAAATTTATACAAAAGATTATATTCCTATTTTTTTTCATAGAAAATTCCAGTTTAATATCTAACAGAAGTGTTAAATAACTTGAGGGATTCGCAATACAATAGAAAAGATGGGATAGAATTTAAAGCAACAACGACAGAAATCCTAACGCTATACTTTACTCACGACAACGAATTTTACGAGCAAATGAGAAGAATTTCCATGGGGTCTCCAGTGTTCCCGATATATAAATAAAATGAACAGTTAAAACAACACAAGCTTTTATTATTTGTTCGATGACTTAGAGCTGACATGAAATTTTTTAAATGTTTATGATTTTTCAAGCAAGCCTTTAATATTTGTTGGATGACTTGGAGCTGATATGAAAATTTTTAAATGTTTATGATTTTTCATAAATGTAAAAATTAATTTTATAATATTTGTGAATAAAAGGCTATGGAACCCGAAATGAAATCATTATATTTATGTCGAAAAATTCTCTCCGTATAAGTGCATAAGTTCATAATAAATTTAATTTTTTTGAAATTTGAAACTGATGGTAATATTAACAACATACATATTAGGAAACTGAAATTGTTTCAGTTTTTCTGTGGGTCTGCCCTTTTTTTGCACTTATGCAAAATCTCCCAACATTTCATTAAAAATCAATATCTAAAATGTTTCCATTAAAAACAACAATATTTGATTGGCCCATATAAAATAGAAAGAAAGGCCGTGGTATATTTTTAAATGTATGTTTTGGTGTTGACGGCTGCATATTAATATGGGTAAGTATTTCACTACTTACCCTAGAAATAAAGAAAATCAAAAACAAAAACATTAACAGCCGTCAATCAAATATGCAACTATAAAATCACTTCCATTTATTTACATGAGGAATGGGGGCAGTTGTGTAAACATAGAAAGATGAAAGATCTATCAAAATTTCTTTTTGTGAATATCGTCCCGACTGTTTTGATTTACAACAGAGAGTGGGTCACCAATGGGATTGCAGATGATTGCATCTGAAAATGATTGATTTTATATACGTACAACATATACACAAAAAATAAAATGTTTGGGATATTTTTTCGACAAACAAAATACTTTTATAACGAAGTTTTTCTTTTCTTTTTTATTGCAATTATGTAACGTTTCGCTTCAACATAATATAAGCCATAAACGTAGTAGAGGCCACCGTAACGCAGACGTCAAAGAAGTGCCACACTGCGGAACGCTGTACGGAATTAGCTATAAAAAGGAGGCCCCTTATCATTGGGCTTAAACTTTAATCGATGAGTGCTCGTTAATTTGTGAGAAGTTTGCCCCTGCTCCTTATTTGGTATTTAAATTTGCGAAAACAACAATTCCCATAAGTAATTTTTTGTTCAATTTATAGGCAAAAGAATAAAGCAGATCATACATAATACAAACCCATAAAGAGTTGTTCAAATATAGAATTGTTTGAATTGTTACAACACTAAATTGAATGTGACATTCTTTTTAATATGCACAATCAAATTTAAAAAAACATATACGTAAAGGAAGAAAACTAGTTGAAACCCCATACAACTTAAATAAATTTTTAATATTTGTCACAAATTCTTATATGAATTATTGCAAATATCATGGGCTTTCATCGTAAACGAAGTGCAAAGTTTTTCACAAAAGCAGTTTAGATGTCGAAAATTTCCTTTATGTGAAATGGATTATTTTTTGCGTGTACGTGGCAGAGTAGTGTTTTTTACGTTTTCTGATCTAAAATCTCGACAGAACTAGAGAATTTGGACAAAATAACTTAGGGGAGTGGTATGGAAAACAATTAAGGATTTTGTAAAAATTTTCTTTTTCGAGGTTACTTTTTAGTTTTTAGACCGCATAACAAATAATACGTTTGGGGCTTTTTTAAGACAAACAAAAAAAAAAAAAATAATCACAAAGTGTTTTTGTAACGTTTCTCTTCAACATATTAACGTAAGTCACAAACGGAGCATTTTTGAACGTAACTAACCTTGTTTATTGTAAAACCTGTATCAGCTTCTCCCACGGTAAAAGGATCTTTCTTTTGTTATTAAACTATAAACTCTTTAAATGGAAAATTATTTCATTAGCTGCAAATGATTATTCGTTTGCAGACAGATCACTATTCTCTTGTGTTTATCTTACAAAAGAAAAAAGATGAGTTTTTGAGCGTATAGATTAGTGATGGGCAAAAATACTTAGACTTTTGGACATTACAGTGTACGTACACAAGAAAGTAATCCCAAGCAAGGCCATGAGCTAGCACATAATTACAATTGTGTGCTCGTCACTGGTATAGACACATTCTCACAAACAACATTTTTTTCTTTTTGTTTTCACTGAGCAAATAGTCAGTATATAGAGAAGGTCGTTCGAGTGTTGTTTTTAGACTCGGAAAGTAGGCAATTTTTAAAGTTTCGCAATAAGAACAAAAGTGCTAGTATATTCACCACATACATTGTATGGTGATATTTACGCGATAAGTAGGTACTTAAATGTTCGAAAACCACAACTTCCATACAGCGGTCAAAAAAAGTATTCATCATTAGCAAAATTGATAATAAATTCACTTATTTTGGGTAATTGAAGAAAATTTAAAGTAAACAAATAATGCAGTTTTATGCAATAGTTTATTTTTCGTAATATGTTTTAAAATAAATTCAAAAAATAAATTTATTTAGCGCAAAAAATGCAATTTTATATAATAACACCAAAAACAGAACAAAAAAAGTATTCATCATTGATGTGCTATCATCAAAGTCAAATTCAAATATTATTTGGGAATCCCCCTTTTCTGTTTTATTTAGTAAAGGAGGCTTTGCCCTTGACAGCAAATATTTAATTTCATTGAAAATATAGTTTTTGTCAAAATGGGTCGTAAGCAAAACGAGGTTTCTGATGAGGTAAAAGTTTTGATAATAAAACACCACAGGAATGGTTTAACTCAAAAAACTATCAGTGAAATATTAAATAGACCACGATCTACTATACAATTCATCATCAGAAAGTGGACAGAAACGAAAACTGTTGACAATAAACCAAGATCTGGTCGACCAAAATCACTTTCAGTTGGAGATGTGCGTTGGCTAGTGCATCAAGTTCAGAAAACTCCGAAGACAAATGCGACCATTCTTCGTAAAAACACTATGGAATATTTAGGGTAGGAAGTTACTACACAAACAATTCGAAATACACTCAAAAGGCATAGTTACAGAGGAAGAACTGCACGTAAGAAGCCCTTTATAAATAAAATAAACCGAGTGAAAAGGCTAAACTTCGCAAAAATGTATGTAAAACAGCCCGAATCATTTTGGAAAACAGTCATTTTTGCAGACGAGAGCAAGTTTAATCTTTTTGGGTGCGATGGAAAGGTCATAGTGTACAGAAAACCAAATACAGAGCTTGAAGAACGAAACACAGTTGCTACTGTAAAACATGGTGGAGGTGGTTTAATGGTTTGGGGGTGTATGGCGGCTTCAGGAGCGGGAAATCTTGAAATTATTAATGGAGTAATGGATCATAAGTATTACATTGACATTTTAAAGAGGAATTTAAAAGATAGTGCTGTAAAACTTGGGCTTGGTAATAACTTTCAATATTATCAAGATAATGACCCCAAACATTCTGCTTTAAATACCAAGATGTGGATGCTGTATAACTGCCCCAAAGTCATTAAAACTCCTCCTCAAAGTCCCGACTTGAACCCAATTGAGCATCTTTGGGAACATCTCGAACGCAAATTGAGAACGCGCAATTTTTCGAGCAAGAGTCAAATGCAACAGGTGATAATGGAGGAATGGACTAATATAGACCAAAATATAACCGCTAAATTAGTCCAATCGATGTCAAACCGTTTAAAAGAAGTTATAAGACGCGGTGGTCGAACAACAAAGTATTAATTTTTTTAAATTATGTTATTTATTTTTTTGTTTTTTTGCAATGATGAATACTTTTTTTGTTTAATTTTTTGTGTTCAGCTGTAAAATGGCCCTTTTTGTTCCAATAAATACTATTTTTTTCTTTAAAAACAATGAAATTGTGTACATATATATCACACAAGCACTACTGCATCATTAGTTTAATATGTTTTTATTCCAATTGTCTTTTGTAGACTTTAAAAAAAAAAAAACATTGAATGATGAATACTTTTTTTGACCGCTGTATGTACTTTTTGTTTTATTTATGGCATAACGACTACAACAGATCATAATACAAAGCCTTAATGGAAAAAATGGAAGGATTTAAATATAATTGTGTATCAAATTGTCAACTGAGATCTGCATATAATTGGTAAAAAATTGAGTTTGAATTATGTTTCAACATTAACTTGAACTTGTCATCCTTTTCAATACACACATTCTATTAAAAAAAAAGAATATAAAAATGTATAAGCATAACGTTAAATTGATTTATAAATAAAGAAAAATATTTGAAATCCCGAATAACATGTTCTTGGTATTTAGAACATGTTATTCGGTGAAACCGTTCTCAGGGTAAAAAGCTTTATATTTGTCACAAAAGTCTTTCAAGAATTTATCGCAAAAAAACATGTACTTTTATCGCAAACAAAGCCCAACGTTTCTCAGAAAAGAAGTTTACTTGGCGAAAATTTCCTTTATGTGAAACGAATTATTTTTTTGAGTGTAAATAGGATATAACGAAATGGATGGTCTCCACTCAGAAAAAGCCTTGTACAACCGAGCAGATAAAGAACATGGAGAAAGTTGGGAACCACAACTTTTAGATAGTCAGTAACTTTATTTACCTCGGCACCGCCGTAACCGAAACGAATGACTCCAGTTTTGAGATAAAGCGAACAATAATACTGGCAAACAGATGCTACTTTGGACTAAGTAAGCAGTTTAGAAACAAGGCCATCTCTCGACAGACGAAGACTACACTTTACAAGACACTGATACTACCCGTGCTGTTATATGGTTCTGAAGCATGGGTACTTGTGAAAGCAGATGAGGCAGTGCTTGGAATATTTAAGAGAAAGATTCTTCGTGAAATATATGGGCCAGTTTGCGTTAACGGAGAATATAGGCGACGTATGAGCTGTATGACGACGATAGCATAGTTACACGCATCAAAATACAACGGCTGCGTTGGCTAGGTCATGTTGTCAGAATGGATGAAGAAGCTCCAGGAAAGAAGTATTTTGAAGGCAAACACGGTGGTACACGCAAACCGGGAAGACCAAAAGCCCGATGGAAAGATCAAGTTGTGGGAGACATCGCGAAACTTGGTGTCAGAGATTTTAGAATGAGCGCAGAAGATCGAGGCGCTTGGAACGCTATTCTACGTTCGGCTAGTGGAAGAAATATTCTGTCATACCCAATTAAAGTAAAGTAAATAGGATATAACCCCTCAAACAAAGCAATGTTTTCCGAGCTAAAATCTTTTTTGACAGAACTAAAAAATTTTGACAAAATAAATCATCTTTGTGGTGTTCAATTGGCTGATTAATACCAAGTAAATAGCAGTTCCCATTTCATTATCATATCTCAAAGCTACTTCTAGATACAGGCAAAAATTAAAGCTTTCGAGAAATTTATACGAGAAACCAAATACTTTCATTGCGAAATTTTTCTTTTATTGTAACTATGTAACGTTTCGCCTCAACATATAAAACGGTAGCCAAAAACGTAGCATTATTGATTGTAAATAACTTTGTTTAATGTAGACCCTTTAGCAATTTTTTTGTACTTCTCGCATTTCGCAGTTTGGAACTATAAGTTTGAGGCCAAGAATTTCCTCTGAAATGTGTTTTGAAATGTAGCTTTTGATATGATTAAATAAATTGAAAACAATTTCAAATCTAAAAAACATGTGGCTCTAGACATTTCAGCCCATGTGCCCCATATAAAATTCCCTTAAGAATGTGCAGTAATAATTTGTGAATTTAAGTCTAGCCTGACATTCAGTAGTCGTCAAGGTCATAGTGATGAACAAGTGGACGGGTTTACATCAACCGAGTGTAATGTTTTGGAGCAGAAACCGAACACGGCCAAAGAGTCGTAATTGATATTGCAAGTAATTAAGAAATTGAATATGGAGACTACATTTGTGCACTTTTGTATGCTGGGTTAAATGCATCTTTTGCTTCTCTTTTGGTTTGAATGAAAAACGAATTGTTTGCAAATGAAAATATGCTCGTTGAAGTAGACAGACAAGTGAAAATGTGGATACGTACTATGCCGTCTGTGTGGCTTTTTGTTGGTTTTCTGTTATAATGTTTGTATGATATTTAAATACATATGTATATATTCGCATAAGTATGTAACTGTGTACGAAGTCTCAAGTTACTGAGAATGGAAGTTCATTTTGTGTACTTGTGTAATTGGAGCCCATTTAATGACCCACAAAAACGGTTGGGTTGCTACATAAAGCTGTGCCTTAATGGCTTTCAATAAGCGCCTTGTGTCATCGAGGCCGGAAAATATGAGTGCTTAAAATTCTCTGAAATCAAATACAAATTTTTTAAAAAATATATATCCCAATATGATGATGAAATTTTAAACAGTGTTGTCAAAACTTAAAAAAGTGCAATTATATATAGGCGAAAAGTACAAGAAATTTTCCCCAATGTTTTTCCCAGAAATGTTCTGGATAGATTTAATCTTTTTATCTTACCATCAAAAAGGGAGATTACATTTGAGAATCAAACAAATAAAATATGTATATACATAAGTATTTTTTTACAGATTATAAAAAAACAAATTATATTAAATTTAAAACAGCAACAAGTTAATTCAGCAAGCTAAAAATATATTATAATACTAAGTATTCATCATTTTTGTACTTCATCCAAAATGAACTAATGTGAAGTCTTCTAAATCCTCATAACTTTCATCTTCTGTTGCTTCGGTTTCTTCATTTACGGAACAGTTTGGAAGAGGTTCGCAGTCCAGCAACTCAAGTAATTATGGTGGAAGAGTTAAACGAGTTGTTAATTTAAGTGACGAAATAAAAGGATCATACCAAAATACAATATTACCTGACATGTCTAAGTTTTGAAACATCAAGTTAAAAAACAAACATCTGGACAAATACGGACAAAATTTTTATTAAAGTATTCGGTTTATACCCAAAAATTAGTAAATTGTGATCCAATTTGAAGCATATTGAAACCACGTTATTATGTTCAAAAAAAAGCGTGTAAAAGGCAAACAATTTTGTAAAGAACTATTCGAATTTGACCTACCCCAAATTGAGAATTTTTTATAATTTTTAATGAAAACCTTTTTTTTTAATTTTTTTGAGTGTTTTCTATAGGAATAAATCAAAAATATGTGGAAATTCCATTTTTACTTTTGGCTCATTGGAACCATAGTGAACTCCTTTGTCGAATGTGGTCCAGGACCAGGACCATATTTCGATACAACTGCCATATAGACCGATCCCCCGAAATGGAGTATTGAGTCCATAAAAGGAGCATTTTAATCCGATTTCGATGAAATTTTAAACAGTGAGTGAAACGTCAGGGGCTGGGGTCCTTTACAGGCAACGTCTACAGTTCCTTTTTTTGAATCTCAAAATGAATTTGAAAAGCTTAATGGAAAAAAAAACTTTGGAAGAGAACTAATGAACAACCTTAAATGGGTGGAATGTGCAAATATAATTAAACATATTTTTTAAATTTTACAATTTGTAACCATATTAGATTTAGAAAATAAAACAACAACAATCACATATTGATCAAATTTAAAAAAATTACTAATATCTTACTTTTTGAGAATTGGAAACTTTGTTAGTAAAATGCCAAATACTTTAGGATTACTAATGTAAATATATTATTAGCTATATAATTTTAAATACAATTTAAGGATTTCTACGTTAAAACAATGAAAGAGCCAAATTCAGTTATATATATATATAAAGTTATATCTTCTACCAGATATATTTATCTATAACATCAGACATTATTATATATACTTGGATATGGCAGATCCATTTGGATCTAATTAGATACAATTATTATTATTATTATATATCTTATTACAAGATAAATTTGGATCTGACGATAGCCGATACTAGTTAAAACTGAGTCTCCAGGGGCTTAAGATCTCAAATCGCTCGATCGGTTTGGATGGAGCTTTAATCAAATATGAACTGATTTTTGCTCATTTGTAATCCCCGACGAAGAAGATTACGAAGTAACTAAGTAAAAATTTCAAGATGTTCAAAAATACATATAGCTTACTGGTCGATGATTGATATTTTGATGTTTTATAAAAAAAACTACTATTGTTTACCCATCTCCACCCTATGAAATCTGTTTTGACTTTAAGCACAAAAAAAGCAAACTGTTTAAACCTATACACACAAGCACACACGCACATATGAGTTGTATAACCAAACACTCCCTTTATTTATTTTTGAATGCCCAACTTTCGACCTGCTCCACACAAAGATGAGCAGCAGTCATGGAAAAATACTAGACCATTGTAACTAGTAGGAATCCCCACTTCCATACCACCATGACATGAATCTTCTACGTTCTCTTTATACTGCCTAATTAATAGAGACCAACATATAGAAGCATTCATTTGCCCCTAAAAGTCTTCGTTACAATCAAAGGCAAGTTCGCGGAAGTGACCTCATCGCATCGGTTAACTTTAGTGTTTGCCAGGATGATTCATCGACCGACCACAGCTGTTCATAGGGGTGGCCAAAGAAAAAACTCTTTTTTTTTAAGTCCTGGAACATTCGGATGCAGCTGTCTCTTTCAGATAGTATTACGAGCGAGCGTAAGCGAAAACGATAGAATGGCGATATATGAGTGCAAGTTAGTGTGGCTTTTTGCAATGTTGTTGGCCACAAGTGAAAAGGAGCAGGTGAAGACATAAAACTTCTTCTGATGTAAGCAGCAAACAACGGAACAAAGAACATCCGGCCACACCAGAAGGACAAGCCTGCATTGGCAATGCACAAGTAGGAGAATGCCTCCGCCACTGGGTATGTAGGTATAACCAACATTTTGGAAACATTTGCCTTGGACAGCCACAATGTCTTCTGTCTGGTCATGTCAAGAACTCGTTTGCGATCCTATTACAGTGTACACGGACCAGAACAGCCGTTAAAGCGCCTTAAGGAGTATCGAAGGAAAAGAGGCAAACCTGTCTGTTGCACCATTGCTCTACCAAACCTGTCTGTTGCACCATTGCTCTACCAGAGCAGAGACATATTTGCAACAATAATTGCAGTTTTATGCAAATTTCATCACACGCAAAAAGTTTGATGAGCCCCAGCGTTTGGTTGCTCAGACGTTGGCAGGGTAGGGGATTGGCGATTTCAAGATGTTGGCTAGATGGCTTTTCAAGAAAAACAGCGAAAAAAGAAACGCTTGGGAAAAACATAACCCAGCGGGTTATTAACTGCACAGATTACCACAAACTCATTATTTGACACTTGGAACTGGCTTTGTCTGCATGGCGGAATGATGATGTGACAGCATGTAATGATGTGAATACTGCCAAGACTTATGTTGCAGTTATTTACGGTTATTAAAACCCGCAACCTATGCGAATGGACAGACAAACAGACAAATGGCCCATTAATGTCGGTGTCTACTTGAGGCAGAGTCAAATGACAGGGCGATTGCCTAATATCTCGATCCAATCCGAATCAAAAGTTAGTTACACGAACAGCAGACACACAAACGCACACGTTATTACTGCTAATGGCTTCAGCGGAAGAATGACAGTAAATCCGTAATTATCCGATGGTTACCGCTGCCTACTTATGCTAATGTCTTAACTTGCAAAGACAATGAAGCGCTTACCATGGACAAGAAAACCCATTGTGGTGGCATATCTCCCACCATAAACTGTGGGAAGATTCGCAATGTATTTTGTGTCGCCTCCGTTCTTCCCACCTTTTTTAAACACTCGAGTCCCCCTAACAGCAAAGACTTTCTAATTAATATTTCATGCAAGATTCAAGGGGCGTTTCTTCAAAGCCACCACGGGACCATACTCCACGGTAAAATATTCTGGCACAGGAGAATTAATTCGCAGGGGGCACAGCAGGCTGGGTAGTCAGGGAAAAAGTTTGAAAAAACGTTTTATGGGAAATTAACTGCTCATCTTACAAACATCTAACTATGATGTCTTGATCTTTTAAAATTAGTACTTGTAGGGATCTCGTTTTCTAATCTATAACTAACATCTTTAACACAATACGATTTTAATAGATTGTTCTTTCAGTGTTTGTTTGCGTCATATAAGGTCCTTAAACGACGCAGTGCTTCACATATGATTCGGATACAAAAATGTTTTTGTGTAGTCCACTTCACCTGTACATGCTGCTTCGAATCAATCCACTTTCTTCAGTTCATTCCTCCTAATGGACGCTTGTATAATAATAAAAACGAAAACGAACAAATGAAAACCAGAAAAAACTAACTTCAATGCAAACGGCCGCTGTGGTTTAATTGCACCATCGCATAGTTTCTCCTTTCTCCCATCAACAAAGTTAAAAATGCATAAAAACATTGCGAGTCAATAGCCTGGTGCTCAATCTGAAATGGCAGACAGTCTGATATAACTAAATACGGCAGACCAATAGACGGACGGATTCCGAAAAAAGAAGGTAATAAACTTCGCTAACCACTATGCGTAATTTTTTGAAAAGAATTGGATTTATTTTGGATTTCTTTTAATGGGTGAAAACAAAGAACATTTTTGTAGTAAATAACTGAGCAGTTCATTTCGATTCGTCCTTTTTAGATATTCTTTATGATTCATGTACATTAAACCATCGGTTGGAACAACCTTTTTACCATCTCTAAGTGGAAATTAATGTATCATAAGTGTCTTCAACGGAAATGGTGTCACATTTCAAAATGCTTCCTTCCCTCTCCATGTCATTGTTGCGAAAATGGCAGTCATTAGTTAATTGTGTTTCAATGTTGTCATCGACATCGATGCTTCCGGGAAATTGTAAACAAGGAGCTCAGGACTACTAAACCTCAAGTTTGCATGCAAGTAAAGGACATCAAGCGATGACCACCAATCCATGGGTTCTTAGATGAATAAATAAATTTAGCAGCATTTATGAGCTGCGAGAAAGCTAGGTTCGGTAATAATGGCATTCATTCATTTATGAGCGAAGAAGATTAGGTTCGGTAATTGTGTTCCATTGTGTTACCAAGGTAGAGACCAGGAATCGAAACAGCGACCACCGCGCTAGTATACCCCGCACATTACCAACTCCTCTTCGGGAGCTCTTGTGGACAGTGACAAGCACAAACTATTATTACAAACTTTCTACAAAACTGTTTCTAATTTTGTTTTTTTTTTTTTCTTTTACTATAGCTTATAGATATTTTCTATTTTTTTATTATAATTTTTTCATTTAATTATAATGCCTAAAATCCATCACAAAAGAAGTTTCTAATTGAATTACTGATAGACACTTATCATTCATGAATTCATCAAAATTAGTGAGAATACTAAACCCTTAATTATGACGAATTTCCAGATATCTATGTTTTACTCTAACCTGCCATCGAATTAATATACAATTTGTGAGTTAATGTATGTTAGAGCACCAACTTTCCAAATTTTAAACAACCAATTAGCAAATCTCTCTGATAGTTGACTTCGTTGTGAGGAACTACGAAGAAATATTATAATGATTTGATGGCTTTTCGAAAGCATAGTTTAAATTCTAGGGAAAGATAGACAAACAAAACTCAATGGTAAATTTGCCCGCGAACATGCCATGAACACAGCTGAGAGACTTCTGCTTGCTTTCAATGGATTCAGTCCGATTTGAATTTTAGCTATATGATAAAAGACCCATGCCCTTCGGACTCGGCACTAAAACGGGTGAGCGGGTTACATGGCAGCTGTATTAGCCCAGATTATTTTGTGCATATTTGTCATGGGTGTTGGTAGAAGCTTAGAAGTTAAAACCAAGCAATATTAGCTTGTAAGCCAATTTAAACCGTACCTGGCATGGGTGTTCAAACAACTCTATGACAACCATTATTTTATATAACATTTGATTTTCCAATTTTGAACTAAAGGCTGATACTACGAGGGTTGCCTTTTATATTTCGGGATTAGAGAACTCAAAAACAAATTTTAATCATCGAAAATCGCCTTATTGTTTGTCAAAATATTCCCCACTAAGATCTATACACTTTTGCATGCGTTTGAACCAATTGTATCCAATTGTATGAGGTATCTCCAAAACGTGCATTTTGAACGCCTCAACCGCTTCTCCAGGAGTCGAAAAACGTTGACTTCTCATTTTATTTTTGGCGAACGGGAACAAAAAAAGAAGTCATTCGGTGCCAAGTCAGGACTCATCAACTCGATGTTTTGAGTGCTCAAAATGCTGTTGTTTCGTATTTTTGGAGCATTTCTTTCAACCAATCGACATGAGCCTTTTTGTGAGCGATTGACAAATTGTGTGGATTCCCGCGCGAATAAATTTTTTTGGCGGTCAAATGTTCATGCAATATTGAATGTATGCTGGTCCCACTAATGCCTAAAGTTGTCTCAATCTCACGATAGGTCACATGACGATCTTGCAATATCAGTTGGAGCACAACATCAATGGTTTTTGGAACAACAACTGATTATGGACGACCTTCACGAAATTCGTCTTGGAGTGAAATAAGACCTCGGTTAAATTCACTATACCATCGATAAACATTGGTTCTTGAGAGAGCTTCATCGCCAAAAATTGAATTAAGTTCATCGATGCACTGTTGTTGAGTTAATCGACGTCGAAAGTTGTAAAAAATAATCGCACGAAAATGTTTACGATTTAATTCCATTTTTTGGGCGAGATGAATCTTTTAAGTTACTGTTAACAACACAAATAGCGCTCGTATGTCAAAACGTTCTGACTACGTATAACCTAAAAAATGCCAAGCTTTGCGATAGAGCTCTCAGTTGGCAGGTTGCAACACGAGGGTTGTCCAAAGGCAAACCTCGTATGTCCGCTTTGGCGATTACTTTTCTTAGATACAAGATTTAGAGGCTTATTGCATTCTGTAGGACATTTCCTCATTACTATGAAAAAATTGTAATAAAAGAACTATCATCCAGATTTTCGTTGTATTTAAAACAAGTATTTGCGAAAAACACGTGTTTTCAACGGTGAAAAAGAACATAGCACCAGTCTTTACACAATAAAAAACTGATCGCTTTCAGTGATGTTAGACTACACTTTGGGTTAATGATTTTACATTTCTTATAATTGCCTAGGGAAAAATGCATTTGGAATGTTATGCGTAAGTTCCCAAATTCAAACATCTGTAAAGTGTTTAAAACTCAAACACCACTTGGATTACATTCATTGTTCTTCCTAAGTAGAGTGTATGGATGATCCTTGCGCCATCATAACGTGTCTTTTCTTTCACCTGTCCCTTGCACGTCCCCTTTGTTATAATTTAAGAAAAGATCTTTGATTTTTTGTAAGGAAGTCTAGATAAATGCCCGGGAAAAGATAACTCTATACAAAATAAGACTACAGTAGGATTAGGATGTTGAAGGAGTAACACTTTTGTGTCTATGGAATTTGAGCTCAAGGGTAGACCTCTTCAGATGCCTGGGAATGGATTGACAAGTGTGTACTTACAACATAGTAATCCCTTAAGTTCATTTAAAAAAAAACGAAAACACATATTTTTGTTTCAACCCTAATTTTAAGAGGGCCGAGAAAAGAAAACTCAAATGATAGTATTCACCGATCTTTACAATATGAGTTATTTAGTTACAAAATTCCTAAAACAGTATAAAAAACTAATTTATATTTAAATATAGGTTACAATCGACTCAGTCCCCCAACCCAAGTTTTTTGTAGGAAGAAATGCCATTTATATTAAATTGTGAAAAATAATTTTCATCATCCACCCCTTAAACTTAAAAACTATTCAAATTTTTATAGAGATTGATTTGGTTTACATTGTAGACACTAGCATCGAGTATTTCCCAATTTATTTACAAAAAAAGTTTTTAATTAGGGGAACTGCTAACACATGTGCCGCTTGCTATCACCCCGTCTTTCTCTTTGTGTATTGTTATACTGAGGATACTCAGTATTTCATGCCATTATTACATGATGATGTACTGTGTTCCATATTTTTGTTTAGTTTAATTTGACTTATTATCGAAGTACACAGTATATGCGTTCATATCGGATCTTGGGCATTGGACGAAATATAACTCATGTAGGGCTTCTGTAAATATTTACTAGTCATGGCACCATTCTACTGCGTTTGAATTGCCGAAAACATTTGCAACGTATTTGGAGGAGATGTTACAGAGTTATTGATTGAAGCTTATCGGTGAACTTCTGCCCCCGCCCCAAGGGAATAACATAAAAATCCATGAACTAGGTCGCTTTGTCGGTCGCCCAAGGGTCATAAAATAAAATCAATACACTTTTATCAAATGCAAACAGTTCGGTCGTCAGAGTTGTCCAAACATTCTGTCCACTACATTTTGGCACTGCGCTATCAGTAAATTTAATAATTTTCTATAAATGTGGCGCTTACCATGAAGTTTCGAATTAAATGAAATTAATGATTTTCATTAGGAAAATCTTTGTCCATGCGATTTTCTGTTTCTAAGAACTTGCATACAAATAAGCGTCATCTATTTCTACAGAAGTTTGACGTGGTACAAGACTTCACATTTGCATTTGTGGAGAAATAAACACAACTAAAATTTTTTTTCGACACACGGTTTTGAACCCGCCTTTTTAACGTTAAGAGAAATATATTTTTTCGTTAAGAGAAATATACTTTTTCGGAATTTATATTTCATTTTCAAGCAATTCTCACTAAGGGACTCTATCAAAAATAAATTTTCACTCTTTGATCAATCCTGCAAGTAAAATCTTTTTGAATATCCATGCACACAGAATGTGATTTCAAATAACAATGTTAAAGACAACTACTAGGTGTTCGGTAATTGATGGGCAATTCGAGGAAATCTTACATCGCTTTGGTGGATTGTGACAAGGTGCCATTTTTTGTAACATTTGTCCTCGAAGTATCTGCATGGTCCACCAATAAAAATGACCAAACAAACGCTGCACGAGCCGAGACATGCTGATATTAGTGATGATGGGAAATAGTAAAACAAACCAGTGGCGCCACCATACCTAAATGGGCTAGACATGCTGTACGTGACTCGAACGTGATTTGTTTCCATATTTGCGGAGGCAAATTAGTGGAGAACAACTCTGGCTAGAGTTGACCAACAAACCAGAAGTGACAGACAGATGAGATACATTTTCGTAATATGTAGTGAAACCTACATGCGAACTACGAACATGTCTCTTTTGGTTTTTGTTCTTGTTTGCACAAAAAGTCGATACTCTTTCGTTTGGGTGTCAGCGAATGAGCTAAGAACTGAAATCTGGTAAAACGTCTTGTAAGCGGCGGTAAAAAACCAAAACCATTGGGAGTTGATCAATTTTAGTAATAATTACCTTATTATGAAGATTTTTAATTACACTCAAATCTAATTTGGATTTGGTTCTAACGATTAGATATTGGATGATGAATTTAATTATTCATCGATACCAATGGATGGTGATATTAACTAACTTGGTACATTCACCGTTCTTCGGAAACATGGTCACTATGAAGGCCACTGGGTTGAAGTTATATAAGCACGTTCGTTAATATTCTAATCAGCTTTAATAATCTCAATCGTAAATTAGCAACTGCATATCAATACAACAAGTTCCCTTTTAAGAAGATTCAGTGGCAGTAGTCTTTTTAATCACTTTAGTTATAGGCCATTTTTGTTTTGCTCTATATAGAGTTATGCTGATGAATAGAATTGTGTTGAATGTCTCCCCTTTCGTACAAAGTCGTAAATTAGACTTTTCCTTAACATTTTGTTGGAACAGCTAACTTGAACGTTCCACACATAATCCCGTTGGTAAAACACAATCGTAATTTTGGTAAAACACCATCGTACAGAAAGCACAAAATTTAAAGAATCATGCCCATGATGTGAATTTGAGTAGTCTCAGGATATTTTCAAGCAAAACTTCATAGAATTTTGCTGTAATTTCAAATTTTAATATGGCCCTTATGTATGTATGTTTGGCCCTTAATGAAGTCAAGTTTTGGGAAGGGTTTCCTCAATCCCACGACTACTGTCACTGCTCCAAGAGTTGATATACCCAACAACAATCAGATCTCGTTTGCATATAAAGTGGGAGAGAAGAACAAGCCATGCTACACTGAATCATTGCTCAAGCTGCTTGCAGTGCGGAAAACCAAAATTGTGTGGGTTGCCCCAGAGGGCACACCTTTTACAAATAGTTGTGCGGTTGCTTGATTCGCTCCTCCGTCAGCGATAGCAAACAAAACATTGTCCAATTGCTCCAATCCCACTAAACTGTTTTAAACTAGATATCTGTGTGAGTACTCATACATGCATGTACATTTCCACATATAAATGTACGTGTGGATGTACTTATATACACTATGTCTCTACATACATGGCCCAGGTATTTGCAATGGCAAAAATGAAAAACTCGTTTAAACTTGGATTTTTGAATACAATTTCCAGCAGCGCGCAGCAAAAAGTGGCAGCATTGATACACCACATTCATATGTATGCATTATGTACCTGCTGACTAGCAGTAGTCATAGTAGCGATTGCAATGGACCAAACGGGTTTGGAATGTTCCGAGTCGAACCATTTAATTTAATTGACCTTTTGGGGAACAACGAGTATGTGAATATGTATGGCCTGTTGTTGTATGCCGTCTCTCAGTACCTTCTAAAACTGTGGCGCACTCCTGTCATGGTTTTTTTTATGAAATGCAAAGCCAATCTCGGCCACATTTCTGTTGAATGAATAAATGAATGGTGATTTAGGCTGTAGCAGATATTCTCAATCAGGTGGTACGCTGAGAAAAAATTGGCCAAATCTAATTTCGATTTGTTGATATAGAAACGTTCTGCATTAAATAATAATGTGATTTGAGGCGCTTATGATTCTCACATAGGTATCAAAGAAAATCCAACTAAGAAACAAGGGGAAGCCTTCTCTAAAATTAACGAGTGCTGTGCACTTTGAATTTGGCACCAGCTTTTAAACTTAATTCCATGTTCTCACTTCTCTCACTTTTACTAATACTAAATTTCTCATGAACATTCTCGCATTGCCCTGTTCCGCTTTTTCTAAAATCAAATTTTTTCAAGACAACCTAAAATATTAAAACTTACTTTTCTTGCATAGGTTAGGTAAAAGAAGCAGACCGTAGCGACATATGAAGCTTTTGATGAGCACCACACTCACGACCCCCGAAATGGCAAGCCAAGTTCGATGCCAACTGGACACATTTGTGTCCAGCCTAAGCAATCCGAACTAAAATTAGTTGAAAAAGTTCTTCAAAATCTTTCATCAACTGAGAAAATAGAATACTTTATGGGAATGTAACGATTCAAAGAGACATAAAAATGCAGGATTAAACTTTTGTTTCCAAAACGGCCATCTTTCATGGTGGTTCCCAGCCAACAACAAATACAAAATTGGCAAATAGCCTATGGACATTTTATAAGAACTGAAAGTCTTAAAGCTGATTTGGGGATTTGAAACTGGTCGGGCAATTGTTGTTGCTCAGTATGTCATGAACAGTTGCAGCACCCAGCAGCAGATTTTACTGTAAAAAGTCACAAATGCTGACGGTAACAACCCGTTGCGGTGGCTGATGTCAGCCAATCAGTCAGTCGTTTTGTGTGCAGTTGCTCCTCCGTCTGTCTATCTGTATGTCCGTCCCCATGTATGTAAATACAAAATATTTTTCGCAATTTTTTTTCTTCGGTTTGCATACAAGTTTTGAGATTTTTTGTCTTACGAGGCTCCACATACATACATCGACCTGGCCTCCATCCTATCGCTAACTATTTTGCCAGCGACTATGAAAGAAGGAGAATGACAGGAAAATTGCGCAAGACTTAACTCGAAAATGTGCAACAAACAAAGCAGAAACTAGTACCACTTATTCCATGGTGGTGGGCCAAGACAAGTGTAGGTAAATCGCTCGGTCGTAAAGCCGTAAACCCGCAAACCCGCAAACGAGTCATGGGGAGACTTACTGTTTCATAATCTCGGCTAGAACTTGTTCATCAATGCACAAAGGGGCCTCCAAAAGACACATGCTGGTAATGTTGATTTTTGAAGAGATAGCAACCAATGTCTGTGATGAGTTGCCAGTGTTGTTGGCTGCGGTTGGAGGTGAATAATGTTTGGATTATTTATCCCTGCAATATGCACCCAAGCGCACAGAGAAATCTTCATCATCGCCTTGGCAAAGCTTCAGCGGTGATCAACGCCACTATCGTCATAATTACTAAGTGGCAAACAGCGTCTCCTCTGTCTGGGTGGTAGTGTGGAAAAGAAAGTTTTCTGGGTCACCGACAACACAGTTAACTGCAACCTCAGCGTGAAACAAGCATAGAAACCTCTGCAAACCTTTTCTTTTGTTTATTTTTTCTGCCTCTCCCACTTTGGCATGATTTAGAGTTTTCCCCAGAATATCGCACAACTTCCTGCTTGGCACGGTAATGATGATAAGCAACTTTACCCCTTCACTTCACTGCCCCTAAGCAGTGGCAACTCTGGCGTTTTCCCATGAAAGGGTTCAATTAAAAATGAAACTGAATGAATAGATTATTTATCTGAAATTCCCCCGCATGTTTGTTGTGCCTATCCAAATGAATGACATAATGTTGCCACTCCCCCTTCTTCTGGCCGGCGGAGTCATAAGCTGTTGCATCATGCTCTTATAACTGGTAACACCATAAAAACTACCCGTACTCCGTACAGCCAAAAATAACAAACAATCAATGAATTGAATCGGATATTGTTTGCTGCCTCCATCATCACCGCTGCCAAACGGGAGAAAAAAAGACGAATTTCACCGTTCGCCCAAAGCAGGCCTTTCATGCGTTTCACCTCCCAACACCACCGTCATCACTGCCTTCATTTATTCGCTCATTAACGACTTGCAATGGGCTGATTGCCGTCATTAGCTGAAATAACAATGCTGGAAAGCAGAAAAGAAAATGAGATTTTAGCAGTGATTGTAGTGGCCACACACAACTGCACCCAGCGACTTTACATTAAAGCTAAATACTCCAATTAAATCCTCAATTCGGTATTGACCGCTAAATGTGATGTTAATATGGAAGGCTTCAAGGCATTTGATTTGCTTCAAGCCTCCTTACAAAGGTCATTCGTTGATTAATGTCCTCTTACTGTTTTACTAATGCAAGCTGCATTCGTGAGCTGCATTTTCCGACATTTCGGACTGGCCACTCTTTTATATGAGAGATATTTGTTTTCATTATTACGCTATGGCATTTGATACAAAGAGAATTTGTTCATATATTCTCACTCTCATTAATCTCTCTATGAATTGTCCTTTGTGTTGTGAATGATTGATTGTACTCCACTCGGTATTGCTGAAGGGGAATTGTTATTGGTATTCTCTCTTTATTATTGTTCGAATTATTTCTGGCACTTTGCTACAAGAAAGCATAGTCGAACAATCTAAAATGCCAGAAATGTACACTCTACGCTTTGATCTCTTGGCAAATCCAAAAGTACGAATTTAAAAGTTTTTATGATTGAATTAAACATTTGCATTGTGGATACATATTGGATATTTGAGAACACATTAGTTATTGTAATTTTAAAATGAAATGTCAAAAAAACACAATACACGACATTGGACCCAGTTAGTGGTACTCTGCTATTGAAAATTGAGCCATCCCAATCTGTAGTCCAGTTTTAAGATATTCGGCACATTATTATTAATTTGTTTCTCTCCTTCTTTGTAATCTGGTATGCGAAACATAAAGTTTGAAAAAATTTGCATATTTTTCGCCATTTAGGAAACAAACTTGTTTTTGCTTGGCCAAGACCAAAGTCACAACGTCACAGTAGCACAAGGGGTTTTTTAGAGATTTAAAAGTGGTTCAAAACTTGATTTTAAACTTTGAATTCGACATTTAGCCAAAATACCACTTTGTTGGGAGAATATTTTTCATTTCTTATATTTCGCAAAGGTTATGTGGGCAATAGGCTCTTTTCGACGCCAAACCGCCATTCCCTTTCTTGCTGTGGGCCAAATAGGTCGTTAACAGTTTCTTCAACATACTTGGCCGGCCCCAACAATTATATATGGAGTCGGACAAGCATGTTAGATGGAAATGCCACTACGATTTAAAGCAGCGTCAAGAGCAAAGACCAACAATCAGCCACCATGGATTTGGCATCGATTCATTGGCTGTGGTAATTAAATGGAATTAAGCATAATTATTGGAAAGGAAAACGTTGCCAGTTTTTACCAATAACAATACTGCTTCTGCTATAATGTGGAGTAAACGACACTGAGTTTTGCTGAATGCTAAACTGAACGCCGGAGCTCTCGCTAAACAGTTAGGAGCAAGCCAAGTCATTAGACAGCAAGCTCTAATGATTAGCTTCGTTGATATTTTGGAACGATTGTTAAGTGTTTTTTTGCTCCCATGAGATATCAAATATTTACCTAGACCAATAATCCGTCAGCCATTTGTCATTGGGCTGCCATACAACAACACGTCTTGAAAGGTCTGCTTTATGGCCGGAAATGCAAAGGTATTTTCGATTTCAACATTACGGCATGCAACCACAGGCATGCCATGCATTCCATGGAACTTTAGTGCGTACACATTTGGAATATGTTTAAATAATTCATTTTGTTATGACGATGCTTTCAAGCAAACAGAAATGGTGGTACAAATGTATCCATATCCATAAACTTGAACAATGGCTTAGTCATTATAATAAGGAAAATTATTGTGTGGCTTAGCCATTATGGAATAATTGTCATTTTACGAGTGTATATGTGTATATATGAATGGGCTTATTTGCTACCGCGAAAAACTTCATTGCTTAACACATCTGTCACCTGACTGAGTACCATCGTCATAAATTTTAGAGTTTTCATTATTTCGAAGGCGGTACAGTGGTGCCAGTATATTGCACCAAAGAAACAAAATGCGCTGCTTTAGAGGAACTTTAGAGCCTTCATTGTGGTATTTCTTACTATTGTACAAAGAAGGTCTGCGATGAAGACTGTTACCTTGGCTAGTAACGCAAATATATATATTTTATCCGGTAAAATGTTGAAATGATACATCCACTCAGAAAAATTCTCATCGTAAATATGGGTTGATTACATAATACACGTTAGTTCATGTTCTTTACTCATGTTTAATTAAAAATGCCTAAGGGGTTAGAAAATTAACTTTGTACAAATAAAACTAACTTTTCATGAGTATAGATGAAACAGCTAAAAACTCAGGTAGTGTTAGTAAATTTACTTAAATTTATTCCTGTGGAATAAGCAAAGCATATATCGTTGACGATAACTCTTCTGAAAATCTCAGCTGCGACAAAAGGTAATGTTTTATTTAAATGTTTCATACTCAATTTATCTACTTCAAAACAGCTGAGCATGGGGGTGGGAGACAGGCGGAACTTAATGGGTTATGTAATAAAGAAAATGTCAGCCAATCTCCAATTGAATGCTTCGGAAAAAGCGATTTTTTTCAATAATTTTATATTTTATTTTCAATGCTCGTTAGTCCATATTTTACCTGTGGGAAGTGTTAAGCGAATTAATACTCTGTAAAAATAATTTCGTAGCTGTTATGAAATTATTGAACTCGTAGCGAGCATATAAATCTTTAACGCTTTAGGAAGCTCAATATTTGCCAATTTCATTAATTTTAACTAGTGTTGAGGTTTAAAAATTTTTTAGTGTCGCTTTTAAATGCATATGATGCTCCAAATTTACATACTCATAGGATTTCAACACCTTGCAAAAGCTACCCTACTAAAATAGTTGAAGATTTGGGACAGTTCGGGATAGAATTTTACTTAATTGTATGTAACTAGATAAATTTGTTCTAATTATATCCGAAGATTTGACCATAGCCACTGTTTTTTACTCGGTGTTATATAGGTGTTCATAGTCTAACGGAAAAACTAAATTTCTAAACGGATAACGCAGTAGTTTAGCGCTTTAGGAAGCTCAATATTTGCCAATTTCATTAATTTTAACTAGTGTTGAGGTTTAAAAATTTTTTAGTGTCGCTTTTAAATGCATATGATGCTCCAAATTTACATACTCATAGGATTTCAACACCTTACAAAAGCTACCCTACTAAAATAGTTGAAGATTTGGGACAGTTCGGGATAGAATTTTACTTAATTGTATGTAACTAGAAAAATTTGTTCTAATTATATCCGAAGATTTGACCATAGCCACTGTTTTTTACTCGGTGTTATATAGGTGTTCATAGTCTAACGGAAAAACTAAATTTCTAAACGGATAACGCAGTAGTTTGGTAGTATGTATACTTTAAAATATCAACTCGATAAAATGTTTTGCATTTAAGACTCTAATGGGAGTTGAACTTCCAGACTGATAAATGGCATGTTAAATTCATAAAAGCTAGATTACCATCAACATAGGGTTTCCAAACCCTTTTTTAATACTTTGCCTCAATATAAAGGATTGTTGCTTTAACTTCATGGGCAATATGAATGCATTTTTTAACTACTTAATTTGAGAGAGAAAGTCGAAATCCCAAACCGATCAACGGAAATTAATCGATCTTAGATTATCTTCCTCTTCCGAAACCTATTTAGGACTTCCAAGACTTTTTTTTTAATTTGCACCAATATAAAGGACCGTTGCTTTCAATTCATGGCCAATATTAATACATTTTTGATGACCCACAAAATTTGAGAGAGAAAGGCTTTACTTAATCTCGATTACACCTCACTTATGTAATATTCATATGAGTCTAATTGTTGTAAGGTTTAAAATTTTTCTAGCACACAGAATGTTAAATTATTAAAGATCTGTAAGGAAGACCACGTACTACCTATATGAGTAGATTATACACTCCTCATTGTTCTCCTGCATGTTTTATTCCCATATCAGAATGAGATAAACGATTGCACTACATGACAGCACCAAGATAAACACGGGTATTTGTACATCTGCCGTTATTCGTTAACATTCAACGGCTGCGACGCAATTATTATTTGGTAGAATGATAGATAAGAGTCCAAACCACAACGAAAATCTGCCAATGTTTAAGTTTCAGTAGCTTAAAAATGAAAATCCAAAGACTTTCCAACAAATGGCCTTAAAAAAGGCCTACCCTACCAAGCTAATGGATTGGCTTGATAGGTTATAAAGACGGATCGTTAGTCTTCTTTTAAATATGATAGCATTCCACACCTAAAATGAGGTCATCATGAGCTAACGAAATATTTGCCATTTTATTAGACCTATTTTCTATTGTGTCCACGGTTGGGATAAACGACCACCGCCTGTCTCTATCAAATATTTATTCGCTAATCAGGTGTGAATAAAGCATAAAAGACAACAATGGAGAAAATTAAATTATTCACAGCACGTTGTGAGCCACCCACCTGCCTTCAATGGGTTGTGATTGTTACGTAAATCTATGGAAATCACATTAAGGGAGTGAGCCCAAAAAACGAGCAAGAGAGAAGTGCATATTATGAAATTGGGCTAGAACATGGTGCTTGTCTGATACCTGACTCACTTAGACAATTTTGGCCATTGTGATACCACAGTAGCTAAAGACAACCAAATCTATGATGGGAATCGAATCCACGAGCGCTCCATATAAGGTCAGGTAATGAAGAATTTAGGATTGTAGAATTGAAAATAATTCGAAGAATATCTAGATCTGCAAATTACGGGGGTACGTAAAATCATTTTGGAAAAGGTTTTGCGAAGGACAATGATAATTTTCACTTCTGTTATATTAAGTCCATACAAACAGATAAACAACATAGAAACCTAACATAGTAATTAAATAAAACCTACTGCATTTCTATTTTTGCATGCGCTGTAATATTTTAAACACTCGATTTCATGTATACGGAGGTCAACTCTCTGAAATCTATACAATAATTGAAATACTTTTCTTTATTTTCCATTCAAAGTAGTTTTGTATTTGGTGTTCTCATGATCCACTCCAATGTACTTTGTGCATTGCATATGCATAGTTTATAAGGATAGCATGTAAGACTTCCATCCACTTTTGAATCCACCACTCAATTGAATTGCGTTCGTTGGAGCTGTTGACGGTGGGCGACTGGTATGGAAGTGATCAGTTTCATGTTTTCTTTTGGGCGTAATAAAATGTTAAATGTTTAAATAAATAAATATTTATGGATGGGAGCTGCGGATAATGGTAGAGATACACTCGTTGGTGTGGTCGTTGTTTTATTACAATAACAATTACAACAATAACTACTTCCACATAACAAAAAGCAAATGGAAGGATAGACGTTTGACGGCACTGGGTACTCATGTATGTACAATGGTGGCCATAAAATTAGGGACACTGTGTGTAATTTCGCAAATAAACTTTTTATTGATACAAATATTGCAAACGCAAATTTGTCTATGAACATTTCATTAAGAATCAGCGCCAAACTTCTCACATATCAGTCAGTTCTGTCCGATTCAAGTTTAAGCTCAATGATAAGGGACCCCATTTTTATAGCCGAAACCCTACGGCAAGCCACCACCTCTATGGTGAAAAGTTTTTACATGGCATAGTACCTCATAAATGTCGCCAGCTATAGAAGGGGATAACCACCGCTAAAAATTTTGTATGATGTTCTCGCCAGGATTTGAACTCAGGCGTTCAGCGTCATAGGCGGATATGCCAACCTTAAAAAATATCATTTTTCATTAATAATCCCATGTTTGATTAAGAATAAAAATAAGAAAATACAGAAAGAAAAGTAGCTGAGTTTAGCATAAAGAGGTAAGGGAATATTCCGTAAAATTTTGGCCTGGACATCTAATTGGAGACACTTTTGTTTTTCATGCATAAAGTAAAAAAAAGCATAATTTGTGTAGCTTAAATTTGGGTTTCCGTTTGTTCTTAAGGCCCAGTTAACCCTAATATTTAGTTATGTAACCCTTCCGTGCTCTTCAATTTGGGGGATGGCTTGCAACTGACATTTTTGCCGAATCTGGGAGATATTTAGCAAGAACCCTTGTGCATTTTTGAACAGCACATCAGAATTTCAACTTGAACGCCTGGGTTCAAATCCTAGCGAGAGTATTAGAAAAAAAATTTCAGTGGTGGTTTTCCCCTCCTAGTGCACGCCATTCGGACTCGGATATAAAAAGGAGGCCCCATATCATTGATCTAAAACTTGAAGCGGACAGCACTCATTGATATGTGAGAAGTATGAACCTGTTTCTTAGTGGAATTTTCATTGGCAAAATTTTCAATTACCTTAATTGAGCGTAGCTAAAAAAATAACTACTTGGGCTCAAACAGTTTCGCGTCTTTTCTTTATCAATCGCTCAGTTGCTATGAAGAAGACAATTTTTATATGAATGCAATTAAAACTTACCCTACAAATCTCTCGAGTTCGAATCTCGGACCAGTAAACTGATTTTTTAATTTTTATGACAAACAAATAAAAAAAAAAATATTTTTTTATATTAATAACATCACAGTCATTCCGGTTAGTAATTCATGCGGACAATAAAGTTGAAATGATTTTGATCACATTAAGTAAATTGCGGCCAAAATGAGGGGCCACGATTAACTCACTGAACGCCTCGGTTCGAATTCCGACGTGAACATAAGAAAATTTTTCGCCTGTATTTATCCCCTCATAGTGCTCCCAATAGCTAGTGCTACTAAGTGGTTTCGCTATGCGGCTAGCTATTCGGACTCGCCAATAAAATGGAAGTCCCTTATGCTTGTATCGGACAGCACTCATTCATATGAGAGAAGTATTCCCGCAGTTTCTTAATGGAATTTGTATCGATTCAATTTTCAATTTGTAAATAAATTGCTTACTCGCTAAAATAAAATTGCTCACTGTTTTCATTGTTAAGCACTTTCAGCTAACGTGAGTAAATATCATGAGCTAACTTATATTATGTCATAAACTTATATTTACGAAATGCTATATCCGACCATAATACCTTTTACACCTGAATACCGAGGGTATAATGATGACTTTTTTCTATTATTACCAGTAAGTGACTATTCTTGAGCTATGTCGAAGGTTGTGTGTAACGACATTTGTATTACTGCTAACATTTGATGATATTCCTGTCGATATCTCGTTATATTTTACCAGCTATTATATATACGGATAATGAGTTATCCATTATTTTACATGCCAAACATATTAACATGTACCTTTTTTTGTTTATGCATGAAAAACACAAGTTTCGCTAATTAGCTATCCAGGCAAAAAGTAGACAGAATACTTCCTTGTATTTTTATGTTAAACTCAGCAACTTGTTTTTCAATATATTCTTAACGACTAAGGAAAAATAATGTAAACTTTTCGAAATTAGGAACGGTGTCCCTAATTACGTGGCCATCACTGTATATAAATATAGCCAAAACTACCTAAATGAATGCTGAAGTGGCCTGCCGGGTGTCCAAATCATTGCTTTTCAATACGGCCCTCACGTAGACGTTGGCATGACTGACTGACTGTCTGTCTCGTTGCAAGAAAAATACTCTTACACGCCTACATGTATATAGGTACCTCGTAGGTAGATAGCATGAAGGCGAATTGGAAAAGAAAAAAAACGACCAACAGCAAGGCAAGCAATGCAGGAAGGAACTGTGTCTGTGGCCATGTAGCCTTGAAGAGGGTTTCGAACTTGTGTTGTTTATGAAGAGAAATACTCAGTTCTCTACTAATGGCCAACTTTCTTCAAAGGTTGTATATTGACAAATTCAAAGTAAATTAGAAAATATTCCAAATACATTTGACTCTTTTAAATGTACGTTAATCAACCATTTAGTCTCATCCTTAATTTTATTGCTATTTCTATATTATCGGTACATTATGTTATGTTTATTATGTTATTAACATGATCGTTTTCCTTTTTTACCCAAAATCGTTATGTTTTGGAACTCACCTAGGTTCCCAAAACGTTAAAATTGCTTTTGCGAAGTTAATTCAGAAAAATCAATTGTAGTTTGTAATGGGGTGATTCAAAAATGCTTACCTTTCACCTAAGAAAGAAGACTGCTCTTCCTAATAATTTCCAACTAGCTATGAGAACGCCATGGAATAATAACTCTTAATACTTTTGCTATAAAAATTTGAAAAATAATAAGTCCAGATCCCTCGGGACACACTCCACTTTAGTCGAAGAGTTCCTGGATCTGGATATTCAACAGAAATAAACATAAGAAAGATAGAACACACTGCTACAACAACAACAAATATTTAACGCAAAAAAATATCTGAAGGTTACATTACCTTCAACAAAAGAAACCAAATAACATTATGCTCTCTCAAAACAATAGAGAAGGAAGATACGACTCACATTTGACAAGAGATGGACAAAGGCCTACCATTTGTCGAAAAAGAAATGAGTTTGTAATGGGAGATAAATGCATTCTACAGGAAGGACATACTTAAGCCCACTGCTTGCCATAAAAAACGATACGTGAATGCCTTGCCGACAAAAAAAGCCAAATTAATGGCAATGGAAACGACAGATATTTGACCAGCTTCATTAAACCTCTTTTACCTACAAACTCGCTGACAAAACATCAATTTCACGATTGGATGCCTGAACTACACAAAGGTCTGTTTACTAAGGTCCCTTACAAACTATTTTGGACTATTTAATGGCATGGTAAGGCATTTTCTAAACGCAATATTTACATTCATCCATTCACACACATCTAAAAGTTCTGAATGTGGTACCAAATACCAACAACAATGTCCGCCACCATAACCTTCCCTAATCTTTTCACAGCAAATGGCAAATGTTCAAAATCTGTTTTCGTCGAGAATCTCCATTTGGTAATAAATGACGTGAGTTCGTAACATTGATGCTGCTTGCTGGTTGTGCTGATAACAGCATTGCGAGTTTTCGTCCCAGTAATTCCAAATCTCAAATGGATTTACCAAAACACACTCACTCACGCACACATGTAATTGATTGCGAAATTGCCACAGCGATCGCAAGGGTGTTGGTGGCAATGACAAAGACGAAGTGTTTCTAATGACCAACAAAAGTTCGTCGTAAAATAATTTTTGTTGAAAAAAAAAGAAAAATTATGATTATTTTGAATACTAATACAACGAATGCGTAAACGCACGAACTGTGCATGTGTGGTTCCGTAAGTGATAGGGTGGGTGGGTGAGCAACGAGGAAAGTGTGGTGAATGTCTTTGTCGAATTGTAACAAAAATTGTATAACAAACATAGTCCAAAATAGAATGGTTGTGTACACAACATGGGGCAGTGGAGAGGCAGGAACTGGGGTACGAACAATAAAATCTTCAAATGGGCATGGATCGTTCAAAAACAAAAAGACTTATTAAAAAAGTGTATGAGTGTTACACCTCTCTGCCTTGAATGTGCTCACCCCAAAAGGGCGTTAATGATGGCAATCATTTGTCGGCGATTTCGTTGAATCAGGTTGGTGGTTTGTTTTTAGTTTTGGTTGCTTGAGAAACCAACTTGGCCTGAAAAAAGATAAACAACTTTTCATTTCTTGCATCCCAGATTGTGGAGCAAAGTGAACGGGGGTGGATGTATGATTGTATGTTTGAGGATAGACGGGAGGAGATGAGCGAGAGAGTTAATTGGCCCCCTAACCCAATCGTCCGCATATTTAAATGTGCACTCAACTACAAACATCCATACACTTTTAAATTGTATACATACATACGCTAATGTTGAGATGACTGCCTGACTATTTGGTGTTATTATGCAGAGTTATTAGCAGAATAATCTGTTCAAATGAGCATACTCGACCGTATAAACATACATACACACATGTGTATGTTCATATTTGTGTTGATATGCATGTACAAGAGAAACTTGTTATTGTTATTTTAGAGCGAATCACTCGAGATTAAGTCAAGACTGAAACAAAAGAGAAAGTTTCATGAATTTCTTGGTGAGGTCGGGCCGATTAAAATCATGAGGTAGGGGTGGCTAAAGTCATGGTAAAGTTGCGTAGGCTTCAAAGAGACTTTATTATGAAATGCGGCACCTGCAAGACACAGCTCTCAAGGTAGGTAGCAATTTCTCCCAAGCTACCAATTACACTGGTAACAATGACAATAATGGTCCATCGTGATTAAAATTGACTTTCATCGGCTTCTTCTCGCTTTCAGGCGGTCGCAATCATGTTGAACATTTTGTGTTCGTCGCACCATATCAGAAAAACGAACAAAAGTACAATTAAATTAAATACAAGAAAGGTTAAATCTTAATCGAATGCCATGTAAATTTTAATACGTGATTTCTTCAAAAATTATAGGTCCAAAGTATGCGATATTTAAAGTGTATCCGTTGCTTAATGGAAAAGCTGAAAGCAACACTATAGTATCTTCCGAAAACGAAGCATGATAAAACTCTTGTTTGGATGTATTACAAAAATCCACATTTATTTTCATTGAAATGTCACACAAAATGTAAATGTTTTCTCAAAAATTTTTCCATTAATCCTTTATGCTAAATTTTTGCGAATAAATTTATTTTAATGGATTTTTCTTGCACATAACAACTAGTTGTTTTGTCAAATCTTCACAGATATAAAGTCAATTCCTAGCATCTTGTTATTTCTCGAGAATGTTGTTACATATACATAATGGGTAAATAATAAACATTACCCAATAGTTCAGTAGTATACCCGTAAATCGTTGAATACACCTAAATTGATAAAGCATTGCAATAACTGATCGATTACTCTTTATGACAGTCACAAACAACGTATATTCATATCAAGGTCAATTGGTTTACAGTAAATATAGGATTTTTCAAAAAAAAAAATCTCTGTGCATGCAGATCTTTGTTTTCTTATTTGAAATGAAATTAATAGATCAACCAAACAGCACATAGCATGGTAGCTACATATACATATTTGTATTTAATTCCAATCATCCAACCACAAAACGATTTGTAATGCTGGTTGTGATCGCTAAGTTGCCATTTAAAACTTTGTGAAAGTTACAGTTCGAATCTCAAAGATACCCTCATCGTTCAAACTAAACTGTGTGATTCAATAATTCATCTATACACAAACAGTGATCATGCACACACACACACATCGTTTGGCAATATGGTGTGTATTCGTATGGAGTGTGCTGTCTGCTTGTAATTCAGCAATGTTGGGATTGGTGGTAGTGGTGGAATTGTTTGCTTGCGACTCACCTCAACTCGGTTATTATTGTTGTTCGTATGATTGGTGTTGCTGGCATTGTGACTGTTGCCGCCGACAGATATACGCGATCCGGGATCGCGCCATCTTAGTACCCCCATAACAGCCTGTCGCACCCAACGACGTTCTGCGCCTTCAGTATAAAATGCCACTTTTAACCAAAACGCCAACTATTCCTCTTTGTGTTGGCCGTTGGAGTTTGGCAATTTTCCAGGAAGTTGAGGTTGCGCGGGGTGCAGCGAAACCAGAAAACGGAAGAATGGGAGATTTTGCAAAACTTTCAGGACTCAATGTAAAAAGAATGCAGAGTTTACATGAAACGACAATGCATTTGTGTATCAATGTTTGTGCTTTGGGGAAGGGGCAGATAGACTGGCTGTTAAAGTGGGCGTCGAAGAGCAAAATTCACTCCCGCTCGTGGGGAAAATGTAGGGAGGGAGCAGTGGAGGTAGGGAGGGTATATTTCGCCTCCAAAGACACGGCTTAAAGCACTGTTTATTGTTGTTTGCTGCTGCTGACAAAAATGGGTTGTGCTGCTATACAGTCGGAGGCCTTGCTTGCCTGTGATTTTGTGTGTTCGCTGGCGGGTTGGGTATTTTTTGTTTTGTTTTAATTTAATTTTTTTTTGTTTTTGCTTCTCAGTTTACTTGTTTGACTGGTTTTGAGAACTTTGCGTTGCAGACGAACGAAATCACAAAAATTATTAACAAGCTTTGTTTATACGTTTCTAAATGTCGATTGCTCGGTGCTTAAGCTTTGACTTTTAAAGCTCCGGCTAAGAGCGAACACTTTTCGTAAGGCAAAGATGTGGACAATGATATTAATGATGATGGTGATAATGATGATGACAATAAAAACGATGTGTGGCGTCTATTTTTTTTTTTCAAAAATATTTAAAGTAAATTTGCTTCTTAACACCGCCACAGATTTTGCCGTTGTTGTTATTCTACTTATTTTGTTTGGGGCTTTGGTTGTCTTGCATACGTTTTTGTTGTACACACACATTCACTTTTGTCACTCACTTTATTCCTTATTCCCATTATTTCCTTTTGAATTTGCTTCTGCGTTCCTCTTTTCGCGAATGAGTTATTCCGACTCTCTGCGGCTATTTGATTCGAGAAAACGAGAAACTCTGTTTCAATAACAATAACTCATCATCAGATTTCTATTTGTGGTGCTTCGGTTTTGAGTTTAACCACAAAAGTTTGATTTGTCATCCATTACCAATTGATTGAACTGCATCTCTGCATTTAGAAAAAGTTCAACATTTTTATTTGTGCGCTTCAGAGTTTACACTTGGTCTTCGCGACAAACTGAACCGAACAAATTGCAAGTTCTTCTCATTGATATTCATTATTTTTCACTTTATTTATTTTTTTTTTCCATTTTCTCTAGTCCGCATTCCTCTTTCTATTGTGTTTGGACAAAAAAAAACGCTCAAAGTGTTTTCTCTGCTGCTATTTATTAGTTTCTGTTTTTTTCTTGTAATGTTAAACTTATTTTAGTGATTTGATTTTATTTAGAGTAAGAGAGAGGGAGTTTAAACAAATAAAATTCAAAAAGCTGTTAGTCCGAGTAACGACCGAACACGAAACACGTCTCACTAACGAATGAGCTGGAGTGGTATTAACATCATGTCTTTGCTAGCGTTGTTTATTTTGTGCCGTTGTGGAGAGAAAATTGAGAAGCTAGAGAGTTGCCAGAGTAAGTGTTGTGTAAAAAAGTGTGAAGATGAAGATTTGTTAACAGTTTCGCTAAAGGCTCTATTACACGGTATACTGGTGTTTTATGACATGTCAAATTTAGCACATGTACTCTACGTGTACTTGTCGTCTAATACATATGAAAATCACTTTTCAAAATAGCACATTGTATTTTTTGTTTTAGAGCGTGCTATATTCCTTCCGACAAAAACGTAAAGAAATCAACTGTTTATAAATTTATGATTGAACCACCTTTACCGCAACTTTAACAATTTTAACGCATAAAAACATCACATTTGCTCAAATGTGATAATAACATACAAGTGTGACCTTATGAAACTATGAATCGTATGTAAACTGACAATTTTGAAAAACATTTCAAATTACATGTGAATACAAAAAGTGACATGTCATAAGACATCTACATGTCGTGTAATAGCGGCTTAAGCTATGTCATTCGTAAAGTATATGAGAGAAAATGGAGACCAGATAGCAATTCTTATGATTTTGGGTGATAAATTTGGTATTCTATTTCGATGTTATATTGGAATGCCGTCAAAATCCATAGAAAATGTGTATAGTGGAAAAAGCATTTCATAAGATTTTTATCTAAGCTTCTTTTTGAAAAGGAGATACGAATCTATTCATCTATTCTCAATATTTAACTGTTAAATTGCTTCAGCACTTTACTTAACATTAACAATAATAATAGTTGGATTTAAAGATTTTCAATTCCCTAATGCGTAACTTATTGACAGTGTCAATCTGGCAACGCCGTTAGCTGGAGAGCCGAAGAGTCAAAAGCGAATCATATGCAATAGCAGGGTTGCCAGTATTTGTCCATCCCTTGTCTCCCAAAGAAAGTCGGGTGTACTGGAAACATAACCATTGCCACGTTGGATTGGATAGATTGTTATCGTTATCATGCAATAACAGTCGATAACAAGTGCTTTGCACTGTATTGTATTTAAAAAAACAAAAAAAACTGGGACTAAAAGAGGAGTTTAATTTACCCATTAAGCGGATTTTCTCGCTTATTTTGTATGGAGAAAACTGCTATCCATGATTAGCTAAGCGAAAAATCTTATTTCCGCTTACTATCACCGTTTATTTTATGACATAACTAAAAGAGGAAATACGCAACATATTTACTCAATGATTAAAGTTCTGAAATGGCGAAATTACTAAGGGTTTACATAAAATCACATTTTTGAACTCCGAGAAACATTTTTTAAAAATTAAAACTACTTCTTTTGTTTGTTTAGTTGATATTTGATTATTTCGGATGTGTGTCAATGCTGCCAACGTTAATGTCGTTAATTTAGTTGGAAGAGCGTTTCATTATCCATTTTTACATTTGTTAAAAATAAAAGAACCCAAACATTTCATTGGTACAGTTGCTGTGTTATATCTTATCAAGTGCATTCGTATGCTCTGGATAGAATTTCAGTGCAAAGTTGTCCGGAATCGATATCATGCGATTAAAGAGGATAATAACCGGTTAACGGTGATTTCCACTATATAATACTAAAATAAAACACAGCAAGTATAACTTGGTGTTAATTTTACTGTTTTATATTAACTAAATGTTTATAAAAAAACTATAAAAAATAGTAAAGGTAAACAAATATATAGTAAAGGTAAATAAATAAAAATTTTGAACAGAAAATTTTTATTTATTTACCTTTACTATATATTTGTTTACCTTTACTATTTTTTATAGTTTTTTTATAAACATTTAGTTAATATAAAACAGTAAAATTAACACCAAGTTATACTTGCTGTGTTTTATTTTAGTATTATATAGTGGAAATCACCCAAAATATTCCCAAAATATCCCCAATGTTTTTTGCGAATCCCCATCAAATCCTCAAGTCACAAATTCAGCCTCCATTTGCGACAACAAATCCCCGATTTGGGGAAAAATCCCCAATACTGGCAACACTGGCTGCAATAGGGAGAGTCATGCAATTTCATAAATGACAGTGATGGGATTTTTTTCTTACGGTACGAAAAAGCGAATATATCGTAGCCAAAGTAGGAGGTCTTTCAAATTGTTTTTACTGGTGTACGTAAGATTGTGACAGCGAGAAGCCTCTACGGCTGTTTTCTTACCAAATTATAAAAACTCACCAACTGATAATTTAGGGTCGGTACTATGATCGTTTTTCGCTAGCTAATTATTTTCTTAAAAAATCATTAATGAAAAAGGAAAATTTTAAGAAGAATTGTCGAGAAGGTATGTATTTAATTTATTTAGAATAATTTAAGTACAAATCTCAAAGAGAAGAGATGACAGAGAACTTTTAATTTAATTTACATTGTTAAACATGTAAGCCAAAAAAAAATAAATAATTAAAAAAAAATCATCCATTGGAGCGAAAATTTGTTGCATGGGAGTTAATGTAATGCGGGAATGTTTTCGACTCATTAACAATACAACAAAAACTTAAGGCAACAGCAACAACGCAACATGTCACTTTTGCTAAATTACTTTGTATTAAAGAAGAAACTTCTCTTCATTACTTCACGCTTCATGGCCACCCCCAACTACGCTTATTTGACTCGAAACACAGACACTCTATAGAGTTGCCTTTGTAATGAGAATTAAACGATGGGTAATTTGGAGAAGAGAAAGAAATCGATTGCAAAATGAATCACCATATTTTGAAATATGAGTTTCTCTTTTAAAGCAGGAAGAGGAAGTCCAAATTTTTACCAATAGAACTGAACAAAGGGAGGATTAAAAATTCTAATCAAGGAACAAATATTAATATCTTCCTTACATAAAGGTATGTTTCCTTGTGAATGTATGGTATGTGTTACTCTTCGACTCGTACACATTGAGTCACATATGGCTGTGTTTATTGCTTCTACATGAGTATAATGAAAAATTTCTTTACATCCCCCATTAAAAGAAAACGGAGCTCATCTGAGCGAACATCCCAGAAGAGTGGAGGTACCGAAGTTGCCACACATTTGGGAGTTCTTTAAACGATATCACCACAAAAGTAAATGCAAGCGTAGGCCACAAGTTTTGAATGCATGCATGTGTTTTGTCCACAATCATTTCTCGGCTTCCAGAGTATGGTGTTGTGATAGCAAGAGATAGCAGACAGACAATGCTGAGCAAATAAAACGATGGTTGGAACAAAGAGCTAACTTTTGGCTTTAAGCAACCGGAAAATAATTATGAATGCACATGGGTACATATTAATAAGTGTGTGCACATATGTATGTATGTACATATGTCTTATATATTTATGTTCACATATAAGGTACACTTTGTATGTGTATGTGTAAAAATATATTTTAGGAAAATGAAAAAAAAAAAAAAACATTACACTTGTAGTTGGTGCATGCAACAGCACATTAAGTGCGGCAACAATTAATCCCTCAACTGATGTAAAATATTAGCTCACAACCATGTATTTAACAATACTTCAACAAACTTTTTGTAAACGCTACAGACAACCCTTTGTATGCTGGGCAAAGAGGATGAAACCAACTGATAACAATTTTCGTGCTCTCAAAATTTTACAGCAAATGTCAAGCTTACAGGTTTTAGTAATTATTTTATTTTTCTTCAAACCAAGCAGCTCTGCCAAAAAAATTAACAAATCAAAGAAATAAAAACAAGAGAGATGCACATATTGAAAGCAACGACTGCATTACACCATAGTTTACTTCACGGGAAAGGAAATAATAAACATATTTAGAAAATGCAAACGACGCAAAGTGTATAAATCTCATTTATCTACATATATTCACAAGCGCCACCAACCAGTCTGTGTGCTAAGTTTAAATTCTTTATCTACATATTTATATTTTATCTATGTGCTGAGTTTCAACACTCTTGTCAACAGGCTTCCGTGGCGCAGAATCTAGCTTTTCCGCCTATGACACCCCAAGCCCGGGATCGAATCCTAGCGGGGAAAATCTTGGCTGATGTAATTACACTGTAGCCTTTAAAATTAAGGAAATTTACCTAAGACTTGTTAGATAATTTTTCCATCCATAGTCAGGTTTAGTTCGAAGATGATTTATATAGGCCCTTTCACTGGATTTACCATCTGCAGCTGATAAAGGAAATATTTTCTACCTACTTTGCTTGGAATTCATTCGAATATGGACCAAATTAAGTCATATTTTGATGAGATAGCCATATAGACAGAAATCCTGATTGAAGCTTGAGTTTTTAACACCCGACTTCGCTCAAATTTCGATTAATGCCTTGAAGAGAGAGAGGGTCATACCATATGATCCAGATCGGATCATATTTAGATATACCCTCTACATAGATGGCGCTCAATGGTGTATTTTTAAGCAATTCGAAGTCCGATTCCGGAACATCATGCCAATATTTTTAGCGAAGTTTTTCCTCCCCTAATACCGGCGACATTTGAGAGGTACTATGCCATTCACAGACTCGGCTGGAAACAGGAGGTCCCTTATTATTGAGCTTACATTTAAATCAGCACTTATTAATATGTGAAAAGCTGGGCCCTATTCCATAATGGAATGTTCATGGGCAAATTTGTATATACGATTCAGATCGGATCATATTAAGACATATCTACTACATAGATGGCGCGCAATGGTGCATTTTTAACCGATTTCCCTGACATTTTGAAAATTGGGTAGTATTAGTTTTCTACAGCTGCTATATAGACCGATATCCGATATATGGCGTGAGTGCATTTTTGTTACCCGATTTTGCTGATATTTGAATCAATGCGTTGTATAGAGAGAGGGTAGTAAACCCTCTAAATTCGCCCTCTACAGATCATAATCCAAATGAGTTCATATTTCTACATAGATCGATTTCTCGATTGCGCCACTTGGCGTCATAAATTTGAAATTTCGAAAATTGGGTAGTGTTGATCTTTTTACGGTTATTTACTAAAATCAGGGCCGGCCTACACGGGTTAACTATGAGCACCACACAGGCTGGAACTTTGAGCTCCGAATTGTGTGGTGTCCATCGTGACCACGGGAAGCTTAGCTGCAAGCTACTGGACGCATCCACAGGTTGCGGATGGTGGAAAGCCCCGTTTTTATGCGGAGTAGCTGCAAATGCGGGCAGTCAGCGATTTTCGAGAGGAGAGTCTCAGTGGGGAGTTAAGTGGCCCTGACTTTTAATTAAATACTGAGTGTCCCACACTGGCAGTCAGAAGGAGTTCCACTTTAGGTAATCATTTCTTTGAGAACTTGTCTGATTTAGCTGATGTGAACATTTGCAAGTTATTGGGCAAGTTATTAAGCGATTAAATACTGAGTGTCCCACACTGGCAGTCAGAAGGAGTTCCACTTTAGGTTATCATTTCTTTGAGAAATTGTCTGATTTAGCTGATGTGAACATTTGCAAGTTATTGGGCAAGTTATTAAGCAGTCTGGAACTAGAAGGCATAGCTGGAACTAGAAGGCATCTTCCTTTTCCTGTTCCTATGGTATCACAATCGACGAAAACGTATAAGTGATGGCGGACTGCCACTTTAACCTAACCTAACATAACTTACTGGTGAAAAAGCACTTTTTGTAACAAAATTAAATATTCACACATTTAATAAAATAAATGATTTTTTTCACTACATCTCAAACAAGGCAGCATTTCGAATTGTAAAAACCAAATTTTAACCGTCAAAAAGATATAAGTGGTATTTTTTCCCGCACTAAGTAACAATTCATTGGAAAATATCTAGGGAAGGCTTTTTTGGATACAAGTTTTCACAAGCCGTGCGTTTATTCTCAGTCACAAACCTTCAAATTGGGCCCATTTCTCCACCCAAATTGTATAAAGGTAGAACGTTAAGTCTCTTAATCAGTTTTCCAGGCCAAGTACACCCGAAATAATTAAAAAAAGGAGCGACAACAAATCCTTAAAACGCTGCAAGAAGAAAACTTTAAAACACAAACTTTATAGTACCTATCTATCGTAATGACTGGAATCTTCTAGGCAGGATGGCACCAAAAGAGAAGATATTGAAGAGAACAGCACAGAAAAGAACTTTTAAAAGTAAGGCAAAATATGTGATGTTGCTAAAAAGCATTTGACCGGCTATCCGTATCGCGATTTCCGATTTCCCAGGAAGCTTTATCAGCGCAATGTGTCAAATGGACCATGGTGATTTGCAAACAAACCCAACTAGAGGTTGTAAAGCACAAATCTGAATTTTATTCATATCCATGTACACATAGCCGTTGAATGGAGCGGATATTTCGCTCCTCAAAGAAAAATATCCGTATCTACCAAACTATTACGAAAAAATTATAAATCCTTTTTGGAGAAGGCTCAAAATGGACTCCAAACTCCAAACAGCTGCGGTGATGGCATCAGACCGTAGCATGTTGTCTGCCCCTCCTACAGGTGTGGGTGCCTTGGCCTCAGTAGTCGAGAGTAATGCTTCAAACGCACAGCCATTCGTCAGACTAACGAATGAGAAGAGACGGATAAGGGATGCGCAGTTCGTCCCCACCATTTTGGTAAAGGTTATGCTTCCGATTCAGACTCAGACAGCGACAATGTCATTGAAACAGTCATCGCAGCCGATTCGAGAGATGATGACAGCGGAATGACGGCAGAAGTGTGCGAGGGCTTTACTCTTGCAAGCAGACCAAGAAAGCAATCTGGGGCAGCACATAACACTGCTTAAACGCTGAAAAAGAAAAAGGATCCCCTCTTTCAAGTACTCTCCCGCAATGGAATCTCCAGCCAGTGTCCTGAGGAGGGAGACAAAGTCGAAACAGGAACGACTTCCAAAAGGACGCCACAGCCATCACAGAAGGGGAAGATGAAAGCGGCAGTGCATCCGGTAGGATTCCACCAGATAATAGGTCCCAAGTAGAGGATCTGGTTAACGAACTGGTTTTCAATCATGTGTTGAACTCTGAAGGGGATCCACCCATAGGGATTTTGAGCTGCAAGTATAGAGGCGACATCTTCGCTGCACTTTGTGTCAGCGGAATTTATTTATACCGTCAAAAACCGCTCCTTGAAAGTATCACACAAAGCTCGACCTTGTGAGAAAGATCGACTATGTTATTGTAGGCTCTGACTTACTTTAACCAAAAAATAGCCTCACTTACTGTAATTTTTGGATACACTCGCAAACAATATTATTATCCAACAAAACATTTCGATAAAAATCTGTTGAAAAAAGAGAATTTTTAAGAAACTGGAAAATGATTTAACGATATGAAGATAAATATATTTTGTACTACTTTATTAAAAATTTTTTTTTGTAATTATTTAAAAAAAAAAAATTACACTAACAATTACTTTGTGTCTACGACAGATAATCGAAATAATTTGGAGCGGACTTGTACACATATTTTGAAACATGGCCATGAAAGTCCCAATAGTCATAAGCTAAAGAAAACATTTATTAATTGGTGTCTCCCATTTTTTTGTACGATGCGGATCAGCTGATGCGAATCTTTTGCAATAGATTGAATTCAAAAAAAAAAAGCATTTAATTAGGTAAAAGCTGGTTATAATCCATTGCAATTTGAGATGTTCAAATGGCTATTTGCGCGAATGTTGTGATTTTGTGATAAAGCAGCCGGGCCCGCTTTTAGTGATGCTAACTATTAAAACAAACCCAACATCCGACCCTGCAGCGGTTTATAAGAATAAAGAATATTTTTATAACCCAGTTGCTTGTAATGAGAACAAATGCATTGGATCTTAGTGAATTCCAGCTTTTTTAAATTATTATTATTAAGCAAATATGTTTAATAATATCTCGAACCGTTTGTCACAAAACCGAAGCAATAACTTTTTTTCGGCACTAGCACTAAAACGGCATAGGGTTACCAAAGCAAAATAAAGGATCGCACTTTAGATATTCAGCTGCTATGTAGGATTTTGAATGCGGGTTTATTGTACAATAATCGTGTAATAAGCACTGAGCACATTAATGCTTCGTTAGAACATTTTTGTGAATACAGCTGTTATTGTTGAAGTATTGTTGTTTATTATTTAACCATTTTAACAGATTTGCTCTGTTAGCAAGCGATAAAGACAGAGATTAGGCCTTCCGCGAGTTCATTCAAATATGTTAACATACGTTCGCACATTAACACGTTAGCAAGTAGCTCATATCAAAAGCTATCGTGTTTTAGAACAAGATTATTACAGTTCTAAGTTTATAAATAAATCACTCTTTCGCCATTTCGATCTGAAAGAAGCCTGAATATATGTATATATATACTATACTATTAGTCTAGATTGATTTAATAAATTCATAATTTTATAATCAAATATGCGTTTAAGAAAGTCCCTTTTTATTTTTTGTGTCAATGCTGCCCTTCTTTAATTGAATTGAACAAGTGTGGCCACTTTCAGAAATATCTCTATTGTGAATGGTAAAATAAAATTTAACTCAATTATTTATGGAATTGCGTGTACAAATCTTAATAAATTTTATTTGACTTCTATATCCACACATGTTTTGCAAATTTTGTTTATACATTTTACAAATATTTGCGCTTTTTTCTCGTATTGTTTTGATAGGTTGGCAAATGGCGTTACCAACTCATGGAAAACAAACAGACTTGCACTGAAAACTTTTTTGTGTTTTATTTTTGCCCTTAACGGGCAATACAGGCATAGCATCTCGTCTCTTAGTATCTGGCGACAAAAACTGGTATTTAACCACTTTTCAGATTGGCGACATCTGACGATAACTTCAATCAATTCATCTCTGCAGGCATGTTGAATAAAAAAAATGTCTTCACTTTAGATGTATTCACCACCATAAATAAATTATATAAGATAACACAACTGTAGTCATAAAATTTTCCAACAGAGAGAAAGCTTGAGGACGGGTAATTTGATTTATATAAAATTGCATGAAGTTTCACTCAAATCGCATGATAATCTATTTAAACGATATTTTGTTTTGGTTTTATTACCCAAAACAAATTTTCCAATTTAATATGGCCGATAAGTTTGTTGTTCAATAAGGGTTGGTTAAAAAAATGTTTTAATGAAATCAGCACCTAACCAACCGGCAACCAACCGTTTTTTGAGCGGATTTTTTTTTGCATATAAAAATACAGGAATATTCTCCACATTACGATATAGTATCCAAAGAAGTCTCAAAATTAATTTGGACACTTCCTACAAATATTAGCTTATTTTATAAAAGAACTTTATATACATATATATAGGAATCTGCACATTGAATCTTCAATCATGACACACCGTATGCACGACCGCATCTAGTACGGGAGATTGAAAATTATTTCCGTATGGTCACCCAATAACATCTGTGTTATACATAATATACCGATTTCTCGGGTAGTGTGTATTGTACATCGCCTGAGCCCCTCAAGTTTTATTACACTATACTGCGATATCGACATGCAAGCTAATTTTTTGTGATAGGACAAGGGCGATGGATGACAGATCACATCAATCCATCCTGTCACAAATTGAAGCTTCTTCACACAACTATTGAATATTTTTAACCAACTTCCAAAAGTTTTCAAATTTAATTGTAAAGATTTGAAATTTATTTCAATTTGAAAACTGTGTGGACCATTTTTTTCAAACGTCATATTAGGTAATAGCTTAGAACTCTTCACCTTTCTTCCAAATCAAATTTGAATAACCAATAATGGTTATTAGAGGGACATTTGTACCCTCCCAGCGCCATCTTCAAAATTGTTCTTTATAACGGCGAGGTGAATATACATTAATGGCATCTTGTCTCTGTCTTCACTTTAGATGTATTCACCACATTCAACAAATATTCACCATACACAGCGAAGACAATAACCAATGCAGTGGAATCAGTGTTACCACAGCCAGCGTCTGCCATGGGTTGTTGCCACTTTGCTTATTGTTCATATTTGGTAACGGACAAGCCTAAGTTTTGAAAACGGCAAAATGTGGTACATAAATTCACATTGGATTTTTGCTATATAACCCGCCAATCGATACTTTAATCAAACAATGTGTAAAATGCAAAGGGTCGAAGTGAATACTACTATTCCTAGTATATTTTAAGTGTCCTTATAGGTCAAAGAGCGACCCAAAGTGATTTGTCATTGCTAAGATAGGAAGGAAGTAAGGACAAGTAAATAGAGACCTGGGTCCCAGGGGATGGCAGTGTGCATTTTTTCGCAAATGCCTTTCTTTGATGTTTTCGGAGGCACGGATTCAAATGACACAAATCCAGTCTTTATAGATGAAAGCACACAAGAGCATATCGTGTGATTGAGTAAATGCCATCACCGTCATCATCATCAACATCATCTGGTGTTTCGTCTAAGGAATGTGAATAACAAACAGCTGGATTGACATACCAGCTCACAGCTCAAAGATACTTCACAACATATTAGTGTACTGCCCGAGGAAGGAAGAAGGGGGTGCGCTTTTGTGCCGCACCACATCGCTTGTCGGCAATGTGAAATTGTGTCATAACTAATTTTGGAGATTGTTGACTGGAGGCATTGTTCTGCGAGAAATGACAGATTTTAGATTTTTGTGTGTTGAAGAACATTTTTATGGCCGACGCAGTCGATAGACAGACTGGGAAACACAACATTGCCTGTAAACACTTCTGGGTGGGTGGGCGACCGTCCAAGTGCTCTAGTTTACTGCAACCACACGGCTGCAAGGCTTTTTGTGAAAATTTGGATACATTTTTGGTTTTTCGACTTACCTGGGAGAAGTAGGCTGGTAGTTCACATCTTTGGTCTTCCAGTCGCGAGCACTGCACTCGTTCCAGCAGTTCAAAGAGGTCATGTGTAGCGCCCCGTAATCGTTCAGGACTGTGGGTCAAACTGCCGCCGCCATTGGATTTCTGCGCACCACCATTTGTCATGAAGGCATGTTGACGTCTGTAACGGGAGACCACAAAAGAACAAAGTCAGATGAGATTGCATGTAAGAAGTCGTCCGGTAAGAAAAACACAAGAACTGCCGCAAAGCAACAAACCAAACAAGGCAAAGTGAAAAAACCAAACCAAAGGGTTCGGTCGTTCGACCCTTCCATCATAGCTAGCCGTCAACCGGCCACATTGTTACAGACATTATTGCAGCACTCATAATTTTCGAGAGGCACATTTTCAAGTGACTTTTGATTTTTGCTAGCTATTGAAGCGTATGTGGTTGGTGATTTTTATTCCTACTATGCGCTGTGTGGACGGATGGAAATGGAATGGAATCTCTTCGACTGTCTTTTGTAAGGGGTTAACGCTTCACTGACAGCCACCTAGGGAACCTAACCGACGACGCAAATATGGGGTTGGATTTTTGCCACAAAATTTGCCCAAAGACGGCCTTTGGGATTGTTGACAATTTTCTTTAATTTCATTGTGTAGCGCTTAGCAATTCGTTGCTTCAGGAAAAAGGAAGTCCCAAACCAATATTTGATCGAATAGAAAGCATGGAAGTTTAAACAAGCGAGAAATGTTGACACAAAAATCATCACCATTAAGGATAAGATATGGAGGATGGAGAGACTCTTTTCTCGTTTACTTAGAGAGCGCAAGAGGATGTTGTCAACACCATACCTAGAGTTTTTCTGGCAGCTGTTGTTGTTTTAGTGGCAGCCTGCCTGCTCACTCACACAAATGTTTCCCCCAAATTTAGCTATGGCCACTTAAGTTAGGACTAATAAATTAACACCTCAACACAATTGTCTAACAGCCGAAAAAGGACATGATGTGCACAGGAGCATGTGTTCTCCTACTCCCCAAAGGAGAACATCTTAAAGAGTGGAGGAATGTGGAAGGTCTTTGGGGGATGGGAAACGAAGTGTAGTGATGACATGTTGGGTAAATATAAATTAACGACATGAAATACGAGATATCTGTGCCACATTTCCTCCCAGCACAGACCCCTGCGACCATAGTGTCTGCGAATAGTTATCTACACCCATCCATCGCAACACCTATTCTACCTTTACGATTTGAGTATCAAGAGTGACGGACAGGCCCCTCATGGCGTAGTAGCAACAACCCAACCGCTAACCCTACTTCCGCGCAAAGACGTCATATCCCCAGCTTTATATGGAACAGCTTCACATCCACCCACCCATTATTTTGTGCCACAACGAGCTCATTCATATGCTAATTTATGCGTTCAATTGGCCAACTCCTAAAAAAGACAGAAAAGTACTTGGCTGTGTTGGCTAGAATGTGAATGTTACACCAGTACATTGGCCAGCATTCCCAGCCGCACTGACAAAGACCGCCACCAATGGCACGTTCAACTCCACGTTTCCACGCAGTCGTGGCGGTGGTCGTGTTGGCCTGGCAAAAAGCGATGACATTCAGCGAAGATAAATTAGGCTTTGCCTGTCACTTTGACACCAAGCAAAGCGGGAAGCCAAGATCCAGAATATTTGTTTTTTTTTTTGTATTGAATTACTGTGGGATCTCTGGGAACTGCCGCAAGTGCAGCAACGCAAGTTGGACTCGCTGAAATGTTGGCCACACATGTTCCCCATTTGACATAAAAATTCTTTCACAAAAAGGGGGCGTCACTTTGAAGAGGAAATGATTTCGGGAGATTGCAATGGGAATTTTCCAAATGATGCCTAATGGATTCCACGGGGAATAACACTTACCAAGAATCTGGTGATACAATTAATGATAGCAGCCTTCTAATCAGATACCAAGTCATACCTATTACCTACTCCCCGAGGAGGCCAACCAAGAGCAAACGGTACGAACAAATTTGCCCGAAAATTCCCATGACTACGCTCGCTTCGACGTTTTTCGAGGGAAAATACTTAATAATGGGTTACGAGAGCAACAAAAAAATCAAAGAAATACACTCACTCAACAATGGAAATTCTAGAGTAATTTTCTGTTTTTTATCCTACAATCAAATGGAAAAAAACGAGGACAACAATAAGAGAGCATTTCCATGTGTAGCAGAAACAATGCAGAGAACTAATGTCCTGCTGAGGGATATCGTATGAATGATCTTCTAATGCTGATAACAACTGAGCAACAAAGGACGAAGGGATTGTGTGTGCCATTGAAAGTGTAGCAAGTCAAGACATTCCCCAAGGGCTCTTAATAATTGTGTTTCGTATCTCAAATGAAATGAATGGAAAAATGTGCATTTGGGTAAATTAACGGCCTCTTTATCACTTCGTTGGTTTAACCAGGGAGTAGAGAGAAAGGAAAGCAAAGCTTTGCGAAAGCCCAAGCATCGCGCAGCGCCAACTGTGTATGAAAAGAAACTTCCTAAGTGTTTCAACAATTTGATTGACTTTTTTCCTTGAGTGTGTCAAGATCATGGGAACAATGATAAATTATTATGACGGAAAATCCTTTTATGTGCACTTACTACGGCCACACATACATACACCTATCCTTGGAAAAGTGTGAGAAAATCCTAAACACAATAGACGGCGGAGTGAAAGAGAGTGAGAACTGCTGAGCGTGGTAAAAACAGCCGTTAAATGTCCGCACATTAAGATATGCTAAATAGCGAAGAAGCGCTCAAGAATTTCCATTACACGGCCACCTTCCTTCCACCTCTTTTCGGCGAGAATGCACAATGCACACCTCTCTCTATCTCTACTTGGCGGAAATGGGGTGGAACCAGGTTTTATATTTCCCAAAGACTTATCATTCCACAGCCAAGGAGACCGACCGTAGAAGACAACGATGAGAGATGATGCATGACAACCATTCAAAGACAATGAGCATTGGGAATCAAGGCTCAACCGTTTAGGGGAAATTAGAAATTGCCATTTACAGACGATTTTGTGGCATGGAAGGGGGTGGGGGGAAACATATAAAGGATCATTTGCAGAAACCACGTACTGCTCGAAGACAAATAAAAGATGACCGGACAAAGTTCGAAATTTGTTGAAAAGCGGAAGAAATTTATTTTTTTCCTATCCTCTATCCTTAAGGAAGTAGCTGGGCTTTTAAGGGTGGCTTCGCCAACATCTTCCTCCGACGAAAGTTTGTTGGTTGAGGGAAAAGTCTGTGTCTGGCAAAACTCGTTAGCCTGCTGAAAACTCTTTTATTATCTTAAGGCTTTACTTGAGAGTAGCCGGAAAAAGGTGTAGACAGCAGCAGTTTCGTCACACACAGACCTAGAATTTATGTGCAGAATTACACCAGTTTTTCCCGTCTTTTTTCCATAATTTCCTTTGGAAAATTCATGCAAGTTGCTACAGAAAACTAAGAAGGATTAAATTTTGGGCGAGAAACTCATAAAAAGAGTCCATAAAAACCAGGATATTATAGCTTTAATACTTCGCCACTGCAGCTGTTGAAAGGCCAATCGACTTTTTACATTGGGCGTAACGAAATAATCCGCTCTACTCACTGCTGAGGCTGCTCCATTTTATTGTTGTTCTAGTGACCGAAGACTGAATTAGCATTTGGTCACTGCACAGCGTGGTGTCACAGCAAATGGGTTAAAAGTAACAACACCTTCACAACTAAGGATGGACTGAGCTCGGCGTTGCCATGTAGTATGTTAATCGGAGAAATGACATCAAATAGTATTTGTAAAACAGGCCTTCCGTAGCTACAAGAAGTGTGGGATATGGTATAATGAGAAGCAACTAAAAACTCTTTATCCATAGATAGAATTAGTTTTGAGCGAGAGATTCTATGGCCATGTTATATCGTTTGTACTAATGGGCCACCGCGATCGTGTGATTGACCTCGTTGGATTTCGTTATTTTGGTTTGATAGTTAAGAGAAAAAGTGGTATGGAGAATAATAAAGGATTTTATAAGTAGTACGGAATTCCTAACTTTGATTTTCTTTTTCGAGGTTACTTTTTAGTATTTAGAGCGCACAACAAGCCGATTACTGGCTTAGGTGTATAGGTCCATAGTGGCATGCGCCGGATCAATATCCACACCCTGTTTTCAACCTAACCTAGCCCAAGAGAAAAAGGGTACGTCAATAAGCAAAGAACAATTGTAGAGTTAAAGGGTGAGATGATTCAGCTCATTAACGACACTGTATTTGAACTATGAGTGAGAGTGTTCGAAAATGAATCTGTCAAGCTGAAACTTAACACAGATTCTGTTCATTTGTTTTTGGTTTGTTGCAGGCGGTTATGTGAATCAATTCATACCTTAGGGTTCTTGACCTGACCTTCAAATACCTATATCGATAAGAAATATCTGTGCAAAATTTCAATCGAATTACTTTATTTGTTTAAGGTGGGTTTTATGTTCCTGTTTCGCAGTGAAATGCCCATGTTTTCCACGATTACTTTTTTGAAACCTTACAAAAATCTCATTGACATCATAATACATTTATTGATATTTATCATAAATAATGAGAGAATGCTCAAATGTATGAAATCAGCAAGGTTTTTTGCTTCAAAATCTATTATCAAAAAAAAAAAAGGAATAGTGAAAAATATTAATTTTCACTATGAAACACGAACTTTATACCCACCTTTCGACGCTATTGTGATTTCCACGGACGGATGGACAGAGGGACGCAAGGATGGTTTTGTCTACATCGAATTGAAATGTTATGACGATCAAGAATTTGTATACTTTAAAGGGTCGCAGGCAGAGAACTGCAAGCGGTGGCGTTTTTATGATTTGCGATATATGCATAAAAAAGGGATGTTAATGATTAACGCAAACTTAAATCAACTTAGCAATAGCACTCAGCTCACTCTCATGAGTTATATGAATAATGGCCATGCCACTCATTCGCACGATTGCAATTTTGTTCGCTTCAATAATGCGTCGTGTAACATTATCCATAATATAGAGCAGAGATCTGCAGCGGTCGATCGCAACTTATGCCACAGCGTGTAATTTTTAATTTTTTGGGTGACTCAAACTGAATATTTTTCTATGTTTTGAAAACAATGCCACTTGAATGAACATACAAACACATGTCGTTTTAGGTGGTGGTTTTTTTCATATTTTATCCCATGTTGCTTGTGAGTGGCGTTGATTTTGCTTTTTTGCCTTTTGGATGTCGAGTACATTAATCTGAGCGAGAAATGATGAAAAATACAGCTCCGACAACGTTAAATTGTCATAAATTAAATTGGTGTATATTATAATAAAATTTGAAACTGTGATACCGTTGTGTGACCAAATTCGGAATTTCCGACCTTTTTAGAGTCAAGTGACTTTTTGTGCAACCTTTTTAAATTTCTACTTTTCTGTGACTTTTTCTGCAAAAATTCGACTATTTTACAAATTGCAGAAAATTATTTTTCTGCCTTGTGGGTTTGTTCTTTAGTTTCAACGCCATTTTTGACATATCTATCTCCCCTTTATGATTTGCAGGTGCTTATTCGCGCGAGTTTCTCGTTGGATTAATTTTTTCAATTCGTACTACTTTTTGAGAAAAAGCCTTTTTTGTGTGACTTTTTTACGAAAAATCTGATTTTGTGTGACAAAATTCTCAACGGTAATGCTGTTTAGGGGTATCAACAAAACAACCAAAGTACCAATTTTGTCATACCTGATCGTTACTAAAGCAACACCGCAGCATTAAGTGTGATCGTGTACTCAAAAATTGGTGCAAATTTGCACAAATTGGTACCAAAGTACCAATTTTGTCATACCTGATCGTTACTAAAGCAACACCGCAGCATTAAGTGTGATCGTGTACTCAAAAATTGGTGCAAATTTGCACAAATCGTTGCTGGAAGTCGTTCGCGTACTTTATTTGCCTGCAAAAGAGAGCGAGTGAAGAAGTACGCGAACACACCTATGAGCACTATGAGTTGATTAAATGCTTCTGCTCTTTTGTGCCATTTAAGATGTTTGTTGCCTCTCTAATGCCCTAATTTTTTATCTATAACAGTGCCATTGGATGTAGGAAAACGATGTTACACGACGAATCATTAAAGCGAAAAAATATCCAATCGTACAAATGAGTTTCATGACTATTGCTATTCCTAAGTGGTTTTGAGTTTGCATTTTGCATTAACACCCCTTTTTTATGAGTATAACGCAAATAAAAAGAAATGCCACCGCTTGCACTTCTCTGAAAGAGAAGATATGGCACAAAAGGCAGAAGCGTTCAATCAAATCATAGTGATGGTGCGGTGTTGATTTAACGCCTTAACAGAATGATCGCGTTGAGGAGCGTGGGTTGAAAATGCATCTCGGCAAATTAAAAATTTAATTGAAAATAAAACGTTTTTAATTAAAAAAATAAATTAATTCAATCATTTTTTTAATTGAATACATATTTTTTTTAATTGGTTGTTGAATTTTTTCTATTGAATCGAAAAATGTTTGAATAGCAATTTGTTGTTACGATATAACTGGAAGGAGATGTCCATTTGTCATGTCATTTATAGCAACCCCATGGCAGCCGATTTTACGAATCGGATTTCGAAAATAAGTTTAAATAATTTTAATCGGTTTTTAATTGGATCAATTAAATTAAATAATTAGTTGAAAATTTCAAAAAATGTCAATCATTTTTTTAATTGGATGAAAAAAAAATAATTTTTTTTTTTGAATTGAAATTGTTTTCAATTACTTTTTCATAAATGGTGATTGATAATATCATTTTTGTGATCGAAGCAGTTTCAATTAAAAAATTGATTGGAACTATTAATTTCGTGATGCATATAAAAAATTATTTTAAATTGCTCCACCCATTTCTGAGATCGGACGGTATCCCACAAATGGTCAAATAACAAAAAAAAAAAGTTATCATACTTTGGCCATGTCTCATTCTACACGATCTCTAACAATTTGAAGATAATCGGTTCAAGCGTTTATGAGTTTACGAAAAATAAGAATTTATGAAAATTTTGGCTTGTTTTGGATGTTTCGCAATTTCTATAAAACAAAATCATTTACTCGACACCCAAAAGACAAAAAAGCAATGTCAACGTCACTCACAAGCACCATGCGATCAAACACAAAATAACCAACCACCTTAAATGTCATGTCCTTGTTCGTTCATTCAAGTGGCGTTCGGTCAAAACATGGAAATATTCACTCAAAAATTAAGAAATGATGCTTTGTTGCATGAGTTTTTGTCGACCGTTGCAGATCTCTGGTCGCTGATCAATATTTCGGTGTGTTACAAACGGAAGACTGCGTGTGCAGAACAAGTTTGCAAATATCAGCACACACTGTCTGCTGATTTTAAATTAACAATGTTTAGCTTATGAAGAAACATGTTCAAATTTTTAAACTAAACGAAAGTTACAGTGTTTGCTTTATATTAATATACTTTTTTTTTTGGTTTTCGTTTAATAACATAAATATGATTTTTATTTAAAATCATTAAAAAATTGTTGAATTATAGAAAATTTTGTAAAGCTGTGTTTCGAAAACGATTAGAATTAATAGATAGGGTAGGTAATAGGTAAGTTTTTAAAATATTGTTGACAATTTGCGGCTAAACTGAATAGTTAACAATCTAAAAACGGTAGAAAAAAAGTGTTTGCGGTTTCAGCAACAAATTACTGCTATCCCCTTTTTCAGCAGACTTTTTGCTGCTTAGCAATCATTTGTTCTGTTTTTACTCACAAATTTCTTCGAGTGTATGAAGTATGGAGATAAGAATTGTTCGAAGAAGCTCCCTAAAGCCACAAACATTTTCATAAATATTTTCTCGACCCACAACTTAGCCACTGAAAACCTACTGAAAAGGGGAAAGCAGTATCTTTTTGCTACAGAATTCAATATTACAACTTATCGTTTTATTTCAATATGCTAATTTTAACAGTTTCAAAGGACAGAAGACAAAATATTTGTTCAACTCATATTTAACTCTAAAACTACTGAAAAATACACTTACATACATAGTATGTATATAAAGTGCTTAAATTCACTTTCAAAACCTTTAAATAGCCATTCTCGCGCTCCTTGATACTAATGGCTTAAATAATCATCATCACTTTAAGGTGATATTGTTTCACATCCATTTTGGAAATGATAGCTTTAATCATCACCTACTAACTTAGTTTCCAGTGCAAATTAAAAACTGAACTTGAAAAACCAAACATGTTGCTGAGTTCTCTTTCTTCTGTTGTGAGTCTTGGTTGCAATTATCTATAATTGAGTACGTTTTTTGCAAAACATGCAGTTAGATCAATTGCCCTCAGATTGGCTGGGGAGTAATCAAGAGCAATGTCTTTTAATCGCATGGCGTTAATATGCGGTGGGCGTTTCCATCATTGGATACGGCGCTGTTTCAACTAACTTTTCAGTATGACACACAATGTTTTGGCACCAGTGACGGAATGTTTAGCCGAGTTCACTCGATGCCAAACAGAGGCATTTGTCTTCCTTCATGTGAGCGAGCAAAATAAGCATTTCTTTCATAGCCGCCAATGGTTTACATCAGCGTCTCATTAAGTTCCACAGAACGAACGTCTATTCTCGTTGCTGTCGCCAATTACGGCCAAATGGTTATTATTACCACAAATTTGATTTGATTTCTTCAACAAATTGCACAACAGTCGTACAATGCAACGCCCGCGATGGATTCGTTTTTGAATTGACGCGTTCCCTCATCCCTGTCACCGCTCAAAAAGTGGCCATGATCATATATAGGCAATTGTTGTAAAGTGAATTGGCCATTTTCATCGCTTGCACCGATCGATCGATAAAGCCGCAGCCACAGCCACCAAAACGCAGACATTCATCAGCATGGTTAAGGCCAGAATGAACACATTTTGCGATGGAATACTTATCGAATGTCAGATTTGTGATTTGATGCTATATAGCATTTGGAATTCTAAACTATGAGCAGAATGGGAAATCTGTGCCCAAAAAGGTCCTATCCCAAGTCTGAAGTCTAACGGTTGAAATAACCCAACCGACTGAATGAAATTCAATAGAATTAGGCCAGAATTTGGAATGAATGCTGCATTTCCCGCCAAACACATGTCGTTCCATGGATGGAAAGCTTCTGGTGTAGCACCAAGCCACACGCGAGGTCATTATCATTTTACATCATTTTTCCATGATGCACTCACTCCGCCGAGTTGCTATGAACGATGGTGAGTGCCATACAAAAGTGTTCCAAAATCATCGGCAGACTATAAGCGCGTGCTTATAGTTGGCAGACTAAAATTTGCATATTATATGTTTTGCAACCCTAGTTCCATTTCAAAAAAAAAAAAAAAAAAACAAACAAAGCTAATTACTACAAGCCTCCTGCCCACACTGGGTTATGTACAATTTTCGCAAGCTTAACGATGGAAACGACCTTGCCGAACAATTCATCCCTTGTGAGCCTAGCGATTCCCGGAGCCATTTCCCATCTTTATTGTCTGCGGACAGGTTGACTTTTAAATCAAAAATTCTCTTCAAAAGCAAAAACAAAAAAATGCGTACAACAAAAATAAACAAGTCATGGAATACGTACAACAACTTCTTCATGTATCTTTTGCGAGCCACCAGAGTGTAGGACTCCTTCTGTCCATTGCCGATGTATTTCATTTTTATCCGTTTGTGTGTTTTGGCTCTCCTGCTGTTAAATCCACTGTGTGTTGGTAAGATATGTAGAAGGTTCCTTAGAACTATTTTCTTATGTCTAACGAAAAACCAAAATCAGGTACTCTTGTGTAAAAGGTCCCTTCTCTTGGGTTTATACCCTTTCACTCGTCTTTACACTGTCTGAGCGGTTCACTTTTTTGTTCTCAAGAAAATTCTCTATAACACTGTATGTTGGTACACTGATTGCACTGAGATATTACAATTAAGCCCGTCGTTTCATGGGTATAAAGCGACATTACTGCCCGTTTCGGATTTCACAAAAAAACGTCTATTCTATTTTCTTTGATTTCGCTATTTGTATTGGATGATTGGAGAGATGCAATGTGTGGCTATGCGATACTTTTGACAACGTAACACACAGAAATATATTCGTCAATTCTGTTCTCGGCTTAAAACGCGGTGATCGTACGAACGTACCTCTCGTTAGGGCAACAACTTCAACTCAATTGAATTAAGAATACAGCCAACAAATGGGTTTTGTTGTTACGTTGTCCAATACGTTCATCCCTTGTTACAATATTATGGTTCTCTGGCTCTCTGAGAGAGAGAGCCAGAGAGAGAGAGTGAAAGAGAGGGAGGTAGAGAAAGAGAAATTTGAAATAATAAAATTTCAAAACACAATGACTGCCGCTTTCCACAACACGGAGCGGCTGTAAATTTCTTTAGGCAAACACATAGGTAGAGTTACTATCTGTGCTTGTGGGCAATATAAAACTCCAAAATAAAAAGGTGGGCTCGACAATTTACAATTAAACTCTTATCGCCTTATTCACAAAACCTAATGAAGTCTTAAAATAGGTTTATTTGACAGTTCTATAAAGGAAATTTGTCAAATAAACCTATTTCAAATGTACGTTATGTTTTGTGAATAAGGCCGTGAGTCATTATTTAATAAAACAGGTAGAACAGAATAATCCAAATGCATTCCACAGGAGGTTATGTGGGGTCTTTGTCTCTGCTGTGAGGTAGATTAAGAAATTATAGATATATCATCGTGAAAATTGAGGGTCTATCAACGCAAGCCTCCTTATCTAGATGTGGTTAAACATCAGTGAAGATTGAAATATTGCAAAGTCAGAGTGAATTAGCTTCTGACAACAAGTGTGCCTTGCAAAGAATTATTCGGAGCACAACCTAGAAAATGAAGAAGATTATTATATGGAGCTTAAGACTTAAGCTTTAGGCGAGTGCCAAAATTCCTATAAAAATCATTTGAGGCGTATCGCGGTATATTACCATATCAATCAAAGAAAATATTTTTGACATGAAGCCAAAGGTGCTTCATACGGATTTCGAGCAGGGTATGAATAATTTATTCTTAAACTAAACTAGTTGGTTGTTGTTAGGTATTTATAAACAATGCGTAGTTATAAATAATTTGTTTACTGTGCAATCTTTCGTATCCATAATGCGAGTACACTTGAAGTGCACTAAACATAAATTGTTGTTCATTGTGAACTCAGAATATGGTATTTGTAGCTTTGAAAAAAGTTATATAGTAGTTAAAAAAAATAAATTCGTGCGGATTTTAAATCTCAGTTTAATAAACTATTTAAAGGGTGATTTTTTAGCTATTATCTTTTTGACAACACTGGTTTAAACAGCTCACGCACGTTTTGTGATGTGTTTCAATGTTAAACATTTTCAGTTTGGTCTATAATTTAACCATTAATCGTCTTACAAACGAACAACGCTTGAAAATTGTTGAATTTCACTATCAAAATGCGTGCTCTGTTAAGAAAATTCATCGCGCGCTTCTTCCATTTTATGGACGAAGCTCATTTTTTGCTCAATGTGTACGTAAGTAAGCAGAACTGTCGATTTTGGAGTGAAGATCAGCCAGAAGCATTGAAAGAGCATTGGTAGCTCTTCCAGAAAAAGTCACAGTTTGGTGTGGTTTATGGGCTGGTGGCATCATTGAATCGTATTTCTTCAAAGATGATGCGAATCGTAACGTAAATGTGAAGGGTTAGCTCTACCGTGAGATGACAAATCCAACTTCTTTTTTAGCCAAAATACAAGAGTTTGACTTGCATGACATGTGGTTTCAACAAGACGGTGCAACATGCCATACAGCACGCGTAACAATGGACTTATTGAGAGGCGAGTTCGGTGAACATTTTATTTCACATTTGGGACCGGCCAGTTGGCCGACTAAATCGTGCGATTTAACACCTTTAGACCATTTTTTGTGTGGCTACGTTAAAGCTCATGTCTATACAAACAAGCCCGCTTCAATTGACGCATTGAAAAGCAAAATTCAATAATTTATTCGTGAGATACCGGCCGAAATGTTTGAAAGAGTCACGGTCAATATTTGCATGAAATAATCTTCAAACATTAAACTATATGGACTGTGCTATCTATTCAAATAAAGATTTCATGCATTTTTCTGAATTTTATGTGTTTTTTTTTCACTTTCCCGTAGCTCTTAAAAAATAACACTTTATATAACTAACCTTCAACCAGATTAAATTATTTCTGATGGTTGTGCATGTAAAATAATTCATATATATTTTTAGCCTCCATTTTTGCCAAGCTAAATTGAAGAAATTACTCTGTTTTAGCAACAAAATGGCATAACAAGTGTTCCAAGTTTTCTCTCCAGAATGGCTAAGACCAAAATTCACATATGTATGTATTACCATGACTCTAAATATCTTTTTAGAAGATCTAGAGAATTATTCAACTGACGATGGAATTTATAACCAGGGAAAGCATTTCATGAATCCGCTGGTTTTGAAAGTGTTGTCTGCAAAGACAAAATGACAAAAGTGCTCCTATGCCAGCTTAGTTTGGAAGCAAATGCCAAATTTAAAGGACTTGCAACATATAACTCTCCCTTTTGCCGTTCAAAGGTTGAAGGCTCAATGAAGACTCTTTACTTAAATGGGAATTTTTATATATACACAGAAAAATAATAATCTATTTCGATCACGAAATTAATTGATCCAATTAATTTTTTAATTGAAACTGCTTCAATCACGAAAGTGATCAGTCAATATCAATCACATATTTTGAAAGGGTGAATAAAAAACCAGTTTCAATTAAAAAGCTGCATATTCAATTAAAATAATGATTTAAAGTTTTTTTAATTTCAAGCCGACATAAGTGCCGGATGTTGTTCTCTTTTTACACTCATTCCTTGTTTACGTTTTCTCCTATTTGTGAAATGTTTAATCTGAAAATTTTTACATATTTAATGTTCATGGGGCCTTTCCATTTTTTTTTTTCGGCAAGTGACTTAACTTTCTATTATTCAGCCATGCCAGGATTCGAATCCAGGCATTCAGCGTTATACATGATAACTTCTGCGTTTTGTAGATTTATGAATTACATGTATTGGGAATGTAACCCCAAAAGAAAAACATTTATCTAGAATATGTTATAAGTCGATTGATGTTGAGGAAGCCATTATGCCATTAATATGCCTATTTGGTTCAAAATTAGATTAGAAAATTTGTAAGACTTTGTGGGGAAGTTTTATCTCATAGGTTCACTCTTCTCATAAAGTAGGTTTTAGACCTTTTAGGATGAAATCTTGTGACTTTGGATATTTGTTCCGAGTAATTCTCATTAGTTTTTCCCACATTTTGTTGAACCATTCGACTCAAAAATATTCTTTTTTGACTCGTCGCTAGGTCCAACATTATGGTTAGGTCATGTTGTCAGAATGGAGAATGGATTTTAGAATAAGCGCAGAAGATCGGAGGCCACCGTAGCGCAGAGGTTAACATGTCCGCCTAAGACGCTGAACGCCTGGTTTCGAATCCATCAGAAAAAATTTTCAGCGGTGGTTTTCCCTCCTAATGTTGGCAAACTGACATTTGTGAGGTACTGTGCCATGTAAAACTTCTCTCCAAAGAGTTGTCGCACTGCGGCACGCCGTTCGGACTCGGCTATAAAAAGGAGGCCCCTTATCATTGGCCTTAAACTTGAATCGGACTGCACTCATTGATATGTGAGAAGTCTGCCCCTGTTTCTTAGTGGAATGTTCATGGGCAAAAAAATTTGCATTTGATGGAGGTGCTTGGAACGCTAGTCTACGTTCGGTTAATGGGAAAAATGTTTTGTCAAGTAGGCCCAAGATAAGTAAAGTAGGCCCAAGATCTTCTAATAAGGATGTCGACAGCCAACTCCAAATAATTCTTTGTGTCGCTTTTAAACAAGTACCTGTACAGAAGGCACAAACACCGGTCCTATAAGAATATTTTGAATAGTATGGGGATTTAATTTTTATACCCACCACCATAGGATGAAAGTATACTTAACTAGTCATTCCGTTTGTAACATCTCGAAATATTGATCTGCGACCCCATAAAGTATAGATATTCTGGATCGTCTTGGGATTTTGCGTCGATCTAGCCATGTCCGTCCGTCCGTCTGTCAAAATCAAGATAGCGGTCGAACGCGTAAAGTTAGCCGCTTGCAATTTTGCACAGATATTTCGTATTGATGTAGGTCATCAGGGATAGCAAATGGACTACATCGGTTCAGAATTGGATATAGCCCCCATATAAACCGATCCCCCGATTTGACTTCTTAAGCTCCTAGAAGCCTTAATTTTCATTCGATTTGGCTAAAATTTGAAAAAAAAGACTTGAGCTATAACTTCTAACATCCATTCCGAACCGCACTTGAGCCCTTAAGCCACAATTTTCATTCGGTCTTTAAACAGATGTAACCCTCACATAAACCGATCCCTGGTTTTGACTTCTTGAGACCCTAGAAACCTCAATTTCCATCAGATTTGGTAGAAATTAGACCCTATAACCTATCTTATGACTTACAACACTAGTGCCAAGCTTTATCCGAATCGGTCAATATGCTGATATAGGCCCCCTTAAGTACCGATATCTTAATATGACTTCTTGAGACCATTGAAGCCTCAATCAATTCCCGATTTGATTGCTATAAAATAATTTAAATGCACTGTGGCCAAAATGGAGCGTCCTTCTTCAGATAATAACAAATAATGTCTTTCTGATCTCGGCTTTACGACTAAAGTGTTACTGTTCATATAAGAAAGAGTCATATTTAGAAATTGAGCATTTTGAGCTGATCGACTGCATATCTTAACATACATGTTCTCATTTTAGTAAACAATTAAGTTCATTTGTGGAAATTTTTTAGCGGTATCCATGATGGTGGGTTTTTGAACGAGCCAAACCGTATCAAATTTGGATGTCTGTTATTTAGACCGATCTCCCGATTCAGGACCTTGAGCTTATCAAAAGCGTATTAGACCCCTTTACATCCGCGTAAAGAGGTATTAGACCCCTTCACATTACAATAATGCGAAATACAGTTCACATGATTCCATACTTTTACAGCCATACATTTTTTTCTGAAAGTGTATATATTTTTTCGAAACTCTCTAAACCAGCTACTTTTATTATTAGGGGAAGTGGATTGCAAATATGAATTTGATCTTCGATTCCTATTTTTAAAAACATTTCAATACTTTGCCACTGCCACTTAATAAAAATTCAATTTGATCCTGTGGATGAATGCGAAATGCCCACATTGCATTGCATTGTTTCATCGGATAATTGTGCATTTGCAATTATTTAAAAATATTGAGGTGTGTTTGCATATGCATTTGCATAATGCATTTAAATTTAATAGAAACATTTTATGCTTTTCATTTAGGGGAACAATAGCCGAGGCTCGGTGATGCCACTCACCAATCCTTTCATTGCAATGCATACTCGTGCACATCTGAACACTTGTCTCTGTGTGCACGTGTGTGTGTATGCTTGTTCGGGCCTATACACATACATACATACTGAGCGAATGCATACGTACTTAGTCCATTTGAAAAAGGAGTAGAAATGCAAACATGCAACAAAAAATGTATGGTTTCTGTACAGTGCGCACAGACATTGGCACACACTGACGCAATGGTTCAGGCACTGGGCGTTGGATGTGCTTTGGGCACAAGGGGAGCAGCAGCGAGCTAAAGGAGACTCAGAGTACGTTAACCTATTTGGAGTTTCCTTTTCCTATTGTGTGTCGTCACAACATGGTAATTTAATACAACACATTTGCAGCCACACTCACATTCTTACACTCGCATTCGTATTCTCATTCACTCTCACACCAGAACTCAGTCGTGCACATTTCCAGACACGATGTCGGCAACTACAGAACCTCATCATCAAATACGAAGAGATGCAAAAAAAGCTTTAGAAGCTCCTATCTGAGGTCGTGCTATGGGCCAAGCGAAGAAACAAGTGTATTGCAATACAATTTTTGGTTCAATCTGAATGGATCTGGAGTATGTTTATGTTCTCACCAGAACTTGGAGTGTTCTAATATGTATTAAGAGAAAAATCAATAAACCACAAGCTTTTAATAACCGGTTTTTTGCCCAAAACAACCGGTTTCCTAGATATCTTTTATGCAAATATCAATCTACTGTTATTGCTTGCGTGTTCCTTATATTACGAAAGGAGGGCGGACCCTCCCCCGTCCCAAAAGTACCACCCAAAATAAAAATTAGAGCGATCGGTTCATTATGAGACTTAAATAAAAGGTTTTTGAGAGCAGACTATGATTATGACATTAAAAATAAGGTCAAAGTAATGGGGGCCCACCCGCCTAATCCCTTCCCAATGGGAATATAAGCCGATCATGACAATAAGGGGTTCAAATGAAAGTTACTTGGGAGTAGATAACAAATATGAAATTAAATTTGTATCCAAGTCTATCCTATAACCGCCCCAAACAGGTTAACTGACCGATCATGACAATGTGTAGATTAAGTGATAAATATTTTTACGTACCCTCAGAGAAATTTGTTAGTAAAAACAGCAAGAATGTTTGCTGAAAATGGCACAGCAGTAATTTGTTGTTAAAGCAGCAAATTTGCTGTTTTCAAATACTGAAAAGTTAAAAAAATTTTAAAAATGTCATATATATTACAAAAGTTGTAATATTCCACCTTATCATTCAATTTTACTAGCATATCAGTCAACATTTTTTTAAATTTTCAAAATTTGCTTATTTTTGAATGAATTTAAATAACAGTAGTCAAAATTACCACTTTTATTATATTGGGTTGCCTAAAAAGTAATTGCGGATTTTTTAAAAGAAAGTAAATGCATTTTTAATAAAACTTAGAATGAACTTTAATCGAATATATAATTGTCATTTTGTTCGATAACCTTTTGCCATCTTCTTGGCAAATTTAGTATTCCACGCTCATAGAACTTCTGGCCTTTATCTGCAAAAAACTCAACCAAGTGCGATTTTATAGCCTCATCATTGCCGAAAGTTTTACCATTTAAGGAGTTCTGCAAAGATCGAAATAAATGGTAGTCTGATGGTGCAAGGTCAGGGCTATATGGTGGATGCATCAAAAGTTCCCAGCCAAGCTCACTCAGTTTTTGGCGAGTGACCAAAGATGTGTGCGATCTAGCGTTGTCCTGGTGGAATATGACACCTTTACGATTGACCAATTCTGGTCGCTTCTCCTTGATGGCTCTATTCAATTTGTCTGGTTGTTGACAGTAAACATCCGAATTATTCGTTTGGTTCTTTGGAAGCAGCTCAAAATATACCACACCCTTCCAATCCCACCAAACAGACAGCATAACCTTCTTTTGGTGGATATCAGCCTTTGAAGTGGTTTGAGCTGGTTCACCATGCTTGGACCATGATCGTTTTCGACTAACGTTGTTGTAAACAATCCACATTTCATCTCCAGTTATGATTCGTTTCAAAAACGGTTCGAATTCATTGCGTTTAAGGTGCATATCACAAGCGTTGAGCTGGTTCACCATGCTTGGACCATGATCGTTTTCGACGAACGTTGTTGTAAACAATCCATTTTTCATCTCCAGTTATGATTCGTTTCAAAAACGGTTCGAATTCATTGCGTTTAAGGTGCATATCACAACGTTGATTCGGTTTGTTAAATGAATTTCTTTCAATACATGTGGTACCCAAATATCAAGCTTTTTCACCAGTCCAAGACTTTTTATGTGATAATTAACGGTTGATTTTGGTATATTTAACTTCTCTCCTATCTCACGCTTAGTTACATGTCGATCCAATTCGATTAATGCTTTGATTTGGTCATCATCAACTTCATTTGGCCGACCTGAACGTGGCTCACCTTTAAGCGAAAAATCTCCAGAACGGAATTTGCGAAACCAATTTTGACACTGTCTTCTTTTTTAAAGCTTTATCACCATACACATCTCGTAACTTTTTAGCAACCTGCTCCGCGTTTTTTCCTTTACGGAAATAATAAAGTAAAATATGACGAAAATGCTCCTTTGTGGGCTCCATATTAAAATTGACGCCAAACAAACAAATGTAAACAAAATTTCGCGCACTTTTTTTCTAAAGCAAGCTAAAAGTAACAGCTAATAACTGACAGAAGAAAGAATGCAATTACAGAGTCACAAGCCGTTGAAAAAAATTTCCAATGCCGACTATATGAAAAATCTGCAATAATTATGCTTTTAAACAAAAAATTAACGCCTAAAAATGAAAATTTTTTTCAAGAATATATAGCAATCAATGCAATTGTTGTTTAGAAGTTCAACAAATTTGTATGGATTAATTCAAAAATTTACAATTTTTAGTTTAATATTAGCAGACAGTGTTTGCTGGTACTAGCTGCCTAATTGCTCTGGGTGTAGAGGGCGAACCTATCATTCAAATTTGAACACAAGCGCCTGGAAGAGGGAGAATCACAATCCCGATCTCACAAGTGGTACTGAGGAATTGTATGTGATACATAGTAAGTAAGAATCATATTTTAATTTTGTGATATCCGCGAGGCGGTCCCCTAACCACAATTTTCAAAAACGGCAGATCTCGGAGATGGTAGCATCGATTCAAGTTAAATTTTGTATGCCACCTTATGGTAACCCACAAACACAAAATTAGTATAAAACTATGGGGTGAAGTAACCCCAAAACCCATTCAAACGGACATGTTTACCGATCGGGACAATATGGGCATCAAATGAAACGTTTTTAAGAATAGAGTACGAACTTGATATAACAATTTGTTTACACCCAGAAAAATTAGTCAGCTGATATCAGCAAACACTGTCTGCTGATATTAACTTAAAAAATTTAAACTTTTGAATAGATCTATTCAAAATTGTTAAACTTCTAAACAATATTAAAACCTTTGCTATACATAAATAAAAATGGTCTATTTTAGGCGTAATTTTTTTTAAAGCTTAAATATAATGGTTGCAATTATTTTGTCTGCTGTTATTTAAATTCGATCAAAAATTAGCAAATTGTACAAAATTTTAAGTTATATGCTTGGAAAATTGGAAAACAAGAAGGAATATAAAATTTTTTGATATATATACGACGTCTTTTAGTTTTTTTTTAACTTTTTTTGAATTTGAAAACAGCAGAAAATGTTTGCTGTTTTAGCAGAAAATTACTGCTGTCCCCTTTTTAGCAGACTTTCTGCTATTTCAAATAAAAAATTGTTTTGCTTTTTTTTAATGCTATTATTTATATTTGCATTTCACAGTCGGTTATGGAGTCGAGCTAACGACCATCACAAATAGTGTTAGAAAAAAGATTTTAATTTGTGGAATATTACTGAAAGGAAATAACTGATCAACAGATCCTTGTACACGTAGACTGATACTCATTACGAAAGGTGGCGAGAAAGCTCTCGCCAACTTTATTGCTCTGCTAATGCCCACACTGTTGTGGTTATTGGCTTTGTAGCTCATTTCTATTTGTATCGATATTATATGAAAAATCACTCCTTAATTCTGCTTGTGCCAACATTTTTTTGGTCTACTCATGTATTCTTCATTTGTTTGGTTTGTCTGATATTTTGCCTTTAATCACAACAACATCAATCCATCTCTTGTCTTAAGTAAAATAGAACAACAAAAATGCAAAGGTATTTTAAGCAGAGAAATACCGCATAAGTGCTTCTTACCTACTTGATGCTTATGACGCACGTGTGCTGTTTACCATAACGATGACCCTTTTTACTACGTCATAAAACGCAACGCACATGCGCCTGTGCTCAAAACTCTTTAACAAAAAGGGTGTGCAATAAACAACAATAACAACAGCATAAAATCAGTGTGGGTGTGTGACCGGAACCTTTTTTTTTCTCATTTTCAATCTTCTCTTTCATTTTATTTTTTCTAAAAACGCTTCATAAATTAAGCAGCAGTCACTTTCGGCCAACAACGGACCTTTCAGCAGTAGAACTGCTGTTCTGAAATTGCACATCTGCTGTAATAGCTGCAAAATTAACTACTAACAGTCAGCAGATAGTGTTTGCTATTTGTGTAGAATAAAAAAGTTATATAAAAATATGGTTCAATTAACGGGGAGTCGCCCCACCCCAAAATTATGCCCCAAATGGACATGTGTACCAAACGGGACAATGTGGGAAATGATGAAAGTTTTTTGAGAGTTATTTATGAATGTAAATAATTTGCAAATTTGAACCATGTCAGAAGTGAGCCGCAAATACGTTTGAGTGCAGCGAAGCCCACCGGGTCAGCAAGTAGCAAAATAGGTTCAGTTTTGAAGCAATAACATCCAATAACATTACCACTCAAGGTAATGAAGTTATGTTTGGCTATGAACATTAAGCCTAAGGGTCTAGAGAAGTGTTATCGTGGCTATGCATGAGCTCATTTTCCCTTTATTGGTATAACCTTACTTACTTTACTGTAATTGGCTATGACAGATCATTTATTCCACTAACCGAACGCAGAATAGCGTTCCAAGCGCTTTATCTCAAAACTGATGTCATTCGTTTCGGTTACGTTCCAAGCGCTTTATCTCAAACTGATGTCATTCGTTTCGGTTACGGCGGTGCCGAAGCAGATAAAGTTACTAACTATCTCCCACCTTGTGGTTCCCAACTTTCTCCATTTTCTTCATTTGCTCGGTTATTGGTGTACAAAATTTGGGATTTGAACAAGGAAACGATTTGGTTAACTTACCTCGTACAATTTTTCTTTCTTTTTTTGCTTTGCACTTTACACAAGTTGGAACGTCAGGGCGATTGCAAGCATTTGCACCATCAAGACACTTTGCAAAGAGGGGCAAGCAGAATACAAAAACGAAAACAGCAGAATAAATGATGAAAATGAGTTGGAAAAAGCTAAGTTTTTGAATTGTATTTGCTTGCATAGTCTCTTAGGGAATCATGTCGAAAACGAATCTGGCTAGGGGAAAGGAGCCCTGTACAAATGGAGCTGGAACATTGGCAGACTAAAGCTACACAAACGCTGAAGAGGTAGCCGTCTACAACACTGTACGAGCTCTCGCAAAGTTGGAGGTCTGATAATGAGCCTCAGGAAGGCGGATTCAAAAAACTCCAAGGCGGCACATTTCGATTGCGAAATGTTCCAGTCACCAGTCATTCATTCAAGTTTGTCATTTAGCGAATGTTAGATGCGATAGAGTATTTGGACAACAACTGCTCAAAATCCTCTCCAATTTTTTCTCGACTCTCATTAGAATAATTTCCTGCTATTGGGAATGTTGGCTTTGGATTTCAAATTCATCAAATTATTTAATGATGCCATAAAAACTGTTGACTTCTTTTGCAGAGAAATGCGACACCACTGCGATTGCCTTGGCTGATTGGAATTAGAGGCTGATGGAGGCCTCGTCATTCCTCCACAATTGTTAAGCACCTTATGCCTTTCGGGGTGCAGGCAAATGCGCTTTTATGGCAGTCAACAGCAAGAAGTGAACGAACGAGCGAATGGACGAAATGCTAGAATGAATAACTCTGCATAAATTATAATGTGAATTCAAAAAACAAAAAACATCTCATTGACGCCTGCCCGTTTCTAGAGCGTATTTTGCATTTGTTTGAATTTGAACGAGATTATTAAAAACACATAATTAACCTTTTTTCCTGGAAAAAGTCTCCTATGTCATTCTCATTAAAAAAAACGAGATTTTAAAAAGGGAAAATCAGATAAGTGTGTCTACGTGCGCCAGTCCATAGGCTGGCATAGTAGGCAGACAGACGAACGGTCGATCCTTTTTCACACTTAGGCTCGTGCGACACTTTGCAACGCCGTCCCAAGACAACAACAACAATGAAAGGCAGTGTTACATCGAGTTTAAAAATGTATTGCACAAAGAAACAAGAAGGTTATTCCTTTTCTCGCTTTTGTCTCAGACAGGTTACACTGACACTTTTCTTAAACCTAAAATGCCTTCACCTTTGATAGGAGACATGACGAAAAGTAATAGAGGCAAATAAAGGATAAACCCAGCAATGTCTTAACATCAATGCCAAACAAGGAATTGATGTTTAAATTTCATAACATTTCCTCTCCGACCCTTTGACTAGAAAAGAGAGATTTTTTGAATTATTTTTGTTTATCACAATTTATGTTAGAAAAATAAAGTTATTGTTAATTTCTCTCTCTCTCTCTCTCTTTCTGGTTTGAAGAAATTTATATTGAAAATTTATTATTTCTATTTATGTTAGGTTAGGTTTAAGTGACAGTCTGAAATCAGACTTACTAAGACGTTATCGTCCATTGTGCTACCAGAATGGTCAATTTCAAAAACCAATCCATTTCATTCTCTCATATCAATAAGTTGGCTTATATAACCTTCCTAAGACGTGCTGTAGAGCGACAACTCATTGAAGATATGTTTAACTAGGCAGAAATATGGTCAGCTCTAGTGAGGGGCTACCGCCGCTGAAAAATTTCTTGACATTCTTGCCAGGTTATCAGTGCCAAATCATTGGCCTGGATTGAAATGCCGGCGAGAATGTCAGAACAATTTTTCAGAGCTGGCTATCCATAGTATCCATCGATGCAAAAGCCTGTCTGTGAAGTGTATCATGCCATTCGGACCCGCCATAAAAAATTTTTGCAATTTTTATTTATAGGAGCTCGAGAAAATATGACTGCCATACCCAATCGATAGATTGCACAGTTTGCTGTATTCTATACCACTACTTGGTACAGAGTGTTATAACTTTGTTCATTCATTCGCAACGCCAATAAGGAGAATATATAGACCGATTATGAAGTACATCGATCGATTTAGAACGACTACCTGGTCCTGGTCCAGCCTGTCCGTTTATACGTTCGTGTATTCCGCTGATCAAGATACTGGTCAATTTTGTAGTCCGTTTGTTGCTTACGAGAAAAGTCTCCCACTATTCCCTAGTAAGACATTCCTGGTAAAACTAGCTATTTGCAAATATAATATTGGGTTGCCCAAAAAGTAATTGCGGATTTTTCATATAGTCGGCGTTGACAAATTTTTTTACAGCTTGTGACTCTGTAATTGCATTCTTTCTTCTGTCAGTTATCAACTGTTACTTTTAGCTTGCTTTAGAAAAAAAGTGTAAAAAAAGTATATTTGAATAAGGTTCATTCTAAGTTTTATTAAAAATGCATTTACTTTCTTTAAAAAAATCCGCAATTACTTTTTGGGCAACCCAATATTTTGAAGTGTAACAAATGAAATGACGTAGTTATTGTAGTATAGCCCCCATCTTTAAAAAAGAGGGACTCTATTTTTCTGCCATTGAACATAAAGACACTTGCAGCAATAGCCCACACAATATCGAACTATTTTTTCTTGGATGTTAAAAAACCACCCTTTATGGCTAATAGCTTATCGTTGATGGGAATGGTAGATTCTAAAAAAGTGTCAAATTAAAAACACATTCGACAACAATTCACACAATGTCTTACACCTCAACCAGTTACATATTTTGCCATCGTTGCCACAGCTGTTAAACACCTGATACAGAGAAAGGACATTCACGCATGTTTCGAAAAAGGGATACCTAACACTTGATGAAAGGCAAAAATCGATTAGGCCAAAATTGATTGGTCGCTGGCAGGCATTTAGGACCATAGGCCTGTTCAAAGATGAACCCTGCTAATGACTAAGACATATGCCAGTATTCTACAAGGCCATTTGCGCTTATGCCTAGCTCCTTTGCTCCCCATCAATGCTGATACATGTGTTAAATGACTCTATGGATCATTAATTATTCCTTATGAAGTATTTGAGTAGAAGAAAATGGATACAAGGAAACGCTGAAGAAAAAACAAACAAAGTATTCTGAATAGTTTTGGTTAGAGCTAATCCTGCCAATTAGTTATGCCATCGTAATTTCTTTAGTATTAAAATTCCTTATTATGTGTTGGGATAAAAAGAGATTCAACAGCGAATGCTCCTTCCGCTGGCAAACGCAAACAATGGGATTAGAAACATTGTGCAAATATGAAACGTGCATTTTGAACGTTTCCATGATGCATGCATCTACTAGTAAGTTGGCGATAGGAAATGCCAGATTTATCGTTTCAAAGGTGTTGGGAGACACTTGATTTTAGGTCTGTAGAGTAAGCACAGCCAATACTCTCTTTTGCTATTTATTTGAATTTAACTGCTGGTTTTCATAAAACAGCTGTTCGATGCTGCAAATTTTTGCGGGGAAAAACACTCCTCCAGTTGAAATTTGTAAGCTCTCAATTACCAAACTCTCAAAATTTTGATCACTCTCACGCTCTCTTCTGCCGCCTAATAAAGTACGCGAACCTTCCACCAACAACGCGTGCAAATGTGCACAAATTTATTAGTGTTCACACATTGTGTCATAAATTCCATAGGCCCATCCTTTTTGTGCTTAGAACAGAACATAATAAGAGATCGCCTGGTGTTGGTCATTTGTGGCAATGCCATTGGAAATGTTGCAAAAACCAGAAATGAGAATGTATTTGTGCAATTTGTAATCGGAATTGAAGCAACCACAAGTTTCGATAAGAATTGTTAGCTGAAGAGCCAAAAGGCACTATTTGGTTTTATTACTTATCAGCAAATATTTGTTTTGTATTTCAAATCATATTCGAAAGAAAGAGGTTGCCATGGTTCACAGCGACAAAATATCAGAAGTTCTCACGATTAAAGTCTCTGAGCCGTCAGGGCAATATTTTTTTCTGCGAATGAATGCTGGAGGTTGTGAAGGCTTTGGAAAAATTCCATCGTATTTCTCCCATAAAAGTCCCTTATAACATATGATGAAGTTCATCTGGTTTGACCAAATGTTACACTTAACAAAATTAAATGCATTAAAGAAATTAAATTAGGCCGATATACTCGTAGGTCGACTGTATTTCTATGTCTTTAAAGTACTTGCCTAAAAAACGAGTCCAAGGGAAGATATAAATAGAAATACAATTGGGTATTGCAAAGACCGAAATTATTATTCAGCCAAGTAGTTATTCGTGGGCTTTGGGCAACAGGAACCCAAATAATAACTCTAGTGTTTCAGGAGGCTAAACAATCTTTTCAAATCAACTTTGTCTAGGAATGAACCCTTAATACTTCGCACTTTTCAATAAACGATGTAACGAGGTAAAAAGTTCCTAACTTTCTGCTGCAAAAAAAGAATAGAAAGGTTAGGACAAACTATGCCACAACTAGAGAGGTTGCGGTTGTGAAAAGGCTCTTAGCAATGTTGAAGACCACATATTAAAGTTAATAGAAGATGCGGCAATGTGGAATCAAAAAGAAGCATTTGTATGAACGTTAAACCAAACAGTTTTATGCAATGGAACACCCAGAAAAATTAGTCTGCTGATATTAGGAAACGTTGTCTGCTGATAGTAACTTAAACACTCGTACAAAATTGTTTTTTTTTTTTCAATCAATCAACGCGCAGGGAATGTCCCTTATATATGCAGTGCATTGCGTTGGAGAGGATAGTTAAGGATAGGAGAGGGAAAGAGTGATTAGTGTTATTGACATTTGCTTTGAATTTTTGGGTGTAGTAAGTGGCGGGAAAGACATCAGCCGGAAGTCGATTCCACATTCCAAAAAAAGAATTCTCTTCGTAGTGCATAGTACGATGAGCTGGTCAATCGATTACAGACCGGTGCGCGCTTCAAGAAAATCTTGTATTTCTGACAAACAACCTCAAGTCAGGAATCAGAACACTGATTTCCGAAGAACACACACCGTGGAAGAATCGATAGAACAGCGCTACACAACCCACATTTCGACGATGTTCAAGGGAAGCAAAAGAGTTGGATACCCCACCATCTCCAAACATCACCAACGCAAGCCTTTGCACACGGTCAAGCAGCTCCAAGGATGATTTTGGAGCTCCGGTCCATTTATGCGAGTAATATTCCATATTCGGCCTGATGTACGTAGTGTAGATATTAAGAAAATCAGAGGGAGTGAAATATTTCTTACACCGCTTAAGGGTAATCTGTTTCTATCACAAATAGAAAAACACAATTTTGTACGGATCTTCTATTACAAATAGAAAAACAAAACAACCCTCTTTTTTACGAGGTGGAGTAATTTTCTTTCTTGCTGCGCTACATATGAAAATGCTCTAATAAGAGCATAGTTTCAGCCTAGATGACATACCTTTTCTTAGACAACTCCTACTGACGAGTTTGGGTGGTTCCAAACGAAATCGTGATCTAAATAGGAAACCAGTCAAATGCTATTACAAAACAACAAAAAAAAAAAAACATTTTCTGTCTAACTCTAACAAATAGGGTTTTTGTTTTTCTATTTGTAATAGAAAGAGAAAGAGATTACCTTATGGTCTGCAGACGGACAATATCCAATTGCATGAATTATTTCAAGACCGAATAAATTTAGCGTAAAACGTGCGAATTCTCGAAATATTTATAAAAATGTTAAGCTTTTTTTAACTTTTTACAATTTGAAAGTAGAGGAAAATGTTTGCTGTTTCAACAAACATCATTGCTGTCCCATTTTCAGCAGACTTTCTGCTGTTGCAGCAAACATATTTGCTGTTTTTATTAACAAATTTCCCTCAGTGAACACTTTTATGATTCATACATAAGGAGGGACATGGTTGCATCTAATTAAAATGTCAAGGCGAGATTAGTTACCAGTTAGTTAATTAGTTAGGGACACAAACGTATTAAAATATTTCCATCGTTGCTATAAGGTATGGGTTCTGATTTTAAAGGTCAGTTATTGGATAAGGATATATGCTCCAAAATTCTTTTGGTCTTTAGACCAGTTATGAGAGTGTTTTTTTATAACGTCGTGGTTGTGGAAAAGTCTCATACCCTCCGTTGGTGATATTTATTGAATTCCTCCTCTCCACATTCACTATTCAAACCAATTGCGGAGAGGCCAAAAATTGTTGTTTATCTGAGGAAATATTTTCAAATTATTGGTTAAGTTTTGCAGAAGTCAGCGAGCGAATGGTGTTGAAAACCACAAAACAAATGTTTTACTTTTGGCTTGTTGGCCATTGTAAGCGTGTGGTTGTGGTTGTGGTTGTGCTATTCAGTTGCCCCATGCTCTCCCCCATGTTAACTCGGCCATAGCGTCGAGTTAACATTATCCAGCGGATTCGCAATCACAGCGAAGCAATCGCTGTCAGCCACATCAGCTGTAAACTGTAGCAGCAGCACCGCCATAGCACTGCAACATCAGAGTTAATAACCGCCGGCCAAAATTGGGCTTTGGGTTATTTCCTTTACAAAAAAACCATTCAGCAGCCAAATACAAGCCCCACAGATTAATTAGCCATTTCCCTTTGTCAAGTTATTAACAAATCAAACAAAATCAGATCTGTGTCTACTAAGACTCTGTCTCTAATGAATCCATTTTTACACTCCGGCACAAAGTCGTCTTTTGTTTTTGAAAAAGCGACAAAATTAGCAAAGATCTTGTCTCGATGTTTACTTCGCGGCCACTCAATGTCTTTCTTTGGTGCTTTGTCTTTGCGGAATTATCATAACAATATTCCAACAATAACCGACAGAGAGAACGTATGCGGAACGAACCAATAGATGTCGCATATTGTCCGCTCTGACCCAATTTGGCCGTCTATGCCGCCCATGTTGGCCTATTTGTGCATTGTTTAGAGTGGGCAGTTGGGCGAGGGAATTTTGGGTACATTCACCCAGACAATGCTCAACTGGGAGTCGCTTTGATTCCATCATTACCCATGGTAGTGGCATGGCTTTTGTTTCCGATTTGTCAATTGGGCGAACCTTTTTTTGCTGGAGGGAAAAAGGCCTACTGTTTGAATAAGGTCGAATTTTTTCACAACCAAATTATTTGCAGTTTGCCTGATGGTTAATACTGGAAAACACACATGCATTGGCAGTCAAAGATGTAACTTCAAAATAATAAACAATTTAGCACTTGGATTTATCAAAATTGGACTTATTGAAGAAAATTTAACCAATTACACTCAGCGGGAAAGTTCAGGAGCAAAAACTGTTTCCAAAATGTCCTATTTTGGAGACACAAGACATACCAGAGGCCTTCCCTACTTCTTGCTATTTAACAAGAGGTGTCCAAAAATATAAGGCCTTCCCTTCTCATATACAAAAGTATGGCTTATAAAAGATCCTATGCAGAAGAGTGATTTAAACGTGTAGGACAAAAAAAAAACAATAATGCTTTCGCAATTTGATTTGTGGAAGACAATTTAATTTAAAATTTTTCTCTTTCGACTGGAATCTCCGAAAATCTATTTTTGGAATAGGTTAGGCTAGGTTAGGTTGAAAAGAGGGTGCAGATATTAATCCACCCTATGCCACTATGGCATGTGCGCTCTAAAAACTTTAAAGTAACCTCTAAAAAGAAAATTTTAAGTTAGGAATTCCGTGCTACTTACAAAATCCTTAATTGTTTCCAATACCACTCCCCTAAGTTGGTTCATGTCTGGTATTGTGTCTCCACCTAAGTGCCGGTATCTGTTAGACGCGAAAGCCAATGACAAAGGAAATGCTGCAACTTCTCATCATCTTTAGAATAGAAGAATTTTTTTTTTTTACTTTTACATTTTCGAAAACTTAATTTGCCTTCGCCGGCATTTAATCCACTGACCCTCTGTTTGCTAAGTCGATATGCTATCTACTGGGCTATAGCACACCGAACTATAATTTCGCCGAAAGCCAAATATGTGATTGAAATCGACTTGCTTTTTGTTTGTATTTTCTTTTTTTTATTTGTGGAAATACATTTTTGGAATGTATTTCCACAAATGCAAAACTTCTTTTGGGGAGAAGTTTTTACATGGCTTCTATACATAGTATAGTACCTCACATGCACAGAAAAAAAATATTAAAAAATATGCCGTGTGGGAACGGGAAGAGATATGTCTTTGAGATTTGGAATGGTTAGAGCTGAGGTGTTAGCGAGATCGTGTGCAATTTTAAGGCCCTAGGTTGTCCGGGCGCCTTTTGGAAAATGTAAAAGGTAAAATTTTGATATTTTAATATTTTTGTATTTGGATCTTTGGTTCAGTAGATAAAAAGTTATATCCTACAGAAGGTAAGATAAAACCATATTGGCCAACTTTGACACCCTGTATTAAAGATATGGAGCCTCATTAAAGCCAATGTTCTCCTTTAGAAATGTCTACACTCAGAGAAATCAGTCTGCTGATAATAGCAAACAATGTCTGCTGAAATTAAATTAAAAATGTTTACCTTTGAAATTAAACGACAAATCGTTCGATTAATTGTTCCAAATGTTAGGCATACTGCTTAAAAAATTACGCTGTATGCCCCTAAAATTGGAAGATGAGATATATACATCATAAAATTTTTGATGCATTTATCCTATTTTTAGTCTATATTAAAATCTTTACCATATAAAAACATCAGCAAATGTTTCCTAGCTTAGCAAAAATTACTGCTATTCCATTTTCAGCAGACTTTGCTGTTTTTATTAATAAATTTCTCTGAGTGTAGAATACTTTTAATTTTGAAATCTATCGATCAACAGTTGTGGACTTATTTCACTGTTTTTTTTACAGTTTTTACCACTGTTCGTCGTGGATTGTAATGATACATTTTAATACATACTTTGTAAGGTTGACACATGAGTTTTACTCCAAACTGTTTTTACATTGGATCTAACGACGTACGGTAGAAACGACTAAAGCTACCAGTCCCCTGAAGGTCGTTAGAAATTATCGCAGTGATCATTGAACTAAAATGTCATCAGTGCTTAATGTATGCTTGGAGAAAAATACCCTAAGGTTCGTATGGTGAGTGAGTTATGATTGTTTGCATTGCTTTTGTTGTTTAGCGGTGGTTACCTTGCGGACGATTGTTTTAAACAGTTGAGATGGAAGTTGCCTCCCAAAGCAGCCAAAACAAAATGCCTTCAACTCTGTTTTTCACTTCTTCATAAGTAACGTAAAAAATTAAGAGAATAATTATAAAGTGAAATGCGACCGACCGTCTGCCGACGATCGTCGCAGCAAAGCAAATAGAGATGGATACCGGCAATTTTAAGCCGTTGAGATTGTTAACCTTCCGACGGTAAGTGAGACCACAAATTACCACACAGAAATTGGCCCTAATGATTGCACAAAAGTGGACATCATTAATCTCCATCCATCCATCCATCCATCTATCCCACTGTCACTAATGAAAACTGTTTACGAGTTCACGATGGGATACGATAGCCATAGCATGGCCGGAAGCCCACTGAGAGTACTTAAAGTGCGATTTTACAGCGCGACAAAGAAACTAATGGGCGACCCACTCTTCTGTACGAAAGAGCATTCTCTTCATACTCCGTTCGCATGCAGGCAAGGTGATACTATGTGGACCATTTTAAACTTCCGCACAACATTCCCTTTCTAAATTTGAGGAAAACAAAAAGTAACCAAAAAAAAGAAAAATAAAAATATATAAGTGTCCATAAATTACACCAGCGCAACTTATTCTGCCACAAGCAATTATGAGACGAAGGCACGAAATGTCAACAAGAAATGGGAAAATACCACAGCCACCGGGCTCAAGCAGAATAGTATTCCAATCGTGATTGAAGAGCTGCCCATCTCTAAATCTCTCATTCGACGATTTGTGGCGATTGGGAGTGAACAGCAACATCTTGTGCCTCGCGCCCATGCCAACGGAAGCCACTTCGTCAATTCACCCGCACATAATTGGTGTCATTAAAGTTGCCGACGACTTTTTCTATCTTTCCCCGAATCGCATAAATAGATAGAAGGACCAGAGTGACGTCTGTGCTTTAAATGTGTCTGCTTGTCAGTCTGTCTATCTCTCTCTCTGGTGCCTATACAGACCGACATTCGCTGCCTTTGCACGAGAAGTTAATAACATTTTAAGAGCTTAGATCGCAGTTCCATTTTTATTTTGTCCAATTAATAAAAATAAAAACTAAAGTTTGTTGGCGATATTCCAATGGACACAGCCAGCCGAAGCGCCAACATGGCCCATAAAAATATGGAAAGATGGAAAGAAGCTGCGAAGAATTTTAATGATCAAGGGCTGTTAAATTGTTTCTTATCGCAAGCGCATTGCAGATTCCATGCACAACTGGGCGAGCAAAGATTGGTTGGCTTGCTTCAGAAATATCTCCCTCAATCAAATTCCATAATTTTGGACTATTTAGTAAGTGTAATTATTTTTCGGCCTTAAAGAAGCCTTAGAAATCTAAGGGATCTATGGGATGGAAATATGTGTGTGTGTGTATGGGGGACGGAATGGGCTCTACGCCAATCAAATGTCTTTGTCAAGAGATTGCTGTGAGCCAGATCTGCATAGCCATACAGCATTGCCCTATGCGCCGACATCTCTTACTCTAGGCACCACAAAAGAAATGCCAAAATCAGCAAAACAAATATCAGTGTCAAAATAAAACCTCTGTTAATATTGACGAGACTCTGCTGCTTTGATATCAATCACAGATAGAAATCTACAAACCGGTATGAATGGGACATAAAGGGAACGAGAACCTTTCTTTGGCACCATTAAAATGTTGAAGAGATTACAAACAAAAATCAGCATTAATTCGCTTTAACATACATATTCAATGTGGCACAGTGGGGGAAAAGTCAAATGTGCCATTATCGGTCTTGACAACAGAGAGTCTGCTGAAAATGGAACAGTAGTAATTTTCTGTTGAAACAGCAAACATTACAGTAGTCTAAACATTTCACAAATTCAATAACAACTTTTGTATTACATCTTCTACATCGTTTTAAGCGTTATAGAGTAGTATTTTTTTTTTAATTTTCTATAAATTGATCTTAAAAATGACATCGAATAACGGCATGCAAATTATCTACTTAAATCATATAAATGCTTTGTACAATATGTTGATGCCCAAAATTAACACAAAAAATCTTGGGCCAAAATGAATAGCCGGCATGGCGTACTAAAACCTAACGAGAACAAAAATTTAATTTTGGATGATTAAAATGTTATTAAAGCATTTTCTTTTATAAATTAGTATAAAATATTTTCCAAAAAAAAAAAACACATAAAATTTTTTTGTTAAGAAAGGAAATAGATCAGAGAGTCCACCATTGTTTTTAAATATTTCTTAGTTATTAAGCATTTGTTACTAAATTATTGTTATTAATTGTAAAACACCCTAATGAGTAGCCTATTGTAATGATTTTCATTGGACATTTTTGTGACTTTTTGTATACATCTATTAAATTAAAATGTTGATCAAATCTTCATACAATTTTACTACACATTAGGTTAGGTTAAGTTGAAAATAGGGGGCAGATATTAATCCGCCCCATGCCACTGTGGACATACACCTAAGCCAGTAATCGGCTTATTGTGCGCTCTAAAAACTATAAAGTAACCTCTAAAAAAATTTTAAGTTAAGAATTCTATTCTATTGTATATGCTATTTACAAAATCTTTAATTGTTTCCAATACCACTCCCCTTAGTTGGTTCATATCTGGTATTGTGTCTCCACCTTATTGCCGGTATCTGTTAGACGTGAAAGCCGGGCAATGACAAAGGAAATGCTCCAACGTCTCATCATATTCCCCGCATGCCCTACACATGCTATCACTTGCCGCACCGATTTTACATAAGTGAGCTCGTAGTTCTATGTGCCTCGTTATGATACCAATAGCTATACAGCCCTCCTCCTTGCTTCCTTTCTTCTCACGATCTGGATCCCCCCATACGATTTTCGCCGTCCTACCGACCGTTTCGCTGTTCCAAAATGTCGCATGCGCATTCGTCGTTCACTCCCTTAAGTCGGACTGCGTCGACCCGAAAGGCTTCGGGATAACCAAGTTTATTGACGGTAGTCCTCTGGCCTTCACCGCCAAAACGTCTGCTCTTTAATTTCCCCTTACTCCGTTATGGCACGGCACCCAAACGATGCGAATTTTTCTCATCCTCAGAGAAGGCGTTAATCTCCTTCTTACACTGCAAGACTGTTCGTGACCTTACCGTCCTGGTTGTTATTGCCCTTATGGCAATTTTACTGCCGGTAAAGATGTTCACACTCGACGTCTTCGCGTTACCACCACACCACTTCACGCATTCCGTGATCGCTCGGATCTTCGCCTGCAGGACCGTATTGTGGTCAGACAGTCTAAAACAGATCTCAGTCCCTGGGTTCTCAATGTAAACCCCCAGGCACACTCTGTCCTCTAGCTTTGATCCATTCATGTAACATGATCTTCCAGATGGCAATACTAGGGTTCCGTCATCCCAAGTGTGACGTGTGCCGATGGCAGCATTGCCTCGCACTCGACTTCAAGTTTCATCTCAGGTATCCGATCGGAAACCTCTTCCCATCCTTCCAGGATTCCTATCGTCGCCTCCATTATACCGCATTGGTATGAGCTGCTCCCAACCTCAATCCATTTTCCCATCGCCTAAAGTCTCATAGCCGCAGTGGCTGCCTCACACTTAATCTGAATGCAATGGGACGGATATCTAGAATAGTCTCCAGTGCCCTAGTGGGCGTGGTCCTCATCGCTCCGCCTATGCCAAGACAACATGATCTCTGAACCTGTTGTATGGTCCTTATGTTGCACTTTTCTCCATAGCAGTCCGCCAAACTACTGAGGCGTAAGTAAGCATTGGTCTAATCACACTCCTGTAGAGCCAGTGGACTATTCTCGGATTCAGGCCCCATTTCTACATAGTGCTCAACATAGTGAGCCTTCTCAGTACGCTGCAGAATGTGACACTTCCAATTCAGTTTCCTGTCCAAGATCACACCTAAGTATTTCACCTTGTCAGATATCGAAATCGTCTTATTGAAGAAACGTGGTGCGTTAAATTAGCCCACCTTCGTCTTCCTCGTGAACTGGCATATTTCAGCCTTTTCTAGGTTAACATTGAGACCTCTGGGTCTAGCCCAGTCATATGCCATATGCAAGACCCTTTCGGCCCTTCTGCATAGCTCGTTCGGATCTTTACTCTCTCCTGAGTCAACACCCGTATTTATGTCATTTATGGTGGTCACCCATAGGAGTGGCGATAAAATGCCTCCATGTGGTGTGCCCTGTGTCACTTTCTCCCCTATATTTATGCCATGGGACCCACAATTTATCCACTTTTTCCTTAGCATATGGTATATCCAGTCTCTAAGGAACGGGTCCACTCGGTACTGGTCTAAGGATTGGATCAGTGTGTCGGTCCGCACATTGTTAAAAGCCCTCTCGACGTCAATGCATGAAGTGTGTACGTTTTGGCATCGAAGGATTCTTCTATTTTATGCATAACCTCGTGCATGGCAGTCTATACCGACCTTCCCTTGCCATAGGCATTCTGTTTGTATTTGAGTAGTTCGCTGGGTGGCATACTCTTTATCATGGTGTCCACAATACGTTCCGTGGTTTTGAGTAGAAAGGACGTAGGGCTTATGGGTCTGTAGGCCTTTGGTGTCGCATAACTTGCCTTGCCGGGCTTGGGTATAAACACCACCTTTGCCTACTGCCAGGCTTTTGGAGTATATAAAAGTCCTAGACACGCTGTGAAAATTTTGGCCAGACGATAGTCTGCCTCTTTCTGTAGTAACGCCGGGCCTGTTTCCGTGAGTTCCTTCGTATCCTGTGGAAAATGAGTTTTCATCAAAAGCCTCAGCATGTCCTCCGTTGTCTCTGCTCTCACTCCCATGTCGTCTATCGACCTATTCGCAGAAAAGCTTCAAGGAGGCACGTTTTGCCGCTCTGGCAATCTTATTGTATTCCTTGAGCCGTAATACATACCCCAATAAACTTCCGCTTTCTTACGACGTGCTCTGTTAAAAAGTCTGCGGATCTCTTTCCCAATATTGGGAATCTCCCCGATCATCCAAGGTTTTTCTTGGGCTGATTTCTATGCTAACACTGGTACTCGGCCGAGTACCAGTGTTAGCATAGAATAATTGGTAGTTGATATGGTTCAGTCCAGACACTTTGTTCCGGGTCGTCCATGGCTCCTGAATAAAGGCAATATGAATTTTGCCCTTGCTGATTTTCTCCATCAGAGCGTGTGTAGCAGTCTCGCTCCGGTGGAGGTTTATCTGGATTACCTCAATCATTGGTCCTCAATACTAGGACCTTTGCCTATCTTAGCCTTCCAAATCTTAATTCCAAAAATTACCAAAATTCAGAAAACAAAAAAAACCTTTACTAATTGCAATTTGAAATTGAAATAATAATCAGAGTTGGTTTTCTCCTATTCTGCAGATTTGAAGTTGATATAGCAAACATGTTCGCTGTTTTTACAAACTAATTTTTCCAAGCGTATGAGGTTGTATGAGCTAAAGGGTAATTCGAATAAATCGCCCACTGTGCCCATACATCGCAGCATGGCGGAAGGCAAGCATTTTGACATTCACTTATTCATATGCGTTGTTCTTAAGTGTGTTCAGGTACTTCTTCTTTAAGATTGATTTTGAAGGGATTTTTAAGAGAAAGCAGTGCGGAAAGAAAAAACTCACAACAACATGGAGAAATCCCAAGTCTTAGCTCATAAGCACTCTACAAATTCCGCCTTTATTGGCGTAATACTCTTGAAACCATGGCATGACTTTGTGTGCTTATCGATTGTTTAGATGAAAATGACGACGATGACATTTTAAGTAAAACATTTCTGCTCGATTAAGACGCAGACTGCAGAGGGCAGACTCGAGTTAAATCGCAAAAGAATCACGTTTCCGTTTAACTCCCACTCAGTGGTTTGTTCTGCCACAAGCATACCACGTTGTAACAATGGAATGGCCTCATTTTGCAATGTGTTCCTCCCAAGACGCTGAGAAGTTTTCATTGTCGCAAAACAAAGAAGTGGCTGCGATGGTGGTGGCCAAAAACGATTTGCCATTGACTTGCGATTGACAAGAAAAAGGAAAAGGGTAAAGCCGATAATCTTTGCCAAGGGCATGGTGGGAAGCAAGGAACCATTGCGGTTAATGTCAAGCAATTGGGGGGTTATTTCCCAACGTACACATGTCTGCCAAAGCCTGTCATATCAGATGTAAGAAATCAATTCAAGAAGTCTACATTGGGTATTTAAACTTCGATCGGGTGCAACGAAATTGATTGATTTGAGAAAAACTGTTTCATTGTTATGGAACGTATGTCGTAGGTAGGTTCATCACCTGGGATTACAATACAACTAACGCATAGTGGAATAGGACCGAGAAAAACTAGTAAAAAATATGTCGTGTGAGAACGGGTAGAGATATCTCATATTTATTACTAGTTTTTTTTCGGTTCTATCCCATGTATTACGTTCGAACAAAAGTTTAAACTTTAAACCTGAACCCATTAATTAATTGATTTTAAACAAAAATCTAGTAAAAATGGCAGACAGGTAAGATGTCATAGACTAAAATAACTAAACGAATTGATTTGTATAACGATCGGCCCGTACGATCAAACGATCGTCTCTCTGTTCAGTTAATGCGTACAAAATACAAATCGCTTTCTTGATCGGATGTTCTTGAAATTGGACGCAGATATCATTGAGATGGCTGTGGATTTTGAGAGGAGGCGGTTCAAAATAAAAATAATATTACAATATTGTAAACATTTATCAACTTATCCTCTCGTAATTTAGCGCATTATTATTCTTAATAAAATGCAACAGGTTCGGAGAACATGTTTTCTTGCCATATGCGGAGCGATGAGGACCATACGTCCCAGTGCACTGGTTACTATTATAGCTCATAGACATATACATGAATTAAAAAAAATGATTGAAGGATAGGAGTAGGTCACACCACCGCGTTAAAATCGAGGCAACACTAGGAAACCTGGAAGGAATGGAAGAAGTTTCCGATCAGATACCTGAGACGACGATTGGGGTCGAGTGTTAGGCACTGGTACCAGCGGCACGGTTTTGAACTGCCGGAGCTTTAGTGTTGCCATCAGGCGCTACATAAATGGACCTAAGCTAGAGGACATAGAGGGTCTGGGGCATAATGGAACACGTGACTAAGATCTGGTTCCGACTGCCTGACCAAAATACGGATTCGGGCAATCACGGAATGCATGTGCTGAAGTCGTGAAGTTGTGAACATCTTTACGGACTGTTAGATGGCTATTTAAACTATAACAACCAGAACGGTGAGGTCGGGGACGCCCTTGATTGGAAAAAGTAGATTAATGCCTTTTCTGACGATGGCACGATCCGCATCGTTTGGGTGCCGGGAATGAAAGAGTCCACGTTTTGGCGTGAATTTCAGAGAACAGCCATCAGTAAACTTGGTGAATACGAAGCCGTCGGAACGGCTTACTCCGCGGGCGACGAACGCATTGCTTAGATGTCAAATGGTCGGTAGGACGACAAAAATCTTTGGGGAGATCCGTACAGTGGGACGACGCAGCTAATACTGAAAGGAAGTATAGCTTTCGATATTATTACGGGACTACGGGCGCACTTTTGCTGAATATATGCGGCAACTGATAGTGATTTAGGGCATGTGGCGTTCTCTGCTTAGGAGTACAGGGGTGGTGGTCTCGATTCCCACCATAGGCTTGGTCTTTCACTGTCGCTGCTGTGTTATCACAATGGACTAAAATAGTCTAGTCGGTTTAGAAAAAAGACTGGCCCTTTTTACCTACCCTAAACTACGCGCAAAGAAAGTCAACTGAAAATGTTATTTTTGGCCAAAATAGCAAACATTTTCTGCTGCTTTTAGTTGGCAAAAACTTGAATATAGCCTAAAAATATAATAAATACATCAATCAATTTTTATGTTTTATCATCTCTTTCAAATTTAGGGGCGTACAGTGTACCACTTTTCTTTATTAGTATTAAAGTTTTAAAACAAAAAACTAACGCCTAAAATTGGGAACAATTTATGTATGGACAGATTGCAGAACAGTTTACCAACAAAAAATTTAAATAAATCCCAATCAATTTTTTGGTGAAGACAAAGTACAATATTATAGATAATGAATTTAATAAATGTAAAAAACATTAAAGTTTAGATGATATTTAATATAGAAATCATATCCAAATTCTACCCTACCTTAGGTCCCATAATAATATTAAAAAAATTAACCTTTTTTATGAGTTCGTATAGTACAGTAAAGTTAACATAGATGGACCAACCTATTTAAATGTTTTTATCCTCTTAGCAGTCTTCAGTTTTGGTAAAAAAATAAATAAGTTTATTATTTTACTAGAATTTGGAAACGACTCAAATGAGTCCACAGATAAATATAGTTGTCATATAAGCACACATTCTAGATTTTCTTTTAATGCCCATAAAAGTCGAAATTTTTATCTAATATGACTGAAGTTTTGTATTCACAGCACTTTGATACCATCCAATAGCCATACCAAATACAACTCTGATGACTTCATAATTAATTATAGCTGCCACACGAGCCAATATCCGCTTTTATTGTTATATTAACTTATTAACTGATAGTCTCTTAAATGTTGCTAATAAAAGATAACATACATTATTCCGTTAAAAAATATGTATATATCCAATTTATATTTATCAGTTTTAAATTTTTTGATATTGACTACGCAAAATTCGATTGAAATGACCAACATTTACACTAACCTCGAAAGACACTTTCATTTTATGTAGGGTGCGTCACACAATTTTTCTTTGTTAATTCACTATGAGTAGATTAACAAAATGTTTTCATAACACATAAAAAATCCTTTATTTCAATCGAATTCAATTCAATTGCGTTAAAATGTAGCGTTCGTAACGCAGGATTCACCCATATGCAGCAGGTGCTCTTATTGTTGTTGAGAAGTTCAAAAATGTTGTCTGGTATCATTCAAAAGGTAAACAGTTTTATTTGTTGATGCGTCGCCTACATTTAATAATTGTATTTGATTAAATAACATAATGTCAGCAGACAGTGTTTGCTGCTACCAGCAGACTAACTCTCTTATAATGTAAATATAGTGCAATAGCTAATAGTAGTTGTTTCAAAAATAAACGTTTAACAATGCATAAATATTTGTTCCCAACACAAGCTTCAAAAAACTCAAAAACACCGCACGAATTGGATAATAAGTTCACATTAAAATTTCTTAATTCAAAAATCGAAAGATATGTTCTCAAGAAATTTACAATTCATTTTGCACAAAAAATAAAATCCCCAACTTTGACTACAGTTTTCGTAGTTGTATGAATTATAATTGCAATTCACTTTGTATGTACGAGCCAATTGATGTTAGCCACGAGGAGGCGAAACGGGAGTGTTTAAATCATTTATTTTTTTTTTTCTTTTTAAATAAAACTCTTAAGAGAAAAGAGTGTAATGGCCAATTCGTTTTATTCGTTCGACCGCAATTAATACCAAGAATTGTAAACAATCCATATGGGGAGGGCAAAATCCATTTTGGGCGAGAGCTACTTATCATAAAAAGAAAAACAGAAATCGTTTTGAACAATGACGAATTTGTGGATTTGAATATGGAAAGAGGCCTTTTGTTTTGTTTTTTTCTTTTCTTTCCAAAAAATAAACTAGGAGCAGAATGCTGGCCGGCTCCTAGAGTAGAGCACCACACTCGCATACATATGTTTCCAGATGTATGTTGCGGCCTATTTTTAGACTGTAGCCTACTCTTCGTCTCCTCAAATAACCATGTGGATGGATGGATGCCTTTGCACCAAATGGAAAAGGTGCTTATAAACATTTCTTTCGACTTCTGTTTGATTTATTTGGACATTGTTTATAGTCTGTCCAAATGGCTTAAGACAGTTTGTAGTTTTAGGGTTGAAAGGGGGAAGACAGCGACGACTAGTTGCCAGTGTTAATCCAAGTCGCGACATTTGCTCAAATCCTTTAAAATATGGACACTTTTGGTAAAACATCATTCTTCGGCAGTAACGCACAGTCTTTGATGACGGAAGGCAAAACACACAAAGTGGGCAGACAGACCGACAGACAGACAGACAGGCTGAAACAAATGTATACTGATTACGCCACCCTTCCCTGAAGGTGTACTCGTCCATGTCTGTCTGTACTCATTGTGTGGACCAATCGATCGAATTCAATTGGAAAATAATAATTTGTATTGGAAATAAGACTGTGGACAACGATGGTGAGGGTAGGGGAGACCCTCGAGCCTCTCTTTGCGGCGGATTCGCTCTGTCGTCAGACTAGTTTGTATTCAGAAGATATTCGTAATGAAATGAAAAATGATTAGAAATTATTTTTTTGTGTATATGTAGCCAGTGATTGTGCGAAAACGTGACAGGTTTTGTTAATGTTGTTAAAGAAAAACAATTCTCTTTTTCAGTACTCAAAAATATTGAAATTGTGCCGACATAAAGACGCTATTATGCAAGCGTACTAAAATGGATCTCTGCTATACAAACACAGAAGAATTCACAAAACCCATAAATCATCGACAGGAAATCCAAAACACAGAAACTTCTTTGCTCTAAATATTAAAAAAAAAACACCTTCAATTTAATTTGACAAAATTATTTTTTGTAGGGCTTTAAACGTTGTATCGGATTCATTTCTTACGGGAGTTATATCTGAGCATGACCTGATTTTGCGCTTTTACAATACCTACGAACATCAATAGATAATCTAAAAATTTTACCAAAAAAAAATAAAAAAATTTCATATAAAAATTTAGATGAAAATATGAAAGTATTCATTTTTAAAAAGTGACTCAATCATTTATTCAATGTCATTCTCGCTACCTGTAAATTTCTAGACACTATATTGGACATTCATAATGGTGCTGTTGGGTGCACGGAGTCTTGGCCGCAGCTTGCGAGCTTTGGGTGAATTCTAGAAAAACGGAACTGGTCTTGATCACAAGGAAGGGAAGTACCCCGGAGTTCGAACTATCCACGATGCAGGGAGTAACTTTGGAGCTGGCTAAATCGGCCAAATTTCTTGGCGTTATTCTTCATAGTAAACTAGACTGAAATAGAGTCTCCCAGGTAAATAAGGCCTTTGAGGCTCTTTTCTCCTGTCTGAATATAAATATATATCAGGTATTGGTACTAGAAATGATGATGTCTGTCGGTGGTGTCATTAAATCGAACCCTCGGAGGACAACTTTCACTTTCTTTGTCAATGACCTGTTTTATGTCAAAGTAGAAACAGAATACTGGGTTCTCGGAGGACAGCTTTCACTTTCTTTGCCAATGACCTTTTTTATGTCAAAGTAGAAACAGGATACTGGGTTCTTTTTTCTTTCAGGGACTTGATCTGTGGAGGATCAAGACCTCACTCTGGGTGGCTCCAGAAAGAACGTTTAAGGACGGTTTGCTTTGTGAAGTGAATTCATTGGAAGGAGAAAAGGGAAGATGAGGAATCACATTGGGCCCAAATCCGACCAACGTGGATGTTTAGACGACTTAGGTCTTGGCACAAATACTTTTTTGAACATTTATAAATTTGCAATTATTTTTTAGTTGATAATTCTCTTACCAAATAATGTTTCGTTGAATAGTTGGTTAGTTCTTTAAACTAAGTTCGTAACATTTGATTCAAATCTGTATTAAGGACAAGAAAATGTAATTGGTGTACCCCGCTGTTCCAAACGGGAAACGGAAACGGCTGAACTATGAGCCTTATGCTGACTCAATACTCTATATCGGGGATTGGTCTATATATAAAAAAATGTCCTATTTGGCTCGTTTTAGATCTTAATATACACTTAAAAAATTTTTGACCCAAACTTGAAGGTTTTGTCCTTGATCTAAGGATTTGGGTTTTGATTGCGAGCCAAAGAAGCGAATCTTCAAAACAAAAATGGAGTCTTTAATTTAAATAGCTATATACTAACCGATTCGAGTTTCGAACGCAGACTTTTTCTAATTTTACCTTACAGATGACTTTAGATATTCCACTTTTAATCCAAACAATGAACTTAGCACATTTACTTTTAAAATTTCAACATTAAAGACGCTCATATTTGCAAGGTATTTCTGTGTCTTTAACTTAGGTACATCGTTGTCCTTGTACTAAAGACAATTTTCTAACCTTCAACGATATTTTGACCTTCATTAAAAGATTTGTAGACTTAATAATAAGATGCAATATACTACTTAACTTCCCAGGAACATTCCATTAAGGAACACGATACTTCTTTAATATCAACGAGTGCCTCCTTTTTATAGCCCAGTCTGAACGGCGTTCAGCAAGCGACACCACTTGGTAGAGAGAATTTAATATGGCAGAAAACCTCACAAATGCTGCCAGCATTAGTAGGGGGATATCCAAGGGTGTTCACGTCGGGATTTGAACCCAGGCGTTCGGCGTTATAGTCGGACATGCTAAACTCTGCGGCACGGTAGCCTGCAATCCCATGGCAGCCTGTTGTATATACCGGATTGGCCCGATGGAGTTTTTCATCGGCAAGGGCTGCTGCCTCAGTGTGTAACACACCGCTACAAAAACAACAACAACAAAATGGTGAACTACAAAATAAAGAATAAAATAAACTACAATTTAAGGTAAAAATTCTTTAATATCGAGTAAAAAATCTTTCACCTAAGTAATTGTATCCTTAAAAAATTGTAAAATTTTGGATCATTGAATAAAGTCTGACATCTTTGGCCCAAATCTTTAGGACAACATTTTTTCAGTTCACATATCGAAAAAATGCAAATCTGTGCTAAATTTCAGCATCGTATAGAGTGATTACAACTAAAAGACGGACAGCCAAACACAGGAACATGAAGATTTCCTAGAATTTTTCGACGATCAAGAATATACACCCAGAAAAATATGGTATCAGCAAACAATGTATGCTAATTTTAAATTATATAAGAATGAGTTTAAAGCAATCACAAATACACAATGCTGATGAAACTGGATTTTTTCTCTGTTGCCTACCAAATCAAAAATTTGAAGCAGCATGTGAAAAAACTTCTTTTAATCAGGCCTGCTCTGGTTATCGGAAGCGCAAAACGAAAGATTGCCTTTGCCTTAAATTTTGCAAACCTTGTCATATCTATGTTGGAATAGACACTCGGATTATATGTCTATATAGTAATAGGAATCTTAAGTGAAATCAAACCATAAGAGAAGAAGACTTAGAAATTTTAAGCAAAACAATTTTTTTCGTTTTGCGAATTCGAAAACTGGAACAGGCCTTAAATTTTGCAAACCTTGTCATATCTATGTTGGAATAGACACTCTGATTATATGTCTATATAGTAATAGGAATCTTAAGTGAAATCAAACCATAAGAGAAGAAGACTTAGAAATTTTAAGCAACAAAATTTTTTTCGTTTTGCGAATTCGAAAACTGGAACAGGCCTGAATTATACTATGCTCAAATTCATATGGCTCACATAAACTAAAGCCTTTAGTTATAGAAAAGGCAAAGAAACCTAGATTCTTCAAAGATTGTAACTACCCACTTTATTTTGATTACTCAATTAATGCTTGGAAGACTTTCCGTAGCTTTAACGATTGGTTTAACAACAAATTTATAAAGGAAGTATGTTTAAGCAACGGATCTTTTGCTTCCGTATATTGAACCAAACGATCCAATGGATCAAAATCCCATTAAACTGACCAAACTTTTTTGCAGAAATAAGTTACTTCTTACAACACATTCAATTAGATATGCAAAAATATTGCTGAATAAACTTGCAATGAGGTGCCACAAACATGGTTTACAAATGCTTTGTCCAAATTATTAAATTGGGACTCAAGTGACTACGACATCAATTAAGTTCTTGAAATTAACCACACCAAACTATCGAAAATAATTTAGTAAGTGTATGTGAAATCGAAGAGTGAAATGAAAACTTTTTTGCTAACGGATCTTATGGAGATGAAGTGGCTTCACAAAGCAGTGACACTAGTCTTAACGTGGAAACGCCAGCGACATTAATTGGCTCAAAAATTATGACTAATTATATCATAAGCATATGTCCAATTTTACTTCTTATCTGTTTTTTTTCCAGAAAAAAAAAATGTTTTTTTTGTGCGGAAAATATGGTTCAATTCATCCAAAATATGCCTCTTTTTAAGCCGAACTAGAACTCTTCCAAGCGGACTTTAGCTGGATCTTTTCTAAGATACCTCCGATCTAGTTTACCTCTTCATATTTAATGGGTTATTACTCAATCATGGTACAATTAAGAGGTAGCGTCATGAACGAAACTACCTTGAGTGGCAAATGTCAAAGTGGTTTTAGAAATAAACATTGTTTTACAACTTATCTTTTTCAAATGTGTTTTATAGTTGTATTTTCACCAATATAACACTGTTTTGTTGATTATGTTTTGAATATCGGTTCAAAGAGAACATATTTTTAAGATTTAAGAAAAAAAATCACAACTGTGTTAGTTTTACTACAAAATTAAAACAAATATAAAAAAAAAATTGTACTCAGCTGTTCGCATGACCTCACCTTATAAGTGCATCCTGTTACTCAATTTTTTTAATCATTTAAAGGCCAAGACCACTAATCAGCTGTTTTCATTGAATTGGCGAACGAATCGAAAAAAGTTAGTGCTCTAGGCCTGCCGTAAAATTACATAATCTGCAGAATGCAACAATGCCTTAGCCATATATGATGAATTGATCATTGAAGTACTACTGAAAAAAAAAAAAAATATTAACACTTTGTTCATTTGTTCTGCAAATTCTATTTCGTCGCCCTCAAATAAATTAACATGATATTCATAAGTTGTGGATGTGGATGTACCAATCAAAAAAAAACTTAAAACTAAAAACACATCTTGCGACAGACAATTTTCACCGAACGCCTTTTGCAAAATTCGTTTAGCGACGTTTCGGCACCAAAAATTCCATTCCGCACACAAAAATATTTAATGGAAATTCGCCGAATGAACTTGTTGCTGTCATAAAAACAAGCGTATACTAAACACTAAAGCTGCCATTAGACGATCAGACATGTCATATGTAATTTAAAAAATAGCAACTCTGAAAGTTGTGCACATCGTGTAATACGTACGAAAAATTTAATGTGACAAATGGATTTTGCAATTTTTTCGATTAAATCGAGCTTTTATTTCATCGAACGTACATGTAGTAGACACGTGTCTATAAAAAAAAATACAATACATATGAAAATACAATTCGATTAGAGCGCGCTCTATTCGTATTTGACGTACATAAGATAAGTCTTCCGAGTACAGAAAGTAACAGGTCATATGAGTTGTCTGATCATCTAATGGCAGCTTAATTATTACTTGAATGCGACATTTATCATAGATGTCACAGACAGTCAAACTTACGTAGAAAAAATTACCGCGTGAAATTTCAATAGAAAAATCTTTCTATTTTTTGCCCACAGTTGTTTGATTTTTGGTGCTTTTAAAATATGTAAATAGTTGAAGAATTTAGTTATTCAGTTGTAATTAGTGGAAATAAAAAAAACTCTTTGCTTCTGTAGGTATATTTGTTTTTTTTTTTTTTAATTTTTGTAACGATGTTTGCAAAAGTTCTCGAATAACAATTAGTGTAATACATACCCTGCTGGCGACGAGCCCTGACTAGCGGACTTAATGCTGCCGGTTGTCATTTGTCTTTGGGGCAGAGGATGACAATGATGTAGGGGGGATGATGTAGGAGTTTTGCAATCATCATCTTCATTGCTGCCGCTCAATCGTTTGGGTGAGCTGTCCTGGTGCACAGATTGGCGCTTGGGGGAACTGTCGTTAGAACCGAGATTTTCTAGCATTTGAACTTTCAGCATATTTTTGGTATCCGTACTGCGTATCCGCTCACTTCACACTTCTCTCCTCTCTCTCTCTCTTAGATTTAATGACTATTTGTAATTTTTGGCATAACAAGGGTTTTGGTTTACTATGTACGCACGTTTCACATGTACAGCAACTTTGCTATCCTCATTTCACTCGAACAGCGTTTTACTGTTATTTAAAAAATTTTCATCTTTTGAGTATATGATTGTTTTTCTCTTATTCATCGATTTACATTAGCTTTTGCAAAGGATTACACTTTTCCAAATGATGGAGAAAAACTACAAAAATCGTTCAGTTAGGCAAACTACCTATTGAGTTTCCATTAGCTGTTTCTTAAGAAATCCACAACAACGTTAGAACACCAACGCAAACACAACATGACCTAATGTCCGTCCTTAATCAGGCTTCACGTAATTCTGACAATTCGGTAAGACAACAAGCAAAGTACGCAAAAACAAAAACTACTTTATGAGCGTTTCAACCATGCGAACTCTGTGTGGCGAAAGAGGGAGACTTTATGGCACCAGTGTCCAGCGATAGTAGATTCACTTCCATAAATTAAAGCTCTATAGAGCATAGAGACAGTCGGTTAAGTCGCTAAACGACCAAATTTCCCATTAAACATTTCTCTGCATTTAATAAATGAGAATTTAGCAATGCTGTAACATTCTGGTCAGAGAGAAACACCAGCGCCGGAAGATATTTCTTCGTTCACATGGCATAATCAATGCATGTGGTGGTTGCTGTAAGTACATACAAATAAATTGTTTCCTATTCTAGGCTACCTTGGGTTGGGAAAAACACACACACTCAAATATACATTTGTAGGGTTAGGCATAAAGTTGATAAACGCCGATGTCGATACAAATATCGCATCGTGGTCATCCCAGGACACCAAGAGTCCCTAGCACTTTTGAATCCTGCTCGCATTGAGCTCGCACTGTTAACTGCTGTGCCGCATATAGCAGATAACCTAAGACTAGTACGCTTAGCGTCAGTTTTGGTACAGGTCAATAGGTAATAGAATCCACAGAATATTTTGATGTTGGATCCGATATTGGGAAGATTTGGGGAATTGAAATCTAATCTCTCCAATAAAATAAACCATATGAAGTGGCAGACAAGTAAAGGCGCGTTAGGTTCTCCCCTAACAAATATAAGGTATGCATTACCATCCATCTGTTAAGATTAGCCAAATTATTGAGTCGAATTATATTGGGGGTACTTCTACATATGTAAGAACCAGAGGATCTTTTATATTATTTAGAGCGCACAATAAGCCGATTACTGGCTTAGGTGTATGTCCACAGTGACATGGGGAGAATTAATATCTGCACCCTCTTTTCAACCTAACCTAGGAAGACAATTAAAGGCGCGTTCGGTTCGACCGAGCCAATATAAGGAATGCATTACCATCAGAGATGGTCCGTATGACAATTTTGTAGGTTTTCGACTGTCAAAATGTTGTAAACGTCATATATTTGTATAAAACCTATTAAAAGTAGTAAACGTCATAAGACTCGTAAAAGTTCTCCAACTTGTAGAGTTTCGACATCATATCACATCAACAACAAAGAATGTATGTCGCTATAGCGTCTATACAAATAATTCAAAATTTTATGATAACAAAGTTTTTTCTTAAAGTTCAGCGCTCCATGGATCAGTTTGACCACGCCACAGGCATTAGTGAGGGGAAAACAACTGAAAATGCTATTGATGTTTTCGACAGAATGCGAACATAGATACACCTTCTAACCAATGCCACAATCATCATTTTATGAAAGTTTAAATTAGTTGTACAATATCCTTACTAATAAAAACCATACTTTTTCGCTAAGCTTACGACGTTTTCGTCGTACGTATTATTCGTCGGAAATGTATGTCACATACGTCAGAGTTTACGACAGGCCATCTGTGATTACCATCCATCAGATAATGGTGTATTATCTTCACTGTTGTCTGCATTTATTTAAAAATAAGTCAAATAAGTGGGTCGAATTACATGGGGGCTACTTCTGCATATGCATGGACCTATCTCAGTCGAATTTGATAAGGGCGTTAGAGAACTGAACTCGAGCTGTTAGGGGACAATAGAAATCAAATTTAGGGCGATGGAAAGTATTTAGTGAGGATATGTATGGAATTGTGTATGGGTATTGAAGGGTAAAAGACACCCTTAAAGCCTTAGAGCTAAATAAACTCTGATTGGGCTTCTTTAGCTCTCGCATCGGGTCGTATTGATATTAAAGTTTTTTCTTTGCAAATATACAAACCAAAACTTTTGCAATCCCTAACAATCAACATCAATAAGCACATGTTTCAAGTTTCAAGATTTTTCGTGAGTCGCGATTTTTTCGCGAATCGTGAGTTTTTCGTCGTATTTAGTGTCGTGAGTATGATTTCACGCTCTCGCATCGGGTAGTATTGATATTAAAGTTTTTTCTTTGCAAATATATAAACCAAAACTTTTGCAATCCCTAACAATCAACATCAATAAGCACATGTTTCAAGTTTCAAGATTTTTCGTGAGTCGCGATTTTTTCGCGAATCGTGAGTTTTTCGTCGTATTTAGTGTAGTGAGTATGATTTCACGCACGCACGTAGAATTTTTTTAAATCACGGTCACCCACGATCACACTATCACATTTGAACCTCACTCACGAATCCCGTAACTCACACATGACACGTCTAACCTACATGCCTCTAATTTCAACCGATGGCAAGGCCAACATTGCTACATACCTTTGCCTTTTATTTTTCGGGATTGTACAACACTTATGTTGCAATCTGCCAACTGCCAGCTCTGTTGTAAAGCTTGACATTTTTGAGGTTATACGTACTCAGAACGTTTTCACATACGAGCGCTATTTGTGTTGTTTACATAAACTTGAAAGATTCATCTCGCCCAAAAAAAAGTGGAATTAAATCGCGAACATTTTCGTGTGATTATTTGTTACAACTTTCGACGTGAATTAACTGAACAACAGTGTATCGATGAACTTATTTCAATTTTTGGCGATGAAGCTCCATCAAGGACGAGTGTTTATCGATGGTATGGTGAATTCAACCGAGGTCCAAGACAAATTTAGCGAAGGTCGTCCAAAATCAGTTGTTTCAAAAACCATAGATGCTGTGCGCCAACTGATATTGGAAGATCGTCATTGGACCTATCTTGAGATTGAGACACCCTTAGGCATAAGTGGGACCAGCATACATACATTCAATATTGCATGAACATTTGACCGTCAAAAAATTTGTTCGCGTTGGATCTCACACAATACGTGAATCGCTAAAAAAAGGCTCGTGTCGATTGGTCGAAAGAAATGCTTCAAAAATACGAAACAACTGCATTTTTGAGCACTCAAAACATCGACTTGATGAGCCATCTGCCGTATAGTCCTGACTTGGCACCGAATGACTTCTTTTTATTCCTGTTCGTAAAAAATAAAATGAGAGGTCAACGTTTTCGAGTGCTTCGACAATTGGTTCAAACGCATGCAAAAGTATATAGGTCTTAATGGGGAATATTTTGAAAAACAAAAAAGCGATTTTCGATGATTAATATTTGTTTTTGTGTTCTCTAATCCCGAAATATAAAAGGCAACCCTCGTGCACTTAGAACGTAAAGACAATTCAAATATTATTATAGCGTCACAGATGGACATTGTTTAATATACTTTCTGAGGTTTTTGGTAAACATCCAGAAAATGTGATATTATTTTTTGTTCACATAATTTTTAGTTCACCCCAATATACATTGAAGAAATCTCGATGTAATTTGCACATTTTCAGGGAATTTAATGTTTACATTGTAGCAGACATGGGGTCACCATTTAAAACACCACCAGCATCACATTACATTGTCTGCTTTTAACCCAACAGGCTGGCATTGGCATAACCTTTTCATCTGCTTTGTAGTATTCGCTTGGATTTATTCACTTTGGAGCTGATTAAATTGAACAATTTTGCACTCGGCTCGACGCTATTGCCAATGTTTCTCAGTGGGACAAGTCAGTCTGTCAGTCAATTTGAATGTGTAACACTTTTATTTTGTGTTTCATTAGTGGACGGATTGTTGTGTGTGGCCACAGTGGAGGGAGTAGGCACTGGCTGCCAATTGGAATGTTTCCGTTCGACATGAATGGCGCAAAATTAGACAGGAAATGTGAAATTGCTCGGAAGCGAACAGAGGCGGGCGGGGAAATCAGCGACAGATTTACCTGTCTAACCCATCCTCACCATCAAAGTGCCAATTAAATTTTGATCGGGAACACCTTGTGTGTGTGTTGTTCTACGAAAAGGAACATGAAATATGGCCCCAAAATCACAAATTCAATCGGCTAACCGTATCAGTGGCACAGTCTTTTGTTCGGCGCTAATCACCAGGGCCAATGATAAGATAGAGAAGTGCAAATGCTGATAATTTTTTTTATCAAGTGTGACGTCAAACATTGAACCGATTAAATTGTTGGTAATCAAGCATTATTAAAATTTATTATTTTTCCGTACCAAAAAATCCGGTAGTGTATTGGCCAATTCTTATATCAAGGCACACTTTAGTTTTATTACGCATTTGGTTTAGAGTTGGACCGAAGGGTAGACAACAACACCTGAACGATCAACTCCCTGCGACACTATCAATTTGTGAATTAATACTCTGCTAATAATTGTAAATTGTCGTACTTCGAGGGCTTATATTCAGTAATGTCAATTTATTGAGTATTTATCAACAGTTGTTTAAGCCCTGGATACGATGATTTTTGCGCGTCAAAAATAAAAATTGGCGCAGAGTATAGCATGTTCGCCTGGGTTCAAATCCTAGCATCTCCAGGTATCCAGCCAAGTTAAAACTTCTCTAACAAGTATGTTGTAATATCCCCTTTTCCTTAATGCACTGAAAAAATTGTTGTGATAATTTTAAAGAGGCGATCCAAAGATAAGCGAACATAATTTAAAAATGATCACATCTAGAGTAGGTTGTGTACTTCAGTTAAAGACGCAAAAAAGCCTTAGAAAAAGGAAAGTTTTTAAATTTTTAGGTTAAGATTCAAAGTTTAAATTTTTCGAAAATAGTAATTTCACAGTCATATATGTAGTAAAATAAGAATCAATCAACGATCGAATTTTATAATGGACTTTCGTGTCCGTTAGTAAATAGAAAATAAAATTTAAATATATCAACTTTATTTTACAGTTTTGTTTCTTTTGCTCGTTTTTATTGCTAATCAATCCTACGAATAAGGAAAAATCTTAAATTTTTTTGTGGGGATTGTCCATGGAGAAATGTGTATTTTAAATCAATTTTCATCAATAATATTTTGCAGGCTGACACTTGCTGATACGCGTTCCTCAGTAAGAATAGGAAAGAATCTCTCCGAACCATTTAATACCAAACGAGGTTTCTGACAAGGAGACAGCCTATCGTGTGATCTCTTTAATATCCTGTTGGAGAAGATTATACGATATGCAGATGTGAATAGATATGGCACACTTATAACATGCTACTCGCCTATGCCGACGACATCAATATCATAGGTCGGTCACCGGAAGTAGTAACTGCGGCCTTTGAAAGAATCGAAAGAGAGTCAGTAAAAATGGGTCTGGCAGTAAATGGAGGTAAGACGAAATAGATGATATCAACTCCCAAAACGCCTCGTACAACCGAGCAGATAAAGACATTTTTTATCTACCTCGGCACCGCCGTAACGGAAACGTATGACACCAGTTTTGAGATTAAGCGAAGAATAATACTGGCAAACAGATGCTACTTTGGATTAAGACGAAGATCACACTATACAAAACACTGATACTAAGCGTGCTGTTATGTGGTTCTGAAGCATGGGTACTTGTGGAAGCAGATGAGGCAGTGCTTGGAGTATTTGAGAGAAAGATTCTTCGTAAAATATATGGACCAGTTTGCGATAATGGAGAATATAGGCGACGTATGAACGAGCTGTATGACGACGAAAGCATAGTTACACGCATCAAAATACAACGGCAGCGTTGGCTAGGTCATGTTGTCAGAGTGGATGAAGAAGCACCAGCAAAGAACTCTTTTGAAGGCAAACGTGGTACACGCAAACCGGGAAGACCAAAAGCCCGATGGAAAGATCAAGTGGTGTCAGAGATTTTAGAATGAGCGCAGAAGATCGAAGCGCTTGGAACGCTATTCTACGCTCGGCTAGCGGAACAAATATTCTGTCATAGCCAACTAAAAGAAATATTTTGTTATCAATAATTTTAATTATAACAAAACAAAATTAATTTCATGTTGCTTTTGTGCCATAAAATGTCAACTTTTGCTGTTTACAAATCGAATAGAAAACCACAAATTAAAAAAAAGAAAATAACAATTTGACTGAATACGCTTATATGCAATACATCGTATGCACTCTTAATGACTGATGTTGACATATTTCATGACAAGTTTTATCTCTTTTCAAAATAGGGGGAGGATACCCATACAGCATTAGAAGAATATTTGACTGCATTAAACATTTCGTTGTGGTTCGAGGTCAAAAGCAAATATTAGTTCACGTGCCGCTAATGTCTTTCAAAGTCAATGAAGGGAAGAACACAACACGTACACGTACCACTATGTCATTGTATATACTATAGTAGATGACATTAAACGATTTAAAAACGGAGTATTGAATTGATTTCGGTCGGAGACGTATTTATTTCTGTGATGTAATATCTTCTTGAGTGGAGCATCAGATACGACTTGCACTATTAAACTTAAAAATTAGGCTCGATTAATGGTAACTGTAACTCGCTAAATGTGAGAGGTTGCCTTGTGATTTCTTATAATTAATCGATTGCTCTCAGCATAACCACATAGGGAAGGGTTATTAAAACTTTAAATAGACTCCATGTCCATGAAAAACCGCAAGTAGAAGAAGGCTTAAATTTAAGAACTTACTCAGTGGACCCACCACAGATAAGAATTCTTTTTAGAAATATTGTGTTGTTGACTAACCGAAGGCAAATCCATTATTCATAAATAACAGAAAGTCACCTACGCTGGTGACACTGAGAAATCCCTAGCGTTCAATCTAATCAATTAAAAATAGAGCTTTTGTTTATTTTATTCTACGATTAAAGTGCAAACAACTTGAAGTGAAATAGAAATGGTTGTGATTAGGTTTTGTTTTATTTGATTTTTGTTTTTGGTGTTGCTACACAAGAGATATTTCAAATTTATGATAATTTTCAGGCTGTCGAACTCTAGGTGTAATCAAACCCATCCATTAATCAATAGAATACGCATGGTTAACAGAAGTTTATTGCAAATGTAACATTTCCCACAAATAAATTTTTTTGTCCGTCTCAATTTCTTCAAAGAAATGGATGTAAAAGTTGACTTTAGAAAAAAAAAAAAATAGTACACTGTAAAACATTCGTCCAAACCTTTAATGATGTGTCAGCGATCGGAATTCAGAACGGAAGGTTGTGGCCGTTAGAATATAACAAATTAAATTTATATATAGCTTCTTTATTTTGAGTAATCTATTTTTGTGTGTAAGTAAGTAACAGATACAATTTTCAGTTCGAGTTTCAACCACGGACTGTTTTCAATTGTTAGGCGTAAAATTAGGAATATTTTACACTTTAAATTTGTAATATCAAACAAGGCTACACAAATTTTAAATGCAATCGAATGTAAGACAAATAAAAAGGCTTTTTTGATCAATGAAAATGTGTCCAATGTGAATCTAAATCAAGAATGTACAAATTTGACTTATTTTGTGCGAAAATTGGTCAAATATTTGACTAATCTGATACATTGTTTGGTTGGAATTTAACAACACCCATAAGTAGTTTTTTGTTTTACAACGAATACAGCAGATCATAATACAAAGCCATAATGGAGTTGTTAGTAAATGGATGGAAGGCTTCAAATTTAATTGTGTGTCATACATAAATACGAATAAACCCTAAAAAAAGTATAAAGTACCATCTGCTTATATTGTTCAAATGGTTTTGCCTTTATAAAATTAGATGACGTGAGCCATAAATCCGGATTTAACCGTCACTGTGGTTATTATGCCTGAATTTAAACTTGCTATCCTTTGGAATATGCACAATCTATTTTTAATTAAAAAAAAAAAAAAAATTATGTCAAATCACATGTACATATAGATAAGGAATAATTAGTTAAAACTATTATTTGGGTTAAAAAGTGTGTATTTTTCACAAATTCTTGCATGCAGTTATCACAAAAAAAATCATGCACTTTCAACGTAACAAAGTCCAAACATATCTCACAAAAAAAGTTTTCTTGTCGAAAATTTCCTTTATGGAAAACGAAATATGAGTTTGCGTGCAGTTTTAATAATTAAGAGAAAAACACTGAAACAACGACTTTTGCATTGTCACATTGCACTTGAACCCACTCTATTAAATGTTTATGACTAAGTGCTTATGCTGTATGGACGATGAGACGTCTAAACAAAATTCAAAAATAATTTGTGATGTGTGCAGTCAGTCAAAAGAGTTTTTTTTTCTTGATTACAGGTGGCGAGCAATTAAGGTTTTTTTTTTCATTTTTGCTTTCTCTTAACTTTAGCATGCATTAAATCCGTCCAGACACACCTCCTTTCTACCATTCGACCCCGATTGTGAGCAACCGGTCTGCGATGGAGACACATTTCGGTTATGCAAATTGAGTTCGATTCTTATTTTGGCCAATTTCAAGCATAAGCAAGAGAACTTGCAAAGTGAAAAATTATGTTGGATGGGAATTTCCAAGCAGTTGGTTGTCAGCTATGAGATCGCGCTGATTGCTGACTGTTGTTAGGATTGATCTTGTTTTTGGTGGCCGCTGTGCACTGGAGAGCCGTTATGGACAGCCCGGTCAGTCAAATTGCCTATTAAACATGGGAAACTGATAAATTTTTTGCTTTCCTGTGTAGGAAGTTTTTTTAATTTGCCAATATTTTCTCACTGTTGGCAGAACATTAACAATTTGGAAATTGAATGGATAAACTCTTTTCAGTGAAAATGTGGTACACTTTTACAAATCTTTGTGGAGTAAGGGGCCACTGGAAAATGAGCCACCACCACCAGACACAGTTGATGTTGTGAAAACGGTGAAAATCCCTCAATTGAAATGCATCGCTCGTAGAGTGTGGCCACATTCAAATGCGTGCGCATTCATACCATTTATGCATAATTTCATGCGCACGCAAAGCGTATTCCGCCGTGTGCACACACTCTCACATGTTGCTTGCTTTGGGCGTAGATGTTGTTGTTGGTGATTTTTTAAGAAAGGTCAGTTAGTTTCGATGTTAAATGAATTATAACGCCAATCACGTCTCATGTTAAGTTTTGACACAATGCCACACGAATGCGCACGCACACATACACTTGCACTTTGTGCGATTCTCCCCATGGTTGGGGCAATCACTCAATAATCACACATTTGTTTAAACGCCAAAAAATACAAGATTTTCACCGGTGGCGGCAGAGGCTCAAAGAAAAGTCCACAATCAATGATGGTTTTGTTGCTGTGAAACAATCGCATACCCTATCAACAGACAGACCAAACCAAGCAATTACTATTGCAACTGCATTGCTGTTATCTATATGTTTTTGTTGTTGTTTCACTTCTTTACTTCTATGTACTGTTATTTTTACGCACTTTGCTTTTGGACAGTATTGAGCGAGCAACGGAAAATCGTTCAACGATTTCGCGATTTTAGCACGATTTTTTTTCTTTGGTTTGTATTTGGGTTCACTTTATTTTTTTTTTTTTTTTTTTTGGATTTCGTAAAATAATAGGCTTCTTTTTTGTGAGCTTTTGCACCTCTTCATGTAATTTTGTATAATGGGAGTTCGGGGGAAGGCAGGCTGCGAAGCGAAAAAAATTTTAAAATTTTTGCTTTAACCGACCGGCCAATATCTCCGTTACGTTCACCGAATGGAACTAAAGCGAGAAACTGAAATGCAACCGCAAAATGTAAAGCACAAACAACCAACCAAACCATTTTAATATACCAACAACATCAGCATGGAGCCGACCTGTGACGACCACTAATGCTCTGAGATTCCACTTTTGGTTGGGAGAACGAACAAAACGCCGCTAAGTTGGTCGCCGCTCTTACTCAAACAACACAGCCATACATACATACTCACATGTTCCACAAATGCGCGGGGCCACCGGCACATTTCACAGTTGTTGGTTCCGTTGTGTTGTTGCCCTTGTTCATTATGCATGGCAAGTAGCCGAGGAATATGAATGAAAAAAGTAAACAAAACTCTGTAAAAATGTGGCAACAACAATGAAATCTCTCAGATGGCAATAAGAGTAATGTCATCCGCCAACCGAGTCAATAGAGAGAAATAAAGGCCCGAGCGAACAAAAATGAAAGGCTCTTGAAAAGCATACCAAGCAAAAATGTAAACAACAATCAACAAAACAGAGAGAGCTCTTGGTAGCCACTACTTGCGGAAATGATGTGGATTTTAGATTCAGAGCGTTAAATGGTGCTGTTTATTAAAGTGGGGAATAGTTTACTTATTTTCATTTCATTACCTTTTTTGTCGAATTACACTCAGAAAGAAGTGGTTCATAGAATTAATGACAAACACTTATGCCAATTAACTAAGTTAATTTTAATATAATTAAGTTAAATTTTGAATAAAACAAGGGAAATTTGCAAGTGTTAAATAAATTGTACACATCTTTAGTTAGTCGCATATAGTTCATAAACTTGAATTTGAAAAGTAGTTTTACGAAACCAAAACCAAATTCAGCGAGTAAAATATTTTCAAGTTCATATGTTTATTTTATTTAGAAATTTGTAATTACATTAAGCAAATCTTAGTTCTCATAGGAAGTTAGTGGTTTCGATTAGTTTAGTTACAAAAAATCTTTCAAACCAGATACAAGTTAAGTTAAAATTTGTGCACATAACTGTTAGGCAATTTTATGAACTAAATTTCTATAAATTTATATTTGACTTGCAGAAAGTTGATTTTACGTATAGTAAAACTAAAAACCAGGGCTGCGCAGTCGGAGTCGAGTAGTTAAAATTACCACTACGACTCCGGACAAAACAGAAAAAATGTTTCTATTAAGAAAAAAACGAAATTCATTAATATATAGTCTTTAAAAAAAGTATTTGAACTCTTTTCTTTTATGCCATTGCAATTTTACCTCTAGAAAAATTTCATTGAAATGATGTCTTAAGAAAGACATTCATTGAAATTTTGTTTTCAGAAAAAAAAAATATTGAAATTACGGCGTCGGAAACAATTTGATTGTTTTTAAAAAAATTCTTTTAAATTATGTTTTTAGATAAAATTTGATTAAAGTTTGTCTTGAGAAAAAGTTTAGTTAAAATTTTGTCTTTAGAAAAGTTTTAATTTTATCTTTAGAAAAAATTTGATCGACATTTTTTATCTTTAGAAACCATTTGATCGAAATTTTGCCTTTAGAAAAATTTTTGTTTGGAATGTAGTCTTTTTTTTGAAAAAAATTGATCGAAAATTTGGCTTTAAATTTTTTTTTTATTGGAATGTAGTCTTTAGAAAAAATCTCATAGAAATTTTGTCTTTAAAGAAAGTTTCATCGAATTTCGTCTTTAGAAAAATCTTATTGAAAGTTTTCCTTTAGAAAAAAAATTGAAATACTGCCTTTAAAAATGTCCTTGTGTGTTTAAAAAAAATTTATTAAAATGTTGTCTCTAAAAAACATTTGATTGATAAATTTTACAATAAAATGTTGTTTGGAAAAAATTTCATTGAATTTTGCATCACGGGACAAAAATTGTTTAATTATTTTAGTGAAAATTTCAGTTTTTTTGTTTTCCCATATTTATCCTGCAATGGATATTTATTGGGTTCCCCAAAAAGTAATTGCGGATTTTTTGAAAGAAAGTAAATGCATTTTTAATAAAACTTAGAATGAACTTTAATCAAATATATAATTGCCATTTTGTTCGATAACCTTTTGCCATCTTCCTGGCAAATTTAGTATTCCACGCTCATAGAACTTCTGGCCTTTATCTGCAAAAAACTGAACCAAGTGCGATTTTACAGCCTCATCATTGCCGAAAGTTTTACCATTTAAGGAGTTCTGCAAAGATCGAAATAAATGGTAGTCTGATGGTGCAAAGTCAGGGCTATGGTGGATAGACTATATGGTGGATGCATTAAAAGTTCCCAGCCAAGCTCACTCAGTTTTTGGCGAGTGACCAAAGATGTGTGCGGTCTAACGTTGTCCTGGTGGAATATGACACCTTTACGATTGACCAATTCTGGTCGCTTCTCCTTGATGGCTGTATTCAATTTGTCCGGTTGTTGACAGTAAATATCCGAATTAATCGTTTGGTTCCTTGGAAGTAGCTCAAAATATACCACACCCTTCCAATCCCACCAAACAGACAGCATAACCTTCTTTTGGTGGATATCAGCCTTTGAAGTGGTTTGAGCTGGTTCACCATGCTTGGACCATGATCGTTTTCGACTAACGTTGTTGTAAACAATCCATTTTTCATCTCCAGTTATGATTCGTTTTAAAAACGGATCGAATTCATTGCGTTTAAGGTGCATATCACAAGCGTTGATTCGGCTTGTTAGATGAATTTCTTTCAATACATGTGGTACCCAAATATCAAGCTTTTTCACCAGTCCAAGACTTTTTATGTGATAATGAACGGTTGATTTTGGTATATTTAACTTCTCTCCTATCTCACGCTCAGTTACATGACGATCCAATTTGATTAATGCTTTGATTTGGTCATCATCAACTTCATTTGGCCGACCTGGTAAATCCGCAATTTTTGGGCAACCAATAAAAATATTACAAACTTGCACACGCTTTTGGAATAAGCTCAGTTTTCGAACACTTTTAAAGCCTTCATTTCAGGAACAAAATCGAACAAAAATTAATGGCTCTTGAATAGGAAACCAAACAAAGATAAGCTTAGTAGCAAACCACTTCTCAACCGTTTGTGTCGACGGATCAGAATCTGAATAATACATATCAAGTCACGCCTTGCAAAGATAAATCAAGACGCGAAGTTGTTTTGAATCCATTGTTTAAAAATTCCGAAAACTACCCATACTAAAACCCTTTAGCTTTTAAAGTAAAGATCAGGTTAAAATGTAATTTTACAATTTATGTATTATCCTGCCAACTATTCAGCTGAGCTGTATTTTCAAAATTATTACTGACAGTTTTCTTCGAACTATTGAGCAATAGTGTTTTCTCATTAAGACTTTTTTGTCTAGTCTACAAAAAGAAGTATATGAAAAACAGATCAACAAAAAAACAAGTAACGATTATATAAATAATCATTATTAAATATTGTTCGAAATGGCTGAGCCAAAGGCGGTTCTGGGGTTGACGGTGGGTATAACATTCAACTCGGAATATGAAAATGTACCTATTTCCCTCAAACACGATGTGTTTTTATGTAATGCATTGTTTATCGTTCTATGGAAATTATTTTCGACTAGTTCGTTAATTTCCTCTACGAACATGAAAATAAAAGGAATATCTTCTGAAACCAAAATAACGTACAAATCACTGTGCATTAATATGTTGGGGAAATGGGTAAAATGCACATAATCTGTCGTACACCACGAGACGCTCTTTTGCTTCCACTACTCAGGCAACGTTTACACAAAATTCTCTTGTGGATGTTGTGGATATTAAGAGTCTTTTTCTGCTCCAAAATAACATATAGTCTCTTTTCCCCCCTCTGTATGACAAAAAACATATGCAATACTCCCCCTCCCCCGCCATCATCTGAGATGGTGTGGCGTGGTTGATAAAGTTGTTGTGTTTTTTGTGCTGGTGTCATGGTTTTAATTTTTTGCATTCCCATATGCCATGTGGGGACATTGTTTCGTTGCCGGAGAAGAAAACTGTTGATAACGAGGTAGTGATGAGCATCAAAATACTCATTAACTCAGTGTTTGTGCCGATTTCTTCTTTCGTTCTATAATTCTGTTTGTTGCAATTCTCGTTTTAGATTATCCGGCATTTGGACATCATGCACGCAAAAAAATAAAGTATGTGAGACATTTTTACGAAAAACAAAATACAAAATACAAATACAAACAAACGTAGTATTATCGAATGTAACAAACTTTGTTTATTGTAAACCTTTTAGCAACTTTGCCTAAGTTAAATTACCTTTCTTTTGTTGTAAAACCAAAAACTCTTTAATGGCGAAAGTGTTTCGAAAGCCGCAAACGATTATTCGTTTACCGGACCAATAATTATTCTCTTGTGTCTCTCCTACTAGTGAGAGAGAGAGGGTGAGTATTTAAGCGTATGGACCAGTGATGGGCGGATGGTAAACTTTTAATATAATTGTGTATCATAACATCGAAATAAATCCAAATATATTCTGGAAGAGTTTGAAATACCAACACATTCCACGTTTTTCAGAAAAGAACTTTCCTTGGCGAAAATTTCTTTTGTGTGAAACGAATTATTTTTTTGCGTGTACATACCTACAAACATAAATGTTGACGAATGAATTTAATATGTGTGAGTGTGGGCATAGTGCACGCCAGGTGCAGTGCTTGGAACATCTTCACATCTTTACTTTCGAACATACATATGTATGTCTTTTGTCTTCAACTAGCAATGAATGAATACTAGAAAAATCAAAACTCAACTAATCTGCGAAGCTTTTTAGAGTTGATGAAGTTGCGCGGGGTGTGGCTGCATTTTCAGATTGAGAATGAATTTAACTAAGAAACTACATAACTTGTCCCAAATACCAATAACATAATCCGAATACGAATGCGATTTCAAGCAATAGGTAATTGGATTTAGACCCATAGATTTGTTACACGGCTATTTTTAGTCGAGTCACGTAAACTGCTTACCTCAAATGAGTAGTTTTGGAGAAGATTTTGCATATGTTTGTTATTTGCTGATTATCAGCATTACGGAAACAAAAGTAGGTCAGAAATTACAATGTAAACAAATCTAAGGTATTTTGCAGTAAATAAAAAAATTAAGTCTTCATTTAGATGTTAATATTGCAAGTGGTAAGAAATATACCTGTAGTCTTGTTTCAAAATTATCATTCATGCATATATTAATGTTTAAATAAAGTTTTTGTCAATTGAAATTATGTATTTCTTTTTTTAAATTTCATTTCCCAATTCTAATTCTTAAATCCTATATTCTAATCTACCTAAACAAATAGGTGCCTTTTGATCAAATTAAAAGTGCCTACTGTTCACAGCACTCTTTTTTTCGAATGTAGCATCTTTATTTAGGTTCATCGTTAACGGTTAAACCAACCTTTTCGGAGATATATGTATGTATGTGTGTTATGTACATACATACATGTATGATTGCCATGCAACAGCAACAGCAACTCTATTTTCATATTTAAATAACACTGAAGTCTAAGCAAATATTTGGAATGGCTTAAAGATGGCTCAAAAGGATCCGCAAAGCATCTACCGCGATGCTGTTATCTCTCCCACCTTTACACCTCCGTCGAGCATCGTCTATTTACCTAGAGTGTGTACGTATACATTGTGGGTATGCATGCACCACGTACTCTGCTGTCTGTATGCTCTGGAGGATATCTTTGGGGAAAAAAACGTCATGCCGCGCCGCGAAACACAAGAGTTGACCAAGCAAACACAGATGTTCCGGTCGTATTGTCGGTTCTATTTCAAGAGAATATCAAGAGCAACAGATTCCGATGGCTTTGTTTTAGACAAGCAAGACAAATAAACACAAAAATAAATTTAAAAAATATGCTAACAAACATATTATGTGTGTGTGGATGCGTACGTACGTGCGTAAATTTTCCATATATTGCCACACTTACTTTCATTGCATTAGCATGTGAGACCAAAATAAATTGTTTTTCCACGTTCTACAGTAGGCAAATAATTTACAAGCCAATGAGTCAAACTCAAATTTAACAGACAAACAAACACCCTTCCTCAGCCAAATAATGATAGAAATGGAATAAGAAAATAATTCCTGGAAGACAAGTAACCTCAAGAGAAATTAAATAGAAGTCTATATACGATAATTTAGACCTCAGATAAGCAAAATTAAGGACTTGCGGTTTTTTTTTGTAAATATAAAAATGAAACTTTAAAAATTATGGCGAGTTAAAAGTCCAGCATCCTTATGATGTTGAATACTAGCTTTGCACTCCACTGCGCCTTCGCTTCTAACAAAGAACACTTTTCGGAACAAGATTTATTTTCATTTTGATAAACATTTTAGGTGGGCGCCTAGACAGAGACTGCGATCGCTGCCCCTCCCCGATAAGGGATTGAGACTCATAGACCTAGGTTTGCCAGATGGAAGGGATTGGTCGGGATTATCCCGACTTTTTATGAATATCATGACTCTAGACTATTCGAAAAAAATTTGGGAAAATGCCGGCATTTGGAGCCAATACACGTATTGAACGATTCGGAAGTATAAATAACAGGTAGATTCTTAAGTCAAATCCGTTAATCCATGCACACTACAGTTTTCGCAAATAATGTTATCGGACTGAAACTTGATACAGTCAAGTTTTTAAGCCCGGCTTAATTTTTTTAAGATAGTCGTACTTTTCATCCGTTTTCCTTGAAGTATAGAACGATGAGTTGTATTAGCCCCTTCCAAATCAGTACCTATTATGGATTACATAGGTCTAACTTTCGGTATTGCTCCCATGTTTACGTCAAATTTGACAGTCCAATTCGACTTACGTTATACTAAAAATTTAAACGAATTTTCGTCTTCGGCAACCATAATACCATTTTATAAAAATTTTGACATTCAATTAAGCCATCGCCAAAATAAGGGGAATTGTGTTTTTATCCGATGTCCTGTTCGTCTGGACGTCATTCCGCCGAAACCACGATAGCGTTTGTACATATGAATGTATCAGCTTGAAAATCTGCATAGTTACTTCTTATTGATGCGGGAGCTAAGGTTTGGGCCATATGGGTTCAGATTTAAATATAGTTACCTACTTAATGGACTTGACTTTATGAATCGAGCGGAGAGTCTCAGTGAGAGTGCTTATGATGCTCGATATGACAAGGCGGGTTATTTGCGCCTTTAAATAACTAATGGATATCCTGTTCCCGCGGCGATAGGTCGTTTGGAATGGATCGAGCTTGCTCACCTACGGGAGCTTTACGAGGATCGTCACCACCACAACAACAACAACATCGGTATTATTGGTCGGTTACCGGAAATAGTGAATGCAGCCTTCAAAAAGATCGAAAGAGAGTCAGTGCCAGCGGGTCTGGCAGTAGGTGGAGATAATACAAATAGATGGTATCAACTCCCGCAAAGCCGTGTATATGCGAACAGATAACGAAAATGAATAAACCTGGGAACTACAATTTTCATATTGTCAGCAATTTTATACCAGTTTTGAAATAAATCGCAGGATAAAAGATGTTACTTTGGGTTAAGGAAGAAGTTCAGGAGTAAAGCCACCTCACGACAGAAAATCAAACTATAAATTACACTAATATTACATGTGATGTTGTATGGCTCCGAATCACGGCTACTTGCGAAAGCAGATGAGCTAATACTCGGGGTGTTTGAGAGAAACATCATTCGTAAAATATATGGATAGGTGTCGTGGGAACCACTCGGGTGAAAACGAGGAGGAGAAACGTCTATTCCGCAGAAAGAAAAAGGAAATGAAAACACGTAAGTGTGAGAGAATTGAGATGTACAGGAGTCAGAATGAAGTCCGGAAATTCTATCAAAGAATTAAACATCAAACCGATGGCTTAGGTGCAGGCACATCCACCTGCAGGAACAAAGAAAGAAATCTGTGAACTGACGCAGATAGCATGATGATGATATGGGAAGAACATTTTACCCAACTGCTAGTGCCCGTACACACGAAAGGAGACAAAAAGAAATGTGCCAACTACAGAGGAATAAGTCTCCTCCCCATCGCATACAAGATACTCTCGAGCGTGCCGTGTGTAAGTTTAAAACCTAAAGTCAATGAGATAATTGGGCTCTATCAATGCGGCTTTAGACCTGGTAAATCCACCAAAGACCAGATATTCAAATTGCGCCCAATTCTGGAAAAGACCCGAAAAGGACAAGTCAACACCTACCATCTCTTTGTTGACAACAAAGCCGCTTTCGACAGCCTTATACATTCAAAGGTATTACAAGCCATGTCGTTTTTGGTGTCCCTGCAAAATAAATAAGACTCAGAAAGAATCTCTCCGAATCATTCAATACCAAACGAGGTTTCAGACAAGGAAACAGCCTATCGTGTGATCTATTTACTATCCTGATGGAGAAGATTATACGTGATGCAGATGTGAATAGATATGGTACACTACTCACAGAAGAACACATGCCTATGACGACGACATCGATATCATAGGCCGGCGAAGCAGTGCTTGGAGTGTTTGAGAGCGAGATTCTTTGTAAAATATATGGACCAGTTTGCGTTAATGGAGAATATAGGCGCTGTATGACGACGATAGCGTCATACAACGGCTGCGTTGGCTAGGTCATGTTGTCAGAATGGAAGAAGAAGCTTCAGCAAAGAAGTCTTTTGAAGGCAAACACGGTGGTACACGCAAACCGGGGAGACCAAAAGCCCGATGGAAAGATCAAGTGGTGGGAGACACCTCGAAACTTGAAACTGTCAGAGATTTTAGAATGAGCGCAGAAGATCGAGGCACTTGGAACGCTATTCTACGTTCGGTTAGTGGAACAAATGTTCTGTCTTAACCAATTAAAGTAAAGTAAGTATATCCAATACGATAGTAGTGGTAAAGTATTTTGAAAAAAAAAAAATATTTATAATTTATCCGGATCCGTTTCGTTGAAACTTATTATACCCACCACTAATCTAGTCATTCCGTTTGTAACATCGTATTGACATTCAAAGCCGATCTAGCCATGTCTGTCTGTCCGTCTCTAGAAATCACGATGGCGGTCAAACGCATAAAGCTAGCCGTTCGAAATTTTCCACAGTTGGGGTTTGCAAATAGGCCATATCGGTTCAGATTTGGATATAGCTCCTCTATAACCTGATATAGCTCCCATATAAACCGATCTCCCGATTTGATATCTTGAGCCGCTGGTAATAAACAACATCTGCGGTAAGTATGGCCAAAATTCATCTATAATCTGGTAAATCTCCCACATAAACCGATTCCCCGATAAGCCTTCTATGGCTTCTTGAAGCTTAAATTTGTGCCTGATTTGGCAGAAAAACGATGGAGAAAAAAAAGACGATAAAGTAGTACTCTGCTTATAGTGAGAAAATTAAAAAAAAAATAATATGGCAACGCTTGAAACTATTGCCGGCATCATTTTTGTTTGTTTCAACGGTTGCTTTTTTTCTTGCGAAAAGAAATATAAAACAAATAGTGCAGATATGGAAACGAAAACAATGATTACTGTCAAATTTCGCTCGTGAAACGATAAAAAATTTCAGCGACAATTCCGAATCAAGAACAGAATACCAAACCTTACTTATTAATAGTCCACATGAATATACATGAATGTGTCAGATTTTATATCGTAAGAACTCTGTCAACGAGATTTTTTTTTCAAACTAAGACACTTTATTATCAAATGTAGGCTTGTTGCCATTCCACAATTTTGAATTAATGGCAACATTTACTTTGTACTTATCTAATCGGAAAAATAGGGGAAACATTTCTTACCTTAAACTTTCCAATTTGGATTCATCAAAACTTTCAAGTCGTTGATAAAGAACATTCGATTGATGCTTTCGATATTCAATAAAGCTGGAACTCTTCTTAAGGCCATCCACAGTTTTGGGCGAGTTGCGCCAATATTTGATCATACGATGGAATGTCCCGCTCTTCGATAGACCCTCCGAGTTCACTTGTTGATAGTCCGAATTCGACAAGGTGTCGTAGGAAGTCATTGTGAAACGAATTGCGACAGACAGAGGCGACTTTGCGCGGGTCAAACAAAGACTGGTGGCGTAGTTGCTGTCCAGCTGTTAGCTGCTGATACGAGTTGTAGGAACAACGAATGATTACTGATTGCAAATACAAAACAAAAACAAGTGCTAATCATGCCACGAAAACGCAGACAGAACAGAGCCATACTGGCAACAATCGCGTCGATAATTCCAGCCCATGTGACGTTGTTTTCCTCTTTTTAAGATAAACCGCACAAAAGAATGCACCGGGGACCGCATGAGATCTTGAAGAGAACCCTGTTAAGCTCAGGCTTCAACTGAAACTGAGCATTTAAATGAAACGCTGAACTATCAAAAAACACCAACAAAGGCGATACCGACTCTATTGAATTGAAAGTGTTGCCAACTTGTGGTACTTTGAAATAGTATAAAGTGTAGTATATATGTAAAAAAAATATTGATTCAAATAAATTCATAATAAAAATTTATCGTAATTTAGCAAACGTTATTTCTTTGGTTTTTGTTTTGTGCAGTTCTATAGGTATCACATTTGGTATATAAACTACAATTGTGCACTTAAAACAAATGTTGTTCTAGTTTGAAAATTTAAGTCCAATATGAAGAACTGCGGTTAAAGACGCCAAATATTCCAACTTTTTAAGGAAATATTGCATTGATGAATGATTAATTTGTTAAACTCTTCACCATATTGTATGGTATATTCATTTTGCCATTCCGTTTGCAACACAGCGAATTATCCATCTCCGAGAGCATATACTTATATCTCACGGTGCGCCGGAACTTGGTTAGGTTGAAAAGATAGTGCGGATAATAAACCGCCACATTTCATACATCCAAGCCAGTAATCGGCTTATTGTGCGCTCTTAGTACTAAAAATTATGCTCGAAAAAGAAAATCAAAGTCAGGGATTCCGTGCAAAATCCTTAATTGTTTTTAATACCACGCCCCTAAGTTGGTTCATGTCTGGTATCGTATCCCCAACTAAGCAAAGAGGATGAAATATTGTGTCTCAAAATTTTACAGCAAATGTCAAGGTATCGGTAATTATTTTATTTTCTTTCAAAGCAAGCAGCACTGCCGAAAAAATAAAAAAATCTAATTCACGGCAAAAGAAAGAAAGATACACATATTGGAAGCTACGTCTGCCGACACCCTATATACGTGCATTACGCCATAGTTTCCTTCACACGAAAGCAAATAATGCATATTTAGAAAATGCAAACGATGCAACTTGCATGTCATTGAGAGCAGCATTATGCTTGCGGCATGTTTTTAAATAATTCTCATTTATCTATACACACAAGTACCATCAACCAGAATATGTGCGAAGTCTTCGATATGCATGTGTTCTGTCTGTCTTCGAAAGATATCGTCCTTACTTTCTCAGAGTTGGTTCGCTCCTCTAACAAGCTTGCATACTAACTTGTAGTTCAACCATCAACAAGCTTCGTAAGAATTTCTTTCCAATCCATTACTGTTCTCACCTTCGATAACAATAAATAAGCAAATTTGTACTGTTTAAACTTATCTATTTGGTGTTTCCTTTCTATCTCTTTCCATTTAGTTAATATCCAACGCCTGGGAGAAATATTATGTTTCCAACAATATTTCTGGCTCAGCGGTGTGATCCACCAATCTTCTCTTCAGGAAACTTGCTCACCGTTCTGTGATGTTTTAAGGATCATATTTGGAAATAGTTGCCATTAGACCGATCTGCCGATTTAGCGTCTTAAGTCCATAAAAGCCATATTAATTACTCGATTTTGCTGAAATTTAAAACAGTGATTTGTGGTAAGCCTCCGGTCATCTTTTTTTACTGGTTTTATTCGGTTCCATCTCACTGTGCAGCGGTGAATTTGGAGTGTTGTTAAATAAATCAAAATCCCATATAAAAAATGCATAAAATGAACTATTAAGATGTGATTCAATTCTATGGACATGTTGCAATGCACTATATATATCAAATTTAAAAAAATATTTCATATTAATAATGAAATCAGTGTATTTATTCTCAATTCGCAGAGGCAAGTCCGACCGATTTCAAACTGCATTATTTTTGCGATTTTCGATTACCGGAATATAAATTAAAGTTGAATTTGCAAAATTCTTGCGATTGCGGTTATCAGACGAGGCCTGTATGTCTCAGTGAAAAATTGTTATTTTTATGGAGGGTTACACCTCTAAAAATGGCTCTAAGACCCTATAAAGTACCAGTAATCTTGATCGTCATGACATTTTAAGTCGATGCAGCGAAGTGCATCCGTCCGTCCGCCTGTCAAAAGCACGCTTACTTTCGAACGAGTAAAGTTAAGCGCTCGTAATTTTGTACAAACACTTCTCATTGATATAGGTCCGTTGGTATCGTAAATCGAATTCCCGAGTATACTTCTTGAGCCTCTCTCATATAAATGAGTGCTGTCCGATTCAAGTTTAAGCAATGATAGTGGACCTCTTTTTTATAGCCAAGTCCGAACATCTCTTTGGGGAAATGTTTTTACATGGCATAGTACTATGGCATAGGAGGGGACAACCACCGCTATTTTTTTGATGTTCTCGCCAGGATTTGAATCCAGGTGTTCAGCGTCATAGGCGGACATGCTTACCTTTGATCTACGGTGGCTTACAATGAGTTCTTCTCCAAAGAACTTGACAAACGGGATCCATGCTAGAGTGTATAAAAGGTTCGGCCCAGTCGAAAAGAACGATTTTTCTAAAAGGTGGGTATGTGGACTAAACACTAATGAATATTCTTCTTCTTGAGCCCATACTAACATTACATTTTGCCTAATTTGTGTACTTTGCCCTAAATAAACAGATCGCCTAGCCTTATGTCCATTAGATGTGACAAGCCCGATTTAGCAAACTAATAACTTTCGACCATCAATTCTTCCATCAAACACATCCGTAATAGCTCTCCCTGGGAAATCGAGCCCAGGCATTTGAAGTCGTATTGCATATTAAAATAAATATTCGACTTTGAATCCTACTAAATCCCTCCCAAAGACGTATATTTAAGCGCTAAAGTAACAATACCAATTATGAGTAGTAGGTCGCATGGCAGTGCGATCTCTCAATTCTCTCGCTGCCTGTCGGCGGATTGCACAATGGTACCAAAGAAATGATTAATGCCCACCAGCGTTACTCTGTAGTTATTTACGTCTGCGGTTAGTACTCGAGAATCGCAAGCATGAGATGGTTCCAGTAAATATTATTGCATCCAAATAATGTGAATACCCTTCTAGAAGGAATGTATCCGATGTTTAATGATAGACAAATCGATTAACTTTAAATGCACACAAAGGCTCACGTTGGGCAAGACCCACAATGTATAATAGCAAAATGAATTGGAAGCCTTTTTCTTAATCGCAATATATGTATTCCATCTTGGCATACGAAATAAAGAATTTATCATATAATGGTAATTGTGGAAAAATGGGAGTTAATACAAAATATTTCATAATTTATTTTGAGGTAGCACCTGTAGGCGTTTGCCGCAGTTAGGGATGCCAATTTTGTAATCAGTCGAACTTTAAGGGAGAGGATTGAAATTGCAGAGAACTTCTTGTTCTCTTAAAAAATGTCTAGCTTTTAGTTGTCGATAATTATTTCTTTTTAGAAGAAATAAAAGAAAGAAGGATACACATATTGGTAGCTAAGACTGTCGAATCCCTATATACGTGCATTACGCCATAGTGAAAACGATGCAAACTGCATTTCTGCTTGCGGCATGTTCTTTGATAATTCTCATTTATCGATATTCATAAGCACCACCAACCAGTCTATCTGCGAAAGTTCAAATTGTCTATCTATAATTTATCTATGCACTGCATTCCAAAACGTCTTGTTAAATAGAATTTTTTTAAGCTCAATAAGAATTTTTTGATAATAATATATGGTGACAAGGCCCATCATAAAATGCATAACGTGTTTCTGATTTCATTACAGCTAAGAAATGCATGTCCGTCCAGTTCCGACTTTAGGGGTCATTATATGCATAGACATGGTTTATGAAAACATATTCAGTAAATTTGCACCATGAAAAACGAGCTCCGTTCTGGCATCCCTAGTCACTCGTATTCTCTTTTCTCGTATTCTCGCTTTGCGTGTCTCCGTCGCCCTATTTGCCATAGTGATTGACTACGGCACTTGACAAATTAGTCACAGGATTCTTTGAATTCAAAAAATGAGAAAGGTGATTTCAAGGAAATACCTATCTTCTTAAGGACATACCTTCCTATCCTGAAAATTGTATCGCTTTATTTGCACCTGTCATCATTTGATTCCTAAATAGCCTCATCACTTGAGGTCTAAATGGGGTATTTTAGCACTTACATTTTAAGTTCAATTCTTAAGCCCAAAAAACTAAAAAATAGATTCAATTGATGTTCTAAAGTTAATTCTTATCTGAATTCTATATAACCTTCATGAAGAATCGCATCCATCTTAATTATAGATCATAAAAGAAGTGTAAGTGCAATTTCGAGGGTGCTGCGAGAAATATGGCATGGATGGATGAAGGGGGGGAAAAAAACCCATATGAATAATGTCAGCCAATCGAACTTCCATTGAAAATTTGATCAAGAATATTATTGTTCTGATACCAGGAAGTATTTAAGGAGGACAAATAAGCAACCCACACCAATCACTATGGGACGCGTTTTGTCTTTGGTTGGCGTTGGTATGTTGCATTTGCCATAGCGCCTATATAAATTTTTACAAAATTTTTAATATGATACAAATTTTTTATTTTTAAATCTATTTATGGTCAGCGCTCCGCCTTCCGGAGCTGTTTGACCTAGTTAAGATATTTACAATTGCCGCCAGTATGTATTAGTGGGGGGAGTAAAAGTTTAAAAAAAAAACTGTTGGTGACGTTCTCGCCATGATTATAACTTAGACGTTTTCTGTTATAGGAGCAGATGCATAGGTTAGGCACCAGTGTTGCCATATTCATAAATGTACAAAAGTTGAAAATAATTGTGCTATTTCCTAACTATTTTTCAATTCTGTCAAAAACTAGTTTTTTTTGGCTAGATTTTAGACGTTTTTGACGTCTCTTGTGATGATTCCCACTTTTAAGAGCTTTTTTGGAACAAAAGATCCTTCAATGAGTCGAGGGTTTAAATGTTCCTCAAAAATAGACCCCGCAGTGCCAAAGAAGCTATATATGTTTGAAATACAAGAATTACTAGTCTAAAGGTAAGATCAGACTAACAAATATTTGAATCAAATTTGTTTTATCATATTTGCATAAAAATGTTAAATTCATACAATTTAGATTTTGTATTCACATTAGACACACTTTTTGACACATTTTGCTTCTTCAAACACAAATGAAATAAAGCCTTACAAAAAAAAAATATAAGATCAAACAAGGACAAATAATTTTGCATCAAATCGAATCTAGGGCAAAAAAAAGCCTAGTTTAGATCATTCTTTGGCTCTATTTTTATTTGAACAAGGAACATATGTCATATAAATGCATCTAGTGTGAATACATAATCAACATTGTATGAACAAATTTGAGTAAAATATTTGCCAATATGCCCTTCCTTAGACCCTATATGTACAAACATTTCAAGAGTGGGAAAATTGACCCCTCTCATTTCAAGCTACCACGTTAAACAAATCTAACTTTAAAGAGTTTTTTTACAAAACAAACAATGAAATTATTTACAAAACTTTGTTTCACTAATCATAGACATTCAGTGAAGTCAACTCTTATTTCCGATTTTGACTTCAAAAAAGCGCTATGTGCACGCAAAATACTATTTGGCAAACCCATCGTGTGCTCCACCATCAACATTTATTTTGGGAAATGATATTGTTTGCGTAGTTATGTTACGAGTATAAGAAAAAAAAAACGAAAAGGCAAATAAAACTAATTTTTTTATCATGTTGTGTCAAGTTTGAAAAACGTTCCGTGCCCGCTTTTAACGAATGACAACTTTGTACCATAAATGAAAATGATTTCACTGTCAAAACTGATCCGATTCTAATCCGATTTGGCTGAAATTTTGGACGTGGTGTTTTGGTATGACTTCCAACAACTGTGGTCTAAATCGGTTGATATCCTGATATAGCTGCCATGTAAACCCAGCTTGGGTCTTGATTTCGTTTTGGCTGAAATTTTGCATGAAATGTTCTGGACTCCCAACAACTGTCTTTAGTATGATCCAAATCCAAATCATGACTTTTTGAGCTTCTAATCCGATTTGGCTGAAATATTGCAAATATTCTGATATAGCTGCCATGTAAACCGAGCTAGGGTCTTGATTTCTAAAGCTTCTAGAGGGTACAATTCTTATCCGATTTGGCTGAAATTTTGCATGAAGTGTTCTGGTATGACCCCTGAACAACTGTCTTTAGTATGATCCAAATCAGTTCATAACCTGATATAGCCGTCATATAAACTCATTTCACGATCAGACTTCTTGAGCTTGCAGAGGGCGCAATTCCTATCCGATTAGGCTGAAATTTTGCATGAAGTGTTTCGCTATGACTTCCAAAAACTATGCTAAGAACGGTTCAAATCGGTCCATAACCTGATATAGCTGCAATATAAGCCGATCTTGGGCCTTGACTTCTTGGACTTCTAGAGGGCCCAATTCTTATCCAATATGGTTGAAATTTTGCATATGTCGTTTTGGTATGAATTCCAACAACTGTTCCAAATATTGTCTAAATCGACATATAGGGGTACATAAGATTCGGCCCGGCTGATAGCTTTTACTTGTTTATGCTTGGTTTCAGCAAGAACTCTTCCAGCTAAAACCATAAAGTAGCTATTGATAAATGTTCACAAATATAGCATTATGTTATTATGTCGTAAGCTTTTTCTGTTGTTAAAACCAGAGAACAAGCCTACCGCTAAACTGAACGGGGATTGCTGTGCTTAAATTTTTAGAATAACGTTTTATCTAAAAACTATCATATTGTCTCAAATGGTCAGACAATCATTCATTGACTACATTTCGGCCACATTTTCCGTTGATGCAAAGCTGAATTCTTTAAAAGCAATAAGTATCCAACATCTGGCAACAAAGCAAATAAAACAACCCATGTATCCCAGAGATGCAACTTCTACGAAGGAAGATGGAGTTCATGTTTGACAACATATTCGTATCATCGATGAATGACACAGAGGGACGCTAATAACATCTTTGTCCTGTCTAGGACTCGTTTATTCTTCATTCATTTTTCTTATCGGCCATACGGCGCTGGCCAAATGATTTGACCGAACTGAACCCTTCACTGACACCCTAGGATTGACCAACTTGTGTCTAGCTGTGACTGGCCACATTTTCTTTACTATTGTGCCGAACAAAAGAAGCCAGATGTCGAATTTGGGCAAAAACGATGCTTGTCTTGACTCATAAAGGTCATCCCTTTATACAGATGTGTTTGTGATTTCTATGAAGATCTGGCGCAGTGATAAAGGGTGATTTTTTTGAGGTTAGGATTTTCATGCATTAGTATTTGACAGATCACGTGGGATTTCAGACATGGTGTCAAAGAGAAAGATGCTCAGTATGCTTTGACATTTCATGATGAATAGACTTACTAACGAGCAACGCTTGCAAATCATTGAATTTTATTACCAAAATCAGTGTTCGGTTCGAAATGTGTTCAAATTTTGACAAATTTTGTTCAGCGATGAGGCTCATTTCTGGTTGAATGGCTACGTAAATAAGCAAAATTGCCGCATTTGGAGTGAAGAGCAACCAGAAGCCGTTCAAGAACTGCCCATGCATCCCGTTTGGTGTGGTTTGTACGCTGGTGGAATCATTGGACCGTATTTTTTCAAAGATGCTGTTGGACGCAACGTTACGGTGAATGAACACATTTCGAACCGAACACTGATTTTGGTAATAAAATTCAATGATTTGCAAGCGTTGCTCGTTAGTAAGTCTATTCATGATGAAATGTCAAAGCATACTGAGCATCTTTCTCTTTGACACCATGTCTGAAATCCCACGTGATCTGTCAAATACTAATGCATGAAAATCCTAACCTCAAAAAAATCACCCTTTAGCTGTAGGCTTGCCGCGAGCCACGCGTATGACACCCAAATTATTTCGATAAACACGAAGGAGGTTACACTCTGTAAAGTGACAACTGTTTTAGGGAAAAGTTGCTGTTTAATTTTGGCTAATTAAAAAACGACAGCGACATATGCCATAAAATGTGATGTCTAGAAAATAGTCCACAATGATGATTAAATATCTATGAAGTGTGTGAAATCAACCCATTAACTCTCGAACTGCCTTTCATAAGAAATACGAGCAATGATAATGTTTCATATGTACAAATTTAAATACAATTTATATCTCCAAATATTTTACATATATAAGTTACTTTTTTGTATTGCGAGCCCAACAAGCTGATTACTGGCTTAGGTGTATGGCTTGGGACGGATCAATATCTGCAAACCTCTTTTCCACCCAAACTGTATAATTGTACACGCAAAAAAATTTTTTTTTGACATTTTTACGAAAAACTAAATACTTTTATTACAAAGTTTTTCTTTAGTTAGTTTTTCTATAGTTAGAATCTATGTAACGTTTCGCTTCAACATATCAAACGTTAGGCCATTAACGTAGTATTATCTAAAGGTACTAACTTTGTGTGTTGTAAACCCTATAGCAACTTCGCCTACGGTAAAAGTACCTTTCTATTGTGGTAACACCAAAAAGTCTTTGATTGCAAAAGTGTTTCGATAGCCGCAAACGATTATTCGTTTGCCGGACCAAAAATTATTCTCTTGTAGCTGTAGAGTCCACAGTTATGATGGAGCGAGATGTTTATTTAATTTTAAGAGCGAATTAATCGCAATTGCCATGAGTTCCCAAAAGGCGGGCATATAATACAAATAACATTCAGACGCACTCCAAACGACCATGAAAGTATAAGGAAATTAAAAGGTAAGGAATCAGCGCATCAGGCAGCATGAGGATAGGGTAGGGGTAAAGCCGTTACCCTCCCATGGCAGACAAAAGTAATTGCAATCGAGACGACTGTTACCAGCTGAGGCTCTTTGTAAAAATGGGATTTTAAAGTATTTTTGAAGGGCAGAGGGTGAAAGTTGGTGCCTACTAGGATGGCGTTATTTTGATGGGTGGTTGATTTCCTTATACTATTACAGATATGTTCAGGGTGCATACGTGATGTTGTTTCAATTGGCGATGGATAATGGGTTGAGTATAAACCACATAAAGACTGATCTGGTACTGTTGACCAGAAGGACGAATCTTTGTGTTCAGGGAATCAGTCGCGGATGGGGTGAAACTGCTGCTCTCACCAGAGATAGGTGTCTTTACTAGCTATTTCAATGCCAGGACTTTCTTATCGCATTGGCCACAAAGAGAGGCGGACTATTCGGAATTTTTGGGGATAAGAAGTTATATAGGGTTGAGCACTCATTGTGCCACTGCCCCGCAATCACGGGGAAAAGGCACAGGATTATGATGAACACCCTTTTTCTATATGGATTCTCTGCATGCATATAGTTCACTGGCCGTTCTTGGCTACTGTGGTGGCTTGATATATAAGGAGGGAAATTCGATTGGCTCCCATTATGGCTATATGGATGGATCTGTTTTTGGGTGGCACCGCACTGCCTTTAACTTTTGCTGTTGTTTGCGTTTTTTTTTTAACTTTTCTAGGACGAACAAAATGGACCTATATTTATTTTACAGTTATTATGGAAATCTTTCGTTGGGGAACATTTTCAAGAAACAAAATTTTTTACCCACTCACATAATTTCATGAGATCTCTATCTTGTCTGATATGAATTTTAACTACATTTTTATTTTGGAACTACAAATTCCTTTATTTTCACTGTGATTCTCTGCAGTTAGAAGTTGTCTTCATTTTCTATTTAAAATGAACATATATGCATTTAGTTAGAAATTTATCCATACTAACCTTGGGCATCCAATAACCAAAAGGTATGGCTTTAAAGTAGCACCTGCTGGTTTTTACAGCCTACATTCTATTTAGAGACAGAAGCGTACCCCACAGTGACGGGACATCCATTGTCATCGGCATTCCAACACAATGCCAACTGAGCTAATCCCGTGGTCACGCAATAAAATTGTCGTATAGTTCCTTTGTTTCATCAGGAATGGACGTTCTTTATTTTAAATAGATAATTGATAGTCCCTGAATCTGCAAAATTTTTTAGTCCAGCTGTAAGCTATCAATGAAGTCTTGACACCATGAAGCGCCACTTGCAGCTCAAGGAACGTGTAACTTATTCATGATCTGAAAAATAATACAAAAAAATGATTGCAATAGAAATCATGGACGACGCACATCGGAAGAAAATCGAAAAAACTATTAAAAAATATGCCTAGTCAGAACGGGTAAAGATATGTATTTGAAATTTCAAATGGTTTTGTTGGTAATTCATGCTTATGTTGGTAATTCAAACTCTCCCAAAGTATATTTGGATTTATTTCGATGTTATGATGAACAATTACATTAAAAGTCTTCCATGTTGCTCTAATGATTTTTGTCATTGGACGTACCTATGGCGAATCTTTAAAAATTGTCAATTTCCGAGTTTACCATCCGCCCACCACTTTTTATCCATATCTGGTCTATACGCTTAAGTACCCACCCTCTCTATCTCTCTAGTTGGAGAGGCACAAGACAATAATTATTGGTCCGGTAAACGAATAATCGTTTGTGGCTGTCGAAACAAACGATTATTCGTTTTTGGTATTACATCAAAAGAAAGGTACAAGGTAAAGGATTTACAATAAACAATATTAGTTTCATTCAATAGTGCTACGTTTATGGCTACCGTTTGATATGTTGAGGCGAAACGTTACAAAGTTACAATAAAAGAAGAATTTCGTAATAGATGTATTTTGCTTCACGTAAAAATGTCTCAACCGTTTTATTTTTTTGCGTGTAGTTACTAAAACAATAGTGGAAAACACTGCTGCAGCCAATACACACCGCAATACAGTAGCTTTTTGTTAGCACTCTGTCAACTATAGCAGGGTGGAGCTGGGTGGATGTACACAAACCATAGACAAAAGTGCAAATTCGACTAATAGCTGCTAAGGAAAACATGACTTGGAAACAAACATAGTACGTTTTGGAACTATCTGTTTCCAGACAACATATCCAAAAGTCTTGAAGCAATATGTTGGCCTTTTATAGCAATACAAAGTTCAAAAACTTTCATTCAGTATTAATGGACCCGATAGACATTATACATTTTGGAGGGGATTCTCGGTACCCTCGGCAATAATGCTGCAACCAAAACCATGGCTACGGATCCCTTAAGGTATTTGGTGCATTTGGAACACTTGAAAGGTGGCAAATATGGTTTGTTCCAACTAAAATGAATACAGCATTATATAAAACCCTTCTAAACAAGTACAGAATTGTATTTGTTGACAAATTGTGTGGACTTTCCCATAAAACAATGATGCCTCCATGTTGAACTGTTGAAAAATTCATATTTTGGATCAAGAAACGTACCTTTACAATAGCAGTCTGCCATGAATCCCGATTTGAATCACGGTGAAGATTTAGGTTAGGTTAGGTTTAAGTGGCAGTCTGCCATCAGACTCACTTCGACGTTTTAGTCCATTGTGATACCACAGGAACAGAAAAAGGAAGATGCCTTTTAGTTGTCACTGTTGAACAATACAGATCGCTTTTAAAAAGCCCAACAACTTGCAAATGTTCACATCCGCTAAATCAGACAGGTTCTCAATGAAATGAGAACCTAAAGTGGAACTCCTTCTGACTGCTAGTGAGGACACACACACACAGAAGGTGTTCTATAGTCTTATCTTCTTCGATGTTCTCACAGCTTCTGCAAAAGTCTTTGCTGGCAACCTTCAGTCCTTGGGATATCTCTGTGGCCCGGCAATCAGAACAGGTGAATTTTGAACTGTTTAGCCATCTTGTTGAAAGATCTGCGACAGTCGAGGGCGATTTTGTGATCATAATTACGTTCCCCAGGGATTTAATGGAAAGATGGAAAGATATTTATGCCAATCGTCGTTATGACATTATATCTTAGCTTGATACACACTGCAGTGGTCGGGTAACCTTTTCGATATGACCAGTTCTAGATTTTCAGAGTACACCCCAAAGCCCACCTGATCGTCTAGTTTGGAACCATTCGTATAGAACTCTATGTAACTTCTATTACCACGGACATCGTAGTTCCAATCGGACCTATTAGGAATAGTGGTACAGTACTTTTTGTCAAAAAGCGGCTCAGATAGGGTGCTATCCACACTGTCGGGAACATCGGCTATTGCATCAAGGATAACACAGTATCCATAGCCGTCACATGACCAAACAGAAAGCTCCCTTAGCCTCACCGCAGTGGTCGCAGCAATTTGTCTAACCACAATGTCCTGAGGCATTAGATGTAGCATGAAATTCAGCGCATCAGATGGTGTCGTCCTCAGTGCGGTTGTGATACACAAACGGGATCCTGTTAAGTATTGAACAGAAGTTGGACTTTTTAAGCGCCGTCCACCAAACCACAACACCATATAGCGTTATAGGTCTGACAACTGCAGTGTGTACCCAATGCATGACGCGCGCTCTAAACCCCCAACTTTTGCCAATGGTTCTCTTGAAGGTGTATAGGGCAAGAGTTGCCTTTCTTGCCCTTTCCAAAATGTTGGTTTTGAGGTTGAATTTCCTTTCCAGCACAACACTCAGGTATTTTGAGCTTTCTGTAAATGGAACATTCTCTCCTCCAAAGGAGACGGGTGCCACTGAGGTAACTTGGATGCCATAGATGCTCCAAAATGTCCTTATACACAAGGAAAACCCAATATCGTACTAAATATTTAATTTAAAATAAAGAAAGATAACAATATATTATGAAATATAACAAATTTTAGTTATGCACATGTAAATATTTTGTATGAAACAAATATCGAAATTATTATTTATTCTATCACAACAATTTCAAATTCTTTGAAATTTGAAATAAGTAGAGAAATAAAAACAAAAATAAAAAAATTGTAAAAAAATAATTTTGATTTTTTAGCGCTGTTTTACAGAATGCACATATAATTATTTGTCTGGGGTACGTGTTCTCATATTGCAGCATTTATTTGGAATCTTTAAGCTTTGCAATTGAAACAATGAATTAATAAATAAGTAAAAGCCAGTAATAAATGGTATTTTTTGGGCAAATTTGGTATTCATCACAAATTCTTGCATGAATTTGTAATAAAAGGTCTTGTAGTTTGATTGTAAACAAAATCCTAATGTTTTTCACAAAAAAACATTTACATGTCGAAAATTTCGTTTATGGCTAATGCATTATTTTTTGCGTGTACCTAACACTTGGATATGGTTGTATTGACCGATCTCACGATTTTTCGATTTAAGGTCTTGCGTTCATAAAGGGCGTATTTGTATGCATGGTGGTTGGTTTTCAAAGTTCGACCCGGCTAATTTTAACTTGTTGAACGATTTCAACTCCAGAAGTTTCTCTAGCATTCTTAATCCCTTCTATCCAAAAGTGATTATTTTCTTACCTATTCATTTAAAATTTCAACAATATTAAACAATTTACAACTTTTCCTTAGAAATGTATTTAAGATGTATGACATAAGAACCGTGGGATTTGATGAAAATCTTACAGTAAAAACAGTTAAGCATTGAACATTTTCCCAATACGTCCTTTTGGTTGCAAAATTTGTCTCTTTTCTTTCGTTTGGTGTGTTGTTCTGATGACTTTATATCGTAGTAGGAAACGACACATTTCAATTTATTTGCACAAATGCACTGTGAAATGGTGAAGAAGTCGGACAAAAGTCTAGTCTCTATTTTGGTTACATTGTGCGAATTGACGCATCAAGACGTTCTGGCTCCACTGATTTGTAAATCAGTGCCACCATAACGCTCAGCATTATAAATAGGTTAATGTCTCGCAAAAAGCAGCGAGGAGAAGAAGTTTTCCCCCTGGGCAGCTACAGACTTAAGGGCTGAAGCGATAACAAATGTCCATGAAGAGGAAAGGAGAGAGTCACATTTTTCTCGTTGACATAAATTTCACTTTGTTTGTCTTAAAAACAATGACGATTCATATGAGTCTGAGTCTGAGTGGCGCCAACTTGGTTGGCAATTCCTTATAAATGTCGCCAAGAACTAAACAAAGATCCTGCGAACCACCCCTACAGCAATGGATGAATTAATCCGGCTTTCCCGTATGGTAAGGGGTTGATGTCGTCAAAGGTGACGTCTTATTGTGGTGAAGCGCAGGAAAAAGATGAGATAATAATTTTCGATTTACTCATGGAACTGATTGACATACTTAGATGCTAAAAATGCTGGCTTACTGGGGACGTTTAAAGTGTGTGGATTTTGTAGAATTGACTTTCACGACTCGGAACTCGATACTTCACCTTCGATGTATCTACCACCTATTGCACTCCACTTAACTACATGTTGACCCCATTCAAAAGTTACACACCATATCCCAAATCAAATTGCAACAATAACCGCTACTTATTACTAAAGAATCGTTTTGGTAAGTAAAGTGGACGGGTGAAAGGGCAATTAACGGGAATTAATTGCTTCACGAACTGCATTATCTCAATGTGAAATACTTGGAAAATTCTATCAACCAAAGTAAAGTAAACCAGGATGGCTTGCGTTCCCATGACAAAGTCAACGAGATGTCACACTGTTTGGTCTGAAATGTTGTCTTTGAAAAAAGGAAACGCTTCAGCGCCTTCCTTTAAGATCTGGCTTTCGTTTTCCACAAAACAGTCGATTTATCGGAAGAGGTATTCAATACATTCCGCCCTAATTATTGCCTAAAGACGATGTCAACACGACGCAAATGCTCCATTCATCTCTTTTTTCAAAGACGATGAGCTGCCTTTGTGCCTCGTCTACCTTTCTTCATCAATTTTCGTTGTTGCCATCCATAAGAACGACGAGAAGACTGTCAATGGCAGGAAGATAAAGGATGTTTTGTGCTTCCCTGCGGCGCTTTGCTCCTTTGAATGGGTGCAGGAGTGAAAATAGGTAAAACAAACAAAGGCGAAAAAAGAGATTAACAACAGCTTGAGCTGTAGAAATGCAATTTGAAACCAATTTCGGCGCTGTCCCAGTGTAACAACAATTCGAGCAGCAAAAAGGAAGTCGATTGTAATGTCCTAAGGATACATTATTTCGTTGTTGTTGTTTTTTTTTTGACAAAAAACGCCAACCAGATATTGACATTTACGATTTAATGGACTCATTAGCAGTTACTCCCAGATCCCAGTGCTAACGAGCAGTTTCGGGAGCGAAACTCACCCCAAATTATAGATTGGAAGGATGGCCATCCCATATGCAAAATTTTTCTTTTTTTTTGCAACAATGAAATGAGTTTCTGCAAACATTTGCATACATGTCTGCCTTTGGAGAGGGGTGGATCCGTGCAAATATTTACGAGTTTTTCCTCATTTGCTCCATTGTTGTAATCGGCGATGAGTATGGATGACATTTGCCAACATTAATTCCACATTGACAGCATCCATTGACGCAGAACATTTTTCTAACCAACATTTGGATGCAAAAGTGGGCATGAAAAATTTGCATTTTTTATGGTTTCAAGGACGATGGATATTTGCATATTTAATTATGTTAACGTGCCAAGAACCTTCAAGAACTAGAACAAATTACTAACAAAAAAAAAAAAAAAAACAAAGCCCAATGAAGTTGCAATGATGTTAGGGGCAACAATGGGCCGTTGACTGCATGTGCAGTTCGTTAATGTCCTTTTGGGAATATCATTAATGTTCGTTTAACATTATAGCATTGAGTTTTGTGTAAAAATGCGTTTATTAACCCGAATCATCCTGAAACTTTATGATAAGTTTCCAGTTTAACGATTTTTTATGACTTATATCTTTGGGCATAGAGTATATCAAAAATGGTAAACAATCATTCATTTGAAAGACGCACGCACTTCTCACCTGTCAACAACATGCAAATTTACTTCATAGAGGGAAATATTTGCAATTTTATAGCTTAAAACTTATCAAAATTGCCATAAGACAACGCCAGAGCGATCCGGGTTAAAGCAAGGTGGGAAAATAAAAGCAGAGAACGTCTCTGAAAAATTAAAGTTCAAGTTGTCACGTTAGCTATAGGTTTATAGAGAATAAATAGAAAAATGCGTTAAATGCTTCAAATCCTGGCGTAAACAGTATAAAAATGTTCAGCGGTAGATATCCCCTTGCTAACGCTGGCTAAATTTGTGTGGTATCCTGCCATGTTAGAACTTCTCTACCAAGTGAAGTCGCAATGCAGCGCGCCGTTCGGAATCAGCATAAAAAATGTTACCGATAGTACTGCGATGAAAATATGTGAGCAAAAATGTACCTCCACAAAAACACTCATTGAACTTTAAGAGTTGAAAAGCAATAACATTTGCCAAATTTTGGCGAAAACAGCGTGGTTTTGGTAATATTCGGAGGAGGAGGCTTAAACCACTTTGGAAGTGTTAAGACCACCTCCAGAGGTCTTTTGCAGTCTTACGACTTTCTTATTCGTACTTTTTTATTTTTATTTGTAGAACAGAGCAACACGTTTTACAAATTATAGCTTAGTACTTGCGATAATATGTAATTTAAATATTAGAAGTTATATCTGATAAGATTGTGATTAAGACAAACACATTGTAACATATAAAATAAAGACGGCAAATTTTAGAATTTGAAATTATTAAATCTAAACAAGTAAAAGCTTCCGGCCGTGCCACATCTTATATACCCTCCACCACGGATCCCATATGTCAAGACAGATGGACAACAATAAGATTTAGTTTGCTTTCCCTACACCCAAAAAAATAATTAGCCATAACCGAAATTTTCGAAAGGTAAACTTCTTTTGTGACAAACATTGGGATTTTGTTTGCGATAAAAATACATCTTTTATGATAAATTCATGAAAAAAATTGTGCAAAATGCAAATTTTGCCCATGAACATTCCACTAAGGAATAGGGGCAAACTTCTCACATATCAATGAGTGCAGTCCGATGCAAGTTTAAGCTCAATGATGAGGGGTAATCGAGAGGTTTAAGTTTAAGCTCAATGATGAGGGGCCTCCTTTTTATAGCCGAGTCTGAACGGCGTGCCGCAGTGCGACACCTTATTGGAGAGAGGTTTTACATGGTATAGTACCTCACAATTTTTGTCAGCATTAGGAGGGGAAAACCACCTCTTAAATTTTTTTCTGATGGTCTCGTTAGGATTTGAACCCAGGAGTTTAGCGTCATAGGCGGACATGCTAACCTCTGCGCTACAAATAGAAAAACAAAAACCCTTTTTTAAAGTCTAGTACTGACTTAATTCACAGCGAAAATGTCTATTAAATTATTGCTTAATCCGACGGACCCTTTTCTTTTTCAGAACCCAAACAACAACACACAACAATAAGGACGACAGTATTGAAGCAGAGTTGATTCGGTGTATACGTGAATATTTATTTACATTTGCAATTAAAATTGTGCGAAATTTATCCTGATGCAGCTACATGTCGCAACTATTTTGCTCATAGAACTCAGTACCACAAATTTTTAATGTTAAATTCATACATTCCTCTCGATTACCTTTCATTTGAGTCCCGTATTGTCCCGATCGGTCCACTATTATTTTTGGTTAGTGCCTTCGGGGTAGGGGGAGGGTCCGCCCCTTATGATATCAACAAATTCTATGTCCTATTGCTCATTCCATACCATATTCGTAACCTACTCCCTAATACCTTTCAAGATAATCGGTTCACCCGTTTTCGAGTTTATTCGGAACAAACAAACACGCCTTAAGGCTTATATAATAGATAATTGCAAATAAAGCTCTCTGTTTTATTTCTTGTGCTTCTTTACTACTGCTTTAGAATGGATATTGTTTATAGCGCAAAATAGTATCAAACAATGTACACTTCCTTCCAATACTGGCTGGCAAATAGAAATACAAAATAAAAAAGGGTCTTTTGAGCGTACTACTTTCTACGCTAACGTGCTCAAAACCATTGCAAAACATTTTGGCTTAAAAGAATTTTTGAATTTACCTGTGAAAGAGCCACGGAGATCAGAGCCATATTGGAGGTCTTAGCAAAAGTTATTGCGCAAAATTTTGAGCCAAAATCGGTAAGAATTGCGCATTTTAGGAGCTAAAGAAGTCATATCGACGGGACGGAACAGGATTTTCGGCAGGAAGTAAGATTTGGTGATAATGTGTCTAACTTCCTGCAGCATAAAGTATTGGTAATGCATAGAGCCCTTAAAATCCCAGCAAAATTGTTGCTTCCAAAGATGTAGAAAACATATAGTTTTTAGAGATCTGGATGCACACCAAACCGGCCCCAAATGTTGTTATTTTAACATAGGGTTGTCGCCTAAAAATGCAACATTTTTCTACCTCATTTTCAGTGAATTTTATTTGATTTTTTCTTGTTGCGTTTGTTTAATATTCTTAATGTTTACAAAATGAAACTTAAATAAGGTCTTGGGAATCAATACGAAAATCGCAACGTAAAATCGGCAAAGAAAAAATTGACCATTGAAACTATAACAGGAAAGCGACCAAAAATTCTTCAATCGTATTTAAAGCACCTAGCTCAAATTATCAAAAATGGCTGGAACAAACAACCCACAATATGTCACAATATTTCGAGGTTAAACTACAAGAAATGCAATTCACTCATTAATTCCCCAGTTTATATTCCACTGAAGCATTTAAACTTGGCATATGTTATGTTTTTCTACATTACTTCCCGAGATGGAGGAATAGAAAAATCATGCACTTGTTGTAGTACCCTGTACACAGAAAAAATATTGACTTAAATATTTTCCAATTAAACACGGTATTCATTAGTTAACACTTGTAACAAAGTGATAAGTTGCTCTGATATTTTTTGAAATTGAAATACTATTTTGCATTTAATCATGACATGTGATTGGGAAAAAGTCGCATGTTTAACAAATTTTTAATTGCACGAATTCAAATGCTATGTAATAGTCAGGTATGTAGACAGAATTTTATTTTGGGGGGTGGAAGGGGGGAAGTTCTAGCTCGAGTTAGGAAAAAGGTAGCATTAATGAATTCCGATTGGCGTAAAGTAGACTACTGAAACCAGTTACAACATTTTTCCCGTCATTTGATGGTTTCTGCAAAAAAAAGAAAAATGATGGCAATAGTCCTACTTCTGTTGACAGCAGGTTCTATATTATGCCAATTCATTAATTCAGTTTTCTTCGCTAAATGGTCATACAATATTAAGAAAACTTTTTTTTTTGTTATAGAGGCTTAGGAAATAAAAGATTTTTTTTTTTAAAATTTTTAAAATTACAAATAATGCTACGACAATATTAATTCTCTAAATTATGAATATACTAAGCATATGCCCGGTCGCTTCGCTGCCCCCGATGGTACACTCAATATGAAGATGTAACTGTATCGCAATTTTAATAGTGTTAGCCTTATCCGTAAAGAAAGAACATTTTGAAAGTTTTTGTGCCTAAATGTATACGAATTAAAAAGAAAACCTCTAGTCGACCGATAAATACTGTAAAGGTGCAACTGTATCTCAATTTCGTGATAGTTAGTTCAATCCGAAATAAAACACCATTTTGTACGTTTTTGTACCCAAATGTAAAAATTTCAAAACAATCTTCTAGTCATCCGTTACATACTGCCAAGATGTACCTGTATCTCTAATGTCTCATTGTACGTTTTAGTACCAAAATGAACGAAAGTCAAAAAAATCTTCTAGTCTCTCGGTACATAATGCCTAGATGTAAGCGTATTCCAAATTTCAGAGCTGTAGTTCAATCCGTAAAGAAGGTGTCTTATTGTACGCTTTAGTACCAAAATGCGAATATCAACAAAAACTTCTAGCCGTCCGGTAGATACTGCCAAGATATGCCTGTATCCCAAATTTCAGATCTGTAGCTCAATCTATAAAGAAAGTACTAAATAGTACCAATTAAAGCACTTAAATATTTTTTATTCCACTCCTTGTACGATTTCTACATTTCATATTTGGTAGAACTTGTCATATATTTGTCAAGACATCGATCAATTTTAGCATTTTTTAATTTTACCCTTATTCGTTCACTGTAAAAGTAAATGAGCTATTTCGTATATGATTCGTAAAAAATTACTTAGTCAGCCAACATATGTTTTTTTAGTAGAATCTACATGTTAGTTTTCAGAGCTCTAGTTTAATTCGTAAAGAAAGTATGAAATGGTACCAAATACGGCACTAAAAGTAATTTTCTTCCGTTTCCGTTACCCCCTTTATTTCGTAACAACAATCATTTAAGCCAAATTTCGAAGTTCTGGCCCTACCCGTTCGCCGGTTTAGGTTCTACCCTTTCAGCTATTTAGTACCATTTTTGGTACTTTTTTTCTAAATGTCCAAAAACTCTTTTGGCATCCCAATTTAAGATGCTATAATATACCTAAATTCCAAAATTTAAAACTCTAGCTCAATTAACAAACAAGGCACCAAAAAGTACCAATTGCGGTACCCAAAACCATAATTCTAGCCCCATCCATTCGCGCTGGGTAAAAATTCACCATTTCGTAGTTTCGTACCACGTCTTATCGAGCGCCTACGACAAAAACCCACATTCGTGCCAAATTTCATGACTCTAGCTTTAGCCGTTTGGGCTGGGCGTTGATCAGTCAGTCAGCCAATCACGCGTTTCTTTTATATATATAGAGATAAAATTGCATCAAAATCGGACAACGGAATCGAGGGTCAGGCGTAATGGGTAAAAATGTTGTCTTTAAAAATATTTATTCAAATTTTTCTACAGAAAAAAGTTTAAACTTTATGCTTTATGGACAGATATGCATGAAGTTTTGTCATAAAAGAATATTACGCTAAAATTTTGTCCCTAGAAAAATATCATTTTTACATTGAAATTATATTTTTACTAAGTGTTTTATTACAATTTTGACCTGAAGAAAAATAATTTTAAGGCGGCGCTGGCCTCAGCAAAATGTTGTCTTTGTAGAATATTATATATATAAAATGTTGTCATCATAAAAAATTTTAATAAAATTTTGGTTTAGAATAAATTTAACTTTTTTCTTTAGATAAATCACGTCCACTACACTACTGAATGCCAAAAACTAAATTTCTCGTTCTCTCCCACACAATCGAATTTTCATTTTGTGCATTTCTTGACGTATTTCAAGAAAACACATGTTTTGGCCAAAATATATTTGGCAATAAAAACTCTCGAAAGTTGAAAATATGTATTTACGACTGCAGAAAACTCAAATTAGGCTTCTTTATATTGACTGGCAGAAACATAACAACCTAACTGCATCCCTTCGTGTCGATCAATAATTCGAGTATTCATTACGATGTATTTCAAAATAAAAATGATTTCTTTATTTTACCTACTCTTTACAGAGCCGGCGTGTGTGAGGAGGAGACAAGGAAGAAAATACGTATGGGAGCGACGAATTTCATCTACCTGTACACACTGTCTCTTTAATTAATTTGGTTTAAAGCTTTTTCAAAGAAGATATTATTGACTGCAGTAAAACAAAGGGCAATCACGGTTGTTATGGGTATATTTTGTTGTATCTTTAAGAACCTTTCCTTTTGCAAAAACTTTAGTTTTTAATAAAAGAGACAAATATTTTAATGCAATGCAAATATTTAATTTTCTATACAATTAATCGTCTGAAGCAAAAAAAAATATTTATGGAAAATGTCAATTATTCACTTTAATTAAGTCAGTTAAATATTTTTTGAAGCAATACAAGATTTTGAATAAATTTGGTTTATTGAATAGATAAACGCTGTAATTGAATTATCCAGATTTTTATAAATAGAAATAGAAAAAATGGTTTAATACTGATTTAGTACTGTTCGTAGGACCGATTTCAGCAACATTTTTAATTGAATACACAAATTTATTAATTAAACCGAGATTTTCATTTTGTCTCTGTACTGTGAAATCAATACTTCAATTGCACCTTAAATTTTGATTTGTATCTTTAGGTGCAATTTTGTACAAATGTTAGTAAATTTGAAGAATTTGACGTCTATTGAAGTCTGCAGTGCAATATAGAATTTTACAACAGCAACTACAACTACAACACACAATGCAATTCAACGTTGCCCAATGGTAATGCATGCGAAGAACAAGACTGTCCATAATATAACACCCTCATGTGACATGTGCCTGTTAAAGCCGCGTGCTTTGTGGGCTGGCTGCCGCACTTGTTGCGATTAACATTTTATGCAGCGATTCATTCGGGTGGGTGCACCACGTCATACGGCCGCCATGCAACTCTAAAGCCGCGCTTGTTTTCCTACCTTTTGTAGTTTGGCGCTGCTAAGACGCCGCCAAAAACCAAATTTCCTACAATGTTGTTGTTGTAGATGGATGATGATGGCGGTGGCGGATTCAAGTCAGTGTCATTTTTTTTAAAGTAATCAATTAATCTTAATATTGTCAATAACAAGACACAGCGCAGAGCAGGAGAGCAGCCAAAACACAAACAACTTTATCAATACATTTTTCTTTCTTTGGAAGAGGGAGAAAACTTTGGTTGGCTGGACTTAGATCAGAGGTGGCAAAGATGTGCATAGTTGCTGAGTAAACATCACTTTGCTTCCAAAAAGTGCAAACAAATGTAGTTTATGGAAATCTGGATGCACTCCCAAACTGCACCCGATTTTGTGATTTAGCAAAGAATTGTCGCCAAAAAAACTAAACAAATTGTAATCGGCTGATTTGACATCCTAAATGACGTTCATGGGGCCTATCCACTTTATGCTTATTCAAGTGACCTCACCGTATATTAGTGAATCCTGATTACTCTCCATGGTGTCATAATATAAAAAAATTCTCACTTCGGAAGTACATAAAATGCTGCTCTTTTAGAATTAATTCCAATTTATTTTGCTGGGATGTTAAGAAAATTTGAAAAAACAATGGTAATTAAAGCAAAGACATCAGGATGTAAATAATTGCAAGCCTATGGGCCTGCATGGCATTATTTTTTGTGTACGTACAAAGTTATGTGCAATAGGGGGAGTATTTTTGCCAACCACTGATGTATACGCTCAAATACTCACCCTTTTTCTCTAGCAGGAGAGACACAAGAGAATAACTATTGGTCCAGTACACGAATAATCGTTTGCGGCTATCGAAGGGTTTTTGCAATTAAAGAGTTTTTGGTTTTCTCACAAAAGGAAGATCCTTTTACCGTAGACGAAGCTGCTAAGGGATTTACGATAATCAAAGTTAAATTTGTGCGGCAATATTTGAATCAAATTTTTACCGGATGTCTTTTCCATCAAAGACGTACTGTTGATTAATTTTAATAAAGGTCCAAAAAGAATTTAGTGATATCATTTAAGCAGAATATAGATGGCTATTCGCAAAAATTGGTACTTTTGACCATTTTTTTTTTCAAATATTTAAGAATAACAGTTGGCTAATGTTTTCAGTTTGTTTGCGTTAAAATGAAATGAATGAATGAAATCAATGAAAACCAGTTAATCAACATAAATCAAAACCTGTTGAAACCATAAAACTACTTTGAGAGAAAATTAAAATGAGAGCAAAACAAAAACTTTCATCCAAATACTGAAGCTGATTCGACGAAACTATCATTATAAAACTAAGATATTTGCAAAGACAGCCATATTAAGAAGGATTTGAAAGATTGGGATCTGCCTATATATAGTGTTTTGGCAAGCAAATTTAGCTCTGACTTTATGACCCAATGGCACCGCCGATGCGTCAGTTTCTGCACCTAGTACCGACCACAATTTTCAAAAAAAAAGAGGTATATTTACCAATTTCACTCTAACGAAAGAAGACGACGCCCCTGACTACCACCTGGCTTCCACACATACCGATCTTCCGATATTACTTCTGGAGCTGCTATAGGGCGAAATTTTGCATAATGTCTTCTACAATGGTCTACAACATCCTAACCAAGTACTGTCCAATTCGGTCCATAACCTGATATGGCTTCAATACCATGCCAATTTTTATCCATTATCCTTTGTTTGCCTATAAAGAGATACTGGGCAAAGAACCTGACAAATGCGATCTTTTTTAGAGAGAGAGATAAAAAACTTTGTCACCTTGGAAGTACATAAAATGCTGTTTTTTTTAGAATAACTTCCAATTCATTTTGCTGGGCAGTTATTATTTTTTACAATATAACGATTCTGAAATATTACATTCCAAATATAAAATATATATGTAGGCGTGATCGGAACCATAAAAATGATGAAAAAATCTGGCGGTGGTGTGCTAATAGCGGTATCCACTGAATTTCCTTCTGAAGAAATAATAGTGCAATCTTCCTTGGATATTGAATTTGTAGCCGTAAAAATATTTTTGAAAAATGTTTCAATATTTATTTCATGTTTTTACGTCCCACCCTCTTAATGTGAGGATATTTATTTAAAACACTAAATTACTCGATCTTGTTTTCGTTAATCCACCATCTGAGCTATGTTTACGTTCTAATGATTCGGTTGTAAGTCCTGAGGATAGATATCATCGGACACTCAAATTACTTATACCCTACCCCACTTCTAAAGTTAAAAGAGATGTAGCAATTGAAAAAGTGTACTGTTTTGCTAAAACTGATTACATCAAACTGAACTCCCTACTCTCATCTGTTCATTGGAATGAAATTTTCAGATCTAAAGATATCAATGAAATGATTTCAACTTTTTATACTGTGCTACTTGACTTTATTTCTCAATCTGTCCCTAAAACTACTTTTTGCAACACATCTGGTCCTCCATGGAATACAACCAATCTTTCTAGGCTGAAGAACAAGAAGAATAAATTATATAAAAGGTTTAAACGCTCAGGGTCAACGTCTGACTTTTCGATGTATTCATTAACAAGATGCGAATATAATAAAGAAAACAAATTGGCTTATGGTAGTTATTTGAATAAAATTATAAATCAATTGAAATTAAATCCTAAATCCTTCTACAAATTTGTGAATTCAAAGCGCCGTTATAATAGTTAACCGAATTTTCTTAGATATAAAGCTAAAGTAGCTGATAACGATTCAGGCATTGCCGACATCTTTGCTGACTCTTTTAGCACTACCTACTCAGATAATTATTATGATTTGTGTGGAACATATCCATACACAATCAACAATTCAGCTTTTATAGACGTGTCTGAGATTGGCGAAAACGTAGTACTTGAAAATTTAAGGTCACTGAAGATAACTTTTAACCCCGGTCCAGATGGAATTCCATCGAACATTTTAAAGCATTGCGCTCTCGAACTTTCGTATCCCCTTTGTACACTTTTCAACAGTTCATTAAAGCATGGATATCTGCCGGAATTGTAGAAGCAATCTTATATAAGACCGTTATTTAAAGCCGGAAATCGCAATGAGGTATCTAATTACAGGGGCATTTAAATTTTGAATGCAATTCCGAAGCTAGTAGAGAAAATTCTGACTGACACTATTTCACATCAAGTCTCTTCTATATTGTCTCCCTACCAACATGGGTTCCGGAAATTGAAATCGACGATAACAAATATTTTAGAATTTACTTGTTTAGTCAACGATGGCTTTAGGGAATGCTACCAAATGGATACTATATATACCGATTTTAGTAAAGCATTTGATAGTCAACCACAACCTTCTGTTAAGAAAAATAGATCTTATTGGTTTCAGTCCATCTTTACTAAAGTGGATCAGATCATATCTGACTGGACGTACTCAAAGAGTTAAATTTGGTACTGCAGTTTCCAAATCAATGGTTGTCTCTTCAGGGGTTCCACAGGGTAGTCACCTTGGCCCTATGCTGTTTTGTTTGTTCATAAACGATCTCTCTTTTGCTTTAAAGCACTCGAATATTTTGATGTATGCAGATGATGTAAAGATCTTCAGATCAACGAGAGACTCTGATGAACAGTGTTATCTTCAGTATGACCTTGATACTCTTTACGAATGGTGCAACCAGAACTTTATGGAACTTAATATTGTAAACAAGCACGGTTGTAAACAAAGCACGTAGTGCTCTTGGCTTCATGAAACGCTGGAGTAAAGAACTTAACGATTTCTCTGTGACGAAAAACTTATATACGTCGCTAGTTAGAAGTAATCTCGAGTACGGTTCAGTGGTATGGGATCCGTACTACAATATTCATTCTGATTTGATAGAATCAGTTCAAAAACAATTTCTACTATTTTGTCTCCGTCGAAATGGGTGGGACAGAAGTTCATTACCTTCGTATGAGTACCGATTAAATCTTATAAAGCTTCCTACATTAAAAAGTCGTAGAACCATGTTAAACATTACGTTTTTGACTTAATTAATTCATGGCCAAATAGATTCCTGCTTTCTTTTGAGTCGAATTTTCTTTAACGTTCCTATCAGACCTACCGGATATTTTTATCTTTTGAAAATTTCTTATTATAAAACCAACTATGCCAATAATGATCCTTTTCGGCACCTATGTTATCAATTTAATCAACTGAAAGATATTATAGATCTATTTGAGAATCGAGAAAGTTTAAAAAGGAAAATTATTTTATTTTTAAATTCTTAGGTTAATACATTTGCAAATATAGCGTTATTAGTCTGTAAGGGTATTTATTATCTATAGACTTAAATAAAAAATAAAATAAAATATATATTTTTCGTTCCTTCGTGGTTTTTAGGCGAAAATTGATATTTTTTTAGCAGCGAAAGCGTTCTTCATTCGTCAGTTTTTCCAAACAATTCTGATCCTTTTTTGTCTCCACTATTTTCATGTCTGATTTCTGATGCTTGAAATTTCAAAGTGGAAAAGACAATTGTCATTCAATCTAAGCAGCTTCTATTTTTAATGTAATTAATTGTTGATGAAATAAAACCAAGTCCTCCATCATCGATTCTTAATTGATATCGAGAGATATCGGGAAAGGTTATTGGATTTAATTAAAAAGTCACTGATGCATGTCGGAAAGTTAATAAAAGGAAGACAGCGAATTGTGCGATGCCATGAATGCGAATTGTGCGATGCCAGGCTGAAAAAACACGCGCCGATGACAAATGGCACTAGAATTTGCATATTCGAAGCTTATCTCCGATTACGACTGTAAGTTATGAGAGCAACATGGCACATCTATAGACTTAAATAAAAAATAAAATAAAATATATATTTTTCGTTCCTTCGTGGTTTTTAGGCGAAAATTGATATTTTTTTAGCAGCGAAAGCGTTCTTCATTCGTCAGTTTTTCCAAACAATTCTGATCCTTTTTTGTCTCCACTATTTTCATGTCTGATTTCTGATGCTTGAAATTTCAAAGTGGAAAAGACAATTGTCATTCAATCTAAGCAGCTTCTATTTTTAATGTAATTAATTGTTGATGAAATAAAACCAAGTCCTCCATCATCGATTCTTAATTGATATCGAGAGATATCGGGAAAGGTTATTGGATTTAATTAAAAAGTCACTGATGCATGTCGGAAAGTTAATAAAAGGAAGACAGCGAATTGTGCGATGCCATGAATGCGAATTGTGCGATGCCAGGCTGAAAAAACACGCGCCGATGACAAATGGCACTAGAATTTGCATATTCGAAGCTTATCTCCGATTACGACTGTAAGTTATGAGAGCAACATGGCACACCACTTTTTAGAGTCGGGCATGAGTAAAACGCTTCCCCACATTTGTGATATTCAGCAGTTGGGTGGTATCCGGAGAAGATGCACTTAGATTGATGATCTCTTTTGTGAAGCAAGGCATCCTGAAGGCCATGACAAATCTCGCGAAATGTTATTTCGGGATGTTTTACACAAAAAGCGTGACAAATTACAATTAAATCTCGAACCGTGTGCAATGGGCGTTATAGCAGTAAATGCTGGTTCGCTCTGTTTAAATAAACGGATGCGAAAAGAGCGTGTTGTAGTGAAATTGATGAATTCGTGTCAAAACGTCAGACATTCTGTATTCATTCCAATTTGCCACAATGCCTGGGGTATCTTAGTAATGGAGGCACAAGCAAACATGCGCCGTGATGCACGCGAATGGGTGCGCATGCGCGACGTGTGCTACGTTGCCTATGTGTATGCGTATGTTTATAGGGTCACAAAAAGGGGTGAGTTTGTGCTCCGCTTTTAATCAAAATTCGTGTGTTTCGAACCGTTAACAATCGTTGGCGTTATGACCGTACCCATGTCCATGTTTTTGTTGATGAGGACGAAACTACTCGTGTGCATAGTCGCAATGAGAGCCTCTTGTTAACTGTCACAATGTTGATGCATTGCAGGATGAAAAATGTTTTTGTTGTATGTCTTTTTGGGCCAGTCTCTTGTTTTTTGTTTTTCTGTAACAGTACATGAATAAAAAAAGACAAGATAAATGAACTTGCTCCGTAAATCAAAATTATTGCTACCACAGAAAAGGACACATGTTCACTTTCGAATAAAAATCTCTACACCAGGCATTCTAATGAAAGTCTTATTCCTAAAAAAAAAGACAGAAGTCTCCACGTTGTAAGTACCACATCGGCAATCTCATCAACGTTGCTTCATTAGTAGAACAGTTCGGCAAAGAAGAGCACAAAATTAGCTTGGCTACTTTAGGTAGGATATTTACACAAACTTAGTAGTAAATGGAAGTCTTGGTGCGACCATTACTGTAGGATTGGGGTAGTGCCTTTTAAAGGCATGGACATGTTGATTGAAAGTTTGATCGTTTCAGAAAAGGTCGACTGCCCATCAAAGGCATGTTAATTTGCGAACTAATGAAGAATATATGTTAAAGCTGTAAAAGTCTGGGGAATTTCATCGGTTCCCTGACGAGGTTTTTACCCCAAAATTACTTCTTATGCCATACTCTTTAGGGTGGGGGTATTCTAACTTTCTCATTCCGTTTCCTACATCTCAGAATATTTGTCTACGACTCTATTGAGTATGTATACTTTTAATCGCCATGATATTGTAAATCGTTCTAGCCTTGTCCGTTTTTCTGCCTGTCGGAAGCGAAGTAAATAGTAAAGGTAGCCGTTATAAGTCCCGGGATCTGAGTTAAAAGCGAGCTCGGATAACTAGTGCGGGATCGTGGGTTTGATTTCCCCCAAAAAGCTTCATCTGTCGCTACCGCTGTACAAAAATGGACCAACATTTCTAATTTCAGATTGCCATTTGAATCTAACATAATTCAAAGATAGCTGTTTTAAATTTTACACATATGTATGTTTCTCATTTAAGTAGGCCGGTTGGAAACAGGTCAAATATTTCTATGTTCAGATATAGCAACTCTTTTCCAACTAAACTGTTATTTAGTCTGTTTGCTTCTGTTATGACTTCCAACATACATATGTAACTACTAAAGTTCGAATTGATCATCTTAAATCTTCTATTCGAACAGATCTCCCGATTTGAATTTTTGAATCAGATTCGCCCGAAACTTTACATGTCGGCTGTGGCTTCTTCCAGTCAAGTTCAGCGTTCCATAATCTTAAAGCGATTTGACTTTTTTCAGTTTTCATCTCACCCCATGTAATCTCATTTGGCCAATATTTGGCATGAAAATTGACATCCATTTCAGGTGGGGTCCATCAAAATTCGCCGTATATGTTCTTTTTCTAAGATTGGAATTTCAAACGACAAGATGACTCCTTTTTGTGTATGAATTGGCATGAAAATTGACATCCATTTCAGGTGGGGTCCATCAAAATTCGCCGTATATGTTCTTTTTCTAAGATTGGAATTTCAAACGACAAGATGACTCCTTTTTGTGTATGAATTGGCTTAAATTTATGCACAAAATATTAATTTCATTAAACGCCCCTCTAAATAATAACAAAAAGAGCTGATGGCCTTTGCCACCAATGCTTCTCTCTTTCATTAATATTATTCTTAAATTTACTATAAACTTAATATGTAAATAAATGATTTCTAATAGATGGAATCAACGTTGTACTACAATTATTTTTCAAAGAATCTACCTTTAAAGGAACTCAACTAATAAAGGGTTTTCATAGACTCCTGGTGGTGGGTAGCATAGGTCCGGTCCGGCAGAACATAACGCGTATTTTCACATTTTTGGAACGCAACATCATATTCAACATCACCTTACACTTACCTACTAAGCCATTAGCACCATTTTTTATGAATCTTTATCCTTGCTTCTGATAAACATCCCTTGTTGTCATATCAACAATAGACAAAGGATTGTGAATAGTCAATCAATCATACTGCATCACAATTACAATTAACTGTCGATTCATGATCATTTGAAATGTGTCGCCAGAATTTATTCATCGATGACAAAACGCCTGAACAGCGGTTCTTTTTGCATAAAAAAATTGTTTAAATAAAACAATCATTTATTAAATTTAGGTGTGCATCGTTTTTTAATTAACAGTGTCCTTTCTTCTGCAGTCAACAGTTCACCAGGGTTAAGTTAGCTCTTCGCCATTGAAATTTTAAATTAATACGCTATAAAACATATGTATGTATATAGAAAATGATAGTAGGTTAAGGAAGGACATAATTAATCAATTTTATTGATCTAGATGCCTTGTGAATTTATTTTAGTTTTTTTTTTTAGTGAAGAAAACAGCAAGGCTGATGGTAAATCGGAGATGTTCAATTGTTATATTGGATGACATCGAAGCTACACTCAACCAAATTTGTTATTCAAACAGCAAAAAGGTTTGCTAAAACAGCATTTTTTGTCTGCTGAAAATTGGAAAGCAGGCATTACTGCTGTTTCAGCCAACAAAGGGCAAACATTACGGTCAGCTAAATCAGCAAAGAAAATCTGCTGTTTTAGGTACAAAAATATACTGAATAAAATTGTTATTCTATTTTGTATGTTTGTCTGTTATTTATTTTGATTACTTTAGGAATTTTTTTTTTTTTTTTTATAAATTTCGTTGGAACAGATGAGTTTAATTTGTGGAATATTACTGTAAAGAAGCTACCTGATCCAACCATTGGTATACATTTCGAAATGTAGCTGAGCTAGCTCGCATTTTTTGTTATTGCTCTACTAATGTGTATATGACTGGCATGGCCTTTTGTTTCTAAATTTAATGAAAAAAGATTATGGGAAGTATGCATTCAGTGGCGTTATAGCCAATTAAAAAAAAATCCACTGAGACATACATTTTCATTTGCATTTTTTTTCTTTTAACATCCTCTTCATAACTAAGCAGTAATAGTAATAATTGTGCCCTCTAAAAGTTCAAGAAGTCTAATCGGGAGATCGGTGTTGACTGATTTAGACCATTCTTGGCAGAGTTATTGAAAGTAAAAAAAAAACCACGAGCGAAATTTCAACCAAATCGGGTGGCGATTGCCCTTTCTAGAGGCTCATATCTGAAGATCGATTTATATGGCAGCTATGTATATCAAATTATATACCGATTTGCACCATACTTGGTACAATTGTTGAAAATCATAATAAAACGCAACGTGATAAATTTCAACTAAATCGGATAAGATATGCGTTCTCTGGAAGCTCTCGAAGTCTGACCGGGAGATCGGTTATATGACAGCTATATCTAAAAATTTACCGATTTGGTTCATTTACAATCCCAACCGACCTAGACTAATAAGAATCATTTGTGCAAAATGCCTATGCCTAAATTTACGCCTACAAAAGTGACGTTCTTTCGACAGACAGACGGATGGACGTACAACGGACGGGCATATTTAGATCGGCTTAAAATGTCATGACGATCAAGAATACATATACTTTTCGAGGTGTTACAAACGGAATGACAAAGTTAGTATACCCCCAATTCATGATAGGGTATAAAAAGTCAATTATTTGGAAATTCATCCCAATATTCTAAATCTCGAATGTTGTTGACTGATTGCATCGGAGTGAATTTTGCTAAGACCAATAATAATTATAAGATATGTTTATTATCGATACTCGGCATAGGATCATTAAGTTAAAACTTCAATCGGACAGAATTCATTGATGTGGGAGAAGTATGCCTACTGTTCCCTAACGGAATGTTTGTGAATAAATTTGCATTTGGTCGAAGATGAACATTGTCAGCTATTGAAAACTTGCCACAATTCAGTAAAATAAACGGGGCTTTTATGGATTTAAGACCTTATATTGCGAGATCGGTCTGTCAAATTCAGCGAAATTGTGTAATAAATGTGGCTTCGAATATCGAATGAAGAGAACGCTCAAAAATTGTATCGGAGCGATGCAAATCGAAATCATAAGGACGCAATCCTATTTATCTAAATGACACGCAAATTGAAGCGAAACGCAAATGGAATCGCTGCGAATTGTGGTTCTAAGCTACACTAGCTAGGATGCCTCCAAATCACGTTGATTGCCCTTGTTGTATAGCAGGCCATGATATGCCGTTCTTTCAAGATTAACAAACTAAAGGCAAACAATATTTGAGATTTAAAGTTTCTAAATGCAAGTTGCATATGTATGTGGAAGTCACACATATGTACACAAGTGATTGATTGTATTTCACCCAGGTAAAGTCAATAGTCCTGAGTTGCCCTGATTGCATGAACATCATACATATGTTGGCATGAATAATTTTACTGAGGATTACAATACAACTTACGCTTGCCAGTATAATTTTTGGTTAAAATTGCAGTTGGCTGGTTATCATTTAAGCAAATAAGTCAAATTGTGCTTCTGTGTTTGCTTCGAGGATTAGGGCATGTCATAGGCTCGCCAATGATTAATGATTCCAGTTTTGTTGCAACTGCAATACACAAGATTTGCTAACAGTGGACAGTGGGCAGTGATCAGTCAGCGAAAGTAGTGTTGATACATTCTGTAAAAGTTGTATTCAAATAAAACACCCCCTTTATATTTAATTCAACTGTCTGGACTGGAAATAAACGATGACGCAATGGGCGTTCTGTTTTCGGTTTAATATTTTTTGTTTGCGTTCCATCTTGGAGTAGATGGAAGAGGTCGTTCTAGAAAAAGTTTTGGCAACGATCAATCATATCTCAACCCTATTTATTACATTCTATGACTTCGACTTTTTGAAAACTTCGCAAATAGGTGTATAATTCTAATGGCCAATTTTGGTTAAGCAATAGAATTGCCCTTGAAATAAGTCAAAATTCCAAGATTTGACGGAAAATAATGAGGCGTTGTCAACGAATGTTTTTGCTTTGATCGTCCAACTGTTTATTTGGTTGAACCGTGAGAGCGCGTAGTTCAAGTTCAATATTCAGTAGAAATTTACAAAATAAAGAACACTAACTAGAAATGCAAAATGCGTCCACTAAGTGTCTTTTTTCGTTAAGGACTAAATGGTACTTTTGGGGCTTTTGGTGGCCTAAAAACCACTAAATCTAGTGCAAAAAGCACTAAGTTTATCAAATCTTACCTTAACAAGTTTCTTATTCAATTTAATTTGCCATATCTTTGAAAGGCACACAATTAAGCCGCACATTAAAATTTTTGAAGCCTTTACGAAACCGTTTTGTTTTTTGAAAGTCATTATCGTACTTTTTCGAAATTGAGGTCGACCAAGCAGTTACCGTAAATGGTGTTAGAGGCGATGTTAATTGGTCTATATTTTGTTTTTACAAAGATCATGCAAACCTAATGAAAGAAAAATTCCCTTCTTTAATTAACATTGGCTTGTTCTAACACAATGGCTTGTTCTAAAATTTGTTATTGAAAAACAAATACATATTTAAAAAACAATTGAAAATCACTTTTTATTCGTTGTTAAATCTTTTACATCAAAGGAGAAATCGGAAGAGAGAGTCGACCCAAAATAGCCTTGGCCGTTCCTCACGTAAAATGCAAATTTTGCCCAAAACATTCCACTAAGGAACAGGGGCAAACTTTTCACATATTAATGAGTGCAGTCCGATTGAAGTTTACGCTCAATGATAGGGGGCCTCCTTTTTATATCCCAGTCCGAACGGCATGCCGCAGTGCGACACCTCTTTGGAGAGAAGTTTTACATGGCATAGTACCTCACAAATGTTGCCAGCATTAGAAGGGCCTCCTTTTTATAGCCGAGTCCGAACGGCGTGCCGCAGTGCGACACCTCTCTGGAAGAAAGTTTTACATAGCATAGTACCTCACAAATGTTGCCAACATTAGGAGGGGAAAACCAACGTTGAAAATTTTTTCTGATGGTCTCGCCGTGATTCGATCCCAGGCGTTCAGCGTCATAGGCGGACATGCCAACCTCTGCTCTACGGTGGCCTCCATTGCAAAAATCGCTTATGTATTTACTTCAATTTAGGTATTAGTTGGTAAGAACAACTAGTAAAAGTGCATTCAGTTCGGCCGGGTCGAACTTTGTTTACCCACCACCTCTGATATATATAATAACCACCTTTCGTCATAATACGGAGGAAAATGCATCTTTCATGAACTCATAGCAGCTATATCTAATTTTTGTGCGATCTCCACGATATTCAGAATGGCTATGTAAGGGTCTAACACGACACACTGTACCACGTTCATCGGTTAAAAATTCATCTTTAGTGGGCCCAAGAACTTAAATCGGGAGACTTATATATATGGCAGATATATCGAAATCTGTACTGATCTGGGTCGTATTGAACAGGGATGTCGTGGAGCCAACCACAACTCACACATCTCGGTATCCCAAATTTCAGCGAAATCGGACAATAAATGTGTCTATTATGGGCCCAAGAACTTAAATCGGAAAATCGGTATATATGGTATATATTACCGAAATCTGGACCGATCTAGGCTGTATCAAAGTGGGATATCTAGGGGCCTAACGCAACTCGTTGTGCCTAATTTCAGTTAATAGATTCACCTTTAATAGGCCTAAAACCTTAAATCGGGAGATCGATATATATGGCAGTTATATCCAAATCTGGATCGATGTGGACTGTATGGAACAGGGATGTCGAGGAGCCTAACACAATTGGCTATCTCAAATTTCAGCGAAATCGGACAATAAATGCGCCTATTATGGGCGCAAGACTTTAAATCTAGAGATCAGTATATTTGGCAGCTATATCCAAATCTGAGCCAAGTCAAACATGGATGTCGAGGGGCTTAACATAACTTACTGCCCCAAATTTCAACGAGATCGGACAATAAATGCTTCTTTTACGAGCCTTTGAAGAAGTACGGTCCAATGATGCCACCAGCCTATAAACCGCACCAAACTGCCACGCTCTATCAATGCTTCTGGCTGATCTTCAGTCCAAAATCGAAAAGTCTGCTTATTTACATACCCATTGAGCCAAAAATGAGCTTTGTCGTAAAAGGGAAGAAGAGCGCAATGAACTTTCTTAACAGAGCACGCATTTTGATAACAAAATCTAATAATTTGCAAGCGTTGTTCGAAACGTGCGTGAACTGTTGCGTGAACCAGTGCTGCCAAAAAGATAATAGCTAAAAAATCACCCTTTATTGCGGAAGCCAATACGTTGATGTAATTCATTTCACACGGCCCGCACTATAAATTACTGTCTTAAATCTCCAGCTTGCAATTCTTAATAGCCACAAAAATTCCAATTCCACGTTAACCACACAACCGTTGCTTGGTTGAAGTCTCAAGTTGCAGTTTTAAATTTTTCCAAAAGTTGTTTTTTTTGCTCATTGGTAATTTTTTCCATGGGTTTTTGGTTTTGTCAACAATTTTATTTTTCTGTTAAAATTGTCATGTAATTGGTCTTCGACAATAATTTATAATGTCAACTCCGATTTCGATAGTTCACTAATGCAGAACTTTTGTTACTTCCATTTGGGTCTTGAATAGTAACCACCTTTGCCTAAATGTGGATTAAACTCTTCGATACACGTAACGAACCCCTAGCTTGGCTTAGTCCAGCTGTAGTGCAATAGAATATTATACCAACAATAAAAAACCGGTTAATTGGTCAAAACGTATTTTGCTTATCGTGGAGCTTCCCTTCGAGTTTATCATTTGGCCTATTTCGTTTTTGTTATTGTTCAGACATTCGATGCAGGGAATGTTAAACTACAGGGAAGTTGAATATTCTGTGATTACGTCTGTAGTAAATTTGTGGGCACTATTCGAAAGTTGTTAGTTTTGTAAAGACATGCAGCCAATTGCTGGCCGTGTTCTTGTGCCAGCAACAAAAACAAAAGTCACAACCGGTCATACGGTTTTCCACTTTGCAAGCATTAGCCACCGTGTCTTTGGTTGCACGATAACAATTCATTACAATTTCGCATGCATCTCCGGTTTCTTGGGCTCACGGCATGTGAATGACAATTAAACACTCATCGCTTTGAAAATAATACCAATTATGGAGCACAGGGCCACCTACACATATGTATGCAAATACATAGAGAAATATTAATCCATACATTGATCGGAAAAAGTATTCGTATAGCTTGGATGGGTTGTAGTATCTCTGTGGGCGTGATATTTTTGTGAATATAATGTGCAATTAAAGTTATTGTCCCACAAATTTTAGCGAAATCGACTTGGACAATGTTGCAATGTTGCAATATAAAAAAACATTGAACACTGTTGAATTGCCAAGAAATTGTTTCAGACTTACTAAAAGCTAAAGCTACCATGTGCCTATAGTTGTTACAATAGTGTTTGCGTCGAAAGGTCGGCTTTGCTCGTACTTACTGTAAATTTTTACAAGAAAATAAAAACTTTGATTGAAATTCAAATTAAGTCTCGAATTTTCGCCAATATTTGATAATGATTTTCTTTTGTTCAATACTGTAATGATTTTCCTTTGTTCAATACTGTATGTTAGAAAGATATTGCACATTTTTTGCCTAAGGGTAGGTCGAACAGATTGGGAAATTCCTATGTTGTCCACTAATGTTCAAGTCAAAATAATATTTTAGCATTTTTCAAAAAATTTCGAATAAATTTGTTTTTATTTTTATATCATACAGAAAAAAATTTTCAATGAAAAATTGAAGATACAAATTTATTCAATAAAAACATAATAGATTCAATAATTTTTTTTTTTTTTTATTTAAAACGTTTTTAACTAAAAACGTGTTTGAAAATTTTAACTTCTCCTAACAATCACAAATTTGTTAGAACATTTCAATGCGTGAATCTAAATTTTTAAATTTAAATAGAGAATACGAACCACAAAAAGTTGGTTCTGCTTTAAAAGATTTGTCAAAATTGATATTCCACTGCAGGATATTGTCCGGCTGTATACCATTTTGTTCAATGCTTTGTATTTAAAGAGTAATTATAACATTTTTTGAGAAAAAGAAAGAAGAAAGAAATTTTAACAAATACCAATCTTTTAATCGCTTTCAATCTGATCTACAGCTAAAAAATTAACTAAAAATTTTAAAATTTTCAACCTTTTTTTATTTGAATAGAACTTTTTTTAATTAAAAATTTTTCATTTATCTTTTTCAAAAACTGCGATTGCTTAAATATTTTTGAAATTGGAGCAGTTTTAATCAAAAAAAAAAAAAAAAAATAACTATAATTTTTTATTGTGCAATCGCGAAAAATAAAAACCATTCGATCCACCCTGTGTTGGGTGCATGATCATGTCGACCATTGGTGGTAGCCAGAGACTGAATGACAAGCTTGTGAGAGCAAGCAAAGTAAAAAACAAAAAGTTCCAAGTCAAGCAAGTAATAGAAAACAAATCGCTATCGGTACGACTCACCATGGACTCACATTTTTGCATCTCCCCTCTACTTCGTCGAATGTTCGTGTGGTTAATGTTGCAGTTGTTAGATAAATGGTTTTAATCTTCGCTTGAAAAGGGGGTGTCGTCGTGGTGGTGACTCGCTTGGTTTGTTTGGGGCTCGAATGAACCCCATAAAACACATTTGATACTGTTAGCCCGTGCAATGTATACGAGGGAGTAGATAGATCAGAAGTATTTGTGTGAGTACCAACATATGTTCAGGATGATCCCAGTAGGCCTACCCGGAACCACAGTGGCAGTCTTTATACCCTCCACCATAAGATGGGGGGTATACTAATTTCGTCATTCTGTTTGTAACTACTCGAAATATTCGTCTGAGACCCCATAAAGTATATATATTCTTGGTCGTCGTGACATTTTATGTCGATCTAGCCATGTCTGTCCGTCTGTCCGTCCGTATATATATATTCTTGATCGTCGTGACATTTTATGTCGATCTAGCCATGTCCGTCCGTCTGTCCGTCCGTCCGTCTGTCTGTCGAAAGCACGCTAACTTCCGAAGGAGTAAAGCTAGCCGCTTGAAATTTTGCACAAATACTTCTTATTAGTGTAGGTCGATTGGTATTGTAAATGGGCCATATCGGTCCATGTTTTGATATAGCTGCCATATAAACCGATCTTGGGTCTTGACTTCTTGAGCCTCTAGAGTGCGCAATTCTTATCCGATTCGGATGAAGTTTTGCATGACGTGTTTTGCTATGATATCCAACAACTGTGCCAAGTATAGTTCAAATCGGTCCATAACCTGATATAGCTGCCATATAAACCGATCTTGGGTCTTGACTTCTTGAGCCTCTAGAGTGCGCAATTCTTATCCGATTGAAATGAAATTTTGCACGACGTGTTTTGTTATTATATCCAACAACAGTGCCAAGTATGGTTCAAATCGGTCCATAACCTGATATAGCTGCCATATAAACCGATCTTGGGTCTTGACTTCTTGACCATCTAGAGGGCGCAATTCTTATCCGATTGGAATGGAATTTCGCACGACGTGTTTTGTTATGATACCCAACAACTGTGCCAAGTATGGTTCAAATCGGTCCATAACCTGATATAGCTGCCATATAAACCGATCTTGGGTCTTGACTTCTTGAGCCTCTAGAGGGCACGATTCTTATCCGATTTGAATTTTTGCACGAAGTATTTCGTTATGATATCCAACAACTGTGTCAAATAAGGTTCAAATCGGTTCATAACCTGATAAAGCTGTCATATAAACAGATCTGGGGATTTGACTTCTTGAGCTTCTAGAGGGCGCAATTCCTATCCGATTTGGCTGAAATTTTGCATGACGTATTTTATTTTTACTTTCAACAACTGTGTCAAATAAGGTTCAAATCGGTTCATAACCTGATATAGCTGCCATATAAATAATTGCCGATCTGGGATCTTGACTTCTTGACCCCTAGAGGTCGCAATTATTATCCGATATGCCTGAAATTTTGTACGATGGATCCTCTCATGACCATCAACAAACGTGTTTATTATGGTCTGAATCGGTCTATAGCCCGATACAGATCCCATATAAATCGTTCTCTCTATTTTACTTCGTGAGCCCCAACGGGCGCAATTCTTATACGAATTGGCTGAAATTTTACACAGGTCTCCAACATATAATTTAATTGTTTTCGAACCGGACCATATCTTGATATCGTTTTAATAGCAGAGCAACTCTTTTCTTATATCCTTTTTTGCCTAAGAAGAGATGCCGGAAAAAGAACTCGACAAATGCGATCCATGGTGGAGGGTATATAAGATTCGGCCCGGCCGAACTTAGCACGCTTTTACTTGTTTTTCCTAAAGAGGCTCACTGAGACTATTTTAGTCCATTGTGATACCACAGTAGCGCCAGACCATGCCTCTGGTGGGAATCGAATGTACGATTCCCGCACTGGTAATACGAGCACGCTACCAACTTAGCTACCGGGACGACCTTTAAAGTGAAAGTAACCCTTGTTTTTGCAGAAGGATCCAAAAATATTCCTTTATTGAGTCACTTCACCTCTCAGCATTATGAGCAATGTTGCTATATACATGTCCAAAACTACAAGGACTAGTAATCAAAACCGACCAAATAATCAGAGGTTTTATTGGGACATTTGTGAAAGATCCAAGATCAATCAAATTTTTTACAGTTATTGCAATGACGAAAATTAAAAAATCTACTTTTACTGAAGAGCGAGAAAGTGAAGAAGCGTTAATGCGGAAGAGTCATATTCCATAGTCACAATCAACCAAATATATCACAAAATGTCCTTGGCGACTAATTGAATATATATATATATATATATATATACAATTGGAAATATTTCGCATCGATTTAATATTAAAATCATTTTTAAAATACTTCGGACCCAGGTTTTAAGGAGAACGTGAATTTATTGTATAAATGTCTTCAAGAAATGTAAAATAGAAGTTTTTCACGAATACAGTTTTTAAGCAATGATAAAACTATGCGGAAATGTGTTCTCCATGTACTATTAATTGTAATTCAATTTTTTTTCTTTTTCTGAACACTTGGACTACTGGGATTGCGAAATATTGAGTATAGGCTCTGACATCGGTGCGACTTATGCAGACCAGCAGCAAATCGCTATGAAATGCGAAGTATAGAAATGCTAATGCTGTCGACTTAGCCGAATCTTGTGTCGGACAGAACGACACGGCGAACGAGTTGACTGAGTGCTTTTGTTTGGGGCACTGCGACCGTCATGTTAAACCCATTAAAACACCAAGCCAGAGACATACATTCCGATATGAGAGTATGCACGTACGTGCCACATATATGCAGACATATGTTAGTAAATGCATCACCCAAACAAGCACCCATTCCAACATGAATCCGGGCACACGAGTACATCGATGCATGATATGTACTCGTATAACCAACGACTGTAATTTCGGTTTCATTTTCAGGCTGGTTTTGAACCAGGAGAGGCGAATCTAATCACCACGCTCACCGACAGTTCCAAAAACCAAGCAGAGCTCAAATCTACTTAACAAACGGAGCGAACCAACGTTTTAGACTTAACTCTGGCATAGCTCTCAGGATCACCCACAAAAAGGAATGAAAGCGAAACTGCAGTTTGCAACATGATAAAATGAAAATGGTCCGGTGGTGAAGTTAACACATAAAAGTAAAACCGGCCATGCTCAATGAACTATGTACACATACATACATACATAAGTATCTAACCGTAAGCTTCGCCATGCTTAGTATTGCAAGCTATCCTGAAGGTAAATTCTCACAGGCAAAAGATGAAAACGGCGGCATCTAACAAATCTGTAGCATATTTCAAAATTTTTAATACGTCCCAACATTTCGAATTGCAATCCATTTGATTTGAATGTTATAAACTGATTGGTTTATCCACCGCCCTATGGGGGTGGAGGGTAATTGAATACTAATCTAGTCATTCAATATCTTTTGGAAATACCGATTCCATTCCTGATCATCTTAACAGTCTTAGACCATCTATCCATGTTCGTTCGTCCATCTGTGGAGACTATGAATAAAATTATATTTGATTGAAATGTTGTACGTTGGGATTCCATATGGGCCACATCGCTTAATATTTAGATAAAGCGGTCCTTCAATTTAACTTCCTGAGCCCATAAAAGCCTTCATGTTCATCCGATTGGGTAGGTGAAGTACGTTAATGTCATCCAATACGCACACATAATGCCGCGTATATAGTTCCATAAATATAAAGGGTGATTTTTTTGAGGTTAGGATTTTCATGCATTAGTATTTGACAGATCACGTGGGATTTCAGACATGGTGTCAAAGAGAAAGATGCTCAGTATGCTTTGACATTTCATCATGAATAGACTTACTAACGAGCAACGCTTGCAAATCATTGAATTTTATTACCAAAATCAGTGTTCGGTTCGAAATGTGTTCATTCACCGTAACGTTGCGTCCAACAGCATCTTTGAAAAAATACGGTCCAATGATTCCACCAGCGTACAATGCATGCATGGGCAGTTCTTGAACGGCTTCTGGTTGCTCTTCACTCCAAATGCGGCAATTTTGCTTATTTACGTAGCCATTCAACCAGAAATGAGCCTCATCGCTGAACAAAATTTGTCAAAATTTGAACACATTTCGAACCAAACACTGATTTTGGTAATAAAATTCAATGATTTGCAAGCGTTGCTCGTTAGTAAGTCTATTCATGATGAAATGTCAAAGCATACTGAGCATCTTTCTCTTTGACACCATGTCTGAAATCCCACGTGATCTGTCAAATACTAATGCATGAAAATCCTAACCTCAAAAAAATCACCCTTTATATAGCCCCCCATCAATAGACCCATTTCCCCATTTGATTTTGGGGTCCCTTTAAATTTAAATGATTTTGGCTGAAATTTGGTACGTATAGTATACGTATGCCCTTAATGACTCATACAAAATTCCACATAGATAGGTCCATGAATAGATATACAGTGTGGCAAAGAGTATTCTGGTTTACGAGTCAATAAATGAAATGAGCTGCAACAATATAAGGCCAACGGCAATAATAAAAAATGGGGACAGATCGGAACTAATAACACCCGAACAACGATTAGAGCGATGGCGCGGATTTTTCAGCTTTGAAAACCAGCAACCGAGGACGTAAGCTCCAACCATCTCAATCCCCCTGTGCGCCGAAACCCATGACGGTATATATTACCCACCTGAGAAAAAATTTAGGCCATTTTGGCCTCACTCAATAACAACAAATCAGCCGGTCCTGACAACGTACCTGCCGAATTGTTGCGGTGTGAGGCACACCCAAGCCATCACCCCAATAATGAGAGAGTCCTGGGATACAAACGCTGTTCCCTCAGAATGGCAGAAGGGGATTCTGGTCCCAATCTCAAAGAAGGGTAATATCACCTAGTGCGAAAACTGGAGGGGGATTACATAGCTAAACGCAATAAACAAAGTGATGGCAAGACTTCTTCTGAAGCATATTTCACATGCACTGGACAGCATTTTGAGGAATGAACAAGAAGGGCTTTCGGCCAGGGCGTTCTTGTTCGGACCACATCAACCCCTATACAACAACGCCACATCCGCACCTATACCTTTTATTCATCGTCTTCGAGCGTGCTTTTGACACAGTTTTGCGAAGTTCAATGTGGATCACGCTGTTGAATAAGGGTATCCGTGGGAAGATCGTGACGCTAGTTACGGAGCAGTATAGGAATGCATAAGCTACAGTCCGTTTCAATGGAAAAGAGAGCTGTCCTTTCGAGTTCAATAAAGAAGTGAAGCAATGGTGCATCCTATCGCCGACGCTATTTTTAATTTTAGTAAGTTCCGCCTTAGAAGCGACAAACGCTGATGCACCCTATGGCATTCGCTGGGGTATAAACGACTTTCTGCGAGACCCTGATTACGCGAATGATATTTGCCTCATTGCGCATTGCTTTGAGCACATAAAAACAAAATTGGAACGATTGAACGAAAACGCGGCCAATGTACGCCTGAAAATAATCATAACTAAGGCCAAATTGATGCGGATAGGAACAAAAAATTTGAGATTCAATGCAGAAATGGATCTTTCTAGAACAAATTCGCCTGTTGGCAACTCAACTGGAGTTAGGTTAAAATCCATAATCGACCTATAAATATAACTCTCATATATGACTTTATGAGGCACAATAAACCCCAATCATAATACTTATTGATTTCTTCAAATAATTCAGATATAAATCGAGTTTCTTTGCGTTATTTCTCCTAAAGGAGATTACGAAATAACCAGACACCAGATGGATTGGTCACAGACAACACGGCATTGGCAGCCGTTACTAAGCATGGCGAGGATTAGTGATTCAAAATCCTCCTCTTATACGCGTTGCCAACAGATGCAAAAATAACACACCACAACAGTGGCTGTTATTTGGTCAGTGTCAGTGAGGATGGTCAGTTGTAGTACTTTCAGTATTATTTTTAACCACCACCATGTACAGATGGATTTGTCACAGACAACACGGCATTGGCAGCCGCTACTAAGCATGGCGAGGATTAGTGATTCAAAATCCTCCTCTTATACGCGTTGCCAACAGATGCAAAAATAACACACCACAACAGTGGCTGTTATTTGGTCAGTGTCAGTGAGGATGGTCAGTTGTAGTACTTTCAGTATTATTTTTAACCACCACCATGTACACGCAAAAGAATAAAACGTTTGGAATATCTCTACGACAAACTAATCTGCATAATATTTTTATAATAACTGTTCTTACAGATCGTGGTATGGTAAAACTTTTAAATACTTTAGATCAAAAACTCTTTTAAATCTGCCTCTTCCATTTGGTAGAATGTGTAGATCAAAAATACTATTTTTTTCATTGAGGGAATTGCGATCGGGTGCGAATATTAACTCGGAAACGCACAATAAAAAAATGATGACGAAGATAATGCGAACACATTCTGTACAAGTGGTACTGAGTTCTATGAGCAAAATAGTAGCGACATGTCGTTGCATCAGGATAAATTTCGCACAATTTTAATTGTAAATGTAATTAAATGCTCGCGAAATGGGCCCGAATCAACTCTTCTTCCATACTGTTTGTTGTGTGTTGTTGTTTGATTTTTGTTTGTGTTCTGACAAAGAAGAGAGTCCGTCGGAATTAGCAATAATTTAATAGGCATTTTTGCTGTGAATGAAGTCAGTACAAGGGTTTTGGTAGAAAAAATGTTCGTATGTACCATACCACTAACGAAAAACCTCGCATCAAAAGGCACTAGGCTGGCGGTAACAAGAATTTCTACTGCGCTAGACTGTTTACGGAATAAAGAAACATCCATCCATCTTAATGGCAAACGATTTTTTGGCGTTTTTAAGGGATACCAACGACTCTGAATAGGGAAGATATCAAGTCACCTGTTTGAGTCTATGCTCTAACATGTGTAACCTACCGCCGCCGTCAGCTTGCCTTATTACACCGACCTCGTAAACGAAAATGAAAACAAAACAACCCCATCCTTCATGTGAGTCAGTGAGTTAGTAGTCGCAGTTTAAGTCAGAGTTGGAGTTGAATTGAGCTGAGCTGAACTTTACGTCGGCAGCCGTCTTGCAGAGTAAACTGCTGCTAACCAACGAAAGCGATTTCGCTTGCCTATCGAGGAGCGCGAGAGTGCAAACCCAACTCAAGTAGCTAATATCGCCAATTCATAGTTGAACAAGCTGCCGCCACCATCTAGCTATGCTTTTGGGCTCGATTAAGTCTCGCAAAGGTTTAGTTGCGATTTTGCCAGCTTCAATAACGGTTCAGACAATCACGGCTCGATTAATCGGTAACCGACTAACAATACGGCCAGGAGTAGTTAAAACAACAAAAGCAAAATAAACAAACAAAGAATAAAAAAAAACACAATCATATTCACAACAAACAACAGACACTGCGGCCAATGTAAGATCATAAATTACTTATTAAAGCTGCATTAAGTGCTACTCTCGTACCTGAACTCGCTCGTTCGCTCGCTTTGTGGCTCGGTCGTTGGCTGAATGAAGTCGATAAATGTGGTTGTGAAATCATTGCTGGAATAGAAAACTGATAACTGCATCAAAATTCAAATTTGAAATTCTTCTCGCGGCGCCTTTAAAAGAGTGTCCAAAGTGCGCGCATGCGCAAATGCTACAAAGCTCAGGTCAGTCAAAATTGCAAAATATAAACAAAACAAAATAATCCACAATGCTACTACACAATGTTGTCGGATCTACGAGCGCCCGTTTCACTTGGGAAATTTAAAATGGGGCGGCACTGCCTTGTTCTACTTTGTGTGTCGTTGGTCAGTGAAAAGTGGGCTTATGTGGGTGCAGTCCATTCACACACACTGGCATACACTATTGCGGCCAATTCCTTATTAAATCATCACACATCATGAAAATGCAGAAGCTAAAGAGCACTCTGTGTGTCAATTGGCGAATAGCGTGTTTGCAATTTTCCGTGATATGACACTGAAAAGGGAGTGGCCGCCATAGGAATACCAGAGCTACCACTGTATATCAAATGAAGAAAACAAAGAAGCTAAGCAGGTCGCAGTCCAATTTTTAATAACCAACATGTACTTGATGGTCAATCAAAGGACCATAACGAATCTCAAGATCAAGTGGACTGGGGTGTAAGAGTGGTGTCCTTAGAGTTATGGAAATCCATCAGAGTAGCTCATGACAACTTATCTGCCAAATCGTCAATTGCATGTGGCCAATAGAACAACCGCAACAAACACCTAGAGTACAAAGTCCCACAATCATTGTTGTTATTGAGTTATGGTGACTATGCAAGAGATCTATTGCAAAAATCGAATGTCCAACCAACATTCCTAGCTCCCAGCAACTTCTTCTCAGTCGAGAGTGGCATCACAGTGGTCACTTCGAGCGATAAGAAGTAGATGCGGTGCTAGCGATGTGACGTGACTGACGGTGCCCATTGAAACACCATCGCGAAAGGTCAGAAGATTATTTGTTAGTTTGCATTGCTTTGGTTTTTGCTCTTTGTTGAGGCCTTTGTTGTTGTGGTTGTTGCTGCTGCTGGTGCTGCTTCTGTGGTTAAAATACAATTTGGCCGATGCGATAGTTGGACGTTTTATACACTTTTAACAAGTCGAGTCGAGTTCATTGGATGATGGCGATGACGATGAGGATGATGATTAAATCTTTTTTTTTTTTGTTTTTATTAGCCAACAGAGAAGACCGCCATCATCGACGAGTACCTACCTGCCAACCTCCTCAAGCACATTTCACAAGTGGGAATAGTGAATTGTGGTTGTTGCTACCTCACAAAGACGTTGCCGCGGCGCTATGCGAGTGAAAAATGGTTTAAATCGCTGGGGCATTTTCTCAATTGCGGTTGCAGATGTCGGCGATTAGGGTGATCAGCCATTTAGCGTTTAATCGGAGGACCGGTTTATATCATCTCCATAACTGAATAATGCAAACGATCTTTGTATGCATCCAGGACAGCGTTGGCCATTGGCATATTAATGGTTCTTCGGCCTAAAACCCTTAAATGAACAATTTTAGAACTAGGATTTTAGAGCTTCCCATCGTATTCTTAGAACTGTGGAACTGGCTGCTGAGGCCATAAAGAGGGAAATTTTCATCCTCATATGACATTTATTTACAAACTATCTCTTATATTCCTATTCGCTTATGGTCTATCTTGAGCTTAAAAAATACGCCGTATAATCATGGTGTTTTAGCGGGATATCCCACCATAACGCACTAATGACGCTAAATGTTAATAAAACACAATTTTTTTTTTCTTTATTTTGTTGCAATTTGAGGTTTTCGTTGTTTTATACTATCGAAATATTTGAAATATTCGTGTAAAATTTCATTGAAATCGGAAGAAAACAATCGAATATCAAGCTTTATCGTTCATTTTAGCATAGGACATCAATAAAAGTCTACGACATTCACTGAAAAAAATGTTTGTCCTAATTTTAATGATTTGCGCCAGAGATAAGCACGCTTAATTTAAAGGTTATCAATTTTCCAATTTTTAAGGAAACATTTCCATTGGTGAAAGATATTTTCTTTGATATAAAGGATTTTTATTTTAAATGCTAGGTTAATAGATCCTTAACTTTTTTTTTTTTTGTTTTAAGGAAAAAAAATGTAAAATGAAGGTCCAAAAATAGTTGAAAGTTAGAAAATTGCCTTTGGGACAAAACAAGAGTTTCCCTTAGATAAAGACGCAGAGGTCGCTGATTTGGTGGTGCGCTGGGATTACCCGTGCTATCTACTACCCGTCTATCGCTACTGTGACATCACAATGGACTAAAATTACCTAAGTGAGTCAGTTTAAAAAGATAGATTGCCACTCTAACCTAACCTAGATAAAGACGCAAAATAGCTTTAGAAATAGGAGCACCTGTAAATGTTAAATGTGTAAATGTTCAGTTTTTATACCCTGCACCAAAAGATGGTGGTTTACTAAATTCGTCATTCCGTTTGTATCACATCGAAGTATTGATCTGATCGGCCCAACAAAGTAGATATATTCTTGGTTGTCTTGACATTCTAAGTCGATTTAGCCACGACCGTCCGTCTGTCTGTCTGTAGAAAGCACGCTAACATTCGAAAGCACTTGAATTTTTGTTTGGTCCGCTGGGATTGCAAATGGCCCATATCGGTTCACGTTTTCATATAGCTGCCATATAACCGATCTCAGATCTTGACTTCTTGAGCTTCAAGGAGGCGCAATTATTTATCAATTTGTCTGCAATTTCCCATGAAGTGCTTTGCTTTGACATTCAACAACTATTCCAAGTATGGCTGACATTTTGTACAAAGACTTCTCCTATTAACTTTAACATGCGTGCCAAATATGGTCTGAATCCATCTATAATCTCATACAGCTCCCATATAAGCCGATCTCCCGATTTTGCTTCTTGAGCTCCTATTGGGCGATTTAGCCGAAAATTTGCACAATGACTTCTACTATGGTCTTCCACATCCAACACAAGTATGACCCGAATAGGTTCAGCTCCAATAGCTTGCGAATTTTTCCATTATCCTTAGCTTGCCTACAAAGAAAAACCATGCAGAGAACTTGACAAATGCGATTCATGGTGAAGGGTAGTTAAGGTTCGGCCCGGCCGATCTTGGCATGTTTTTACTTGCTTAGGTTAAGATGCTAGTTAACATTTTGTTTTTCAAAAAATAATAATTAATCTATCATCTGTGTAGCAAAATGAGAATAAATCAGCTATCGAAATACTACACGGATGGCCGTGTTCGTTTGTAAATGGGAAATTAAGTTTAAAGATTGCATCTTTACTTTAAAAAAGTTTTGGTTCTTTGGCTCGTTTTCATTAGTAAAATCCTACAAATAAGGACAAATCTTAAATTTAGGACCAACTTTTTTTCTGTGTAGTCTTGGCACTCAAGATAACCATAATAAATAAAGTTAAATAAAAGGCTTCAAATACTCTTCACGCTGCTTAATTGTACTTTGCTTCATATTTGAATTTGCAAAACACTCGGGCTGAATTATTGGGGAAGCTGGGAGAATCGCTAGCTAATGGATAATTAAAAAATGCATTGCGTTTTAAAGTTTACCAACACACCATTGATCCACAAAATCCTCGATGGCTAATATATATAACCACTTTTCGTCATAATACGGTGAAAACGCATCATTTATGAACCCATAGCAGCTATATCCAAATATAGTCCGATCTCCACCATATTCAGGAAGGCTATATAATGGTCTAACACAACTCATTGTAACGAATTTTTCCATTAAAAAATGTGCCTATCACGGGCCTCAGAACTTAAATCGAGAGCTCGGTATCGTATATGTATATGTCAGCTATGTTTTCCCAATATAGACCGATCTGCGCCATATTAAACACAAATGTCGAAGAGTCTCTCTCTCAATTTAAATATGGAGATCGGTATATATCGCAGCTATGTGTATCCAAATCTGGACCGATCGGTACCGTAAATCGGTTAATAAATTCACCTTTTATGGGCCTAAAATCTTAAATCCGAAGACCGGTATATATGGCAGCTATATCAGAATCTGGACCGATCTGGATCGTATTGAACTGTCATGTGTTTTAACACAACTCGCTGTACCAACTTTCAGCGAAATCGGACTATAAATGTGCCTATTATGGGAAATCAGTCTATATGACAATTTATCCACCAAGCTCTATACGAATGTCGAGAAGCCTAATGCAGCTTATTGTGTCTTATTTGAGCAAAATCGGTTAATAAATGCATCTTAAAATCTTAAATCGGTATATGTGGCAGTTATATCAAAATCTGGACCAATCTTAACCGTATTTAACAAGGATGTCGATTGACCTAACACAACTCGACATCCTAAATTACAGAGAAATTGGACAATAAAAGGGCCAAGGGCAATACCGTTAATTGTGAATCTGAACCGATTCGGTCCGTATTGAATAAGAATGTTGAGAGGCCTAACACAACTCACTGTCCCGAATTTTACCGAAATCGGATAATAGATGTGGCTCTTAAGGGACCCAAAATCAGTCTATATAGCAGCTATATCCAAATCTAGACCGATTGGGCCGTATTGAATAAGAATGTTGAGAGGCCTAACACAACTCACTGTCCCGAATTTCAGCGAAATCGGATAATAAATGTGGCTTTTAAGAGACCCAAAACCTTCAATCGGCTGATCGGTCTATATGGGGGCTATATCAAGATATGGTCCGATATAGCCCACCTTACCTAACCTGCAATAGACAAAAAAGAATCTGTGCAAAGTTTCTGCTCAATATCTCTATTTTAAAAACATGGCTAGATCGTCTTAGATTTTTACAACGATCAAGGGTCACAAATGGATGTGTTAAAAACGGTAAGACACCTTCAGAGGTGGGTATAAGAATCTATTCCCTTTTATATAACTAAAGTTAATACAACAAAAGCAAAACTTAGTCATAAATTCAAGTAAAATATTCGGCTTTATCAGCTTCTGACAAGAAGTTATTGGTAAATGTTTACAAAAGTATAACTTAAGTCAAAAAAAAAATTAAAAAAAAACCCCACAATTAGCAAAATTGGTCCAGCTATGTCGTGGGTGTTAAAGAAGAAACCAAATTATGGCCTATGACGAATTTGGGTAATCAAATTTTGGATAAACAATAAACAATGAATCTCCCCTGCATCATCTTGGTACAATCGTCTTCAATTTTTTGTCATGTCAAAAAGATATGGACAAAATAGTGTTAAAGGATTATATTTTTGGACCTAAAAAAATATTAAATTAAAGGGTCTTTAAGACATTAATTGTTACATCTGCAATCGTCGAAAGGAAAATTACTTAATAAATCGGTTTTCATAGCCAATGACGTATTGAAATGGTGTAGGGAGCAATTACTTATTTTGGAGCAGTTGCGTTCTATTTTTGACATCCAAATTAAACGCAACAGCACATAAAGGGGCTATGGAAAAGGACTTTTTCAAAAACATTTTCGGAGACTTGAGGTGTAAACTACAGCACGAAACTTGAATCGTTTTATTTGGATTAAGTCGTCAAATCTTGGATTTGACACCAAAATGTTGAGATCCTGAAGTGACTACCGGATTCTCAGGATTTTCATGTCCCGATAAGGATGCCGAGAATGTTAGCACAACTCAATCAAGAAATTTAACCGGCAATTTGATAGCGTTAAAATAATAATCCCATATGTATTCTAAATGGCATAGTTGTCATATAGACCTACATTTGATTGGATTTAGTTGAAATTTAGTTCAGATCCATCCCTTTTTGGTTACAGCGGTCATATAGACCGATCTCACGACACAAGTTCATAAAATCTGATATTTTAAATTGCATTAGACCTCAGTCACCGTTTCCAAGTTGGTCCCATTCTTGGATATAGCTGCCGTATAGACAGATCTCATACTTAAACTCTTGAGCTGATAAAGGGCTGAGTTGTTTACATCCTTCCCCAATATATATAGAGGGGGAACAGGGTCGGCCAAAAATCCAAATACTACGAACGCCAAACGTGAGTCAACACCCATTGAAATTAAGTTTATTGTAAGATTGCGGTATGAATATTGGAGCTTTATATTTACCTTTATAATATTTCAAAAATTGCTATGTCTTACACTCAACCAAATTTGTTATTTAAAACAGCAAAATTGTTTCCTAAAACAGCAGTTTTTGTCTGCTGAAAATGGGAAAGCAGACATCGCTGCTGTTTCAGCATACATGGGACTGCTGAATTAGCAAAAATTTCGGTCAGCTAAGTCAGCAAACAAAATCTACCGTTTTAAGTAAAAAAATCTGCTGAAAAAATCGTATGCAATTTTTTATGTTTACTTGTTACTTGTTTTGATTACTTTAGGTATTTTTTTAGAAATTTTATTGGAAGAGATGATTTTAATTTGTAGAATATTACTGTAAAGAAGCTACCTAATCCATCCATTGGTATACATTGAGCTAGCTCGCATTTTTTTGTTATTGCTCTACTAATGTGCTCTGTAATGTGTGTGTACTGGCATAGCCTTTTGTATCTAAGTTTAAAGAAAAAAGATTATGGAAAGTGTATGTTCAGTGGTGATTATAAACATCCACTGAGACACACATTTATATTCGTATATTATTTTTTCTTCTGAAATTCCCTTCATAACTAAGTAGCAGTCATTTACAGCAACCAGCAAACATCAGATTTTTGAGCAGTCAGCCTGCTGCTCTGAAATTGCAGCACTACTGCTGTAATAACAGCACTACTGCTACAATAGCAGCAAAATTAACTACTAATATTTCTATGAGTGTATGTGCATTCTTTCAATAATCTTACAAAAGGCAAAATCTTACACATCATTTCGCATCCATTTTCTTGCAGTTGAGTATTTTAGGTCCTAGCATGGAATTGGTAAACTAAGTATACGTTTATGTGAAATTTTTTACAAACCACAAGGCTATGACTCACAAATATCTGCTGATTCGGCTTGACCATGTTCGCTGTCCGCGTATCCTTTCTGTGTTGATAGTCCCCTATATCTAAATCTGAATCGATTTTCACCAACGTTTATAGCGTTTATCCCTATGCTAAAAAAGCGTTGTGTAAAATTTCTTAATGATTGGATAACAAATGCTGCCGTGTACCTTGATTACAAAACTCGCTCAGTAAGACAGCCAGATTCGCACTCAGACGGGCATGGCTAGATTGAAGTAGGAAGTAATTCTGAGTCGATCGATACACTATTAACTGCCAAAGTAGTGGTTCTATTTGTAACCTGTTTTTAGTTAACAATAAGTGCCACATAAATTTTTAATTTGTGTTCAAATTAAATTCAAAGACTTGAAATCCTCAAATATATCCCAAGAAATTCACTTTTTCGAATTTTAGATGCCGTTGCAGCACGTGTTATCGTTAACCAATCGTCATATTTTCTATTGCGTTTATTAGGACCAAAAGTAACCAAATGGAGGTTATGCGTTTCTCTATTTGCAAAAAAAAAAAAAATCTTTATAGGATGGGACGATCTATACAAGCGGGGAGCTGAAACTAATTCGTAAGGTTTTGGTTTATGTTTTAAATCTGCTCCCATATAATGACTTCTCCCATATCAAAGAGTGCTGTCCAATTGAGACTCAATAACATTAACAAGAAGTGCGAACGACTAGACGCAGTTCGATATCGGTTAGTTCAGAAGTTTTCATTAAACGAATACCTTACAGATGTCGCCAACATTCGTAAGGAAATAAATACCTTTTGCCTAATGTCCTCACCAGAATTCGAACCTGGGCGTTTGGCGTCATAGGCTGACATAGACTCCTTTACGTAAAGATGGACATTGCCCTCAACAATCTTATTGGTGGTATTTTAAGAACGCATGTAAGATATGTGCATAGGAGAAAAGATAGACAAAAGACCTTCTTCGCGCTATTTGCTGGAAATATTTTAGAACTTTTGACTTCAAGTTACAGTATCAAACAGTTGGTAGTTACTTGACTCTACGTTCTACCATCGTAATTTACGATTATACTCATAATTAATATGCTAAACTCAATATATGGTGACTAATCGATACACAACGTTAAATTGTTTCCCTCATTATTTGCCTTCTAGCCTTACGTCCATTTGATTATCTATTCGAGTTTACCTATTTCTTAAGATTTAGGCAATTGGGTGATGGGTCATGCATGTCTGATGTGTACTTCTCAAGGCATTTAAATTTGGCACTGTATTACAGCAACTTTCAGTGCGAACTTCATTCGCATCACATCATCTAATCTGGGAATTGACAATTAATTCCAAGCAACTAAAGAAGATCTCGGTGCGCAAGCAAGAGAGCAACACCAATATAGGCAGAGTAACGGCGACGGCAACAGCGACAGCGAAGTTGACAAACAGTCAGACAATTGAAGCAGTTGGGCACAAAACCGGAGCTTGTGAATCTGACATTAAAGAAGCCAAAATATCAACAAAAGATTTCAAACATACAGTGCCACAGAGACAATAGAGTCTGAGGAGTGCAACGGCCAAAAGCCAATTGCATTCAATCTAAGGCAGACATGAAAAGTGGAAAAACGGCAAGCATGTAAGAAAAGGCGACCACAGCGAATGATCAGCCAGCCAACAGCTCCAATCGTAGACTGCAGAAAACAGATGATAAACAAAACCGACGACGAGCTGACGACGACGTTTATGTAATTCATCCGGGCGCGTTCGTACCGGGGATCACAACGACAACTTCAATCCTTTTAGTCCGATTGAACAGAGCATCCATCGATCTTGGGCAACTTCATTGGCACTGCCGCGAGAGTTGAAAGTTGCTAAAAGCCTGTGCCTCAGCTATTCTGAAATAAGCGAGCACCTCAACTTGTGGCCACTACAACGAATGGAGAGAGGAGGATCTTTTGGGGTGAACTGCGGCAATCCAAACGATGTTAAGCCAGTGGCGACGTCCAACGCCAAAGCGCTCAATTCCAATCATTGCATGGCCACGCATGGATCGCAGCAACAGCAGGAGATAAACCTACTGAGTGGCCGATCTCTTGGTTTGCGACGTCAGCCAACCAAGTATCCCCATGGACTGCCTGTCTGTGTGCAGACGATTTGCGATGACGACCACCAGCCACATGCCACCGATTACTCGCGAGCCTCCACACTGCGCAGCTCCAGCTGGGATGGCAAAGAGAATATGAAATGTCACTTGGAAGGGTTGCCGCAGCAGCATCAGCAGTCGCAGCAACACCGCAAATGTCAAATCGGCGGCATATTCAACAGTCCCGAGAATTTGGCAGAACTGCAGGTGCGCCGCTACAAATACCCCCTCACCGGTAACTACTACCTTGATGCACCAGAGACTTGTGCCAAATCTACACTGATGCATCTGGGAGACGCAAAGCGATTCTGCAAATGGAAGTACATGCGATGGCCTCTGATATTTGCAGCCAGTGTCTTGGTATTTTTTGGCTTGATCACCTACAGCATTTGGTTGCATGACATCAGCGTGGCCAGGGAGCGGTATATGCAGCAGCGAAAATACAACTATGAAGATGATGCAAGAGAAGCCAATGAAAATGCGAGTGCTGCTCCCCTGGAAGTGGTGAGCCCAGTGCTGGTGGCAACGACAGAAAGTAGTCAAGTGTTGCAGGAGTCCACAATCCTAAGGGCACTCAGCTCGCGGTCGCGCCACAGGCCAAAGGAACAGAAGCTGTCGACTGTGGAATACGCAGCGCACAAGGGGGCGGAGGGCTGGGATAAACAACGAAAAGACACCCAAACCTACTACGAGGAGACCACCATTATGGCATCCGAAGCGGCTGCTCTAATTCCTTCCAACTCCGTGAGATTTACATCAGGCCATCAGAATAGCTTTGGCATACCCATCGAGGATGACGAGCGTATACTCAGGCTAATAAATGGGGTAAGTACGATTGCATGGCACAATCATGAAGACTTAAATTTTCTCTTACATCACAGCTTTTCCCCTCGCGTGAATCCTCAACTAACGCACATACCGTGGCAGCAACTGCAGCAGCCAAGGTTTCTCCCACTATACCACCAGTCATTAACAACAAACCCACCGCTCCAATGGCAAGTGGCAATGCGAAATCAACTTCCTTGGACAATCGCTGTTATTCCACCTCACTTGGCATGTGTCAGGGAGTATTGGAATACGATTTGACGTACAATGTTTCGACGCAGGTGCTACAGACAGACCTCAATGACTATCACAGTCTGGTGCAGTCCAATTGCTCTGCCCGATCTGTGGAATTTATTTGCGCAGTCCTGGAGCCAGAGTGTAGGCCATCACACATTGGTATATTGCCGCCTTGTCGAAGGATATGTAAAGGTAACCGTCTAGTACAAGTAGAGAATCATTTCAGGGTAAGTAGAAGACGGAAATTAAAAAGGGGTGTTCGATGGAGGAGTTTCAAATTCGCATTGACTGCCAAAACCACTCAACATTTTTCCAATCGCTCGTACGTACAAAAATCAATCTTTTTGATAACGTAGACCATAGCGAGTATATGTACCAAGTAGATTCAATGTAGATTCAGTAAAAAACAACAACCATATGGTGGAGTTATATATAAATTGAAATTTATGTTGACGAAATTCTAGACATACGTATATATTTATATAGCAGCTAGATCTTAGACTATAATTGAACCGATTTCAATGAAATTCTCTAAGTGTGCCGTAAGAGAATCCCTTATGCGAGAGGAAAAGCGTATACCCGCTTCTTCCGTGTCATGCAGTTCAATGATAAGGGACCTCCCTTTCATTGCCGAGTCCGAACGGCTTGCCGCAGAGCGACACCACTTTAATAGAGAAGATTGCACGGCTGATAACCTAGGGTAAATACCTCACAAATATCGACAGCACTAGGAGTGAATAACCAGCGGGATTTTAACCCAGGCGTTCAGAGTCAAAGTGGGATATGACAATCACAGAGCTACGGTGGCATCGGCAACATAAGATTATGGGAGCTATATAGAAGTGTAAACCGATTTCATCCAATTTCAACTGGTTTCGTCTGTAGGCCTCAAAAATCCAATGAGCTACATTTTAAGATGATCGCTAAATAACGCAGGCATACAGATGGACATGCAATCGGTATACCTAACTCTCTTCTGAAAATGGAAATTTACCCATGAACATTCCATTAAGGAACTGGGGCAAACTTCTCACATATCAATGAGTGCTGTTCGATTCAATTTTAAGCTCAATGATAAGGGACCTCCTTTTTATAGCCGAGTTTAGAAGTCGTGCCGCAGAGCGACACTTCGTTGGGGAGAAGTTTTTACATGGCAAAGTACCTCAGAAATGTCGCCAGCATTAGGAGGGGATAACCACCGCTGAAAAATGTTCTGCTGTTCCCGCCAGGATTCGAAGCCAGGCATCCAGCATCATAGGCCGACATGCTTACCTCTGCGCTACGGTGGCCTCACTCTCTTCTGTCCATGGATGTTACTAACAAATTCACTAAGTTATAATACCCTGTAGCACAGAAGCGGATGAAGGATGAAAAACTGCTTCTGTAGTTCGTCAGAACGAATCTAATGCCAAGTTTTAGTTTTTTTTTAGACGTATAATTTCAAATGGGTCATCTTCGTCGGGCGAATATTAAATTATGTCTTTTTGCGATTTTAGCCATTCTGGAAGCTTGTTCTGAAATCATAGCAAATTCGGATGTGCTAACGGCAACATTCGATTGCAACCTTTATCCAGATTCCAATGACCCTCATCGCTGTGAAGACCCTACTCGCAGAAAGAGTTACTGCTACGACAATGAGTTCGAGTGCTATGATCGTTCGTGTATTCCCAGTCAGTGGCAATGTGACAATATCAAGGATTGCGCAGCCGGCGAGGATGAAGACAACTGCCTGGTATGCGATCAGGCGGACGAATTCCGATGTCGATCTAATGAGAAGTGCGTGCCCGACACAGCACGATGTGATATGAAATATGACTGCTTTGATGGCTCGGATGAGGATGACTGCAATGTGCACAATAGCGGCGTGACCAACGTTGGCGGCCTACATTTTGACGAAGAGGATATTAACGCCTTTCCACGAGTTTTTTCATATGCAAGTATCCTCTCCCCGAATCAATCGAATGATGGTCACTACACCTACATCACAGCAGCAACAGATAACCAGAACTCTGGCAATGTCTTTCAACTACACACCGTCACCAATCGAACAAGTGGGGTATCCAAGGAGGAAGTTACAAATTCTGTGCCCCCCGAAGGCCCCAAGGGATTCGGTAAGTGTTTGAATACCTCCCACCACCAGCACTTCCTTTTTTAACTGTCTGCAATTTTGAATTTATTTGAAGTGAATTTTCGAGACAGCAAGGAAATAATGATGACCAGCGATACCGAGAATAACTTCAAGATTTCTGCCGCTCGCGGCAACCGATCTACCGGAACAACGCCACTACAACCGGCGGCTTCAATTTTGGTGGCTATTAGCACAGAACCTCCAAGTAAGCGAGTCCCTTCTGCTGTGTGTGCGCCCCATGAATTGCGATGTGTCAGCGGGAAGTGTATAACTGTGGAGCAACTCTGTGATAAGGTGAATTTGAGAACTGTCTCTATGAGGCTCGACCACTATTGTTTCAAAGACAGACAGATAAGACATTGAGTTCACGGCCATTTAGAATGAGCTTCTAGAATGTGTTGCAACTGACTACTGAGCAAAATTTTGTAATATCTTTAAAGAATTAGCTAAAGAGGACTGATGATTTGGTTTTTAAGAATACATTCATTTGGTGAAAGAATTTGCATTTGATATTAAGGACTTTTTATCTTAAATTGTAGTTTAATAGAGTATTACCTTTTCTTTTCATTGTTAAAGAAAAAAATATTTTAATGAAGATTAAAATGTCGCTAAAGGACATGTTTTTGACTTTGGAATAGGGACAATATTGTACGTTAGTTAAAAACCCTGAATAGCTTCATAAATAGGAGCGTTTTTAAACGTTTAAAAGATGCTAAGTTTAATAATTGGATTTTTCAATCAAATTAAGAGTCATCTGTGAATTAGAATTAAAATTCAAACGGATGGCTTTGTCCGTTAGACACGATTTTATTTAAAGATAAGAACTTTATTGAAAAGTTTCTCTTTTTTGATCGGGTATCATAGCAAAAATTCTTCAATCAAGAAAAAAATTGAAAATTTTTCATAATCTTTTTTTGTGTGTTCCATCTAATGCTGAAAATTGGGAATTTTCTTACCAAAATCCTGTTAATGAGCAGATTTACTCTGATATCAATGAATGATGCCCTACACAAGGTTTACAAGCACAAAATGATCAAAAATATCGCCGGGCTTACCAAAAGAGTAGGTTGTTTTGCGTGGACGAAGCTGGCCGTGGTTAGATTATAGGGACCAACGTTTAGAATACACTTAGAAAATATCAATACTATATCATATACTTTATGTATGCACTCATTTTTGATCAACTCTCCGAACACAAAGAGAAATATATCTAACCCTAAATAATTTTCAGATAAAAGATTGTCCTGATGGCTTCGATGAATTGATGTGCGTCTACAAAGATCGAACTACAACAGCTCGCAGTCGTGGAACGACGATCCTGCCAAACCCGTTCATCACACCAAACAGCAACAATAGCACCACCCGACCTGACAAGAGGACAATGCGAACCACCATCAAACGTAAAGTCAAACCGTAAAGTTCTCGTGCTGACAATAGAAAGATGTGCCTCCAACTGTTTGCTGTGTGAGATTTATACGTGTGACAAGATTGTTAAGTTTTACGATTCGTTAATGTTTGACAGTAATAAATGTAATGCATCCATATTCCATTAAGTCCTCCGACATTGGTTAGTTTCTATGTTATCTATCACTTTGTGCAGGTATTTGTAGGAAAAAGCTTATAAACTAAATCTAATTCCTAATTCAACAAACAAAAGATTACCCCAAGCGCCACAAGTTTTGAAGCGCTTAATCGGTCAGTTCACCCATAGCGCGTTGTCCGGATCAATACCATCCAATTCCGACCTCAAAAAATAATTAATCGTCTCTCGATGGTGCAATCCATTCACCATAATTGTGGATGTAATGTCGATTTCGAAAAGGTAAGGTCCAAAGACCCCCCCTGCTAACTGTTAGTAGCTAATTCTGCTGCTTTTACAGCGGTAGTTCTGCTATTACAGAGGTAGTGCTGCAATTTGAGAACAGCAGGCCTACTGCTGAAATGCCTGTTCATTGCTGAAAATGAGTTAAAAAAAAGCTGCGGTGATGACCCCATACTGCATACAAAATGATAACCTTTTGTTCTTATTTTTTATTGCACACTATGTTCGTCAAAGAGTTTTGAGCACAGGCGCATAAGCGCATATACGTTCTAACTATCAAATAGTTAGAACATAATGAAACAACTATGGGGCTTTGCCAGTTTTTGTGTTTACCTATTACTTATTTTGATTACTTTATTCATTTTTTTTGAAATTCTGTCGGAAGAAATTATTTTAATTTGTGGAATATTACTGTAAAGAAGCCACCTGATCCATCCATTGGTATACATTCCGAAATGTGGTATGAGCTCGCTCGCATTTTTTTTATTGCTCTACTAATGTGTAAATGACTGGCATGGCCTTTTGTATTCAAATTTAAAGCAATAAGATTATGGAAAGTACACCCTCAGTCGTGAATATAAACATCGATTGAGACACACATTTACATTTACATTTGTATTTTATTTTTTTTTTTCTAACTTCCCCTCCATGATTAAGCAGCAGTCATTTTCAGCAAACAACCTACTTTTCAGCAGTTAGCCTGCTGCTCTGAAATTGCAGAACTACTGCTACAATAGCAGGATTACTACTACAATAGCGGCAAAATTAACTACTAACATTCAGCAGACAGTATTTGGTATTTTCGCAAACTTTTTTCTTTGAGTGTAGGTAGCCCAAAAAAGCGCTGGTACAAACAGATTTAAGAAAGTTTCTTGAATGAAATATAGACCAGTAGACAAGTGGAATGCAAGCGTGTGTCTCTCATATGTAGACCAAAAACACAGCCAGTTTTAGATAAGTTCTTTATTGAGATATTCACCAGTAGGCAAATGGAGATGTGTGTACCAATGGCTGTTTACATTACATATGGATTTTTCATGAAATATCGATGCAAGTAGAAATGTCTTACTGGCTAGTAGCCACAACAGAGTGGGCATTAGCAGACCAATTTTCACCACCACTTGAAATGAATGTACAAGAATATGATGAGCAGTTAATTTCCTTTCAGTAATATTTCACAAATTAAAATCTTTCTAACATAACTTGTAATGGTTATTAGCTCGACTCCACCTTGTAAAAAATGTCCAAAGTAATCAAAACACATTACCAGCCGTAACATGCAAACATAAATAATAGCATAAAACAAAAAAGAAAAAAAATTCCTTTAATTATTCGTCAAATATTTCAACAGATTTTATAAGTTGAAATTGCAGCACGAAATGTTAGCTACAACAGCACCACTGTTTGCTGAAACAGCTGTAATGTCTGATTTCCCTTTTTCAGCATACAAAAACTGTTGTTTTAGCAATCATTTTTGGTGTTTTAAATTTCGTTTGTGTATGCTGCGGTCTGACAAAGAGCTTCACGAGGTCCCAAAAATGCCTTAGTTTTGCGAACTCTGACTTTAATTTCTTGTATGTTATCATTTTTTTAGTGAATTTTACTAATTTCAGTGCATTGTTACAACGTGTAACATTCCATTTTTAATAATGACACATTTTTCACTTTTTAAACGTCATAGAATAAAAGCTTCGAAGGTGATAGCTACCGAAATACCAGTTGATTCAAAATAACAACTCTTGTTGGAAACCCCAGTTTTAAACATACAGGACAAAATGTTTAATCTACGTATATGAACGAAAGTTGGTACTGGTTGTTTTTTCATCCTCTGAGAACTTTACGCTAATTTCCATCAAAAATGTTTATAGATGCCTGAAATAAAGTTAAATGCTACAAATTCCGACAATATCTCATAAAATCGTTCACTAGATTTGAATCTTCTAACCTCGACAGGATGTAATTCAAATTGAATTGTCGAAAATCCATCAAACAAAGTTCTATAATTATGCCAAGCATTGTCCGAACCGGTCAAAAGTCTGACATGGCTCCCGTGCACCGTGCATAACTCCTATATAAATTAATCTCCCCAAGCCTATAAGATTAAGACAGACGGGTGGATACAACTGTACATATGATTCTGTCGAGTCAGATATCAATACTTGGAGTTGTTACAAAACAAACGACTAGATTATTAATCCATCCATCCAATGCAAGTGGGTATACACTTGACACTTGATTACAATTGTATAATAACAGATAAACCCTGCTTTACAAAGCCAGTCCATTTAAGAGCTATTTAAACATTGACTATCAACGGCGAACGACAAAACAATTAATTTTACTGACGTCAGCTATTGCTTTGACAGAGGCAAAAAAGTTAAAGACTCAAAGGGTATTTTTTCGCATATTTCGCATTGAAACATACACGTACAAATTGAACAAAAATTTGTGAAAAGCTGCTCTCCACTAAACCGTAAGGGGGACATTGATTTAACCTTAGTACACCATGGACCAATAGTTATTAGGGGTGAGTTTATTTTTCTTCTTTTTTGTTTTTCGACAGATTCAACCAAAATTGTATGTAGTTTTTTTCTCTCAATTGTGATAAAATGATATTTCATCGTTTCTGGTTAAAAGTGATGCACAGTGGCGCATTTAACTTGCATAATCTTAAAAAGTGGTTTATCATTGCAAATTTTCAGACGGACAATCCAAAACTCTAAAGGCAACGTTTATAAAAGAAATGAACCAGAAGATAAAATTTCAGTGTAATATTCCCTAAAGAATTTTTTGAAGAGAAATTTTTAAAAAAATTTCGACCGATTTCTCCAACTCCAAAAAAAAAAAATTAAATTCAATATAATATTTTTATTAATTTTTCCAAAAGACAAAATTCATTTCAAATATCCTCAATCAATCAAAAAATCTTTAAAAATCTTTTAAATACAAGATTTCGTTCAAGAAAAAGTCTTAATTAAATTTTATATGAAGACAATAATTCTAAAAAGATACTCGTTAAGGACAAAATATTGATGGAAATTTACTTAAAGATACAATTACGATATATTTTTTCAAAGACATTGCCTCTAAAGACCAAGCCCCAGGGAAACAATTTCAAAAGGCAACATTTCAATAAAATGAAGGTGACAATTATGACTAAATGTGGTTAGAAATGAACCATCAGTATGGGAACATCTAAGAAACCTTTTTTTTTTGGCAAAAAACTGATCTATCAAAAACCCGAAAATTATAATTTTTTTACAAACCGATTACTTTATTCAGCCCAAAAAATCCCTGTTTTCAAAACCCTAACTTATCGCCATGGTTTAAATAAAGCCCGGCTACATCTGACGCATTAATTAAACGTCTGTGCACAAACCCCATCCAGAATATTGTTATCCTTTCATTAATGCTGACGACGTTGGTGTAACCTACGGACTCCAGAAATCTAATCGGTATATTGCCTATATATATTATGAAATAGTCAAACATGTATCACCACCTCCTCATTCCCAATTATTGGTGGATGGACACATGTTTCTCCTAAGGGTTTTACTCAAACTGTTTACGTTTACATCATTGTATTGGCCACTGTGCAGTCATTGTCATGCCAAATGGGCAGATCTACGATCAATCGTCTTAGTATCCTTGTAGCGGAAAAATTACTGTTTGCGAATTTGCCACAAGTTACGTCATGCCTTCCACCAACCCCATAGGTAGACAATAGTCATCAATGTTTTATGTGAATTCGTCCTTTTTTTGCAGCCAAAAAAAGAGGAAAACTGCGGAAAATTAAATTCCGTTCCGTCTTGCTAGCGCCATTGTTTTCGTTTCGTAACTGGCGATTAGATTTGTCACTTGAACCTTTCCACAATAGGGACGTGGTGTTTGATTTCATTTTGATTGATTTTCTATTGTCGATGACAGCTGTGGTTCGTGGTACGTGGAGTCAGTTGGTCCGCAACCGATAATCTAAGCGCATTAAAGACTTTCATGCAATTAAATGCCATTAACTGCTTATTGATCGTTTAAGAAACAAAAGAATGGCATGCTGTGTATTCCTATTCTCGGTTAGATTGCATACTAAAAACTTGGTGAAATAATGAAACAAGATTTTGCAAAGACTTCCCTCTTCTGAAGAATTATATGTAGCCAACATGAAATGAGGTTGTTTTTTTTCCTAGAGAAGTTTTAATAAAAATGTTCTTTAGGACCGGCATACCACAAACAGGCATTGGCCAGCATTAAGCAAAATGAGGACCAATGCTGTACAAAGTTTTTGATTTTCTCGCAAGGATTTGAAACCAGACGATCGGCGTTATAAGCAGCCATGTACAAAGTTTTTGATTTTCTCGCCTGAATTTGAAAGCTGGCGATAGGCGTTATAAGCAGCCTTATACTATGATCGGGCACAAATTGTGAAATTGCATCAAACAAAAAAAAATTGGGCTTATTTCACCAAGCTATAATGTTTTTTTTTATTGTGTTGCTTATTTCACCCTTTAGTTGACATTTTTCTCATGCGAAGTAAAGTCGTATAAAGAATGCAGCTGGTATTGTGCCAATGTCAAACATTTTCAGTTTGGTTTATAAAGGGACAATGACGAGTTACAATCGGGGGACTAATGCAGATTATTGGATTTTATTGTCAAAATTAATGCTTCGTTAAACGGTATCATGCTTTTCTTTAATATTATGGTCGAAGCTTTTTCCGGGTTAAATGGATATGTAAGCAAGCAAAGTTGGCTAATTTGGTGTAAAGTCTAAAAAATTCTTGAAAGAACTGATAATGCATCACCAAAACGTCATTCTTTGGTTTGAATTTCAGACGGGGTATCTTTGGATTGTTTTTTTAAGGACCCAAAGTGTAAACCATCTAAGGTGTATTCATGTCAAGAATTTACATGAAATAATCTGAAATCCTGAACTTTTAATTATCTAAGGTACAACATAGCTCTTTTTTATTTTTATATAAAAATACTTTTTTTGAAGACATTTGTATGTGCTGACTTTCGAACGAATTTAATAAACAACTGCAACTGCGATACTTTTGTGTGTGAACTTTTTCTGTGATTTTAAGCTGCTCGATATGTATTTCTGTTTAATGCTCCACTGTAAGCAAGGCAAATGATGTCATAGGAAATTCGTTTCTGCCTATGAATGGAAAAAAATCACATTTCTGAGATGCTGGTTAATTCTTTCGGAATGCTGAAGCACTTACTCAAGACTGCATTTGTAATTCTAATTCAATGCGATGAAAATGGTAGCAGTGAGAGCAATGAGAGCTGTGAACGCAAATTGCCAAGACTCAGCCCAGTCTGAGACGAAAACTAAAAAAAACCTTAACCCAAGTGTGGCGGATATGCTTGTTCGCTAGGTTCGCTGCTTTGACTTGATTACCGTTGTCTTGGGAAAAAACCAAATCAATTTTGAAGTTTTTCAATTAAGTCAGCGCCAAAATCGGTATCACACGTGAATTGTTCGACCTTCACTTACGGTATTTTGTTGCAAAAATTTGCAGTAACTTTGTGGCATTTCATTACAATTGCCTGCGTTTTTGTCAATATTCTAATTTATTAATTTCCAAATGTGAATATTAATTCGATTTGCTGCCGTTTCAATTGCGCATGCGTACAAGTTTATTTTTTTATTTTTTTGACCGATAAACCGGTAACAACTGAAACCATCACACACAGCAAGACATTAGAAGTGGTAGCATAAAATGAACTTGAATTCATTGGAGATATCTAAAAAAAAAAGAGATGCCAGTAGAAGATTTTTTCACGTCAGTGAGTTGTTGTTGTAGTAGCAGTGTGTGGTACACTGAGGCGGCAGCCCTTGCCGATGAAGGAATTCATCGGGTCAATCCGGTACATACAACCGGCTGCCAGTGAGTGCCAGCCAAGTGCGAACGATATGACAAAGACAACACCTAGTGGTAAGTAGAACATTCTTCCAAATGTCAGAAACATTCAACTGACCTAACTTAAATTATCTAACTGAACGGCTTTTTCCGATTAAATAGATATGTAAACAAGCAAAGTTGGCTTATTTGGTGTAAAGTGTAAGGAGTCCTTGAAATAACTGGCAATGCATCACCAAAACGTCACTCTTCGGTTTGAATTTCAGCTGTGCTAAATGTCATCAAAATAGAGCTTCCATATAACAAACTTTCAAGTGGTTTTCGAGACAGAAATTAAAAACCACTTACCCAGGCTAATATGCAGACATCTACTTGTAGTATTTAATAGTTTTTTTATATTTGAAAGAAAAATTATTTTGATTTCTACATCGATGTAGAAGCTGGAAGTAACAAAGCTGCCACGGCATTGCTCTCAATTCGACAGTGATGAAGTGCAACAGGTCGTTTAGATTGAACTTGCTGAATCATTTACCCTGAGCTCAACTTGACTGACAGACTAAATAGAAAACAATTAAAGGAGCCATAGGAGTGATCGCATATTTATTTTCACTGAAGTGTTTGGCATATGTGAATTAGGTGTCTAATATGAAACTTTGAAGCTACACTCAATGAAATTTGTTAATCAAATTAGCAAAGATGATTGCTAAAACGACACTTTTTGTCTTCTTAAATTGGGACAGCAAACAGACTGCATATTCGGAAAACATAGGGTTGCTGTTTTAGCTAAAACTTGCTATTTTAATAACCAAAATTTACCTTATTAATGCTGAACTAATGATATTATTTATGTTTGCATATTGCAATAGTATTTTTTTTTCCATTAGAGCGTGCTCTATTCCTTCTGACAAAAACATAAAGAAATCAGCTGTTTTTGTTGTCAGTCGAATGAAAGCAAACCCAAATCAAATTGTTTTCAGAAATTTATGATGAAGCCAATTTTTGACGTATAAAAAAATAGTTATTGTTCAAAATTTTAGGTTTTGTCATACAAAAATAACATACAGATGTGATAGCAGAAATAATAAATCGTATGTAAATTGACAATTTTGACAAACATTTTCAATTACACGTGCATACAAAAAGTGGCATGTCATAAGACATATACATGGCATGTAATGGCGCCTTTATGTGCAATGCAACAACAACGTTTTGCCACTTGCTTTTACTGCTGGTAGATATTGTTATTTGAAAACAGTTTTTTATTGTTTTTTTTTTTTTTTTTGAAACACTACAACAGTTTCGCATGAATGTTGTTTTGTTTTGCAGATCACGCTCAATCTTTGGAATATTATCATATTATTTATGTTTGCCTGTTACGGTATACCATGTGTTCTGATAACTTTGGATATCTTCTCTGGCTGCAATAACAGCGGCAGTGTTTGCTATTATCCCCTGACTTTTTTCTATCAGTGTATGACAATGTGAAAATTCAAAATTGGTTTGGTTCTAACCAGATTTGCCTTGAAAATTTCAATAAACATAGAAAAATATATAGACCATATATATAAACATTAATTGGTGTTTGTTTGTTTGTTCTGTAGTATAGACTCCAAAACGGCTAAACCGATTTTCTTAAAATTTTCACAGCTTATGAAGGTTGGTCTCTAAGGAGAAATAAGCTATATATTATTTTCATATCCGATGGAGGCGGACCCTCTCCCTTACCACCAAAACGCCACCCAGCTCAAGTACCTATGGGCCGCCTCGACCCCAAATATGCCTATTGGATGATCATGTCAATATGGGACTCATATATAACATTAAAAATGATGTCCCTAAAATGGGGGGCCGTCCTAACCAAAAAAACCAAAACCCAACTCAAATACGAATATTAGCCGATCAATGCTATATGGAGTTCAAATAAGAGGTATATGGGAGTAGATTACGAATATGACATTAAAATTTATGTCCAAGTATCTGAATAGGCAGCGGTGCGAGCCGAATTCAGCTAATATTCATACAAAAAATTAATTCTTACTAAAGTTGCACACTTTTATTCTACCAATATGAAATATATTACAAAAAAAGTTAAAAGTTTTTTTATTTGAAGATATGCAGTTACTTGAAATTAAAATTTACTTTCATTTGATAACAGTGTTCTCATATTCCTCAGCACATTGGGTTTTTGTAGTATTTTGATATTGGACGAACAGTGGTACATTTCATACAAGGGTCAAATGACTGCTTGGTCTATCTAGGTATGCCAAATACGTAACTTCGTAAAACAAAAGTTAAAGTAAAGAAGAATGTGTTAAACATTACGATTACACCAATTTTATAAAATTCTACATAAATTTTCGGACAAAAAAATTTACTTCAAAAAAGATTTTAAATTAAATTCAAAAATTGGTAAAAATTACCGGTTAGTCATTTTAGTGTTAAAGGCGATGCTAAACTGTTCCTGATTGTACTGAACGATTACACCAATTTTATAAAATTCTACATAAATTTTCGGACAAAAAATTTACTTCGAAGAAGATTTTAAATTAAATTCAAAAATTGGTAAAAATTACCGGTTAGTCATTTTAGTGTTAAAGGCGATGCTAAACTGTTCCTTATTGTACTCAGGTGAAAATAGTCCTTACAACGAACATGGGGTTTCAGAAACTAGATGTTTTGGCACTTTTCGTCTCTCTTACGTTTCGGAGACTATGACTAGTTGTGAACTTATTTATATCCTTAAGTGTGAACCGTAGTGCCACGAAGGAGGTGCCGCGATAAAAATGCATGTTATGCCATTTTACATACATTTAAAATATCTTTTTCTGAATGCTTTGGGTTAAATGTATTGCGCTGTAAAATAACTCATCGTTAAAAGTTCAATTCTTTGAGAAATCAACCAAGAACTTATTCCACAATGCGGGATATCAATAAATTCAGATCCCTGTATGCGTACCAAAAAGGACATCTGCTTTCAGATAACCATGACAGTTAAGTTTTCATACCACCTTAAACAAAGTGCCTTTAATGCAACCAATGAAGTGTAACGAACTGTTTCTTGTTTGGTTTTCTTTGAAGTGCTGCAATTTCACACAAATAGCATTCTCACAATACGGCCAGCCAACGCCTTCGGTCGGCCCAGAGGAGTCCTTTTTGCTTGTTGGCAATTATTCATTGTCTAAACACCCGCTATGCCCATCTGAAAGAACCACCAACTCTAGGATCGATCACCACAACGGCTGAAACTCAATTACGTGGCAAAAATTAATTGATAGGCGGTAAATATCGGCAATCTAAACGGCTATCCGATCATAAGCAATGTTATGGAACATATGACGTCAGAGACGAGCACAGCATTTATGTACACTCATAAAAAAAGGTTTGCTGAAAATAGCAAACACTGTCTGCTGAATATTAGTAGTTACTTTTGATAATATTGTAGCAGTAGTTCTGCTATTTCAGAGTAATTCTGAAATTTCAGAGCAGCAGGCTTACGGCTGAAAAGTCTGTGGTGTGCTTAAAATGACTGCTGCTTAATTATGAAGGGGATGTTAGAAGAAAAAAAAAATACAAATGTTTTAGTTTTTTTTTTTGCAGTAGTTCTGCTAGTACAGAGTAATTCTGCAATTTCAGAGCAGCAGGCTTACTGCTGAAAAGCCTGGTTTTGCTTAAAATGACTGCTGTTGATTATGAAGTGGATGTTAGAAGAAAAAAATAAAATACAAATGTGGATGTTTAGAATCACCATTGAATTTGTACTTTCCATGATCTTTTTTCTTTAAGTTTAAAAACAAAACGACATGCCAGTCATGTACACATTAGAAGAGCAAAACAAATTCAAATTTCGAAATGTATACCAATAAATGGATCGGCTTGTTTCTTTAAAGTAATTTTTCACAAATTCAAAACATTTTTTCCAACAAGATATCTAAAAAATAAAAAATAGCTTAAAATTTGTTTTCAGCAAATTTTTGCACTTAAAACAGCTGACCGAAATGTTTGCTCATGCAGCAGCCCTACGTTTGCTGAAACAGCAGTACTGTCTGTTCTCCTATTTTCAGCAGACAAAAACTGCTGCATATTTGCTGTTTTGAATATACATTTTGTTGAGTGTAGAAAGCGTTAAAGTAGATTCCTATTTTAGCATTGGATAATAATTTGTGATCGCATTCAGGAGTATTTGGAATATGAAAATACTGAACATCATCTGGTTCACACCTCAGCTGTTTCCATTTTCAGTAGGGGATACACTAATTTTGTCATTCCGTTTGCAACACATAGAAGTATTGATCCGCGTCCTTGGTTAATAAAATAAATACTTAAAACATGGAAGATTTAAATTTTGATTTATATACGAGCACCAAAACATATATCATCTTCCATGACACACTTTTTGCAGCTATGGCAGTTTTTCTTCTTTCCCTGATTTACTGACCTTTTATGCTAATTTCAATACAACAACAAATGTTAGTCCTGGCACAAACAGGCACAAATTAGCCTTGCCGACGAATTGAGAATTGTTTATGGGTCACTCAGAACGAGACTCTGAAACAAAAGTACCCAAACAATTATTGTACTACAGAATAAGGTGGTTGGCATATTTACTCTGAAGGCACTGTACACTTAAAGGCGTAGCAGTTGAATTAGTCAGACTGAGACGTATTCCATGACTGCATATCAAGAATATCTTCAATCGTGATAATCTCTTGCATAGAACTATAATAACATAAAATGGCAACACAAATGCAATCAAAGTGCAATCTTTACATTTTAAGTTGCCCACTGAGATGATCACTGGGAAAAGTTTTTGAAATGCACAGTAATCATAACGGCGTGGGGTTACCAAAATATATCATAGCAAAATAAAGCATATGCATTGGATCCTTACTTGCTGCAGAGAAAATTATAGGCTTAAGAGAAACCTTAAGAAATATATACAGCGAATTAAAAAATGTTTCTTATAAAGCGCAAATGCGGCTGCAAAGATGAAATAGATGTGATTAAAAGATTACTCCTACTTTCAACTGCAATAAATTTACCATGCAGTTAAACCACCCTAAATGCACTGAAATGTCGTAGATACTTACAAAGATTTAAGTTTACATTGCACACTGGACGAAATGTCCAATCTCGCTGTAAAATATTTGGCGTGAAAGTTTCGTGCTCTGTTAACTTTTTTGAATGTAAACAATCGGCAGAATCGGTTAACAAATGAGCACTTTATTGCAAAGTTTCTCAAAATCGGACAAACATATATATGGGAGCTATATCTAAATCTTTGGAAGTCGTCGAGGAAAGCGTTGTACAACATTTTGGAAAGATTGGTCAATAAATGCGCTTGCAGTGGCTCTAGGAGTGAAAATCGGGTGATGTATATAGGAGAGCTATGTCTAAATTTGAACCGATTTCTATGAAATTTAACATTAATGTCGGTAGTCAAAAAATAATCTTTCCTGCCAAGTTTCAAGAGAATCGGTTAACAAATGACCATTTTATTGCATTATTACAGCAAATCGAACGAACATATATATGGGAGCTATATCCATATAAATGGGAGCTATATCCATATATATGGGAGCTATATCCATATTCTTATTATAAAAAAAAATATATAAATTGCTGGTTTTGTAATTAAATAGCCATTCCATTAAGGAACAGAGGATACTTCTATCAATTAGTGCAGTCCGATTAAGGTTTAAGCTCATGATAAAGGGCCTCCTTTTTATTGCCGATTTCGAACGGCGTACCGCAGCATAGCGACACCACTTGGTAGAGAAGTTTTAACATGACAAGATAACTCACAAATGTAGCCAGCATTAGTAAAGGGAACCCACCACTAAAAAATTTTCTGATGTTCTGCCGGGATTTTAACCCAGGCGTCATTGGCGGACACGCTTACCTCTGCGCCACGATGGCTTCCTTAGTGACGCAAACATAATAAAAACAAACACGACATCCGTCCCTGCCCTGGTTAGTAAGAATGTGGAATATTTTTGAGTTTAAACTTCCATGCTTACTATATCTCAGTTGACAAGAACAATGCATTTGTTTTTACTGAGTTTCATCTTTTCTTCAATAATTATCAAACAAAAAAGGTTACCAAGTAATATCTGGAACTGATTGTCTCAATACCAAAGCAACAACAATATTTTTCGGCACTAGCACAAAAAATTTTTAGGGTTACCATAGAAAAATAAAGAATCGCACTTTAGTTATTCAGCTGGTAATATAGCAGGGCTGCGGAGTCGTAGTCGAGAAAATTACCACGACTCCGGCAAATTAAAAAAAAAATGATTCAACGAAAAAAAAAATTTTTGTATTAAAAATAAATTCATTAAAATTTAGTCTTTAGAAAAAATTTATTTAAAATTTTAAATAAAAAAATTTATTGAAATGTTGTCTTTAGAAAAAATTTCATTCAAATATTGTCTTTAAAAAAATCATTGAAAGTTTGTCTTTGAAAAAAAAAAACGGATGATTAAGTTTAATTGGCAACAAAAGGACAGCCGCAAGCTTTATTTAATCAATCCACAGTAAAAGGGGGTAAATAAGATTACCTTTGAATAATTACAACAAGATGTATTTTTCCACGAAATTGAAGATGGACTGTAATCTTTTACAGCACGATAACGAAAGATAACAATCACAATATGGAGAAAGGTGGCGGGTCAAGCATTACAGAAAGGGTTAGTTACTCGTTGGAATCTGACATTTCAACGATAAAGTTGCACTCAAAGGTAGGAGAAAGATTCTAACGAGAACTTCAATTAAACTAGGGTCAATAAACCTGAATCAAACGAATTTACGAAATTAAAATCGAATGTTTTATTTGAACTTAAACACCATAAATAGGACGTATTTGACAATGACAATTTGGGGCTCAGGAGAGTGGAGTTCAATGTTGATAGTTTCTAGGGCCTACTCCCCAAACCGGATATATTAGCTGAATTTTACAATAAGGGGCTCAAATGAAAGCTATTTGAGATTAAAAAACGAATTTGATATCCAATTTTGGGACTAAGTGTTTAGGGGACGCCTCAATCCATAAACTCCCCAATGACAATATGGGGTTTCAATAAATGGTATTTGTGAGTAGAGCACGATGCTGATATTTTTTCAGGGCTAAGTTTCTGGGGGACCACTCCACCCCCAAAAACACCAATAAATCGGACATACCGACCATGGCAATATGGGGTTCAAGTGAAAGGTATTTGGGAGTAGAGAACGAAATTGATTCCCACCTTCGAGACCACGTTCGGGCACAAATAAAGTCTGTTAAGAATGGAATGGAATGGAAGAATGATCTAATATCCAAACTTTAATGACTCTAAACCCTCCGAGTAAATTCATTGACCAATAAAGATCATATGAGTTTCAGATCGTTATTCTGTTAGTCAAGCGAAATACATATGTATATCATTTTCGTTTCACTAAAAGCTCTTTAATTGTCGAAAGGATAATTTAGTTCCAGATAATGTAAAAGATCGTGATCACCGCAGTTGTGGCGATAGATGGAATGACCGCTACTCCACCGCAACCTTATTTGTAGACTGTAATATTATTCTCCCTTATTCCGTGAAATTTTATATTTTTTAACAAATTTTGATATCATTCTATGATTCTGGATGCATTGAAATCTACCATGCTTTGTAAATCTACTTCGTCGTAGGCATCTGTTACTTTCACTCTGCTGGGATAAAACTTTTCTTAGCAATTAGCAATGTCCCATAGCTTGGTTATATGTCTTCATACTGGACTGAAATGAAAAAGTTAACTGTTATAACAATCAATATAAAGACTAAATGCTTCCTGTAATCTTGTACCACACAACATGAAATGAATCGAAAATACACATGTTCCTCTTCAAAAAGATAATTTAAGTTTGAAAGATCGCAGCTAGTTAAACGTGCACATAAAATAAAAAATATCTAAAGGTGAAATATCCTTTGTGACTCTGGATACTACTGGTGGTTTTCATAGAAATTCATAGAAATCGAAATCAGATTTTGATACATCTCCTTTAAATGCGTAACTCCCGATATTCACTTTTAGCGCCTTTGCAAGCGTATTTATTATTCGATCTTCTCAAAATTTGGCATAGTGATTTCCTCTATGAGGCTCAAAATATTTGCGGATTTTAATCGAAACTCTGTATTGAAAATGTAAGCAAATGTTGTATCTCAACGACTTAGTCTACATACCCAACGTTGTGTAGCCCATCCTTACTTTTTTTTTAATCTTTTTTTATCCCGCTGTGGTACGTCTTCAACTTTTGGCTAATGCTTTGTACGGCGCAAAGCCAAATTGTGCTTGTTCTGGTGCGGGTGAGAGCGTGTCGGCGTGATGGGTTTATGTAAATGAATGCAGAGACAGTGATTTGTTTTTTTTTTTTTAATAAATTGTCTATATTGGGGTGTGATATTTCAACACTTAGGCAACATTTACCTTAAAGGCAAAGGGTGAGAGATGCACCAAGTCGGCGGTGTGAGACTTACAAAGCGAAAGATGTGTGCTGTATGACACTATGAGAAAACGACTGATGGGAAAAAATGAACTGAAGTTGCTGCGAGAAGTCGTTTGATACTGGAATCTGTCTCTACATCCGAACTAGGCGAACAAGCTCCTAAGAGAGTTGTAGAAAGCGAAAGTGCTCTCCCTACAGTCCGGCTGAGCAAACAAGACCAAGGAGAGGTCTTGCGAAAACTCCCCTATTTCCGCGAGCTAGTAAACAAGCTATATGCCATGTTGTAGGAAAACTATAAGAGCTGCTATTTCTACGTCCAGCTATGGGAACAAGTTCAAAGGAGGGGGCAGAGAAAGGAACAAAGAAGTCAATTAAACTTAAACAGTGCTATTCAAAACTTAAGTCTGCGTTATAATTTATCAGCATCGGTGGTGAAATGTTCTATACCATCTCTGAATGTGTGTGTGCGGGTCCAACAAGTTTTGGAATGTAAGTTTTCCTTGGCGTCATTCATGTACAAAGTATAACGACGCACAATCATCGATCAACGACAACCCGCTGGTAAAATCGGTTAAAATTATTAAGCGCCGTCTTAGTGAACCCTTGACAACACTCCGCAGACATTCCGTACCACAAAGCAGGTTAAGGCGGACTCTTGTCTCGGCATGATACTCTCACAGCCAACAAGAGGTATTAGATGGACGGACACAGAAAGTATCTAATAAATACATACGGACGTCATAATCAATTAATTGGAACCATAAATCAGATCTGTACGCACCAAATCTGTGATTAAATTTACACAACGACACATACATTCGTACATTTATGTAAATTTGTTATGATGAAAATATGAAAGACAACTTGCGCGCACACACAAACACAGCTACGAGCATCTGAATGATCTCCTTGCTCCTGCCATTCATATTTTTACTGCGGTATGATTTATTTAAATGAAAAAAATATATTTTTATGTAAATTTGTTAGGCTTAGTTTTTTCATTGAACTACCCGAAATGTTGTTTGGCTGCCTGACTGGCTGGCTACCCACAAAAGGAGAGCACACAGATTTTTTTTCAACAAATAAAAAAAAATCTACGACTTTTTTTTATTGTTTGGAATTCAGTTCAATTCAAAAGAGACATTTTTATGGTTGCGCTTTCACTTTTCATATGAATTGACGGTGCTTTAGTTAACCAGCAAAAAGTTCTGGCCTTAATGATATGTACGCCCCTCTTCCTCGTTATGGGATTAATGGAGCATTTTTGTGTTTTTCTGCTTTTTCTTTTTTTTGGGCAAAAAAAAAATTATGAAATGTTTGAGGTTTGAAGAAGCATTTATGACACCAAATAATTAATGTTCAATGAGTGTCGTACACCGGAGCAGGAAGCAGCTGCTGGCTCTCATCAGAACGTTTTGAGTGTGCGCAAGCGTCGGGCGCTGCCTGTGACAAATACACCTTTAATTAGATACTTTGTTGTTTGTTTGTAATAAAACGGGTAATAAAAGAGGGTTACTGACAACAACAACAAAAACATCATCCTTGCCACGGCATACGTAAAGCAGTGCATCTAATGTGATGCACATTTTCTTTTATTGCTTTAGTATTACCAACAATCATTGCCAAACAACATCTCCAATTGAAAGGTCCAGGAATTCTAAAATAAACTCTACGCTGGATTATTGCAAAATTATGAAATTGGTAGACAAGATACGGTGATGGGATACAGGGAAAACCAAAGCAGAATGTAAAGCAAAATTGTGGTTAAAAAATTAAAAACAAGTAAAAAGGCATTAAGTTCGGCCGTGCCGAACTTTGGATACCCACCACTTCGGGTATATACGTTAACCATCTTTCATGAAAATCCGGTGAAAATTGCATACCTTATGTCCCATAGCAGTTATATCGAAATATGATCCGATTTTGACCAAATACTAACAAGTCATTGTTCAATTGTGTATAACAAAATATTGGTCTTTTTAGTAGCTATATTTAAAAATAAACCGATCTGAACCATATACAACATGGATGTCGAAAAGCCTAACATATCAATCAGTTAAATCGGATTATAAATGCGCATTTTTTGGGGCCAAGACTTTAAATCGAACTTATCTTGCTTATGGACAAAAAAGAATCTGTGCAAAGTTTCAGCTCAATATCTCTATTTTTGAAGACTGTAGCGTGATTTCAACAGATAGACGGACGGACATGTCTAGATCGTCTTAGATTTTTATGCTGATCAAGAATATATATACTTTATAGGGTCGGAAATGGATATTTCGATGTGTTGCAAACGGAATGACTAAATGAATATATCCCCATCCTTCGGTGGTGGATATAAAAATACAAGGCAATCGAAAATAAGGAAAAAATTATGAGACGCAATGGGGAGACGCAGCAAAGTAATAGGTTCAGCGACAGCAGCTCTTCGCATGCTTTCTCTGAATCTCCAAAAACAAAAAAAAACCATTACGCTGGGAAGAAATTTGAGTTTGAAAATTACAAGAAAATAGATAATCGTAGTTCTAGTACACTAAGCGAAATTTTTTATTCAAAATAGCAATAGAATTGGCTAAAACATGAATTTTTGTGCACGAATTATTTCCCATTACAATGGCATCATATAGGCGCAACAGACTCCTCAGCAGTCGTCATGCTATTGCTGCAATTGCAAACAATCCGCTATAACAGCGGAACTTTTGCCTGAGAAAGACAAAGACTTTTGCTTGAGAAAGACATGGGCAAGAAGTTGTTGGGCCAAACTCCAATTCATTGTAACTTGCAGGCTGTCAAAGTTGATCTCTTCTGGAGGCTGTAGGGTTGAAAAGAGGATGCGGATATTAATCCGCCCCATGCCACTATGGACAATACACATACGACAGTATTCGGCTTGTTGTGCGCTCTAGGTTTGGCGGCTGTAACTTTTAAACTACTGAAATTATTTACATTTTTTTTACTGTTTTTGCGACTATTATTATGTACCATTTACGAGATACACATAGCTTAGTTTTGAATATCAAACTTGTACCTTAGTTTATTAAAATGTTTTCTTTATATCTCAGACAATTTTAAAGCTATAATCATATTTTTTGACATTGTATCAAAGGTACTTCGAAAATTGAGGTCGAACTAACATTTGCCGATCACTTGCCGCTTTCCTCAAAACATTAGAATTCTTGCGTTTTAAAACCCAGAAAACCGCTGTTTCCTTAAAATTTCTTTTGATCTTTCATTTTAACGGCAAACAAATTGACAGATTGAGTTCCAAGAAGCTCCGGTAATTAAATGAATTGGTCGTTTTTTAGAATTTGAAGTTAACAAACAGAAGCGCGACTTTCAATTTGAAGTCAAGGGTTTCTGGGCAAAACTTCTTAGAATTGATCATAGATATTGAATCACCCCAATGTCTAAGTATTTTTTGATATAATTATCGATAGCCATAATAACCCTTTGTGTATACAAATTAAGCTCTATGGAACCTAGCTTACAACAAACTTTAGTTATTTAAAAAAAATATATATATATAAAGATATTTACTAACAAATGCTAACCGAATTTTATTTAGCACATTTCTATTGAAAGATGTGCAATTTCGCATGCAAGTTTCATTCATGGACGTCAAGTCAACCACTTCACATTACACATACATAGAACGGAACCCATCTGTTCTGCATTACATCCGATAACCACAAAATAAGTGCTGATTTTTAAAGCCAATGAATGCGATGAGGCACAGTGTCATGTATGAAAAAGACAAGCTAGGAAAGACCATGTCTGCGACAATGGCTTAGGCAACTTTTGCACTACTGGCCCATTTGTCTACTTTTGTTTCATAATTATGGTTTATGGTTGACTTTGCCACAAGATTCGAAGCTTCATCGTTGCATGCCACATCTCAAACAATGAAACGCTGCAGCCAAAAGTCGACGAAACAAGATCATCTTACAAACCATGTTGTCTCATTGCTTGTCCGCATGGGATACATTCAACAGGCTGACTTATAGGACAGGGGAAAAGAAGGAAAATGCAACAACATCGGAAGTGACGCAACTACAATTGCTTGCGACTTTCTCATCAAACTGCTAGTAGTTATTTATGAGTTTTATGTCAAACAAAACCAACAAATCGACCTTTTTATATACTACACCGAGGTGCAAAACAGTTCCACTGATGGAAAAAGAGCGGGGCTTTGCCAATACCGGCTGGTATTACAGTTAAACCTCGATTATCCGGGCCTCTATTAACCGGCTTGTTGTGCTTTGGAAATGGGACTTCTATTAACCGTGCCTTCTTCTTTTAGCCGTGCTTCAAAAATGATACCTCTATTAACCGTGCTTTCCTCTATTATCCGTACACCACTCTCATTTTTTATATACTATTCTGGCATTCCTCTTTTTATTTTGAGTTAAATTTGCGAATTACATTCAGTCTGTAAAGCTGAGTATTCTATTCAGCTTTTCAGGCGAAATACTATCAACTCCATATAAAAAAACGTCGTCGAAACATTGGCTAAAAATATGCGGAAAGGTAGTACTCTGCGTATAGTGACGAAAATGGCAAAAAAAAATTATTGGGTTGCCCAAAATGTAATTGCGGATTTTTCATATAGTCGGCGTTGACAAATTTTTTCACAGCTTGTGACTCCGTAATTGCATTCTTTCTTCTGTCAGTTATCAGCTGTTACTTTTGGCTTGCTTTAGAAAAAAAGTGTAAAAAAGTATATTTGATTAAAGTTCATTCTAAGTTTTATTTAAAATGCATTTACTTTCTTTTAAAAAATCCGCAATTACTTTTTGGGCAACCCAACATTATAGTGCCAACACTGAAACTATTGCCGGCAACATCTTTGTTTGTTTTATTGGTTTCAGTGATGCGTTGTGCTTTATTTATTTGAGAAAAAGTATATAAAAATATAGAAAACAATCAGTGCAGATAAAAAACGTGTTTTGGCATGGAAACAAAAACATTTGATTGCTGTCAAATTTCGCTCGCGAAACAATTCAAAATTTCAGCGGCTATTCCGAAAGCAGAACAGAATACCAACCCTAAATAAAAGTTAACCGGCCATTGTGTTTGTTCAAAAAAGCTTTATTATCATAGAAATATGATGTAGGCAAACAAATTTACGGGATTTAATATATAGAAGAAGATAATTTACAAATATGCCTGTAGAAACTCCTCAAAACATTTGCTTTAATTAGGAGTGCAGAGTGCTTTTGCTTCTAGGTTTATGTAAGCACTGATATCTGAAAAAGTTTTAGTAACATTTCTTCCACATACTTAATTTAACCTATTGTTCAAGGGGCAATCCGAAGCTTCAGCCACCGTAAATGAATCATCAAAAAAATGTTGCTTCAGAAAGCAGACATAATTTCGCCAAATTTTTTAGTATTAAGGGATCTTTGTAGACAGCTGCTATATCTAGGGACAATGTAACATCACAACTTTAACAATTAATGATCTTTCAAAGTAGATGGAGATCGATGGTTATGTCACATCCTGCGCTGTAGTATCTGATGACATAAAAAAGGGTGATTTTTTAGCTATTATTTTTTTGGCAACACTTGTTTAAACAGCTCACGCACGTTTCGTGTTTTGTTTCACAGCCAAACATCTTCTGTTTGGTCTATAATTTTTTAAACATGAATCTTCTTACAAACGAACAACGCTTGCAAATTATCGAATTTTTTTATCATTATGCGTGCTCTGTTAAGAAAGTTCATTGCGCGCTTCTTCCATTTTACGACGAACCTCATTTTTTGATCAATGGGTACATAAATAAGCATAATTGTCGATTTTGGAGTGAAGATCAGTCAGAAGCATTGCATGAGCTACCAATGCATCCAGAAAAAGTCACAGTTTGGTGCGGTTTATGGGCTGGTGATTGGACCGCACACAAGAAAGAGAACAAGACGGTATGCGCCAACTACAGAGGAATAAGTTTCCTCCTCAACGAACTAATTGGGCTCTATCAGTATGGCTTTAGATCTGGTAAATCCACCATAGAACAGATATTTACACTGCGTAAATTCGAGACGCCGCTTGGACTGTATGTAAGCCGCTTGGAGTGTATGTAAGCACTGGTCATATTATCGAAATGGATGAAAAAGCTTAAGCAAAGAAGTCTTTTAAAGGCGACCATAATAGAACACGCAAAAGGGGAGTTTTGTAATGGCCAACTAAAGGAAAGTTAAAGCGTCGAAGGTCAATATTTCGATGAAATAGCTAAGCTTTCCACAAAATTTGCAAAATTTTGTTTCTATGTTGGTGAGTTGAGAGGGCAGATAGTGAATAATTAGTTGACTAATTTTTTCGAAAGATTGTAAAACCTATCTTTTGTATAAACTGAGGGATTTTCCTTGTAACCATTTACCAGTTTGCATAAATTAGGCATATTATTTGGTGAGAAGGGTTAAAATGGCAAATGAATAAATCATAGCTTAGAAGCACTCGTCAAAAAAAAATTATGGAAACACATCTACGACTTCTTTTTGGCCTTTGGTGTTTTTTTTTTTTTTTTTTTTGTTTATGACTTGACAATTCCCATAAGACTAGGAGTGAAGCGACAAAATTTTTTTATGCACAAATTAGCTTCACTCAGCCCTCCCTTGGTGCATATTTTCAGAATTGTTTGGATTGGCTTGAAAGTCGACCATTTCGACATGCTTCCATGCCAGGATTGCAAAATTTAAATTTATCGCAACTTTAGCGCGGCAATCCTTTGTTGCAGTAGGCATTTCAAAAAGTGATGCAATTAATAAATTATGAATATGACTTTTGCAAAATCGCATTAAAGCGTCACTGATCGACGGTGCATTTGAATACAAATGGTGGCGCTATAGCAAGGGTATTGTGAAACGAGTGGCCCACGTGACCAGGACTGACACATGTGTGACAAGGGGTTGTTTTGCATGTCCTATGCCACAATTAAGGCACGAGAGTGAAAAATACTATCCGAGGTTAAGGCAAATGGAGGACTTGAAAATTAATTTCTCTGCTGTAGATTTGTGTACCTTAAAATGGTCCACCTAAGGCTGCTCGAATCATGCAATGGACATGTCAATCAAATTCTTTATTTTCTTGCCATTGGTCCTAATAAAATTTTTATCACCTTTTGCTTTTGCATGGCACAATCAAGATAAGCAAAGAGTGCGTGCACAAATTGGAAATTTTTTGTATTATGAAAAATAATTTAAATGTTTATTTAGAAACATTCAAACGTCACATATGGACAAAATCATTTTCCATGCATGCGTATGATATAACGTGCATATACGTTGCTTGGGATCATTGAATTGGGCAATAATTTGGTTGATTCAAATCAAAATCACTATAACCTCCTTGCATATTTGTAATCTACCCTTTAATATTATTCATTGAAAAAACCACATTGCACAAAGGTTAGACACACACTGGCCTATGATCAGAATACACATACTCCTGCTGGGTCCTTTATGGAAGACGAATGAAGTTTTCTATAAAAAAATGTCAACAAAATTGCAGTACAATCTTCTGTAAAACAAAATTTAATAAACCTTTTTACTATAAGAGACGAATAAAATTTTCCATGTAGAAGACCAAATTTAAATGACACACCATAAAACCAGGTCGAAATTTACCACAAACATTGTAAATATGGAAAGTGTAAGGGGTCGAAAAGCGCATCATAGCCTCCCGCGACAGATCACGAGGCGAAATAACTGTGCAGGACACCCTACTTTTGTGCGAAATGATTGTATAAACGGCGATCTCGTCGCAAGTTTGGGAGCCAGAAATTAACTATTTCGAAAGCAACAGTCCTGCCACTAAACTAAGGAATAAAAGGACAATACCCTCTGATCCCTAAAATCATAAATATCGGAATTTCAACAAGAGCTACAAATCGGACTCCTTTTACTGATGACAACTTATGGCTTACGAAAAAGGACTCGATTTGCCCAATGGAACGTTAGAACTTTAAACCAAACCGGTAGAACGTGCAACGATATGCGCCAACCGACGACGCTGCAACCGATCTTAAGGAACAGTTAAAATGCATGCTAGACATTGAACTTTCGCAAATAAACCATAATGGTGATAATAGGTGATTTCGATGCCAGGATGGACAAGGACAAGGAATGGGAGAGAAGAATGGGACAATGTTTATTCACAAAGATCAACATAAAACAACATGAACGGCTGCAACCCCAGCACTTCGCGAACAACATAAGAACCAAGCGGAGCATAGAAATAGAAGCGATCATTGTCTGATAGTGGCTGAAATGAGACTTAAAACTGAAGTTTCAAACATGCGAGGCTGCAAGACGAAAACCTTAAATCTAACTTTCCTAACATTTCCGAGAGAAAAAGTATTGACAAACTACAATATAAACGACAATAGAAGGGAAATCAAATACACATGGAAAAACAATGTCGGATATTCTAGAGTCTGCGTTGGAGGTAGTTGGACTCGCAAAAAAATATGTCAAAGAGCGGCTATCTACTGAAATTTGGAAGCTCTTCGCAGAGCGAAGAACCCAAAAAGGCAGACTCTTAACTATCCCCGCATAGACTTACAGCTCATCTCCTTCAGACGGTGAATAGTTTAATAAAGCAAATAAGACGACAAGATGGAAAAGACAAGCGACGATTTTATAACAATTTAACACAAGAGGCTATGACTGCAGCCAAGAAGTGTTTGCCATCTCCAGAAAACTCTTCCACTCTAACACCAATAACGAAAAAGACGAACATGGAAACTTGATCTCAATGGAACAGGAACACATTAATGGTTGGCGAAGCCATTTCGACAGAACTCTAAATATTCTATAAATCAATGACAATGTTCCACTCCCCCATCCGGACGAAGAATGCCTCTACGACAAATAAGTTCAGAGCTTCCCAGCAATTATAGTCAAAATTTCAAAGAGGGGAGACCTCTCTAACTGCAACAACTGGCGCGGAATAGCCCTCCCATCTGTTGCAAGCAAGGTCTTCAACAAAATTATTCAAAATCGCATTGTCAGTCTCCTCAACCAACTTTTAAGGAAACAACAGGCTGGATTTAGAGCAAATCAATCATGTATCGTACAACAGCACCTTGTACGCAGTTTTTATTGACTTTAAAAAGGTATTTGACGTAATAAAAAGTGAGGGTATTTGAAGCGTTTTGGAAAATATGGGAATACCACAGAAAATTATAAATATAGTTAGTACGACGGCGCCAAATGCTGAGTTCTGCGCAATGGCAAACTCATGGAATCGTTTAATTCTATTGGTTGCCCAAAAAGTAATTGCGGATTTTTCATATATAGTTTCACAGCTTGTGACTCTGTAATTGCATTCTTTCTTCTGTCAATTATCAGCTGTTACTTTTAGCTTGCTTTAGAAAAAAAGTGTAAAAAAAGTATATTTGATTAAAGTTCATTCTAAGTTTAATTAAAAATGCATTTACTTTCTTTTAAAAAATCCGCAATTACTTTTTGGGCAACCCAATAATATCCGGTGTTCGATAGGAATGTCAGCTATTGCTGCTTCTATTCATCACTGTATTGGTCCACGTGCTAGCACATTGTCGTACTATCGCACACCTATCAGCATACGCAATCGAAGCTACATGATTTACAGACTTAAAAGGGTCTCAAAATCAACACCAAGAAAACGAAATTGTCGCGTATTAAATCAGCAAATGATACGGCTTTCACCATTAATGGACACATTATAGCAAACGTCGTCAGCTTCACATATTTGTGAAGCGTTCTTTCCACAAATGCAGGAGAGAAACAGGATATCCTTAGTCGTATCCAGAAAGCACGTGTACCAGTTGCCAAGCTTCGAAATATATGGCGTGCGAACAACATAAGCATTACAACTAAACGCCGAATTTTTAATGTGTGAAGTCAGTGCTTCTTTATGGTTCAGAAACACGGCTAGTTACCGCATATATGAAAGAAAAACTACAAAGCTTCATAAATTGTTGCCTCCGAAATATTCTCCAAATATGGTAGCACCCAGAACCATATCTAATGAGAAGCTATGGAGAAGCACTCAACACGCTGAGATCAAGATGAGGAAATATGACTGAGTCGGACACACCCTTCGCACGATAATCCACTCCATGTTGCCCTGGCTTGGAACCCACCTGAGGTACAACGACGTGGAAAACCACAAGCGACATGGCGCCAAAACAGTTTTAAGTAAAACCAGCAATTCGATTAAAGAATTGGCATTTAAAGCCCGTTACAGAAATAACTGAAAATCTTGTGTAGAAACCTTAAGCTTGGAGAACTTGGAAAAATAGGTTGAGATTAAGGTATAGTTTTGTACATATATGTGCATTGAAAGACAGATCGGACCGACACAAATATTTTTGTATACCTATGTGAGAAAGTGTGGCGAATTACAAGAAAATCAATTTGGGTTGAATTTCCCCGGAAAAGTGACCGATACATTTAAGATGATATGCGGCGAATTTTATGTAAATGCAATGCCTCTGACACTTGCATTTGATGGCAGACTTTTGAAAACCATATAAATTTGCTGAATCCTGGAAAGGAATTTTATACCTTTTGAATAAAAATTGTTTCTTCAAGTAAGAATTGTATTTCAACTTGTTAATAATAACCCCTTCTTACTAACATACATCTTACATGAGGTCCTTGCACCTTAAAATTACAATTTTTAAATGGGTCGTATGACTGGGATTACATTTTTGAACAAATAAATCTAAATCTAAAACACGTCAAATATCGTTGGAGAGAATTCGCATTTTTTTCCTAACATAGGTTTTCACTCATTCCATTTACCATCAATTGGATTGACAACATCAAGGTCGACAATGGCACACGACACCTCCCAACGAAAAAAACAATGTTTGTGTTGGTTTTTTGAAATCCAAACGACGGGGTTATGAATGAGCACTTCAAAAGGGGTGCGATGTCACTTCCGCTAATTTGAATATTTAATGAGCATCGTTGCATCCCAAAAACCAATGTAACAAATTTTTCTCTAATTTCTCATAAAAATTCATTTGTAAAAATAACATCGAAAAGTTTTCAAAGAACAATTCAATTGAACTCCTTGAATGAAAACAAAAACACAAACTGAATCTGTTTAAACAAAATCAAACACATAAAACGAAATACAGCTGGGCTGAGACCGAAAGGGATGATTTTTAATCAAATTGTAGGCTGTACATTATAAAAACGGCAGGATAGACAAAACCGACGGTTTTGTTAAAGAGTTACACACTTGCATATTTTTGTTTGATTAGCTATTTCTCTCTGTTCTCCAGGTGTAGGCAAGGAAACAAAAAAAAAATAAAACCAATTTCCATCAAAAAGGCTTTTAGTAAAGGATCAAATTGTGAAAGAAGATCCGTCCTAATTATTCCCTGAAGTGATTATTTCGGCAACGAGTTATGACGCCGAGAACGGACAATTTTTAACACAAATAAGCTTTAAATTTAAGTCGCTTTGTACTAACGGACACCACCTTTCTATTTGAACTATGAACTTTGACTGATTCTCAGTTAATCACGCGGATGACTCTCAACTTTTGTTTCTAAATATCCCATTAATATACATAGCATCTTTACTTCTAAACTTTTTGTCCTTTGGTAAACAATTTTTAGCTTATTAAATAACTTGTAGCCTAATTAGAATAATAGATTCTTAACTTTGCGTCTTAATTTTAAATACATAAATTCATTAGTAATGAATGTTCTCTGTGAAGTAAAATTAGCATAAATTATCCATCGATATTCGATAGCTTATTGATTTCGAAGTTTCGATTCTTTGGCTCGCAATCCTTCGATTGAGGAACAATACTTGTATACCCTACACCACCAATGTGGTACAGGGTATTGTAATTTTGTACATTTGTGTGAGAACCATGGATTAGTATACCGATCGACTCAGAATCACTTTCTGATTCGATTCAGCCATGTCCATCTGTCTTTCCACGTATTCTTGTTATCAAGGTATAGGTTGTGTTCGAAGTCCAATCGTCATAAAATTTTGCACATGTCATTTTTGTGGCCCAGGGACGAACGCTATTAATTTTGGTACAAATCGGTTCAGATTTAGATGCAGCTCCTATGTATATGTATCGCCAGAGTTGCACTTATAAGCCTGTAGAAGCTACAATTTTCAACCGATCAGCACAAAATTGTTTCGTTACCGATCTTTAGATATATGCAAAATTTCATCTAAATCAGTTCGGATTTAAATATATAGCTCCTATATATTTGTATCGCCCGACTAACAGTTATAAAACCGTAATAATCACAATTTGAATACCCTACACCACCACTTTGGTATAGGGTATTATAACTTTGTGCATTTGTTTGTATACCGATCGGCTTTTGATCACTTCCTGATTCGATATAGCTATGCTCATCTGTCTGTCCACGTATTCTTGTTATGAAGGTACAGGTCGCATTTGTTGTCCGATTGTCATGAAATTTTCCACAAGTCTCTTTTTGGTCCAAAGACGAACGCTATTGATCGGATCAGATATCGATTCAGCTTCCGTATACATCTTTCATCCGATATGGCCTTTGGAGGCTGATTGATCCGATCTTTACAAATTTAACCGAAAAATTTTTAATTTTATGTCCCATAACATATGCAAAATTTCCTAAAAGTCGGATCAGATTTAGATATAGCTATCATATATATCCTTCAACCGTTAAGGCTGTAGAAGCCACGGTTTTGGTCCGATTTTTCATTTTTAAATTTTGCATGAAATGTTTAATTTGACGTTTCAATACGTATGCAAAATTTCATAAAAATCAGATCAGATTTAGATACAGGGCTGTAGTAGCTATAATTTTGATCCGATCTTTATCAAATTTAACACGAGCTGTTTTATTTGAAGCCCCAATACGTATCCAAAATTTCATCAAAGGTGGTCCAGATTTAAATATAGCTCCGATATATATCTTTCATCCTTTAAGGCTGTAGTAGCCACAATTTAGGTGCCACAATCGCAAGAAAATCGTACAAGGTTCTATTAAATATCTCGACAGGTATGCAAAGTTAAAGTCTAAAGACTTGATTTCAATATAGTTTCCATTTATTAAAAATAGCACGTAGACTCGGAGATATAGGGTATTATATAGTCAGCCCCGCCTTACTGTTTTCTTCTTTTTGTGCGTTTGTGAAGCCTAGTACTGACTTCATTCACAATGAAAATGCCTATTAAATTATTGTGAAATTCGACAGTACTAGACTAAACACATCAAAATATGGATCTACTAACCAATGAAGTATGGTGATAGAAATTTTAACAAAATAGGGATTAATACATCTTGGCATAACACTTGAATATATATTTATTAAAAAATTTTAATTTTTAGTATAAAATGTTATTGAAACCGAAAGAAAAGGAAAATTAAGATCTAAGACCCTAAACAATTGAAATTAAAACATGTAAAAGCGTGCTAAGTTCGGCCGGGCCGAATCTTATATACCCTCCACCATGAATCGCATTTGTCGAGTTCTTTTCCCGGCATCTCTTCTTAGTCAAAAAAGGATATAAGAAAAGAGTTGCTCTGCTATTAGAGCGATATCAAGATATGGTCCGGTTCGGACCACAATTAAATTATGTGTTGGAGACCTGTGTAAAATTTCAGCCAATTCGTATAAGAATTGCCCCAATGGGGGCTCACGAAGTAAAATAAAGAGAAAGATTTATATGGGATCTGTATCGGGCTATAGACCGATTCAGACCATAATAAACACGTTTGTTGATGGTCATGAGAGGATCCGTCGTACAAAATTTCAGGCATATGGGATAATAATTGCGAACTCTAGGGGTCAAGAAGTCAAGATCCCAGATCGGTTTATATGGCAGCTATATCAGGTTATGAACCGATTTGAACCTTATTTGACACAGTTGTTGAAAGTAAGAATAAAATACGTCATGCAAAATTTCAGCCAAATCGGATAGGAATTGCGCCCTCTAGAAGCTCAAGAAGTCAAATCCCCAGATTTGTTTATATGACAACTATATCAGGTTATGGACCGATTTGAACCATGCTTGGCATATTTTTTGGATATCATAACAAAACACGTCGTGCAAAATTCCATTCCAATCGGATAAGAATTGCGCCCTCTAGAGGCTCAAGAAGTCAAGACCCAATATCGGTTTATATGGCAGCTATATCAGGTTATGGACCGATTTGAACCATACTTGGCACAGTTGTTGGGTATCATAACAAAACACGTCGTCCATTCCAATCGGATAAGAATTGCACACTCTAGAGGCTCAAGTAGTCAAGACCCAAGATCGGTTTATATGGCAGCTATATCAAAACATGGACCGATATGGCCCATTTACAATACCAACCGACCTACACTAAAAAGAAGTATTTGTGCAAAATTTCAAGCGGCTAGCTTTACTCCTTCGAAAGGTAGCGTGCTTTCGACAGACAGACGGACATGGCTAGATCGACATAAAATGTCGCGACGATCAAGAATATATATACTTTATGGGGTCTCAGATGAATATTTCGAGTAGTTACAAACAGAATGACGAAATTAGTATACCCCCCATCTTATGTTGGAGGGTATAAAAACAACAAAATTAAATTGAACTTAAACACTAAGACACTAACGCACATCCTTTTAATAACAATAAAATATATGTTTATGAAACGTAAAGGTGATACGTTAATTGTCAATGAAAGAATAAAAATAGGTTCTTTAATTAGTTTCATTATTAAATATTTAGTTTTTTTGAGTTTAAGTTTGAAATTAGTCTTTTTTTAATGTGCTAGAGCATACCGAAAAATATTTCATATCAGCAGGTAGATTATTCCAATCCGAGTCTTGCAATGCGAATTACGAAAGCTTTTTCGAAAATATTGTGGGTAAAATGCTCCAAAGTTGAGGGTTTCGAGTAGTATTTAAAAAATGAAAGTACGATAAAAAATAGGAGGGCTGGCGGCGATTAATAACGTTGTAAAATGAAGGTATTCACGTCAACAGCTTTTTCCATAAACAAATCGGAGAATGCTGTGAAAACATGATTGCAATTTGGTGATGTTAGAACGATTTGATCCCATGTAAACTTCAAGCAAGGATTGTGCTAACATATGGTTTGCCCAAAAAGTAATTGCGGATTTTTCATATAGTCGGCGTTAACAAATTTTTTCAACCGCTTGTGACTCTGTAATTGCATTCTTTCTTCTGTCAGTTATCAGCTGTTATTTTTAGCTTGCTTTAGAAAAAAAGTGTAAAAAAAGTATATTTGATTAAAGTTCATTCTAAGTTTTATTAAAAATGCATTTACTTTCTTTTACAAAATCCGCAATTACTTTTTGGGCAACCCAATATTATATTTAATTTGAGTTGACAGTATAACAACATTTAGACTGTAAAGTTTCTTCAGAATTAAAATCAGTTTCGCACAAATATGAGAGATATGAGATGTAAACGAAAGATCACTATCAAGTTCGAAGGCAAGTGTGTTTAAAGAAGATGAACTAAGTACATTATTCTGGTCAATTATACTGTTTTCTGCATGATCGTTTCGAGATTGACTAAAAACGATGCATTGAATATATATTATGTTAATTCATTATAAGATTTCTGTACTTGAGACTTGCACTAATATATTTATATAATGAGGAACAATTCGTGCCATTTAAAATGTCAATTACTTCATAATCTTGAAGAAAATGTTTACCAAAGAATGCACTTCTATATGCTGCGAGAATAGGGCATGCTCTAATAAAGTGGCATGTGTTTTCTGGTTCATTCATGTTACATATCGTACAAAGAAGACTTGTATTGTTGTTATTTCTACCAACATTTTTGGCGTTTAGGTCTAGTAAAGCGCCCATAGCTGTAATAGTCAAGCCAATTGTATGAGTAGACAGGTGTTTTGTATGTGTAGAAATCTGGTTGTATCGCAAACAAGAATATATATCATGAAATTCTGAGTGCATTGCATTACTACAACACTCATAGTGTAGTATGTATCGTTATCTTTATTAAATGCAACACGATGTAACCCACAAAACATAACATTTGTAAAAGAAGCAAAATACCACTTTTCTTGTGCAAATATTCTAAAAGCAGGGTCACATTTGCTTAGAAGTTTCGACTACAATCAATACCTCTGAATTTCTAAAACACCAATTTAGCATCATTCCATTAATACCGTTCTACGCAAAAGCATAAATCAAACTCTCATTTTTATGATGAACTAAAACATTTTTCTATTTTCTTTTTTGAAGGGGAATAAGAACGTGGGTAGGTTGTTGGACACGGAAATATTAACGCCTGGGGGAAAGGCGAGTGGTTTTGCAACATCAACCAATAGAACAAAATCACACCGCAAAAGTAACACATATTTTGTACTCCGGTAACCAGTTTCGGGCCACGTGTGTTTTTATTGTTGTTCGGGTTAGGTGCTAGCCATTGTTGAGCAGATACATACAAAGTAATCACACAAACATTTTGCGCATGCGCATCTACACTTACCTAGCCGAATGGAATTCGTTATGATGGATACGTCTGCAAAACAATTGCACAATAATGCGAATGATATACCAGTGGTGGTGGTTGGTGGCGCAATGTCAATGGTTTGCTGCAACTCTACGCAGCAAATCTGCCTGTATTGTCTAGGTCTGATCCTTTCGATGGCACACTATGTCCTTTTACCGGACACCTTTGAATGGTCGGGGAGGGTTATGCTGGGATACTTGTATTTGTTTATTTGAGTGTTCCTTGTCTATTGTTGTTATTTTGTAATTACACTACACAAATACAACAAGTCAGCCAGCCGAGCAATGGCAAAGGGAACGAAGAAGATTTCTCGATCCGCTTTAATAGCGGGTTATCATCCGCATTTTATTAAAACATAAATTATTACGGTAACTTCACAATCGACACGGGAGATTGCATCGAAAAGGAATCGAAATCCAGACAATAGAATAGCAGCATTATAAAGTAATTTCACAATCACAATCATTTTTATTTCGATTTTAAAATTGCTTCATTGCTTGCACAGTAAACGAAGATTACAAGTTGAGGATAACACCGAAAACATGACAGATCAAAACTAATTTTTTATCGCATATGGCTTAAGTCAAATTGTGTCGGCCAAAAACCCATACCAAGTTTTGTCCAAAATGTTGTGAATTGTCTTGATTATTCAAAAAAGAAATGTTCATGTTTGATATTAAGAGCGAGAGATGTCTGTCCAATTTTTAAAGTCATTGAGTAAAATACTATCATAACGTATGTCAAAAACAGAGCAAAAAATACAATAAATGTGAATAAACAATCAGATGGTTTTGTTAGGTGTGCTTAATCATAAACAGAACAGCAAAAATGCTCAGTATCATGTCATGGCATTGCAAAGCTATGATGTTTGCTCGACTTCAAAGGATGCCCGATAATCGGGCAATGTTATTCTAATTGTGCCTTGGACAATGCGTATAATTAGTTGCCGCAGGCCAATCGCACAAATACAGATCTCATGTTAAAACTATGATGAGCAAATTTATTGTCATGAAATACGTCCTGGACAATCAGTAATCACCGGAGACAATAACAAAAATTGTAACAAACGCTAGTCGCCACATTGTTGTTTGGTTGGTTGGTTTGATTTCATAATTTACAGCCCCCTGCCCTCCCTCCTCTGCAATGCGTTTCAATAAAATTGAAAATTAATCGCATTTGTGGAAAATGACCAACAATGGACATTGGGATGGATGGATGGATAATGGTATTAGTGGCGGAAGGATGACGGACACGTTCCGCAGAATTGAAGTCATTTTAGCTGCGCTTCAAACAATTTAATTGCCTGGGGCGTTCTTTGTCTGACCCTTTTCATTGTATGGTAGTGTGCGTCCATCCGCTAGTGAGTGGTCAGTGGACAGGAGATAACCTTCCACATCAAACGGATGCAGCTGTCAACAAGTCGATTGTGGTGTGTAAGTCTGTATTAAGAGAAGGATACATACGCTTTCTCTAACCAACAAAACATTTAATTTGTCTATGACTACCCACTCAAATGAAGCCTCCTTGGCGCTGCATTATGAATTTGTATGATGAACACGACAGCTTAGGACCATCTTCTGATAGTGCTCTGAAAATCGAAAATGCTGCACAATGTATCCCGCTGCGATAAACATCACCACCTCTTTTACTTTTCCATTGGCCAAGGGGCGTTCCCGCGCACGCTTAAAAACTAAAGCGCGCATGCTCAATGATCTACACTATATTGGTGAAGAGTCGTGACACCAGATTAGAGGCGTCGTTGCCATGCTCAGAATGTCACCACATCCTTTCATTCGCATTTTGTGGTTTTATTGTTCGCACCCAATTTACTGCAAAGATTGTCGATTCGTTCGATTTGTCATTGCAATGAATTATCACTTTTTTGGGATAAAAACGTCTAATTTCCCATTGTTTTTTTGTACTTTATCGATTGCATTTTATTGGCTGACAAATCGGGGTCATTCCAACCAGAGTTATTGTGATAAAAGGGTTGGCAATGATTGTGCCTATTGTACTGAGATGGAAAAGTTGTCCAAAACAGCAACAACAACGCAGGTCAAAGTAAACCCAAAATGTTGTTTGTATTGTAACACCAATTGAAAACATTTGTCAGTGCAGCCGTCTTTTAGTTGAATTTATACAAGTCTCTCCGAACCGATTCAATTACTGTTACAGCAGCAAAACAAACGAAACTCTACATGTTCGTTTGTTTTGTTGCTGACCATCTCAAGCTTATAGCTACCAACATTCAGTCGTCTTAGCGGATAAGGCCATTTTGAACTCAAGAAATCGCTTGGATTTAGATGTTTTCTCCCATTTTTTCTGATACTTAAGTGAATTATGTCTGGAAATACCTTTGAACTTATTACAGACTGTCGAGGCTGACAAATAGAAGGAAGTTTTCGGCATGTTTTCCGTAAGTCTTTCTCAGCATCTGACATAGTCAATATCTGGTCAATATTATAAGGAATATTATATTATAAATGTAGGATTTGGAAAAAAAAATCTTCTGGTTGCCCAAAATTAATAGTCAAGGTGTAGTTGTATCCCAATTATGAGAGCTTAGGATTACTCTGTAAGGAAAGTACCATATGTATCTTTAAGCGCCCAATATTTACTATCAAGGTGTAACCGAATCTTAATTTTGAGTGCTTTAGCGCAACTCGTAAAGAATTTAACTTTTTGTACGTTTAAGTACCTAAATATACTAATAAAAATGTCTTCTAGCCGCCAAATATATTCCTTCAAGGTACCAATTATACCACAATAAGTACGTTTACTTCAACGTGTCGTATTTTTGTCAAAACTGGGAAAATGTTTGTCAAATTGCTTAATTTTATCAGCCATCGTTTGCTGTAGGCGAATGTAAGCTATTTCGTACTACTTTGTACTTTTTAGTACCAAAATGTACGAATTTTGATTTATATTTTCTTCTTGTTCCCACATGCCAAATTTCAGACTTCTAGCTCCATCTGTAATGGTACCAAAATGTACGAGTTGTAAATAGATTATCTAGTCATCGATCATATTTTTCCTAGTTGTACCTGCATGCAAAATTTCAGACCTTTAGCTCCATCGGTAACAAAAGTACTAAATCGTACCAAAATGTATGAATTTTTTAAAGATCATTTAGTTAATAATCATATATTTCAAAGTTTTACCTACATGCCGAATTTCAGACATTTAGCTCCATCTGCACACAAAGTACCAAACGGTACCAATTTTGGTACCAGAATGTATGAGTTTTGTCACCCATCATATTTCTCCTAGTTGTACCTGCATGCCAAATTTCAGAACTCTAGCTCCATATGTAAAGAAAAAAAGGTCAGCAGCCGCATTTTTTTGTTAAATGGTTGTTTGCGACGACGTCAACTAAATGCTCGTTGATATGTGAGAAGTTTGCCCCCCGTTTTTTAATGAAAGATTCGTGAGCAAAGTTGCATTGGCTTTATTAACCATTGGAAGACCTAAGCCAAGTGACAGTCTGCGCTCAGACTCACGAACCTTGGTGTCCATTGTAATACCACAGGAACAGGAGAAGGAAGATGCCTTTTGGTTCCTACCATTGAGACATCCATATCGCTTTAAAATCACAAAAACTTGCGAATGTTCACATCCGCTAAACCAGACAAGTGCTCAAAAAAATGAGAACTTAATGTGGAACTCCTTCTGGCCGGCAGTGCGAGACACACAAACAGCAGATGTTCTATAGTTTTTTCTTTCTCGACGTCCTTACAGTTTCTGCAAAAGTCGTTACTTGCAACCTTCAATCTGTCAGCATGTTTCCTGTCATGACGAACACAATGACTGAGACGTCTATTCTAGCCAGCGACAGCAAAGTGGTGGTATACCCACAGATTCCAGTTCCCCTGGAATGTTTAAAGCAATTCCTAGTCTCGCCAGCTCCACAATGCTCTGCGATATATCTGTGGCCCGGCAACCAGAACAGGTGAATTTTGAACTATTCATCCATCTCGTTGAGAGATATGTGACGAGATATGCGTCGAGAGCGGTTTTTGAATTCAGAAATAAGTTCAACAGAGATTTAATGGCTGGTTTGTTGTCTGAGAAGACATTTATGCCAGTTGTCGTTATGACATTATATCTTGGCCACCTCTACAGTGGCCGAGTAACCTTTTCCATACGCAGCAGTCTGTCTAGCCAAAAGGTCCAGAGGCATTAGATTTAGCATTAAATTCAGTGTATTTGATGGTTTCATCCTCAGTGCAGCTGAAATGACAAAACATCCTTTGGATCCGGCTGAGTATTGAACAGTAGGTGGACCTTTGAAGAACCACTGCCGTATACACCCAGTGCGTCATGACACACCTTTTTGACCTTTTCAAAATGTTTGATTTGTCCAACATAACACCCAGGAATTTTGCTCTTTCGATAAATGGAACATTAGCGTTGGGAAACTTTCCCCTAACCGCACTAGGCACGTCATCAGGATACGCGCCACACTTTTACACATTTTTCTCTTCAGAGACAATAGTAAACAGTAAATGGCTATATTCCGAAGTAGTGGAGACAGTACATTTCCTTAAGGTGTTTCTCTGCGTACACATCTTAGTAGATCTTCAGATCTCAAGCCTGCCATAGTGCATCTTTAAGTAAGTTATTAAAAAAACTTTCTTACCGTAGTGATGATGCCTAGAAACTCCAGTCCCTTCATGATTGACGTCGGTTTTACATTATTAATCAGCCCAAGTCCATCACAATCGGTTCAGGTTTAAATATAGCGTCCACATTATGATAATTGTTGTTTTTAATAAAATGGTGAAGATTTTGTAAATAATCAGCTCCGACTGACTTTAGCCTTTCATTACTTGTTTATATTTATTTCGCACAAATATTTTGGTAGTACAGTTAAACCTCGATTATCCGGGTCTCTATTAACCGGTTACCCCTGTTAACAGCCTGTAATGCTACATCTTGTAACCGTGCTTATATCTATTATCCGAGCACCACACACATGGTTGTTTGATGTTAAATCCTGGGACTGCCCACAACCTGATATACAGCGGCACAGAAATCCCAACTACGTTACTGTCAGTTTACATAACTACTTTTTAGGAAAAGGTATATAGATATATATGTGCCACTGTAAATGTTCTAATACCTGAAAAAGTTACAGTAATGGCGTAATCCGCAGCTTTTCACACCATCAATTAGTCGTCCATAAACTATCGCTTTTAGACAGCAGGCATGATTTCGCTAAGTCTTTGAATATCAAGACAACTTTGTTGACAGCTGCTATATCTTGCGACAATGTAAATCCACGAGTTTAACGTAATCTTTGGCAGAGAAGCATACAGTGTTGTATAGAAGCAATAGAGGCATTCAGTGTTGTATTGGAATTTCTTGAAAACAATAGTAGCCCAGAAATTTCGGAGCCAGATGTAATGCAGGTACATACAAATCACACAGAAAAAATATCACGAAAATTTTTTCAATTAAAAATTTAATTGAAAATAAAACTTATTTCAATTAAAAAGTTAATTGAATTATTCATATTTTTAATGGAATTTGGATTTTTTTCAATTACGATCGTGATTGAAATTTAGACAATTTTCAATTAAAAATTTATTTGATTTAAACATTTTTTTTATTGAATATGAACTTTTTCCACTTACGATCGTGATTGAAATTTTCAATTAAAAAATTAATTGATTCAAAATTTTAATTGAATCTCAAAACATTTTAAATGTAAGATATGATTGAAAATTGTAGTAAAACAATAACAGCCAACTTTTGTGAGGTGCTATGCCATGTAAAACTTCTCTTCCAAGAGGTGTCGCACTGCGGCACGCCATTCGGACTCGGCTATAAAAAGAAGGCCTCTTGTCATTGAGCTTAAACTGGAATCGGACTGCACTCATTGATATGTGAGAAGTTTGCTCCTGTTCCTAAGTGGAATGTTCATGGGCAAAATTTGCATTTATATGTTATGTAAACAAAACAAATTCTTAGCGGTCCACTCCTTTCCAACCACAAATGTGAGGTGATCTGAAACTAAGCCTTCAAAACACTTTGGTGATGAGCAAAATTAATTCATAACAGTCGGATTATTAAACAAAAGCTATGATTATATGACACCAAACTGTCGTTATCACAATGCCTTGATGGGCGTGCGGGAACATCCAAGAACTGAGTTTGATTATGTCCAAATAGTGTTGGGCGTTGTTATCTCTTGAATGCGGCATGAAAAGGGCATTCCGTCTCCGCCACCGAAAGCGCTTTCACCATAAGACCTAATGAACCCTCGGCAGATGTGCCAAATCATAATCGAGAGAGAGCAAACGTCATAAGGATGCAACATCTAGCATTGGCTATTGTCATCATCATTCCTTTTGCATTTAGTTGAATGTTCAACGTTAGCATCCAATTGATGCCACTCTAGCCATTAAGCTTCCCCGCGGCGAGTAACCGGCGAACCAGTTTAAAAAAAATACCCATTTTCTGTCGGTATTTTGTGACAATTCTACACCGAAAAAACAACAAACATGTAGATTTTTTATTACAACAACCGAGCGAATCACATCTTGTATGAAATTTAGGGGTGGATATTCTTGGTGGCTGCAGCACAGCATCAATACATCGCACATCCATCCATTAGACATTGTGTTCAAATCTGAGATAATGGTGAAACATTTTGACCCTAACTTTGAAACAAAAAACAAACACAAACATTGCGAAGGAACTCCGCAAGCATCATGGAAGGACATAGCCATAACAGCAACAGAGTTCGGGACGGACTTTTTCTTTTTGATTATATTCGAGTGCTATTTTCAAAGTGATTTAAAAGCGATAACATCTGGAACATGTCAAAAATGAAGTTTTAAATAAACATGAACAGCCATTGTCAACCCACATGAAAATTGCCTTTACTTGTATTATTGCAGATATTAACACGTTGCCTTGTGACCTCCTCCCCGACCAGTGGTATCGACGTTGACCCAAATAAAAATTGGCTAGACATTTCAAATAGTCTTCTCATACTCGATACTAAATAAATTTAGTTGTTGGACAGCAACGTGGAGTGATCTCTTTTACTGATCATGATGACGGCAATATATACTTGAATCGCACACTTCTATTGAGAGCTTAAAATCGAAATTGAATATCATTTTTATACCCTCCACCATAAGATGGGGGTATACTAATTTCATCATTCTGTTTGTAACTACTCGAAATATTCGTCTGAGACCCCATAAAGTATATATATTCTTGATCGTCGCGACATTTTATGTCGATCTAACCATGTCCGTCCGTCCATTTTATGTCGATCGTCGCGACATTTTATGTCGATCTAGCCATGTCCGTCCGTCCGTCTGTCTGTCGAAAGCACGCTAACTTCCGAAGGAGCAAGCAAGCCGCTTGACATTTTGCACAAATACTTCTTATTAGTGTAGGTCGGTTGGTATTGTAAATGGGCCATATCGGTCCATGTTTTGATATAGCTGCCATATAAACCGATCTTAGGTCTTGACTTCTTGAGCCTCTAGGGTGTGCAATTCTTATCCGATTGGAATGAAATTTTGCACGACGTGTTTTGTTATGATGTCCAACAACTGTGCCAAGTATGGTTCAAATCGGTCCATAACCTGATATAACTATCATATAAACCGATATTGGGTCTTGACTTCTTGAGCCTCTAGAGTGCGCAATTCTTATCCGATTGGAATGAAATTTTGCACAACGTGTTTTGTTATGATGTCCAACAACTGTGCTAAGTATGGTTCAAATCGGTCCATAACCTGATATAACTGTCATATAAACTTCTTGAGCCTCTAGAGGGCGCAATTCTTATCCGATTTGAATGAATTTTTGCACGAAGTATTTTGTTATGATATCCAACAACTGTGCCAAGTGTGGTTCAAATCGGTTCATAACATGATATAGCTGTCATATAAACCGATATTGGGTCTTGACTTCTTGAGCCTCCAGAAGGCGCAATTCTTATCCGATTTGAATGAATTTTTGCACGAAGTATTTTGTTATGATATCCAACAACTGTGCCATGTGTGGATCAAATCGGTTCATAACCTGATATAGCTGTCATATAAACAGATCTGGGGACTTCCTATTCGATTTGCCTGAAATTTTGCATGACGTATTTTATTCTTACTATCAAAAACTGTGTCAAATAAGGTTCAAATCGGTTCATAACCTGATATAGCTGCCATATAAACCGATCTGCGATCTTGACTTCTTGAGCCTCTAGAGGTCGCAATTATTATCCGATTTGTCTGAAATTTTGTACGACGGATCCTCTTATGACCATCAACATACATGAAAATTTTGAAATTTTCAATTAATTTTTTAAATTCCCCAATTAGAAAAGAGTATTGAAATTTATTTTTGAACTCTTTGAAATTCTGCCATTGCTATAAACTTGCCGAAATGTGGGACGCATGGACCTTTGAAATCTCTTTCCAGTTATATCGTAGGAAACGATATGAAATATGGTGCTTCAGTAAAGTGGTTTAAACGTTACATTGCCGATATTAGAAAAGGAGGGGTATAGTGTGTAACACCAGTTTGTAATTCAAACAATTTTCGATTGAATATAAAAAATGATTGATTCAAACAATTTTTTAAATGAAAATAATTTCAATTACGATTGCGACTGAAAATTCATTCAAATTCAATTAAAAATATTTATTGATTCAATTATTTTTTATAATTTTTAATTGAAATTTTTGTTATAGTTTTTTTTTTTTTGTGTACTGCTATTCACAACAGATGCAATTTTAGGTCAAAGACATTAAAATCCAACATTCTTCGCTAAATAGTCATAAAATACTAAGCAAAAAATTTTTTTTTGTGAATTAGGACATAAAAGGAAAATTTTACTTTATTCAAAAAAATTTGAAATTTTCCTCATATTCAAAATAACGTTACTACGATAAATGCTCTAAATATACTAGGTGTATCTGGGTCAGGCGTTTTTGGGTAAATATTTGTTTCTCCTACATTCGTTTCTCAAAAAGTAAAATGATCAATGACTGAAAATTCTGCTGATCCCAATTTTTATTAGCCAACCCTTTGGGTATGTAACAGCTGTAATCGGAGATCGGCCAATTCAAAAAGAATCTAAATCATATTTTAAATGTACGTCGATGGATCTTATTTCAGCGATCTCTCAATACAATTTCCTAATTTAAATGTCGACTTTGAACTTACAGCACGTCCCACCAAATTTATTGCGTCCGTTCACTAGCACGCTATCAAACAAACAGCAGATTTGCATCCCAATAAGAAGAAGAGCCCATCTCCCCCTTACCCTAATTTCCAAAAACACTAGATCTCGGAGATGGGTCGGGCGATTTAAGTAACCTAAAAACAAAATTTTTTTATCAAAATCTGGGGTGGAAAAACCCACCAAACGGATATATGGACCAATCACTACAATATGGGTATTACATTAAAGGTATTTGAGAGTATAAAACGAATCTGATATACAATTGTGAAACTAAGTGTTTTCCACCAAAACAACAGTCAGCCAGACGGACAAATTGACTGGCTAGCAGACTGACAACAGATACAGGAACGCCGCCATTTGTATTAGCTGGAATGAATATATTGCATACTTGTAAGATAGTTTGCTAACATTCTTTAAAGCTCTTGGTCGGACCAATAGCATTAGCACACAATGATGCAGTTAGTCTTTCTTTAACACAAACACTTCCAAAATAGAACAACTGTACCACCATTATAAATTTTTTCTCATTGCTTAGTGTTTCCCTTGAAATAAATTAATTTAATTTTTCTCAAACATTTGCAGCTTCAAGGATTTTTCTCTTCAGTTTTCCAGCCTTTGACTTGTGACATTCATTTCGTTTTCTACCCTTCTACCAGCCGTAAGAATATTCACATTCCAAAGTTATGTTAAATTTTGAGTGGAATATTTTAGACCTTTCCTTTAACATTGAACCACTAATTGGAGTTCCCTCAAATCGTTCTCGACGGCCATTCTTAAATTTCTAAATCCACTTTTAGGTTTTCTGCGTTTTTCATGGCTTTTCGGATTTGAAACCCACTAACAGTCACTTTGTGCACAAAAAAAGAAGACGAGACAGTTCCCATCTTCGATTTATTTTCATATTATTTGGTTATTTAAATATAATCCTATAGTGCGCTTATACTCCCGGATAATAGGGGTTATCACGGATAATTAAAGCAATGAACAAATACAAAAATCGATTCCCGAATAATCGAGGTCCGACTGCAGTTGACATATACTGTTTGCTGTTTTGTATCTTTGCACTTACCTAAAAAGGAAAAATCCCTGATAGTGAAAATGTGGGGGGCATGAAATAAGGTCCCAATGCAATAAAGCCCAAAACTGCCCTAATTTGAAAACGAAGTAATGCGCCAATAAGTAATAATAGTTCTTTCCAAGGTTTCAGAAATAGTTTCTGCTTCCGCTTCTTTGCCCATTAAAATTCCATTAAAAGACAGTGGAAAACTTCTCACATATCAATGAGTGCTGTCCGATTCAAGTTAAAGCTCAATGATAAGGGCCTCTTTTTTACAGCCGCTTCCGAACGGCGTGCGCAGTGCAACACCTCTTTGGGGAGAAGTTTCTACAAAGCATAGTACCTCACAAATGTCGCCAGCATTAGGAGGGGTTAAACGCTGCTGAAAAACATTTTTCCGATGTTCTCACTAGGATTCGAACCTAGGCGTTCAGCGTCATGCCAACTTTTGTTTCATTTCCAAATTTGGGATCTTATTTCATAGGAAATAAAGCCCCAACAAAGTAATAAAGCCCCAATTATTGTTGTTGGTTTGTTTCATGTATAAAAATTTTGGCTTAATTTCATTTTCAGTTTGGGACTTTATTGCATTGGGGCTTTACTCTATACCGCCGAAAATAAGAGCAATTGAAGGGAAGATCAAGAGTATAGCTGCGGCAGGGGTACTATCCCGCCCATATGGATTCTTTGGTTGATGAAAATGAAACCGACAAAATTGTCACCATTATGCGGGTTAAAGCGATTTCCTGTTGACGCCCAATATGAGCCAACGGCATCAAATAACCAAGACCACATCATCAACACTAAACATTATGCTTATCGCCTGCGCGATAAGCGTCACAGAAACTTCGAATCCTGGTCAGTACTTGTGACTGATGCGGAATGGAGTGGGGTGGGGTGGGAGGTGCAATCAACAATCATCCACTTCATGGCCGAAACATAAATCTGTTTGTTTTCATACTATTTGTATGGAAGTAACAAAAGGATTAAACCAACTCACATAGGTCGCATGTTTGCATTTTGCAGGACTGCTTGGACAAATGTCCGTATAGAAAGCCACTCGTCCTTCTTCAAAGAGCGACCCTTGAAAGGTCGTAGAAGCAAAACAACCCCCATAATGTTCCATCAAAATGATAATTTATGCACATTTCGGATGCAGTAAACTGGGAGAGCTGCGTTGACACAAAACAGAGAAGAAAAAACGTCGAAATCCTTGGAGGACCACTTCGAATTGAATTTCAGTAACGTAACTAACAATTAAATGTTTAAAAGGCTTAACAGGCTTAAAAAAACACCATTTGATGTGCGCACATAATTTCAATTCGAGATTTGAATGCTCGACGAGTCCCTTTCTATTCCACGTATACTTCCCGCCCGAAGCACTCACAAGGCTAGCGTATTTGCATAGAACATTAACTCCTTTGTTCCTTGTTAATTGTTACGTTTGTTCCAAGTGGACACAATGAATTTTGCCACCCTCCTGCCGGCATAGCAATGTGCTGCTGAGCCATCATGCCAGGCCTTTAATAACGGCAAGTTATCAATTAAATGCATTTAAAGATGACCACTGCAGTTGAAAAAACGTCTGTACTGCCCGATCTCATCGTGTTATGTGCATAGGCGTAGAAATGTGGGCTAAGCACCCCCCAAAATAGTTTTAGCACCCACCCACACCCAGAATTTCTTCTCAAAGAAATTTGAAATCGTTTAAAAACCATCACATTTTAGAAAATTGAACCAAAATATTCTCTATATATGCACCTCCAGTACTAAGTTATAAAATCCAATACACAAAATTTTGAAGTGTTATTGAAATATATGGCCTAGTTTCCACTTTTGTAAAAATATAAATTTGCAGTGGGGAAAACTTCTTACATATTACTGTCCGATTCAAATTTTAACTTTTTAGTATTAGAACTACGATTGTCAATAAACGGAGTTTATTCTAAGGCCGCAGTTCAAATCACTCGAATTCAGTTTTAAAACTATTCAAAATATTTTTTTACAATTCGGAGCATGTTTTTGAACTTTATAAAATATTCAAAATGTTACTTTTTTATTAAATAAGAACATATTTACGAGTATAGCTCATTATGTAGCATCCAAAAATGTATAGGCTTGATTAAACAGTATGCGTTTTGAATAAAGCCATGCTTCAAACAAGGCTACAATTTCTATATTTGTAACTAATTATTATGTACTTTGAATTATGTACTTTGAAAACTTATTTCCACAGCTCGCCCCAAGTTTTACTCCGGAGAAAATTGGTTGCTTGATTTTTCAAATCTAGTACGCAGATGAGTTGACATAATTTTTTGAAAACGTACAGAAAATTGTCGACGAGTCAGAGCCATCCATGACGCCAAAAAGTTCGACAGGGACTGGAATTATATGGCGGTTCGTTGGTAGGCCACATTTCAAAAAAGTAGAATGCAACTAATACTACTTCCAAAGCCATGAAGGATATATCCTTCTATATATAAATCGGTTATATGCAAGTTATTTCCAAATACAGTCGTACCTTGATTATCCGGGATGCTCGCGACCGGAGGCATGACGGACAATCGATCTTCACGGATAATGAAGTAAAATTTTTGCAGTTTTTACACACATGTTTAAGTAAAAAGCTACATTGTTGTACACTTGTACGCAACATTCATATTCAACTTTGGTGTTTAAATACCCATCAGCATAGTTATTCTCTTTGTCATCTAGAAATATTGATTGGCAATACTACTGACATTCCAAGGCAATCTAGCCATGTTAGTCGTCCGTCTGTCTAAATCACGATAGGGGTCAAACGAAAATTTTGTTTTGATACTTCTTATTAATTTAGTTTGTTGTTGTTGTAGCAGTGTGTTATGTTCTATCCTTCGTCTGCTTGATTCTGTTGAATATCCAGATCCAGGAACCCTGCGACTAAGGTTGGGGTGGTTCTAACCCTGTATTAGCTTAGGCTGGTTAGTTCAACAGGTGCCGTGTGGTCCCAGGTCATAATCGGGACACACATTCTGCACGTTGGCATCAATCCTGGCTCTCTTGGAGTTGAGGCAGCTGCATCTGCCCATTCGCAATTGAACCATAATTTGACGGAGGAGGTCAATTTTATTAGGTGTAATGGGAAGCAGTCGTTCTCCAAGGACCACATTCACCCGGCAGCTATTCAACGCATCTGCTTAAATATTGTCTAGACCCGCTTAATCTAGAGGTTTTGTCTTGTAGCGCTGAACCTTTCGATCTATATCATGTAGATCCACTTTAAGGCTTGTATGCGGTGGATACCTATACACAAGATGATGATTTGGATGATCCCTGCAATAACATCCCAGAAGGTATTGCTTAGACAGTGTGTAGTTTTGTCTTTGCACGGATAGGATCTCTTTCACCTGAGAAAAGTTGTCCACGGGAGAACTGAAAAGTCAGCCCGTCGCTATTCGAAGGCGGCATTCTGACAGATCTGTAAATTATTCCACTGCGGGTCAAATAGCCGACGAGACCAGAATGCAATGAATTGCTTTTGACGTGGTCAACATGGTTTTTTTTGTAAGCACTCTAAGTGCTGCCGGCAAGTGGCTTCAAGACATTGTTTCTAGACCCCAAAAAGGAAGCATCTCCAATTTGATGTGGATAGGACTTATTGCTTTCTATCCACATCAAAATGTCCAATTTGCTAGACTGATGTCAAAATGCAGAAATCGAAGTTTTGATACCTTTTGCAAGTTCGATTGGGGTGGAGGGCCTGATCGTATGGTACGATCTTTACCGTCGGTAGAGGTTAAACTGTGCCGGAGATATCACCTCGCCTTGAGTACCCCAAGGCGGGTTTCACTCTACGGGGCTTTGACTTCTTTTCTCTAAATTCCAATTCAGGTCTGGGTGGAGGGATGTGTAGGCGACGTCCACAAATCGTTTGACATCGCTGACCGTATTTGGATAAAGCTCACACATATACTGATCTCTCGATTTGAGATCTAATCTCCTAGAAGTCGCAATTGTTCTCCAATTTGGCTTAAATATCATGATATAATATTATGGCTTCCAACATCCTTGCTAAGTATGGTCTGAATCGGTCTATAACCCGACATAGCCCATATACATACCGATCTATTGTCCTATGAAGCTTCATATTTTGGCTTAGGTTAGGTTAAAGTGGCAGTCTGCTATCAGACTCACTTAGACGTTTTCGGAAAATGTCGAAGGTTTTATAAAGTTTTTTTTTTGTTGTTACACTCCATTAATATTTTAAGGAAAGAAACCCCCAAATTGTGAAAAAAAAGTTTTGTTCTTGTTCTTCATATGCCTGATTAGGGCAGGGCATATTTTCATTTTTGATTTGGGGTGTCATTTTTGGAGTCCAACTTCATACCGCTAGTTTCTTGACTCCTCACATTGGCTACCTTATCAGAAAGAAAGTTCAGTTCTTGCGTGGATCACGAAAACTATTCCTCAAATATGTTTAGATTGGCCAGTAATTTAAAACTCACAAGAAATCCTGGCACGTGCTGTGTACCAAAAGGCTTCTTCGGCAGTTGAACAAAAAAAAACTCTCATCAAAGTGAATGGCGAGGCATGGCATTGTCATTGTTGAGAGACGGCAGGGTCGAAATGAATGTTAATTTGAAAATGAATGTGGATTACAAAAACAACATGCGGTCATCGGACAACGGCTAGTGCGACATCAGGATTTGGTTGGACTTCCACACATGCGCCGACCACTTTTATTACAGCACGTCTAAACGGTTGAGTGGATAAGCGTGTCATTTTCGTCCCTCCAAAATGACAGATGCCGCTCGAAAACATTCATCATAGCTACAATTGGAACTTGTTCTTCACTCGGAAATGCAAATCAAAGCCCAAAAAGATGAATTTTTCATATATTTTTGGTAGAAAATGCACACAACGAAACAACGGGGGATTGTGACCTTTTAAAAAACTGTTGACCTCCAACAAGCCTCCTGTGTTTTTGTTATCTTTTTAGGTGGTATTGGTGGTGGTTTGCATTTTTTTTTTGTCAAACAATCGTAAGAACTGCGTTTTGATGGATGATGACTGACTGCATGCAGTGGTGGATGGATAGATGATTGAACGGATTGATGAGTCAAGACACGTCCTTTTCTATGAATCCTAGTCGACAATTACATTGACAACAGCTGCGCAGTTTTTTCCTTGCTTGCGAAATTACTTTTGTTGACAAAGTAAAAATTGAGATATAAGTGTATGTGTGTGTGTCTGTTCGCGCAGAACAGACAAAAACATCGTAATACGATTTAAATAACGTACAAAAACAATTTTGCACACTAAAAGAGAGTAAAAAACAGCACATTCATGAATTGCCTGCGGTGACTGAAAATAAATGGAGATCGGTAGGTGAGAGATAAGATGATTGTTGGAACTAAATAGGCCACTTATATCACCTAGTTTATTGATTGTCTGATGGACCCTAAAAATATTCAGACCGACTGGGACAATGTCAACTAATATAAAAGGACTTTGAGAGTAAAGTAAACAATTGATATCCGAATTTGACATTTATCCGGGGAACGGTCACAAATCTTCTCTAACGGACATAGGGTAAGTGGTTCTAAGTTCGTCATGTACCAGTAATCGCCACTTTGGTTTTTTAAATTCAAATACCTAAGAATATGGAAAACTTTCTAGTAGAAAAATGGTCTATAAACATCAAAAATATCCTCGACTCTCTTTGTAAAGAAAAATATTAGAGCTGAGATTACAGATTACGGCAGAAATTCGCTTTTAGTGAGAGGGTATCCATCAACCAGATCGAAAGTGCCTGTTCTTAAGAAAAAAATTAGTGGCAGCATCGACTTTATAAGTTAAGAATGAGTAGATAAATTAATTAGTAGGCCTCCGTGGCACCACAGAAGTTACTTGTCCGCCTACGAATTTCAATCTGTGAGTTCGAACCCTGGCGAAAAAATCCAAAAATATGTCCCTTTACTGAAATAATCATGCTGTAGCCTCTTAAAATTAAGATCTGAAACTTGGTACAGATTATTCTTTTACCCAATGTGGGGTTCATTTCGATTGCAGAGGCCCATTTTCGAACTACATCTTGATACAACATATGCCATTTGTAACAGATTAACCTGTTTACCGTCTTCAGCTCAGAAAAGGAATATATTTTACACAAGTTGGTCAAAATATCCAAAAACGTGTTAAATTAGTTCTCCTTTTGTTCGAAAATGTTCTATATCGTATCATATTTTGATAAAGCTATCATATAGATCGATCGTGCAATTTATAGTTCTGAGCATATAAAAGGCGAATTTTTATGCTGATTTCGCATAGTCTAGAATCAATGCGTTGTAGAAAGAGAGGGGTATGATAGACTTATGTTCGCGTCGAATATTATCCATATCGGACCATATTTGGATATACCTTTTATATATATCTACAATACTTCCCGATTAAACTTTTTGACCTCATAAATGGCTTATTTTTTAAACGATTTCCCTGAAATTTGTATAATTTGGTATATAGGCCTCTCTATACCCTTTCCTAATACCGTCCACTCCGAATCTTGGTGAATGTAGCTTTTATATATACCAATCTCCAGATGAGAAATATATTTATGGCTATGGCTTTTTTTCCTTGTTTTTTTTTATGTTACGTATGTAGAGTTAACGATCGATCCGTGGAGCGAATATAGATTCGGATCATTACCTTGTTGCAGCAAAGGTTCGCACCCGATTGAACATGGCGAGGAAAGTACGATCTGACACTGCACGGAAGCTGGACATTGAAAAGCTGCAGACACAACAAATGGCAGCGGCATACTCCACTGGACTGACCCAACTGCTTGATGAAAGCACTCCTTGTTCCGATGATATAATGGCGCAGTGGCAAATTATTGCCCACTCCATGGAAAATGCCGCGAAATCCGTACTTGGGTACCGAAAGCCTCCTCCAAAAAACCCATGGTACGACCAAGAGTGTCGAGATGCCATTGAAGCCAAGAATGCGGCATATAGAGCAACCCTGCAATCAGTAGCAACGCGCCAGATGAAGGAGAGGTATCGGGAGAAAAGGAGAGAGGAGAAACGTCTATTCCGGAGAAAGAAAAAGGAAATGAAAAGACGTGAGTGCGAGCGAATTGAGGTGTACAGGTGTCAGAATGAAGTCCGGAAATTTTACCAAAGAATTAAACACCAAACCGATGGCTTTGGCGCAGGCACATCCTCCTGCAGAGACAAAGAAGGAAATCCGGTAACTGACACAGAGAACATGCTGAGGATATGGAAAGAACATTTTACCCACCTACTAGTGTCCGATGTTGGCGGCGAAGAGGATACCACAGAACCAATCCCTGATGATGGTATAGAATGTTTACCTCCTAGTCAGAATGAGGTCCAAGTAGCAGTAACCCGACTAAAGAACAACAAGGCAGCAGGAGCCGATGGGTTACCCGCTAGACTATTTAAGACCGGAGGCGACACGCTGATAAGGCGTATGCATCAGCCTAAAGTCAATGGGATAATTGGGCCCTATCAATGCGACTTTAGACCAGGTAAATCCACCCTTGACCAGATATTCACACTGCGCCAAATCCTGGAAAACACCCGAGAAGGACAAATCAACACCTCCATCTCTTTGTTGACTACAAAGCCGCTTTCGATACTCCTTAACGTTCAAAGGTATTTCAAGCCATGTCTGAGTTTGGTATCCCTGCAAAATTAATAAGACTCTGCAGGATGACACTTGCTGATACGCGTTCCTCAGTAAGAATAGGAAAGAATCTCCCCGAACCATTTAATATCAAACGAGGTTTCAGACAAGGAGACAGCCTATCGTGTGATCTCTTTAATATCCTGCTGGAGAAGATTATATGAGATGCAGATGTGAATAGCTATGGCACACTAATCATAAGAGAACACATGCTACTCGCCTATGCCGACGATATCGATATCATATAGTAACTGCAGCCTTTGAAAGAATCGAAAGAGAGTCAGTGAAAATGGGTCCTGCAGTAAATGGAGATGGATGGTTTCCACTCCCAAAAAGCCTTGCACAACCGAGCAGATAAAGAACATGGAGAAAGTTGGGAACCACAACTTTGAGACAGTCAGTAACTTTATCTACCTCGGCACCGCCGTAACCGAAACGAATGACATCAGTTTTGAGATAAAGCGAAGAATAATACTGGCAAACAGATGCCACTTTGGACTAAGTAAGCAGTTTAGAAACAAGGTCACCTCTCGACAGACGAAGACTACACTTTACAAGACACTGATACTACCCGTGCTGTTCCGAAGCATGGGTACTTGTGAAAGCAGATGAGACAGTTCCTGGAGTATTTGAGAGAAAGATTCTTCGTAAAATATATGGACCAGTTTGCGTTAACGGAGAATATAGGCGACGTATGAACCACGAGTTGTATGACGACGATAGCATAGTTACACGCATCGAAATACAACGGCTGCGTTGGCTAGGCCATGTTGTCAGAATGGATGAAGAAGCTCCAGCAAAGAAGTCTTTTGAAGGCAAACACGGTGGTACACGCAAACCGGGAAGACCAAAAGCCCGATGGAAAGATCAAGTTGTGGGAGACACCTCGAAACTTGGTGTCAGAGATTTTAGAATGAGCACAGAAGATCGAGGCGCTTAGAACGCTATTCTACGTTCGGCTAATGGAAGAAATATTCTGTCATAGCCAATTAAAGTAAGTAAGTATGTAGAGTTAATAATATAAAACTGGTGTTTTAAAATATCCGTGCATCAGTAATTTTTTTTAATAATTAATATTTTCTTTCTCAATATACTATATGCCGACCTTAGGAACATTTCATGCTGAACATTGGAAAATGGTGGGTTAATACATCTAAATCAAAACAAAATTTCGAATTGCAAAAACCAAATTTCAATTGAATTGAACATTTGTACCCGGAAGGAGAATGGATTGAAAAAGGCAAAATCCTTAAACTGCCGACTATTGGTACACTTAGCCAATGATTCAAGAAAAACTGGGGATTTTATCGAAAAACTTCATGTTTGAGCCCAAAAATGCCCAATAAATATGGAAACGGAACTATCAATGACAGTAGCAAAGCGTTCAAAGCCATCAACACAGCTTCCAAACAATGCTTAAAACTATGAGTATACCCTTGCGGAGCGGTTTCCAATCTCAAATCCACTTCGCTCCGACAAAATAAAAATCTTTAAAATAATTTTTTTTTGGTTTTCAAACTTGTTATTTTGGAGAGACCATCAGAAAAAATTTTCTGCGTTGGTTTTCCCCTCCTAATGCTGGCAACATTTGTGAGGTACTATGCCACATAAAAACTTCTCTCCAAAGAGGTTTCGCACTGCGGCATGTCGTCCAGACTCGGCTATTAAAAAAATGCGCCTTATCATTGAGTTTGAACTTGAATCGGACTACACTCATTGATATGTGAAAAGTTTGCACCTGGTCATGGGCAAAATTTACAATTCGCATTCGTTAAAGCGCTATCGAAAACATATTAGAGATCAAATTTGTACCAATTTTAAAAAGTATCGTTTTAAAGTCAAAACAAGTAAGAACGAGCTAGGTGCGGTAGGGCCTTATCTTGTATACCATCCACCATTGATGGCATTTGTCAAGTTCTTTTTACAGGCAGAAACTAAAAAGGATTTTTATATTCACCACAGGAAAGAAGGTACATCCCTGTAGTGACTCCGTTTGCAACAAATCGAAATACATATATTTTAGATCGTCGTTAAATTCTAAAATGATTTAACGATGGCTGTGTGTCAGTCCGTCTGTTGTAATCACGCTACAGCCTTCAAAATGTGAGATATTAAGCTTAAGTTTGGCACATATTCGTATTTTGTCTATACGCAGGTTAAGTTCTTGAACGATTGAAATCGGATCATATTTAAATATAGCTGCCGTATCTCCCAGTTTAGGGTCTTAGGCTATAATTAGATATAGCTATCATATGGACCGACCTACCGATTTAGGGTCTTAAGCCCATAAAAGGCCATATTTTCCTATTTCGCTGATATTGGGAGCAGTGAATTGGACTAGATTTCCCTTTGTCCGAAGCAAATTTGGCCCAAATCGAACCAAACTTTGATATAAATTTGGAACATGGAGATCCATAGGCAACCCGATATTCATTCATCATCAGCCCTATTTGTGATTATGTCATGACGAAAGTCAAGAACGAGTAAGCCAAAGATATTTTCGTCGAGCGCCTATAGAGAGAATACGACCGCCACCACGCCTATAATATTAAAGTCTGGGAGATTTTAATGCAAACATTAGAAAAGAGTAAATCAAATTGTTATCCCCAGAGTCTTACTTCTTATGAGCTGTTCATTTCAGTTTGCTAAACAAATTATTATTAATTATTTTGGAAGAGGCCACCGTAGCACAGATGATAACATGTCCGCTAACACTGAATGCCTGGGTTCGAATCCTGGGGAGAACATCAACAAAATTTTAGCGATGGTTATCTCCTCTTAATGCTGGCGACATCTGTGAGGTACTATGCCTGCGGCACGCCGCTCGGGCTTTCGTAATTTGGTTACAATTACTCATCAGCCCCTAATAAGGCTGTGAAGGATTCATTATATTTTTAAGAGAGTAGTCTAATATAAACGTGTAGTTCTATTGTAATTTTGTAAAAAAATATCATTGGCCCACATGAGGAAACTTCCAATAATGGATTGGGGCTAATAGACTTCGGTGCGACAAAGAACATCGAAGTTAGCAGCCTATATTCCAACATAGACCATATTGAGATAAATGGAAGGCATTCAACAAGCACGAAAGACGTACGATCATTATCTTGTTTCAGTAAAGGTTTGCACCCGTCTAACCATAGCGAGAAACGTACGATCTGACACTGCACGGAAGGTGGACGTCGAATAGATACAAACGCCACAGATGACATACTTCACTCGACTGGCCCAATTGCTTGAGCACTCCTTAGACCGAGCGGCGAAATGGGAAATCATTGACCACTCCATAGAAAATGCCGCAATACGATGGGTACTGAAAGCCTACCCCAAAAAACACTTGGTACGGCCAAGAGTATTCTACTTTCGAGTAGTGGAACAAATGTTCTATAAAGGCCACATAAATAATCAAGTAAGATATACTGGTGGTTACCCAACACTCAGACCGGCCGAACTTAATGCGTCTTAATTTCTCCTATTTCCCTTCACAGATATTGACCATTGATTTACAAAAGAATTTATTTGACATTCATTTTTGGCTACCCTTTTTAATTAAAAAAATTCAAATTTCAAAAACTACTTTAAATCTCTCCATCAGGCAAAGTAACTGCATTTTCGAAGATCAGGGTTCCTGTCTTAACGACTGCTGGACTTATTTTATTTTAGAACAATTTTCGCTTGAAAAGGTTCTTTCCTAGAATCGTATATTAGAAGTTATCTGCAAAGTCGTACTTTGTTTGCAGGAATGCCAAATACGTGACCGTGTTTAGTATGTATGCAAAGTATGTTAAATAAATGTCATTGTAGGATTTTCGCTGCAATGTATGTAAAGTAAATTTCATTGTAAGATTTTAGCTGGAGGAATCTGGTGGAGGGAAGAAGCTTCCCTTGTTCATTTCAAATTAACGAATGTTCCATTCAGATAAACCTCCCTCGTGATCAGGTTCGATAGATAAAAATCAACAAACACCCAAGATTAAAATAGCAAATTGCAGACAAATATATTCATGCATTATCCCATAAATTGCTAATATTGATATTAAAATTTTTTGCTCCTGCACTATGCGCTTCCCTTTTCATTACTTCCTCTTAGAATCGAAAAACAAAAATCAAAAGTGGAAAGGGCTGCTTGAATGCGAATATCAAAAAAAGCTTCAAGTACCAAGTTAAAAAGGATTTAGACATTGGTTTGCGCCGAAAGGGTTCGCACGACATCCTCTGCTTGACAATGAAATTCTCTCCAGCAATGCAACCCTCACTAGACAGGCATAAACAAAACTCCCAAATCATTGACTGTGTGGGTAATAGGCTTTCATTTCGACAGCATCTCCTGATTGTTTCAAGTAGCAATGGTATGACACATTGTTCCCTTTGAATGCCTAGTCCCACAGACCTCCTAAATATAAAACACAGGAAATGTATAACCACCCCATGTGCCGTTATCAATCCTGCTTGCGGTGGCTTATCTTATATTTGGGCTGCCGTGCCTTTTTGAATTTGCAGATTTGTGCCAATTTTCGATGCATTCCGATTAAGATCTAACATTGAATGGAGACAATAGACAGTAAGCCACAACTCATCTATCTGGCCAATGTGCACCTAGCACATCAACTCATACAAACATAAGTTTAGGGCGGTATATCATTATGCATTAGGTCCCCATCACAGACAGACATTTCCCTTAAATTTCGGACGATCCTAGCAACGATACGCCGAACTCATACACTACAGCGCTTAATTTACATGACTTTGGTAATGTGCGGCAGGAACTAGTGTTCAGGGACAAACAAATGTTTGGTTTCAAAAAATTATTGTTGAATTGTTGGGTTCCCTCATTGTTTGCCATCTTCGGCCATGGTGTTCATTGCCGACGGTGGGCGCTGAATAAAAACGCAATTAAATGAGCCATTTTGCATTCGCCGAACAGAAGAACAATGAAAAAGACCACAACAGAAAACAATGCGCATGTAATTGATACGGCCAACAACAAAACACACAAAAATGTGTTGAACCAAATGAAATGTCATCGATAAGCCCAGGCTCTATCACAATTCTTTTCAGGACAATAAGAACCAACCTAAAAGCTGAAAAGAGTTTAACTTTCGCAAAAGTTGTGAAGACTAAGCAGCACTGGCATTCAATCATTCATTGCACTGAAAAAAAAATCGGTTTCAATCACGAAATTAATTGGTCCAATTAATTTTTTAAACGAAACGCTTCGAAATTGGCAAATGATATACATATTCACGTTTTGCGAAAGCCCTACTAAGCTCCAGGAACACGAATTAAAAGGCCCGTTTTTGGAGCAAAGGACACAAAATACCACCGCGGGGTTTTCCAAAAATGTCGGGGGACGTATTCAAATAGACTTGACTAAATGTAGATCTTTTGACTCTTTAAAATTTAATGCTAATGGAAAGACTGCTAAATTTGCGACGACGAAATTTTCAGAAAATCCACTAATCCACCAAATCTTCTTTGAAAGTGGTTTTGTAATAGGAAAAACCCTAATGCAATACTGGAATTGCATTGACCACCGCTTATTATCGGTATTTTCGACAGCACCTCTTCGAAATAGCTGACGTTTTCTAATTGAAATTATTACATTTAGAAATTGAATTTAATGAAATGGTTTCAATAATAATACCGTTTGCCACAATAAAAATGCTGAACGCAATAAAAATGAAAAATAAAATGAAAATAAAAAAATAACAGCAGAAATGTTTGTTGTTTGTAGAGATGAATTTTTCAACACAACGCTCAAAAACAAAGCTCAACGCGCTCCATGGCGAAACAATTATTTGTACAACAACCACAAATCATACGATGCAATCCGTCATCTTGCCATCAAGCTGATCGACGTTTTGCCAACACACTCAAAGAAATTTGTGTACGTGTGTGTATACGTGTGCGTACATGAGCAGAGAATATGCAAGAAAGAAGATAACAACAAAGAGAATATACACAAAAATCTGACATCTTAATACCGTCACCGGCTTTTTACAGCTGTTCGTGTGAGACCACTTGTTTAAATCAGCTTTCATAAATTAAGCAGCAAACATTATCAGCAAACAACAGACTTTTAAGCAGGCAGGCTGATCTGAAGAGCAGAACTACTGCTGTAATAGCAGCAAAATTTACTACTAACAGTCAGCAGACAGTGTCTGCTATTATCAGCTGACTTTTTTCTATGAGTGTAATAGATAATAATAGTTTAGTATATGAATGTTTCGCGAGTTGCTAATAACATCCCAAGAAATTAGTTTGCTGATATCAGTATACGCTGTCTGCTAAATTAAAATTAAAAAATTTAAATTTTTGATGCAAACCATACCAAATATATAACCTTCTAAAAACCAATTTTTATACTTATACCCTTAACATTACAAGATAAGATGTTGTTTTAGCATAAATTACTACTGTCCCATATTATGACGATTTTCTGTCATTTAAATACATTTATTTATATCAAAATATAGTGTGTTTATTTACCATCTGTTATGACTCTCATCATAAATGGGAAATTGGGCTAAAATCAGTCAATAATCTAACATAGCTCTCATATAAACCGATCTTTGATCACAATAAAAATGCTGAACGCAATAAAAATGAAAAATAAAATGAAAATAAAAAAATAACAGCAGAAATGTTTGTTGTTTGTAGAGATGAATTTTTCAACACAACGCTCAAAAACAAAGCTCAACGCGCTCCATGGCGAAACAATTATTTGTACAACAACCACAAATCATACGATGCAATCCGTCATCTTGCCATCAAGCTGATCGACGTTTTGCCAACACACTCAAAGAAATTTGTGTACGTGTGTGTATACGTGTGCGTACATGAGCAGAGAATATGCAAGAAAGAAGATAACAACAAAGAGAATATACACAAAAATCTGACATCTTAATACCGTCACCGGCTTTTTACAGCTGTTCGTGTGAGACCACTTGTTTAAATCAGCTTTCATAAATTAAGCAGCAAACATTATCAGCAAACAACAGACTTTTAAGCAGGCAGGCTGATCTGAAGAGCAGAACTACTGCTGTAATAGCAGCAAAATTTACTACTAACAGTCAGCAGACAGTGTCTGCTATTATCAGCTGACTTTTTTCTATGAGTGTAATAGATAATAATAGTTTAGTATATGAATGTTTCGCGAGTTGCTAATAACATCCCAAGAAATTAGTTTGCTGATATCAGTATACGCTGTCTGCTAAATTAAAATTAAAAAATTTAAATTTTTGATGCAAACCATACCAAATATATAACCTTCTAAAAACCAATTTTTATACTTATACCCTTAACATTACAAGATAAGATGTTGTTTTAGCATAAATTACTACTGTCCCATATTATGACGATTTTCTGTCATTTAAATACATTTATTTATATCAAAATATAGTGTGTTTATTTACCATCTGTTATGACTCTCATCATAAATGGGAAATTGGGCTAAAATCAGTCAATAATCTAACATAGCTCTCATATAAACCGATCTTTGAATCTTTCCATGATGACTTCTATTACGATTTCCAATGTTCATGTCGTATATAATTCATATCGGCCAATAAGTTGATATAGTTTCTCTTACAATTTAGTTTCATGAACTCCTAGACGGTGGAATTTTTATCCAATTTGACAATTGTATTCCTTCTTCACTAAAATGCAACCATATGGCAACTGGATACTTCTCGCTTCAAAGAACGCCTTATATCTTAGCCATTCCACCACTTTCCTTAATTACAAGAAATTCCGCTTGATACACACTGCAGTGGTCGGGTAACCTCTTCGATATGAACATTCAACAATTAAAAAATCTTGAATAAATCCTTCAAAAAAATTCAGCTAAAGTTTTCAGGGTCATTCGGGTTAATATGCTTTCGTATTTGCTTAACAAAAATAAGTGTACTCAAAAATGTTTGCAAATTTGCACAAATTTTTACTGGAAGTCGTTCGTGTACTTTATTTGCCAGCAGAAGAGAGCGTCAAAACATGAGAGCAGGCAAAACTTTGACAGTTTGGTAATTAAGAGCTTGCAAATTTGTGCTGCAGGTTTTTTTCCGGAAAACTACGCGAACACACCCAATATGTAGACTCGCTGGTGTAGGGTATTGTATAGATTGCTCCGTTTGAATTTGGCGTTTCTTACTTGTTTTTGCCCGATCTCACTAAACAGATCATCTAACGAATCAAATAAAGGTATCAGCACATTGATTTTTAACACGATTTACGCATAATGTGTTCGGGAAATAACAAAAATGATTTAGAGAATAACGCAAGGTATTCAACTGTGTTAACGAAAATCGTTTTATTAAAAAGCAATAACAGAAAAGTTAACGAAGTTGGTATTCAGTATCCTCTTTTAACCATAATCGCCATCATTGAAATCAGCTGTTTTCGCTGACGAACAGAAAATCATCAACTAAACGACGGACAATTATTTGGTGTTTTCTTTAAGGAAGAGAAATCATCATTTACAGTGGATTTAGATAATTTTTCTCTTAAAACATTACGGATGTAATCAATTATGGCGCTATCACACTGCATGTTCTTGTCTTGTGACATGTCACTTTTTATGTATCATTGGTATTTCATTATGGTATTAACAGCAGATTTCTTTATGTTTTTCTCGGAAAGAATAGAGCACCGTTCTAATCGAAAAAATAAAAGTGCTATTTTGAAAAGTGATTTTCATGTGTAATTTTTATTCATATCATGCTATGTGTGCAACTTTAACAATTGTAAAATTTGACATGTCATAAGACAAGAACATGTAGTGTGATGGCACCTTTAAAAATAACTTTTATACGAATAAATTAGTATTGCTAACACTTTTCCTAAACACTTATGTACATTTTATTTAGATTTTTGATGTTTTTAAATTAAAATTATAATGGGAAGAATTATTTACGTATTTTTGGTGATTTCTCTTTGTGATTTTCTTTTTTTGTGTAGAGTTGCCAAAGGGAATAAATAGATGATAAATGGGTTTATTAGAAAAGAATAACAAACTAGATGTACTAGCATCTTGTAAAATTTCCAAAATCTTTGCCCTTGTGTCAAAACATGAGTGACTCGACTAACTTGAGTAAAAAAATGTTAATAAATTAGGCAGTTAAACTTAATACCCACCGTAACAGAAATCATATATTTATTCCCTTTGGCAACTCTACACAAAAAAAGAAAATCACAAAGAGAAATTGCCAAAAATAAGTAAATAATTCTTTTCGGTATGATGTTTACATTTTGCAATTTTTCCATTAAATAAAAAATAGGCCTTTAAACCATGGCGAAACAATCAACAAATCATATGGTGCAACCCGCCTTCTTGTCATCAAGCTGATCGGCGTTTTGCCAACACACGCAAAGGAAGTTGCGTGTGTTGGTCGTTCGTTCATTCTCTTTTAAATAAATGCTGAAAAAATTTATTTTTGTTTTTGGGTTTACCCAATCCTTTCTGGACCGACAAAGAAGTGCAGCAGGGTTGAATCCTGCCACCGACGCTATTTTTAATTTTATAAAACTCCGTATTAGAAGGAACTGATAAATGAGTGCAGCTGGGTTGTATCCTGCCACCGACGCTATTTTTGATTTTATAAGACACCGTATTGGAAGCAACTAATGTTGAGGCACCCTATGGCATACGCTGGGGTATTAACCATGACGTATTTACCAGGTAGAATACCGTAAACAGCTGAGTGCAATTTTTTCTCGCGAGGTGAAACTATCTTTCAACGAGTTTTGGTTGTGTGCGTGTATTATATATACAATGTTTTTTTTTTTTGTTGGGCAACTGCCACTATCTGTAAATGAATATAACTTGGTATTAACGACTTCCTCGGAGACACCGACGACGCTGATGATATATGCCTCTTCGATTTTTCACACGAACAGCTGTCAAAACGCACTATAAAAAAATGGTGACGAAGATAATGCAAACACATTCCGTACAAGTGGTACTGAGTTCTATGGGCCGAATAAACTCTGCTTCAATACTGTTGCCTTTGCTGTGTGTTATTGTTTGACTTTTGTTTGTGTTCTGACAAAGAAATGAGTCCGCCGTATTTCGCAATAATTTAATAGGCATTTTCGCTGTGAATGACATGTCATTGCTATTTTGCTCATAGAACTCAGTACCACTTGTACGAAATGCGTTCGTATAATCTTCGTAACCATTTTTATAGTGCGTCGAAGTCAGTACTAGGCTTAAAGGTGAAACCGGTACGATTGAGCGAAAATACTGCCAAAGTAGGACTGAGGATAAATATAGCAAAGACCAAATTGATAAAGATAGGAACGGAGGCAGACATACGCGTACGCACCAACAAGGCTAGAAGCGCCTTTCTTAAAATCAACAAAGTTCGAAGATGCAGTAACATCTAATTTAATTTATTATATAGTTGTACAACTTGGAGCTTGACACAAGCGACTACCCGTAAAGTCCAAGTTTTCATAAATTGCTGCCCACGACAAATACTTCGAATTTTCTGGCCAAACCGTATTTCCAACGAAGAATTGCAAATAAGAACAAACATTTACCCCATCAATGTAGAATTCCCGAAGAGAAAATGGACTTGGTTGGGATATACGCTACGCCGACCGCGCGATGATGTTGCGAGAAATGTCCTAGACTGGAACCAGCAAGGACAGCGAGGGAGGGGACGCCCGAAAAACACATGGATCCGCTGTACGAAGAAAAAGAGAATCAACCCATATATAATGGAATCAAGCCAAGGCTACAAAAACTTGCATTTTGGGTTGTCATAGAAAGATAATTGAGCCCCTGTTGTGCTTTCAGAATAGCTATGAAAAACTTAATTTCTTTTCATGTATTCAAAACATGAAATGCAGAGCCATCAGAAATAAACAAACATATTTACAGTAAAGTTTCTGTACCAACGCAGAAGGTTTATTTGGGAATTTTCATTTTTATTTCTTTACCATAAAAATAGCATTTCAATTTTGAACATATTTTCCTAATTTTAAAATACTTCAAAAGCCGACAAACTTTTCAAATATTTATTTGAAATGTTGACGACCCATATGCAAGTCTGTGTGTGTGAAGTTCTCATAAACTCTATTACGTTGCAACTATTTACGTTTTGTTGAACTTTACGCAGTGACACGTTTGTTAATTTCTTTACGCTACGACTTTTAGTAATTCGAATAAAATGTTAGCTGTCAACAACATCAGCTGACAGACTAGTCGCACCACACCAAACTGAGCAAATAAGTTGGAACCAGACTTTTCCAACTTTAATTTTCTGACTTCGACGTGTTTAAAGAAAAGAGCCAAGTTAAAGTGAGTTTTTATCGGTTATGTGTAATGTTGCCTAAAACACCCAAAAGTACATTCTGGAAATTTGTCAAAGGCAGTGCCAAGACACTTTTTGTAATTGAAGCCGTTTGTTTCGCAGCCTCTTATGCTGTCTACTATCGCATGAACACAAACAGAGGTGGGTATTTTTTATGTAACTACAAATCCATCGGTCTATACCAGCTTTGATACGAATCTGTTTCATTTTGTCAAAGATATTCAAAGTGATCCAAATAAAAATCTACATCTCTTTTCATCTTGCTTTGGTAAGAACGCAATATATTGTTCTAAGTAATGACATGGCGTCGCAATGATGACTCACAATAAAATCTCGCCGTTTAGCTGTGTGTGCAGCTACCATCTGTTCCAAACTTCCTCTAGAATACATTTTAAGTAACACAGACATTCTCTCCTACCCTGCATCTGAAGTCTAATTTATATCAAGTTGATCGACCAAAATCGGGCAATTAATTAAGCTTAGCTTGCAAGTGATATAATTATTGGTACGCAGTGCAATTGGCATGCTCTCTCATAGATAAACAATGTTATTGTCGTAAAGGTAAACCGTCAATTTCTTTTGTTGTTGGCATTGCGTCCAGCTTAGACCAATGGAGATTGCTTTCTATTGAGAATAGATATGAAAAACACGCCACGGGATAGCTGGGAGCGCCAAACAGGCTTTAACATTGAGGTGCGTTCTATGTAGTTGTTGTTGTAGCAGTGTGTTGTACACTGAAGAAATCCATCGGGTCAATCCAGCACGTACAACCGGCTTCCATGGGATTGATCTATGTAGTGTTCATTGCTATCACGAGAAGCTTAGCTGCGACCCCCGGATAGTGGAATGGCGCCTTTAAATAACCAATGGCCACCCTGTACCCGCGGCGATCGGTCCTTTGGATCGGAATGAGCTTGCTCACCGACAAAAGCTTGACTAGGATCGCCAAGTCCACATGAAAATGTGGTTACAACAACAAAAAATTTAAAAATAAATATATATAGTAGTTATTTAGGAACAGGGGATACTTCTCTCATATCAATGAGTGTAGCCTGATTAAAGTTTAAGCTCAATTAAAAAGTGCTTCCTTGTAACGCCGAATCGGAACGGCGTGCCGCATACCGACAGCACATCATTAGTAAAGGGATAACCAACGCAAATTTTTTTTGATGTTTACGGCGGAAATTGAAGCTAGGTGTTGGGGGTCATAAGTATATATGCTAACCTCTGCGACAAGGTGGCCTCCTACGTACCGGATTCACCCGATGGAATCCTTCATCAGCAAGGGCTGCCCCCTCGGTTTACAACACACTGCTACAACATTGCTACCACAGAAGCTTAGCTGCGACCCCCGGATAGTGGAATGGCGCCTTTAAATAAGCAATGGCCAACCTGTACCCGCGGCGATCGGTCCTTTGGATCGGAATAAGCTTGCGCACCGACAAAAGCTTGACTAGGATCGCCAAGTCCACATGAAAATGTGGTTACAACAACAAAAAATTAAAAAATAAATATATATAGTAGATATTTAGGAACAGGGGATACTTCTCTCATATCAATGAGTGTAGCCTGATTAAAGTTTAAGCTCATTTATAAAGTGCTTCCTTGTAATGCCGAATCCGAACGGCGTGCCGCATACCGACAGCACATCATTAGTAAAGGGATAACCAACGCAAATTTTTTTGATGTTCACGGCGGAAATTGAAGCTAGGTGTTGATGGTCATAAGTATATATGCTAACCTCTGCGACAAGGTGGCCTCCTACGTACCGGATTCACCCGATGGAATCCTTCATCGGCAAGGGCTGCCCCCTCTGTGTACAACACACTGCTACAACAACAATAACTCAAAAATGGAGTTTTTACTAGTTCATGGGATTAAATCCAAATCTTCCCTATTGTGAATTTATAATATTGTGAATAGACAATAATTTTGCTTGCAAGTATACTCCATTAAATTAGTTGTCATTAATAAGTTATAGGACAATGTTTTATATAACTCCAGGGAATAGAAGCCGTTGACCTCATGCCACGATATATTATTTCTCGGCTTTTATTGGCCAAGTTTTGTTTAAAGAAGAAATTAATTCAATTTTTTGTTTCGAGTTTATGGCTCATCATGGCTGATTGACTATAGGTAGGTATGTAGCTTTTTAACATTTTTAGCCATTTGCAGAAACAAACATCACAAAACATTTTGTGTGAAACCACTATATTTAAATTTGAACAGGTGTTTTTTTTCTCTTTGAGGGAAGTTAAAGGTCTTTAGCAACACTTAGTTCAAGATCACAGCATATTATACCTCAAATAAACCATTGGGAAAACAGTTTGAAGTATTTTTCGTTTTTGGCTATGTACCTACTGTATCGTCCTGAATTATCCTATTAGCAATAAACTTTGCGAATAGAAATTTTTTTTCTATGCATTTAAAAGCCGTTAAAAATTTAAGCCTGAATCCATGGATTTCGACAAAACGCAATGATCGAAAAATGTATATCCTATTATAGAAATTAATTAATTGGAATTTATAGCATAGTATCATAAAAAATCACTAAACCCACAAAAAAATCCTCTTTAGTATTGCCAAAGCTCAACTCAATCTTTAGTAATGGGCTAGTCGTCAATTTTGTTTCTAAGGCCAATTTTCGCTTAACTATTCTAATTACGGCCCCGCACGGGATAGCTATAAACATCACAAAGGGAGAACTTTGTGCTACATTCTGTGTGGTGTTCTTCGTTATCACGAGAAGATTAGCGGGGAACTACTGGGAGAGAACATCAGAAAAAATTATCAGCGGTGACTTTGCACTCCTAATGCGGGCGACATTTGGAGATACTGTCCCATTTAATGTGGCAGCCATGTAAAAACTTCTCGCCAAAGTGAAGTCGTATTGCGGCACGCCTTTCGGACTCGCTATAAACAGAAGGTCCCTTATGATTGAGCTTAAACTTGAATCCGGCTCGGTACGACAATGGCCATAATGTTCCCACGGCGATCTGTCGTATAGACCGAAACATGCTTGCTTGTTCAGAACATCGAAGTTCCCAAAATTCAATTCAATAGGAAAATTTTAATGCACAAAATATACAAACATTAATAGTTTGCTTGTGATGATAGAGGTATTTACAACTACTCTTCTAAACTTCTAAGGTACTCACAAAGTTTACCACGATAGGAATTATTGCTAAGAGAAACTTGGTACCTGGTATATTAACCAGGTAGGCGGTTGAAAATCTGACTTCTCTTACCTGGAATGAATTATTTACATAACCCTTAGTACTGGGCAATATCAGTCGGTTAGCACTGCGTGACCGGGTAAAACTGAGCAATTCGAAAAAAAATGGAGATTGTTGAATCAAAATCTTTCGTAATAATATTAATGAGCGAATGTCAATAAAATGTCAAAATGAGCAACCTAAAAAACGTTGCACATGTGGAGAAATACGATCAAATCGCTTAACCGAATACAGGTAATTAACTACTCAATGCAGTAAAGAATATGATGCATAACTAACGCATGAACCCGTTTTTACTTTACTGAAAGAGTAGAACAAGGGCAGTGTTATAAAGACAACGAAGTGTCAAATGGGTATGTGTGACAACTGTCTATAGGTCTATCAAAATATAAATCATCATCGGTAATAACTCCTAAACATTTTATATTTCGTATGAAATCAATCGCATGATTGTTATAAACGAAACGTTGGTCCCTGCAGTTATGAGTGGAAAATAACATAGCTATAGTCTTCGAAGGATTAATGGACAATCTATTAAGGCTCTATTACACGGCAAGTAGTTGTGTTATGACATATCAAATTTACCACATGTTGAGTTGTGCATGTCGTGCCACACAAACATAAAGAAATCAGCTGTTTTTGTCGTCAAATTAAATTGTTTTCACAAATTTATGATTTAGCCAAATATCTTACAAATTTAACAATTATTACGCATAAAAATCTGATTTTGCTCAAATTTTCAGGTTATGTCATACGAAAATAACATACATGTGTGATAGCAAAAAAGAAGAGTCATATGTAAATTGACAATTTTGACAAACGTTTTCATTTAGCGGAGAATACAAAAAGTGACATGTCATAAGACATCTACATGCCGCGTAACAGCGCCTTTAGACACCATCCATGCCATTAATAGATTCATTATATAATCAACCTTGGCTTGCAATACATCCCTGTGGTGGATATCTCCAGTACCTCAAAACCATTGATCGGAAAATAGTTGTAGCCACATTTCTATGTGGATGTGACGATCCTTGTCAAGCTCTGAGGGCACCCAAACACAAACAAACCACCAAAGGGATACTTACTCCTACATTTAAACATCCGATTCGTAATCTTCTTCCAAATATAAAACGTTTATTATGACTACTTGTATATTTTTTGCAGTTATTTCTTTATTTGTTTGAAGTACTTGTGTCTGACTAAAATAATTTAAATGACACTTAGGTTGAGTTGAAAAGAGGGTGTGGGTATTAATCCGTCCAATTGACATACATCTAAGCCAGTAATCGGCTTGCTGTGCGCTCTAAATTCTAACAAGGTATTTCAGGTTACTTTGTTGAACTTGTGAACTACATGAAGTAAATATTGAATGACCCATCTTGCCGTGTGCCGTGACTTTAAAACGCAGTATTAATTAGCTCACAAAAAGTTGCGCTTTGAAAATTATGTAAATATCTGATTTTTCTGTACCTTGAATTTTTTTATGTTTATAAATTCTTTTCGTTAAATACTGATTATACTGATTTTATTTAAAAAATTATTTTCAGAATTTCGCCATTACATCAACGAAAATTATCCCTTTGTTTTAGACTATTACTACAAAGTTGGAGAAGCAATTGGAAATAGCAACTTAAGGGAAATCGATTCTACAATTTGGCGTGCCCAGCAAAAGAAGGATAACTAGAAGTGGAGACGATAGCATCACTTTATCCCTTTGTTGACTACCCAGCCGAAATCTCATCCAGAGAGTTCAAGAACCTACCATTAAATTAAGAGAGAAATATATAATTCAGCGACTAGCAATTTGTAAATGGCTTCGAATCCTTACGTTAAATCGTTAATATGGTTAGTATCCTTTGGTGGAATTGGTTATGGTCTTCTGCGCTTAACTGAACCCTCAGATGAGAAAATAGCCAAAATACGAGCAACCACTGCAGGAGTACATCTGAGCGAAGAAGAAAAAAAGAAATTGCTATTCCTGAAGAAATTGCAATCAGCTGTCACAGACAAGACTCCGGTGTATTTGAAGAAGAGCGAAGACAATTAGAATTCTACAACCACAAGGCATTTTAAGAGGGGAACAAACATGAATAACACATGTTTCTCATTGCAAAATTTGGGGGACGATGGTGGCGATGGTGTTTCAACGATCAAAAAAGATCAAATATTGGAACGTTTGAATAAACGCAATAAGGAAAGACAAAATTATTTGGATGTGAAATTGGAACAGAGACACAAAGAGACCCAAGACTCAGAGGGCGCCGACTATTTTTCGCAGGCCTTTGCCGATAAGGTCAGGGAAATAGAAGTCCGCGTCAAAAATATTAGTGAAATATCTGCTAAGAAGTCTGTAGGTGAAGGTACCAGCATTGATATAGCGCGACATTTTACCGAAATTACTATGGAAATACAAGAGCTGCAGAGATATCTGACAAATTCAACCATGTTTCTCACAGACTTCAAAATAAAGGCTTGTCAAAGCATTGTCAATGATTTGATGCAAACATGTGAAGAGGCAAAACTAAAACTTATGCCCAAAAAGAAATTTGGATTCAGCGGACGAAAAGTGACCCCAAAACCATCTCTGAACCCGAAATTGGCTAAAAGCGACAACTTAGATGGCGTAGACAATAGCGAGCTTCCAGCCGCAGTATGCAGCAGCAAAGTTAACTGGACCCTATGCAACAGAACCAATGAATATATATGCCTAGCAGGAGATGCAGTTCACAGCAAAGATATAACAATTGCAAATTTAAAAAACTGCTTCGTCGAACTGCAAGGACCGGCCGGATCCGTGCAAATTTCTCATTGCTCCGACTGCACATTCCTCTGCGGCCCCATCGCTCGTTCCTTGTTTGCAGATTTTTGTAACAACTGTTCGCTTGGTGCCGCTTGTCAACAAATGAGGTTGCACTCTTCGTCTCAATGCCAAATTTATTTGCATGTCACCTGTCGCGCCATCATTGAGGACTGCAAACACATTGAAATTGCACCCTACAACTATGACTACTCCAGCATAGAGGACGATTTTTCTACAGCCAGTCTCAACAAGGAACTCAACAATTACAAAGACGTGGCAGACTTTAACTGGCTTTCCCCGGACGTACCCTCACCCAATTGGCATTTAGTCAAGAACTGTCCATCGGTCAATTGGAACGAAAAGAGACAAGAGTTTCTTTCGCGCAGAGTAGACAACGCGTCCTTATAGTCCTCAGATAATGCAAAACAAAATCCAGCGAATGTGCTCTGCAGAAATGTATCAAGAATTATTTTTGTTTTCCTAGTTGTAGTCGGCAGCATACACTGTGTTGATATATTCCAAGCACTTTGTAATTTTTTGGCATTCAAATTAACTTATTTCTTTTTATTGTTTTCTTATCCTAACGATAGTTACTCCAAGTCTTAAAACCCGGTACTTCAAAGTACGATAAAAATTTTTTTTATTTTCCTTAGTTCTACATGTATCATGATAATTTTTTTTCTTAAATACAAATAACACTTAACACTCTACCATAAAAAGTACGAATTTGCAATACATAATTTAAATTATATATATATATATGAAATTTGAAAATTGACGTTTTTTTATTTGTATATAGTTGGACATCTTTGTCAATCAGGTGTGTTCTGCGGGTTCACTTTTCCCATCAAATCAATTTGTTATTGTAACACCAATAAAGTGTTTAATTATCATTGATTTTCATTATAAGCTTTCCTAAGGCTAAATCTGTATTTTACCACAAATAATTAATTTTTGTTTACATGTGAGTCCACCGTGCCGCAGAGGTTGGCTTGTTCGCATGTGACTTTGAATGCTTGGCTTCAGATCCTGACGAAAACCCCAGAAAACTTTTTCAATGTTATGAGGAGATAATCGCTATCGCCTGGTGACATTCGTGAGCTAATATGCCGCGTAAAATTTTCTTCCCAAAGATTGATTTATTGACTCGGCTATAAAAAGGAGATCCCTCATGGATGAGCTTAAGCTTGAATCGAACAGCATTGATATGTGAGAAGTTTGCATCCGGTTCCTCAATGGAATGTTTATGTATACATTTGCATTTTTTTTACGCGATAATACATAAAAAATTGTTTAAACGTTCAGCTGAAAAGGCCAATCATTTGGAGGCCGAATATGTTGCGTTGCCAGGTGATATAACCATAAAGTAAAAATAAGTACAAAATTTTCCACAGTTCCACATATCAGTGTTTTGAACGTTCAGCTACTAAGTAAATTGTAAAAACATATGTAATTCAAAACAAAAATAGAAATTAATATAACAAATTTACTCAACTGAAGTTGGGTTGCAATCCATAATCGAACTATTAGAATGTGCAAAAACATTAGTTTAAATGGGTTGCTCAACTATATATATATTGGGTTGCCCAAAAAGTAATTGCGGATTTTTCATATAGTCGGCGTTGACATATTTCTTCACAGCTTGTGACTCTGTAATTGCATTCTTTCTTCTGTCAGTTATCAGCTGTTACTTTTAGCTTGCTTTAGAAAAAAATTTAAAAAAAAGTATATTTGATTAAAGTTCATTCTAAGTTTTATTAAAAATGCATTAACTTTCTTTTAAAAAATCCGCAATTACTTTTTGGGCAACCCAATATATATATTATATATATATATATATATATATATATGTATATATATATATATATATATATATATATATATATATATATATATATATAATTTATATTTTTATATATCATATGTATACAAATATTTTTTTGTATATATAAAGGCTTATTTATTGCAAAGGACTATAGCACAAACCTACCTCGGTTTCCCCATATGACTCAACAGTTTCAAAAGGAATCTATTATATATATATATATATATAATTTATATTTTTATATTTATAATTTATATTTTTATTATTTTTATATTTATATTATATATATATATATAATTTATATTTTTATATATCATATGTATACAAATATTTTTTTGCTGGTTTCCATAGGTTGATATGTTACAGCAAAAGCTGTAAATATGTTTGTTCGCGTTCTTTTCCAGGAAAAATTTCCAGGAGAGTAAGAACATCCTTTACTCTCTTTTGCTATTTATATGAATTATACACAGCTGGTTTTCATAAAACCGATGTTCGATGCTGCAAATTCCTGCTGGGAAAAAGCCCAGTAGAAATTTGCAGGCTCTCAGTTACCAACTTCCAAAGTTTTACTTGATTCCAAGCACTCTCCCTCTCTCTTCTGCAAGCAAATAAAGTACGTGAACGACTCCCAGCAACAATTTGTATTTCAAATTTAACAAAAAACTAGCTGCGCGAACTCTAAGTTGCATATGGACATAGGCTATGAAGCTTTTAAAAGAAAGCAATTAAGACGGACTTCGGATATTACTTTAAATATGTTTAACCTTCATAATTTCGGGCACCACAACAACTTTGAAGCCGGAAAAATTAATCTAAAGGCTTATTTATTGCAAAGGACTATAGCACAAACCTACCTCGGTTTCCCCATATGACTCAACAGTTTCAAAAGGAATCTATTTAAAATGGATGCCTCTTTCTACTCTTAAAACAAATGCAAATTTGCCGACGAACATTCCATTAAAGAACAGGAGGCTTAATTTCTCACAAATCAATGAGTGCTGTCCGATTCAAGTTTTATTAGTTGAAGAATCAGGCGTAACCTCTTAAAGGAGAAGTTTCTACTTTTGAAACATCAAATTAAAGGCGACTCAGAATGCCGCCCCACGATCTCACTTTTTCAGATTAGATTTATTTATTTAAAAATGTAAGCGAAGCCATCCGGTCCAATCAAAATCAGTTTTAACTTATAAAGAAATTGTTCGTACACAAATGAAGGGCAGATGAAAGTATTGATCGAAAGTCGAACATCACATTCGCGTTCTTGGAACAAATCGTTCCAAATATCCGATAAATCATACATTTGCCATTCAAAGTTGTATTACTTCGTATTATTTCCCTTGACGGGCTGAAGGACGACTAAAATTCTTAAAGGGAGAAATTTGCGTCACTTACCATTACGTATACTGTGCACTTGATGTAAAGATCTCTCAGATCCTTTGCATTGTTAGAACCATCAAAACTACACGCGACTTTGTCGACAAGGTGCATTGGCAACAAATAAAAAAATGCTTTAATATTATTTAATTGCTACGTTGTGTTGTGGTTGCATTAAAAAATAACAGTAAAACAAACTTGACATTTAACATATCGATAAATTTTAAAACCAAAGCGATTATCGATGATTTGTTTTTGATCCACAAACGATAAATTAAAATTGATAAATCGTGGCTCTCATCCACAGATGTTCAATAAGAGATAGATGTATTTATTATGCGACTCTTTTAAGAGCACAAAGAAATAAACGAAGAAAATTAAGAGAAAAGAACATTTAAAAGAGAACTGTGAATGACCAATTATTATGATTTGGCTAGTTTTCAATAAACGAAACAAAGAAATAAACGAAGAAAATTAAGAGAAGAGAACATTTAAAAGAGAACTGTGAATGACCAATTATTATGATTTTGCTAGTTTTCAATCGAATGTGCACCCTTTAGCTGTTGAACTTTAAACTATTTTTACAAAACACTCTCTTTTTGGCTTCTTTTTGTTAATTTACTTGTGTTTTTTGTTCCCAATTCCTTTTACTCCTCTCGTAGGTGATTGAAATCAATAATATTATAATTATATTAATCATATAATAAATTAATAAATTGTTTCATTTCCGAGGTGTTTTGTTTTCTTGTTTTTCATCATAGCGAAAACCATAGATGAGAACCATAACAGCTGGCAAAAGTAGAAACCGGAAACATTTTTTGACATGCACGAAACATGCAACATGTTGCAGCGAGGTGTTCCTCCAATTAAGTCTTGCAACGGCCATAACTCAAGAACTCGTAATATCATGTTTACACTTATCGAGTTTTGACAAGAGATTACCGAAGTTTTGAATTACCACATCCAATCATTGGGATTTTGTCATATCTCCTTACGTACTTATGTGTCTGCTCGCATAGTTCCATATATTCGTTCGCATAGTTCCATAAATTCGAAAGCTTTTTCACCACGTTTTTAAAGAAGGAATTCCAATAATCAACGGTAGAAAAATCTTCATGTGTTTTCGGTAGTAAATTCATGATAAGTTATGGCTGGTACTATGTTCGTTTTTCGTGACACTTTTTGTGATAAATAGAATTTTAAGGAACAAAACTTGCTGATTTCAATCAGTAGGACATTCTATCATTACATATGAAAAAATCGAAATAAAAGTATTTTTGTAGTGTTTCAAAAAAGTAACTGTGAAAAATGTGTGTTTTCAACTGTGTAAAATGAATATATTGTAGTATTAGCCTTTAGGTTAAATTTAAAATATAGTAATACACGAAGTTCAAGTTTCCTGATGCACGTTATACTTATTTTTTACAAAATGTAGATGTCAAAATCAGCCAAAGCGGGGTGTTCCTTCAATAAAACTTAGTATTCTGTTCAGCTTTTCAAGCGGAATGCTGTCAAACTCCATATAAAAAACTTCGGCGAAACGTTGGCTAAAAATAAACGGAAAAGTAGTACTCTACTTACAGGGCTGGTATTCCATTCTGCTTTCGGAATAGCCGCTGAAATTTTTAATTGTTTCGCGAGCGGAATTTGATAGCAATCAAATGTTTTTGTTCCCATACCAAAATACGTTTCTCTATCTGCACTTATTGTTTTCTCTATTTTATATATTACTTCTCAAATAAATATATAAAGAAAAACGAACCATTAAAACCAATAAAACAAACTAAAATGATGTCGGCAATAGTTTCAGGTGTTGCCACTATAATAGTTTTTTGCCATTTTCCTCACTATAAACAGAGTACTATTTTTCCGCCGATTTTCAGCCAATGTTTTTTTATATGGAGTTTGACAGTATTCCGCTCGAAATGACAAAAAATCAATATGACAACACTTGAAAACATTGCCGGCACTATTTTTGTATGTTTTATTGGTTTCAATTGGCTTTTTTATGAATTTAATAGAGAAAACAATAAGTGCAGATAAAAAACGTGCTTTGGTATGGAAACAAAAACACATGATTGCTGTCAAATTCCACTCGCAGAACAATTAAAAATGTCCGCGATTATTCCGAAAGCAGAATTGAGTACCAACCCCAAAGGCCAAAACAGAATGAGCGCATTGAGCTCTGGATTTAAGCATCGCGTTGCAAAAATGCATCTTTGCACACAAATTCCACAAAAGCAACGAGGAAAAGTTAAAAGATTTTCAACATTGACGCCTGAAACCGAGAGTCATTCGGTGTTGCCACACTGGAAGTAATGTTTTTGGTGGTCAAAGTTAAAAAATTGTTTAACTTTTGCGAGTTGCTTTTTTAACATTTGTTTGTAGAGTTGCATTTTCAACGCGACGTTCCTCAACGAGCTCATTATGTTTAGGCCTTAAGGATGAAACAAAAGAAAACGTCAGATTTCTAATCTTTGTTCGTAGTTGCAATTTATAAGTTAACCCCCACTGCTCTTAAAATCCAGATTTAATGGCTCGATCTGTTTTCTCTTTATAAAATCAGCTGACGTGAGCCTTAAATCCGGATTTAATGCGATTACACCATGTTTAAACCAAATTGAGATAATTCCCAAAGCCCATTTACACTACGATGCAAGCTATTTGTATTTGTGAACAGGATTTTTATTGTGTTTAGCATAAATGATCAACATTTTTATTGTGTTTAGCATATATGTATAATGTAGTGGGAAATTAAATTGGTGAAGCGATTTAATTAAATTTCTCTACAAAATTGTATAATTTCAAAAAGAAATTGTCAGTTCTTGAGAAAAAGTGCTTCAGAAAATACCGTTTATAATCTAGATTTGCTTCGAGTGTGGAAGTCTGACGTTTTTGTTTCGAATTGATCCATATGAAGAAATGTTCGGAAGCTATGCTTCTATCAATCAATATTAAGAAGCATACATTATAAATGGGTAATTACATATTCCAAGACATTAGAGTTAAATTAATATACATATGTTAATACCCTATTCAATTACTGCAATGCTCTCCATTTTCGGCAGGGTATCGGAATGCATTTATTCTGTTTATATTTTCACTTTTAAGATTTTTCTGTTTGCACTTCTCCATTTCAAACTATAAATTTATTTTATAAATGCAAAATTATTTTGTGTTTTTTTAATTGCATCAGGTACATATGCACAATATGAGAAGCAAGAAATTTTGTTTTGCATTCAGTGGTGTGTATATATATATTAGTCTATATCTATATTCGTCTCATTGGCACCTTTGTTCGGATTACATGCAAGTGAAAGAGAACAGAATACCATGTCGCCTTTTGTAGAGCCATTTACATACTGTTTATGCTATTAAATAACAATTTTAATTCATGTAATTAAAAATGTGTTATGCATTAGTCTTTTTACCAATCACATGTCATGATTCAATTGAAATTAGTATCTCAATGTCAAAAATGTTCAAAGAAATTAGTCACTTTCTTTAAAACGTTTTTATCAATCAATGCCAAGTAAATTATCAAATTAAAGTCAATAATTTTCTGTGAATTGGCACGCCAATCGACGAAAAAGGATCCTTGTCATTGAGCTGGAACTTCAATCGGGCATCATCGATCCAGAGAATATTCACCAAGAAAGCTTAACGCGCTCATTCTAACAGCAACCACCATTAGATGTTGGAAGTCATGCATAAGTCTCTATAAGAAAATTTAGTTTTAGCAATTTTAGTCACTGACATTAAAAATGACGGGAAACAAAGCAGTTATTTCTGAACTGTCATCAAGGGTTGGATACTCGACAAACTTTTTCGAAACCAATAACACCATACCTTTATGCAACATTATGAAGAAAACAAGAAGGAGATTTTCAATTAACATTACTAAACATTTTTAACACTAACGACATTTACTAATCCATTCTAAGTTCAAGTACAGGTTGTTTTTTGCGACATAAATTGCATACTAATTATTATTGTTATATTGACTCTCTAGTGTCCAGGATAGCATAGTCCTTCAAATGCGGCTTGGAATTATTCGGCACGACATAACAGGGAAGCAAAGCGGAATAGACGCATCCAACTAAATATTTTCGATTCGACGAAGTTTTCATCCGCCTGAGAAGTCGTCATACTCACTCGTGACGTTGATGAGTTGGAAGATTGACTGCATCGATTTTCTTGTTTGAGGGCCGGGGAAGCCATTTTTGTAATCGGTGTGAACGTAATTTTGCCGAGCTAAAAGCACCAGTTGATCCAAAGGATTGTCTGCGAGTAAAAGAAGGAGATAGAAAATGTATCAATAATCAGTAAAGGTAGGAACAAAGTTCGCGTATTCACAGTGCAAATTACTTAATAATATTTTTTTCCTTCTTCAACTCTAACAGATTATCGGCTCAGTTAAGCGAAATATTCGCGAATTTATTGCAATACGCTGTTGTTGTTGTGGTAGCAGTTTTGCGGCGGGTGTTAAGTCCTTGCCCATGTATATCCGAAACAAAACGTGTAAAAAAACTTTGTCATCGTCAGGTGACGAGAAAAATGTCCAGCTTGAACAATGCATACAACAAACTGTAGCAAACACTAGAGAATAAAATGTTTCATTTATTATATAAATCCAATGCCAACATTAAGGTTTTGCATTTGTTGTTGACCTTCAACATTTCTGTTCTCCAATGAAATACGGAGTAACAGCCAAAACATTTTTTCTCCTAGTAAAATTCCCTAAAGGAAAAAAAATACTGATTAACTTTTTTTCAATAAAAATTAAGTTTTATATCAACAACCAAAGCATTGGTAAGTCATTCAAAAAACACTACGTGGTAAATTTCAGCCAAATCCCCTTTCAGGGGTTCAAGATGTCAAATCGGGAGATAGGTTTATATGCGAGTTATATCAGGTTATAAACCGATTTAGACCGTACATGCATGACACATTTATTGGAAATCGTAAAAAATAATGTGTGCAAACTTTCAGCCTAATCGGACATCATTTGTAGTATCTAGGGGCTCAGAAGTCAAGTCGAAGGACCACTTAATATAGGAGCAATATTCAAGTCTTAACTAATGTGGCCAAAAATTTCAAGGAAATAGCTTCATTCGTTCGACTGCTATCATGATTTCAACAGACGGACGGATGTGGCTAGTTCGACGTAGAATGTCAAGACGATCATGAGTATATACCGTAGATCAATATTCCGGGGTGTCACAAACGGACAAACTAGTATACCCCTATAATATAGTGGTGGGTTATCTTTTTATTTTGGATGGATTTTTTGGATTTTTTTGGATTTTTCATCTCGGGAGATGCGTTTCTGCAGTAAATATCAGTGTAGGTGAATATGCTTTCCATTAAATCATAGCTAATCCAAGGCTATTGGCCAGCACCAAACACAACGAAAATTCGTATACTCAAGAAAACTAATTTTAAAGCTACCTTGGTGGAATTTGCATTAGAAAATCCCCAATTTTTTAGTTTTCCACCATCATAATTGCCGTACTCCAAATGAAAAAATGTTTTCCCCAATTACGAAAAAATACCGTTTGGCCAAATTTCCCCTAGTCTGACAACACTGATTATAGCTCGCACAGAATCAAATAAATTGTAATTTTAAAATTTCAAGTATTTGTAATCGAGACAGCAATAGCCAGCATGACATCGAGTAAAATGCAAAAATTATACTAAAAAGCGAAAAATATGAAAAGTTGTCATCAAATGCTCGTCACCTCTAGAACAATTAATTGAAGCAGAGCTTGGCATCTCCGTTGGCCTCTATGGTTTCGGTCTGCTTTAAATTCTTACGTTACAACATAATCACACACATCACTCTGTGTGTCAGTGAGTTTTCAGTGGTTTCAGTGTCACCGAGTTAGATGGCCATACATCCAACTGCACTTATACATACTCGTACGTGTACATACGTACGTACGTTTGTACATACATACGTAGGTACGAATCAAAATGTTTATGTTGTGTATACGTACGTGCTTACATACATACATACATATATGTATGTATATATATGGACGACACAAACTTTACATAAGATACTCTTTGGAGATTGATAAAATTGAACAATTCACTATAAAAACGCACCTGTCAGCCTAAATAGTCCGTAAAATGGAATATGTGTCCAATTACTGTGTCCAAGAACATCTTATAAGTCCAAAATCATCGGAAAGCAACTCTAGTACTAATTCTAACTGCTAGCCCAACTCATATACCTACATACATACATACATACCTTTTTATGTATAAACGCAGGGTCACGATGGCTTCCCTAAAACTCCACTTTAACAAGTTCGAGCTCTATAATTAACTTGGTGATTGGAATTTGTTGGACTAGAGAGTAAGAAGTCCAGCGAAATTGTTCTGTAGGTAAATGCGAATGAGGAGGATGTTTAGATGCTTTCAACTTCGAGCGCTAAACCGAGTTATAACGTGCCAGCTAACTGAATGAATTTCAAGTTATTAAACACAACACATTTGATAACGAATACACAGAAAAATGACAGCAACCGTAAGCTAAAAACAAAACATACAGAACGAAAGCTTTTCCAAAGCTAAAACTTTTTCAATAATAAACAACACTATGAGCGCATCTCCTAAGAAAACAAAATAGCCAAGGCTCTCTGGCCCATAGACGACGTACATCTCATTAGTAGAACGTCTATTCTCTGACCAGTGTTACAACATTACAAACACACGCACCCACACACATGTTTATATTTGTACCAACAGAAAACGGTATAACGGTCAAACCGAATAAATGGATTTGGTTCTGAACAATTTTGCTTAACTCTGATTCGGCTCTACAGGGATGTAAATTATAATAAAAAACAAGTAAAAGCGTGTTAAGTTCGGCCGGGCCGAATCTTATATACCCTCCACCATGGATCGCATTTGCCGAGTTCTTTTCCCGGTATCTCTTTTTAGATAAACATATTGCTATGCTATTAAGCTATATCAAGATATGGTCCGACTCGAACCATAAGGGAATTGAATGTTGAAGACCATAGTGGAAGCCATTGTGTAAAATTTCAGCGAACTCGAATAAGAATTGCGCCCTTTAGAGGTTCAATAAGTAAAATAGGGAGATCGTCTAAAATGGGAGCTGTATCAGGCTATAGACCGACTCAGACCACACTTGACATGTATGTTGAAGGTCATGGGAGAAGCCGTTGTACAAAATTTCAGCCAAATAGTATATTAATTGCCCCCAGATCCCAGATCAATTTATGTGGCGGCTTTAACAGGTTATGTATCGATTTGAACTATACTTAGCGGAGTTGTTGGAAGCTATAACGAAACCCGTCATGCAAAATTTCAGCCAAATCGGATAGGTATTGCGCCCTCTTGAGGCTCAAGAAATCAAGACACCTGATCGGTTTATTTGACATCTATATCAGAAATCGTAATAAAACACCTCATGCAAAATTTCAGTCAGATCGGATAAGAATTGAGCTCTCTAGTGGCTCAAGAAGTCAAGATCCAAGATCGGTTTATATGGCAGCTATATAGAAACATGTACCGATATGGCCTTATTATAATCCCAACCGACCAACAATAGTAAGAAGAATTTGTGCAAAATTTCAAGCGGTTAGCTTATTCCTTAGAAAGTTAGCGTGCTTTCGACAGAAACGTGGATATATTAAATAAAGATGCATATATTGATTACAAGCTGACAATGAATTTACAAGAAATGTGTTGTAACAGTACAAAAAGCTTCATTCTGGGTTTTTATTCTTATTAGTCAGACTTAAAGAATCTCACGGTTTTGTTTTTTTTATTTCCGCCCACTGCCAAAAGGATACTTTTTATTGAACTCACCTTGACTTAAAGACGATGGAAATGCAACACTTGCTTTTTAACATCAAATCGTAAGGCTTTATATGCATTATTAAGGAGGGTACTTAATTCGATTTTCACTGTGAAATATCAAATATCTTACTTTAATTAAAAATGATACTTTAATTAAATTATTAAATAATTTAGTTTTCGTTATAAAGAAAACATTAATTTAACCTGTGAAACACGAACTTAATACCGGCTATTAGTCTACAATCTGGGAAGAAGATAATGAATATTCGCTTTCTTTTGAAAACAGGCTTTCCATCACTTCTTCAGTTAAATCTTTTTGAAGTTTCGGTTGAACGCGCATTCGGCAGTCACATTTGTCCATGAGTCGATGTAAATGCGAACAAATACAAGTATGCGCTTTTCTCTCAAAAGAGGGCAATGCCAGAGAGAATTTTTGTCGGTTCAAAGAGACTTTGAATTTCGTTGCTGTGTTATCTCCGAAATGTTTGCCCAAATGTATTGGCGTCATACAAGTGTCTAACAGAACTGGGTAACAGTGTGTATATGGGCCAAAGCTTTTCGTTTTATTTCAAATTTTGTGTTGACATGCCAGATTTCTTTATTTTTTGTAACCCTCCTTTTTGGTACAGGGTATTACAGTATATTTCGCTAATAGTCCACATAGTGCGTTGCACGAAATCAGAGACTTATATCGTGAATTGGGCTAAAAGTTATTTTTTATATATGCCATTGTTTGTAAAAAACGAAACAGAAAACAAACATTGTTATTTCAAAACAATCTTTCGCCCTTATTCATAATTAATTAAACAACTAACTTAATGAAGCCTTAAAAAGGTTTATTTGACAGTTCTATTAAGGAAATCTACATTAATTTTTGTGAATACCGGTGATAGTTTATAACAAAAGTCATTTGCAGCTCTGACTTATTTTCGTTTGACTAAATTTAATTGAAAGATTGTAAACTTCGTTCTAAATTTTATGTCTCAAAAATATCATTCTAAATTTTTTGTCTCAAAAATATCATCCTCCATATCACCAAAGAAGGCTGTACTTCTAACATTCGCTTTGCCACAATTTATAGTCTCTAAAATTTCATCATCGGAGTCCCAAAACAGTCAAGCTTAACATTATAATATAAATATTGGGAAGGAATTTGAAATATAAGGTTATCGATATCAATATTTGCGTAATGGATATTATCCACTTGTGGGACAAGTTACTCTTTAATGCACATACAATTTTACAGACCTGTATGTCTGTCAAGCGTCTGTCAAAATGTACAAAATTTTAATTGTGGAGTATATCTTACAAAAATTATGTTATTTTAAAATACGAATGCTTCATTGATTTGGCTTATAAGCAAAAATGGACTATATCGCTAATGGAATACTCGACTCGAAAACGAAACATGATGGAATATATCTTAAAATCTACTACATGCGATGTGGACTATAAGCGAATATACTACATAACTTAGTGACTGTGTTGTAACACTCGAATGGTTTTACAAACATTTTCCTGATTGACTTAGCCATTTGTGTACAAAGAACAGATTGCGTTTCTGATCAAATTTACTTCAAATTTGGCATAGATTTAAAATATTTAAGTTGTTTAAATTCAGGTGTAACGCCCATAGTCAATTGCAAATGCAAATTTGCCCATGAATATTCCGTTAAGGAACAGAGGCAAACTTCTCTCATGTCAATGAGTGCTGTCCGATTCAAGTTTAAGCTCAATGATAAGGCTCCCCCTTTTTTTAGCCGAGTTCGAAAGGTGTGCCGCAGTGCGACAACTCTTAATGGATAAGTCTTTACATAGCTGGCACACCAAATTGTACAGTACCTCTTTATTGTCGACAGCATTAGGAATGGATAACCACGGCTGAAACTTTATTCTGATGTTCTCGCCAGGATTCGAACCCAGGCGTTCCGCGTAATAGGCGGATATTCAAACCTCTTCGCTACTTTTCTCCAACGTTTCGCCAACGTTTTTTTATATGTGGTGTTTGAGAGCATTCCGCTTGAAAAGCTGAACAGAATACTCTGCATAAAGCCTACTACTGATTTCATTCGCAGCGCAAATGCCTATTAAGTTGTTGCGAAAGTCGACGAACTCTATTCTTTGCCAGAGCACAAAAGTTAAAAAAAAAAAAACAAAACAAAGACAACACCATTGAAACAGAGATGATTGGTGCCCATTTTACATTGGCAATTAATTGAACGAAAATTTGTATTGGCGCAGCGACATGTCGCTACTATTTTGTTTATAGAACTCAGCACCACTTCTACGGAATGTGTTTGCATTTTCTACGTCACCATTTTTTTATACTGCATTTTAACAGTTGTTCAAATGAAAAGACCTTGACATAATTGCCAGGTAGTGTTCCGTAAACAACTGAGTACATTTTTTTCTCGCGAGTGAACTATCTGTCAATAAGTTTTGGTTGTGTGTGAGTATTATAGTTAAGAACCATAACACACACAAACAACAAAAAATGGCGCGAACTAGTAACATACTCAAAATCAGAGTTGCACTAATCATTGGTTTTGACAGATAGTAAACTCAATATTTTGTTGTTGGGCAACTGCCACTACCTGTCATTTAATATATCTTGGAAAAGACGAAGTCAGTACTAGGCTTAACGCAGTAATCTTTTTCGATAGGTGTTATGTTAAGCAGGGTATTTTGTTCAGCTCTTCACGCGGAATGCTGTCAAACTCGATTTACAAAAAACGTCGGCTAAACGTGAGAAAAAAATTGGTGAAAAGTACTACATATTATGATTATAATGAGGGAAATCGCGAAAAAAAATAATGGCTTTCAATGGTTCGTTTTTTATCTGAACCATAAGTTCAGATAAATAAAAACAAATGATTGCTGTCAAACTTCGCTCGCGAAACAATTAAACATTTCAGCGACTTTTTCGAAAGCAGAATAGAATATCGACAATAAAAGCTGATACTATGTTCGTTTTCCACCGTTAAAAGCTCTTGTTCTGACGCAGAAAATGCGAACACATTCCATGGATGTGGTCCTGAGTTTTTTGAGCAATATGCCAGCGACATGTCTTTGCGCCAATACAAATTTCGCGTCAGTCAATTGCCAATATAATTAAAAGCTCTTGAACTGGGTCACAAGCAACTCTGTTTCTAAGAGTTGCTTTTGTTGTGTGGCTTTGTATGACTTTTGTTTGTGTTATTGAGTCCAACAGAATGCGGCATACTTCGAAACCAAGTAATAGACAATTTTCGTGCGAATGACCTTGGTGCTAGGTTTTTTGTAATAAAGGCTATGGTCAAAATCGACAAGTCAAATTCCCAAAGTGTCTACAAATGATTTCCAAAGTTCCCTAAATAGAGGAAATGTGTAAAAATATAGTAAAATAGGCAAAAAAAAAAAATATATATATATTGTATGTAGACAATCTATAAGAGTAATTTTTGTTTTATTCTGAAGTTTGTCGTTAGTATACTGAAACATCAATAAATGGGCATATTAGACTAGTTTAATAAAAAAGAGAAGATTTACGACTTATTAACACACGATGAAAAAATATGACCAACTCATTTGAGCAAGAATTGGCAAAAATTATTTCTATACCCTCCACCCTAGGATGGGGGTATACTAATTTTGTCATTCTATTTGTAACTCCTCGAAACATGCGTCTAAGACCCCATAAAGTATATATATTCTTGATCGTCATGACATTTTAAGTCGATCCAGCCATGTCCGACCGGTTGTTCGTCCGTCTGTCTGTCGAAAGCACGCTAACTTTCGAAAGAGTAAAGCTAGGCGCTTGAAATTTTGCACAAATACTTTTTATTGGTCGGTACTTTGATATAGCTGCCATATAAACAGATCTTGGGTCTTGACTGCTTGAACCTCTAAAGGGCGCAATTCTCGTCCGATTTGACTGAATTTGCACGTGGTGTTTTGGTATCACTTCCAACAACTGTTCTAAGTATGGTTCAAATTGGTTCATAACCTGATGTAGCTGCCATATAAACCGATCTGGGGACTTGACGTCTTCAGCTTTTAGAGGGCGCAATTCTTATCCGATTTTGAACGTGGTGTTTTGGTATCACTTCACACAACTTTGCTAAGTATGATACAAATAGGTTCATAACCTGGTATAGCTACCATATAAACCGATCTTGGATCTTGACTTCTTGAGCCGCTGGATGGCGCAATTCTCATCCGATTTGGCTGAAATTTGAACGAGGTGTTTTATTATGACTTCCAACAATTGTGATTACTATGGCTCAAATCGGTACATAACCTGATATAGCTGCCATATAAACCGAACTGGGATCTTGACTTCTTGAGCCTTTAAAGGGCTCAATTCCCACCCGATTAGGCAGAAATTTTGTACAACGGCTTCTCCCACGACCTTCAACATTTGTGTCCGATATGGTCTGAATCGATCTATAGCACGATACAGCTCCCATATAAACTAATCTCCCTATTTTGCTTCTTGATCCCCTACAAGGCGCAATTCTTATCCGAATGGACTGAAATATTACACAATGACTTCTACAATGTTTAGCATTCAATTAATTTGTGGTCGGAATCGGACTAGAACTTAAGATAGTTCCATTGGCATGACATTTCTTATTCATTATTCAAGAACTCGCCAAATGCGATCCATGGTGGAGGGTATATACCATGGATCGCACAAATCTGGGGTCTTGATTTCTTGAGTTTAAAACAGCAAAATTTAATACAAAAGTCTACTATAAAAATAACAACATTCTATGATTTTATTTTAAACAAATTTTGGGATTAAATTTTTTTTTTGTTGAAACATTTTTTACTACTTTGACACGAGAGAAAATTATCTCGAATCCGGGCAAAATTGATCGACTCCGCAGCTTATCACAGAACTAAAGGGCACAGAACTAAAGCTCAAAAGTAAAAAAGAATTGGCAAGGAATATTTGGCATTTCTTTATATTCGATGCATTTGCGAATTTGGCGAAAAGGACAGGGGTCAAACTTCTAACATATCATTAAGTGCTATTCCATCCATTCTATTCCATCCATGTTTTTGTTTTTTTTTTTGTTGCGTCCAATCAGCTGAACCCTTGTCTGTAGAACCATTAACAGAGGGTTATCTATTTATGTTTGTCGCTAGATAAACTGAGCAACTTCTTTCTTATGAATACAGTCAAAAGTTTATTATGGCACTCTCTCCTCTCTCATTTTGGGCGAGAATCACTTTTACCTTTTCAGCGGACCGTCCGTAGCCAATTCCGTTTGCCTTCAATTTTCAGTTTCAGTCGTTTTGTGTCATTCGGTCATTAGTGTTCACTGTAAGTATTAGCTGCAAGAAAAGTAAAAAGAAAAAGTGAAAAGTGTTTTCAAATACGTACAATACGCGAATAGAAATGGCAAAGGCCTCCAAATTATTCAAGGAATCCATAATAATTCGCACGCCAACCAAATGCTAAAGACATTATGATTTTGGGAGATAAATTGGAGCATGCTACACAATACCATCAAAATGTGATCCTGTGCAAATTCAATTGTTATCCAACTTCATGGTTAAATTACATAATTTTGATGGGTCGGTTAATTGTATTTACTTGTTGGTAGCACCTACATACTTACATAAAGCCACCAATTTTCTTTCTTCCTAAACTCTGGTCTTCGGGCAAGTGAATTTGGGGGCAACTGTTTGCAATTTCCCAATTAAGTCTTGCACTCCTAATTGTTGTTTTGTTCCAAATATGGAGTGGATTGGGGTATTGCATAAGAAATTTTTTGGAATGAGGACCCTGTAGTGGGGTTCACTTATTGTCGCACCAACGTGCTAAATGAAGTAATATCGTTTAATTGCCCTTAAAAACCAACAAGTGAGTGAGGATTTTTCATGATCAATGTCATGCAATAATTCACACTACGAATGGCGTAATGCATACACACGCCCATAGATATATGTATGTACCCATATCTATGCATGAATGTTGGGTATAGAACGTTTATAAACATTTTCTTCGATGAATTTGTGTGTTATTTTGGTACTCTCGTGCAAAAAAGAAATTTCTCTGGATGCAAAGCTACTGTGGGGGAGAGTGAAAGCGCTGTAAATTGTTTTTGTCTTGTTTGTTTGTTTCATTACCTCTCATCGCCTTGACATCTGTCGGAGAAAGGGGGTGGTGGAGGGTAGCATATGCAGCTTGCATACTTGGCCTACATGTGGGTTATGTAAAATACCGATTCAATGCCATTGCGGGAGTGAGTATTCGTGGTAATTCTTCTGACTTTTCAATTATTCCCAACTGCCTCTTCTTTTCTTCGCCACAAAGAGTTAACAAGACACTGAGATATTTTTTTATCCAAGCATAGTGATTTGGACTATTCGTTGGCATGGGTCCAGTTTCTATTTGCGATTTCTTTCAAATCGCTAGTATTTAGTTTTGTTTTTTCTCAAAGACCAAAATAACACAAAAAAATCGCTCAAGGTTTTTTTGTTTAGACAATTTCTCTTACATTTGACGTTTCGTACCACTAAAAAGAAAAACAAATTTAAGTGTATCTGTCTGGTGTTCGCGCATCTTGGCAACATAGATAAAAGCTAGGTTTTCGAACCCAAGGGAATACAGTGCAGTCCGCCTATGAGTTATACAATTACATTTACATGTTAATTTACGTGCAGTTGTAACGTTTTTTGCGTGGCTACTCGTGGTTATTTCCAACAAGTTCAATGTGATATTTCGTTACAAACTCATTGTAACAAATTTAGTTTTGGTCGAAAATAAACTTTTTTTGTGTGCAGATAATTATTCGAGAGCAGAACAGTTATCCTCAAATAAAGCGGGTTTCCTCCAAATTGCGTAACTTGGTGGTTCGGTACATGCACTTTTACCGGCCACAGCGCATTCAAACTGAATACTAATAACAAATAAATGAAATGGGCTAAGCTATACATGAAACATTTCAAATTAAATTTAAAAAAAAGTAAAATATTTATTTTGACTGTACTTAAGCTTATCGGCAGTACCCGACTCCTTTCGCTGAGCTGTAAGGTGGGCACCAACCCTCCCCTGGCATATTACAACTCTTTGGCACCAATTACTATTTAATTTCAACCCTTTTGATTAAGTACCTTTAACCCACTTGTCGTATATTATAACAATCAATGAACCAAACTTCTTTTGATTTATGTATACAAAGAGATAACCCGATCTATATTTTTAAACTTAAGATTCTGCATCATATTGACCTTAAATTCTTTAATTGTATAAAATTGTTACTGACAATTTTCGATGTGAAGTTTAAGTCAATAGCACAACCATTGGCGTAGCTCGACATTTTCCCTGAGGGGAGGAGGGGTTGAAAAGAAATTCTTTCAACGTATGCATTATTGCTTTTGTAAGCAAATTGGCTCTTCTAATTTCATTTTTTGTGATAACACTGCGCAAACAACACAATTTACCAAAATAATAGGTTTGTTCGCGTACTTTTTCAGTAAAAATTTGCCTGTAAAAAATTGCAGGAGAGTAAGAATAGCCTTTACTCTCTTTTGCCATTTATTTGAAATAAACAGCTGGTTTTCATAAAACAGCTGTTCGGTGCTGCTAATTTCTGCTTGGGAAAAACCTCCAGTAGAAATTTGCAAACTCTTTTAACAATAATTTCTGCTGGGAAAAAAACCTCCTTCTGCTGGGAAAAAAACCTCCAAACTTTAAACTTTTAACAATAAGGGAAGTAATGTTTTGTGAAAAACAGACAGTGGGCGATCTTAATACCTACCTTATTAAATAAATTTTTGTTGAAAATTTACTTTATTAATTTTCAACTATCAAAGAAATTGCAAACATTATGCATTGTTTACCATGTCTATAGTGGAGAGTGTAGCTCTTAAAAAAAGCAGCTATTGTTTCACGGATATCATGTATATTCGCGATAGCCTAAATATAGATAAACTTCACGCGTAAAACGGCTGATTGTGTGTTTCAAATATAAAAAAATTAATAAATGTATTCACAAAACCTAATGCAGCAGAAAGTTTATTTTGCAGTTCAATAAAGAAAACAAACTCAATTATTTTTTTTTATTTTTAAGTTCCGCATATGAACATGTGCGATTGAAAATGTAAAAAGTGCAACACTTTGAATGGATAGAACGACATCTGCACAATGTTGTACCGAAAAAGTTAAAATTTTTTCTCGAATCGAAATCACTATTTGCGATCATATGGCGTATTTTCATTTATAGAAGATACTTACACCCATACCTCGCATGCGTCGTTTTAGTTTGCTTTTTTTCGACGTTGCGTCGCTACTTAATTAATACCAATTTTCCCTTTGAGTCTTTCGATATTCCTTTGTTTTCCGTTGGAGATTCTATTTTATTTTTTTAAAAGATGGTACTATCTTGGTGCTATGGGAAAACTTAGTCCACTTTGTGTGATGATTTTTTTGGAACGCAATCCCGACGCTAAGTGAGGTATAGGTGTACTAGTGCCCTGTCCTTTACATTAGCTTTGATGGCTAGTCTTATACACATATTCTTATGCTCTATGTTTCAGTCACTGTTGAGATAGCGACAAATGATCACGCGAAGGGGTTGATGCTTCGTTTTTTGTTTTTTTTTAAACCTATGATTTTTATTGATTGAACGCTTGGTAGGTATAAAAAAGTTCTATTTTTTATGTTTGTTTTTGCAAAACACCAATAGTTCAGTCCAAAACATGTTTTTTTACATATTGAGGGAATTGAAAATACATATAGAGAGTATTTCACACACACAGTCACATTTTCGTTTTGGGCATCGCTGATTTAGGGTTTCACTACATATTCTGCTATATTATCTTGCTCAGTGATAATTTGTTGTGTATGTTCTCTGTAATGAGCAGGTGAATTACAATCTCTGTAATAAAATCTATTTGTGAACTGTTGTATACGTATTTAGTAAATTGTACATATTTGAAAATAAAAAAAAACATTTGTTTATTTTCAAATTTCGCAATTATGGAACCTTTGCTAACTGTTATTTATTTTTAGGACACTTCGTTAACAAGATTTAAAAGACAACAATGGGTGTTCCTGCCGGTGATGTTGAAAAGGGAAAGAAGATTTTCGTCCAACGCTGTGCCCAATGTCACACTGTTGAAGCTGGTGGCAAACACAAAGTAGGACCTAATTTGCATGGCATTTTCGGCCGCAAAACAGGCCAAGCCGCTGGTTTCGCCTACACAGACGCAAACAAAGCCAAGGGCATTACATGGAATGAGGATACCCTCTTCGAATACTTGGAGAACCCCAAGAAATACATCCCCGGCACAAAGATGATTTTCGCCGGTTTGAAGAAGCCCAACGAACGTGGCGACCTCATCGCCTACCTCAAATCGGCCACCAAGTAAATTAGTCAACTGTTGCTACATTTTAGTAGATACAGCACCACCAACCCAGCCACCTAATACAACAAATCATACTGATCACAGAGCATTAACAAATTACTGTACTTCAACGTTTTAGTATGGAACTGTTCATGAGGCCAGCCAAAGTCCGAATATAATCGGTAGTATTTCCGAGGCAACTTTCTCATTTTCTGTACAAATCTTGAACGCAGAAGATCCTCCATCATAGGTCAATTTTAATTTAAATTAAATTTTAAATTTAACGAAATATAATTAAATTATTAATAAAAAATATATAATATTCAAAAACAAAAAAAAATACAATTAAGGAAAATCAACTCAATATAAAATTATGTTAAAAAAGAATAAAAACGCGTAAAGTTCGGCAGAGTCGAATCAAATATGCCCTGCAGCATGGATCGAACATGGATCAAATAAAATATTTTCTTTATTGGCAAATACTGAGAAGTGTTATTTGGGGTCATAATTTTTTTTATACTGGAATAATAATTTTCATGAATATTGGGGCTCACAGCATGCAAAATCTGCCGGGAACTGCCATCTTCAAGAGGTCAAGAAATTAACTTGGGATATCGGTTTATATAGTAGCTTTATCTTGTTATTTACCAATACGGATTGTACTTGGCATGGGTATTGATAGTCGGAGCAACACACTACCAACTAAAATTCAGCTAAATCCAGATAACAATTGTGCCCTGTTCCGGCTCGAGAATTCAAATTGAGAGATATATATGGTCCATATGCAATTCCATTGCATATCAAGAAGCAATATGTGTGTAATACTTGTAGGTGATAGCCTTATTTGCCCAAAGTATAGTTTGCTTTTGATAGACAGAAGTAGACTATCATGGCAATCAAGAATAATAATCTATGAGTCGTACATCAATATTTGCTGATGATACAAACGCAATTACGAAGCTATGTGCGTTTATCATACATTTCCCAGAACAAACCCCTAAAGCTTGAGGGAAGCTAAACTCTGGAACGTTTTTGTATGCTAATAGTTCCATTCATAAGCTATGAATGGGGGTAGTATAAACACCCTATTGAAAAAAATGCCCTTGCGTGCAGAAAGAGAAGTGGTTAAAATTGTTTTTTCTATCATTTGCTTCTATGCACACGTAATACATTGAAGATTTATTTATTTATTTGCAAATTTAATACTATAAAAGCTACTATTTCTAGGATTAAACGACCACTAGCAGCTACTCTGGCTTTCGGCTCAAGATTTATGTAATTTAAAATCTTTAGAAATCAAATCGTACGATTTATATGGCAGCTTTACCATTTGGACAATATTTGATACAATTCTCTTCCCTATTAATGTAAAGCTTGAAATATATGTATGTTGGGGATCGTAACTAAAGTCCAGCTTTAGAACTGAGATTTGCTCATGAAGCCAAACAGTACATCAGTCGTGGAACAATTTGGAGCATACTTGGCGAGGGTATTAAAAGCCATTACCAGACTTTACATGCAAAATTTAGGCCAAACTAGCCAAAATGTGATCTTGTTGGTGTAAAATTTTTTTACTGCAAAGGTTCTCTTTGAAGATGTTTTGTGTATTTTTGATTTGTATTTATAATTTTATAAACTAATTAACAAATCAATAATTGCACATACTGGCCTGTTCCGGTTTTCAAATTCGCAAATCCCAAAAAATTGCTTTGCGTATATTTTTCAAAGCTTATACTTTTAGGGTTTGAAATCACTTGTGGTTCCACTTACTGAAAAGAAATTTGATTTAAATGCGCAAGCAAACTTTTATGGGGAAAGGTTTGCAAAAAAATTAAGGCAAAGAAAATCTTTTGTTTTGAGTTTCCGAAACCCGGTACAGGTCTCATAGTCTTTATATAAGAAACCATTGCATTTTTTTTATTAAACTTGGATCTTAGGTTGATATTTTCATTTCTGTTCGAAATTTATACAAAACAAACTGTTGATACTATTAGGTAAGTTATAGCTATTGAGCAAAATGTGAGGCGCTGCAACAGTTTTGCGAAACGTGTCCAATCAATTTCAGGTTGGTATCGCTGATCAATCAAGTTCGAAACATCATCCATCCCTTCCAGTGGCACTAATTTAGAATGCCTCATACTTCGGCCAAAGGCATTCTGCGTCCCCTCAACTGGAACAAGTCGCAATGCCAATGTTGAATACAGCATCCAATCTATCATATGCGGCATAGGATACTTGAACTTCAATTGAGAACGAGTGGCGTACTTAGAGAATACAGCTACCAGTTGGGAAATGGTCACCAAAATGAAGCTTGTGCTGTAAAAAATAACTAAGATAAAACAAAAATTACATACGTATGTATCAAGAAACAGCAACTTCCAGAACCCAAAGAATTCATAAATTTTGAATTGAAATTCTAAAGAAAACAAAATAAACCATCTTAGAATATGTACATTGATAAAATTTTATCTAATTTTAAAGATTCGAGCCAAATATTAGCAAACTAAATATTTAAAGATCATAAATTTTCTAACTTTTTAAGGAAACATCCCCATTGGCGACAAATATTTTCCTTTCACGCTTTAACATGCGAGATAAAAGCTAGGGGAAAGAGTGGGTCTGGGAGTCTACTTGGAGAACCCAGGGAGTGAGATCTGTTTTAGACTGCCAGACCATAATACGGTCCTGCGGGCAGAGATCCGGGCGATCACAGAATGCGTGAGGTGGTGTGGTGCTAACGCTAGGACGTCGAGTGTGAACATCTTTACGGATAGTAAAATGTTCATAAGGGCAACAACAATAAGGACGATAAGATCACGAATAGTCTTGGAGTGTAAGAAGGAGATAAACGCCTTCTCTGAGAATGGCACAATCCGCATCGTTTGGGTGCCGGTCCATAACGGAGTAAGGGGGAATGAAAGGGCGGCAGTGAAGGCCAGAGGACTGCCGTTGATGCACTTGGTTAGCCCAAAGCCTTTCGGGGTGACTCAGTCCAATTTAAGGGCGTGGGCGACAAACGCGTATCTAACACTGTGGAACAGCGAAAATCCTATGGGGTCATCCAAATCGTGAGAGGATGAAGCTATTACTGAAAGGAAGTAAGAAGGAGGTCAGTATAGCTTTTGGTGCCATAACGGGACACATAGGACAGCGAACTCACTTATGCAAAATCGGTGCGGCAAGCGATGGCATTTGTGGGGAAGATGATGAGACGTTGGAGCATTTCCTATGTCATTGCCTGGCTTTAGGGGCTAACAGAAACCTATACTTAACTGGGTACACAATACGATACATCAACCATCTTAGGGGAGTGGTATGGATAACAATTAAGGATTTTGTAAGTAGCACGGAATTCCTAACATAAAATTTTCTTTTTCGAGGTTACTTTTTTGTTTTTAGACTGCACAACAAGCTGATTACTGGCTTAGGTGTATGTCTATAGTGGAATGGGGCCGATTAATATCTGCACCCTCTTTTCAACCTAACCTAAGGATTTCTTATTTTAAATGGTAATACATTATTGTTGAAAGGTTCCAAGACAGCAGTGGAAAGTAGTTAAAGACGCAAAATAGCCCTACAAAAAGGAGCGTCTTTAAATGTTAAATTTTTTTTAAGGTTAAGATGCTAAGTTTTAAAAAACTAATTTTTCAAAAATAATAATTGGGCAGTCACCTATGAAGTGAAATAAGAATCAATCAGCCATCAAAATTTGAAACGGATGGTCAAGTTCCTTAGTAAATAGGAAATTTAATTTAGAGAAAGCATCTTTGTTTTAAAGTTTTGGTTCTTTGGCTCGTTGCGATTTCATTGCTTAAATCCTACGAATAACGAAAAGTCTTTAATTTTGGGCCAACTTTTTTTCAGTGTACATAGTTAGATCTATGGCATGTTTTATTACTGAATTCAATTTGTACAATAGTATAATCCGCGAAGCCATGTAGATTTATTTGCAGATCGTTCCTGTGTAAACTTTGCCCCAGGTTAGGTGACTAACAACCAACCAAGCCAAAAAAGTAGGGAACCAAGAGTACCGGAAAAAAAACTTTCATCGGTGAGAGTATGGTTCAATTAAAAAATTTGGGCTACGGAAATCCAGAATGATGAGAGGACTGATTGCCTAGGCGGAACCATCCAGGAATCCAGCTTTACTCTTAACCAACCAACCAACCAAGCCAAAAAAGTAGGGAACCAAGAGTACCGGAAAAAAAACATTCATCGGCGAGAGTATGGTTCAATTAAAAAATTCGGGCTACGGAAATCCAGAATGATGAGAGGACTGATTGCCTAGGCGGAACCATCCAGGAATCCAGCTTTACTCTTAATTTGGATGCATGATTTCCGCTACATATACTCCCGAAGACTTTCATTATAGTCATATTTTGTCACGATCGTCCTACATGTCCGCTTGTTTGTTTATTTTCTTTGGAAGCGAGAGCAGCCCCTCTACACTTGTCCCAAATGTGGATATCAGATACGTACTCCACTTCTGAAGACATTTCATATTAGTTGGAGAGAGTTAGGTAATGTGGCGAGCCGTCATTATTCCGATCGCATACATTTCCCTGTAGGGGAAAATGAATTTGCGGATGGCGTAGCTCACCAGATATTTAGTGCCCAATATCTTGAATACTTTTCGTTTGGGAACCAAATTGTCCAAATTATGTTACATGTAGTTTAAGAGGGTTTGGGAGCGGAGCGTTCCCGAAGTTTATTTCACCCCGAGTTGTTTTTTTGTTTTTGGCTTATCGTAAGGGGGTATTGGACGTATTGGTCAATTGGTCATATTTTATTGATATATATTTAATGTACCCAAATTGTAAATAAAGGACATATATAAGGGGGTAAACAAAATTTAACCTTATACAGTGCATCCATCTCCAATACATGCCGTTTCGAACAATGAGTTGATGGACATAAAAAATCAACTACCCTGGCAATTTTTCAGTTAAAAATTAAAGTGTTTCTATTCCAAATTGGTGTGTTGTTTCCAAAGACATAATTTACCCAAATGTTCGTTTTTGGACAATAACTGTGTTTATCGCTGTTTTTTGACATTAATTCGTAAAGAAGATATATTGGGTTGCCCAAAAAGTAATTTTGACATTAATTCGTAAAGAAGATATATTGGAAGAAGAAGATATATTGAAGATATATTAATATTCACCCCAAATTGGGTTGCCCAAAAAGTAATTGGGGATTTTTCATATAGTCGGCGTTGACAAATTTTTTCACAGCTTGTGACTCTGTAATTGCATTCTTTCTTCTGTCAGTTATCAGCTGTTACTTTTAGCTTGCTTTAGAAAAAAAGTGTAAAAAAAGTATATTTGATTAAAGTTCGTTCTAAGTTTTATTAAAAATGCATTTACTTTTTTTTAAAAAATCCAAAAAAATCTTTTTGGGCAACCCAATATATCAAAACATGGACCGATTTGAACCATACTTAGCACTGTTTTTGGAAGTCATAACTAAACATGTCGTACAAAATTTCAGCCAAATCAGATATGAATTGGGCTTAAAAAGTCAAGACCACAGATCGGTTTATATGACAGGTTATGTACCGATTAAAACTATACTCAGCACTCAGTTGTTGGAAATCATAACAAAACACCTCGTGCAAAATTTCAGACACATAGGACAAGAATTGCGCTTTCTAGTGGCTTAAGAAGCCAAGATTGGTTTATGTAGCAGCTATAACAAAACATGGACCGAAATGGCCCATTTACTATAAAAAGTATTTTTGCAAAATATCCAGCTGCCAGCTTTACTCCTACGAAAGTTAGCGTGTTTTCGACAGACAGACGGACGGACGTGGCTAGATCGACTTAAAATGTCATGACAATTAGGAATATACAATATATACTGCATGGGGTCTTAGACGAATATTTCGAGGAGTTACAAACAGAAAGTGAGTGGCCAAGGTGACGTATTACGTATTGAGTGTGTGGGCTTTATTATCGAACAGAAATCATACGCACTCATATCCAAAAAATATAAAGAAATTTTACTTTTTTTTAGTTAGTTGTTAATTATTCAATTTTAATTCGACTCAAAGTCCTTTTTATTCAATTAAATTCCAATGGATATAGGGTATTTTAATTAAATTTTATTTTCGTTAATTTTTTTGGTCTAAAAAAAGTTCAGCATAATCGGATAAGAATTGCGAACTATAGGGGCTAAATAAATACAATCGGGAGATCGATTTATATAAGGTCGTAGGAGAAGTCATTGTGCCAAAGCCAAACTAGATAATAATTGCGACCTTTAAGGGCTCAAGAAGTCAACTTGATAGATCGGCTATATCCAAATCTGACCCGACATCAATAAGAAATGTCTTTGCAAAGTTTTAAGTAGCTTGTTTAATTCGTTCGAACTCAATCGCAATGAGAATTTATGCAGTTTATAGGGTCGAAAATCAATATTTCGAAATGTTGGAAATGGAATGACTAAACTAGTATACCCTTATCCTACGCTGGTATGTACTAAAAAACTTTCAAAATATTATAAAAATTGTTGCAACTTTCAGTTAAAAGCAAGTTTTCATAATAAAGTGTCCAAAATTCTCGCTGCTTCGCAAAAAGGATCGTAACGTCCCCTTCCATCGCGAGTCTGTTATGAGACAAAGTATCAACGAAGCTGGTTAATTTATTGATTTCTTCGTGCATGCAAATCTATCAACTGTGTTTAAATGTCTTACCAATGTTTGGTGTTTCTTTCGAAAAATGGTGACCGATATTAGCAAAGTAGATGAGATGTCCGGTTATAAGCCACAAACTCAGGGCATTTAGCCAAAACATTTCACATCGGCTTGGTTCTAGGTTCAAACCCAAAAGCGTAAAAGCAATTATCAATATCCCGGGCACACGGAATATGACGACATAGGACGATTCTCTTTCGAATGTGATGTTGTAGTCCATGGAAACGTAGGGACTTGGGCAACAGGGATAATATTTTGTTTCATGTGACGCGTTGTACTTTGTCACTTTGTATTCCATGTTCAGCCTATTGGTTACCGAGAAGTTCATACTGGCATTGGCGTTGATGTGCAGGATGTCCAGCTCGAGACCATCAAAAGTCCACGAGCCCAGGGTCAGCTTGCAATCGTGACTATCGTGGGGCCAGTTTTTCATGTTGGTCGAGCAAAAGATGTTCGCTTCAATAGTGTCACTCCAAAGGACAACACCATTATTTTTAACCGTCACAAAGCCGTTTCGGTGCATTCGCATGAACTTATCTGGAGCATTGTTGTAGAATTCCAAATCCGGAACCCAAACATATCGCTGTCCAATACTTATGTGGCGCATGTTACCATAATTCGATGGATTCCAAACCAATTTTGGATCACGCCATCTCTGAAAGAAAACAAAAAAAAAAAACACAGAAAGGAATCAAAGCCACTGCTAAGTATACTGATCGACTTAAAACCACTTGCTGATTCGAGTTTGCCATTTCCGCCTTAAGTCTTACCATGTATTCTTGTGATGAAATGCTTGACCGATGGCGACAAAGATACAATTTTGGTCCGATATTTACAAAATTTTAACTGACAATGTTTTATTTGATGCCTCAATATGTGTGCACAGTTTCTTCGATATCTATTGTAATTAGATTTAAATAAAGCCCTTTCATGCAGGCAGATAGATATGATGGTGTAGGGTCCGTTTATTGCCTTTCCTAACTTGATTTGTAATAAGATTTTCATCAAATCATTTCACACAAAGCTTTTACGGTTAATACAATGATCCTATGTTCTCTGAGGCCACCGAGAAGCAGAGGTCAGTATTACTAATGTTGGCTACATTTGTGTGCTGTGCGGCACGTCGTTCGGAGTCGGCATAAAAAGAGGCCCCTTATCATTGGGCTTAAACTCTAATCGGACTGCGCTCATTGATATGAGAGAAGTATCTTCTGTTCTTTAATGGAATGTTCATGGGAAATTTAGTAATTAGTAGTATGTTATCCGTTTTAACTTAAACAAGTAAAAAGGCCAGGCCGAACTTTGGATACCCACCAACTCGGGTATATATGTAAACCCCCTTTCGTCACAATCCGGTGAAACTTGGATAACTTAAGCACCCAAATTCGTCACGGACATTGAGTGGGCTAATAGATATAAGTTGCTGTTCAATTATGTAGAACAAAATATTGGTCTTTTTGGCAGCGTTATCCAAATATAAACCGATCTGAACTACATAGGAAACTGATGTCGAAAAGTCTAACATTAGTCACTGCATCAATTTTCAACGAAATCGGATAATAAATCCGCTTTTTATAGGGCCAAGTCTTCAAACCGAGAGATCGTTCTACACGGCACCTGTAACCCAATCTGGGACAACTCCACTATTATATCCGTAGTTATATCTTAATAGTGGCTGGTCTCGATCATATTTTATTCAGGTCCCGAGAACTCATATACAAGTAACGTTTTCAGACAATAAATCTACTTTTTATGGGATTAAGACCCCAAATTGGAAGATCGGTCTATATGACAGCTACATCTACATAGTTTGATCTGACTCATATGTGGGTCGGATGTCGGGAGGCTTAAAACAACTCACTTTTTCAACGGAATCGGGTAATAAATAAAGCTTTTATGAGCTTCAGACCCTTAATCGGCAGATCGGTCTATATGACAGCTAAATCAAAATACAGTCCGATCTTTACCATATTTGGGTCAGATGGCAGGTAGCTTAAACAACTCACTGATTTAAATTTCAGCGGAATTGGGTAACAAATGTATCTTTTATGCGTTCCAGACCCTTAATATTCATATCCAAATATAGTCCGATCTAAACCATATTTGGGTCGGATGTTGGGAGGCCTAAAACTAATCACTGTTTCAAATTTCAGCGAAATCGGAAAAAATAAAGCTTTTATGGGCTTCAGACACTTTATCGGCAGATCGGTCAATATGGCAGCTATATCTAAATATAGTCCGATCTGAACCATATTTGGGTTGGATGATAGGAGGCTCAAAATAATGGACTGTTTCAAATTTCAGTGGGCTTTAGACCCTTTATCGGCAGATCGGTCTATATAGCAGCTATATCCAACTATAGTCCGATTTGACCCGTTCAAGAACTTAACCAGCGTGCATCAAAAAGACGTATCTGTACCACTTTTCAGTTAAATACCCTAATTTTTGGAGGCTGTCAAGTGATTACAACAGACGGAAGGACAGACAGACACAGTTAAATCTTCTTAGAATTTTTCGACGATCTGAAATATATATACTTTGTAGGGTCGGAATTTTATATTTCGATGTGTTGCAAACGGAATGACTAAACTAAATATACCCCCTATCCTATGGTGGTGGCTATAAAAAAGCGACGAAAGAATAATTTGAATCGTTCGAAGTACAAACAAATTTTCGCTTGAATCGCGTTACCCATCTCTGTTATCTGGGGGTTTTCAAAATTTCGTCTTTGATCTAAAACTGTGGTCTGTGAAAAATTTCGTGAAGATTGAGTAACAAATACGGTCTCCATCTTGATTACAAATAAAAAAAACGTCAGACGGACAATCAGTATAGAAAGGATACGCGGAAAGATGCACATGGATGAACCGAATCAGGATGAATTTCCGAGTAGAACCGGCGTTTATGTCTTCACTTTAAAAACCAAATAACTGTGTACTTTGTTTAATTCTCAAATGGATCCTTTAGAAAGTGCCATATCCTACCGTGGACGTCGTGTCGGCACGGGTTAATATTCACCAATCGCCATAATATTTCCTATTTTGTTTATAAGGACCAAAAAATGCGTCTCCCTATTTGCAAAAGCCAACTCTTATATCTAGTTTTAGGTAAATAGGAGAGCATTCGAGTCATATCGCCCGTTTTGGTCGACTCCAACGATTCTATGGATTCTTCTTGTCGGTGTTAAATAGTAAAGTCTCTTATGGTTCTATAAATCAAAACGAGATGTTGTTTTTCGTGGAAGCTAAATGAAAATAAAAAAAGCGACGAAAGAATAATTTAAATCGGAAGATCGGTCTATGTGGGGGCCATATCAAGATAAAGTCCAATATAACCCACCTTCGAACTTAACTATGCCTATGGCAGACAGAGCAAAACTCATTTTTAAAATATGAAATTTCTTAGATCTTTTTGTTGTATATGCGTTCAAGATCAGTTATTATTGGCTGGCATTTACCACAGAGGTAACTACCTAACCAATGGTTCTCCAACTTATTAATTAGTTGAAAACCCTAGATGATTTTATTTATTAATAAAAGCACCATTTGATTTTAAATCAAAATGTATTCAAAAGCTTGGTCAGAAGGTTAAACGAACTGCATTCTCTGGAATTCCATCCCTTCATCAGTGACCTTCTTCAATGAATGACTCAGTCAATCATCAACATTAAGAGCCTAAACGCCGAGTCTTGAAACAGAATTTGCCTATTATTTTCGATTTTAACAAAAGGTGCAACTACGAGCTAATTGAAGTCCAGCGCTTAAAAACTTACGGCGTACAAAATTCCCACTAAATGGAATGCCCCATCTCTTGCACGGTAATCGAAATGCTGCAATTCAATGTTGACGAAAACCATTATTATTTCATTCGATGGTCCCGGTTTAGATGATGGATGATAATTCGTTAGCAATGTCTTCATTAGCAAATCTCGGACATCGTCAGCCGTCAATGTGGCTGTCAACGAAAAGAAATTTAATATGTGACAACTCGTTTCCTCCACATAGTTAGGCACAGGACTCACAATTATCCGTTGCTATTGCTGGATAGACGAGGGAGACCACAACAACGCCTAATACAAAGGATCTAAAAGTCATTATCCTCGCCCAAATACACCGTAGCAAAATGTTCAGATTCACGTTCGACACACAACTGAGACTTTGCTTCCCAATCGTTAGAGATTTCTCTGCTTTGAATTCAGTTTCGTGGGCAGCCATAGTAGAAAATTTGTTTGATTTTTTGTCTGTATTTCAATTAAAGTAGTGCACAAACGGCCAATAGGGCGCCTCCAAAGCAGGTAATTTTTAGTAGACCGATAGAAAGAAGCTGAGAAAAAAATCCATGCACAGTCTAGCGTCTCTTGAACAACTTTTTTGCAGTTCGCATCACTTAGCTCCTCTTTCGAAATTTTTCAACTCATACGGCGCTTCACTGCGAAAGTTTAATGTATAAACATTAAATTAAGAAATGATTTTGACCTCTCGGTGCTAACGAAATGAAGGTTCAATTGCAACTCTTTTCTCAAATTCGACTGCAGTATTTATTTGGTGAAATGTTGCTATTTTCCGCATTTCTATCAAATTGACTAAATCAACGGCACGAGGCGCCCTAATACATTTCTGTGTGTGCCGCTTTTCGCCTCCCCATCACAAACTAAATTAGGCTTTAGTCTGACACAATGCTGGTTAGGTCTCTATCAAATAGCTTAAAATGATCTCCTAAAAAATGTGAACGCTAAAAAAGAAGTCTTTACATAAGGAACACAACTAACGTTGATTAACCGCATTCTAAATCAGTTCGTTCAATGGAATTCTGAGATTTGGTGGGGGAATTTGCGAAGCTCAAAATTAAAACCCAAGATGCTTCTCCCTATTGCTTTCGGGATAAATAGTCGTTGGCTTTGCAGTGCAATTGTTAAGTGGCTGTCGAATCACACGTTTCGACTAACAAGAAACATTTTAGTTTGGGTTACAAGTAAAAGCTTGCAAAGCCTCGTAGGGCCGAATCTTGGACAAATTGTGTACCAATATATTTAGTAGTTTTATTGGTATGTTGGTTCCAATCCCATTTTTTAAGAAGAATTTATTTTACGTAATACACCCGCCATATACGTTATCGACAACCATTTATATAGTTAAACAATTTAATTATTTTATAAATGGCCGACATAAAATTCAGTTTTGGATATAAAATGTATGGAAACACTCTCGTTAAATTGTAAGTATTGATCAAAAGCGCTTTAAAGTTGCCCGAAGATGGTATATAGTAAACTGACTACGTGGAAGTAAATTTCAGCTTTAGTGGAGAAGAACGGTATCTTCAAAACTCTTCGCCCCAATTCCTCGTTTTTAGGTCTTTACAAATGTGTACTGAAATTTGTTAAAGTGTCAGTCGAATTGGCTGACCCATCAATAGATATAAACCATTTACAGATTACATGTTATTGAAAATATATGACCTCTATACGGGGGTTGCTATATAAGTTTCTGGTCTAATAATGAAAACTCAAATTTTTATCATTAAAAATGGATTTAATGGGTTTCAAAGTATCCTCCAACAAGATTTATGCCCTTTACCATGCGCTCAAACTAATTGTCGAAGCACTTTTTCCATTCCGATCGAGACACCTCCAAAACATGATTGTTGAACGCTTCAACAGCATTTTATGGCTACGAAAATCATTGACCACGCATTTTTAGCTTAATGTGCAGGAATAAAAAGAATTCATTGGGTGCCAAATCAGGGCTGTACGGTGGATGACCCATCAATTCAACGTTTTGCCCGAGCATAAAGGCGCTGGTTTTGAGCCGATGTGTGAGAGCTCGCATTGTCGTGGTATATGATTCGTCTTCTCTTGTTCGCTATTCGAATTTCTCCCAAGACTTCAGACAATCAAATTGTGGTGTATCACTCAGAACAGTCGTCTCATAACCAGTTTTGTAGAAGAAACAGGCGTGCATTTGCTTCGAAGTGCTTCTTCCATCGAGCCAAATACAACGAAAGTTATATTTGGCTCGACTTCGACGACCTAGACGGTCGATTTGCACTATAGATCGATCGAACGATCTATAGCACAAAGGCTGGCTCAGAATCGATCATGGAAAGCGATTCTGAGCGAGCGTCGCCCAAGATTTAATTCGTTAAACTAGATTTTCACAGTGTTATAGGATGGTGCTTCATCGCCATACAAAGATATAAGTTCATCAATGCACTCTTGTCGTGATAATCTATGTCGAAAGTGGTAAAAAATGGTCGTACGAAAAGTTAATTCCATTTTTATACCCCCCACCGAAGGATGGGGGTATATTCACTTTGTCATTCCGTTTGCAACACATAGAAATATCCATTTCCGACCCTATAGAGTAGATATATTCTTGATCAGCGTAAAAATCTAAGACGACCTAGCCATGTCCGTCTGTCTGTTGAAATCACGCTACAGTTTTTAACAACAGAGATATTGAGCTGAAACTTTGCACAGATTCTTTTTTTGTCCATAAGCAGGTTAAGTTCGAAGATGGGCTATATCGGACTATATCTTGATATAGCCCCCATATAGACCGGTTCGCCGATTCAGGATCTAAGGTCCATAAAAGCCACATTTTTTATCCGATTTAGCTGAAATTTGGAAGAGCGAGTTGTGTTAGGCCATTCGACATTCTTCTTCACTTTGGCCCAGATTGGTCCAGATTTGAATATAGCTGCCATGTGGGCCGGTCTCTCGATTTAAGGTTTTGGGCCCATAAAAGGCGCATTTATTGGCCGATGTCGCCGAAATTTGGGATACTGAGTTGTGTTAGACTCTTCAACATTTTTCCGCAACTTGGCCCAAATCGGTCTAGATTTGGATATTGCTGCCATATAGACCGATCTCTCGATATAAAGTCTTGGCCCCATAAAAGGGGCATTTATAATCCGATTTCTCTGAAATTTGGCACAGTGACTTTAGTTAGGCTTTTCGACATCCGTGTCGTATATGCTTCAGGTCGGTTAATTTTTAGATATAGCTACTAGAGCGACCAATATTTTGTTATACACAATTGAACAATGACTTGTACTTATTAGTATTAGGTCCAAATCGGAACCTATACATAGACGAAAGGGGGTATATATATATACCCGAGGCGGTGGGTATCCAAAGTTCGGGCCGGCCGAACTTAACGCCTTTTTTCTTGTTTTTAATTAATTTTTTCAAGTCACTGCAAATAAAACATTCATTCAGCTTTAACATTAATTAAAATGAGAGAAGTATCCCCTGTTCCTTAATGGAACGTTAATGGGAAATTAAGTAGTAGTATTATATGCCAAAAATTTAAGATTTTTCCTCAATTGTAAGATTTTGGCAATGAGAACGAGCCATTGAGCCAAAACTTTAAAATAAAGACGCTATAAATAGCTACAAGATTAAGATTTTTCTTTATTCGTAGTATTTTAGCAACAAAAACGAGCCAAAGAGCCCAAAACTTAAAAAAAAATGTTACCTTTTAATAAAATTTCCTATTTACTAACGGACATGACCATCCTTTTCAAACTTTGATAGCTGATTGATTCTTTTTTTACTTCATGATAACTATCTAATTATAATTTTTTTGTTAACTTCCTTTTAATCTAAGAAAATGAAACATTTAAAGATGCTCCTATGTGTGTATTTGTAAGACTATTTTGCGTCTTTCACTAAGATACGATGTTGTCTTGTCTCAAGGTCAATTTCCTAATTTCTTACAATATTTTAACCTTCATTTAAGATATTTGTCTTTATTAACAGGACGCAAAGTTTAGTATTTATTAAATTAATATCTTTCATCAAAGAGAACTTTTCCTTATAATGTAGGAAAATTTATCATCTTTAAATTAAGTTTGCTAAACTTTTGCTCGAATCTTTAAAAGTAGGACAACAAATTTTACAGTGTAGCATTGCAGATTAGTCTATGTCGGTATATAAGTTCGGCCCGGCCACCATGGACCGCATTTGCCGAGCTCTTGCCACGGTATCTCTTATTTGGCAAACAAAGGATAAAAGAATAGAATTGCTATGTTATTGAAACAATATCAAGTTATGGTTCATTTCGGACCATAAATGAATGCTAAACATTGTAGAGGTCATTGTGTAATATTTCAGTTCATTCGGATAAGAATTGCGCCTTGTATGGGCTCAAGAAGCAAAATCGGAAGATAGGTTTATATGGGAGCTGCATCAAGCTATTGATCGATTCACATCATATTAGACACGTATGTTGAAGGTCATGACAGAAGCCGTTGTACAAAATTTCTGGCAAATCGGATGAGAATTGCGCCCTCTAGGGGCTCAAGAAGTCAAATCCCAGATCGGTTTATATGACAGCTATATCAGGTTATGTTCCGATTTGCGCCATACTTAGCACGGTTATTGGAAGACAAAACAAAACACCCCATGCAAATTTCAGCCAAATCGGATGAGAATTGAGCGCCCTATTGGCTCAAGAAGTCAAGATCCCAGATCGGTTTATATGACAGCTATACCAGATTATGAACCGATTTGAATCATACTTAACACAGTTGTTGAAAGTTATAACAAAACACTACGTGTAAAATTTCAGTCAAATCGGATAAAAACTGCGCCCTCTAGAGGCTCAAGAAGTCAAGACCCAAGATCGGTTTATATTGCAGCTATATAAGGTAATGGACCGATTTAGAGTATTTGTATTTGCGGAAAATTTCAAGCTGCTTCCTCTACTCCTTCAAAAGTTTGCGTGCTTTCGACAGGCAGACGGACGGACATGGCTAGTCCCACTTAAAATTTCACGACGATCAAGAATATATATATTTTATGGGGTCTTAGACGCATATTTCGAGGTGTTACAAACAGAATGACGAAATTAGTATACCCCCATCCTATGGTGGAGGGTATAAAAACTAAACATGGTATTAAGAAATATCTGTGCCAAGTTTCATCCACATTCGTCGATCTCTGCTATTTTTTGCTAACTGTACTAAAAAATCGACAATGTGTATCATAGCATGCCCGCCTTTGACGCTGAACGCCTAGGTTCAAATCCCGGCGGTAGTTGTGCTTCACCAGTACTGGCGACATGTGTGAGGTAAATTACGTTGGGTAATCAGCCGTGTAAAACTGCTCTACTAAGTGGTGTCGCTCTGCGGCACGCCGCTTGTACTTCGACAGCACTCATTGGCATGAGAGTAGTATCCCCGCTTTGATTCGTCTTTATAATTCCATTGCTAACTATTCCAGCATCACTTCCTGATTAGATTAAGCCTGGGGCCCATTTCTCTATCTATGAAAACACGAAATGAAAAGTTTAAGTTTACGTTTTCATAGCATTTCTGATTCTTGTTTTGGATAAACACAAAAACGAAAACACATATTGTCAGCATGTTTTCATACGAAAACAAAAAAAAAATATTTTGTTCATTTAATTTTTTCATAGAAAGAGACTATATATATCAAAATGAATTTGTGTTTGTTTGTATATTTGAGGGTATGTACGTTTGTTTGTTCCCTATAGACACAAAAACGGCTAAACCGATTTTCTTGACATTTTCACAGATTGTGGTCTGAAAGGAACAATAGGCTATATAATTAGTTGATATCGGAAGGGGGGCGGACCCTCCTCCTACCCCAAAATTAAAAAGAAAATTGGACCGATCGGGACAATATGGGACTTAAATGAAAGGTATTCAGGAGTAGAGTACGAATTTTGTATTAAAAATTGGGACCAAGTAACTGGGAGGCCGCCCCGAAACCAAAACCCCCTAATATAGGTTTATTGGACGATAACGGCAATATGGGACTTGAATGAAACATATTCGAAAGAACATTACGAATGTGGTCAGGAAGGAGGTATAGGCCATATAATTTGTTGATACCAAAATCAAAAGTGGACCGATAGGGATAATATGAGTATCAAATAAAAGGTATTGGAGAGTAGAATGCGCATATGGTATTAAAAATTGGGTTCAAGTATCTCAGGGGTTGCCCAACCCTAAAAACGGCCCCAAACTGACATATTGGACGTACATACCAATATAGGACTCAAATAAAAGGTATTCGGGAGTGAACTGCAAATATGTCATCAAAAAATAAGGTCCAAATAACTGGCGGTCGCTCCCCGCCCCCCTCCCCCCAAACACACAAATGGGAATACTACCCGATCATAGCTGGAGAAGCCTCGAATGAAATGTATTTGGGAGCAGATTACGAATAAGACATTAAACTTTGTGTCCAAGAATCTAGGTGGTGCTTTACCTCCTAGAATCGCCTCGCCTGGAGTGCGTCATTCAAAAGTGTGCTTAAGTGTACTTATTCTGCTCATGTATCTAGCGGACCATCTCATTCCAAAACAGTCGATTACTCATAATGACCTAACAGGACGCTGTGTGATTTAATTGTTTTGGGACATAAATAAATGTATATTGTCGGAACTGTGGCGTACATTGCTGGGTCAAAATGTCGGCTTTTCCCAATATCGACAGAAGGAATCAACACAGCCGTACATACCAGACTCAATGCATTTTATTGTTAACTAGCTGACCCGGGCCCGCTCCGCTGCGCCTTCTTTTACTTTATATAGAACAAAAGCTTCCTTGGAATATTTATTTTCGACAGTTAAGGATCTTTTAGTGAAATACCATGCTACGAAAATAGTACAATATATAGCTTGACTAACAGTTTAACAATATAATTGCCTTTATCTTAATCCCATATGATCTTTATTGGAATGTAAGGTGTACTCCATTCTTAAAATACTTCATTTCAGTCCGATATTCTCATGATGTCTTATTTAGTGGTGTCCCCCAGATACTTGGCCTGAAAAAATATGAGCATCGTGCTCTTCTCTCAAATATCATTTATTTAAACCTCATATTGCCACTTGGCTTAAGAGGAGTTTACAGGATGAGGCGTCCCCCAAACACATGGGCCCAAAATAGGTTATCAAATTCGTTTTCTAATCTCAAATACCTTTCATTTGAGCCACATATTGGCATGGTCGAAAAATTTTTTCCCTTTGGGGGTGTTTTGGGAAAGGTGTGATGCCCTAAACACATGGTCCTACATTTGGATATCAAATTCGAATTCTACTCCCAAATACCATATTGCGATGGTCACTAAAAAATTGCTGTTTGTGGGATATTTTGGGATCGTGCATCGTGCTCTTCTCTCAAATATCATTTATTTAAACCTCATATTGCCACTTGGCTTAAGAGGAGTTTACAGGATGAGGCGTCCCCCAAACACATGGGCCCAAAATAGGTTATCAAATTCGTTTTCTAATCTCAAATACCTTTCATTTGAGCCACATATTGGCATGGTCGAAAAATTTTTTCCCTTTGGGGGTGTTTTGGGAAAGGTGTGATGCCCTAAACACATGGTCCTACATTTGGATATCAAATTCGAATTCTACTCCCAAATACCATATTGCGATGGTCACTAAAAAATTGCTGTTTGTGGGATATTTTGGGAAAGGGGTAGACCCCAGAAAATTGGTCCCGAAAATGGGTATCAATTCTTGCTCTACCCCCCAATACCTTTCATTTAAGCTCCACATATATCTATATATCATTTATTTGAACCGCATATTGCCATTGCCTTCAAAATTGGATATCAAATTCGTTTCTAATCTCATAAAAACTCCTTATTGCCAAAGTCAGCAAATATGTTCGGTTTGGGATATTGGCCCTAAAAACTATGAATATTTAGTTCCACTCTCTTTAAGACCCAAATTGTCTTGGTGAGCAAATACGTCCTATTTGGGGGTTGTTACGGTGGTGGGACGTCCGCTAGACAGTTGGCCTCTAATGTTGATATCAGATACGTGGTCTACTCGCACATACCTTTAATTTGAGCCCCATATTTCCATAGTCGGCAAACATGACCGGCTTGGGGGGTGTTTTGGGGGATGGGCGGCCACTCAGTGAGTTGCCCTTGAAAATATACATCGGACTCGTGTTCCACTTTAAAAGCCCTCTTATTTGAGCCTCATATTGCAATGGTCAGCAAATACATCCTATTTGGGTGGTGTTATGGGGGTGAGGTGGCCCCATAGACAGTTTTCCCCAATATCGGTATCAAATTCGTGCTTTACTCCCAAAGACCTTTCATTTGAGCCCCTTATTGCTATGGTCGTAAAATTGTCCCCTTTGGGGGATGTTTTTGGTGAAAGGCGGCCCACAAACACTTGGTCCCATATTATGATATCAGATTCATATTCTACATTCAAATACTTTTTATTTAAGCCCCATATTCCCATGGTCAGTAAATAAGTCCTGTTTGGAGGGTGTTTTGGGAAAGGGGTGGACCCCCAGAAACGTGGTCCCACATTTGGAAATCAGATTCGTATTCTACTCGCAAATACCTTTCATTTGAGTCTCATATTGCCATGGTCGGTAAATATGTGCGATTTAGGGGTGTTTTGGGGCTTGGGGTGGTCCCCCTAGAACTTGGTCCAACAATTGGATATCAGATACGTATTCTTATCCTAAATACCTTTCATTTGAGTCCCATATTGTCGTGATTGTTCTAAATATATGTTTGGTGGATTTTAGGGTGGGACAGCCCCCCTAGGTACCCCATCCGAAATTTGGATACCAAATTTTTATTTTTAGGGTGCTATATAAGAGCACACAAAATTTCGCTTAAATCGCACCACCCATCTCCGATATCTGTCGTTTCTGAAAATTACGGTAAGGGGGAGGTTCCGCCCCCCTTCAGATATCAAAAAATGTAGTACCATATTTTCACCACGGGGTCATTATGCACCATCTGTGAAAATTTCAAGAAAATCGGTTCAGCAGTTTCCGAGTCTATAAGGAACACACAAACATACAAACAAACAAACAAACCTACAAACAAACACAAATTGATTTTTATATATAAGATATTCTTAACACACAACATATCCTTAGTCCTTCCAACTAATGTTTTCTACAAAAAACTCTGAACTGGCATTGTTTGCTACAATTTTTGACATCGAGAAATATGAATACTGTGTACTTACTTTTGAGATAAGCCATAATTAAAGTCTGCACTTTGTTATTGTGTTCGTGTGTGTTTGTATTGTTTATGCGTGTGTGTGTGTGTGAACATGAGTAGCTTTGGGCTCGGCTCGTATCCATAGAAATGTTTTGTCCGAGTTCAGTTCGCGTTTGCATCTCACAGCGCTCGTTCACCGCTTCACAAGGAAAGAAGAAAAAGAGGCTCTCGCCAGAGCAGTTGACATTTGCAATTCAATTTCAAATTAAGAAAACCAACAAAAAATAAGAAAACAAAACATTCCACTTGTGATAAAAAAATGTACACTTCCTGTCTTCGTGCCACGTCCACGTTAATCGCGTTGGGATTTTGGTTGCTCTCCTCCGCTCCGCATGTGAATTGTAAGACTTTGTTTATTTCAATTGTCGCTTACTTTCTTCATTGTTGTAGCTGTGCTAACGGGACAAGCGGACGGTCACAAAAAGCTAATCAACTGCTAATCCAGCGAAATCACTGGCATATCTGTAGTAGATCATCCATGTGCCAGCCAAAGACTAACATTGGGTTTATAGTTGATAGTCAGGTGGGGACCAGGTTTACGTTCGTCGATGTAATGCCTGAGCTAGCCCAAGCTGTACAAACAGTTTTTCCTTGCGAAATAGCATTTTCATGGAAAAGGTCATGACATAGGTCGTCTAAAAATTCAAGCATGCATCCGCAATCTACAAAAACTTCCAGTTATCCATCTTTTTCGGACAAAAATAAAAATTGTATTGGGCGTGATTGATTCGAGCAAGAAGATAAATTAATTCGATTGCAAAAGCATCCATCAGCATCTTATACATATATGAGTATGGAATTGTGCGTTTTTTTTTTTGTAAGTGGAAAAAATCAACAAAGCCATGATCTATGACAAATTTAATATAACCGCATTCGAACTTAAAGCGCTATAATACGTTACGTTTTATGTTCACGTAAAATTTAAAATGTTTCGCAAAACTCTCAATTTACCGACGATGCATCATTGTTGCTTAACACCTGTATGGTATTTTCGTATGACATAAGCTAAAAATGTGAGCAAAAGCTTACATTTTATGTGTACAAATTGGCCTAAGTTGTGAAAAAGCTGGTTAAATTAATCATGAAGTTGTGGAAACATTTTCATTTGGGGTTGCTTTCATTCGTCAGAAGGCATCGAAAAAATAACATGTGATACTTTGAATAGCGATAGGTAGTTTCGATCTTTTATTCGGTGAGGTTTTATTGCAATCTGTAGGAAATTGCAATACGTGGTTAAAAAAAATGATGTTAACAAATTTTATGACCAAATAAAGCTGTTCAAAAACAACGAGAGTCTATATTTTTTAAGACTAATCGAAGCCTGGGCGATCGAGGCAAACCATTGACGTCCCACTATTATGTATCAATGCGTGCACTGGTTATTTTGCCTAATTCCAAGAAAAATCCAAGTGCTAAGTGCGGATCATAGCAAAAGTAGCATTAAGCCGACAAAATGTCTAAGACATTTTGCTGTGCCCAGACCAATCGTTTCAAAGCTGTGGACTTCCTCCACTCTTATTTACACACATAATTTTTTTAAGAAATTTTTATACTCAATTAAAAATTTTTGCTTAAATTGGTCCTTTAAAGAAAATTTGCATTATTAATAAAAGATTTTGTAGTTGCATTTGTGACAAGCTGAATAATTCAATGAAGGCGGTTATCAAATCATCCAACATATTTATTGGAAATCGATTATTCCTTCAAAGAAACGTTTAACTTATTTACTTATTTCAAGTAAATAATTGGTATTTTTCCATAAATAAGCATATTGGGGGTAAAATTAATATACATAGTACCTTATACAATTCTTCCTACAATGCTCTCCATTTTCGACAAAGTTTCGCAATACTATTCTTCTACTTATATTTTCACATCCTAGATTTTTCTGTTTGCACTCCACCAATTCACACCATACATTTATTTTATTTCAAAATGATTGAATTCTAAGCAATAGTGAATCTATTTTGCACTTTCTAGTGCTCCTTTTTTGCAAAACTATTTCCGTCTAGCCACGGGTTTTTCTGAATTACATCAGGTTTGCACAAAATGAGTAGCCAGAAATATTGTTTCGGCATTCAGTGGTGTATGCGTACATATATTTGTCTCATTGGCATTTCTGTTCGGTTTACATGTGAGTGAAAGAGAACACAATATCTTCTTGCTCTTTGATGAGCGAGATACAAGTATTTATTCTATTAAATAACAATTTTAATTCGTGCAATTAAACATTTATTAAACATTACTTTCTTTACCATGGCACATGTCATGACTCAATTAAAAATGGAACTTCAATGTCAAAAATTATCAAAGCAATTAGGCACTTTGTTAAAAACATTTTTTTAATCAATACCAAGTTTAATTGATCAAATTTAAGTCAATATTTTTTCTGTGTAGGCGTTTTAAACTACTGTGCTATCCAAACCTAGGGATTTGCTTATAATCAAAGCAATTGTATAGAGTGTGAAACATGTGACGTTTCAATAACCGCTGTGATATTCAAGGTCAGCAAAGAGCATTTAAAAAAATAAAAGACCATTCGACTTGATTAGGCGACTTGGACTGGACCGGCGCTTGCAACAGATTAGGCGCTCGCCATAAGTCTGTGTTCTGTGTAAGTGATAAAACATTCATCCATTAAGTGCATTCCGTTTTCAGCCGAGGAAACCAACGAATCATGGAATATCACTACAATGGATCGTTTGCGCCTTCAATTATTCACAAATTACGATAAGACCGCACACCCCATGGTAACTCCCACACAACGTACAAATGTGAAGCTAGGCCTCTCCCTACACTATATTGATATCAACGAGCTGGAGGGTAAAATGACCATGCATGGCTGGATTAATATGGTACGTATGACCACCATCTGAAGGTGATTCGAACATATGTTTTTGGGGGAAAAACTCAAGTCAAGTCTTCTTTTCAAGCAATGGCAAGACGGTAGTCGAACCTGGAAACCCGAGTACTTTGATAACATCACATCTTTGCAAATTCGTTCTCGGGAGGTATGGAAGCCATCCATAACCCTTTTCAACGCTGCTGGCAACGATGGCGATTATGTGGGAGACACTCAGACTTTGCTCACCCATGACGGCACCTTCCTCTGGGTCCCTCCGGTCGTCTACACGGCCTACTGCAATTTAAACTTGAGGCTGTGGCCCTACGATACACAAACGTGTAAGCTAAGAATCGGAACATGGACACTAACCACTATCGACTCGAATCACATGGGCAACTTCGATATGGAAGACTTTACCCAATCTTCTGAATGGAGCGTTCTCGACACTGGCATGACTTACGGCAGCGAAGAGTTTTACAACTACGCCGAGTATTCGTTTATTCTAAAGAGGAGTTCCACCATGTTCTCGGCAGTTATTTTCACCCCAGCCTCATGCATCATCATGCTGTCTCTATCTGTGTTTTGGCTACCACCTCAGATGGGGGAGAAAATTTTACTGAACGGCGTCCTTATCGTCATTATATCAGCTTTCTTGATGTACTTTGCCCAAATGTTGCCAATACTTGCAGAAAATACTCCGCTTATTGGTAAGAGTCGACACTAAATCCTAGCCATTACATCCATCGCATTAAACATTTTCAATTTTACTAATATCACACATTTCTTAGTCGATCCTCGCAAAGTTAACCTGTTTGTGAATTTAAGATTGAAATTCAGCAACTTTGGATCAAACATGGCACAGGTTTAAGTTTAAGCTCAATGATAAGGGACTTCCTTTTTATAAACGAGTCCGAACGGCGTGCGCAATGCGAAACCTCTTTGGGGAGAAGTCTTGGGCCATAAAAGCCGCATGCAACACCCAATTTTGCAGAACATTGACACAGCGGTCTGTATTAGGCACTTGGACATCCTTGCTTACATACATCTGCCACATAGATGAATCTCCCGATTTAAGATCTTAAACCGTAAGAAACAAATTTACGATCCGCCCATGAGCATTCCATAAAGGAACAGGGTCAAACTTCTCTCACATATCAAGTGCTGTTCGATTCAATTTTAAGCTCGATTATAAGAGGGTTCCTTTTTATAGACGAATACGAATGCCGTGCCCAGTGCGAAACCTCTTTGGGGAAAAGTGTTGGGCCATAAAAGCCGATTTGAGATCTTGTCGCTGATATTTGAAATAGTTAGTTGTATCGGACTCTTTCGACATTTGAAATGAAAATCATCCTGATCTGTTTTACCAATTTTGACACTGTCTTCCTTTCAAGGCTTTATCACCATACACATCTCGTAACTTTTTAGCAACCTGCTCCGCGTTTTTTCCTTTATGGAAATAATAAAGTAAAATATGACGAAAATGCTCCTTTGTGGGCTCCATATTAAAATTGACGCCAAACAAATAAATGTAAACAAAATTTCACGCACTTTTTTCTAAGGCAAGCTAAAAGTAACAGCTGATAACTGACAGAAGAAAGAATGCAATTACAGAGTCACAAGCCGTTGAAACAATTTGTCAACGCCGACTATATGAAAAATCCGCAATTACTTTTTAGGCAACCCAATAGATGTTACTGTCATATAATCTAATTTCCCCCTTTAAGGTTTTTAACCCATAAAAACAGAAGTTTGGAATAACCAGAAGTGGCAAATATGATCCACATCGGACGACGAAACCTCACAAGATTTTCTAATTTTTGCAAATTTTTGATGCAAATACTGATTCTTCCATTTCTAATTTGTACAAATTTTTGTTGCAAATACTGAGTCTTCCATTGGCAAAATGTTGTTTCCTCGGCTGATGTTGATGAAACGACCAAACTCGGTCGTACGTACCGGATTAGCCAGATGGTGTCTTTAATCGGCAGGGGATGCCGCTTCAGTGTACAACACACTTCTACAACAACAACAACCGAGTTGGGTATAGTTTAAAGGACAACAAGGTAAAGTTGCAAAAAATAATGCCAAGTCACAATATAGAATTTACAGAGATGGAAAGTGCTAGTGTGTCAACAACGTTGAACAAGAGCAAATTGGCCAACTACTTATTACAAACTGAACTCTCATTAAGTAATGTTTGCTGCGGAATGAGAATAGAGCTTGTTTGGACTAAAAAAAACACTTTTTGCATGGTGTCCTTGTTGGTTCCAGTCTAGAGCATTTCTCGCTATATCATCGCGTGGTCGGCGTAGGATACAACCCAACCAAATCCACTTTCTCTTCCGGATTTTTACATCGACAAGGGAAGTGTTTGTTCTTATTTGCAATGCCTCGTTTGAAATACGATTTGGCCAGAAAATTCGAAATATTTGTCGTAAGCAGCGATTTATAAAAATTTGATTTTTTTGCTTGTGTCAAGCTCCATGTTGTACAGCCATATAATAAAATAGATTTCACACTACTGCTGAAGATTCTAACCTTTGTACTACGTGAAATGTCACAGCAGCTCCAAAAGTTATCAACAAACAAAGGATAATGGATTAAATTGTCATACTTGGCTTGGAAGCTGGAGACCATAGTAGATGCCATAGTGCAACATTTCAACCAAATCGAATAAGAATTGCTCCCTGTAGGATCTCAAAAAGTAGACCTATAGATCCAAATTAGATAAGAATTACGGTCTCTAGAGGCTCAAGATGTATAATCAGGAGATCGGTTTATGTGGGAACTATATCAGGTTTAAGGCCGATTCGAACCATACTTGGCACATTTATTGAAGGTCATAAAATACATCACAGTACTAAATTTCAGGCAAATCGAATAATAATTGCGCTCCCCACAGGCTCAAGAAATATTATCGGGAAATCGGTTTATATGGGAGTTATATCTAAACAGATATAGTAACAATCCCTACCGACCAAGAATACATGTATATACTATATGGTGTTTTAGACAAACAGAATGACGTTGTAAGTATTCTATCCACATCCTATGGTGGAGGGTGTAAAAAATTGACCTCTGCCATTGTGGCCGCATTGAATACAGTCCACTTTTTTATATAGGGACTTCCAATTCACATCCCATCAACTAGCTTCATAACTCGTTCCATCTCCACTTATTTCTACCCTTGCGTCGAACTGGAAGAGTTCCCCAAAATTTGGACATCCAAAGCCTCTGCTATTGGCCAAACAAATTGCAGCCTTAATGAGCTTTCTCTTTGATCATGTTATCCTTGATACAATGCCAGATGTTGCCAGGCAGGCCAGGCAGTGTGGAATACATGTGAGCCGATTTTTGCTTAAAAGTACTATTCCACCATACCTTATAGAACATATAGTAACTACGATATGCCTGGTAACAAAAGTTGCATAGACTTCTAAACGAACGATTCCAAACTAGACGACCACGTAAGCTTTGGGGTGTAATCTGAGGAACAGGGCAGATTATATCGAGGAGGTAACCCGACCAATGTAGAGTGTATCAAGAGGAGACCATTGTAGTGGAATGGCTAAGACATTTCTAAATAAAAGCTTTTCGAAATTCGCCTTTTCTGGGTGTAGGGCCACAGAGATATCCCTGGAAATTATAGAGCGGACGAGCATGTGAGACTAGAAACCACCTTACACATTCCAGGGGAACTGGAATCTATGGGTATCCCTCAAGCAGCATGTAAGCAAAGTCTTCGGGATCAGGCTTTGGGTTGTACTCTACCGAACTAGGACCGGTCCTATAGAGAAAGTTACCCGACCACTGTAGAGTGTTTCAAGCGGAAATCCTAGCAATTAAAGAAGTGGTGGAATTGCTAAGTTGTAATGGAATAACAACGATTCACATAAATATCTTCTCAGACAGTATGGCTGCCATTAAATCTCTGGGGAATATATTTCTGAATTCAAAAACCGTTCTCAACTGTCACAGAACTCTCAATGAGATGGCTGATCAGTTGAAAATACACCTGTCGCGGGGGTCGGCCACAGAGATATCCCAGGGAATTGTAGAGCAGACGAGCTTCAGTGACTAGAAACAACCTTATACATTCCAGAGGAACATGTGCCGAAGGGCACCGAATAACAGATGGGCACAAAGTGCGGGTTGGGACACTCCAAAATTAAGTGGCCCAATCAAGACTTTAAGAGGTCTACCGTCATTGTGCCCGTCATGACGGGTCACTGTCTGATTGCAAAACAAGCTGACAAACTGAAGGTTGCAAGTAACGAATTCTGCAGAAGCTGTGAGGACATCAAAACTTCAGCCTAATCGGACTTAAATTGCGCGGTCTTAGGACTCAGAAAGACAAATCGGGAGATAGGCTTATATGCCAAATATTTCTAAACATAAAACGATGTTGGCCCTTTACAATCCAATCCAATGTACATCAATAAGAGGTATCTGTGAAAATTATCAGCAAGTTATCTACAGGTTAGGTTAGTTATGGTTGAAAAGGGGGTGCGGATATTTATCCGCCCATGCCACTATGGACATACACCTAAGCCAGTAATCGGCTTGTTGTGGGCTCTAAATACTAAAAAATTAACCTCGAAAATGAAAATCTAAGTTAGGAATTGCGTGCTACTTGCAAAATCCTTAATTGTTTTTCATGCCACGCCCCTAAGTTGGTTCATGTCTTGTATAGTGTCCCCACCTAAGTGTCGGTATCTGTAAGACGCGAAAGCCGGGCAATGGCATAGGAAATGATTCAACGTCTCATCATCGTCCCCGCATGCCCTACACATGCTATCACTTGCCGCACCGATTTTACAAAAGTGAGTTCATAGTCCTATGTGTCCCGTTATGATAGGGAGAGCTATACTGACCTCCTTCTTACTTCCTTTCACTAATAGCATCGTCTTCTCATGATCTGAATCTCCGCGTAGGATTTTCGCCGTCCTACCGACCGTTTCGCTGTTCTACAGGGTTGCATGCGCATTCGCCGCCCTCGCCCTTTATTTATACTGCGTCGACCCGAAAGGCTTCGGGTTACCTTTACTCGTTGGAGAGTTAGCATGTTTTGGACAGACAGATTATTCTTTGATTGAAGGTATCAAAATACTGTACCCTAACAACTCTGCTGTTGCCATTTGGCCGGGGTGATCTGGGTTACGGGAAGGATTTACTAATTATCTCTTTACTTTAAACAAACACAATTTGTTCGTGTTTTTCAATGTCGAAAAAGGATTGCAATGTTTGCATTTTATTTGTATGTGTATATATACTCACATATACATATCAGTCCATATACGCTAGTAGGCTATAGTAGAGAAGTGTTTTATTACTCATCTGGAAGCCTCTGGCAAATCTAATCCATATGTTGAATTGAATTGTTGGGCTGTAGTTTCTGAAGGTTGAAATCTATAATGGTAACTATATCCAAATCTGAACTAATTTTGTTGAAATTTTGCAGAAGCTTTCAGATGAGTAATAGAAGATTCTATACCAAATTTCATGCAAATCCGAGTAGTAACTAGGCCCTTGCAAGTACAAATCGGTCGAATTTTATATATGGGAGCTCTATCTAAATCTGAACCAATTTTTATCAAAATTGATAGGTAACTATTGTAGATTGAAAATTGACACATAAAGAGTAGTTGTACAACGGACCTCAGTTGTTAGTTTGTTGTGGTAAGATTAGATTCCATAGGAATTCCCTCGTGTGTTCTAACCACATGTTCCAGAAAGAGCAAGCCCCGAAAAAACACGAAAGTGGCAAAGATGGTGTACCACCGCCGAAACGTTCACTAATGATGTGTTTGTTTCTGTGTCTGATCCGCCTGTGTGTCTGGCCTTTTTTTTCTGTAATCAATAAAAAACCTTTCATTCAGTTATATTCGTTCTCATGTTCAAATAGCCCCTAACTCTCCCCTCTGCGAGATTAATAAAAAATAGATGAAAACGACCAGTCTAACCGGCAAATATACAGGCAGCGTTTTTTTTTTGGTCTAAAAAAATTATATATGCAAATTTTCGTGATGATTAAATAACAATAACAAATGCGATCTTCACCTTAGTTACAAAAAACGAACAGCACTGCTGATAGTCCGTCTAAGGCAGGTATTTCTGAATCGGTACAGTTCGAGGTCTTGTAATAATGTCCATAAAAATGTATACTTAGTATAAATAACAATAACTAATGCAGTCTAATGCAGCACAGAAAGGATTTGCGGACAAATCAGCAGGTATTTCTGAATCGGTACAGTTTGAGGTCTTGTAATAATGTCCATAAAAATGTGTACTTAGTTTACCAATTTCGTGCTAGCGCCTAAAATACTCAACCGGATTCCGGACGTCATAGCTCCACGGGTTATCGTTAACCGACGGCCATAATATTTTTCTTATTTGGATCGAAAGGGACAAAAGGAGGTATACGTTTCAATAGAAATACTTTTTATTTTTTGAGACACTCTAATATACATATACAAATATCTTCCAATCGATAGGCGCCGACTGAAAGAACGCACAGCATTTTATCAATTACACATTAGATTTAGGGCTATATCTATATACGGATATGCGTAGACTCAGTTTTGTTGCGATGTTTACAAAATGGTGAATACGATGTTTTATTCTTATCGTTAAACAGTGTGTCTCAAAATTAACTATTTATACGAAACACGAAAGTAAATATGTTTCTTTCTGGAACAACGTACTGTTTAGCGATGAAAGTAAGTTGGAGTTATAAAAGTACGTTTACATTGGCCACTAAATCCAAATTTATGGCCTTTTCGAGATTTAAGTGTTAAATCCTGTGTTTTTTTGTAGGTTTTATCATACAAAAATAAAAAACCATTTTTGAAGTTTTTTTTTTAAATCCCAAAAAACCCGATTCTATGGCTTCAATTGTGTATGCATGTGTGTGATATGCACATTCACGTGTGCGCATGTGCGCTTGTGTATGCCACTTAAATCCCCAAAAACGTAGTGTAAACTGACAGGATTTGTTTTTGGATTTAGTTAAATCCAGATCAAAAAAATTTCAATTTAAACGTTTAAAAAGCTTTAAAAGTATGGTCTTTCACGAATATCGTCAATATAATATGTTCAAGCATTTTTTCCCATCTTAAGTTCTCTATTACGAATACTTCCCTGTAACGATTTGTTTTTAAGGCTCATTTTGTACACACACAAACTCTATATCAAAGTTTTTGGCAATAAAAAACTAATAAAGTTCATACAAAAAAACGCACATGCAGATAGCTACAAAATAAAAAAAGCTGTCAAATATGTTACATTTGCATTGACTAATATGCCCAGTTTCTCGTATACACCCAGCAAGGCTTTGTGTTTGCCTGACGACTGATTGGAACAATACGAACAAAAAAAGGAAAATATCAATTAAAAATAAGTTTTCGTGTGATCGGACGACAGACGAAAAAAATTGCAAGACTAAACATATTATGTACATACATAGAGAATTTGAACTTCTGTTTGGCGTCGCTTGTGAATATAGATAAATGGGAATTGTCTAAGAACATGCCGCAATTAGAATTCTGCTCTCAATGCCATGCAGTTTGCGTCGTTTGCACTTTCTCGTTAACACCTCGGCTTTAACCATTCAAAATTTCAAAGAGCAATTTCTACCCTTTCTAAAATGGCACTATTTTTATATATATATATATATATATTTTTTTTGGATTCCATCCAACTGTGTTTTGTTTATTTTTGCACTTTGTAATTTGTACTAATATTGCACTAATGTTGGTCAGTTACTCTAACAAAACTGAACAACTGCTACGTTATAGAGAATTTCGACTGTAGACCGACGTTATCCTTCCACAACATGCATTTTTATTCGATTTTGTCAACTAGGAAAGTGTGAATACGAAGGAGCGGAACGCGAATAACTAATTTTTTTTTTTTTAGTTCTCTTTTACAGCTCCAGTTTACTGTTAATCAGTCTGTCTACCATAATCTCGGTCGTCGTTCTGTACCTCTCCACAGCAAAACATAAGCAACGTGTGCCCGAGCTCCTTAGAAAAATTCTCAACGGTAATGCGGGACACTTTTTGTTGCTGAGCCAATTTTCCTTGGAAGCTGAACCACACTCCTTGCTGAATAACGGCACCAAAGAGCTGGGGGAGCATATCTACGACAATGCAGATCAGGGGGAAACGATGGCTGATCCTACAATACTTAATCCCACATCGTCGCCTTCAACGAGGTCGCTTCAATTCGATTGGGTCCTATTAGCAACTGCTTTCGATCGTATTTGGTTTTTGATTTACTGCATTTTGTTCATAATCCTGGCAATTGCATACTCCGTATGAGTTATGGTTGTCACTTATGCAGTTAGATAATTGAATGGAAGCCGAATGCTTTAGAGTTCCCCTGAATCACAATATACCAGTATGGTGCTAAGCAGAGCTTATGTTATAGTGAATTTTGTAAATAAAGTGGAAAATTATCATCTTTGCAAAGCACTCCCCTGATTTTGCCTGTCTCATAAAAAGTTGAAGCTATACAAAACCTCAAGACGACCCTGACAAAAAATCGTCAAAAAAAGAGTAAGTATATCCCTAGACCACAATTTTGAAAGATACCAGGTCTTGAAAATAAATGAATGACGAAAGCGGATTTCGGTCTAACCAAATCATGTTAATCACCTTAACCGATCGGAAAAATATAGGTCCTAACCCGCCGCACTCCTAGATAATAGTGTTAATGGTGTATTCCCACAAAAAAATGGATATGCAGTTCAACCTCGATTATCAGGGCCTTTATTAACCGGTTGCCCCTGTTAAAATACTACGACTATTTAACGTGCTTACCTCTATTATCGGTGTACCTCTTACATGATTTTTTGATGTAAAGTTCTCGGATTCCCTTTTTTATTTTGAGTTAAAGTTGAGTATCAAATTACATTTAGTCTGAAATTGAAAGTAAACCTGAAAATGGCTCCAACCAAAAAAGAGAAAAAAAGAAAACCTAAAGTCTTTCAATGCTCGAAAAATTAGAACTAATTTAAGATCACAAAACACTTGCTCCGAAACTTCAAACATCGTAAATTAATCATCCAAAAAAAGTATTTCTTCGCCCAATCTTGGAATATCAAGTCGGCTTTGTGGACAGATGCTATGCCTAGAGACATAGTAACACCAGAAGTTTTACGTTAGGTTTGTAACAACCTGCTATTCCAAGATAATGGAATCATGTAAACTCTGTACAGCATTAAGAGAAGTCAATAAAAATACATAAATAATAAATTTAAAAAAAATCTCTACTAACCTTGTTTTTGATTTTCCGTGCTCAGCTCGATCTTGAGCGAACCTTACAATATAGACTCAAATGAAAAGAGCCCGGGAGTAGAGAACGCATTTTACATCAAGTGTGGGAGTCATCCATAGACCGATATCTCCCTTTAAGGGTCTTGACCTCATATAGGGCGTATTATTTACTCCATTTAGCTAATGTTTAGAAACTAGAAGTTGTATGGACCTCTATACTTGGAGGATATCACCACAATCTACCTGCCTCTAAGTTTTAAGCGCTCCTTATCGTCAAGTCGTCGATATTTTGTTTTATATCGTGTCATAGATCTTTGCATCTTAAAAAATATATCGATAACTTTCAACATTCTTTATAACATTTATTTTGGTCAAATATTGGCAACCTGACGTTCATTGTGGTTGGAAAACGCTTTAGCATTGTCGACAATATAAAAATATTGAGACCCATATTTAAGAAATAGAACACGTTTACATCGAGTTTAAGTTTGTTTTTATTTGCAACTAAACGCAGGCTTGTTGTTGTCCTTTATATTTCCACACATTCTACAAGACTATTTTTTTCAACTTAATATATTTGAAAATATTTCTCTCCGTTCGAATGTGTTCAAAGATTGTTCAGGGCGAGTATATACATACATGTGTAGGCAGATAAATATTTGGTTTTCTCAAACAACAGCATAAAAGTCGGCATTAAGTTCGTGTTTCATAGTGACAATCATTATTATTTGTTCAAGATTGCTTTTTTCACATTAAATTTGTAAACAAAAACATGATGATTTTATTCCGTGAAACATTCCCACAGTTTGAAGAAATTTTATTGAAATTTATATTTTATCACTAAGACTTTTGTAAAAAAGTAATCGTGAAAAATATGGAAACTCGCTATGAAACACAAACTTAATGTTGACCTTAAAGACCAAAACATAAATTAAAACGAGTTAAGATCGGCTGGACCGAATATTATATACCCTGCACCATGGATCGTATTTGCATAGTTCTTTCACAAGCAGAAGTTAAAGACTAATCCATAACGTACAGAGAATTCATGAGAATTCAAATCGGAGATCGTTTTATATGAGAGTTACATAAAGTTATAGACCGACTCGGATCATTCAAAGTTGCAGATTAATCGAGCAAATTTTGCTGTTTTGTAATTGTTTTGTTTGAAAAAGTCTAGTCTGAGATATTTTTATATTCACTACAGAGACTATGAACCGACTTGGCCCATTTACAATCCCAACCGACCAACATCAATAAGAAGTATTTTCGCAGAAGAAGATTGTTGGATCAAATGGCACGGCGATCAAGAAAATATAAGCATAGGACAATACTTCGAGGTTTAACAAACGGAAAGACGAAATTATTCTGCAACCATCCTATAGTGAAGGGCACAACGTACAGAGAATTGCACCAATCATGTTCACGAGAATTCAAATCGTAGATCGTTTTATATGAGAGTTACATAAAGTTATAGACCGACTCGGATCATTCAAAGTTGCAGATTAATCGATTAAAATTTGCTGTTTTTTAATTGTTTTGTTTGAAGAAGTCTAGTCTGAGATCTTTTTATATATTGACTACATAGACTATGAACCGACCTGGCCCATTTACAATCTTAACTGACCAACATCAATAAGAAGTATTTTTGCATAATGTATAGTGATTTGCTTCGCAGAAGAAGAATGTTGGATCAAATGGCACGGCGATCAAGAAAATATAAACATAGAACAATACTTCGAGGTATACAAACGGAAAGACTAAATTATTCTACAACCATCCTATAGTGAAGGGTACAACAATGTATGACTTTCCTAAAATGAAATATTTAGAAACAGGGTTTGAATTGTTGACTTCAAAAAAGTAACAGCACGGAAAAATTAAATTTGTTTGAACTTTTTTCAGTCAACAACAAAAAAGCAAACAGCCTTACTGAGGCTGTGACTATAAAAAATAAACAAGCAACAGCAAAAGCTAAAAAGAAAAAACAGAATAACTTGACTTGACGTCAAGCAAAGCTATATGAATCGGCTTGAACAGCTAAACTGTCAGCATTTATTGTAGTTTATACAAAGTATATATATGATCGTCGTAAAATTCTAACATATTTCTTTGTAGGTAGTTATTATGCAACAGCCTTTAAAAATTATAATGTTGGGCTGACATTTTGCACAGAACCATATTTTTGTTGTACGCAATTTAAGTTCTTCAACGGGCAAAATCGGACCATAATAAGAAACAGCTGATTTTGGGGCTTAAGCCCATAAAAGGCGCCTTTGTTGTCCGATTTTGCTGAAATTTTGAATTGTAACTTCTATAAGACCTCTCGATGTACGCGGCTAATATTAACCAGACCCGGAAATTTGAAAAAAAAAATTAACGCAGGACATGCACGTTTGGCAGGTTTTAAACGTTTTTGCTTTTAATGTTTCCTGTGTGTTTGCTCGAATATGCAAGTCGAAAAAAGAGCAAGTTTAAAGCAAGAAACATTTAATATAACTGAATACTGACAGCTAAGAAGTTCATATTGGTTGGCTTGCTTTGAATGCTTTAACTGTTTGTTTGGGAAGTCAAGTTAAATAGTTCTGCTTTTTTTTTAATTGCTTTAAACCCCGTTTACACTGCTCATTAAATCCGGATTTAAGGCTCTCGTCAGCTGATTTTATAAAAGGAAAACAGATGGTCGAACCATTAAATCCGGATTCAAAGAGCAGTGTAAACGGGGTTTTGTGCCATGTCTACACTGACTAGTTCTGCTTATTTTGTTTTGGAAAACTTCTCAACCGTTCACACCAGTTGAGATGTTTTGCAAATTTAATTTTTTAACACTGCAACACAAAGTTCATGATGCCGTATTGTTAAGATTTATTGTCTCTTGCTTCTGCTGCAAATGTTTTTAGTTTAAAAATTTTTTAGGACGAAAATTGAAATTTTATTTTTCGGCATTATTCAGGGCTGTGTTTATTTGACACAATTTAGGCATTTATTTGGGCTCACATGCTTTGAGTGGCTCGTTTTTGTGGCAAACGAGTCGTTTTTCCTTCATAAATTGAAAAGGAAAAAAGACTCGTTTTCTGATTATTATAAAGGGAAAAAAGTCGTTTGTCCAAAACAGTTTTGGTCTGAACATAGTGATAGCTGTTGCTTTTGCTTGTTTATTTATCATAGTCACAGTGAAAGCAATTCAAACCCTGTTTAGAAATACTTAGGCTTTAAACTATAGAGGGAGTTTAGGGAGTTCGATGGCAAGTATAAAAAAAAATTAATTATATATACGTGTTGCTTGTGAAAACCAATTTCAATGATACTGACGTCTAACTATGAAAACCCATTGACACAATAAGAACGAGCACACTTCCATGTCCCATGCTACATAGTATCGTAGTTATGTATATATCGGACACCAGTGTGCGCACTAAGCAGTAAAGTTACAAATTGCTGAAGGGTCTAATACCTTATAATTAATTAATAAATTACTATTTTATCACACATATTAAGCGTCCACGGACCATGTTACGACCATAATCTCTCCGCGCCGTGGGTGGCGATGATGAAGAATGAAGACGATATGAAAATTCGGACTTCTAAAAGGTATGCCATTCAAACCAATACGTATTCTTTGTGCTGAATCTCTTCCTCAACCTGCTTGTTACTCTGTGGGAGGAGAGGGGTGGTTGCGATGGAACACTGTATGATTGGGCTCTCTCTAGTTGAATGAATCAGGTTGGGGTTGGGGCCTTGCCTCAAAACCTGGACTGCCGTATGACCAATATGTACTTCGAGTTACTGGCATTGTCGAAGTTACTGTTGTCGTGGCGGATGAAGTCGAAGAGGGCGTTGTGGCTTCTATTGTGCTGTTTGTCGATGTGATGAGATTTGTGGTATGGGGAGAAACTGTTAACTGGCTAGCCATATCGTTTGATGGAATTGCTTCCACGGCCATCGGTGATGCCACAGTAGCAGGCGAAAGGAAGCCTAAACTCGATCCGGACGACGATGGAGTGGACTGCTCGGCAAGAACACTCGACGAGTGGTGTAAGCTGTGATGTTGTGATTGATAAGAGTGGTGATGATGCTGGTGATGAGGAACTTTATATGGGCTCAACATGCCCATGCTTGTGGCAGGATCACATCCCTGAGCTTGTGCTTGACATGCCACCATTAGCCCATGAAAGTCGAATTTGTACGCATAACGTTTACCGTGCACCTTGGTCATAATGTTCTTGTCATAATAGTATCTGCAACAAAAGAAATTTATAGATTCCAATTAAATACAGACTTGCAAGACTCGTTGGAAAGTCTTATGTAATGTAAGGCAATGGTAAAATCTAGCAATGGAACAGATTTTACTGTCATCCTTATTTGTGATTAACAAAAACTTTGTGACATGGTATCATGCCCCTAATTGTTCAATTTGATGGCATTCAACGAAACTAACAAAAGCGAAAATTTCAATTTCATGTCGCTTTATACATCTCAGTTTGACAGAATTCGAAATCTGGCAACACTTTGTAAAAGAGAGTTTACTGAAACGGTATATGCGCAGCTAATCATTCTTGACGCTGAGCGTAAAATGACCCCCTCTGCGAACTAGGGAATTTTTGCTTGGCTACATCTACATAGCAATATTAATATGTGTTTATATACACTCGCACACTTGCCCACTCACGTACATTTCCATCTATTACACAAGCATACGTATGTATTTTGTTCTTGCTTTGGCAGTGGAGTGCAAGGGAGAGTCACAACTTACCGTAAAGCTCTGCTAAGTTTATCGTAGTTCATGTTTGGTTTGGCCTTGCGTTCTCCCCACAGTTTTGCCACCATATCGGGGTCCACCAATTTGAATTCGCCATTGGTTCCCTCCCACAGTATGCAGTTGCTTTTGGACGAATCAGCGAGCAGCTCAAGTAAAAATTGCCACAATTGAATCTGCCCCGAACCTTGAACAACCAATCGGTGCGAAGCAGCATTTAGGAGCTGGTACGGATCTGTAGGCAATGAAAAAAAAAAAAACAAATCAAATATAATTAAAACGAAATAAAACCACATACTGCAAGTTTTAAATTTGCAATTAAATTTATTCAAAATCACATAATAAACGAAGAAAATTTTAAGAGTACTGTTAATGAACAAGTTAAGTGACATAGAAAGTTTTCAATCGATTTTGGAAATTGTTTTGCTTAAAACACTAAATTTGCGTTTTTACATAGTTTTCCCTCTTAGGTGACTCTTCTTATTACAGGCCCAAGACTGCCAGAAGGAGCGTTTCAAAGCTTTTGCGATGTACCAGAGAGTTCTTAACTATTGTCTTGACCACAACTTTTGTCTTAGTATTGGATCGAAAATCTCAGTGGTATGGCTGTTAAGGCCAAAAAATGACAACAGTCTGAAAAAAAAGTCAAAATCTGGAGGCTCCATTTTCACCGTAGACATATGGTCTAGTGGATTTGTTCAGTACTACCCCAAGAGTCATACTAATCGCCCCACCCTAATGTATATATACTAGCTGAACGGGGCCCGCTTCGCCGAGCATTCTTTAACAATAGGTGGAACAAAACGTTCCTTTGAACACTTATATTCGACATTTTAAGAGCTTTTAATGAAACACCATGTAGCATATTACTTGGGAATGGCTTTATTTGAATCCCATATGATCTATATTGGTCTATGAGAACGCTCGGAGAGTTTTGGATCATTTAAGTTTGGATGTTTGAGTTAGAGCCCGATATTCCCATGTGGAATTTGAGAGAGGGACGGCCCAGCAAACATTTCGCCCCGAATGTGGAAATGGAAATTCGTTATATACTTCATTTGAGGTAGATTGGGCCACCATCACACCCCTTGCCCCGAAAGTGTACATCAGATTTATATTCCACTCACACATACCTTTCATTTGAGCTGCATGCTGCCATAGTCGGTATATATGTATGTCGGGTTTGAGGAAAGTTTATGTGATGAAGCGTCACCCAAACACTTAGCCATAAAATAGGAATTAGATTCGTGTTCAACACTCAAATAGCTCTCATTTAAGCCCCTAATTGCATTGGTCAGCAAATATTTCCAGTTTGGGGGGTGGTTATGGATTGAGATGTACCCTTATCACTATAGTCGGCAAATGTACCTGGATCGGCTCCTAGACACTTGGTCCCGAATTTTTTTATGTCTGATTCGTAGCTACTCCCAAATATCTTGCGTTTGAGTCCCATACTCTTGCATTTTAGTCCCATACTGCCATAGTCGGCCAATATGTCCGATTTGGGGGGATGTTAAGGGGGCGGGGCGTCCATATAGAGACCTGTGGCGGTCCCCTCAGGCAACCCACCCCAAGTTTAGTTTCCAATTTTTTATTTTTAGGTTACCTATTTAAAAACTTGGCTGAGGAGGTGAGCTCTATGAATAGAAAAAAAGCTGAAATATGTTCTTAATCTAATAATCGTTTATATTTTTACATTTTACTCAAGTATTTTGTTTGTTATTGTTATTATTATTTTAAATAAATTCACAAAATATACCAACAGCGAGATCGGTGAATTTGGAATGTTGTTAAATATTTCAAAATTCTATGTAAAAAAAAGCATAAACATGGACTTTTAAGATGTGGTTTAATTCTAAATATATGCAGCAATGCACAACATATAAAAATTTAAAAATATATTTCATACACCGATAGAAAAATTACGGTACTTTGACATTACCGTCTGGTATTATTTTGTTTGCGCCATTGGCAAAGATTTTTAATACCATTTGGTATCAAATCAATGCCAGACAAAGGAGGCTATTAAAAATTGACGGCGTCACATTTGCATTCTTCTAAACGCGGCAGATGTGTTGCCGAGCATTGTACTTAAAATATTGACGCCATTATAAAATATTTGTTAAACAAATAAATAAAATGTTTTTATTCAATTTGAGAGCGTCAAAACCTGACCAAATACTCGAAAGCGGTGAAAATGGAAATAGTACAAATTCTGAGGACTTTCTACATCAAAAACATGATAGTCTCTTGTATGGAAAACGATGCTGTGTTGGTGTATTCATATCAAAACCACTTCTGGGAATCAATGGATATGTAATCAATTGCTGAATACAAAAAATTGAGGTTGGTCATGGTAGAACATTAGTTTTTGTAATTATTTACATAAATAATAAATATAAAATTAGATTAAAATTATTTTCAATGGTTTTTTTCTGGTTCATTAGGGGTGGAATAATCAATAACGGTTTGGTACCAAACCAATAAAGGTTTGGTGCTAAAACCAACAACGGATTCGTATTAAAACCAATACCAGTTCAGTAATAAGGCTAGTACCAAACGGTACTAATCATTTAATGTTTCATTCATACCATCCGGCTTGGTTTTTATACCATACGATGTTGTTTTACTATCGGTACCGTATGGTACTGAAATGAGCACATTTCAAATATATATTACGGGCCTCAGATCAATATTTCGAACAAACGGAATGATTAAGTAAGTATACCCCTATCCTGTGGTGGAGGGTATAAAAATGTTGTGTGATTGATGCTGTGTTAGAAAATATCGTAATTTATAGCACTAGGCTATATCTCAAAAACATGAGCCAGTGTAATCGAGTACATATATCAATACAGTCGGCATAACTTAAGACTTTTGTTTATGAAGTATTAAATTATATTCCGGCTTTTTTTATGTTTCAACTCACTTTCACTTTTTGAAAACTTCTCACACACAGATACACACACTCATGTTACATACTCAGAAAAAAATGGAAATCGATTTTGATCATGAAATTAAAAGATCCAATTATTATTATTATTTATTTATTCTTTTTTTTTTTGAAACTGGTTCAATCAGAAAAATCATAATATTAGTCACAGTTTTTGATTAAGGAGATTGAAAAATTTTCAATTAAAAACAAGTAAAAAGGTGTTAAGTTCGGCCATGGCGAACTTTGGATACTCACCACCATGGATATATTAATCATCCTATTTAATCATCCACTACCATATCCATAGTTATATATATAATAATAGAGGCTGCTCTGGATCATATTTTATTCAGGTCCCGCGAAATCAGAAAATAAATCAACTTTTTATAGGATTAAGACCCTAAATTTGAAGATCGATCTATATGGCAGCTATATCTTTATAGTCTGATCTGGATCATATTTCGGTCGGTTTTCGGGAGGCTTAAAACAACTCAATATTGCAAATCGACAAAATCGGGTAATAAATAAAGCTTATATGGGCTTCAAACCCATAATCGGCGGATCGGTCTATATGAGAACTACATCTAAATATATTCTAATCTGAACCATATTTGGATCGGATGTCGAGAAGTCTAAAATAACTCATTGTTTCAAATTTCAGCGAAATCGGGTAATAAATTCAGCTTTTATGAGTTCCAGACTCTAAATCAGCAGATTAGTCTATATGTCTTTAAATATATATCAGTCTATAAATCTAAATGTAGTCCGATCTGAACCGTATTTATTCGAAATGTCGGGAGGCTTAAAACAAATCACTACATCAAATTTCAGCGAAATCAGATAATAAATGCAGCTTTTGTGGGCTTCAGACCCTAAATCGGCCGATCAGTCTATATGAGAGCTATATCTAAATATAGTCCGATTTGAATCATATATGGGTCGGATGGCGGGAGGCTCAAAATAACTCACCGTTTCAAATTTCATTTTATCGGCAGATCGGTCTATATAGCAGCTATATCGAAATATGGTCCGATTTGGCCCGATCAAGAACTTAATGCGTGTAGCAAAATGATGTATCTGTGCCAAATTCCAGTTCAATATCACAATTTTTGAAGGCTGTAGAGTGATTACAACAGACGGACGGAGATTTCGATGTGTTGCAATCGAAATGACTAAATGAATATACCCCCTATCCTATGGTGGTGGGTATAAAAATAGTTGAATATAATGAAAATTTGCAAATGTTATATTTTGCGAAATCGCACACTTTAAAGGTCGACGAATCGATTCATCGATGCAAAGATCCATGAGCAATCCTTGGACACAAAACACACAGGTGGAGTTTTACAAAAATTTGGGAAAACACCGAGGGGTGTTTTCATATCAAGCCCTTTCCGCGAAAATGATGTAAGTGACAAAATCCAAATTATACATGATACGGTTTTTATTGAATAACTTTTGATATATTCACGATTGGCCATTTACATTTGGTATTGGAGGTCTATAAAAGCATAGTTACGGAGCAATCCTTGGACACAAAACACACAGGTGGAGTTTTACAAAAATTTGGGAAAACACCGAGGGGTGTTTTCATATCAAGCCCTTTCCGCGAAAATGATGTAAGTGACAAAATCCAAATTATACATGATAAGATTTTTATTGAATAACTTTTGATATATTCACGATTGGCCATTTACATTTGGTATTGGAGGTCTATAAAAGCATAGTTACGGAAGTAAAAAAAAATTTAATATTTGCTGTATGGCGACGTTTTATGTTGCTTACATAATTTTTCGCGGGCACGCTGGAAGGCTAGTTCTCAACAAATGGCGGTTACATCATCTTACTACATTAAAGTACGGATCCGATTTTCTGGAAATTTGGCGCAGATGACTTTGAGGTCTAGAGACAAAACATACTCCAATTTGTTTGAATTGGTTCCGGTTCAAATATGGATCCCATATACATATATGTTCGTCCGATTTGGACTAATATGGCAATAACTTGGGCACTTGTCAACTGATCTTCACGAAATTTCACACGCAAAATTTTCTTATGATTCTTGAGATTACTGGTGAATTTTATAGAAATCGGTTCAGATTTAGATATAGATATCATAAATGTTTCGACCAATTTTCACTTCAAGCTCATTTATAAATCGACCTTCATTTTGCACAATGTCTTCTTCTATGACTCCCACCATGTATATACAATTTGATCGAAATCGGTTGAGATTTATATATAGCTGCCATATATACGTTTGTACGAATTTATCTAATATTGCAGCTATGTGGTCATTTGTCCACGATTCTCACAAGATTTGGCCCATGTATATGTATTGCCCTATTTCCACTTTTAGAGGCTTTTTGCACAATAATTTCTTCTACTACTGCCACTATGTCTTGATGAAATCGGACCAGACTACAATATATTTTCCAATATATGTATCGTCCGGTTTTCATTTATAGAGTGCGTACAGTTTACAACCGATCTGCACAAAATTTAGTGAGAATTCATTTTTTACTTATAACCATATCTCTAACATATTTCATCAAAATCGGTTCAGATTTAAATATTTTTCCCATTATACATGCACCCTACTGAACACCACCGCCAAAGTCGGTACTGATTTAGATAAAGACATCATATAATGATATTGCCTTTTTTAAGCTTATAGTGTATTTGCAAGGTATTATAACCCTTATAGCACGTTTACATTGACATTTTTATGATCTGTATTTAACTAAATTCAAAATCAAATCCTGGCCGTTTACACTGCTTTTTTGGGGATTTAAGTGACATACACAAGCGTACATTTGTATACATGAATGTGCATATAACACACATCCATACACAATTCTTGAAAACAGTTGCATATTTTGGTACTTTTATCGATTATTGAAGCCATAAAATCGGGTTTATTTGAGATTTAAAAATAAATCCTGCAAAAATGAGATTTATGTTTGTAGAGTAAAACCTGCAAAAAAACACAGGATTTATCACTTAAAGCTCGAAAAGGCCATAAATCCGGATTTATAGGCTTATGTAAACGTACTTTCACAATTCCATACTTTCCATTGTTTAAATTTACAAATATGAGCAGTAAAATTAAAGGTAATAATCTGTTACTCGACTTGTTAGATAAAAACCAATTTCTTGTTAAAATAGTCAAATTATTTCATACGCTATGTTAATGTACAATTTTGATGTAAGCGACACATCGCGGTCACGCAAAAATGTAAACAAACCTTTAATGGTGCTTACACCAAAATCATTTTCGCTCTTATTTCATAACAGTACATAGTACAGCTCCGAAATTTGAGAGGAGACGTCATTTGAAATCCTCTGTCGATATCCATATCCATTCAAAAAACGAAAATTGAAAAAATGCCGCTTACAGCATTTTCGCGGGAAAGGCTTGATATAGTTTTCTCGACATGTAGGAATGATGACTTTTAAAATGCTCCTTCTCATACACAAAATTGCGCTGAAATAAAAACTACGACTACAATATAGAAATGCAGTGAAACCCGAAATATAAAAAATAGCAGCGGGCGGGCTATGTCTAATGATTAAATCAAACAATTTTTGAATTGAAAATGCAAAATTTTCAAATATTACAATTATGGAATAAATTAATTTTTTAATTGAGAACCTATCTATTTTTAATTAGATTATTAATTGGAAAACATTTCCAGATATTTTTTCTATGCATGACTCTTGTTTTAAATCCTTCTTACACATGATTTCATCTACAAAACTCAAAAAGTATCACGAAGATACGAGAATGTATCAACATTCAATATTATTTCATATAAACTGGAACGTGAAATTGTTCGTTTTAACCGTTATATCTCATTTTTCAAACTTTTCCAACGATATATAACACGCGGCGCCATTCGGTCTTTAACTAATTTGAATTGATTGATGGTTAATTCAAACCATTGACTGATTTGACCATCGCGTGGAATGTTAATCGCGGAATTGTGCCAAAAAAAGGATTTGGCATGGAATAACAAAACTAAGATCAGTTCGGTTTTTAAATGGGCTTTTGTTGTCTTTATATAAAATAGCGGCGTTCTTAAAAAATACCGCATTTCGTCTTTTGAATAAATCGGATTATTGCCAAAAATAAGCGGTTCATTAGATGTTCGAATCAGGGCTGCGGAGTCGGAGTAAAACAAATTTTACCAAAGCATGAAACTGAGAAAATTAAGTCAACTCTGAAACCGGACAAACTAAAAATAAATTAATTACAAATTTTTTTAGAATGATTTTTTTTTAGAATGATACGTTGTTAGATAAATCATAAGTTGAAAATGCATTTCATTAAAATGCAAAATATTGATAAATAACTTAAACAAATAAAACAGAAACACCCCGAGCGTGAATAAAAAAATAATACAAATGCTTGGTGTACAGTAATAATAATTTTCTTAATTTTCGATGAAAATAAATACGAAACTTTTTAAAAGACCTCTTCGCAAGCAAATTACTTTTTCGAACTTGAAGCATTATCGCACTCATTTCATTATTTGTTCCTTGAGAAAATATTTCATTGAAATAATTTTAATGAAATATTTTCATTAAAAAAATCGTTGAAAGTTTGTCTTTAGAGAATATTTCAAAGAAAAATTTTAAATAATTTTTAATAAAATGTTGTCTTTAAAAGCAATTTCATTGAAAAAATCTTAAAAAAACGCATAAACATTTATTGAAATGATGTATAAAAAACTTCGTCAAAATTTTATGTTTGCAAGAAATGTCATGGAAAAATTGTCTCCCAGGATAAGCCAAGTTTAGGAAAAAGTTTGTGCATTGATCACCGTAAGCACGTAGTAAGAAATAATTTTTAAGCACATAGTTTAAAATTCTTTTCGTATAAACTATAATCAATCGGGACCAATATGGCCAATAGCCAACGACCTACATCAATAAAAAGTATCTTTGGAAATTTTGCATCTTATTGTTGCTGGTGATAAGGAATAGAAACACCCTAAAATCGGAGCAGCTCTATTGTCACGAAGTCCATATGCCACCAGAAAAGTGTCACGCAATCCATATGCCACCAGAAGATGGAGAAGTTGTGGCTAAAGATGGACATTGTTAAATGTTTTTTTAATAAAAACAAAATGCATTATCACTTTTTACACGAATAATAGGTTACCTCTAAGCAGGAATGTTTGCTTTGGTAGAGGGTTTCAATGACTATCCAACAACAAACAGTTTGAAAATCACAACAAGATTGCGGAGCCCAAATAAAATTGCAAAGGCCCCGAGGCTTAGCACATCATCTAGGCAATACTTCAGCTATTCCACATGCCAAATTTCGTATAGATTTTTTTTGTTTCCTATACGACTGTGAATCATTCATTTCACTTTTTATAAAATAATATCAGTAGCTAGCGTGAAAAGAAACGACCGAAAGCCAAAAACTTTAATGGAAATAATTGATAACGCACCATTAAAAAGCACCGATCTCGTCGACGCGGAAGGGTGGTGATGATGCGTTGCATGATGGCCGTGATAATGGCCATGATGATGTGGTGGTGGTGGAGGTTGCATCCGGACTCCAAAACGCCGATTAAAGTCCTCCGATAGGCGCCACATAACTCCTACATCAACACTTACACTCATTGTCAATTCTAGATTCTCTTCTTAATAACTTTGCAACTTTTGGAATTAGGCTGATTTGGAGTTGTATGGTTAGTGGACAGTTTTCTTTGTCTATGAAAATTCACCTGCACCAGAAAGCAAAGCGATGTTTTAAATTTGCGCGGCAAATATCGCAAACGTCCGTCACGCACGGATGTCTTGCCGTAACTAAAATGCCAGCAGCTCGCTGCTGAAGTGCAGACAAAAACCCGTAGCATATTTCAATTGTACCCCATGGGTGGTAAATGAATGAACGAATACGAGCTACGAAGATGGTAATCCTGCTAACCTTTATCAAGCTTTGCTTGCCACAAAACAAACACACGTAGCATGCCTCCCACAGCCCATAGCATCCCACATCAAAAGACAGCTGTCAAGAGTTTTTCGCATAAATGCCCATGAGCCCGATAAGCGCAAAGGCTAGTCGATGAAAACCCATTGATTTGCCAACAAAATAAAATGTATGCAAGGTCCCACTTAAGAAGCCGTATGAATTTAATTTCAGGTCCGACTGCCGCGTATACCGGGAAGTGGACGTAGAAAACCACTCCTAGTTTTGAGAGTATTATCTACAATTACAAAAAAATCTAAGAATTAGATTAGTTTAGGTTGGAAAGAGGGTGCGGATATTAATCCGCCCCAAGCCACTATGGACATACACCTAAGCCAGCAGTCGGCTTACTGTGCGCTATAAAAAGTAACCTAGCAAAAGCAAATTTTAAATTAGGAATTCCGTGCTACTTACAAAATTCTTAATTGTTGTCCATACCACTCCCCTAAGTTAGTTCATGTCTGGTATTGTGTCCAGACCAAAGTACCGGTGTCTTTTAGCCGCGGAAGCCGGGCGCTACGCATGCTATCGTCGTCTATGAATTCGATAGCAATTGAGTACCAATGAATCTTCATGTTATTAGGCTATGGTGGGTATTAAGTTCTTATTTAAACGCTTCACCAAAATTGTTTTACTGGTAACAATTTTTCTATCAGTGTACATAGAAATTATATAAACCTAAATCAGAACGATTAAACATGGTGTTAAATTTTCACCCAAGGTGCTAATTGCTTTAATTGTTTATGATATAGAAATTAGATTTTTTTTTAAATCACGATGTTCCCTTTCACGCATATGTAGTGCGAATGAGTCAAATATACGTCTAGCTTCTATAACATAAAGACACAAAATGGTATTGCTAAAAAAAAATTCAAGAAAAAATAAAAGCGTGCTTAGTTCGGCCGGGCCGAATCATATATACGCTCCACCATGGATCGCATTTGTCAAGTTCTTTGCCCGATGTATTTCTATAGGCAAACAAAGGATATAAAGGAGACCAAAGTGGAGGTCATTGTGCAAAATTTAAGCAAAATCGGATAAGAATTGCGCCCTCTATGTATATCAGGTTATGAACCGATTTATACCATACTGGTAATAATTACGCCATTTACCGGCTCAAGAAGCCAAGATCCGAGATCGGTTTATATGAGAGCTATATCTGGTAATGAACCGATTTGGACCATACTAGGCACAGTTGTTGAAAGTTAAAACAGATTACTTCATCCAAAATGTTGGAAGTTAAAACAAAACACTTCATGCAAAATTTCAGCCAAATCGGATAATAATTGCGCCCTCTAGCGGCTCAAGAAGTCAAGATCCGAAATCGGTTTATATGGGAGCTATATCAGGTTATACACCGATTTAGACCAAACTTGGTACTGTTGTTTGAAGATAAAACAAAACACCTCATGCAAAAGTTCGGCCAAATCGGATAAGAAGACACGGCCGGTTTAAGAAGCTAAGATCGGTTTACATGGCTGCTATATCAAAACATGGACCGAAATGGCTCATTTGCAACCCCAATCGACCTACACTAATAACAAGTATTTATGTAAAATTTCAAGCGCACGGTCCACCGTGCCCTTTATTACAATATACAAAACAAAAATTTCCTTTTATTTGTAATCTAAAATTCTAGGGTTCATGGTTGCATTTTGGCTTCAAAGAATTGCGTATAATATTGCAAAAAAATCTCACTCAGAGAAATTTGTTAGTAATATCAAGAAAAATTTTTGGAGTAATGACAGATAGTCTGCTGGAAATGGAGAAGCAACCATTTTTTACAAAAAACAGCAAACATTTTCTGTTGTTTTCATATGTTAAATGTCATAATTGTATATTTCACCTTTTCTTTTTTTTATAATTTAATTTTAAGAAATTTTCAAAATTCTTCTCTACTAAAATCATATTTAAGCATTTAAACCAAAAATGTTCGTCCGAATTGTGGAGGAAATGCGCTAACTATTGTTTAGAAGTGAAACTGTATCCTGCAATGTTAAAAATTTTTGACAAATCTATAAAAGAAATATATCAAATAAACCTATTTTTAATCTTCATTAAATTTTGTGAATAAGGAGTAAATATTTTCAAGCCTTCATAGGTTCCTTCAAAGGCTAATCGTAAACCACTCCTCGAATTCGCGAATTTGAATCTAAAATGTTTATGTCCTCATTTCTGAGTGACTTTAATTAAATCGCATAATGTTATGATCGGTTTAAGAGTCCGCTTATAAGTATTTTAGGGAGAGGTGATACTCGACTTTATATGGCCAATTTCTGTTCGTACTCTACTTCTAAAACTTTTTTATTTGGCATCAAGATCGACGCCCTAAAGATACTTGGCCCAAAAAGTTGGATATCAAATTCGTACACTGCTCTCAAATATTTTGAATTTTAACTCCATATTGTCAGAATGGAGGCCACCGTAGCGCAGAGGTTAGCATGTCCGCTTATGACGCTATCAGCGGTGGTTTTACCCTCCTAATGCTGGCAATATTTGTGAGGTACTATGTCATGTAAAACTTCTCTCCAAAGAGGTGTCGCACTGCGGCACGCCGTTCGGACTTGGCTATAAAAAGGAGGCTCCTTATCATTGAGCTTGAACTTGAATCGGACTGCACTCATTGATATGTAAGAAGTTTGCCCCTGTTTCTTAGTGGAATGTTCATGGGTAAAATTTGCAATTTGCATTGTCCGAATTAGGTTACATGTCCGTTAATCCCTTTTGGGGTTAAGGCTCACGGATAGATGAACCTGCGGTGATGCACAAACAAGCTATCCTTTGAATCCGGTTGAGTATTGAACAGTAGGTGGACTTTTGAATCGCCGTCAGGCAGACCAAAACACCATATAGCATAATAGGTCTGACAACTGCATTATATACCCAGTGCATGACACGCGATTTAAACCCCCTAACTTTTGCCAATAACCCTCTTGCAGGTGTGTAGGGCAAAAGTTGACTGGCACATTCTCTCCTCGCAAGGAGACAGGTGCCACTGTAAGTAAATTGTATCTTGTGCTGAAAAGAACTACGTCTGTCTTGCACGGGTTTACGCCTAGACCACTTTTGGTAGCCCACTTCGCTGTTGCACGTCATCAGCATACGCGACTACTTTTACACCTTTTTCTTTCAGAGACAATAATATATTGTTAATGGTTATATTTCAAAATAGAGGAGACAGTACACCTCCTTGAGGCTCAGACACAATGTCCCCAATAACATCCGAGGAATGCATACCAGTGACAACCTCTTCTGACGCCACGTTGTCCGATGGAGAATTTCCCGGGAAATGTGTATCAACGAGTAGTTATAGTGTTTTCTCACTAGACATTCTCCATACATTCTCTGACTTCTGAATATACCTTACGAGGACAGAATCTTCCTAAGCCTAGAGGCCTCAGATGTATCCTCATGGAGCTGCAGAATTCAGCCTTATAGATGTCCCAATCGTGTGGTGCTCTTGTGACTTTCGCCCTGTTGAAAAGTTTTCTGCAGTCCTTCCTTAGAGCAACCAGTTCTAGGGTCCACCAGGCGGTCGCTGTTTGCCCGTCGACTTGGCACTAGGACATGCTGTGACATTCAAGGCCTTCGTGATCCGCTTGACAATTATGTCTATACACTCTGCAGATTTCACTTTCTTTTCTGATCTAGAAGGGATAGACGTGCAGAATTTGTGCCGATATTTGTCCCAATCCGCCTTTTTTCTGTTTAGCGACGGAAGAAGAAGAAACATTTGGACTACTCTTTGCATGAATACAGGCTCTGTATCTCACATGCATAAACTGGACCATGGTCAGGATTCAGAACTTTCACCACTGTGGCGTTAGCCTCGTCTTCTGATTCCACCAGAAGTTCATCCTCACTCGATTCGTTAAATCTTTTCATGATGAGCTTCCGTACGCATCCAAGGGCAGGTGAGAAAGCAGTGGAACCACTCTTCCTCAGTACTCTGGACACTTGCGGCGTGAAAGATTCCTCCTTAGATGCTTCACTAGCTGCTGCTGTCGAAGTACTTTTTGATTTCCGCCCTTCCCTGCTGACGCATACCTTAAGCCCACTCCCAGAAAAATTAGTCTGTTAATATCAGCAAACACTGTCTGCTGGTATTAAATTGAACATTTTTAACTTTTGAATAAATCCATTCAAAATTTTTGAACTTCGAAAAAACAATTTGTTATATATTAGTAAAAAAGAAAATTACAATTTTGGACATTAATTTTTTGTTCAAAAGCATATATTAAAATGTAGCTGTTTTTTAAATTCGAACAAAAATTAGGAAATGGTAGAAAATTTGAAAAAAAAATTTAAGTTATATGCTGTAAAATTGAAAAATAAAATGGAACATAAAATTTTGTTTAAATATTTATGACATTGTTGAGCTTTTTAACTTTTCAAAATTTGAAAACAGCAGAAAATGTTTGCTGTTATAGCAACAATTTACTGTTGTCCCTTTTACAGCAGACTTTCTGCTATTTCAACATCCGTCCATTTCGACGGATGACCCACCCACTCAGGGCTTGTAAGATCCCGTTTCGATGCCTCCCCTTCTGTTTCTATTGGCAGAGGGATTTTCAGTCTTTAACGATGTGGTCAATAGTTCCTCAGGCACGTGTTCAGGAACAACTGCCGAGTCGTCTTCTGATTCCCCAAACCCCACCGCTTCTGCGGGACAGCCAAAGATTAGTACGAATACTGCATGTTATCAGCCTCATTCAATCTTCCAGTCGGTGGTTGAAAGATTGGGATTACATTCCAGTCTTCCAAGTATGGATTCAGGATCTGAGGGAATCCTTGGTATCCAAGTGAGCGCCATTGGTCGAAAAAGAATATCTTCCTTCTTGATTAAATCCAGTGCTTCGCCTGGCTAGATCTCACCTATCTTTTCTAGGGCGCAACGATACATTTCAATTGAGCGTTGATCCACGAAGATACTTAGTTTGTATAGGCCCCAATACCAGCTTGCATAACATAACAAACTGCAGGAGATCCCGGAAATTCCGCAAGAACATCGAAGTATACAGATGACAGTCCATTGACTATCCCACTCCAGTTTTTCCTATGTATGCAGCCCTGTTCTTCTCCCTTGTCGACAACTGCCATCACTAAACTGGTGACCGGAGCCTTTTGGCTGACTGTGGTTCAGTTTCCGAATCTAGACGTGTAATCTTTGGGATAGACTGTGCGCAATTTGGGGACCCTCTCGCCCTAACAGTGAGAGTCTTGGGATAATTCGCACCAAGCCGCTCCATAAACTTTAGAGCGATCGCCTTCTATTATTCCAACCTCTTAAAGAGCGTGTTGGTTTGCCGGGGAAGGCCGATGGCCAAGGTAAATAATAGGCATGCGAAGAAAAATAGTTTCGGCTTTGTCCTTAAGGCTCGAACCAGGTGTCTTCGTCAAAAGCCCCTGCTGACCAGTCGTTTGTCGGCTAGTGATGCCTGGAGGAGCCGCTCCACCAGTCACGGTTTCAGTAGCAGACAACAAGATACGGCCTGATACCAGCACCGCAGCTGTTGGGCCTTGGAGTCCATTCTAAGTCTACTCCCGGGTTCGAGATCTGCCGCTCGACTGGAAACAGACGCAGATCATCAACCGCCTAAAGGATAACACTATCGTAGCTATCCTTGAGTAACTGAAAATTCTTTTCCAAAAATAATGACCTATGTATAACGAACCACAGAAAACGAGCGAAATAACAAAACGTCCGCTCCACTCAACGGTTCAAACAAGACATGGCTAGATCTACTTGAAATTTCATGGCGATCAAGAAAATATATATATATATATATATATATATATATATATATATATATATATATATATATATATATATATATATATATATATATATATATATATATATATATATATATATATGTATGTATGTATATTTAATTTATGGAGTCTCGACTGGAAACAGACGCAGATCATCAACCGCCTAAAGGATAACACTATCGTAGCTATCCTTGAGTAACTGAAAATTCTTTTCCAAAAATAATGACCTATGTATAACGAACCACAGAAAACGAGCGAAATAACAAAACGTCCGCTCCACTCAACGGTTCAAACAAGACATGGCTAGATCTACTTGAAATTTCATGGCGATCAAGAAAATATATATATATATATATATATATGTATGTATGTATATTTAATTTATGGAGTCTACGACCAATATTTCGATGCATTACAAACGGAATGACGATGTAAGTACACCCCCATTCTATGATGGAGAATAAAAATGATTGAATCAATTAATTTTTAAGTTAAAAATGGATTGTAATTGAAAAAGTTCAGATTTAATTAAAAAAATGATTGAATCAAAAAATTTTTTAATTGAAAACATTTTTAGTTTTAAGTGAATTTTCAATTGAATAAATTTTTGTGATATTTTTTTCTGTGTTCGTAAAGTTTTGTTAAGTTTGGTAGAAATGTGCAATCAGACATAACCTTCTGTTTCGAGTTTCAACCACTGACTGATTCTCATTCTACTTCATATATAACTTTCAACTTTTTCCTTCTCAGTGTATTTGAAACTTTTTTAAAATAAATATTTAAACTTTTTTTTAACCCTAATGTAGAATCTTAACTTTGAAAATGATATACTTAAAGACGCTCCTATTCGTCAAGCTTCTCTGTGTATTTAACCAAGGTACAAGGAAAAAACCTTTAAGCATCGAATCCTTTTCTGCTTCATACTAAAAACAGTTCGAATAGTATCGCAGGTGGTTCTCCTCTGTGCACATCACACCCCAAATTAGATTAGAGAAACATGTACTCTGAAATCTAGCATGAACTTAAACCATTCTATATCTGCCCCTTTTGGCAACCTTGTTCATGCACAATATCAATGGTCAAGAGGCCAAGCAAACCTAGAGTGCAAACATAGTAAATTGACCTGTTTGATTGTATCTCTCCATATATTTATAACCCTGATTGAAATCACCGAATGCCACTTGACCGTAAATAGTCCTTCTGGGAATTGGCAATGGAAATCTACTTGCAAACAAAAAGACTATGCGGTCAAACACAATTGTCCCCCCCCGGTCCCCTCACTGTTCTCCCAGACGCATCAGTGCGAGCGTTGTAATAGATTTTCGCATTCCGATAAAGGTGAAGTACGTATATCACCGTCCATTGTTTTCGCACCCTTTCGCCCAGCCGACCATTCCACAAGAGGGTTGGCTCATTAAATGATAAGAAACAATAAAAACTTTCTTTCGTTTACTCGTTTACGGTGGCAGGCTCACATTCACATATGGGGCAAACAGCAAAAGGAATAAAGGATATGTAGAGCACACCGCTATGTGGCGTTATTCTATTATTGGCTTTATACGAATGCCTTTCGTAAGGCTGCATGAAAATGAAGATGTACTTAAAGTTGATCCCTGCATGATCCGCAAAAAGCAAAATAGAAAAAACAGCGCATCCTCAGCGTAATATAATTTTGAAGGCAGTCAAGTTAATAACTTTTAAAATGAATTCATCCACCACCCAGCCAGTAAGCTGGAGCATAAAGAACGAATTCCAGCAAATAAGCACAAGGCGTTGGTGACGACTGTGGCATGGCACAACAACTCACCTTTGTGCAATCAAGGTCGCAGCAGCGCTAGGCACTGCGAAGGGAGCAGGGGAGGGCGGGCACGGGCCACGAACGGCTCAAGTGATGAACTGTAATAAACGATGTAAATATGATAATTTCTCACAGGATGTGGCATCTAATAAAAATCACAATAATCCTCTGGCTGATGCTCCAGGATGCATTGAATTCATTGAATTCCGTTGGCAAACAATGGAATCACCAACAAACAGCAGGGGTCACTGAGCTCGCCATGTCATGACTCTTTGCGCATTTATCTCTTGTTTATCAAAGCCTCCCCTTGGCAAGGCGTTACAGGATTTTTGGGGAATGGCAGTGTGACAGCGCGCGTAAGAGCCATGTTGCTGTAGTAAACGGAAGTTGAGGAAATGCTACTAGAAGGAAACCCTCATTTGCCATATAAGAGTTAATGTACCAACATTACATACATACATGTATGTATATGAACGCAGTGTAATGTAAATATTTGGCTGGACGGAAAGAGAAGTCGTCGCAAGGATTTTGTCTTTGGGAAAAAACTCACTTAGATTGACTTTTGGTTTTTTATATGATTTAACAAGTGGTGCACAAACCCGATTCTACCTGACAAATTTACTGCTTTTCTTCTCACTACCTATCATGTGGAACAATGAAATCAATATTATCCCATAATAGGAGCGCTCTTGTTTAATGCACATTTATACGACTCGTTATTTTCGAACTTTCAGTCTCGGTTCACTGTTCCAATAAAAGCAATACATGTGGGATTACAACTTGATACGCCTTTCTTAATTAATTTGGGCCACACAAGTCCCAGAATTGGTACATCCACAAAAACTTTGTTCAAACATATTTTTTTTATTTAAACATAAGGAACAAAACTTTAGTTAAATTTTTGTGCTGAATCTTTATTATATAAAAAACAGGCAAAAACTTTTTTAAATTGGCCGAACCCAATATTAGATACCCACTAACTACCACGAGTATATTTCTTACCCTAAAAAAAATAAATATCCACTTTTTTCCCTTGCGAATGCTTTTTCAGGGGGGGGATCGATCCGTGTGCCAAATCGAACTGATTTGAAAACCTCTTTAATTGAACTATACCGCTTGTCATAAATCGTTTTTTGTAGTGCAAATTTATTCATGGGTTTGATTGCAGTAAATATAAATTAAGTGTCTGGGATAAGCATTGGCTGCTTAGGCCATCAGTACATTCACTTTGAATAATTTAGTCAAACTTTTTATTTTAAAAGAAAACACGATTTCTCAGAAAATTATCTTTTTAGTTGTTTACCGCTTTAATTGATTTGTTCAGCTTGCAAAATTGTTAATTAATAAAACAAATTTCTTTAGAGATCAGATTTCAGCTAATTTTAATTGATTGCCGTATAGCGACACCAGTTGGTAGAGAAGTTTTAACATCGTAGGATACCTCACAAATTTACCCAGCTTTAGTAAGGGGATAACTACCGCTGAAAATTTTTCTGATATTCGCGCCATGAATTACACCCAGGGGCTCGGCGTCATAGGCGGATATACTCTGCGCCACAGTGCCCTCCGATTCTACTCTTCATAATTGCAATAAACAAAAAGACTACATTATTCCTGTCTAATGACATGTCAAACTTTGCTATTATTAAAGTTGCACACATAGTGTGATACAAATGAAAAAAACCCATGAAAATCACTTCTCACAATATCACTCTTCTCTTTTCAATTAGAGCGGTGCTCTATTCCTACTGACAAAAACATATAGAAATCAGTTTTTTTTTTCAGTTGAATGAAAGCAACCCAAAAATTAAATTTCTTTCACAATTTTATGATTTAAACAGCTTTCTCACAACTTAAATAATTTGTAGCCATAAAAATCAGCTTTTGTTCACATTTTTAGGTTATGTCATACCAAAAAAAAACAAGTAAAAAGGCATTAAGTTCGGCCGGGTCGAACATTGGGTACCCACAAGCGCGCTTCCGCTCGGGTATATTCGTAAACGCCATTTCGTCACAATCCGGTGAAAATTGGATATCTTAAGGACCCAAATTCGGCACGGACACTGAGTGGTCTAATATATATGTCACTATTCAGTTTTGTAGAACAAAATATTGGTCTCTTTGGCAGTTATATCCAATTATAAACCGATCTGATCCATATTAAGGTGGGATATCGTGAGGCTCAGAAAAACTCACAAATATAGTCCGGCAGCTATATCCAAATATAGTTCGATCAGAACCATATTTAGTTCGGATGTTGGGAGGTCTTAATCTACTCACTGCTCCAAATTTCAGCGAAATCGGGTAATAAATAAAGCTTTTATTGGCTTCAAACCCCTTATCGGCAGATCGGTCTATATGGCAGCTATATCTAAATTTAGTCCGATCTGAACCATATTTAGGTCGGGTGTCAGGAGGCTTAAAATAACCCACTACTTTAAAGGTCTTAGGCAGATCGGTCCATATGGCAGCAATATCTAAATATAGTCCGATCTGTGCCATATTTGAGTCGGATGTTGGGAGGCTTAAAATAACCCATTGTTTTCAATATCAGCAAAATCGGGTAATAAATAAAGCTTTGATGATTTCAGACCCTTTATCGGGAGATCGGTCTATATGGTAGCTATTGGGTTGCCCAAAAAGTAATTGCGGATTTTTTAAAAGAAAGTAAATGCATTTTTAATAAAACTTAGAATGAACTTTAATCAAATATACTTTTTTTACACTTTTTTTCTAAAGCAAGCTTAAAGTTACAACTGATAACTGCCAGAAGAAAGAATGCAATTACAGAGTCACAAGCTGTGAAAAAATTTGTCAACGCCGACTATATGAAAAATCCGCAATTACTTTTTGGGCAACCCAATATATCCAAATATAGTCCGATCTGAACCATATTTTGGTCAGTTGTGGGGAAGCCTTAAACTACTCACTGTTTAAAATTTCAGCAAAACGGAAAAATAAAGTTTTTATGTGCACTAAACCCTTTATCGGAAAATCGGTATATATATAGCAGCTATATCCGATTTGGCCCGTTCGAAGTTAACCAGCGTGCATCAAAAAGACGTATCTGTGCCAAATTTCAGCTCAATATCTCAATTTTTGAAGGCTCTGATTACAACAGACGGACGGACAGACGGATAGACGGACAGGCACACGGACATCGTTAAATCGTATTAGAATTTTACAGGGTCGGAAATTGATATTTCGAGGTGTTGCAAACGGAATGACTAAATGAATATACCCCCTATCCTACGGTGATGGGTATAATAATATACTAGTGTGATAGCAAAAATGAGGAATCGTATGTCAATTGGTAATTTTGATAAACATAATGAAATACGAATAATACATAAAAAGTTGCATGTCATAAGACAAGCCTTAAGCAGTAAAATATATTCTTTAATATGTAAACAGTTAAAGCTCCCCCAAATGCATTGGCAACCTAATTCCTTGCCACATTCCACATTCCTTCCCCCACTCCATTTAACACTTGGTGCTTAGTTTCTTCAAACGATCGCACGCAAGATTAAACTCTCATCGTAGAATTAGTATATAAGCAATAAAATCAATTAAACCTATCCAAAACTGTTATGATTGGCTGCGGTTTTCGCGTATGTGCAACGCAATGTGTGTGTGTGTGTCCATTAATTGTGTTGTTGGTGATTCGTGTTGTAGAGCGTGAGAGAGCGAAGGTGACAAAATTATGTTCTCAGTTTTGTGCTTGAATCGGCACCAAAAACAAATAAGAAAGATTCCGGCGGCCGATTGGCAAAAATATGTGTTTGAAAAAAAAAAATAGAAAAGATGTAATTTTAACAACAAAATACTTTGAGCGTCTTCATGAATCTAATAACAAATTTGCACTTCGTCCTATTAAGGTAAGTTTATACAAAATTTACTTTCGTTGAAAATTTGTCCTCATAGAAAATTGAATTCAAATATTGGCGTTAGAGCAAATCTTATTGAAATTTTGGGTTTGAAAATTTTTTGTTATTTATTTTCTCTGTTTTTGCTATTGGAATTCTAATCAATAGGCTTTGTTGATTTTGCTTTTATTTAGCAAAAAAAGGTAAATTTAAATACCTACAAATCTTTTTCAAATGTTAAGGCATATGTGGTGTGCTTTAAATGCATCGGCCGTGCTACGGAGATCGCAATTTCGAAGCTACACAGAAAAAATAAAAACTAAGCTCAATTAGGAAATTTGTACATGCAATTAAAAATTTACTGAAATCGGTCCGTCCTCAAGGCCGCTTTCCAAGTCAATATAATCTATATGGATAATAAACTATTGAAATAAGACAATATTAATAATATTTACATGTTATATATGCCACGTTTGCGTTCTTAAATTTCCTCAAATTTGTTGCATTTGGAATTTGTCGCTTTTTCGCTTTCCACTATTTCAGCGTAACGTTTTTCCCAAATTTAATTATAATTAAATAAATTATAATTTGTAGAGATAAAAAAACGTCACTTTCTACTTTTTCTTGATATTTTTTTGTCTACCCACGCCACTTTGTGTCTTTATATGGTAGAAGTGAGGCATATGTTTGACTCATTCTCACTTCTTTTCGCAACGGATATGAGTGAAAGGGAACACAACATAATCTTGATCAATGCACAATTTTTACTATTAAATAACAATTTAATTCATGCAATTAAAAAAATATGTTCAACGTATGGCTTGTTTGCCAATCACTTGCTGTGGAACAAACGAAAATCGAATTTCTATGTCAAAAATTGTTAAGTTTGAAATGTTTTTATAAGTCAACAATATATTTATGCGGTCAAATTTAGGTATATATTTTTTCTGTGTAAACCAACTGATAATGAAACTTTGGACAGCTTCGAAATCGCGATCTCCGTGGCCTGCTCAATGCATTTAAAGTACACCACATACATTGCCTTAACTTTTTTAAAAGGTTTTTATTTCTATTTTAAATAGAAGCGAAATCAAAGTCTCTTGATTTCAGCTGAACAAAGAAATCCAACGATATTTATTTCCTTTTAAGAAAATGTTATTGAAAATATCGTTGATATTTTATTAAAATATTGTATGAAATGTTGTCCTTAGAGAATTTTTAGAAAACTTTGTTGACAATATTTAATTTCATATACATGTTTTACACATGGCTGAACGCTTGGGATCGAATCCTGAAAAGAGCTTAAAATATTTTCCAGCAGTGATTACCCCTCCTGTTTATGCTGGCAACATTTGTGAGGTACTATTCTCCCCAAGAGGTGTCTCTGGCGGTGAGCCCTTCGTTCTCGGCTAAAAAAAGGAGGTCTCTTATATTGATATGATATGAGATTCGTAGTTCACTCTTTAAGGCTTAATTTTAGTCCCATGCTGTGTCAGTCGGTCTGTTTGGGTGATTGTTGGAGGCCCAAAACATTTGCTTCATACCTTACCTAAATCTGAACCGATTTTCATCAAAATTTATAGCGTTTACAATTTCGTGTAATTGGGTTTCAAATGCGATATCTACCTTGGTAACTAAACAGAGACAAACGGACAAACGGTACAGAAAGGATCCGCGGACAGACGAAAATGTGTACTTTGTTTGCGAATTTCATTCAAGGTCTTCAATTTTCACTAAAATTTATAGCATTATATTGGGTTGCCCAAAAAGTAATTGCGGATTTTTTAAAAGAAAGTAAATGAATTTTTAATAAAACTTAGAATGAACTTTAATCAAATATACTTTTTTTACACTTTTTTCTAAAGCAAGCTAAAAGTAACAGCTGATAACTGACAGAAGAAAGAATGCAATTACAGAGTCACAAGCTGTGAAAAAATTTGTCAACGCCGACTATATGAAAAATCCGCAATTACTTTTTGGGCAACCCAATAATTTCGCGATCTCCACCTTGGTTACTAAAAAAATACATACGGACAAAGCGTACACGGACAGACGGACATGGCTAAGCAAAATCAGGAAGCATTTTGACTCGTACCGAACATTTTAGCACAGCCACAGTAGTCGCGCAGAATACAAATTATGTTTTAACTATAAATTCTTTGTTTAAGAATTTCTTTCAAGGACGTTAAATCCTCAACTGAATCTCCAAAAAAGTACTACATCCAACTTTGGCCTACGTGTCGACACGGATTATCCTTAACCGGTCTTCAGTAGTATTTTGCTTGTTGGGATCTACAAAAAAAATGGAGGATGTGCGTTTCCTTTTTTTCGAAAAAGTATTTCCCCTTTTTAGCGTGGCACATTCCAATAGCATAGTCGTGTAAGCATATCTTGCCATATTCTTCAGCAAAAAGCAAAATTTAAATCGATTCAGTATATAAAAACCATGACATGGAGAAGGAAAGTTAAGGATTCCAAAGATTTAAAAAATTGTCACAGCGTGTATGTATTTTTTACTAGCCAGATGCAATTTCAAAGGTTAAACTACATAGGCTTAGATCGCACAAAGCTAATATTTGACTCAAATTTGTTTGTATCATATTTGCAGAAAAATTTATATTAAAATTTAGTATAAACATTTTTGGCGGTAGTTTCCCCTTGTATGCATTAAGACCAACCCAGCCGGAAAAGTCGGCGACTTCGAGACTCGATATCATTTCTTTTTTTGCAACCGCGAGGCCTGGTCTCCGAATTCCATGTTTGTTGGATGTGTTCTGCAACTCACTGTAGCTAGTGAAACGAAAATTTTTCACTTTGAGTTGTTCAGTGGTCCTATTCTCCCGTGAAAATTTTTAAAAATTTTCATACATATTTTAACAGGGAATACAAAAAAAATCTGCCTTAATTAACAATGAAACAACATATGTTAACACAAATAAACACTTATTTATCAATTGTTGGTATGCTTATAACACTTTTATGTCAAATTAAAGCAATTTCAACAAAACAGCGCAAATTTCGTCAGCATTTGAATGTTAATTTTTGTTTTGTTTTTCTGTAGTTATTTTTCACTTTGAGTTGTTCAGTGGCCCTATTCTCCCCTGAAAATTTTTAAAAATTTTCATACATATTTTAACAGGGAATACAAAAAAAAAATCTGCCTTAATTAACAATGAAACAACATATGTTAACACAAATAAACACTTATTTATCAATTGTTGCTATGCTTATTATTTGATTCTGCTATATTTTAACAGTAACATCACTTTTATGTCAAATTAAAGCAATTTTAACAAAACAGCGCAAATTTTGTCAGCATTTGAATGTTAATTTTTGTTTTGTTTTTCTGTAGTTATTTCTTTTCAATTTTTTGAAAAAAACGTCCACTGCTGCCTATAATGTCAATAATTTTTTTTACATTTCTAACTGCAAATCATATTGCTTTGCAGAAAAATAATGTTTTAATTTTTCGACAAACTGCTTTTCCCCGCTATCACAGAACAGCTAATTTTGACAGAGGGAAAGTGAAAGTAAGGTGAAACACAGAACAAACCCGTATATATTTTTACCATTGAGTACCATTGCCAGATTAGTACTTGCCTTTCACGATAAATAGATGGTCTTAAGAAGGACAGAATTACGGCTTAAAAACATCCAAAAAGTCCAAAAAGATATTCATATGTGTTTCATATATTTTATGGGGTACTTCAAAAAGAATACATATAGACGGTAGAGATATCAAACTTTTAGGAGTTGCATGAGAGTCCTCTTGGAGGCTTAATTTCAATCACAATCTCTTTGTAAACAATTTAGCGCTTTACCTCTGTATAATTCGACAACCCGACGAGTTTTTAGTTTATAAGCCGTCGGTTGGTCATATATATAACTTATCCATGCTCTAATTTAGCTTTATCGTCTTATATATATTGTATAATACAATACTAGCTAGACCGTTGTGCACTACACCCTAAATTGGTCCCAAATGTCGAAGCCCAATTTGTACTCTACTTTCGAATACCTTTCAATTCATGTCTCGCTATTTGATCAGATAGAGTTTTCATATATGTTCTTCAGTTTATAAGCCGTCGGTTGGTCATATATATATAACTTATCCATGCTCTAATTTAGCTTTATCGTCTTACATATATAATACTAGCTAGACCGGTGTGCACTACACCCTAAATTGGTCCCAAATGTCGATGCCCAATTTGTATTCTACTTTCGAATACCTTTCAATTCATGTCTCGCTATGTGATCAGATAGAGTTTTCATTTATATTCTTTAGATGAAAAGGTAAATATCTCTTTCAATATTGTAAAGCCCATACCCAGAATATTAAGACTTTCAGGTTCATCGGTTCCTCTCGAATCTACAATACATTTATTAATTTGTTTATCGTATTCGTTTGTAGCCGCCTTTGGTTTTCAACTAATATTAATATTTCACTCTCAAATACTTCTCATGAGAATCCTTTTACCCAGCCAGCTATATGGTATAGCGGCCTCTCTGTGCCTTGGCCCCAAATTTGGAATTAAAAATCGTATTTCCTTCATAGATCTTTCATTTGAGTCCCTTTTTATACCCACCTCCATAGGATAGGGGGTATTTAAATTTAGTCATTCCTTTTGAAACACATCGAAATATCCATATCTTTTCGTGTACTATATAATTAATAAGTATCTAATACAATGTGGCAATAATACAATATCTAACTAATTTCCCATTTGGCCTGTTACAAATCGAATTGTTGTAAACGACATATGCCCTTGCAAAAAAAATTGCATTAGTTTTCAAAGTTTTTTTTCGACTAAAGCTTTTATTTACTTTAAGGCTTTTATTTACAATTTACTTTAAATTTAATTGCTGAATATTATCTTTGGAAATGAAGTATTCTCTTAACACCAGCTTGAGGCGCAACCGCAACTTCACTTGCGTAACGACTACTTAAGCGGTACGGCCATCCACCTACCGCAATCACCAGTAAAATCCCCGTTGAAGTTTTGGAGTTTTTCAAAGAATAAAGTCCACTTACAGGTTCACTCCAGCGGTAGTATACATTACCTAAAATATTTTCCTAATGAGACAGTAGCTTTATTTCAACTTTTTTGCCGTTTCAAACACTGTGTCAGCTATCATAACTAAATTCGATTTACGTCAACCAAAAGCCAACGGCAAGTCCTTAACAACGACGACAAATTGTATGCACTTTGTATAACTTATACATAATGGGAAAATACTATTCGCATTTTTTTAACAATTCCAATCATTTCAACCCAATATTTGACAAAAGCGGTCGCTACTTACTTGGTTCATTATCGTTTAACATTGGGCTTGTTTCCCTTCCGGTGGCGTTGTGCAATGTCAAAGCGAAATGTTTGGCAAACAGGATTCCGCCTTCGCGTGAACCAGCACACACCCAAAACTCTGCTCTGCTCATCTGGGAAAGTTCCGCGCCTGTTGTGGGAAATCTTGAAACATCCGGTTCCGGTTGAATTTTGAATTGCTTTGTCATCCACTTCACCCAGCCAGCTACATGGTCCGCGTTCCAAACACGAGGATCCACAGGAACTTCTACCGGTGAGGGCGGCGAAGGAGTTTTCTCCCTACCCCTAGTCGCATCCGTATACGATTGCTGAACAGAGGACGACGTTGAAGATGGTCCATGAATTTCAGTCTGTATTCGAAGTTGTGGAGACTTTTTCAGCTTTTCACCGGTTATGCTGCAGCTATTACTGCTGGTCGTGGAAGAATTTGAATTGTCGGTGTACGTACTTTTACTGCTTGATGTAGAACTGCTGCTGTCATTGTCACTGCTTGTGGACCTTCGTCTGCTGGCAGGCACAATCCTTTTTCCACTTTGGCTCCTTTCAACGGAACCATTGGTCGACCTCCTCCTTTTTCCTAAACCATAGCCTTCGCCATGTGAAGAACGCCTTTCCTCACTGTCGTTACCTTCTGCAAGCTGCTCATGTGAGTTCTCATGCATCGGTCTTAGCCCAACTATTTGCTCCAGAGATCTATGCAATAACTCGCGAGAAAATTTTGTTAAAATCACTGTTCCATTTGCATAAGGATAACAAATAATAGCCATTTATAAAAGCAAACAATCCTTCACACTGATTATTCTGGGAAAAACCACAACAAAACTCGCGATTGCGTTTTTATGGCGCCAATCTCTTTTAGAAGTACTCAACACTTCTTATGGTACGGCGGCAATCACAGAGACACATTAAAAGGCAGATAATTTTTTCAATTTAATTCGAAAGGCACCAAATGTTAATGCACCGCAAATTATGAATCACATAAACGTAGCTGGGGATTCCACGAACTGAATTACTATGTACACTTATACAAGCAATATCTTCATCATGTTAGTATGAATCATTTAAGATCTCACAGCACCGGCCGACCAATCACGACTGTTGGCCGCGCGCACCTAAAAAGGTATTCGCGTGTGTTTGCCCCTAATTTTACCACTTGTTGCAATTTTTTAGCGTATTTTGTTGTTTACAAATTATTTTACAGATTTTTTTTTTAATTTTTGTTTACTTTATAAAACTTTTTAAATTAGTTCGACACGACAGATATTTGGCGCCAATCTAAGACCGTATTCAAAACAAGCGACCGCTATCAAAGTCCACGTTCAACTGCTCATCTATACGATCAATGAGTAAGTGATCTCGAAATTCCGGCTAGTGGTGTGAAATCCATGAATGAATGGAAAAAACGATTTATGAATGAATCGTTGAATTGAGTTTTCGTTGTGCCGCTCACTCTCTGCACAATCTAACGTACCAACAGGGCTGCCATATTAATTTTGGTAAAAAAAAATATGGACAAATGTTTGCGCATAGTTATAATATAAACAAGTAAAGACTCGTTATGTACGATCGACGACAATGTAGGTGTTTGTCATAACATGGATATAAATGTTTGTCAATATATGGACGATAAATCCAATTTTGAACCGACTTCGTACCAAATTGTGCAAAATTGCGCACATGCACAAAGCATATGTATACACACGTATATGGGATTTATATCTTAATCTGAACGATTTTGACATAATTCACTAGAAATATCAACATTCAAAAGAAAGTGGTATATCGTGAAGATCGGTTACAAAGTGACCACATTATTGCAATAGTAATCATGATCAAACAAATAGATACATATATGAGAGGTATTGCGCAATTTTTTGTGAAAATCGGTTTACAAATGCGCTGACAAAAGCTCTAAAAGAGAAAGTCGCGCGAAATATGTATAAATGTGATCCTTACGAAATTTGACACAAAGGACTCTTATATGACTCTCAGTTAAATTTTAATTTACATAGAAAAAAAAATAAAAATAATTGAACATTTTTGAGATTTCCAATTAGTTTTTTAATTGATCTAATTGAAAAATTATTGAAAATTTCAATTAGTTTTTTAATTGATCCATTGAAATTTCAATAATCATTGAGTTTTATATTATATATAAAGAAAGTATATATATAAAAATTTCGAGCGGCTAGACCTTTTCAAAAACGAACAGTCAAAACAGTTCTGTTTAGTTTAAAAAAGTTTCCAATTAAATTAAACAATGATTGAAAGAATTTACTGCCTAGACCACTAACATTGGAGATGTAAACCCCACTATAGCTACATCAGGTTCTAAACCGATTCGAGCCATACTTGGCAGAGTTATCGGAAGTCAAAATAAAACACTTCATGTAAAATTTTAGGCAAATCGGATGTGAATTGCTCCCTCTAGAGGATCAAGAAGTCAAGGTCCGATATCGATTTATATGACAGCTATACCAAAACATGGACCGATTTGGCGCATTTACAATCCCAACCGATCTGCACTAATAAGAAGTATTTATGCAAAATTTCAAGCAATAACATTACTCCTTCGAAAGCTTTCGACAGACAGACGGACGGAAGAATATGCGGACGGACATGTCTAAATTAACTAATAATGTCAAAACGATCAAGAATATATATATACTTTCTTGGGTCTCAGAACAATATTTCGATGTGTTACAAACGGAATTACAAAATTAGTATACCCACATCCTATGGTGAAGGGTATAAAAATACGTATTCAAATAAAAAAATGATTGATTCTATTACCAACCTGTGTATATATGGGAACTATATCTAAATCTGAACAGATATGTAAGTACGTTCAAAATTTTAAGATGATTGGAAGGAAATTGCGATTTGCACTTTGATTACAAATAAAATGGACTGACAGACGGATACAACTAGATGGCGAAACTAATTTTGTGTAGATCCGAAAATTTTGAATGGGTCTATCTCTCTTCCTTTTGGATGTTACAAACAAATACCCTGAAGGGGATAAAAATTCATTTTTCAAAATTTGGAAAAACATTCTACGTTTTTAGGGTAAAAATCTGCAAGTCACCACATTGCTATTTTTGACATGGCAGCCCTGCATGCAAATAAAATGTGTAAAACGTGAGCTGGGAGAAATTAAATAATATGCTCTTTTTCTTAACAAATAGACAGTGTTGCCACGTAGTTTTAATGTAGAATCTACTTTTTTATTCATTATGCAAAAAGTACTAGTTATACCGCCGTATACACAAAATTAAATTAAGCCTAAAATTAGATTTATTTGACAGTTGTACAAAGGAAATCTGTCAGATAAACCTATTTCAAATCTACATTAAGTTTTGTGAATAAAGCAGAGATTTCTGTTCTATTCTATTTCAAATCTACATAAAGTTTTGTGAATAAAGCGGAGTATTCTGTTCAGCTTTCAGAATTGTTGTGAAAAACTTCAACAAAATATCGTAATTTTTTTAAACACAATTACATGAAATTTTTTGTACTAACTGAATCTTACATTTATATTACACTGGGATTGATTGTTTGTAAGTGTTCTTTTAAACAATTAATATAAAAAGGCATTTACTTATTTCACATGTTTTTAGCTTATACGGTTCTTTTTATATAGAGTTTGACAGTTGTTCATGTGAAAAGCCGAATAGAGTACCAACCCTACTGGTGTAAATATATAACGAAAAACAATGTCTTTAGAAACTGTTAGCCAAAATAATATACACACAAAGAAGATTGGAATAACAGGACATTTTTGCGTTCTCAAAATTTGACAGCAAATGTCAACCTTATGCAAATTGCTAATTTGCCCATGAACGTTCCATGTCAAGCTTATGGTGTCGTTCATTATAATAAAAACAAAATCAAATTTACAGGAAAAAGAAAATAAATAAAAGAAAGATAGATAGAGATATTGGATACTTCGACTGCCGAAACCCTTTATACGTGCATTGCGCCACAGCTTCCTTTACGAGAAAGGAAATAATGCAAACGACGCAAACTGCATGCTATTGAGAGCAGAATTCTGCTTGCGGCATGTTCTTAGATAATTCTCATTTATCTATATTCACAAGCGCCACCAACCAGTCTATGTGTGAAGTTCAAATTCTTCATCTATATATAATTTATCTACGTACACACCTATGAATGTATGAAGTTGCCAAAATGTATCAAATAATACTTTAAAGGCATTTGCATTAAACATTTCTTAATAATTTTTATAAAAATATATGAGATTTGAGAAAATATCAAGTTTTGTGTGAGTTTGTTTGTATAGAATTAGAGGCTGTAATAATAAATCTAATAATCTGTTAACAAATAGCTTTCGATTCTCCCAAATATTGAACCAGGGTGTCGTTCGAACAGCAAACTGTAACATTCGAGCAATTCTTGGCTTTTAGCATAAGCGTTGGCAACAGTGGTAGCAGCAAATTTTCTTGATAGATAAAGAAAAAAAAGAGCACAATCTAAACAACGTGTGTACGTCATGGCTGAAACAAACAAATGACAGTAGTGACCTAACGACGTTGACGTAGTTATGTGGTGACTCATTGCCCCATACCATGGAGAATCCCCAATAGTATTTTCTTTCATCAGTAGTTTTTTTCTTTTGCATTGTTGATTCGCAGAAATGAGTATGAGTAGTTTTTGCATTTCTGGCTGTGAGAGAATAAACGATTTCTCGACGTGTTTGCTCAAGTGAGCTTTTCATTGACAAACAAATCCGTTGAACTAAATGTTCGGCGATTTATAACGTCGTACTGTTGTTTAAATTTAAAAAAAGTGGAAGCGTTCTAAACACAACAATTCTAATTTGGGCTTAGCCTATGTATGAAGTGTTTTATTTTATCGCAGATTGTTAATAATTTTAAGACGTTTATTTTGAATAATTTCAAGTTCTTTTACGTGTGGCCACAGTGCTCTCCCAACTCCACAGTTATCGGCCATTGACGGCCGCAGTGCTCTATGAACTCGTGAATATTTTTTTAGGCTTTTTCATCATGTGAATGTTTTCAAAGTTTAGTTTTTATCCAGAATTACTCCAAGATATTTGACATTGCTACCTATTAGTATTTCTTCGTTGTAATAGGTATTTGAGGTTTTTATTTGGTGTTCCTTTAGGTGGTTTGTTGAATGGGAAAATTATTGCTTGGGTTTCGGTTGGGTTGATATTATTTTTTCATTTATGAAAATAATTGTTGTAACAAGTTAAGCACTCGAGAGATAAGCTTAGTTGAAGTAATCAGGACAGTATCGTCAGCATAAACTGCAGCATCAACATGTCGACCAAGTGAAAAATTGATTACGTAAAGGGAATGTAATAATGAAGAAGAGCCGATCCTTGAGGTAGAACTGCGGTCAGGGACTTAAAGACAAAATTTCAAACATTTTTTTGTGGACACAACTTTTTTCTAAATAAAAGTAAATTTTTTCTAAGGTCACAACTTCTATGAAAAATTGTCCTAACACAAAATATTCTAACGACAAATTGGCCTAAAATTTAGCCCTGCCCACCACGAAATTATTTTTTTTAAAGACAAAATTTCAATAATTTTTTTCCAAATGTCAAAGAAATGTTTTCTAAAGACAAACATTTAATGAAATTGTCTGAAGACAAAACTTTGCTCAAGCTTGGGCCTCAAAATTATTTTTCTAACTACATTTTCATAATTTTGTTTTAAGACAAAATATAAATATAAATATCCTGTAAAAACTGTAATTTTAAATCAAGACAAAGTTTCAATAAAATTTAAAAAAATGCTTTAAAAAACACGATTCCTATGAAGTTTTTCTAAAAACAATATTTTAATAAAATTTTCTTTAAAGACCAAAATGCAATATAAGTTCATTTTATGAAACATTTATGAGATTTTTTACAAAATCACAAAAAAAACAAGATAAATTTTATATTCTCGTGAAATTTTCTAGAAAAAACTTAGATTCGAAAAACTGAGATTTGGACAAAAAAAATTACAATTTTTGGATTTTTTTGATTTTCCTTGAAAAAAAAACATTCTTTTGTTTTTTTTTTCTTCTTATACATAAAAAAAAGCACATGATTGTTCATTTAATTTGCTCACATTTTCTCATAGAAATGCCAATTTACGAGTAATTAATTCCTTAAGAGAAACAAATGTGGCGAAAATTGTCAAATTCCCAAAATCTTGACACAAAAATTAGAAAACTTCTTAAATAGGGAAATATTTTCAACCCGATGAGATTCCTCTTACACCCAATTAGTCGCAGGCTTTCTAAAATATTCTATATAGGCATATTGAGCATTACTTACATGCAACTTTTACCATATATTTACATGTTCGGTCGATTTTAATGAAATTCGAAGGAGAAATTGATCACGTCATTTGAGCAGAAGATAGGTGTTTTTTTTTTTTTTGTATAAAAATTTGTCAAAATTTATATTCTTGAAATAAAAAATTTAAATGTTTTCTTGTTTAATGTTCTATGTTTTTTTTTTAAATATTTAACAAAAGTAAAAAAAAATCGTCATCAAATTCTGATCCTCCTTGCAGAAAATTCGATTCAATTGGACTTTCTACTACAAAATCTGATTTAAAAATCGAAATTTAAATCCCAAATTATATTCTTAGGTTCTCTTTAAGCAAAATAAACCACATTTTTGAAAAAGGTTAAAATCGCAAAAATGTTCGAAAATTTTTAATAAAAGCTGTAATTGAGAAGGATTAGCGTTAAAAAGGCAAGACATAGCCAGTGCTATGTAGGTTATCAAAACGTTAGAAATGCGCGTTTTAGACCGACAGTAAAACGTTGGTTATCGCATCAAATACTATAAAATTAAATATTACATCTTATCTTTTAATTTTGAAGGTTTTCAGAACACAACTTGTATTTTTTGTAACGATTTCAAATAACAGGAGACAAAATATATACTAAAATCATATGCATCGCATAAAGTTTCCAAATATGGTCATTAACACATTTAAAATACCTAAACTATCGTTTAGATATCAACAATTTTAAACTGTTATTTTTTTTTTTTTTTGTTTGCTGAAATCAAATTTGCAAATTGCAAATTTTGTCCATGAACATTCCACTAAGGAATAGAGGCAAACTTCTCACATATCAATGAGTGTGTCCGATTCAAGTTTTAAGCTCAATGATAAGGGGCCTCCTTTTTATACCCGAATCCGAACGGCGTGCCGCAGTGCGTCACCTCTTTGGAGAGAAGTTTTACATGGCATAGCACCTCACAAATGTTGCCAGCATTAGGAGGGGAAAACCACCGCTGAAAATTTTTTCTGAGGGTATCGGCAGAATTCGTACCCAGGCGTTCAGTGCCATAGACGGACTAACCTCTGCGCAACGGTGGTTTGTTGACATCAGGAAACTTATTTTTCTGGGACCAAGAAAATTTACAAAATGGGACTCAAATAGAAGATTTTTAAAAGAAAATTACGAATATGATATCTGTGAAAATATGACAAAACCCCATAACTAGAGATTTTTAAAACAAAACTACTAATATGATATCTGTGAAAAAACTTAAAATAGCCAAAAAAAATTTCTTGTTTATAAATTCGGACAATGTTAACCGAAAGATAGTAATGTAATAAGAAAATGTTTTAAAGGCTCTTTTAAGTGTTTTTGTGACAATACGACAACTTGAGTTATGGGAATCGGGAGTGTTCTTGGATTCACTGAAATTTTATGATTGCCACTTCATCCACATGAAATAAGAAGTTATTTCAAGTGGTGAAAGGCAAAGTGAACATAGAACCCATCCGAAAATGGAATTCATATGAAAGATCCATTGAAGTGAAGTGTCAATCTGATAACCAAATTTTGGAAAAGAGTCTGGACCCCCTTTCTTCCTTAACCCTTTAACTGTGCATTTGTGTACAACGAGTTAACTTGTCGAACTCATAGATTTAGCTTGAACAAGTATTTTCGTCGAGCCAAATACAAATTGCGAAATAGGTTTATACACAGAAAAAATAAAAAACTATGTTCAATTAAGAAATTTGTACATTCAATAAAAAAATTTGTTGAAATCAGAACCCAGAACCCATCCGAAAATGGTATTCATATAAGAGAACAAGTGATACAAAAAATATCCAATTTCTATATCAAAAATAATTAAAGCAATTAGCACCTTGTTTGAAAACATTTTTATAATCAATACCATGTTTATTCAGTCAAATTGTGGTCTTTATTTTTTCTGTGTATATTGGCTATGGCAAATCATAGATCAATATAGCCCACCTAAAAACATATCCTCATGGTCAAAGATCTTTTCAACTTAGTAGTTTGATTTTTGACGTAAAAAATGTCAAATGATGCACAATTTTGCTTAACATGCACTTTCTCCAAGTGCGCTGGCCCGATTCGGTGAAATGTAATGAAATTGATTCCCCTTCACAAGATTTCTAAAAACCTCGGTTAAATTAACAAATTTGTGTTTTCAATTAAAAATTTTGCTGAAATCGACCCTATAAAGAAACTTGTATTATTAATAAACGATTTTGCAATTTGGATTTATAACAATCTGAATAATTCAATTGAAGCGGTTATCATATATATATATATATATATATATATATATATATATATATATATGGGTGATTTTTTTGAGGTTAGGATTTTCATGCATTAGTATTTGACAGATCACGTGGGATTTCAGACATGGTGCCAAAGAGAAAGATATATATATATATATATATATATATATATATATATATATATATATATATATATATATATATATATATATATATATATATATATATATATATATATATATATATATATATATATATATATATATATATATATATATATATATATATATATATATATATATATATATATATGAATTATTCAGATTGTCATAAATCCAAATTGCAAAATCGTTTATTAATAATACAAGTTTCTTTATAGGGTCGATTTCAGCAAAATTTTTAATTGAAAACACAAATTTGTTAATTTAACCGAGGTTTTTAGCAATTGAATTATTCAGATTGTCATAAATCCAAATTGTAAAATCGTTTATAATCGTTTTAGATTTATCTAAATCTTGACCGATTTCTATAAAATGTACCAGTAGTGTCGACAGCCATAAGGAAATTCTCTCTGCTGAATTTCGAGAGAATCGGTTAAACAATGAGCCTTTATTGCAATATTTCTCAAAATCGGGCGATATATACATATATATACATATATATATACATATATATATATATATATATATATATATATATATATATATATATATATATATATAAGGAAATTCTCTCTGCTGAATCTCGAGAGAATCGGTTAAACAATGAGCCTTTATTGGAATATTTCTCAAAATCGGGGGATATATACATATATATATATATATATATATATATATATATATATATATATATATATATATATATATATATATATATATATATATATATATATATATATATATATATATATATATATATATATATATATATATATATATATATATATATATATATATATATATATATATATATATATATATATATATATATATATATATATATATATATATATATATATATATATATATATATATATATATATATATATATATATATATATATATATATTTATATATATATATATATATATATATATAAAGGGTGATTTTTTTGAGGTTTGGATTTTCATGCATTAGTATTTAACAGATCACGTGGGATTTCAGACATGGTGTCAAAGAGAAAGATGCTCAGTATGCTTTGACATTTCATCATGAATAGACTTACTAACGAGCAACGCTTGCAAATCATTGAATTTTATTACCAAAATCAGTGTTCGGTTTGAAATGTGTTCATTCACCGTAACGTTGCGTCCAACAGCATCTTTGAAAAAATACGGTCCAATGATTCCACCAGCGTACAAACCACACCAAACAGTGCATATATATATATATATATAGATATATATATATATATATATATATATATATATATATATATATATATATATATATATATATATATATATATATATATATATATATATATATATATATATATATATATATATATATATATATATATATATATATATATATATATATATATATATATATATATATATATATATATATATATATATATATATATATTTATATATATATATATATATATATATATATATAAAGGGTGATTTTTTTGAGGTTAGGATTTTCATGCATTAGTATTTGACAGATCACGTGGGATTTCAGACATGGTGTCAAAGAGAAAGATGCTCAGTATGCTTTGACATTTCATCATGAATAGACTTACTAACGAGCAACGCTTGCAAATCATTGAATTTTATTACCAAAATCAGTGTTCGGTTTGAAATGTGTTCATTCACCGTAACGTTGCGTCCAACAGCATCTTTGAAAAAATACGGTCCAATGATTCCACCAGCGTACAAACCACACCAAACAGTGCATTTTTCGGGATGCATGGGCAGTTCTTGAACGGCTTCTGGTTGCTCTTCACTCCAAATGCGACACATTTCGAACCGAACACTAATTTTGGTAATAAAATTCAATGATTTGCAAGCAATATATATATATATATATATATATATATATATATATATATATATATATATATATATATATATATATATATATATATATATATATATATATATATATATATATATATATATCGCCCGATTTTGAGAAATATTGCAATAAAGTGCTCATTGTTTAACCGATTCTCTCGAAATTCAGCAGAGAGAATTTCCTTATGGCTTTCGACACTACTGGTAAATTTTATAGAAATCGGTCAAGATTTAGATAAATCTGCCATGTATGTACAAAATTTTGTACAACGCTTCCCTCGACGACTACCGCAATATATGAGCTTGCTCGAAATCGGTTCAGATTTAGAAATAGCTCGCATACATATGTCATTTTTCAATAGGGTAGGTGTAGGAATTACACAGTCGGCACCGCCCGACTTTTGCCCTTCCTTACTGGTTTTATTAAAAACTTATGCCTATCTTCTTAATAAAGAAATATTTTTAATAAATAAATAATTTTTATATTTAAATAAATCATAATGAACACAACCTTAATATTTCGCGTACAATATAATATCTTCAATTATTCATCCACATGACAGGATGTAGTGAGGTAGTTACAGATACATGCCAATACGAGTATTAGTCAATATTGTAAGTGCAAATTTGCCCATGAACATTCCATTAAGGAACAGGGACAAACTTCTCATATATCAATGAGTGCAGTTCCATTAAATTTTAAGCTCAATGATAAGGGGCCTCCTTTTTATAGCCGAGTCCGAACGACTTGCCGCAGTGCGACACCTCTTTTGAGGAGAAGTTTTTACATGGCATAGTACCTCAAAAATTTCGCCAGCATTAGGAGGGGATTACCACCGCTGAAAATTTTGTGATTCGAACCCAGGCGTTCAGCGTCATAGGCAGACATGCTAACTTCTGCATTTTCGGGTGCGTTTCGTATATATGCAATTCGTCCCTTTGTATTTTCACATCCTGGATTTTTCTGTTTGCTCTGTCTCAATTCGCACAATTAATTTATTGAATTTTATGCAGTCTTTAATAGGTATTTCCCAATTTCTAGAGTCAATTTTGCCAAATTTTTTTTCGTCTAGCCACGTGTTTTCTTGAATTGCATCAGCTGGAAGTTCTGTAGTGTATGCGCTCATATATTTGGTTCATTTGCACTTCTGTTCACATTACATGCGTGTGAAAGAGAACACAATACCATCTTCCTTTAATTTGTGCAATTGCAAATTTGTTAAACATATTAGTAACCGTTGAGTGGAGCGGATGTGTATCCCTTTCGCTCCTCGAAGAAAAAAACGCATCTCGGAATAGGCACCTAATACGGAAATTGTAAAGCCTTTCAGGAGTAGGCTCAAAATGGAATCTAAAGACCCATGCTGCGGTGATGGCATCAGACCGTAGCACGTTGTCCTCCGCTCCTATAGGTGTGGGTGCCTTGGCACCTGTAGTCAAGAGTAATGCTTCAAGCGCACAACCAGTCGTCAGACTAACAAATGAGGAAGAGGCGGATAAACCAAAGGAACGCATAGTTCGTCCCCTGCTTTTAAGTAAGGTTGTGTTTCCGATTCAGATTCATGCGGCGATCGTGTCAACGAAACAGTCATCGCAGCCGAAACGAGTATGAGGATAGCGGGATGACGGCAGAAATGAGCGATGGCTTTGCTAAGCTCACAAGCAGACCGAGAAAGCGATCCGATTCACAACATATAAGACAAAGGAGTGTGTACCGGCAGCGGGACATCCTAACGCTGCGATTTGCGTCAGCGGAATGTATTGATATCGCCAAAAAGCTCGTTGGAAGTTTCCACACTCCTTGAGGCTCAAAGCTCGACCTTGTGAGAAAGATGGACATCTCACAGCTTACAAACGCGACGGTTTTCAGCAAGGACGTGGGCGGTGAAATCGCGACGGAACGCATGATGGAGGTCTTGAACAAGCAAAACCAATATTTGGTCGTAGAGAAATTGGAGGATTTCCACAGGGAGGAGAAGGAAAAAGGAACTCTCCTTATGGTGGGCATTCATCATGTCTCCGTGACAAGTTTGGCTAAGACTAAAGGCATGGCGTACTACGGGGCCATGGTCGTCTTCTTCAAGATTGGGAAGACTAGGATAGGCAAATATTCTCATATTGAGTCGTTAGGCAGTAAAGCGGCGAGACACTCAATACCGCCTAGCGACCAGGGGTCCGACGATGATAGAATACCCGACTCTTTCAATATTGGGAAGACTAGGATAAGCAAAGATTCGAATACTAAGACATCAGGCAGTGCAGGAGCGAGAGACCCAACAAAACCTAACGAACAGTGGCCCGACGGCGGAACCATCAACGACTTTCTCGATAATAGGAAGACTAGGATGGGTGAAGATCCTAATGCTGAAACATCAGGCAGTGCAGTGACAGAGAACTCAATGCCGCCAAATTCACGGGTAGCAGACGATGAGAGCATCACCTACTCCCAAGAACCTCATTTACTCAAGATTTGGAAGACTAGTATAGGCAAAGATCCTAATATTGAAACATCAGCCAGTGCAGGGAGGGTTGACTTAATGCAGCCTTTATACAGGGAGGTTTAAGATGTGGCAATATGTTCGAAAATCTAAACGATGAGGTTCAGGATCGCAGGGTCAACATGGGGCATTCCTTCTCTGACCATCGCTACATTAGGTTTAGAATAGCACGGCCAGCGCCGATATCCAATAAACTTCCGTAATAAGTTGAAAACCAACTGGCCAAGATTTGGAAGACAACTCAGAAGAAAACTTGGGCAAGATAATTTAGATTGTCCAAGCATAGAAAACATTGACGACAATGTCAACAGGATTACGACTGCACTAGTGGAGTCTTTCGAAGATAGTTGTCCTCTTCGAGAAAGGAAATCAGCCCAAGGAAAACCCTGGATGTTCGTGAACATTGGGAAAGAAATCCGCAGACTTTATAACAGAGCACGTCGTAAAAAAGCGGAAGTATATTTGGATGCGGGAAAAAGTACCTCCTGGAAGCTTTTCTGCGAACAGGTCGATAGCGTTAATGACGCCGCCAAGATAAAAAAGTTTCTCTCAAAAACCCATGTCCATTTGAACATGTTGAGGCTTTTGATGAAAACGCATTTTCTACAGGATACGACAGGACTCACGGAGACACCAGAATCTTGGAATAATGAAGTTGATCCAAGGCTTATCATAACGGAATTTATGGTCAAGGATAAGGATATAAGTCACCCGGACCTGATGGAATATTCCCGGCGTTACTTCAAAAGCAGGCCGACTATCTGTCGCCTCATCTGGCCACTATTTTCACAGCGTGCCTAGGACTTGCATATATCCCGAAAGTCTGGCAGGAGGCAAGGGTGGTGTTTATACCCAAGTCCAAAGGCCTACAGACCTAAAAGCATTACATCCTTTCTACCACAAATGAAATCGTTTTCACAGATTTTTTCACTATTTTTTTACATGGATTTTCACTGTGAGAACTAAAATTAATACCCACCGTTAGGGCTTTTCTCCCTTGTCGCATCCTCACACACGCCAGCTCTGTAAAGAGTAGGTATAATAAATCATTTTTTAAATTAAAATAAATCGTTATGAAGACTACCTTAAAATTTCGCGTATATCTTGAATTATTGATCCACATGATAGGATGTAGTTAGATAGTTGTATATCTCTTAATATTAGTCAATATTAAGAAGCTTAATTCTTAAATGGATAATTAAATATTGAAATAAAATAGGGTAATATTAATATACGTAAATACTTCATATAATTTCTACAAAATTCCCCATTTTGGGGTGCGTTTCGTATACATATATGCAATTCGTCCATTTGTATTTTCACATCCTCCTGGATTTTTCTGTTTGCACTGTTTCAATTCGCCCAATAAATTTATTTTATTTAAAAATTATTGAATTTGTTGCAGTCTTTAATACATATTTGCCAAATTTGTTTTTTTGGTCTAGCCACGTGTTTTCTTGAATTGCATCGCATCCCTGGTGCAATTCAAGAAAAAAATGTAAATACGATTGTGTGGGAGAGAATCAAGAAGTTTTGTTGTTGCATTCAGTAGTGTATGCGGTCATATGTTTGACTCGTTTACACTTCTGTTCGCGTTACATGTGTGTGAAAGAGAACGCAATACCATCTTGCTTTTAATCCGCGCAAATTAAAATATGTTAAACATACATCTTTTTGCCTATTAAATGCCATGATTCAATGGAAAATAGAATTTCAATGTCAAAAATGATCAAATCAATTAATCGCTTTGAATCTTATACACCCTCCACCAGGTACGTTTTATTATTTTGTAAATCATTTTGCCTAAAGAAAAACATTTAAACAAAATTTCCTCTAATAACAAAATGTCATATATATATATTTATATACTATTGTTTTAGTAAATTGTGTTGTTTGCGTAGTGTTATTACGAAAAATTAAAGTGAAAGAGCTAGAGGGTAAGTGTAAAAGTAGTCGGCAGTTTGAGGATTTGAGACTTTTTCAATCCATCCTCTTTCTGGGTAAAATATTCGATTAAATTGAAATTTGGGTTTCGCAATTTGCATTTTTGTTTTCTTTTAGATGTATTAACCAAAAATTTCAATTTCTTTATTAATTTTGTGAAATTTTTAACTTAAAAAAAAGTTGTTTTTCACTAGTAGTCGGCACCATTTTCTACTGTTCGACGTAACATGTTCCAAAAGTCGGCATGTACTATTTTGGCAATGAAAATATTTAATATTAAAGAAAATGTATGATGTATTAATTGAAAAAACTGATTTTGCATTATTAACTCACATACTTAAAACAAACAAAAAAAAAAAACAAGGAAAAACATATAATGTGTCATAAGCTATATTTCTCATGTGATAGATATATATATACATAGAAAGGTCAATACTACCGAATTATCGAAATTTCAGGGAAATCGTTTAAAAAATAAGACAAGGCGAAGAATTTAAAATGAGATATAGATCTACAATATGTAGAAGGTATACCCAAATATGATCCGATATGGATCATATTCGATGCGAATACAGAGGGTATAATACTTCTCTCTTTCTACAACGCATTGAATATATGTTAGGCGAAATCGGCTAAAACATTTGCTGTACATAAGCTCAAAACCTTAAATTTTGAGATCGATATATGTGTCAGCTTGTCAAAATATGATACGATCTAAACCGCGTTCGAATGAAAGAGGATCTAATACTACACTTTTTTAAATATCGAACAAATGATGCTGAACACGGTAAACCGGGTGATCGGTTATAAGTATATAGATGTAGTTAGAAGGACGCAGAAGAACCACCCGGCACTCAAATAGTGACTACTGGAAAAACCAATTTTTTATGGTCCCTAAAAGCGGCATCTAATAAAAAAAATTTAAATAATTAATACTAAATAATACTAAAATGGTCTTTTATTTGTCCTTTACCATTAAAAATTATTTGGGACTTTAAATCAAAAATTTGAATACGCTTTCTTCATTTATAATGTCTATACTTCGATTACTTTTTTCTTAAAAACAGGCGCTGTCGCACTTGTTGATAGACACCCTCTTACTAAAAGCGAAACTCTGACGAAATCTGTTATCTAAGCTCTAATATTTTTGTGCACAAGGAGAGCCTAGAATATAAATGACATTTATTGACCATTTTTATACTCTACAGCACTGCTGTGGTACAGAGTATTATAACTTAGTCCATTTGTTTGTAACACTCACAAGGAAAAGAGCTTGACCTATTGATAAGTACACCGATAGGCTCAGAATCACTTTCTGATTCGATTTAGCTTTGTCCGACTGTTCGTCCATGTTAATTTGTGAACAAAGTACAGGTCGCAATTTTCATCCGATCATCTTCAAATTTAGCACAGGTATTTTTTTGGCCTAGAGACGAAGCCTATTAAAATTGGAAGAAATCGGTTCAGATTTGGATATAGCCCCCATAGCTCGTTCGATTTTATAATCATTTGTTATTCGACCCTTCCAAAATTTGAATCGGAGGTTTCTCTTATGACTATTGGCATAACTGGTGTATATCATAGACTATTTCAGATTTAGATATAGCTCCCATATATATGTATCGTCTAATTTTAACTTTTGCAGCCTTTGCAAGCGCATTTGTTATCCGACTCTATCAAAATTTATGTATACATATATGTTTTGACGGATTTTGACATCTAGAGCCACTGCAAGCGCATGCATTAACCAATCATTCCGAAAACTTTTGCACAATGTCTTTTCCTTTGACTTCAACTATATGATATACTAATTTCGTCATTCTGTATGTAACACCTCGAAATATGCGTCAACCTGAAAAATTAAAGTTTTAAAATAATTATTTCATATGAAACAAATCGTTTCTTTATAAGAACAATTCACAATTTATTATTTAAGGCAACTGGTGCAGAACTCATAGTGATTAAGGGTCGAAAACTATCAGTCAATAGCAAGTAACGTTGATTCTCGTAGAATTTTTTTAGCTCATAGTGGTTAAGGCTCGAAAGCTATCAGTCAATAGCAAGTAAAGTTGATTCTCGTAGAAAATTTTTTAGTTCCATAGGCTTTTGATCAGTTCCTACACCCAGTAGCGACCACAATTTGCAATAAAAAGTTTGAGGTATCTTTGCCAATTTCACAGTAACAGAAAAATTCTGGCAATTTTTTGATTTTGAAAAAAATGGGGGTAGCCGGCCCCCCATAAATTTTTTATATGCTAAGATAAGAATTGCGACCTATGAAGGCCCAAGAAATATATTCGGGAGATTGCTTCATATGGAAGCTATGTCTCGTATATGTACATGTATGCCCCCTCCACAAATGCTGAACGACATCTTATGTTCGATTGACAAAAATAATTTTATTTGATTTGAGATTGATAGTGATAGAAGAAATTACGTATCTATGTACATAAATGCAGAAAAACAGCTGCAAAAATGTTATGCTACTTTTAGATTTGGTTGGTACATTGCAACTCTAGCCCGAGTTACTGCTGCTGGATGTCGTAGATAGGTTGTCACTGTTTACGGAACTGCTTGAAGCGTTGTTGGTCATCAAAGCCCTGGTACCGCAAATATTGTTCGCAACAAGGGTTGCAGCTGAGCATTGGGTAACTGCATGTCGACACGGTTGAGGCGAGGTTGGATTCGAGAGGCCGGATTCATGTATTGGCGAAAGGGTTGGCGATCTAGTAAGCAGAAAGTGTTTGCGTCTGTGACGTCGATAGATGCCGTTTGTTGAAGGTAGTCGTTGGACGGGTGAATACGATAAACTGGGCCCTGTGGACGCACTGTAGGAAGCAAAGGCTAAGGTCTCTACCAATTCTTCAAGATCGGCGTTGTTTGGTATCTTTCTTCTGGTTGGCGGAGGTAATGCTGGCGGCAGTATTATTCCGACAGGTGCTGAGCTATAGGTCATAGAGGTGTCGTCTCGTATGATCGATGTAGGCAGCAAGGATGTCTTGTAAGTTGCCGACGTTTGTGTAGAAATCGCAGTGTAGGCGCAATCGTTAAAGTTGGATTGATTGGCTGAAATCGTGGATGACGATGTGGTCTCGGATAAAGGTGGGAATGTGGAGCTACTGTCGGAATCGCTTATACCGGAACTGTTGGTGTCCAAAGGCAAAGGAATCGGCCTAACCTGGTTTTGCTTCAAATGCAATTCTTGGATGTCATTTGTATGCGGTTGCCTGCAACGTGGACGTCTGTAGCGATTAAGAGCACGCATCACGTGCCGAAAACGCATGACGGGCCACGTCCTGGCGATTTGCAGCTGACCTTGTGAGCTTTTCTCATCTGACTTCACCCCGCCGCCTAACTTTTCTTTCCAATTTGGCATTTCGGCTCTTGCAGGTTTTCCAATGGCTTCCGTGGCCTTGCGCCCAAATTTCGCTGCCATTTCTTGGTTATGTTTCATTGTCAGTTCTGCTGTAATATCATTGGGAATATCGGGGCTGTCAGGCACTGATGAGCAGCAGTTCCATTTTCTGCGCCATCGTTGATGTTTAGATATTGTTTGCATGCAACATCTTTTTTGGGTCGTCGATGTTGACGTCTGTGATTTAGCGGACGCACTTCGAGATATTTGGTTCGGATTTACATTCCTATGAAAATTAAGCGACAGACTCTTGTTCGCGGTTAATTTGACATCCCTCTTTACGGCGATGGGGCTGCGTAACTGAAATGTGCAAAAGGTGCACTGCTCAGTGTATTGAACGTAGCTGCGGCTACGACTGTTCATCGCAGCAAGATTTTCGAGATTGGTAACAAGGGTCGCCTTTGAAGTGGCCGCGCTTACTCGCCTCTGCGATGTGGAAGCCTTGAACGCTGAGCAGCAATGGAATGCTCTGGACATATCAGTTCGGTCGGGGGCATCTGCTTCATTGTCTATGCCCGAAGAGATGTGGGCTATAGTGAGTGGCGGTCTTATATTTTTCTCCTCCAACAAGGAGCACATATAATATGTGTTTAATGCAGTCTGATGATACTCCCTCGAATTGGCACAGCAATGTAAACTAAAATGTGTATTATCTTCAAAAGTACGCGACACATTCGGCTTGGAACCTTCTGTTCCCAGATCATTTGGATGCACCAGCGTCGAGCATACATAAAATTTGCCACAATCTTTAGTCTTTTTGGACGGATGGTCATTGGGGTTATTCGGCGAGTCCTCGCCAGTCTTGGGTACTTGCTTATTTTTAGCCTCCTGAGCTAGTCGATGGTTACGTATGTATTCGTAAGTGGTCAAGCCCAGAAACGATATATATATGTGAAAGAAACATAAATGTAGCAGTAACCCTGCAGTAATCGCTGCCAATAGTCCGAGAAGGCCCAGCAAAACCAAAAAGATTTGTTGACTCACTGCTATGCCGGCAAATGACACTACAGACGACTCCAAAGAGGAATTGACCCCACTCGAGTTGGTTTTAGAAAGAACAATTCTGGTGTTATCGTCAGTACCCAAAGAGACAAAGGGGGTGCTATCTGCACTTAAAGTTTCATTGTATTGGTCCCCAGCAATTGTAGTCAGATTTTGGAGCACCGAAGTCAGGATGGAGTTGTTGAAAGAGCCTGACACTTCAATGATGGTGTTGGTAAAGTTGCCCGAGATGTCATTGAAACTGACGCTTTCGCTAGTAATATTAAGATCGTACAGATCCAAGCTGCTACCACCTTCGCTGTCCAGTATCGCCGTTGTGGTGGGACCACTCTCGTACCAAAAACTGAGCCATTCTGGACGCAAAAAATAGAAGCAAATCTGCGCTATTACCGCCAACAAAATGACCAGGGCAGCACAAACAGCACTTACGACGCACATCAGGAAAGCTACATAGTTACGTGAGCCGATACAATGGTTCAACCACTTACAGTGGTGGTCAAATTTACCAATACATTTGTTGCAAACAGAGCAGTGCTTAGTGCGCGCGGAAGAGGTTCGGATGTTACACAAATGACACCGACCGTTTTCAATAACATGTGCGTGTTTCGAGCGGTCAAATTCAGGGACAATGCGGTCTGTTCGATGTATGCGTCGAAGCTCTCGGTCAGCCGGGTCAATAAGTAAAGCGGCCAAATGAGACACTATGTGCACGAGATACAGTCCAGTAAATAGGCCATACAATGGTCCTTGGATCTCTGTGGTGAAGGACGGAACCAGGATCCAATACGCCGCTAACCCAAACAGTAGCAGGACCGACCATCCGAATAACTGCAGCGGATGCAGCGGCGTCTGCAGTCCATGTAATCTCCTGCCTTTGCGGTGGTGAACAAGAGCAATGTTATCTTGAAACGATACCAGGTGTGACAAGTTCCAAATACTCGATGTTGAGACTGGGATCAACCCACTACTCGCTGTTGCACTGCTTGTATTCACAATGCTTTTTCGTAAAGAGGAGCTGCCTTCAAGATCGTTATCGGGTGACACTTTTTTATTGAATGAACTCAGACTCTTCGTCGTCTGGGAAGGCGTTTTTGTTAACTCACGGTGTAGGTCTGGATTTTTTGCGTAATTGTTTATGCTCGTTGTTGTGATTGTAATAATGTTGTCGCCATCCTTGCTCTTTCTTGGCGAATCATCAGCGCAGATTGTCTCATTGTTGACTTCCCTAAAAGAACCACTGGTCGTTGTAGTCTTCGTCACAATGCCATTCACAGTTGTGATAACTGGCGGAATATTTGCATTACATTCGTTCACGGCAGATCCTTCAGTTTCCACACGTCGATACCGGTCCGGGAGCATGTTGCTTAACGTTAATCATTTGCTTTAACAATTTTACATGCAAACAGGTCATTAGGAGTTCCAAGGAAAATATCTTTAGTAGGTGAAACAAAGAAGCATTAGACTCATCACCAAGTGATAAAGGATAAACGATAAAGTTCGGACGCATACGCGGAGAAAACATAACAAGATCTGGCTACAAATTGTTCTCCCCTATTCCAGGTTATAGCGTTTAATATTTTTTTATATTCAGGAGAGACAGAAGCAGCTTCTAATATAATAGCACCTTTGCAGTAGACTAATTCGTCCACCTCTGCTGTCCATAATAGGTTGTCCTGAAAAGAAACAACGTAATTTTTTTTATTTAGTAGTAAATAAATTAATATAATTATATTTTTAAAAACAAAACTTTTAACTTCAGCGGTATTTGCGGGTGCAGTTATATCTACAATATAAGAACTAAACTTTTAAATGAGGGTCTGTCCCCCCTTCTTTTTTCAGAAAATACAGTCAATCTGTTCAACCGCCTCACGAATATTAACTTCAGTTTTCACAGTGTAACTCCATATAAAAAACAAAAATCTGTGAAAACAATTTCATTTGTGGTACTAAGTTCTTTATTGAGTAGAAATTTGGCATTCATTAAAAGCGTGGACAATACGTTTTTCAACTTGGACCAACATGACAAAAAAAATTTTTCATCGCATTCGCGTTGCATTTTTGGTCATGTTCTTTTAAATAAATAACAATTGTTAGCCAGCTCCTTCATTCTAATTTTTCGTGATAACACAATTTACGAAAATAATAGGTCTCTTCGCGTACATTTCCACAAATTTGCACAAATTGTTACTGGAAGTCGTTTTTTATTTGCCAGCAGAAGGGAGCGGGAGAGTGCGTGAGAGCGAGCAAATTTTTTAGAGTTTGATAAATGAGCATGCAATTTCTTCTGAAGGTTTTTTTTTTGCCAAAATGCAGAAATTTGCAGCATCGAACAGCTGTTTATGAAAACCAGCTGTCTAATTCAAATGGACCGATTTATTTGAGATAAATAGCTGGTTTTCAGCGTATTTTTCCAGGAAAAAATTGGCAGAAGAGTAACCATAGACTTTACTCTTTTCTGCTATTTATTTAAATTAAACAGGATTAATCAAGGATTTGGTACAGTTTGAATATCTGGTCTATGGATAAAGTTGCACTGATAGAACCCAATTATCTCATTGACTTTAAGATTCAATCTTCCATACGGTACGCTCGAAAGTGTCGTGTTTGCCATGGGAAGCATCGACACTTAACATTTATTCGTCGGCGCCAAACCCCTCGGAAGTAGGTTCTAAGGTACTTCAAGCTATGCCTGCGTTGGTATCCCTGCAAAATAGAAACAACTTTGCATATTGGCGCTAGCTGACACATGTTTCTTACTTAAAATAAGAAAGAACGTCTCCGAACTGTTTGCTACCAAGGGAGCTTTCAGATTCTACGAGACGCAGGTATAAAAAGGTTAATTGCAAATTGCCCATGCCCATGAATATTCAAGGAACAGCGGGATACCTCTCTGATATCAATGAGTGCTGTCTGATACAAGTTTAAGCTCAATGACATGGCAGCTCCTTTTTATTGCTGAGTCCTAACGGCTTGCCGTAAAGTGACTCCACCTGTGAAAACTTTTTCTGATGTTCTAGCAGTAAATGAACTTGCGAAAGCTGACGAGTCTGTTCTTTGTAAAATTTATAAAACAATCTACGTTGATTGAAATATAGTGCACTCGCGCGCTTTTTTTCATACATATGAAAGAACTTCCAAACAAATATGGAATTTTAGCTGATTGTGAGCACTGATTAATAGGTGAAGGCAGTTAAAAAGGAAACAAGTAGGGTAATCGCCAAATTATATTGCAGTTAAATTAGAATTTAACAACTACCCTGTTTATTTATATTTCAACACTGTGTACATAGGTAAACTCCGTTAAATATACAAAAATAAGCTGTTCATATTTTGAAGCTTTTGCGCTGAGTTCCCACCTTAGAGAAGTTAATGAAAGAAAAAACTGTTTATATTTTGTGGTATTCATATTTTTGCGAGTGCACCTGTAGTCAAATGTGCCAAAATTCAATGATATCGGTGGGTAGGTCATGTTGTCCAACCCCCATTTTTTCCAAAATGAAAAATTCTCAAAATCCTTCTGTTACTGTGAACGGCATACATTTATTTAAAATTTGTGGTCGCTTTTAGGAAGTGATCCTTCGACCGCGACATTTTGTCATAAAGTGACCAAAGTCGTAGTGCTTTTCAGTGCAGCTACATTAGTTTTTTATCTGTTTTTGCGCTTCATTTTGGTTGTTTCATTCTGTTGTTGGATTTCATTGTCCAGCTGAAACCAGTAGGCTTTGATTGTGGTTCTGTGCCAATTTCGCTGTACCAAATTTCATTGAAATAGGATGAAAAATGCTCCTTTTATAGACTCATTACACAATATCCGGAGATCGGTATATATGGCAGCTATATCCAAATATGGTCCGATTTGTACCACATTTGACAGGAATAGGTAAGGGTCTACCAGAACACACTGTGCCAAATTTCATCGAATTCGGGTAATAAATGGATCTTTTATAGCCTCAATACCCTATATCGGGAGATCGGGTGGTCGGTCTAAGTTCGGTCGGTCTATATCCAAATATAGTCCTATCAGAACCGCACTTCACAGAAATGAATAGGGGTCTACCAGAACTCACTGTTCCAAATTTCATCGAAATCAGATGAAAAATTACCAATTTATTGCCTCAAGATTTTAAGTCTGGAGATCGGTCTATATAGCGGCTATATATAACAAAAAACCGATTTTATGAGATCAGAAGATCAGGTTTATATACAAAGAATACGAAATCATCGAAAAAATTGAAAATTGTTTTTATACCCAAGATATCTGCAAAATTATAAATACCCAGCTTTTGGGTATAAATGGGTAAATACCCGGGTATTTATCCAATTTACCAGGTAAATACCTTTTGGGTATTTACCCATCGCCCATCTCTACAAATGGTACAATACCACACAAATGTTGCCAGCATTAGGAGCTCTAAACCACCGCGTCATAGGCGGACATGCTGCGCTACGGTGGCCTCCACATAAGCGCCTCAAAATGGTTCGCTGAGTTCACACAACTGAAGAAGAGAAAGAAGTGATTAAAAAAACGTAAAAAAAAGATAAGGACCGTTTCAGGGTTTAGGTCCCAAACCCTAATGAACCCCAGAGGCTTTCATTAGGATTTAGGTCCCATAATTGCGATAGACCATCCAAACTTGGTACAGAAAGCTATGGGAACTAGAATTCCGCTAGTCAGAACGAGTGCTTAGAGTTATTACTTATGTGAACTGTCACTTTAGGCAATTTTTTTCGGCTCTTTTTCTCTTCTTCAGTTTTGTGAACTCTGCGAACGATTTTGTTTTAACTTACGAAATGAATATTGCAATAAGGCATGTATAATAATACATTTAAGTTACAAAAAGGACAATACATAAGTAATTACAACGTTTTGAAAAGTCTCCCTATTATTTTTTCCAAGCGAATTTTCTAAAAAAGCACCATTAAGAGTATCCGAGAATTAATCAAATTAAAGTTCATCGTTCAAAGCCCAATATTTCTACGAATATTCAGGTAGGTTCAGCCTTATACAAAAGTAATCATATTTTCTTAAACTTTTTGGCAATATTATTTTTAGCAACTGTTGTCACTATTATTTTTTGCACCACTCTATATTTGATCGTCTTGACGTTCTTAGTCGATGTAGCCATGTCCGCCCGTCTGTCTGCCTTTCTGCCTTTCTTTCGAAAGCCCGCTAACTCTCGAAGGAGTAAATCGGCCGATATTTTGATATAGCTGCCATATTAAACGATCTTCCGATTTTATTTTTATTATCCAATTTGGTTGACACGCTAATTCTCGAAGGAGTAAATCGGGCCAAATCGGCCAATGTTTTGATATAGCTGCCATATTAAACGATCTTCCGAATTTATTTTTTTGAGTCTCTAGATCCCAATTTGGTTAACATTTTGCTCGAGACCATTTTCGTGCGAGCACCTCTCACAACTATATTTGATCGTCTTGACGTTCTTAGTCGATGTAGCCATGCCCGCCCGTCTGTCTGCCTATCTTTCGAAAGCCCGCTAACTCTCGAAGGAGTAAATCGGCCGATATTTTGATATAGCTGCCATATTAAACGATCTTCCGATTTTATTTTTATTATCCAATTTGGTTGACACGCTAATTCTCAAAGGAGTAAATCGGGCCAAATCGGCCAATGTTTTGATATAGCTGCCGTATTAAACGATCTTCCGAATTTATTTTTTGAGTCTCTAGATCCCAATTTGGTTAACATTTTGCTCGAGACCATTTTCGTGCGAGCACCTCTCACAACTTTCGACGTGGGTTCTCACGAAAAGAGTGCATTGATGAACTTAAATCTTTGTGCGGCGATGAAGCATCATCATATAGCATTATGAAAAACTAGTTTAACCTTCGCAAGCCCAAAATCCACCCGGCTAGGATCTTCAAGTTTCAAACCTCAATAACTCAGCGAATTTTTATCAAATTAAAAATCGCTTTGAACTCAGCGTCTGTATTTATTTTCGTCACAAGAAAATAATTTACAGAAACTAGTAAAAATATGCCATATGAGAGTGGATATAACTCTTTGAAATTGATTTGATTTTGACTTTGATTTTCGTGCGAGCACCTCTCACAACTTTCGACGTGGGTTCTCACGAAAAGAGTGCATTGATGAACTTAAATCTTTGTGCGGCGATGAAGCATCATCATATAGCATTATAAAAAACTAGTTTAACCTTCGCAAGCCCAAAATCCACCCGGCTAGGATCTTCAAGTTTCAAACCTCAATAACTCAGCGAATTTTTATCAAATTAAAAATCGCTTTGAACTCAGCGTCTGTATTTATTTTCGTCACAAGAAAATAATTTACAGAAACTAGTAAAAATATGCCATATGAGAGTGGATATAACTCTTTGAAATTGATAACATTCCAAGAAAAAAACGACCAAAGATACCTTAATAATTCTTTTTGAATTTTACAGAAAAATCGTTCTGCCAAAATTCGCAAAATGATGATTTCAAAAAAGCCAATTTTTAAGTAAATTTGCTGTGGAGGCTGGAAGCGTCTGTTATTTAGTGCATTTCAAACTATATAAATTTTAACTGAATGTTGATGCATACGGCAGCAAAGTCATTATAAATCACCAAATCCAAACCACGCATCAAAATGAAATTCGAACCCCAAAGCATTCGTTAATCGCAAAAAACTAAGTCAATCTCGGTCAAAATTTCAACAAATCTTTAAGTCAAATATTCCCGAAATCAGTAGATATATTGTATATAAGCACTCTTTTCTGTAGAAATTTGTTTACATTATACAGCAAAAGAATTTTGGAAATCGGACCACAAATGAAGATATGGTAGCCCAAAATTTGGTCCCTGGCAAGAGGCGCTCGGACCACCTAGGGCCTTGAAATTTTCCACATAAAATCTCAGCTCTAACCATTTCAAATCTTAAAGAGTTATCTCTATTCGTTCTTAAATGACATATTTTTTACTAGTTTTTTTTTCGACTGTATTCCACTGTTCGTCGTAGCCCAAGATTTGTACTTGCCCAACTCATGCATTGCATTTCCTGTTTTCTTCAGTTTTTTCTACAAGTATGAAACTTTCGGTTATATATGGCAGTTTCCTCCGAATTGTATTGTTGGACCTCAGCGTACATAAAAATCTTTGGACCTGAGAAGGTTTATGAAATCAGTGATCGTCGCTCGCTCAAAGTCGAATTCCGTGAATGTCGAACTTATAATGTGATATCGCCATGTGAAACGCCGTGAGATAGAGACATCTTTCAACATTTCTTCCACCAGCACACATTTGATATTGCATAAGCACCTCGCCGTCGAACAAAGTTTGATCCCGTTGGATTCCGCACGAATAAACAATCATTCAAAAAAAAACTCGTTTCGATGAGTGCGTAAAAATTTCGAAAAAATACGATCGGGGAGGTTCAAAATATATTTTAAAGACCGTTGCAGGTGGCGAATATGCGTATGACCCTGAAACAAAACAACAATCGACCGTGTGGGTCTTCGGAGTCGATCCAAATCCAAAGTTGTTTGTGGAAGAAACACTTCGGAGCAAATGGTCGCCTGTTTCTTCTGCAAAACGGGTCATGTGGCGCCTTTTTCGCTTAAGCCACGTAGGCGGGTAAATTCTGAGTGGTACATCACAATTTGATTGTCTCAAGTCTCGAGAGAAATTCAAAAAACGAACAATACCAAACGAATAGTGGTTAGCCTTTACAATGCGAGCTCTCACACATCGACTCAAACCAGCGTATTTGTAGCCCTCCCAAACGTCGAATTGATGGGTCATCTGCCGTACGGCTCTACACTCAGAAAAATGGTTCGCATAAAATAAAGTAAAAAACTTTGTTCAAATTAGTTAGTCAATTTTAGTCTGATTTGGGTAAATTTTAATTAAAACAAGAAAAATTTTCACGATTTTAGTAAGTTTTACTCATCTGTAATAAGTGGCAAATAATTCATAAACTTGGGTTTGGGAAGTAATTATACTTAAGCAAATTTCATCTCAATAAGTTAAATATTCCTACAGCAAACAACGTTTTTATTTTCCCAAGATAAACATGTTGTTATTTTGAGTTCAACATTTGCTACAAACTTCTCACATATCCATGGCTGATGTCCGAATTCAATTTTAAACTCAACGATAGGGGGCTTTCTTTTTATAGCCGAATTCGAACGTCGTACCTCGGGATCGGGAAAAGTGTTTTACATGGCTGCCATACCAATTTTTCAAATGGTATAGTTTCTTACAAATGTTCTTAGTGAATTTTTTTCATGATTACTTTTTTGGATAATAGAATTTGAAGCAATAAAACTTGCTGATTTCATTCAGTAGGACATCCTCTCATAATTTGTGAAAAATTGTAGTGTTTCAAAAAAGTAAACGTGAAAAACATGTGTCTTCCACCTGTGAAAAATGAATATAGTACCAGCCTTTAGGAGAGGATAAGCACCGCAGATGATCGCTAGGATTCGAACCCAGGCGTTCAGCGTCATAGGCGGACATATTAACCTCTGCGCTACGGTGGCCTCCTATGTAACCAGCCTTAATAACTTTAGATGGGATTTATTTTTGTTTTGGAATAAATGTTTTTTATGCAACATAAACAAATTGTCTAGTTTGGTAGGTTAACTCCTATGCAGTCTTCATTTGTTTGATAATGATGTATATGTGTGTATTTCGGTAATGTTATTGTTACACATTTCACTGTGGGCATGACTTATTACCTTGCTACTGAGTATATATCGTTGTTCCAACTTCCGAAAGGCGAGTGTGCAACAACTGACAGCAATTATTGTTTTGGATCCATATTCAATTTCACTACTGTGCGCTTAAAAATCAATATTTCTTCCTTGCATGTGCTGCGAAAAGTTCTCTGTTGAACATACATATGCATGTATGCATGAGTGTATATCTATGTGTGCCCTGCTATAGTAGATATATAGGGTTGTCGTGTGTGTTGTTGATATAGTATTTACTATTTTTCCTTGGTCCATCAAATACAATTCCACAAAATATGTCACACCTCTGCAGAAGCAGCAGTAGCACTAGAGTTAGTCGCATTTATGTAACACTAGCTTTTAGGAAGTTTTTATTTTTAGTTCTCCTTCGGAACGGATTTTGCGGCACTTACACATTATCGACACACATGTAGTATAGGTATATGTAGTTATGAATATTAATTGTGTTACGGAGAAGGAAATAAATAAAAATATCCTTATGTAGTTTTAATAGAACACATTTGTTAATTGTTATGCTGCTGTGAGTGACAAGACAACAGCAACGACTGTTAGCGACCGAACGACAAACTTGGGTGGGGGTGCCAGGCAAGCAGAGGGTAGGGTGATGTATGCTGATGCAGTAGAACCGAGCACTATTGCTGGCGAAAAGATAACGCTATTCTGACGACCCTCGAGGTGGGGCTGGTCTTTTCAGTTTTCACTGCTTTTAAATTTTCACAGCAACACGATGGCGTGTTTTATCTTTATTTTATTTCGCTTTTCAAACCAATTTGTTTTTCGTAAAGTATTGGATAGTAGACAGGTAGGTAGTAGATGAGTTGTATGTCTACTGTTATTATTATTTTTCTTCTTCTACTACACGCGAGCACTCACATGAAAGTGTACGAGTCCAGTGCGACGATATTGTTCAGTGCTCAAGTGTTCAGTAAAGTTTTGTTATGGCTTTCACAAAATAATTATAAAAGGTGGATGATTTTGGATTAAGTTGCAGCAAAAGGAGTGGGAGGAGAGCAATCCTCTCTCGCTCTCTTTACGAATAACTTAGTGGTGCTTTTCAAATTCATTGATGTATACCACAGCACAAGTACAGGGTAGCTCTTTACGAGGTTTTTATATTTCAAACTAAAAATTACAAGTTTCGTATTGCGATACTCGGGTCTGTTCAGTGTTGGAATTTTGCTTTTCCTCTTAAAAACAATTGGTTATTGTCACGTAAACCTATTGTTGTTATCTTATGATGAACATTTACGAAACTTTTACACTTTATTCGCGTGATAATTACAAGTTGTTTCAAGCGATGAAAGTGAAATCTAGAACACAACCAAATATTTTATGAAGACATTCCTAAACCAGTAGATCGTAGTATATAAGGACTTGTTAAAAAATAAGAAGGACTTGTTAAAAAAGTCCTTCCCAATAAAGTTAAAAAAGTGCGTTCCTGCACCAACTTATACTCATTAGAATACAATTTAAATCGTCCAGTTACTGCAAAATCGGTATTCACAATTTTCTAAAAAAAAACAAATTTAAACTATTCCATAAATACAACTTTGACAAATATTGCATTTAATCTGAAGAATAGGTAAGTTATGCAGAAATGAAATGAAAAGTTCTAGACTAACTAAACTTCAAATTTGTTTATCTTTATTTCAAACGCTGGCAATTTTAAATACCATTCACCCTTTTCATCTCGATACCGCTGATTGCCCACGACTGCATTTACAGTTACTCCGTATGGAACATTCCACTATCCGCAACCTGTGGATGCACCTGGTAGCTCTCAGCTAAGCTTCTCGTGATAACGAGGAACACCACACAAATCGGAGCTTAAAGTTCCAGCCCATGTGCCGTTCATTGTTATACCGTACCAGGATTACAATGTGCAATGTGTCATGGAATGGTCATGAACAAATTTGACATTGATGCTTAATGGTAAAAACAAAAAAAAAATTACAATAATAGGCATGTCTCAAAATTTAAATCGTTTCAAAGAAGTTTTTTTTTTCTTAAAATTGGTAACGCTGGCATTTTAAAACTACCTCTTTACGAGCAACCCGCTACTACCAACAAATGTAACGAAGTGCAACCTATACTAATAACAGCAGCACAACAACACGCATCAATGCTGTTCGCTCAAAGAAAAGCTTTCATTCGTTTACAAACTCTCCCCCTTACTCTCTACTAGGGTTTTTGAGTGCAACTAACAGCTCTCTTCTCTTTACCATGAAAACTAAATAAGTGTCTCCGTTTGGTCGCCAAGGATATTTTTGGCATACCACCAAAGCAGCCAACTTGTCTATCTTGTGCCTGTTATTCCAAACAGAGATATCGAATTGTTGTAGCAACCCGTTAAAGTTGGAAATTTATTGTAATTATTAGTTTTTACTTTTAAAGGAAATATCTGCTTTTTCGCTTTAGTTCTTTAGTGTGGTTGGTTATAAAACATTTCCAACCAGTCGAGACCAGGTCCCTGAACAACATGTAAATCAGCTAAGAGAATCTGTTTAACAAAAAAAGGATGTATTGGACCCAAAATGTTGTAGAGCTGTTGAAAATTGCAAAATTTTTTAGCATAGCACAAGAACAGTGCAATAAAACTGTTGAAAACACCTATTGTGTTTGTATGCGGACAGTAAAACGTGAACTATCAACTAAGTGAGGTTGCTTTGTGGAATTAATGTTTGTTGGTGCCCCTCCATATTAGGAATGTCGAACTTGTGACATATGGTCAGCACCTAAACACATATCAACCCAGTGAAGGGATCAAAAACACGTGACTGCTCCAATTTTCAAAGATCGGTCTATAGAAGTTACATCCTTTTCGTGAAGGTACGTTCAGATTAGTCAAAAATTTTTTATTATCATTTTCGCCCAAAATATGTCAAATTCGCACATTCTTGATCTTGTATTCACATTAGGTACATTTATTTGACACATTTTGTTTGCCCAAAAACAAATCGAATAGCGTTAACTATTAGATCAAAACAGGCTTTTTATTTGTCTGATATTACAATTTTTTTGCTCAATCAAACAAAGAAGCACCAATTTAAATGCAATCGAAAGTAGGGCAAATAAAAAGCCCTTTAAGATCTTATGGTAAACGCCTTTGGACAAACAAAATGTGTTTAATGTGAATACAAAATCAAGAATGTATGAATATTTTGGGCGAAAATGATAAAAAGACTGGGTCAAATAGTTGACAAACCTGAACTTACCTTAACAGTCATAAGAGAAACCTTCGTTCCAAATTTTGAGGATCGGTTATGCAATTCTATTAAAAAATTATTGATTCAATCAAATTTTAATTGAAAACATTTTAATTTTCAATTAAATTTTTAATTGAAAAAATTTAATGGGAAATAGAAATGTTTTCAATTAAAAACTACTTGAATCAATAATTTTTTTAATAGAATCCGTATTTTTTTTCAACTACGACCGTGAATGAAATTTACGAAATTTTCAATTTTCAAAACTTAATTGATTCAATAATTTCTAATTGAATCTGTACTTTATTTTCAATTACGATTATGATTGAAAAATGAAGCCATTTTCAATTTAAAAATTAATTGATTCAATCATTTTTGAAAATTGATTTTATAACTAGAAAATAGCTGTTTTCATTGGGTTGGACAAATCAAGCAACAAAAAGTAAAAATGTTAGTGGTCTAGGCAGGAAGTTCTTTCAATTATTTTATAATAGAATTAAAAACTTTTTTTTAGACTCAGCAGCACTGTTGTGACAGTCCGTTTATGAAATATCCTAGCCGCTCGTAATTTCGATAAATACTTTCTGTATGTAGAAGATGAAACTCCCCTCACAAACAGTCTTTAGACTACCTTTTTAAATTTCTAGACGCATTTCTAATCTTATTTTTGATCAAAATAAGCATATTCTTTAACATCGATCTAATTATAACATATTATTTATATGTATTAGGTTGCCCAAAAAGTAATTGCGGATTTTTTAAAAGAAAGTAAATGCATTTTTAATAAAACTTAGAATGAACTTTAATCAAATATACTTTTTTTACACTTTTTTTCTAAAGCAAGCTAAAAGTAACAGCTGATAACTGACAGAAGAAAGAATGCAATTACAGAGTCACAAGCTGTGAAAAAATTTGTCAACGCCGACTATATGAAAAATCCGCAATTACTTTTTAGGCAACCCAATATATGTGATTCTGTTGGGTTTTCTTCCCCAATGCATGTAATACAAAAGTTACTATAATATAAGTATATTAATTGCAGTTAGTCTATGTCGGTATCTAGACCTTATCCCTCCTTTTTCAATAACTTTTTTCAAAACCTGTGATTGATATTATCATTTTCGTGATTGAATCAGATTCAATTAAAAAATTAATTGGACGAATTAATTTCGTGATTGAAACCGTTTTTTATTTTTTTCTGTGTAGGCTTTATCTCTAGGACAAAAAAAAAGATGGCAGTGCCAAATTTGAAGAATATCGCATGAAAATTGCTGAATTAACATGAACGGACAGAGTCAGACGGACGAAGCTAAATCCAACCAAAGTGCTTCTGATTCTATCCGTATACTTATCTTACTTCTGGGTAAATTTACAGATCCGTGCCGGGATTGAAAAGAACCCCGGACCCATTATCGGTTGGTATCGGTAAGATGCAACCGGTGCATAGAGTGGGTGCATTTTCGATCTTGCCCTGGCCTTACGTCACTACGGAAGTATAGTCGCACTGAATATGTTGCAAGGTGCTAGCGAACATAGACATCAGTGGGTCACAAGCGTCGCCTTCTGCGTCCTCGTCGTCGGACTATGTGATCCCCCGACCTCACCCGTGCGGCAACATACGCAACAGCAGCAACACAGCCCCAATATTGACATGCCAGTCCAGTTGAATTGCCGCGGTCTGAGAGGCAAGATCGACGAGATAGTGGATTTTATGAGTTGGAAAGACATATTGGTTGCAGCCCTTGGTAGCTGCACAGTTGTCACGAAAACAATATCCTACGTAAGGATCGCTTAAGGAATGGAGGTGGGTGATGGACTTCGTTCCGAGCAGTATAGACTCGTCTCCCCTGCGCCTGGTGCTAATGATAGCGGATTGAAGGCTCCACGTTTTGCACGGTGAATGAGTATGCCCCCACTAGTATTACGAGGTGGTGCAACAGCTCGGCAGACACTTCCATTGCATTACCTGAGTGACAATTCCCACCATCGACCGATCACCCGACTTTATAACCTCTGAACGCCGGAGGTTTACAATCATAAGAAGTATACTTCAGAAAGTACACCAATCGCCGTTTCAGTAAAGTGACACCCCTCAAATCTAGTTGCCGAGAAGAAATTCAAAGACGTCATTAACGCAGCAGCCGCTCGCTTTATACCAGACGGTCAAACACCCCAAGTGGGCCAAATTTCCCGGCAAAGGCAGTGGTACTCGCAGACGAGCGTCATGGAATTCGTTGCACGGACCCCACTTACCCCAGAGTCAGCGTGCTGAATCTGGAAATTAACAGGTTAGTCAACGAACATAAGCGGAATTTGTGACTGGACATTTAGAGCATGTAACTCAAAATTTTTCCGTGGACGAAGTTACGAATGTCATCCGTGGCGCCAAATCATCCAAGTGTTGGACCACGACCGAATCTCACGCTACCGGGTGAATGTAGTCCTTGAAGAACGACCGCCTCCCATTGCACCTGAAAAAATTGACTTCCGCCGGCAAACGAGAGTATTTGTGGCTCAATTACAATCCGGCAGATGCAACCGACGTGACAGGATGCATGTCCTGATTATGGCCAGGGACCACACGACACACGTCACCTGTTTAACTGCCCAGCCAAACCCGCTCAACTCAGACCCAGATCCCTCAAGACGCACCCCATCTTAGTCGCAGAGATGCTGGATCTGGATACTCAACAGAATCAAGCAGACGAAAGATAGAACACAACAAACAGCTACACGACGGTTAAGTGCGCATTCGTATCGAATGAAATTTCATATCATATTTAAAGAATTTTGTATAACGTTAATAAAAATTGTAATGCCACCTTTTCTTAATGTATTAAGGTCGATTTAGAAATTTGATTTATTAAATTTCAATAATTCTCATATCATAAAGATTAACAGCGAATCCGCTTAATTAAATAACTTTTAATTGAGTGCGCATTCGTATCGAATGAAATTTCATATCATATTTAAAGAATTTTGTATAACGTTAATAAAAATTGTAATGCCACCTTTTCTTAATGTATTAAGGTCGATTTAGAAATTTGATTTATTAAATTTCAATAATTCTCATATCATAAAGATTAACAGCGAATCCGCTTAATTAAATAACTTTTAATTGAAAAAAAAAACTTTAACTAATTAATTTTAAGGACTTTTAACTTTTAATTGAAAATACGCTTAAATGAAAAACAAATTTATGCCAAAAAGTCACAATTCAAATATATCGACCCCGTCTAATTGAAAAGATTTACTATAAAATTTTTGCATTTGGTCAATGTAACGATTTAACTATTGTACTAGTTTCTAACTAGCTTCACAGCATCTATTCTTCATAATTTTTATAATTCCAGATCTCTTAATTACGAAACCTTTACTAAAGTTCTGCTAATGGATTCTTAATCCTACAAACTTCGGTTAATTGAAACGTACAGGGTTTTTTTCAGGGACGCTACAAAAGTAAACCTATAGGGACAGCAAACTACGCCACATTTTTTTGCCGCCCTTTTGACATTTCCCTTCAGTAAGGTCTGCCATTTCATGATGGAAAGATAAACGAGCCAACAACAAGTCGAAATTGTTAAAATTTACCACCGAAACTCGGATTCAGTGGCCTCAACGTTAAAAGCGCTACGCCCAATTTAGCGTTGAGGCTCATTTCTGGTATAACATCAATCTATACGAACTCCGTTAGTCATCATTGCACCCCGAAAGTCAAGACCGGCACGTTAGTGTGAATGGGAATCGCTACCGTTCAATGATAACAGCATACTTTTGGCCCCAATTGGATGATATGGACTTGGAGGACATGTATTTCCAACAGGACGGGTTCAGCGCGGTGGCCATGCAAAAAAAAAATCGAGTTCCATACGTAATGGCATTGAACGTACATTCACAGAAATAAATAATTTCATTGTTATCCACGACCGTTTAAAAAAAAATCCTTTGTGTCACTCTTATTGAAAACCCCAATATTTTAATTGTCCGAACTTGGCATAATTGAAAACATTGGATAATTGAAACCAATTTATTGTATTTTGCTGGTTTCAATTAAGCGGGTTCGACTGTACGTAATCCACAAATGGAAGATTTTTAGCGATTTTACTCATTCTCGTAAGCGATAATTCGGCGACAGGATTTCGGGGTACCTCTGAGGCGGCGATGCCAAAAATTAAAATGTGACTGTATGTGTGACATACTCTCTTCTAAAATAAAAATATTTTTAGGACTGAATGAATGATTGTTTTTAACATAAAAAATGAAAAACGATGCGTATATCTCCGCGCGTATTCATCCGGTGCGCTCTAAGCAACGACTGAAACAAAGAGCATAAGAATACGTGTGATTTGTCATCAACGCTACCGTAAAGGGTTGGGCATCGCTGCCCTAAGTTCTCCCAACAAACTTCATGCGTCTGGGATACACGTTTTTGTCTAGCTCCTTGTGTCCCGTCAGAAGCCCAATCAAATGTTTGGACTAAACCTGCTGTTCTGCACAGCATGCGCCTACATTATTTCCATTCCAGGCTCTAGCAGAAACAAACAAACAAACCACTTCTCTTGCACCACAAACTAATAGTTTGGTACCTTCTTTCAAAATCCAATTTTTAATATTCTTTTTACGGCAAAACGACCCCGAAAAACGAACCCGCATAAAAAAAGACATTAAACTACATCTTTATGGATTTCAGCATATTTCATTTAAATGTACAAATCTTAAAACATTAGGTATTGCTTTGGTTTCCTTCTACACATATGTAAATGTGCACGTTATCTTTCTCTCCCACTTTAGTTTATACATGACATTAAAATTATTTTTACAGTTGATTTTCTTCGAATTATTCCAAGCCGAAGTGTCTACATTTATTATATCATATACATACATACATACATACATCATAGGGAGGTGTGTGTGATACGTACATATGAATACAAAAACTAAAAATTATTTATGATAGTAAATACAAATAAATATAACTTAATTAAAACCTATGGACTCTTGATACAATAATGTTAAGTGCTTTTAACCGTAAAAAGAGGAACAGTCAGTACGCTAATAGAGTGGTTTGATAAAAAGTGGATAGCTTCCTAGGCAATTATCACCCACGCGCGTAGTGTAATCTTTTTAAGGATTTCGACAATTTATTTAGAGAAGGACTTCTACACCATATATCACGTTTCCCTTTTCTAAGGGAATTTTTGATTAATATATATGTATATACTTGTGGATCCTACGCTGATATTGAGATCTGTTCAACTTAGACATCGTGACTCAGCAATGGGGTGTCATAGTACCTCAGGGAGGATGAGGAGGAATTAAAACTGGAACAAGGACATAGCCAACATGCCGGATGGCCTCTGCCAAAAACATCTGCCAGTAGATATAGCTTACGTCGATTTGGGCGATATGAACCCTTTTGCTGCGCCTGCTCCACGGCCGTTTCATCGTGTAGGATAGCGTGCATTTGATCTACCATTATAGCCAGCACGAATAGACCAAAAAGTGCAGACTCCAACAATAGAATTACACTGTGTAACCTGAAATATATACGCATGCATCTTAGTGATAATTCTGTCATTAAAAATGATTTTAATATATACAGTATAATTTTCAAGAATTCCAACTCAACAAACTTCCTCTAACCAGACTCCACTGTAAAGGCAAAACAAACACAGCGCAAGTGAGTTCATATAACAAAACTTAATGTAGATGTGAAATAGGTTTATTTGACAGATTTTCCGTATAGAACTGTAAAATACAATCGAATCCGCTTAAACACATTTTAATTGAAAAAATCGGTTTATTGAAAAAAATCGCTTGAACTAATTGACTATAAGGAGCTTTCAACACATTTCACTCCGCTTAACAGAAAACCCGCTTAATTAAAATACAAATTTATGAATCGCTTTATTGGAATTAAAATTTATGCCAAAAAGTCACAATTCAAAGATATCAACTGCGAATGGTCAATGTTACCATTTGAGTAATTGCACTAGTTTTAACTAGCTTCATCACAGTATATATTCCTCATAATCTTTATAATTCCTAATCTTTTAATTACAACGCCTTTAATTTACTGAAGTTCTGCTAATGGAAAACATTCTTAACTCTACAAACTTCGATTAATTGAAACGTATTCGAACTTGGGATAATTAAATACATCGGATAATTTACACAAGTTACTTTTATTTTGCTGTCAATTAGGCCAATTCGACTGTAGGCTTCACTAATTGTTGTGAATAAGGCCGAGGGGCTTTACAATTCAAAAATATTTTTCACCCGAAATTTGATTTAATAATGTTTTATTATGTAGATATTAAAACATACGTGCAACATTTTTTTGTTCTTAGCAAACTTGTGAGGAGAAATCAATTTCATTATTTTGTCATAGAATCACGCCAACGTAGGTGAAAGTTCACGCATAGCAAAAGTGTCCATCAAATTTTTGTATGTCAAAAATCAAGCTATAAAGCTGAAACTTGGTCTATTAATTGCTATAGCCCCCATATAATCAATTTTGCATTTGTATTTGGTTCGACGGAAACTTGTGTACTTTTAACTTGTGTGACGTTTAAAATGAAAGTTTTGCTTTTCCACAAAAGTTCCGAATTTTATACAATTTGCACATATTTATTTTTAATTGGGGGAGTCATACAGACCGATCTCCCTGCTCTCACCAATGGGAAAGACGCTTGAGGCATTACTCCTCCCCAGCCTCGTAGGAGAATTTCCATTCGCCGAGCATCAACATGGACGGTAAGCCATGACAAATTATTTGAGGACATCACCAACACGTCCCTCCAGCCAGGCCTGAAACGATGGGTCGCGAATTATCTGTGTGGTCGCCAATCATTTGTGGAATTTAGGGATAAGAAGTCGAAACACCGTAGAGTGAAACAGGGAGTTCCCCAAGGTGGGGTGATATCTCCGGCACTGTTTAACCTCTGCCTATCCTCCATTCCACCCCCTCCAGACGGCATAGAGATCGTATCATATGCGGACGATTGTACGATCATGGCATCAGACCCCCCACCCATTGATGACACATGCGATAGGTTGAACGTCTACATCAACGAGCTTGCCTCATATTTCGCTGCAAGAAATCTGAAGATATCCGCCACCAAATCTTTAGCCACATTGTTCACTACAAATACGCGTGAGGTGAATACTGAGCTGACTGTGATGGTCGATGGAGAAATGATTCCGACCATCAAGTGTCCCAAAATACTTGGTGTCACATTTGACAGCTCTTACACATTCTCCTCACATGCCACAACAATCTGCAATAAAGTCAAAAGTAGAAACAAGGTCCTCAAGTCACTTGCTGGCAGCAGTTGGGGTGCAGACAAAGAAACCTTGTTGACCCTGTACAAAGCAATTTGCCGATCTGTGGTAAGTTATGCAGCGCCAGTGTGGTCTCGTCAACTTTGTGACACGCAGTGGAATAATATTCAGATCTGTCAGAATGCCGCCCTCCGAACTGCGACGGGCTGTCTCCTCAGTTCTCATGTGGACCACCTCCATCAGGAGACAAAGATCCTACCAGTGCGAAGACATAACTACATGCTGTCCAAGCAATACCTTTTGGGCTGTTATCGCAGAAACCATCCAAACCATCATCTTGTGGATAGATATCCACCGCACAGAAGCCTTAAGGTAGATCTTCAAGATCTAGAGCGTGAGGTTCAGCGCTACAAGAGAGAACCTCTAGATCAAGCGACATATCAAGCGGGTACAAACAACATTCATGCAGACACGGTAGCAGATGCGGTAATTGGCTACCGGGTGAATGTAGTCCTTGGAGAACGACCGCCACCCATTGCACCCGAAGAAATCGATCTCCCCCGGCAAACCAGAGTGGTACTGGCTCAATTACGTTCCGGCAGATGCAGCCGCCTCAATTCTCACAGAGCTAGAATTGATGCCGACGTGTAAGATGTATGTCCGGATTGTAACCAGAGACCGCACGATACACGTCACCTGTTTAACTGCCCGGCCAAACCCACTCGACTCAGACCCAGATCCCTGTGGACGCACCCCATCGCAGAGTTCCTGAGTCGTGACACTCAACAGAATCAAGCAGACGAAAGAAAGAACACAATAAACTGCTACAACAACAACAACAACTAGTTTAGCAGAGAAACCAACACAGACTTGCTCACCTTTAGAGCCCGATGAGTATCACAACCTTCACATACAAAAGAGGCTACAACAAAAAAAAAACTCCCTTAAAATCAACAGAAAAGTGGAAGTTATTGATCTGCAAATGGCGTTAATATCTACTAGTCAATGATAAGTTTGAGGATTAGATGAAATTGCTAGAAACCGATTTAGATTCCCATATATATTTTGGCCCGATTTGGAATGAAATTGAAATAATATCAAACATTTGTTAGGTTAGGTAAGTTTAGATCTAAGTGGCAGTCTGCCATTAGACTCACTCAGGTGTTTTCGTCCCTTGTGTATCACAAGGAACTGGAGAAGAAGGTGCCTTCTAGTTCATGCCGTTGAACCATCCAGATCGCTTTAAAAATCCCAAAAAAAATCAAATAATGACATCCGCTAAATTAAACAAGTTCTCAAAGAAATGAGAACCTAAACTCATTCTGACTGCCAGTGCGGGACACACACATTAGATGTTCTATAGTCTCTTCTTCTGCGACGTCCTCACAGCTTGGCAAAAGTCGTTACTAGTAACCTTCAGTCTGTCAGCATGTTTTCCGATCACACAGACTGACACAATGACTGACACGTGCGTTCTAGCCAGCGACAGCAAAGCGGTAGACCTCTTTAAGTCTAGATCAGGCCACATAATTTTTGAATTTATTTTTATTTATTTTTTTGGTTTCACACACAACAAGATTTAAAATCTTTTAATTACACTATGTGATTGTTATTCTAAGAAAAGGGAAGATTGAGTTTAATTTTTTAACTACATTCGTATATAGAATTTCATCAACAATAAGGAATCACAAAGAAAAATAGGAAAAACCAAACAAATAATTTAATGTCCAAAGACGCGCCACAGTGAAGAAAAATTTCCATTCAGATACCAGCAGTTTATGACACATTGGAAAAATCAAATTTCTTCTGTTGGTTCTACCAAATGCCCACAAACTTCCTTTGTGACGATCTATCATCCGTTGCCCTCCGGTCCTGATCCTGAAGAATTACATGTCGCTAGAGGCATACCCACAAATTCCAGTTCGCCTGAAATATGCAATGTAGTTCCTAGTCTCGCAAGCTCATCTGCTCGTTGTCACGAGAAGTGATAGAAACTAGCGCAACGGACGTTACCGTTATAGTTATTGAACAAAGGCATTTCACCAATCTCTTGATTGCTTACAAATTTCTTATGTGAAAATCATTTAATAATTTCGCCATGAAATTTCAATTTCATAAGCTTTCAAAAAAATTAAGCTCTATTTGTAATGGGCGTTACACTTCACTACACTTACTGTAACGGACGTTACGGAGTCTCATTATCCTTATATAACAAAGGACGTATTTTTTGATTAAACGTTATTTTTCGTAAACATAATGTAGTAAAATGTCGACTTTAAACATACTTGTTTGAAAAATATTGGGTTGCCCAAAAAGTAATTGCGGATTTTTCATATAGTCGGCGTTGACAAATTTTTTCACAGCTTGTGACTCTGTAATTGCATTCTTTCTTCTGGCAGTTATCAGCTGTAACTTTTAGCTTGCTTTAGAAAACAAGTGTAAAAAAAGTATATTTGATTAAAGTTCAATCTAAGTTTTATTAAAAATGCATTTACTTTCTTTTAAAAAATCCGCAATTACTTTTTGGGCAACCCAATATATTATCGGACTATATCTACGTCGACCGAATATGCCAAAATTTGATGAAATAGTAAGCAGAGGACTTTTGGTTTTTTTGAAAAAAAAAATTCTGGTTTTATGAAAAAACTCTTGGTTTTTCTTTAATCTTTGAGCTTAACTTTGATCGGACTGCAAAATACTTTCTCATTTACATTTTTTGAGCAAGGGGGTCAATTTTTGTGGAATTGCCTATAATTATATCTAATATAACGATAGTATGGGCATTTATTAATTTATATTTTAACAAGATTAAAGGCATTAAGTTAAGCCGGCCCGAACTTTGGACTCCTAGCGGAGTTGAGTAATAAATGAGTCCTTTATTACCAATCTGCGTGACCCAGTGATACAAATTGCCCGTTTGTGCGATGTGCAGGTTGCCCCCTGTGATATTAATCACTGCTGTTATATTTCTGGTGCTAGGATGGTGCTGGTCAAGTTCATATCCGATCATACCAGGGATTTGATTATGGCGAACTCTTCTAGGAATAACTTGATCAGGCTAAACGATGTAATTGGTGGCGAGGTTGACCCCCGTGTGTACTTAAATGATCATCTTACCGCGCCTGCCACTAACCTTGTGTTAAAATGTTGTAAGCTGCGGTCACAAAAGCAAACATTGAGATACGTCCTTATAAATTGAGATATTCCCTAGGTGTGCCTTACGTTTTTGAATTGTGACGTTAAAACAGTGAATGCGTCTGAATGTAACCAATTATTTGGCGGAGTTGATTCAAGCAATGATATTGTTGCAGCAATTTCATTGAGCCATTAGTGCTTTATTAGTTTCGAATACTTGCATCTTAGGCAATATTATGTGCGATAATTCATGTTTTGCTCCTCATTGTGTGCTTATAGTGATAATTTAAATGAAGGTCATCTAAAATTAATGAAATTAAAAATGTTGTTGTTGACAGTTTATTAAGTGTTTCCGAAACTTGACTTAAACCAAGTGTACCGTCGAGTCGATTTGAAATTTCGGGATATTTTGTGGCAGGAGATTCATATCCCCATCTCTGCCCCTTTAGCAGGAATAAAACCAAATCTGTTATAAGAAGAGTTAGTAGGGAAGCGAATGTATTGCAGTTTGAGGGCAATAAAAGCAATTATGGGCGTTGTTAATATCAAATGGACTTGACAGTTGCAAATCGTATGATTGTGATTTGAATGTGGAGGATTTGAATACGATCTTTAATAGACACGTGTTGGACTCCCAAAGTAAATCTCTTGACTATAATGGTTTTGCTTTCCAACCTGAGGGGTTGTGAGGGTTGGATAAGGCTTTTTCGGCCATTAAGTCAAATTGTTCCTAGTATTTTAATTATTATTTAATGTCGTTTCTTTTTAAGTTATTGAAATGCCGGTTCCAATTCTTTTTTTTTTTTTTTGTTAATGAGTTTAATTTTTGCCATTTTACCAGAACTAATCAGTTGGTTCTTCCGAGGGTAGATAATATTTTGAGTAGAATTTTTTTTGTTAGGGTTGCACGTTTTGTACAACACGCTGCCTGTGGATATAACAATTTCAGTTTTTCAACCAGATCTTTATCAAATCGTTTTAGTCTACACTTTCAACACTTCTGATTTTTATGTCAAATTGTCAATCCCTTTTATTATATAGCCTTACGGATTGTCTTTTTATCATGCGTTTTTTGTTAATTTGTTTATTTTTTAATTTTAATATTACTTATTTTTTAAAATTTGTTCAGTTCTTTTTTTTTTTGTTATTAAGTGATATTTTTAAAAAGTTTTTTATCTGTTTATAGTCCTTAATCATTTGTTTTTAAAGCCTTTTTTCATTATTGAATTTTTTATATTTTAATTTCAGTATTCCTTATTTTTTACATTTTTTAATCTTGCTGTAATCATTTTTTTTTATTTTATTACGTTGATCTTTTTAGTAGGATTTTTTTCTAATCAGTTATTGCTTATAATTTTTAGTAATTTGTTTTTTAATTATTATTTAGTTTTATCTAGAATTAGTAAGTGTTAAATATTTTAATTTTATTTAAGTATTTTTTACATTTGATAAAAGAGTGCGTCTTATGTATGGTGGGATTGTTTATAGGCCTAATAGCTTCGCATTGCATGGAATGAAGTAAATAAATAAAAAAAGTTAATTGAAAATTTCAATAATTCCAACTAAAAAAATTGGATCAATTAAAAACTTTAAAATCGTTCAATCATTTTTAATTGAGTATTCAATTTTTTTATTGATGATTTTTTCAATCACGATTTTCAAAAACTCTGATTGATATTATCATTTGCATGATTGAAGCAGTTTCAATTTAAAAGTTAATTAGATAAATTCTTTTCCTGATTGAAACCAATTATTTATTTGTTTCTATGTAGGGTAACGTTTAATAACATACAGTTTGCGCATGGTGCGTAACCAGGGCTGCCAGATTTGCGATTTATCGACATTTTCAAAAACTCTGATTGATATTATCATTTGCGTGATTGAAGCAGTTTCAATTTAAAAGTTAATTGGATAAATCCATTTCCTGATTGAAACCAATTTTTTATTTCTGTGTAGGGCAACGTTTAATAACATATAGTTTGCGCATGGTGCATAACAAGGGCTGCCAGATTTGCGATTTATCGAAATTTTTCCGATTTTTAGCTTAAAAATAGCAACGTGCCGATAATCCGGCGGTACAGGGTTAGTGTTGTTGTTGTAGCAGTGTGCCGTGTTTTATCTTTTGTCTGCGTTGTTGGGTGCGTCGGGCGTCTTGCTTGAAACTTTGAGTGGGACGGACGTATTTTATTTCGCTCAGCAAGAATTTTCTGTAACTCGTAACAGGTAGTTATTTTTCGAAGAAAATATTTATGTCACTTAAGGACAGGTACGATAGTGTTATCCGTTAGGCGGATAACACTATCCAGTGCAGCGGCAGATTAAGAACCCAGAAGTAGGCTTCCAATGTACTCCAAAGACACAACAGCTGCAGCGGTGGTGTCAAACGCAGCATGTCGTCTGCTACTAAGACCTTGACAGGGGGAGAGACGGCGCTAGGCTCCACTAGCCGACAGATGTCTGGTCAGCCGGGGGTTTTGCAAAGCCACCCGGTCAAGTCTTAATGACAAGGCCGAACCTATTTTACCTTCGCATGCCTATAATTTGCCGAGGCCAATGGCCTTCTTCTGCAAATCAATATGCTCTTTAAGAGGCTCAGATTTATTGATAGGCTTGGTGAAAGTGATCTTAAAACTCTCACCAATAAGGTGAGAGGCACCCTTAATTGGGCTCGGAGATTCGCTGCTCAGGCTACTCCAAAGGCTACACGTCTTGATTTGGAAACGGCACCGCAGTCAGCCAAAAGGCTGCGGTTGCCTGTATATCATTCCATACCCAAATAAACTAAAGCGAACAATAGTAATACGGGTCCAAGAACCTTTGCTAATGTCGCTAGGGACAGCTTGGTGATTGAAGTTGTCGAGAAGGGTGAAGATAAGCGAACTATACCTTGTAACAATTGGAATGGGATAGTTAATGGACTGTCATCTCTATACTCTGATGTCATGGGGGGTATCGCTCGGGCCTCCTCCAGTTTAACGATGCAAGCTGGTATCTGGGCCGATACAAACTAACCGCTTTCGGGGATCAACGCTCAACTGCGTTGCGCCATAAGATTGGCGAGATCTGGCCAGGCGCAGCACTAGATTTAGTCAAGAAGGACGAAACTCCGTCTCGACCCATGGCACGCGCTTGGATACTATGGATTCCCTCAGATACTGGATAAATACTTGGTAGGTTAAGGAAATGTAATCCCAATATTTCAACCACCGACTGGAAGATTGATAGATTGGAGGGGGCTGATGGCGACCGGGGACCGGGGACATGGCAACAACAACAAGTTTGAAAAAGTTATATCCAACGGATTCAAGAGGTGCATAGAAGCTGTGGCATTTGGGAATCAGAAGACGACTCACCAGTTGTTTCTGAACACTTGTCTGAGGAACTTTGACCTCATCTCTAAAATCAGGCGGATATCAGGAGACTGGAAATCCACCTGCCCCGGGGAAGACGCCAAAACGGGACTCGACAAGCTCTGTGCTGGTAGGTCGTTCATTTGGATTGGGCTCAAGATATGCACCAGCGTCGGGGATGGATCTAAAAAAGGTACTTCGACAGCAGCAGATAGTGAAGCATCTATGGAGGAATTGTCCACACCGCAAGTGTCCTGAGAAAGAGTGACTGCGCTGCTTTCTCAACTGCCCCTGGATGCGTTAGGAAACTGATCATCTTGTAACGCAAAAGAAACAAGCAGTCGAAAGATAGAATACAACACACTGCTACAACAACAATCAGATATCGAAAAGTCCGGATATCAAAGAAAGGGGTAAGCTGCTTGTCGGATATATTATAAGTTGCAATTTGGCGGTTTGTAATAAAGGGAATAAACCGACCTTTATTACCAGGAACAGGCAGGAGGTACTAGATGTGACCCTTTTATCGGAAGATATTAGCGGAAGGCGTTATATTAGTTTCTGCCTTGGCGAAAATACTGCAGAAATGGTCCCTCGGCTAACAGAAGAAAGGCGGATTGGGATAAATTTCGGCACACATTCTGCACGACTATTCCTTGTAGACCAGAAAATGAAGTGAAAACTGCGGAGGACATAGACATAATGGTCAAGCGGATCACGAAAGCCTTGAATGACTCGCTTGTGTCAGCATATCCTAGTGCCAAGCAAAGGGGCAAACAGCGACCGCCATGGCGGACCCCAAAACTGGTTGGTCTAAAGAAAGACTGCAGAAAACTCTTCAACAGGACAAAATTCACAAGGGCACCACACGATTGGGACGTCTAGAAGGTTCCCAAAGCTGCCGATTGTACGTACCGGATTGACCCGATGAAGTCCTTCAAGAGTTGCCCTTTCAGTGTACAACACACTGCTACTACAATAACCATATGCGATACAGTGAATGTCACGCAGTTCAAACGCCCCAACTGCAATATTCTCTCAACAATAGCTCTCCTGCAGGTGTGTAGGGGCTTTTTCTTTGGTCATGCGGCGCCTACAGACACTATGTTTTTCTTGATACAATATTCGATATCCCAGGCAATGTGGATTACACATTGCCTGAATCGCTTTCTGATAAAAAGTACTGTACCACTATTCCTTATAGAACCCATTGGAACTACAATAACCTTGATAATAGAAGTACATAGACTTCTATACGGATGGTTCCAATCTAGACGACCCGGTGGGCTTTGGGCCTTTGGACCTTCAAGGGAAGGTCGGTGGAGACTGCCCTGCACGAGGTTGTGCATAAAATAGCAGAATCCTTCGGTGCCAAACGTACACACTGACGGTATGCATTGAGGGTGGGAGCAGCTCATACCATCGCGGTGTAATCGAGTCGACGATAGGAAACCTGGAAGGAAGGGAAGAATTTTCCGATCGGATACATGATATTAACCCTGAAGTCGAGCGCAAGGCACTGCTGCCAGAGGCACAGTCTTGGATTGACGGAGCCCTAGTATTGCCATCTGGGAGATCATGTTACGCGGATAGATCAAAGCTAGAGGACAGAGTGGGCCTGGGGGTTTACATTAGACAAATTGCAAATTTTTTCAAATTTTGCCCATGAACATTCCACTAAGGAACAGGGGCAAACTTCTCACATATCAATGAGTGCAGTCCGATTCAAGTTTTACGCTCAATGATAAGGGACCTCCTTTTTTTATAGCCGAGTCCGAACGGCGTGCCGCAGTGCGACACCTCTTTGAAGAGAAGTTTTTCATGGCATAGTACCTAACAAATGTTGCCAGCATTGGGAGGGGAAAACCACCGTTTGAAAATTTTTTCTAATGGTCTCGCCAGGAAGGAGATTAACGCCTTCTCTGCGAATGGGAAAATCCGCATCGTTTAGGTGCCGGGCCATAACGGAGTAAGGGGAAATGAAAAGGCCGACAATTTGGCGGTGAAGGCCAGAGGACTACCGTCAATAAACTTGGTTAACCCGAAGCCTTTCGGGTCGACGCAGTCCGAATTAAGGGAGTGGGCGACGAATGCGCATGCAACATTGTGGAACAGCGAAACGGTCGGTAGGACGGCGAAAATCCTATGGGGTGATCCAGATCATGAGAAGACGAGGCTAATACTGAAAGGAAGCTAGAAGGAGGTCAGTATAGCTATTTGTATAATAACGGGACACATAGGACTACGAGCTCACGTATGTAAAATCGGTGCGGCAAATGATAGCATGTGTAGGACATGCGGGGAAGATAATGAGACGTTGGAGCATTTCCTTTGTCATTGCCCGCCTTTCGCGTCCAACAGATACCGGCACTTAGGTGGAGACACAATATCAGACATTAACCAGTTTAAGGGAGTGGTATTGAAAACAATTAAGGATTTTGTAAGTAGCAGGGAATTTCTAACTTAAAATTTTGTTTTTAGAGGTTACGTTTTAGTTTTTAGAGCGCACAACAAGCCGATTACTGGCTTATGTGTATGTCCATAGTGGCATGGGGCGGATTAATATCTGAACCCTCTTTTCAACTTAACTTAACCTATGCCATCTGGAGGAGCGGAACGGAGGATAGATAGAGGTTAAACAGTGCCGGAGATATCAGGGGTATTATAATTTAGTGCAAGCTCACTTATGTAAAATCGGTGCGGCAAATGATAGCATGTGTAGGACATGAGGGGAAGATGATGAGACGTTGGAGCATTTCCTTTGTCAATGCCCGCCTTTCGCGTCCAACAGATACCGGCACTTAGGTGGAGACACATTATCAGACATTAACCAGCTTAAGGGAGTGGTATTGAAAACAATTAAGGATTTTGTAAGTAGCACGGAATTCCTAACTTAAAATTTTCTTTTTAGAGGTTACGTTTTAGTTTTTAGAGCGCACAACAAGCCGATTACTGGCTTATGTGTATGTCCATAGGGGCATGGGGCGGATTAATATCTGCACCCTCTTTTTTCAACTCAACCTAACCTATGCCATCTGGAGGAGGTTAAACAGTGCCTGAGATATCAGGAGTATTATAATTTAGTGCATTTGTTTGTAACACCCAAAAGGAAGAGGGATAAACCATTTGATAAATATACGGATCGACTCAGAAAAAAAAATCGGTTCAAGTTTAGTTATTGCTCCCTTATATATTCGTCAATATGGTCAATTGTTTGCAAATGGGTGTTTTTCCACATTAATTTATATACAAATTAAAGATCACAAAAAGGCATTTATTTTGCCTAAAGAAGAAATCTATTGAAACTGGAAAATGTCGGTTCAAGTTTAGATACTGCTCCATTATATATTCGATTTGAACTTATATTGCAATAATATGGTCACTTATTAACCCATATTGTTTCTCACGAAATTGGTAGGAAGGATTCCTTTCTGAAATAATGGTGAATTTTAAAGAAATTGTTTCAGATTTAGCTCCCATATATACATATATATCGCCCGAATTCCACTTTTAGAGATTTTACAAGCGCATTTGTCAACCCATCATCCCAAAATAGAGAACAACCCTTTTTCGGTTCAGACCTAAACTTAGCTCCCATTTATATGCTTTGTCCGATCTTCACGAAAATTATCACATATCACTCTCAAATTTTTCCAAAGTCTGTTCAGATTAAAATATAGCTATACATCGCCCTAGTTATACGTATAGAACTGATTTGCTCGAAATTTGTTACGGATTTGTTCGGAATTAGATATAGCATCTATATGGTGGTATGACCCAATTTACACTTAAAGGTGGTCGGCACCGCACGACTTTGCATTTCCTTTCTTGTTTTGTAATACAAAACATTGTGATATGTATATTATATTTTGTTATACTTGTATCCTTTGCCCCACTTCCTTAGTGGAATGTTCATGGGCAAATTTACATTGCATAATTGTATCCTATTATTTTGCTTACAATCTTGTTTGAGATTCCAGCGTTTCATCCGATTCGCACTCCTCACAGGGATATATCCATGATCCAACAACCAAAGCAACGGAATATAGCGCTAGCATTCCAACGTAAACCAAGAATTGGAGGAAAAATTTTTGATTCCTCTCTCCAACACAATTGTTGATCCATGGACAGTGGTGGTCCATCCTTCTTATACATCGTTTACATATACGACAGTGGTGTGCGCGCGGAGGTCTATATGTCTCACATCTTGTGCAAACAGTCCAATTCCACTCATTATTGCTGTTGCCATTGTTTTTCCCAACAGTATGCAAATCAGAGAAATCCAAGCGATTAGCTGGTAGTGGAACTGTTCCCGGATCCGAAAATACTGCTTTTAAGTGCGACAATGCAAGCAGAAATACAACTGTATTGAATAATATTACATGTATGGGCGCCCATATGCTACATAAATATTTAAAACAAATAAATTAGAATGTTTTAATCGTGATTTGCTTGGAAGTCATACCTGGTCTGCATCGTTTGCAGAATTATCCATCTCATAACAACATAATCAGCGTATATAACCATCAGATACGTGATTATTAGGCAAACTACTCCGCAGGGATCTTTCACAAAACGCATTTTCTATTAAATACTTTCAAACACTGCAACACATCTGCTGATTGCCACTAAAGACTGGTCTTCCTTCAGTGGTTAGACCAATTTGCCGATATAAACAATTGTAAAACACTGCGATTAACATGCAATTTCAGCTTTATTTCATACCATTGGCAATGACATAATATTTTAATAATTGCCCCGAGTATTTGTTTGCAACAAAAATTCGACGACTTTTATTTTCCTCTATACAACAAATTTTATGTTTTCATCATAGGCTAGAGCGAAGTAGTTGAGTCTAGAGATGGAAAAATCTCTACTTCAACAATTTGTCGACATGGGAAGTACCAAGCGATAAGTACATTTCAAACATACAAAACTTATAGTGTATACTAACACAAAGTGGTCCAAACACAAATTCTAAAACATTTAGAATGGATAATTTTCAAAAAAAAAAATTTCGATGAAATACATATGTTATTGATAACTTTAAATTCAAGAAAAAAGGTTTTTTTTCGGGTTTGGATTATATCAAATTCAAAAGTACTTTTTCGGCCCCAATTTATGTTTTTTCCAACCCTGGTTGAGTCCCTTTTATTTATATGAATTTCTATTTGATGAGTTACGAAGCTAACCCGTAATTAATATCGACGGCGCTCAACAGAAATTGTCGGCGGTGCACTATTGGCAGAAATGCTTTGGGTGTGTGCCAACTGTTGGCAAAGTTGAAAGGTTTGTAAAAATTTAACTTTTGGGTGTGGTAATGTTTGGGGCTAGTAAGATATTTGACAGAAAATATGTTAATTTTAACGTGTTAGAGCAATGTTGCATGTTGGTGGTTTTTAATAGAGATAAGCAATTCTAATTCAATTTGTGTGCGGCGATTTCTTGGCGCTTAAGGCTAAAACATTATGGTCGTGTTAAGGTGCGTTTCGTTGAAAAATGCTATCAAACTCTGCAAACAAATCCCATAAAAGCAACAATCAAAAGTTAAAGAATTGAAAAAAAAACTAGTAGAAATCTGCCGCTTGAGTACGGTAGATATACCTCTTTGAAATTTTAAATGGTTAGAGCTGAGCTGTTACCGAGATCATATGCAAAATTTTAAGGCCTTTGGTGGTCCCGACGCCTCTTAGGAGGACCCTAATGTTTGTCACCTCGACATTTCGAAAACTTATTTGGGCTTTCAAATCTTCATTTGTGGACAGATTTCGAAATCATTTGTTTACTGGGTCTTACTGAAAATCCCTATACAAAAGTCCGTTTGAGATCTACAATGTCTATTCTGGTCTCTGGCATTATCGACTTTTAATTTTTGGAATTCTTGCCAAGATAGGCTTGTATTTTGTGACTAATGAAGGCATTTATGTTTGGAACCATTTCATTGCATTTTTCAGAAAACATTTCTTTAACATTTCAAAGATATATATCTATATGTTTTCAAACGGCAGACTTTTTCGATTCTATCCCACAGTGCGGCAGCGCAACTGAAAGAAGTAATGAAATGACGTCTAGCCCGTCTTTCTTCTAGTATTCGACCAGATATAGAACATACTATTTCGATAGTTGTAGGGCTGGCTGAAATATATGTATAGTAAATTCTTCGCTAATGCAAGCAACGGTAAGTCATGCGCATTTATTCCAAAATTCTAAGACGGTGGGACTATGGTTTATCTTTTTCTTTATATACGCTCTTATTTAATAGTCCACCACATCGTCATCAGAACTATGACAAAAATTTCCCCCTTTTCAATCATTTTGTTCCCTTTGAATTTCTAGCAACATTGCTTTGTTGTGTTCATTGTTTGAACTTTTTGACCTACCTTTATAAAAGTCAGTTTCTCGAATGGTGGATTAAGAAAAGTGGCCACAAAATAAAAAGACGGAAACAAGAGAGGTCTTTACCTTTGCTTTGACTTTAAGCATTACTTCCGAATGCAGTGGATCGTCGTTAAAATACACTCAGAAAAATGGTGTGTATAAAATAAAGTAAAAACTTAGTTTAAGTTTGTTAGACAATTTTAATCTAATTTGGTTAAAATGTTTATTAAAACAATGAAAAATTTCACGATTTTGTAAGTTTTACTCATTTGTAATAAGTGACAAATAGTTCATAAACTTGGGTTTGGAAATTCATTTTACTTAACCATGTTTCTTCTCAATATGTTAAATATTTCTACAGCAAAGAACGCTTTTATTTAACCAAGATAAACATGTTGTTATTTTGAGTTCAACATTTGCTACAATACTATATTCTTCAAACTGAATAAATATTCGTTCAAAATAGTTTCCGAATTTCCCATATTTGAGTAGAATTGAATAAACTTAGGTTGACAGATTTTGTAAGAGATTGGTTTAAATCTATTAACTTCTCAGTAATACCGAGCCTAGCCTTAATGCAATTATAAAAGTACGTTTTAAACAACTTGTTTGTCTGTCATTTAATCATCACTAAAATATCATAATACAATCACATTTGTGGCTTCACTTTGTATAGGCTATTATATCCATGGTAGAATCCCAAAATAAAATACCATTAGAAACCTTAAAGTTTGCTGACTGTCAAATCAATAGTCGAAATTCTATTCATTTCTTTCCTTTCTAATAGTTGTTTTTCAATTTTATTTTTGCAACGCCACGCTCAAAACCAAAGCTCAACGGGCTCATTCTGTTTTGGCCTTTGGACATTTACTTGTAAACTGCTCGTTAAAAAAATGATAACATAAACCATGTTTCCACTAGAGCCCAAATCCACTTGATTTGAGATAATCTCCAAAACCCGTTACCACTACGATCTATGCAGTTTTTATTTGTCAACAGTGACGTTTTTGACAATGTTTTTATTGTGTTCAGTGTATGCATTGCGGTCAGCAATTAAGTTTGTGAAACGATTTTATTTTTTTTTGAAACTGGAAGGAGATTTTCTGGAAATCTCCTCATAAATATAACGACATTTCCGAAATCTCATCGCATATCTAGATTCGCTCCAAGTGGAAACATTTAACAAGAAAAATCCGACTTTTACATTTTCCTCTGTTTACCTGGGCTGTGCAGTCAAGCATCATGCGCAGACTGCCGCTAAAACCTACGTTTTCGTCCATTGTGATACCACAGGAACAGAAGAAGGAAGATGCCTTCTAGTTCCTACCGTTGAACAATCTAGATCGCTTAAAAAAGCCCAATAACTTGCGAATGTTCACATCCGCTAAATCAGACAGGTTCTCAAAGAAATGAGACCCTAAATTGGAACTCCTTCTGACTGTTAGTGCGGGACACACACACAGAAGGTGTTATATAGTCTTTTCTTCTTCGATGTCCTCAAAGCTTCTGCAAAAGTCGTTGCTGGCAAACTCCAGTCTGTCAGCATGTTTTCCGATTAGACAGTAAGCTGTCATAACAGACACAATGACTGAGACATCTGTTCTAGCCAATGACAGCAAAGTGGTAGACCTCGTCGAGTCTAGATTGGGCCACATAGTTTTAGAATGACCATTTATCATTCGTTGTCCTTCGGGCCTGGTCCAGAAAACTTAGCTAACATGTCGCTAGTGGCATACCCACTGATTACAGTATCCCTGGAATGTATGGGTTAGTTCCTAGTCTTCCAAGCTCGTCTGCTTTACAATTCCCTGGGATATCTCTGTGACCCGGGACCCAGAACAGGTGATTTTTGAACTGTTCAGTCGAGGGCGGTTTTTGTGTTCAGAAATGCTTTCTGCAGCGATTTATATAGCTCGTGTATAGGGCAAGAGTTGCCTTTCTTACCCTTTCCAAAATGTTGGATTTGAAGTTAAATTTCCTGTCCAGCAAAACACCCAAGTATTTTCTGCTTTCTGTAAATGAAACATTCTCTCCTGCTGAAAAGAACTATTTCTGTCTTGCACGGATATATACCTAGACCACATTCGGTAGCCCATTTTGCTGTTGCACGTAGAGCTTCCTGAAGTATGGCAAATTTTCCCCTAACCGCAATAACCCCATTTTTTTTTTTCTTCCTGAGACAACAATATATTGTTAATGGGTACATTCCAAAGTAGAGGAAGCAGTACACCTCCTTGAGGTGTTCCTCTGCCGACCCATCTTTTTAGATCCACATATCCCAAGCCTGCCGAAATGCATCTTTTAGTAAGTAAGTTATTAATAAACTTACTTACGGTAGAGTTGATGCCTAGAAACTGCAACCCCTTCATGATTGACGTCGGTTTTACAATATTGAAAGCACCAATATAAGACTGAGTTAAGAAGATTTAAGTGCGAGCTGAGAAAGGCTCAGAAAAAATCCTGGATAGAATTCTGCAGCTAGAAAAGGAAGTGGAATTCTGCAGCCAGAAGAGGAAGTGGAAACTGCGGAAGACACAAAACATAGTGGTCAAGCAGATCACGCAGGTCCTGAATGACTCGCTTGTGTCAGGATGTCCTAGTGCCAAGCCAAGGTGCAAACAGCGACCGCCATGGTAGACACCAGAGCTGGTTGGTCTAACGAAGGACTGCAGAAAACTCTTCAAGCAAAAGCCACAAGAGCACCACACGATTGGGACTTCTATAAGACTGAGTTAAGAAGATTTAAGTGCGAGCTGAGAAAGGCTCAGAAAAAATCCTGGATAGAATTCTGCAGCTCCGTGGAGGTTACATCTGCGGCCTCTAAACTAAGGGCGATTCTTTTCTTGAGACCTACGGTGGGGTATATTCAGAAGTCAGAGAATGTATGGACACTGTCTAATGAGGAAATACTACAACTACTCGTTGATACATATTTTCCGGGAAATTCTCCAACGAACAACGTGGCGCAAGAAGAGGTTGCCACTGGTATGCATTCGTCGGAGGTTATTAGGGAAATTGTGTCTAAGCCGAAAATCCTTAGAGCGATAAGAAGTTTCGACTACTTTAAGTCGCCAGGCCCTGATGATGTATCACCGGTTGAATTACAAGCTGTGTCTGATAGACTGGTTCCCAGGCTTAAGGAGATATACTCTGCTTGTATCGGAATGTCATATTTACCTGAGATAGAGGGACACGAAAGTCATTTTCATTCCGAAAGCAGGAAAACGCTACCACACGAATTCGTAAGATTTTCGTCCTATTAGTCTGTCATCCTTTAAGCTTAAGACTCTTGAGAGGTTGATAGAAACATATCTTAGGGCAATGATTCATGGAGATCCCCTGTCGCGGCAGCAGCATGCATATAGTAAAGGCAAATCCACAAACAGCCCTTCGCTACGTAGTAGGCAACATAGAGGGTACTCTCGCTGTCAAGGAATATACAGGGGAAGCATTTTTTGACATTGAAGGTGCTTTCAATATTGTAAAACCGACGTCAATCATGAAGGGGTTGCAGTTTCTAGGCATCAACTCTACCGTAAGTAAGTTTTTTAATAACTTACTTACTAAAAGATGCATTTCGGCAGGCTTGGGATATGTGTTGACCACTATGTTTTGTGTCTTCCGCAGTTTCCACTTCCTCTTCTGGCTGCAGAATTCCACTTCCTTTTCTAGCTGCAGAATTCTATCCAGGATTTTTTCTGAGCCTTTCTCAGCTCGCACTTAAATCTTCTTACCTCAGTCTTATAGAAGTCCCAATCGTGTGGTGCTCTTCTGGCTTTTGCTTGAAGAGTTTTCTGCAGTCCTTCGTTAGACCAACCAGCTCTGGTGTCTACCATGGCGGCCGCTGTTTGCACCTTGGCTTGGCACTAGGACATCCTGACACAAGCGAGTCATTCAGGACCTGCGTGATCTGCTTGACCACTATGTTTATGTCCGCAGTTTCCACTTCCTTTTCTGGTCTAGGAGGGATAGACGTGCAGAATTTGTGCCGCAATTTATCCCAATCCACCTTTCTTCTGTTTAGCCGAGGGACCACTTCTGCAGAATTTACTCCAAGGCTAAAACTAATTGCAACTTATAATATATTCGTTGATATCCAGAATTACAGAAGCGGCTTCAACCAGCGACTTAAGGTTTGAAGGAGACATCTCTGAATCGTGTGCAATATATAGAGAAGCCAGCCAGTAATGAGACATATTTATTTAAAATCTGGCTACAACTGAATCTTCTATGTGCTAAGCGGCAGAAGAAGAAAAACATTTGGGCTACTCTTTGCAAGAATACAGGCTCCGTGTTTCCCATTCTCCGTACTCTTGAGTAACTTAAGTCCCGAAATTGTTAGTCCACGAACCATTCCTCCACACACCCATGGTTCCTGGATAAGAACTACTGCAAATCCCCTGCCATCAGGAGGAACTTTAGTGACACCGAAGCGGCTTTACAATGGTGAGGATTTGTCTGCAGAGACTGGACGATGGTCAGGATTCAGAACTATCATCACTGTTGCGTTAGCCTAGTCTTCTGATTCCGCCAGGAGTTCATCCAGAACTATCATCACTGTTGCGTTAGCCTAGTCTTCTGATTCCGCCTGGAGTTCATCCTCACAACATTCGTTAGATCTTGTCATGATGAGCTTCCGTACGCATCCAGGGGCAGGTGAAAAAACAGTGCAAACACTCTTCCTCAGGACTCTGGACATTTGCGGGATAGACGATTCCTCCTTAGATGCTTCACTAGCTGCTGCTGTCGAAGTACTTTCTGAGTTCCGTGCTTCCCCGCTGGCGCACACCTTGAGCCCAGTCCAACTGGATGATCATGCCCATGTGCCGCCGACCGATTTTGAATCTTGATTTCTTTAGCCTCTAGGTGGCGCAATTCTTATCCGGTTTGGATTGTATGAGGTGTTTTGTTATGATTTCTAACAAATGTGTTAAGTATGGTCGCAATCGGTTCACAGAAAAAAAAGTAAAAGATAGGTTCAATCAAAGATTTGTACATTCGATTAAAAAATTTGCTGAAATCGGTTTTATTAAAGGATTTGTGTTATTGGTTAACAATTTTGCAATTTGGATTTATGATAAGCTCAAAAATCCAATTAAGTGGTTTTAAACTGCATAAACCAATTATTTGAATGTCATCTTTTCTTTCAAGCAACTTTTTTACTGCTTTAATAAAACAATGAGTGCTGTCCGATTCAATTTTAAGCTCAATGATAGGGAACCTCCTTTTTATAGCCGAGTCCGAACGGCGTGCCGCAAAGCGACACCTCTTTGGGGAGAAGTTTTTACATGGCAAAGTACCTCACAAATATCGCCAGCATTAGGAGGGGATAACCACCGCGGAAAAATTTTCTGATGCACCTGCCAGGACTCGAACCTAGGCGTTCAGCGTCAAAGGCGGACATGCTAACCTCTGCGCATAGAAAATTTCATTTGCTTAAAAAAAAGGTGAGTGTAATTTATTTGTTTTTTGCGTTTTCATAATCTTCTCCTTGATAGCTTGCCTAGGGTTTAAGGAGACTCAAACAAAGGCGGGCATGCTAACCTCTGCGCATAGAAAATTTCATTTGCTTAAAAAAAGGTGAGTGTAATTTATTTGTTTTTTGCATTTTCATAATCTTCTCCTTGACATCTTGCCTAGGGTTTTAGGAGACTCAAAATCCTCAGATCCCATAGGTCTTTCCCGGGACATATTTTTAGACTTGTTTCTACATATTTGTAGTATGCTCGCTAATACCTTGCATTTGAAACCCATATTGCCTAGGTTGGAGCACCTCACCCCCATTCAGTTGTAGGCATTAAACGTAGGATTTTTAAGAGCCTGAGTCGAGTCAAAATTGCACGATTCCGTAGCCCTGTTTACAACAACAAACATTACATAATACTTTTGATGTTACATTCTGGTGTGTTCTGTGATTTACTTTCACTCTTCCACTAAACTCAATTTGCTAATAAGAAATATCTAATGACGAAAATTTGGGAAATTTTGAAACTTTATGAACGTGATAATAGAAGGTTCATTTTAAGGGGGAAAAAAGAACAGAACAGACATGAACATTTTTCTGATAACAAACCAACGACCATTGACCAGATGGAGTCCTTCATCGGCAAGGACTGCCGCCGCAGTGTACCACACACTGCTACAACAACAAAAACGGATAACAGAGCCAAGCCAGATGTAACCAGTTAATTGCTGTTTTATTTTAGTACATATAGTGCAAATCAGGAATAATCAGCGGTGGTTATTCCCTCCTAGAGCTGACGACATTTAGGCACAATTTTCTCCCCAAAGAGGTGTCGCAGTGGGGCTCTGTTCGGAATCGGCTATAAAAATGAGATCCCTTATCATTGATCTTAAACTTTAATCGGACAGCGCACATTGATAAGTGTTAGAATTTAGCCCCTGTTTCCAATGGAATGTTCATGGACAAATTTGCAATTTACCAGGGCTAAGTCGCATTGAAGATATCAAAGTAGGGATCGATGTTGGCATGTGTTTCTATGAATCTTATATAACTCAGTGTGTCAAACTTTAGCGAAATCGGGTAAAAAGCCTATTCTGAGTTCGAGGCTAAATCCGATCCGAGGCTCTAGCCCGATATAGCCAACTTTGGATTTATTATTTACATCTATAGACTAAAACTGTTGCGTAATATTTCAGCTCAAGAAATATTACACAACGACTATTGAAAGATTATCATAAATTTATGCCGTGTTCACACAGAAAAAAAAAACAAAATTTTTTTACTAATTTATTTTAGCATATGCCATATGAATAATATTAAATGTTCCTTCATGAATAATATAGTTACTTGTTATGTAATAAATGTATAGGCGTAGCTCAAAAGATTTGTAGACATTATTAATTTTTTTAAAAGTTGTGAAAACATTTTGCAACGTATTCAGTGCCGTAAAACATTCATAAATTATGAGTAGGTCCAAAATGCTTAAATCAACGAAAACTTGGAACAAACAAAATTAAAATTAAAAAACGGTTTTATTATAGTGATGATTACGATTTGCTAGGCAATGAATCACAAAACCGTATATTAAAATAAGAAGACCTTGGTTAAACTATTTTTTTAACAAAGGTCAAAAATCTGCATTTCCATTTAGTTCGAAAAATAATATTTACTTGCTATTCAATTGTTAGGACGTTCATCCAGCATATCTTATAAGAATGAAGCAAGAAACCAAATTTAGGCAAACGCAGGCTGGTGGACTTTTTGGAGCATTAGAGTAACGTTAAATTTGAATATTGTATACTATTATATATGTCTAAAAAGTTGGAGACGAATACAAGATTTTATTTTAATTGGAATTTAGGGGTTTTTCTACGAGGATGGCTATCCTTTAACATTTGAATTTTGTTCATATTTCTTTAGTAATGTTAGTTCACGAGTTTTACCGTTGTTGATACACTGGAATGTTTTGCTGCACATTGGTTTGGTATGAAGGTTGTGTTGCAACCGACATGTTCGACATTTGTTGTTGCAGTTGACTAAATTGATCTAGTGAGCTAGCAGCTGGTACAGTCGGTGGTAAGGATTGTGTTCCCATAAAATTAGGTTGGCCGTTTGGCATGATGGTGTTGTAAAGGTGTGAGCTATGCAAAAGTTGTGGGGAAGATCCATTTGCATAAGACTGAGGCTGTTGCAGTGAGAGATGTTGTGGAGACATAAAATGAGTGTGTGGAGCTTGTGAGGAGGATTGTGTAGAAGGTGGGGCCTGGTTAGTAGGGATTGCATTTGTAGTGATTGAAGGGGATTGTGGAGGTATATACTGGTGAGACAACATTTGATAGGAGGGATGTTGCTGAGAATCTCCAGATGATCCAATATTAACTGATGATTGCGGTTGTCCATTAGATGCCAAATAAATTGGTGGTTGTGGATGAGTTTGTGGTATGGATAGTGGTTGTTGTGGAATGATTTGGGAATTAGATTGCGAAGTTATTCCTTGGGGTGTAGATGTTTGTGTGTTTGGTTGACTGTTTTGGTATGGCATTGATATGTTCATTGTCTGATAGTTAGCTGATGGATTAGGATAGGGTGTAGAACTCAAATTACTCTGCATTTGGGGGCCAAAGCTTCCCTGAAATGGTGTATTCGTTCCATACAAGATATGCGCTGGTTGTTGTGGCATATTATGGTAGTTTGGTAGTCCTGGCATTCCTGACATTGATGCGCCGTATGGCGATCCTAGAGAGTTTCTGTCGTCCCTCATTAACGAATGATATAAATTTATAGCATCCACCAAATCGCTGGACAATTGAGAAAGCTGCGCATGCTTCCGATCTACTCGCTCTAATTCGGCATCTATCAAAGGACCCATTTGATGAACTTCCTGCTCCAAGCGCAACATTTCTTCCGTATCTTGAGATGGATCCTCTGGATTAGCTTCATTAATCAAATGCAATAAACGATCAATTTTTTTCTCGTCAATATCTATCCTTTGTGAAGCTGCTGCAGCGGCTGCTGCTTCAGTCTTGTGCTGCAATTCTTTGGTATCCTCCTCAAACTGTGCACTTTTTTTCAATTTGTGTTGTTGATTGATTTCTAAGCGCTCGGGATCAACGGATAGGTCAGCAGACACAAAATTTGATGGAAATAATCCTTCACCACGATGATTATACCCCTTCCACCAGTTCTGGTCGGAATCATCAAGCACATGAATTATATCACCGGCGACAAAAGTTAGTTCATTCTCCTCCGCTGCCTCAAAATCATACAAAGCTCTAACTTTCCTTGCTTCTATTTGACTATTAGAAGACGTCGTAGCGGCACTCGAAACAGCAGGGTATAAAGACGGCTAAAATTAAATGAACAGGAGACGGCACTTAACAAAAGTATGTAAAAAGTTTGAAAAAATTTTTGTTCTGTTTATGCATTGTTAAAAAATTTTAATAGTTAATTGATTTCATTACGTATTTTTTGCCGCTATATAGAGATAAGGCACACAGGTATACCCTTCGAACATTCGAAATTCGTGATATTTTTATTCAGACCTAGATAACTATTTGGTTGCCCAAAAAGTAATTGCGGATTTTTCATATAGTCGGCGTTGACAAATTTTTTCACAGCTTGTGACTCTGTAATTGCATTCTTTCTTCTGTCAGTTATCAGCTGTTACTTTTAGCTTGCTTTAGAAAAAAAGGGTAAAAAAGTATATTTGATTAAAGTTCATTCTAAGTTTTATTAAAAATGCATTTACTTTGTTTTAAAAAATCTGCAATTACTTTTTGGGCAACCCAATAGGTCTGAACAAAATATTTCGATCTAAATAATTTCCCTAAGATATGTATTCATATGTAATTACGTAATTTATATGTTATATCTATTAGGTTTTAGGTACATACTTTTAAGTTTTTCGAGACAAATTTAAGATTATTTTATGTTTAATTGATTTAAATTAGATGCAACCATCGTCAACAATCATTATTCGGAAAAATTTAATTTGATTTAATCGAAAATATGATATTCTTTGTGCAATATTTATTATTTTATTTTTCCAATTAGAAAACTGAAGCAACTAAAAGTCGAATACTTACATACTGATTAACACCGCCGCTGGTTGCAGCACTTGAATGTTTCGGACTATTCTTCACTTCTTTCAAAGACAATTCGATCGCCTTAGCTAAGTCGTCCTCTTCTTGCTGAGAATTTGCTGTTGTATCGCTAGCTGAAGGCATTTTTGCACTGGTTTTCGAAGGCTTGTTATTGGTGGTATTGAAATCGTAATAATTCTCCTGACGCAATTTTGCATACAGCGAGGGTATCAAGTTGAGTTCAGGATCGTTTTTAAAGTCTCCTTCAGCCCAACGTTTCAATACTTGGCACATTCGCTGTAGAAATCAATTGTGTATATTCTTCTTTAAAAAATATAATATGCTGCTTACCGCTGATACTTTTGGCTGGGCTTTGCCCAATAACCTAACAAACTCGTTTTGAAACTCACGGGAAGCTACTTCCAAATGAAATGCTTTACCACAATTACTAATGCAGGCATCTAGTAATGTAATGGCTTGCATAACTACATGTGGGTCATTGTGGCCCATTCGCTTCATAATGGCTTTCAAGCAGTCTTTAGCATTCCTACTGTTCGATGAGGTTTTATCACAAACATCAAGAATCGATGACCAGTCTTCTTTAGTATTTGATTCCCTCGTTGCGTTTTCTAAAAAATATAGATCAGTGTTTTTCTTTTTTATTTGTAGCTAATCTTTAGATTTACAATGTTCTACTGATGTATTGTTAATACCAAAAATCATCAATAGGTTAAAAATTTTATTAAATTATAACAATCCAGGCTGGAAGGTCGTGAATTTTGGGTATTTTTGAAAAAATTAAAATATCTTCGGAGCGAAAATTAAAAAAACTTTATTGGGCGAATAAATTGTATACTGTTACAGATATCCCATACATCAAAGCATGTTTTTGTTAGTTTAGCCATTCGCAGCTCTAGTTGACCAAATTTGAAGGCCAGTAACAGGCCCTTAAGGGCACGGAAATTTTGCACATAATCTAGTAACACAGCTTCAGCAATTTGCAATTTCGAGAAGATAGTTCTATCCTTTCAAATTTCTCCTAATGCATTACCAGGCTAGAACTGTAGTATTCTGTAAAGCTATCGTATATGTATAAGCATCGCAAGATTTTTACTTACAAAGACATAAGACACATTTATCAACGGACCTTTGCAAAATTTTTTTAATAAGTTCAGGCGGGCCGAATTTTGGGAACCCAACACCATGAATCTTGCTAACAATTTAGGCACATGAACTTAGTTAAAGGGCACATGTGTACTTTACGTACGAAATTTCAGCCAAATCAGATAACAATTTCTGCTTGCTTGGCCTCAAGATGTCAAATCTGGAGATAGGTTTATATGGGAGCTATATCAGGTACTGTCATAAGGCGATAACAAAACTCTGTTGCTAAAAACAGCAAATTCAATACTCATACTTTGTTTCGCAAAAATTCGTAAAATTTGTCGACAATTAAATTGACCCATCCTAGTTCACAGACCATTGCCCCTTGTTTCAGGGGTTAAAACGTCTGCATACCAAGTGTTATTAAAATCTGAAGTGGCCCTATAAAGTGCATATTAGCCACAGTTACAATATTTGTAACCTTTACAACATAGAAGCATTTAAATATGTGTGAAATGATCCAAAAACCGATTTTCATATATAGGTATAAAAAAAATTATAACCTTTCTGAAGACGTACAAATGTATTTGGCAATGTCGACGATTCAGCGAGTATTTTTCTTTCCAATAAAGAAAAAATTAACATTATACAAAAAAAACTGATTTACGCCATTGTATTCCGTTCTAAATCAATTTAATTTTTTCTGAAGATAAACGCGTCATTCGTTCACTTACCCACATCTGCATCAAAGCCAGTCGATTGACCAAATATACCCATTTTTCTTTGTTCGTATGCAACTTTTTTCGGAATTAATTATGCTATTTTTCCTTTGTTTTAAATAGCGCCAATGGGGTTTTAAAGTTGCAAATATAAAAGGGTAGTCAATTAGTCTTTACTTTGTAGACAATTTAAGGTTCTTTGGTTCAACAACACCCACCGTTGTTTTGGCAATTTCTTAATTTTTGCAGCAAGAAAAAAATGACTAACGAAATGAACTTTTTCTTCTTCTTATTGTTATATGGCATTCCAAAAATATGTTGACCTCCTCAGTGAATAATCAACTATTCGATTTCTTTTAACTTCGATTTTTTTTTTCGATTGCTTGCACACACACACATTTCACTTATTGGGAATGGAAGTATGAGTGAGGGAGGTTGTGGGGTTGTGTAAAAGTCGAAAAATCGAAGTCGACTTTTAGTGGCTAAAAAATCGAATAGTCGTACCCGTGGTGTTCATTGCTGTCAAGAAACACTCTTAACGAATACACAAACGACAGAAGTGAAATAATTTGGTGTTATCCCAGCGATTTTTCAGTAATTAACTTGACATTTATATGTTGGAATAAAAACTTGCCAATTTTGGTTGGGTCCTACCAAAACCAGTAAGACGAAAAGAAACTAAGCGTAAAAATAGCAAAGACACGATTATACGTCGAAGAAATGGGACAAAGATTGTGCCAAAGACCTAATGTCTAATACTATCTTCTTTTCATAAATTTTGGTATTCTAAGTGGAAGAAGAAGAATGTACTATGAATATTAGAATTGTTTGATTTTACTTACCAAGGCGGATTTGATAGGTGGTCTCACACGAACAGCCGTTAACAGCTGACCATATTTGGTCTTTCGCCATGCTTACTTATTTTCTTTACTATGACAGAACATTTGTCGCATTAGCAGAACGTAGAATAGCGTTTCAAGCGCCTCAATCTTCTGCGCTTGTTCTATTGGGTTGCCCAAAAAGTAACTGCGGATTTTTTAAAAGAAAGTAAATACATTTTTAATAAAACTTAAAATGAACTTTAATCAAATCTACTTTTTTTACACTTTTTCTAAAGCAAGCTAAAAGTTACAGCTGATAACTGACAGAAGAAAGAATGCAATTACAGAGTCACAAGCTGTGAAAAAATTTGTCAACGCCGACTATATGAAAAATCCGCAATTACTTTTTGGGCAACCCAATATAATCTCTGACACCAAGTTTCGAGATGTCTCCGACCACCTGATTTTTTAATCGGGCTTTTGCGTGTACCGTGGTTGTCTTCAAAAAAACTTCTTTGGGGGAGCTTTTTCATTCATTTTGATATCATGACATACTCAGAGCTACTGTTGTATTTAGATGCGTGTAACTATGCTATCGTCGTCTTACAGCTCGTAATTTATACGACGCCCATATTTTCCATTAATAAAGACGGGTTTCTACCCGGTAACTTCCAAATGCGTGGTATTTTTTGGTATTTATAAAATTGCAAAGTATGATAACTGAAAACATTTTGTAACATTTTTTTATAATTTCTTATTCTTTGCATATAAAACTGGTCTTATGATCTCATAAAACGACATATATCTCCAAATGTCCAGTCTCGAGGCAATTAATAAATCATTTTTTATCCAATTTTGATAAAATTTGGCAAAGTGAGTTTTGGTGGAACCCTACCCATTCCTGCGAAGTGTAGCCTAGATCGTAGCATATTTGGATATAGCTGCCCTATAGACCTTCCACCCGATACCCCGACATAGGGTATTAAGACCGTACAAGATCCATTTATTACCCGATTTTGATGAAATTTAGCACAGTGAGCTATGGTAGACCCCTAACTACCGATCTCCAAACGTCCAGTCTTGAGGCAATATATAAATCATTTTTTATCCGATTTCGATAAAATTCCAAATGCGTGGTATTTTTTTATATTTATAAAATTGCAAATAGTATGATAACTGAAAACATTTTGTAACATTTTTTTATAATTTCTTATTCTTTGCATATAAAACTGACCTTATGATCTCATAAAACGACATATATCTCCAAATGTCCAGTCTCGAGGCAATTAATAAATCATTTTTTATCCAATTTCGATAGAATTTGGCAAAGTAATTTCTGGTTGAACCTTACCTTACCTTTGATGAAATTTGGCACAGTGATTTTTGGTAGACCCCTATACCTATTAGATGGATGTGGTCCAGATCGGACCATATTTGAATATAGCTGGCATATATACCGATCTTCCGATATAGAGGGTAGAGCCCATAATCGATCTCCCGATGTAGAATGTTGAGTCCAAAGCATTTCTGATTCATGTTTTGGGTGAACACAAAAAAAAAGACATTTTGTCAGTATGATTTTATATTTTCTAAATTTATTTTCAGCTTTAAACTATTTTTTAAAATATATTTTTTTTACTGAGTCTTCACTGAATATGAATGATTAAAAGAAACTTTTTTTTCGCCACATTGACCGATCTCTCGATGTAGTGTATCGAGCCTATAACAGGTGCATATTTCATCCGATTTTGATGAAATTTGGGACAGTGATTTTTGGTAGACCCCTATACCTATTAGTTGGATGTGGTCCAGATCGGACCATATTTGGATATAGCTGGCATATATACCGATCTTCCGATATAGAGGGTAGAGCCCATAATCGATCTCCCGATGTAGAATGTTGAGTCCAAAGCATTTCTGATTCATGTTTTGGGTGAACACAAAAAAAAAGACATTTTGTCAGTGTGATTTCATAAATTTATTTTCTGCTTTAAACTATTATTTAAAATATATTTTTTTTACTGAGTCTTCACTAAATATGAATGATTAAAAGAAACCTTTTTTTTACTAAACAATTAGTATATTATAAATTATTTTATTTTATTGGGAAAATAATAAAAACCACACTTTCCTTTTTTCTTGATATTTTTGTCTATGATAGAAACTAGACATATATTTGGCTCATTCGTACTTCCTCGCATTGCATATGTGTGAAAGAGGACACTACAGAACACAGAAATAAATACTCACAATTTGTATTATTGAATAACAGTTTAATTCGTACAATAAAAAATATGTTCAACTTATGCCTTCGTTACCAATCACTTACCATGATATAAAAAAACCGATTTCAATGTCAAAAATTATTAAAGCAAATATCACCTTGTTTGAAAAGTTTTTTACCATGTTTAATCGGTCAAATTGAGGTTTATATTTTTTCTGTGTATAGAGTGCAGAATACGTAAATCATGGCCCTTAAAACATTTGCGGGCCGTCAACATGGGGGATCCTTGTTTTTTCTTCTTCGTTTTTTCAAAGTAATTCCTCTATGTTTTCCGGCTGATGGGATACTAACCCGACGCCCCAACCTATATTTTTATCGTTTTATAGTTGAGCTACCCAGGTGTCACCGCGGGGAGGTTTGAGTCCATATATGAGATGAAGGAAGACCAATATAAGCCCGAATTTTGCCAAGTCAAAACCACTTAGAACCGCTACTTGGTTTCCAGCATCCCCAAGTCACCCACAGTTTAATTTTAGTGCTATATAATTTCAAATAAGTGAGATGTTCTGGATATTATTTCAGAGCAATAAGACTATATTTTGTCTATTACTACTATTAATTTTATTTATTTATTTTTTTCTTAATAGTAATAGCCTCCTCGGACAAAAAACGTATTACAACGATATATACTGCTAAATAAACATTAAAAAAAAATTAAATACTTCACAGTTACAAAAAGATGTAAGATTCTTAGCATAATTCATTTTAATTGGCTCCCCAGCCATAACAAGATTATGCAAAAATTTAAATTTGATCCGTAGAATAGAAGTTAATAAGTTTTAAGCGAACAAACAAAACCCTTCGTTTTGGCAATATCAGTTTCTTAATTTTTGTAGCGAGAAGAAGGTGACTAAAATTAAATTAAATCACCTGATCGAAGGAGATTTATTGCAAATCTCTTTGAATAAGTAGATTTGCTCACACTGAAAATGTACGAGATTTCCGAACTTTCGTCGAAAATCTAGATTTGCTCCATGTGAACATGGTTTAAAGCGATATGGTTAGTACACGAGCCTGGTAATGCCGTATCAACCTGTCATATGCACGAAATGGTTGTGGCTTAAACAATGACATAATTAGCATTAAGTGTACCGTAAACAGCTGAGTAAAATTTTTTTCTCGCGAAGTGCGCTATCTCTCAACGAATTTTGGTTGTGTGCGTGTATAATAGTTAAGAATCATAACACACACAGGCAATGAAAAATGACGCGTACTAGTAACATACACAAAATCAGAGTTACACTTATCACTGATTTGTTGTTGGACAACTGTCACTACCTGCAAATGAATATTTCTTGGCTTAAAACGATTACTGGAATTTTTGTGGAAAATAAATCAAGTAATCGATTCTTATAAAACTTGCAAAATTTGTGATAAACAAACCAATGTAACTCTAGAGTATATTTATTACAAATCCTGCGGCAGTGGAAGTAACAACAAAAATAATAATATGTATTACATAGTCCTTAGTGGATAGTTATCAAAAACTTGGTGACACTGAATATGAATGAATTTCTTATGAAATCGGAATTGTCGTCAGTTGCGTGCGGGTTTGTAAACCAAACGGATTTGTGTAAACCACCCATAAACTTTACTGTCAGCTGATCTGTACAAAAAAATTGACGTTTGCTCGCGAAACCTGCTGATGAAATGTCACAGGAAACGACGGCAATCTAGCTATGGTAGGCTCTGTTCTCTTATTGCAAAGTGTTTTTTAAGGTTTTCCAATTTTTTTTTTGGTAAAAATATTGTCTGAAACCTTTAAACCTTTTGATATTCATAAGCAATATTTTTCTAGATCGTTCTACAAAACAGTGTACAAAGTGTTTTTTTTAATGAAATTATTAAAAGCGTCTCTGGGTCGATTGATGTGGTACAATATAATGCGCACAATGAAAATTGTAAAGATAAATGCCTGAATTCACTTTCTTATTTGGCATAATCAATAGTATCACTAAAAAGCTACCGCTGTAGGTTTAAGGCAAATAAATACAATTGTATTGCTCAGACGTCATCTAAATAGTGAAGTAGCGATTTATTAAGTAGTATGTAATTGTGTGCCAATTGCTAATTTGTAGATTACAACCACTATCGTTATTGTCATTGAGGGGTAAAAAGGCAGTATAAATAACATCCGAACATCCGTAAAAATCGTTTTTTCGGATTGGTCTGCCGCCCCCTGAGCTCCAATCCATATAAAACAAGATGAAAAAGATATTTTCTAAATTCGATAAAAATGAAAAACTTGAAACACATCACAGTTCGTCGACGAAGGAAGTCAACAGTTTTGTTGGGAAAGTTTTCACCGTGGGACGTGTCACTGTTACAATAGAGGATGTGCTGGCTGAAGGTAATTTACTTTTTTTGTCAAGTCGTTCTTAAGAGAAAAACTCGAATGTATTTACTATACTAATATAAAGGTCAGTGCATGGAGTGACTCACATCAAAGTTTTATTGATAAATTAATTTTTTTCATGTGTTGCACTTTTTGTACATGGCACAGTTGTTATTTGTCCCACATTTCACTTTTGGTATTCGACTGACTGTAACCATTGAGTTTTACACACAGACAAATTAGTCTGAGATCATGAAGTATTCCATTTAAACAAAACTTATTTCATTTCCCAAAGCTTGCCGCTGCGGATATATGTAATATTGCAATAATATAATTATTGTTGCGTATTTTACGCAATGATGCATAAGATATTTAAGTTTTAAATTAATTTTCTAACAAGAGTTTTTGTTATACAATATAAAGCTACGTGCAAAATGAAGCTATGCCTTCTATATAAAAAATAAAGTGAGCAGACAAATAAAGGCGGATAAGTAAGGCATTCATATGGTGATTTTTTATCATTATGATTAGTACACAAATTTTTATAAACTATTCTATTTACTGACTTGTTCTCGTTTTCAAGATTCGAAATATTGTACTACGAAATAGGAGAAATAGCTGTCCGTTGTTGTTGTAGCAGTGAGTTGTGCTCTATCTTTTGTATGCTTTTTTTTTTTTGATTATCCAGATCCAGGAGCTTTGCGACTAAGTTGGGGTGCATCCAGAGGGATCTGGATCTGAGACAAGTGGGTATGTCTGGACATTTAAATGCGTAGTGAGGTTCCGGGTCAGGATCGGACAAACTCTCCTCCAATCCTTCCCTGGAGGAGTTGGTTCTAAAAATCACCTTTACCAGGCAGCTATTTACTGTGTCTGCATGAATGCTGTCTACACCCGCCTGATTTAACCATAAGATTTCTGTGCGGTGATTACCTATCCACAAGACGACGATTTGGATGCTCCCTTCGATAACAGCCCAAAAGGTATTGCTTGAACAGCATATAGTTGTGTACGCGCTGGTAGGAGCTTTGTCTTGTGATGGTTTTTCTCCTTGTTTTTGTTGATTATGCAGATCCAGGAATTTTGCGATTAAGGTGGGGTGTGTACAGAGGGATCTGGGTCTGAGATGAGTGAGTATGGCTGAGCATTTAAACACAAGATGGTGATTTGGATGCTCCCTGCGATAGCAGCCCATAAAGTATTGTTTGGGACGCATATAGTTATGTCTTCGCACTGGAAGGACCTTTGTCACCTGATGGAGGTGGTCCACATGAGAACTGTAGAGACAGCCCGTCACAGTTAGAAGCGCTGCATTCTGAAAGTTTTGAACATTATTATTCAGGCGCTGTATAACTTACCACAGATCGTCCAATTGCTTTGTACGTGGTCAACAAGATTTCTTTGTCAGATTTCTCTCTAAGTACTGCCGGCAAGTGACCTGAGAGCCTTCTTTTTTACTTTGGACCTTATCGCAGAATGCTATGGCAAGTGGGAAGAATGTGCAAGAGCTGTCAAATGTGACACCAATTATTTTGAGACACTTAATGCTCGGAATTGTTACTCCATAGATTTTCACATTGAGCTCATTATTCACCACACTCGGCGGAGGGATCGTTGAGGTAGGCGTTTTACCTATCCCAGATGCCAACAATGAGTGGGGGACCTGATCGCACAATCGTCCGCATATGATACGATCACGTGCCGTCTGGAGAGGAAGGAATAGAAGATAGGTAGAGGTTAAACAGTGCCGGCATATTTAAACTTCTTATCTCTTAATTCTACAAATAATATCATGTTATGAGCTGATATTATTTGGAATTGGAGCCGATATTTGTTGGAATTTAAAACAAAACACTTCATGCTAAATTTCAGCCAAATCGGACAATTATTGCGACTTCAAGAGGCTCAAGAAGTCAATATCCAGGATTTGTTTGTATGGCAGCTATATAAAAACATGGACCGATATATCCCATTAACAACCCCAACCGACCTACATTAATAGGAAGTATTCGTACAAAATTTCAAGCGCCTAGTTTTATGCCTTCGAAAGTTTGCGGTTTTCAACAGACGGATAGAGAGGGCTAAATCCACTAAGAATGACAAGGCGATCAAGAATATATATACTTTATGTGGACTCAGATAAATATTTCCATGTGTCACAAACGGAATTACGAAATTAGTATACTTACTTTACTTTAATTGGCTATGACAGAATATTTCTTCCACTAGCTGAACGTAGAACTTTCCAAGCGCCTCGATCTTCTGCGCTCATTCTAAAATCTCTGACACCAAGTTTTGAGGTGTCTCCCATAACTTGATCTTTCCATCGGGCTTTTGGTCTTCCCGGTTTGCGTGTACCACCGTGTTTGCCTTCAAAAGACTTCTTTGCTGGAGCTTCTTCATCCATTCTGACAACATGACCTAGCCAACACAGCCGTTGTATTTTGATGCGTGTAACTATGCTATCGTCGTCATACAACTCGTGGTTCATACCCATGCTTCGGAACCATATAACAGCACGGGTAGTATCCGTGTCTTGTAAAGTGTAGTCTTCGTTTGTGGAGAGGTGACCTTGTTTCTAAACTGCTTACTTAGTCCAAAGTAGCATATGTTTGCCAGTATTATTCTTCGCTTTATCTCAAAACTGATGTCATTCGTTTCGCTTACGGCGGTGCCGAGGTAGATAAAGTTACTGACTGTCTCAAAGTTGTGGTTCCCAACTTTCTCCATGTTCTTTATCTGCTCGTTTGTGCAAGGCTTTTTGGGAGTGGAAACCATCCATCTCCATTTACTGCCGGACCCATTTTCACTGACTCTCTTTCGATTCTTTCAAAGGCTGCAGTTACTACTTCCGGTGACCGACCTATGATATCGATATCGTCGGCATAGGCGAGTAGCATGTGCTCTCTTGTGATTAGTGTGCCCTATCTATTCACATCTGCATCTCGTATAATCTTCTCCAGCAGGATATTAAAGACATCACACGATAGGCTGTCTCCTTGTCTGAAACCTCGTTTGATATTAAATGGTTTGGGGAGATTCTTTCCTATTCTTACTGAGGAACGCGTATCAGCAAGTGTCATCCTGCAGAGTCTTATTAATTTTGCAGGGATACCAAACTCAGACATGGCTTGAAATACCTTTGAACGTTAAGGAGTATCGAAGGCGGCTTTGTAGTCAACAAAGAGATGGAGGTGTTGATTTGTCCTTCTCGGGTGTTTTCCAGGATTTGGCGCAGTGTGAATATCTGGTCTAGGGTGGATTTACCTGGTCTAAAGTCGCATTGATAGGGCCCAATTATCCCATTGACTTTAGGTTTTAACCTTTCACACAGTACGCTCGAGAGTATCTTGTATGCGATGGGGAGGAGACTTATTCCTCTGTAGTTGGCACATTCCGTCTTGTCTCCTTTCTTGTGTACGGGACATAGTATGCTGAGGTTCCAATCATCGGGTATGTGTTCTTCTAGCCAGATTGCGCAGATAAGCTGATGCATACGCCTTATCAGCGTGTCGCCTCCGGTCTTAAATAGTTCAGCGGGTAACCCGTCGGCTCCTGCTGCCTTGTTGTTCTTTAGTCGGGTTACTGCTACTTGGACCTCATTCTGACTAGGAGGTAAACATTCTATACCATCATCAGGGATTGGTTCTGTGGTATCCTCTTCGCCGCCAACATCGGACACTAGTAGGTGGGTAAAATGTTCTTTCCATATTCTCAGCATGTTCTCTGTGTCAGTTACCGGATTTCCTTCTTTGTCTCTGCAGGAGGATGTGCCTGCGCCAAAGCCATCGGTTTGGTGTTTAATTCTTTGGTAAAATTTCCGGACTTCATTCTGACTCCTGTACATCTCAATTCGCTCGCACTCACGTCTTTCCATTTTCTTTTTCTTTCTGCGGAATAGACATTTCTCCTCTCTCCTTTTCTCCCGATACCTCTCCTTGATCTGGCGCGTTGCTACTGATAGCTGGGTTGCTCTATATGCCGCATTCTTGGCTTCAGTAGCATTTCGACACCTTGGTCGTACCATGGGTTTTTTGGAGGAGGCTTCCGGTACCCAAGTACGGATTTCGCGGCATTTTCCATGGAGTGGGCAATAGTTTGGCACTGCGCCATTATATCATCGGAACAAGGAGTGCTTTCATGAAGCAGTTGGGTCAGTCGAGTGGAGTATGCCGCTGCCATTTGTTGTTTGCAGCATTTGAATGTCCAGCCTCATGCCTCGTGTTATGGAAGCTATAGTATAGTTCGTCACCGTTTGGTGTGGTAATGACGCCATTCCCAGTCCACCGCACTTCCTGTAAGGCGGTTATATCTGCCTTGTACTTCTCTAAAACATCCGCCAGGGCGTATACTGCACCTTCTCTATAAAGAGTGCGGACATTCCAGGTGCAGATCCGCAAATCATGGTCCTTTTTTCGTTTGCGTGGGTCGTCAACGTTGGGGGGTCCGTTTTTACTATTCCTTTGTTTTTCATAGTAGTTCTATGTTTTCCGGGGGCGGGTTACTGGCCCAGCGCCCTAACCGCATGGGTTTGTGGGATTGCATGTATCCCTCGTTGTGGCGAGCCGCTTGCTCCAAGATCCGACGCTCGCCGCCAGCCGCCCCTAACCTGGGAACAGACGCTGATGTTGGCCATTGGTTATTTGAAGGCGCCAATAACTCGCCTTGTCATCTCGAGTATCATTGGCACTCAGTATTTAATTAAGAGCCAGTGCCACCTGACTCCTCACTAAGACTCTCCTCTCGAAAATCGCTGACTGCCCGCGGCCGCATTTGCAGCTACTCCGCATAAAAACGGAGCTTTCCACCATCCGCAACCTGTGGACACGCCCGGTAGCTTTCAACTAAGCTTCCCGTGATAACGATGGGCACCACACAAGTCGGAGCTCAAAGTTCCAGCCTGTGCTCATTGTCATCCCGTATCGGCCGGGACGAAATTAGTATACCTCCCATAAAAAAAATGAATAAAATTTTGTCTTTAAAAATGTCTTAAAAAGTGACCCTGAAATGTTGTTAAAAAGTGTCCCTGAAATGTTGTGTTTAGTAATTTTTTTATTAAAAAGTTGTCTGTGAAAAAGATTTCATTGAAAAATTATTTAAAAAACAAATTCATTAAAATATTGTTTAAAAAACTCTTTGAATTTTGTGTATTAAAAAAAATATCACTAAAATTTTGTGTTTGAAAAAAATGTTATTAAAATTATATTTTAGTATTGGAAAAATTTTATTAAAATCTTGTCTCTCAGGGCAATAAATGTTTTTTTTAGTGAAAATTTCGCGTTTCAGTTTTTTCATATTTAGCAAGTAAGGATGGGCTAAAGACGGATAAAGTCGACCTTTTGATACACTACACAACATTGGGTATGCAGGCTACTTCAGTTTTTTCATATTTAACAAGTAAGGATGGGCTAAAGACGGATAAGGCCGACCTTTTGATGCACTACACCACATTGGGTATGCAGGCTAACTCGTCGAAAATAAAAATTTGCTTTAATTTGAGTATTTTGACCAAAATCCGTATCCGTATTTGAGTCATAGAGGAAATCGTTATGCAAAATGTTGATAAATTCGTGCTCAAAGGCCTATGGGGGCTATATCTAAATTTGCTTTAATTTACGTATTTTGACCAAAATCCGTATCCGTATTTGAGTCATAGAGGGAATCGTTATGCAAAATGTTGATACGCTCGGTAGATAAGTTCGTGCTTAAAGGCCTATGGGGGCTATATCTAAATTTGCAACGATTTCTATAAAGCTTATCAGTGATTAGAAGAATCATTAGAAAACCTTTGTGGCTAATTTCGTGTGGATCGGTTATTAAATCACGTAAACATTGCAAAATTTGATAAAATTAAACTCCGTATATATAAGAGGTATAAAAGAAACTATCGAGCCAAATGTTGTGAAGATCGGTTAAAATACGACAAAATTATTGGAGTGTGCCGATTGACAGCTGTGTACTGATTGACAGCAAAGTTGTAGGGTTTGTAAAAATATGGCGTTAAATTTGGTGGCAGGGCTACAAAAACTAAAATCTTCAATGCATGTGTAAAGTGTACTTTGCTATACGGCAGTGAAACGTGACTTTATATTGAAGCGATGGGACAAAAATTGCAAACTTTTATAAACAAATGTCTGCGAAATATATGTGGTATATTTTGGTCAAAAAAATAACCAACGAAGAGCTATGGCGCATAAGAAAGAAGAACGAATAGCTAAACAAATAAAAAGAAAGAAGTGGGGCTGGTTCGGCCACACTTTGAAAATGTCACAAGATTCTATTACAGGAACGTGTTGGAATAGAGTCCGCAAGGAAACAGAAGACGGGAACTCCCAAAGATGAATGGAGGAGAACGCTGATGATAGAGATCACTTCTTTAGACTATGTATTTATTTGTTTGTTTATAAAATATGACGATACTAGTACAACAAGACAAAGAGTCTTATAATTGACTGTACGATTGGGTTGCCCAAAAAGTAATTGCGGATTTTTCATATAGTCGGCGTTGACAAATTTTTTCACAGCTTGTGACTCTGTAATTGCATTCTTTCTTCTGTCAGTTATCAGCTGTTACTTTTAGCTTGCTTTAGAAAAAAAGTGTAAAAAAAGTACATTTGATTAAAGTTCATTCTGAGTTTTATTAAAAATGCATTTACTTTCTTTAAAAAAATCCGCAATTACTTTTTGGGCAACCCAATAGAATTGCATGAGTAAAACACAGTTATTATTTAGAAAATAACGGATTTAAAAATATTAGTAATTTTAAAACATTTGAATCAATTAAAATGAACAAGAAAAGGTTGAAGTGGAAATTAAAGAAAGAAAAGAGTGTTTGTAACGATCCTGCTCAGTCACTCAGTGCATTTTTTTGCTTATTTGAAGAAGTGGAGCCATGTCTTTTCTGCAAAAAATCTATTTGTGTTTATAGACATAAAAACTTTATTAAAGTTTATTTAATACTGATCCAAAGTGTCTGCATCCTCCAACAGCCCCCCAACTAGACAAGCTTGCCGATTGGGCAATAGGGAATCATATGAAAGGAATTTGGAAGTAGAGTACGAAAGATTGGTCTGAAGTGTCAGAGGGAAGTTTCAAAAAAAGATATTAAAAAAGGTCTCAAATAAAAGGGCTTGAGTGTAAACTAGGGGAAAGTATTTAGATGACCGCCCACGCCAAAAAACCTCAAAATAGGACATGTTTGTCCCGGCCGCCCACACCCAAAACACTTCAACGGGCACGTAGACCCATCGTTGTTGTTGTTGTAGCAGTGTGTTATACACAGAGGCGGCAGCCCTTCCCGATGAAGGATCTCAACGGGTCAATCTGGTGCATACAAGGGATTGATTTTCTTGACACTTGCAGATTGGAATAAAACTCGATTGGTATTTGTGTCCGAACGGCGTGCCGCAAAGGACACCACTTGGTAAAGCAGTTTTAGCATGGTAGGATACGCCACAAATGTTAGCATTAGTAAGGGAAATGTTTGTGATGTAAACGCCGAGTCTACCATCAGACTCACTAAGACGTTTTCGTCCATTGTGATACCACAGGAACAAAAGAAGGAATATGCGTTCTATTTCCTACCGTTGAACCAGCCCGATCGCTTTAAAACGCCCATTAAATTGCGAATGTTCACATCCGATAGGTTCAGATAGGTTCTCAAAGAAGTGAGAACCTCAAGTGGAACTCCTTCCGACTGCTAGTGCGGGACACGCACATAGAAGGTGTTCTATAGTCTCTTCTTCTTCCTCTTTGTGACAATCTATCATTCGTTGTCCTTCGGGCCTGGTCCTAAAAACATAGCTTACATGTCGCTTGAGGCATATGCTCAGATTCTAAACTACCTGGAATATGTAGGGTAGTTCCTAGTTTTGCAAGCTCGTCCGCTTTTCAGTTCCCTGGGAAATCTCTGTTTCCCGGCACCCACAACAGGTGATTTTTGAACTGTTCAGTCATCTCGTTGAGATATCTGCGACAGTCGAGGGCGGTGTTTGTGTGATCAGAAATACGTTCTCCAGGGATTTAATGGCTGCCTGGCTGTCTGAGAAGATATTCATGCCAATCGTCGTAATGTCATTATATCTTAGCCATTCCACCACTTCCTTAATTGCAAGGATCTCCGCTTGATACATACTGCAGTGGTCGGGTAACCTTTTCGATATGAACAGTTCTAGATCTTTAAAGTACACCTCAAAGCCCACCTGGTCGTTTAGTTTGGAACCATCCGTATAGAAATCTATGTAACTTCTGTTATCAGGGATATCGAAGTTTCAAACGGTTCTATCAGGAATAGTGGTACAGTACTTTTTATCAAAAAGCGGCTTAGGTAGGGTGTAATTCACACTGCCTGGAATATCGGATATTGCATCAAGGATAACACAGTGTTTGTAACCGCCACATGACCAATGAGAAAGCTCTTTTAACCTCACGGCAGTGGTCGCTGGAATTTATCTAGCCACAATATCCAGTAGCATTGAATTCAGTGCATCAGATGGTGTCGTCCTCAGTGCGGCTGTGATGCACAAACAAGCCATCCTTTGGATACGTTTAAGTATTGAGCAGTAGGTGGACTTATGAAGCGTCTTCCACCAGACCCCAACACCTGCACGACACGCGGTCTAAACCCCCAATGTATAGGGCAAGAGTTGCCTTTCTTGCCCTTTCCAAAATGTTGGATTTGAAGTTCTATGTCCAGCAAAACACCCAGGTATTTTGGGCTTTCTGTGTATAGAACATTCTCTCCACCCGTGTATGGAACATTCTCTCCACCCGAAGTGGTTGAATAGTTAAGTTATAATGTCATAACGACGATTAACTTAAATATCTTCTCAGGCAGTCATTAAATCCCTTGATAACGTATTTCTGAATTCAATTGACTGCTGCAGATCTCCCAACGAAATGTCTGAACAGTTCAAAATTCGCTGGTTTTGGGTGCCGGGCCACAGGGATATCTAAGAGAATTGTAGAACTTGCAAGACCTGGAACTACTTTACACATTCCAGGGAAACTAGAATCTGTGGGTATGCCTCTGGCGTCATGTAAGCTAAGCTTTCAGGATCAGTCCCGAAGGGCAACGAATGATAGAGGTTTAATAAGGCGAGTTGGTGAGCATTCCAAAATTATGTGGCCTAATCTACACTTGAAGAGGTCTATCGCTTTGCCGTCGCTGGCTAGAACAGCGTCATGACAGTTCACTGTGCGATCGGGAATCATGCTGGCAGACTGAAGGTTGCCAATAACGACTTTTGCCAAAGCTGTGAGGACGTCGAAGAAGAAGAGGCTATAGAACAACCGCTGTGTGTGTGTCCCGCACTGGCAGTTAAAAGAAGTTCCACTTTAGATTCTTATTTCTTTGAGAACCTGTCTGATTTAGCGAATGTGAACATACTCAAGTTGTTGGGCTTTTTAACGCGGATGGTTCAGTGTAGGAACTAGAAAGCATATTCCTTCTCCTGTTCATGTGGTATCACAAGGACGACAACGTCTTAGTCTAATGGACGACTGGCACTTAATCCTTACCTAAACTTCTATGAGACAGTATTTCAAAATAAATCCTTAGGAAAAATATTAATAATTTTTTCTATAAAAACAAAATTAAAAAAAAAAACACTTTATGGACACAATATCAAGCAAAATTTTTCAAAGGACAAAATAAATGGAAAAATTTCTTAAAAGACTAAAGTACGTTTAAATTTGTCAAATATTTGACCCAGCTTGTTTTATCATTTTCGCACAAAATATGTCAAATTCGTACATTCTTGATTTTGTATTCACTAAGACAAATTAATTTGACGTATTTTTTTTGTCCAAAAACAAATCAAAAAGCGATAACCATCAGATCAAAAAAGACTTATTATTTGCCATACATTCGATTGCATTTAAAATATGTGTGTTCCTTGTTTGATTCAATAAAAAATTGTAATATCAAACAAGGAAACACAAATTATTGTATAAATCCAATCGAATGTAAGACGCTTCTGTTGTGATTGCTGGAATGGAGTAGCTTAAAATTGTACTATCATTATTATTTCTCGTGTGAAATGTAAATATACCCCTTCGTTAGAAATTCCCATAGCAGCAGCGTGTTTACGAGCCGAACGCCTGGGAGAACGCACAACAGACTGCCTCACTCTTTCGATATTTCCCAGAGTTCTGATGGACCGTTGAAGTCCATTTCTTTGTTAAGCAACACTTCCACACTCCCGAAATGAATTAACCTACGACAGAATCGAATTACGGTCAGGAACAAGTCTGTAAGGAGGAATTTCAAAGCAAACGCGGAAGGCACGTTGCGTAGAAAAAAGTGAGCGACCGTTAGAAAGAAAGCTCTTAACGTCGAAGGCCCGCTGCTTCCTCGACCAGAGCATGTTAGCAACTGACTGACAGGAGAATGAAAAAACGAACTTCCCCCTCAAGATGCGCTCCATCTAGACGCCCTTAGACTTCCCCTTAGAAATTAGGCGAAAAATAGAAAAACTGAACTTTTTGTAAAATCATTATGAAATGGATATGGGTCAAATATTAAGAAGAATGCACATTGTAGATGTACATTATTTACCACGCTTTCATTATAAGTGTTATTAATACATTTCAGGGGGATTTGCAATGGTTTTCCTCGCAAAATCAAATATTGGAAATACAAAATATGCTCTTAAGCGAATGTACGTCAACAACGAGCACGACTTGAACGTTGCTAAAAGGGAAATCCAAATTGCAGTGAGTTCCACGGTTCGATAAGGTCAAAGGACTCATACTCAACTAACTTTATTTTTTTTTTCTTTAAAGAGCAATCTCAGTGGTCATAAAAATATAATTGGTTATGTTGATTCTAGCATAACACACACTGGAAATGGTGTGTACGAAGTCCTTTTATTAATGCCATACTGTAGACATCATATGCTGGCCATGATGAATGCTCGGTATGTAATGACAAGTGATTGCACAAATAGTATTAAAGGGTTTTTCTGTTTTATAGTTTGCAGGTTGGTTTTACAGAGCAAGAAGTCTTGACCATATTCTGTGATATTGCAGAAGCAGTTTCAAGGCTTCATTATTGTCAAACACCAATTATACATAGAGATTTGAAGGTGGAAAACATATTGCAAAATGACGCTGGTCATTTTGTTTTGTGTGATTTTGGTTCAGCTACGGCAAAAGTATTGAATCCGCAGCAACATGGCGTTTCTACTGTAGAGGAGGAAATTCAGAAATATACAACACTTTCGTATAGAGCTCCGGAAATGATTGATTTATTCAGTGGAAAGAATATAACAACAAAGTCTGATATTTGGGCGCTTGGCTGCTTGTTGTACAAATTGTGTTTCTTTAATTTACCTTTTGGGGAAAGCACTTTAGCCATACAAAATGGAGCATTCTCAATACCAGACAATTCAAAGTATTCTAAGGGAATTCACCAATTGATTAGATTTATGCTCGAAATAGACTTGGAGAAGCGTCCAAATATATGGCAAGTATGCGACGTTGCATTTCGTCTCAGCGGCAAAGAAAATCCTGTACAGAATTTGCAGGTAAGTTAACTATAATACCATAATTTCATAATGACAATTTATACTTTCTTATCTTAGAAAATGCCCTCAGTAGTAATTGATCAGCTGCCTGTACCTACTTTCGAAAGTGATGCTAAGCGAATTTCTGCTTCTGCCAAAGCAGTAAAATCCCAGACAGTAAATATAATAGAGTCCGGTACTAGTGTGGCTCCTCGCCAAAGACCAAAGGGCTCAACAGCTGTCAACATTCAGAAACCCTTGCCTTTAGGATTACCTCCTAGTCCTTCTCCACGCAATAACATCACATCTCCTCATCCTCAACAGCCAATTTCAGAACAGTTCCAAGTTAGCTTTCCTACTATAACAACTGTAGTGCAAACATCGGAATCTTCAAGTACAGCTGTGTCAAAAAATCCTAATGAAAGTCAAGGAAACACTTCAAACAATATTCAAAATCCACCTACCGAAGTATTAAACAGCTTGTTTGACTCATCAGGTTTTCCAGATCCGTTTAGCGAAAATTCTGACGCAAAGCAGACATTATCAGACAAGAGTAAGGAAAACGCTGAAGCACTAGACTCAATGAAAAATACTGCATCAGCAGAATCGTGTACCTCTAACAAAGTCGTTAACACAGCTGACCAAATGCTCTCACCCCCAAAGAGTTCCCCAAATAATAATGCCTCTGGTCATCGCCGCAATGTCAGCGATACATCTGCGTTTAACAAGTGAGTAATAAAAAATTATACATATCAATTAAAAGTAATACAAAATCTCAACGACAGCAAAACTATTTAGGTCCGTTTAAAAAAGGGAAAGTTGAAAATTTCTCGGATTATGTGCATTCTATTGGCGGCGCACTTATCCAATACATATGTTCTTAATTGAGTTCAATTCTTGTATAAAAATGATAAAAAAAATTTAAAGCACCGACCCTAAAATGTTTAGAACGGTGCAAGCTTCTCAAGAAAATTTTCGAAACGAATTTTAAAAATTGTAGAACTTTGGACATAAAATCCACTTGCACATCGCTAATAAATAAAAATAAAATTGAATGATAGTCTGTAATTTTTGAACGGTCGAATGTGTCAAGAGGTCGATTTTGCTTAGCTCCGTTCTTACTTATTGTTTAATGAGGGTTTAGTGTAAATGTAGATTTTATGTAGACGCTGAAGCACTAGACTCAATGAAAAATACTGCATCAGCAGAATCGTGTACCTATAGCAAAGTCGTCAACACAGCTGACCAAATGCTCTCGCCCCCAAAGAGCTCCCCAAATAATAATGCCTCTGGTCATCGCGTTTAACAAGTGAGTAATAAAAAATTATACATATCAATTAAAAGTAATACAAAATCTCAACGACAGCAAAACTAGGTCCGCTTAAAAAAGGGAAAGTTGAAAATTTCTCGGATTATGTGCATTCTATTGGCGACGCACTTATCCAATACATATGTTCTTAATTGAGTTCAATTCTTGTGTAAAAATGATAAAAAAAAAATTTAAAGCACCGAAACTAAAATGTTTGGAACGATGCAAGCTTCTCAAGAAGATTTTCGAAAGGACTTTTAAAAATTGTGGAACTTTGGACATAAAATCCATTTGCACATCGCTCATAAATAAAAATAAAATTGAATGATAGTCTGTAATTTTTGAACGGTCGAATGTGTATTTAACTTATTCGCTGTGGGTAGAGCAAAGATGTTAACCAGAGGGTGTGCAAAATATCAAGGACAGTGGTCGATTAGTTGATCCCCAAGGTTGGCTGCCTCGGGCCTACGAAATTCCTTATGACTTTTTATAACACTTTTGAGTTTCATAGTAATCGCTTCAGGTTAGATATATTTATTTAAAAGAACTGTTAGGCGATGGCTATAGCCTTTACTGACTTTATTTAATGTACTTTCTAGTTATATTTATTGTGGGGTAGAGTTTTAAGAGGTCGGTTTTGCTTTGCTCCATTCTTACTTATTGTTTAATGAGGGTTTAATGTAAATGTAGATTTTAACCAATGTTCACACCTGAATTCGAAACGAATTTTAAAAATTGTAGAACTTTGGACATAAAATCCACTTGCACATCGCTAATAAATAAAAATAAAATTGAATGATAGTCTGTAATTTTTGAACGGTCGAATGTGTCAAGAGGTCGATTTTGCTTAGCTCCGTTCTTACTTATTGTTTAATGAGGGTTTAGTGTAAATGTAGATTTTATGTAGACGCTGAAGCACTAGACTCAATGAAAAATACTGCATCAGCAGAATCGTGTACCTATAACAAAGTCGTCAACACAGCTGACCAAATGCTCTCGCCCCCAAAGAGCTCCCCAAATAATAATGCCTCTGGTCATCGCGTTTAACAAGTGAGTAATAAAAAATTATACATATCAATTAAAAGTAATACAAAATCTCAACGACAGCAAAACTAGGTCCGCTTAAAAAAGGGAAAGTTGAAAATTTCTCGGATTATGTGCATTCTATTGGCGACGCACTTATCCAATACATATGTTCTTAATTGAGTTCAATTCTTGTGTAAAAATGATAAAAAAAAATTTAAAGCACCGAAACTAAAATGTTTGGAACGATGCAAGCTTCTCAAGAAGATTTTCGAAAGGACTTTTAAAAATTGTGGAACTTTGGACATAAAATCCATTTGCACATCGCTCATAAATAAAAATAAAATTGAATGATAGTCTGTAATTTTTGAACGGTCGAATGTGTATTTAACTTATTCGCTGTGGGTAGAGCAAAGATGTTAACCAGAGGGTGTGCAAAATATCAAGGACAGTGGTCGATTAGTTGATCCCCAAGGTTGGCTGCCTCGGGCCTACGAAATTCCTTATGACTTTTTATAACACTTTTGAGTTTCATAGTAATCGCTTCAGGTTAGATATATTTATTTAAAAGAACTGTTAGGCGATGGCTATAGCCTTTACTGACTTTATTTAATGTACTTTCTAGTTATATTTATTGTGGGGTAGAGTTTTAAGAGGTCGGTTTTGCTTTGCTCCATTCTTACTTATTGTTTAATGAGGGTTTAATGTAAATGTAGATTTTAACCAATGTTCACACCTGAATATATATTTTTACATCAGTCTTGATTGGGCAATCGCCGAGAACAGGTCGTTTTTCTCCGCTCTACCGAGGTTTGGTATTAAAAGCTTTTTCGATATCGAGCAATACCACTACTGTACTTTTCCTCTTAATTTTGTTGTCGGTAATTAATTTTAAAACTCGTTTCAACTGATGAATCGTTGAGAGTCCTTTACGAAAACTAAACTGGTATTTGTGGATAATGTCGTTTTGTTCAGTAAATCGTTTTACTTTTGACAGAATGATTTTTCAAAAACTATAACAGTCAGCATGCTGATTGGTGTATAACTTGAAGCTAAGTTTGCTGCTTTAGCTTTTTTGAGAATGGAAATTACTTTCCCTGCTTTAAGATATGGAGGAAAGTAGCCGTTGAAGAGACATCAATTAAAGTTTTCTGTTAAAAGTACAAAAAAGTTGTCACTCATACTTTTAATTATCAATAGTTTAATACCATCTAATCCAGGCGATTTTTATTTTTAATTGATCAGTTGCCGAACGGTCGCTCACCGTAATTTTATGTGCTCTCTCAAAAGTGTCAGCAATGACACTTTTGAGAGGGTTTAATGTAAATGTAGATTTTAACCAATGTTCACACCTGAATATATATTTTTACATCAGTCTTGATTGGGCAATCGCCGAGAACAGGTCGTTTTTCTCCGCTCTCTACCGAGGTTTGGTATTAAAAGCTTTTTCGATATCGAGCAATACCACTACTGTACTTTTCCTCTTAATTTTGTTGTCGGTAATTAATTTTAAAACTCGTTTTAACTGATGAATCGTTGAGAGTCCTTTACGAAAACTAAACTGGTATTTGTGGATAATGTCGTTTTGTTCAGTAAATCGTTTTACTTTTGACAGAATGATTTTTCAAAAACTATAACAGTCAGCATGCTGATTGGTGTATAACTTGAAGCTAAGTTTGCTGCTTTAGCTTTTTTGAGAATGGAAATTACTTTCCCTGCTTTAAAATATGGAGGAAAGTAGCCGTTGAAGAGACATCAATTAAAGTTTTCTGTTAAAAGTACAAAAAAGTTGTCACTCATACTTTTAATTATCAATAGTTTAATACCATCTAATCCAGGCGATTTTTATTTTTAATTGATCAGTTGCCGAACGGTCGCTCACCGTAATTTTATGTGCTCATTGCTGACACTTTTGAGAGGGTTTAATGTAAATGTAGATTTTAACCAATGTTCACACCTGAATATATATTTTTACATCAGTCTTGATTGGGCAATCGCCGAGAACAGGTGGTTTTTCTCCGCTCTCTGCCGAGGTTTGGTATTAAAAGCTTTTTCGATATCGAGCAATACCACTACTGTACTTTTCCTCTTAATTTTGTTGTCGGTAATTAATTTTAAAACTCGTTTTAACTGATTAATCGTTGAGAGTCCTTTACGAAAACTAAACTGGTATTTGTGGATAATGTCGTTTTGTTCAGTAAATCGTTTTACTTTTGACAGAATGATTTTTCGCTCACCGTAATTTTATGTGCTCTCTCAAAAGTGTCAGCAATGATGTTTGCTTTTATGCCAGCTCTCTCCATGTCTACACCATCTACGGTTAATGCTTCAACAGCTGTTTTCCTACATCTTACAAATTAAGGATTTTGTAAGTAGCACGGAATTCCTAGCTCCGATTTTACTTTTTCGAGGTTACTTTTTTGTATTTAGAGCGCACATTGGTGAGATTGTTTTTATTGTCGAATTTGGCATTTTATCATTGGCATTTTATCATTTATTTCTTGTAATGTTTCAGTTATGAGAGACAATCGTTGTTCTATGCTATTTGTGGTTATATCTTCTGAGTGAAAACATTCAAGTTTTAATCAACCCAATTGCGTATTTCATACTTCAATAAAACTTCTGAACAGGAACATGTGTCTTTGTAGTTTCCTTGTGAATCTCTTTCGCTAACCAATTAAGTAAAATCTTAATTTGGCGAGATTGTTTTTATTGTCGACCTTTCTGACCATTTGCATTTTATTATTTTTTTCTTGTAGTGTATTTAATGGGTGTTATACCATTTGTATATAAATTTGATGATGACGTTTTCATACCCTCCACCATAGGATGGGGTATACTAATTTCGTCATTCTGTTTGCAACACCTCGAAATATGCGTCTGAGACTCAATAAAGTATATATATTCTTGATCGCCATGTCATTTTAAGTCGATCCTGCCATGTCTGTCCGTCCGTCTGTCTGTCGAAAGCACGCTAACTTTCGACGGAGTAAAGCTAGCCGCTTGAAATTCTGCACAAATACAATCCTCTCCTGACCTTCAACATACGTGGCTAATACATTCTGAATCGATCAAATACTTGATACAGCTCCCATATAAACCTATCTCCCGATTTTGCTTCTATAGCCCCTACAAGGCGCAATTCCTATCCGAATGAACTGAAATATTACACAATGACTTCTACAATGTCCAGCATTCATTTATGGTCCGAATCGGTTTATAACTTGATAGAGCTCCAATAGCATAACAGTTCTTATTCAATATTTTTTGTTTGCCTAAAAAGAGATACCGCGCATAGAACTCGACAAATGCGATTCATAGTGGAGCGTATATAAGATTCGGCCCGGTCGAACTTAGCACGTTGTTACGTGCTAATAATAATCGATTTAAACATTTGCCATCTTAAATTTCAAAAATTCCCGTTCAATAAAGAGATACATAATTCACAAGAAGGATTTTACTCGTTCTCGTATGCGGTAATTCGGCCCCAGGATGAGAATGAATATTAGAAATTTGCAAAGATGAATTCGTCAGAAAAATGTCAACAACAGAAGGTTGTACAAAGAAGGTTTTTGAACCAAAGCGGGTAAAAAGAGTCTGGGGCGTGGATATAAAATTTATTTTGTAATTGATTATTGTAACGACAGTTACCAGCTGAATTATTACGAAGACAATGCCAGCTGGTATACAGAGCATTCAAATCTCCAAATATGAAATAATCCCATCACCAGCGGTAATTCTTATACCCACCACCATAAGATGTGGGTATACTAATCTAGTCATTCGAGGTGTTACTCGAAATATTGATCTAGGAACCCATAAAGTATATTTATTCTTGATCGTTTCGCCGCTCTGAGTCGAACTAGCCATGTCCGTCCGGGATTGAATATTTTATTGCTGATAACAACCGGCACCTCCATGATATCGCCTGTCTTTTCTGTATACTTTGTAGTTAGTTAATTTGAATTTGTAGTGTGATTTAAGAAATGTTTCGTTAATAAAGAGCAAATCTGTTTCTTTTTCATTTAATTAGTGTTGTAGATGTGATAAGTGTTGATCGCATTGCTAAATCTTGTACATTCCATAACACGAAGTGTTCTAACCAGACAGTTGGTAATTTGAAGTTTTAAGGATATATTTTCTAATATTGCGGTTGAGTGTGAAGAAATAAGCTGATGCGGGATTGAATATTTAATTGCTATAACCACACCACCTCCATGAGATCGCCTGTCTTTTCTGTATACTTTGTAGTTAGTTAATTTGAGTTTGTGGTGTGATTGAGGAAATGTTTTGTTAATAAAGAGCAAATCCATTTAAAAGCAAGGCATCGATAGCTTCAAAATAAATTTCCAAAATCTTTTCATTCGGTAGATCATCATTATCATGGTACTGACCTTGATTTTGGTTGAATCGTTGTTGATTGCCAGACTGCTGGTTGGGCCAAATACTGTTTAGAAGTCGCGAATGATAACCAACCTCTTGGGGAAGTCTTCCTAAGAGTAAGAATGCTTTATAATTTTAGTTTCTTGAGTTTCTGGGACCATTTCTTTAGGTTATTCTTTGGCGGATGTCTAAGTCTTTCTGACGGGAGGGGCATTTAGGGTTACCTGCCCTATGATTCACGTTTCTCCTGTTGCTTTTTATATAATTAAAGTATTTATAATCTTTAATCATTCAACGAGTGGCCATTACTTTCGTACCCACAGACATCCTTTTATATTTGGCATTTGGACCAAGTAGCTTAATTACATCCGTAAATGAATGGGATCAGTGAGTAACAATAGGCGGAACTTTGGTTGGGACAATTTCAGTTCCTTCTTGGTCATCATTATCGTCCAGAACAGAAAGTTCCTAGAACCTGTTCTCACGTCGAGTCTCAATAATCCTCCGATGTTTGTATTTTGGGCTATTACCCGAAAATTGCTAACATTTTGAAGCCATTAAAAATTCAGCCAACAATTATGGATAGTTTTATAAAATGTCAGCTGATGTTTATTTACGCACAACTGCTTGATTTGGCAGTCAATGGCAGACTGATTATTGCGGGTTTAAAGAAGGTTAAAAAAATGGAAACTGATACTTTTAAACAAATACATCCATCTCTTCGGCTAAAGGTTGGTTACACCATCTGCTTTGTAGGAATACATTTCAAATCCTTTAAAATGCAGAAACTGTCAAAAACTTGGCCACACCAAGAACCATTGTAAACGTATCACATTTTGTGCAGAATATGCTCAACTACCACCACACGACACCTGTCAGAGAAAATTTTTTATAAATTGCGAGCTCGATGCACCCACACACATCCAATGACTCTTAATGCCCAACATTTTTTAAACACATCCAATGACTCTTAATGCCCAACATTTTTTAAACACAAGTCAGTTAATAAAATAAAAATTTATAACCGTTGAACTGTTCGTGATGCACGGAAGATCTTTAATTTCAGTCCAACAGCCCATCTCAACAGTTATATAAAACTTACTCTTATAGAAAAAGATTCTGTAGTAGTAGTTAGTATATGTATAACACTTAAGGAAATCATTATTCGCAAAATCTTTTCATTGCAAAAAGTTTTTCTTGGAAGAAAATTAAAAAGTATTCTTTGCCAGAACACAGAAAATTAAAAAGTATTCTTTGCCAGAACACAACAAAAGTCAAACAACAACACATCACAAAGACAATATTATTGGAACAGTGTTAATTGGTGCCCATTTCGTGAGCTTTAAATAACATTGGCAGTTAATTGAAGCGAAATTAGTATTGGCGCAGCGACATGTCGCTACTATTTTGCTTATAGAACTCAGTATCACTTCTAAGGAAAGTGTTCGCATTTTCTTCGTCGCCATTTTTTTTTATTTTTGTTTTTTTGCGTTTCTAAACATTTTTCGGCCAAAAGTAGTCGTAGTCAGGCTTTAGATTTTTTTTACATTTTAAAAAGATGTATAAACATTTTGCTTTCAGAAAATTTAATTGAAAAGTCTTTTGCAAAAGTTTCATTAAAATTTTGTCTTTAACAAAATATTTTTCATGTTTTATCTTTACATAGAAAAAAATTCATTTTGTTATTGATTTGTGTCCATTGTGTCCAGATTAGACCAATGGGTTTTGTTTTTGTTTCTATTTATAATAGAAAAGCAAAATAAAAAACATTAAAAAATTTTGACAAAATCCAGTGTCGCAATGAGCAGGCACAAAAATTTTTATTGAAATTTTGGCTTTAAAAAATAATTTTGAGTTAGTATGAAATTTAGTCTTTGGAAGAAATTTTATCTTTAGAAAAAAAATTTTAAAAATTTTGTTAAAAATTTGTTCCGATTTGGACCAAATACTAATAAGTAAAAGTTATTGTTCAATTGTATATAACAAAATAATGGTCTTTTTAGTAGTAATAACTAAATATAAACCGATCTGAACTATATACGACACGGATATCGAAAAACATAACATAAGTCGGTGTGTCAAATTTCAGGGCAATCGGATTAAAAATGCGCCTTTTATGGGGCCAAGATTTTAAATCGAGAGATCGGTCTTTATGGCAGCTTGGCTTTAAATTTTGGCTTTAAAAATAAATTTCGAGTTAGTATGAAATTTAGTCTTTGGAAGAAATTTTATCTTTAGAAAAAAAATTTTAAAAATTTTGTCTTTAGAAAAAATTAAATTAAATTTGTGGTTTAGAAGAATTTTAGAAAAATTGTAATGAAATTTTATTTTAAAAAAAGAATTCGAGGGGCTCGGGCTCGGGCTCCGGCTGAAGTTTGTCGTTTGAGAATGTTATACTGAAATTTCATTAAAATTTTGTTTTTAGTAAGAATTTGGTACAATTTTGTCCTTAAGAAAAATAATTTTGAGGCGGCCCTGGAAATTTTGTGTTTAAAGCACATTTATTTTGAACACTACGTCTCTGGTTCCTATATATTTCACTCATCCGATATGGGGTTTTAAGGTTGCAGTAGCCACAATTTTGTTTCGATCTGTATAAAATTTAGCGTGAGATGTTTTATTTAAAGTCCTATTACGTGTGCCAAACTTCATCAAAGTCGGTCCAGATTTAGATATAGCTCCCATATATATCTTTCATCAGATATGACCCTTTAAGGCCGTAGTTGCCACAATTTATGTGGCAAGAAGATTCTATTCAATAGGTATGCAAAATTAAAGTCGGACTAGATTTCAAAATAAGTTCCGTGCATTAAAAGTAGTACGTGGACTTGTTCTATTGTAAATAGAAAAAAGTTATATGCATTTATATAATTTTCTGTTTAGCTTCAAAAGGCGTTAAGTTCGGCCGGGCCGAACTTTGGATACCCACCACCTGGGATATATATGTTAACCACCTTTCGTCTAAATCCGGTGCAAAATTCATACCTTATGTCCCATAGCAGCTATATCAATATATGTTCCGATTTGGACCAAATACTAATAAGTAAAAGTTATTGTTCAATTGTATATAACAAAATAATGGTCTTTTTAGTAGTTATAACTAAATATAAACCGATCTGAACTATATACGACACGGATATCGAAAAACATAACATAAGTCGGTGTGTCAAATGTCAGGGCGATCGGATTAAAAATGCGCCTTTTATGGGGCCAAGATTTTAAATCGAGAGATCGGTCTATATGGCAGCTATATACAAATCTTGATCGATCTAGACCAAATTGCAGAAATATGTGGAGGGGCTTAACTTAGCTCTTTGTCCCAAATATCGGCAACATCGGACAGTAAATGCGCTTTTTATGGCCCCAAAACCTAAAACCGAGAGATCGGTCTATATTGCAGCTATATCCAAATCTGGACCGATCTGAGCCAAATTGACGGAGGATGTTGAATGGCCTAACACAACTCACTGCCCCAAATTTCCGCAAAATCGGATAATAAATGTGGCTTTTATGGGCCTAATACCGTAAATTGGAGAATCGGTCTATATGGCAGCTATATAAAATCTGGACCGATCTGAGCCAAATTGATGGAGGATGTTGAAGGGCCTAATACAACTCACTGTCCCAAATTTCCGCAAAATCGGATAATAAATGTGGCTTTTATGGGCCTAAGACCCTAAATTGGAGGATCGGTCTATATGGCTGTTATATCCAAATCTAAACCAATCTGATCCATATTGACGGAGGATGTCGAAGGGCCTAAGACAACTTAGATTCCCACATTTCAGCAAAATCGGATAATAAATGTGGCTTTTATGGGCCTAAGACCCTAAATCGGAGGATCGGTCTATATGGCAGCTGTATCCAAATCTGAACCGATCTGAGCCATATTGACGGATGATGTCGAAGGGCCTAAGACAACGCACTGTCCAAAATTTCAGCAAAATCTGATAATAAATGTAGCTTTTATGGGCCTATGACCCTAAATCGAAAGATCGGTCTATAAGGCAGCTATATCCAAATCTGAACCGATCTGGGCCAAATTGACGAAGGACGTTGAAGGGCCTAACATAACTCACTGTCCAGAATTTCAGTAAAATCGGAGAATAAATGTGGCTTTTATAGGCCTAAGACCCTAAATCGGCGGATCGGTTAAAAGGGGGGGCTATATCAAGATATAGTCCGATATAGCCCATCTTCGAACTTAATCTGCTTATGGACCAAAAAAGAATCTGTGCAAAGTTTCAGCTTACTATCTCTATTTTTGAAGACTGTAGAGTGATTTCAACAGACAGACCGACAGACGGACGGACATGTCTAGATCGTCTTAGATTTTTACGCTGATCAAGAATATATATACTTTACAGGGTCGGAAATGGATATTTCGATGTGTTGCAAACGGAATGACAAAATTAATATACCCCCATCCGTCGGTGGTGGGTATAAAAATTATATGCATTTATTTTTTATTTTCTGCTTAGCTTTAAACACGTTTTTTTTTGTTTTTTTATTTTAATAAAAAAAGAGAGAAACCTATGGTCTGCACCAGACATTATCCGATTGTATGAATTATTTCAAGACCGAATAAATGTAGCGCAAAACGTGTGAATGGACGAATATGCTTACATCTAAATAATTCATACAATAAGATATTGTCCGGTTGCAAACAGTAGGGTTCTTTGTTTCTATTACAAATAGAAAAATAAAAAAACCTTATTAATTTTTTTTATATTTCTTTTAGTAATCGGTTCTCTGTTTCTATTAATCCTGTTAAACGTACCGGATTGACCCGATGGAGTCCTTTGTCGGCAAGGGCTGCCGTTTCAGTGTACAACACACTGCTACAACAACAACAAATACCAATTTATTTAATTTTCTGCCTAACTTTTGAAATAAGTTTTTTTTTTTAATTTGTATTTTTAATAGAAACAGAGAACTCTACGGTCTGCAGACGGACAATATCCGATCGTATGTTAAAATACAATAGTTTAAATTCTATTTTGCACACTTGAAGGAAAGATTTAGTATCGGAAAAAACGAATACTGTGTTTATTGCGAAATTGGAAAACATTGTGAATATAACTTCACCCCCTTATTTTAAGCTTTGCTCATCTGTTTTTTATTCTGTTGCGTTTACAATAACTTACATTACAAATTACGTACATTTCCTCTTTATAAAACCATGCGATTACAGAACCTTTGCCAATGAGACCTCACAATTTCTTGCACCGTATGACCAATCTGTGAAAAGCCGTAGCGGTAGCGGGGGAGAGCCCACGGTGGCTACCAATAACTATAGCGGCTCAAATCCAGGACTGTTTGTTGGACCTGCCTCCCAGTCATCGGTTTCTAATTCTGAGCTCACATCAACCACGCAAACTACGCAATTAAATCGTTCCGCTCTTGGTGAAACTATATCCGCTCGGGTAGATACCTGGAATCCATTTGAAGAGCAGCCATTTAGTCAAATGACGGAAGATAATATATTTGAGGCAGAATTTGATAAAATACGTCAACGAGGAAGTCAAGGAAGTAAGCACTGGCTAATAAATAAATATTTCATTGCGTTTTATATGTGTAATGTTTGTTTTTGCTTTAAGGTATTAATACTAAATCAGCATCAACTACTTCTACACTAACACCGACAGAATCAAATTTCATGCCCGTTTCTTCCAACTCAGCTGGAATACAGAATACGGGTTCCAGCACAACAGCAACAATTGCTACACCTTCGGTACAAGAAGATCCTTTTGGTTCAGCCCCATTTACGTTACCTCCCGGATTAAAGGAGAAGGCAGCGTCGTTACGTAAAACAGGAGGTAAATCATGAACACGTATAAAATGTTGTCAATTTCTACACTTGAGTTATTTTATTATTTTCAATTAGAGATAAAAACGTTACCAATCCTAGTATTCCATACAAAACGTTATGATTTTTAGGCTTATATGGCCAATACTTCTTGTTTATATCTTGTCCTGTTTTTACACTTGTTAATAATGTTCGCCCATATTTTCCATTCTTTAATATTATAAATGATATTAAACAAAGTTTTCTTTTTGTTTGTTTTTCTTCCTGTTCTTCCTCGCTGATATCTTTCTCAAAAACAAAGATCAAAAAAATTAATTATCTAAAGAAAATTCTTCCTTGCTTAAAATATATGACCTAAACATCTGTGCTTCATACCAAAAAAAGTTAAGCTAACAAATATATAGTCACATACATATAAGGTGGTTTTCAAAATGTTACTGTAATCAATATAATATTAATTACTATTAATATATATTTATTTAAATGATATATATAAAAAATGTGTGTTTCATTGTAATTATCACATTCAGTTAAGCTGTAAATTATGTTTCCATACTTGGTTGTGGTCTTACCTAACACGTAGTTAAAAGCCCTTAAAATAAAATGTGTGTATGTTTTACGTACATCAATAACTCTACGCAGCACTATTTACTATGGGAACAACTAATATTCTATTTTGTATTGTTAAAGAAATGCTTTAGATGCGTGATGAGGTTTTTTTAATATAAATATAACCTAAAACGCTACGTAGTTTCGTTTTAGGCAACTTCGAGGAAACTTTGTACGGTATGTCATAAATAGGTACGATTTAAAGTATTCATTTTTAGGCGATATGCACAAGTTTTAAAAACTATTTGCCGACGAGTAAAACTGTATGTATACATATCAAAACCTTTTTAGGGTGGCCGACTTCGCATCCCGCTCATCCTTTTTTATCGGCAATAACAGAAATATCTTATATATGTATAAAAATGAATTTGTGTTTGTTTGTCGGTTTGATAGACTCAAAAACGCCTGAACCGATTGCCTTGAAATTTTCACAGATTGTGTAGGATGGCGTGGAAGGAAACGTAGGCTATATAATTTTTTAATATTGGAATGGGGCAAACCCTCCCCCTACCCCAAAAGTACTACCCAAAAATGAATGTGTACCGATGGGGACAATATGAGACTCAAATGAAAGGTATTCAGGAGTAGATTCCGAGTTTCATATTAAAAACTGGGTCCAAAAGACAAGGAGGCCGCCCAACCCCAAAACACCCTAAAATAGGTTTATTGGATGAGCATGACAATATGGGAATTAAATGAAAGGTATTCAGGTGTAGATTACGAATATAGTCAGAAAGAAGAAATAAGCGTTTAATTTGTTGATATCGGAAGGGGGCGAACCCTCGCCCGTTAACCCAAAACAAAAGTGGACCAATAAGCATAATATGGGTATCAAATGAAAAGTATTGAAGAGTAGAATACGAATATAGTAAAAAAATTTGGGTCTCAGCACCCAGCGGGCCGCCCTAACTCCAAAACTCCCCACACAGTAATATTGGACGTTCATGTCAATATGGAGCTCAAATGAAAGATATTCGGGAGTAGAAGTATAGGAAGTCACTCCACCCGGTTTGTTTGTCTGTTCCGTAGAATCAAAAACTGCTGAACGGATTTTATTAAAATCTTAACAGATTGTGTAGGTTTGTCTGGAATGAAACATAAGATTTTGATGATCGGTCATAAAGGAATGTGAAACAATCAATCGAACCAAATTCTGAAAAATATGCAAATTGGTGAAACACGCCTTCTTAAAAATTTAAGATATTGCAGATTTTAAAGTAGAAATTATCTATAAAAGTGAATTCAAGAATAGATTTTTAATGCAATATGTGGAGAAAATTCAATTTAGAATATTTCATACAATAAAATAAGTCAAACCTGCTTTCTTTTAAATTTTATTCGATTTTAGTAAGAAAGTGGATTAGAAACATTATTTCACCTTTTTCGTACTCCCTCAGCCAATTGCATACTTATCAGAGCATTTAACCCACAGACAGAAAGGCGGATGTGAATGATTACAATGAAGAACTTCATAAAGGGATTTTCTTATTTGTTTGGATTACAAAAACCAAACAGTTGAATTAAGAGTTTTTAACTAAAGAAACAAGCCATTTTCTTCTTTCCACCATGCCATAAAAAATTATGGAAGAAAAAAGATTAATGCTTTAAAAACGAGCATAAAAGAATGTAATTTAAAAATATATTGGTTAGATATTTGCACTTCAAACTAATTATTAGGATAAAATACAATTGTTGGATGCAGCACTCTAAAAATTAAACACAGACACTAAAGGCCATGGCTCAACTTTGGTTGGGGATTATCTTCTTTGTGGAATTCAAATGCAAATGACATCATCAGCACAACCCATTATTTATTATTTACACGTTCCAATAGCATCCTGTGCAAATTGCACTTGATTTACACTTTTAACAAGAAGAACACAGACACATATTTGGTTATTTTTTTTTTCTTACAACACAATACAGTCTCCATATTAACCCATTTTCGACAAGTTTTCCATTTCGCATCAGTGACTTGGTGATCATTTATATGCAGGGTAATTATAAATGTGAATAAAAGAAAGTTAAATATAACTTGGACTCTATAGAAAAATATAAAAAAAAATTAAAATGATGCCAGTGGTATTTTCATAATATTTTTTTCGTAAATTGAATAATGCTATTTCCAAAAACAGTCCCTAATATATTAATGGAAAATAAGAAATATGTCATAATATTGATTTTTGTGCACGGTATGGTCAACTAGATGATAGAAAAATTTAAATCAAAAATATATCTTATCTATTTTATTTTCGGTTAGGTTTTGTCTTGAAAATAATTTATCAGCTTTGAAGTAAAATGACACAGCATGTCCGCCTGTGACACCGAATGACACGGTTCAAATCCTGGAGAGAACATAGAAAAAATATCAGCGGTGATTATCTGCTCATTTATGAGGTGCAAACTTTTTTACGGTGGTGGCAATCTATTCAGACTCGGCATAAAAAAGGTAGCAAAATCATTCCAGGTTATTATACCGTTATATACCGATTTTAACCAAACTTGGCTGGTATATTGAAAGTATTAACAGAACTCATTATAAAATTTCAGAAAAATTGGATTATAATTGTGCCCACTAAGGGTTCAAGATGTCAAATCGGGAGGACTATATCGGGTTATAGGGTAATTCGTTCACCCCAAATTTTGCATGTATGTAAATTTCAACCAAATCTTCAGCGCCCTCTAGGAGTTTAAGTGGTTGTCGGTATATATGGGAACTATATCCAAATATGAACCAAATGTGCAAAATTCGACTTCGCATTCCAGTTAACTAGTTGCAAAGAGAAAATAATTTTATCATTGCTACTTTTAATTCGGTAGTGGAAGGTTAAGAAGAATATTTTGCTTCACATTCATACATTATGCGAATGAACATTCCTTTAAGGAACAGGGGCAAACTTTTCACATATCACTGAGTGCTGTCCGATTCAAGCTTAAGCAAGTTAATGGCACACGCCGCACAGCCACCCAATTGTATCATTGCTCCCACTATATTTGGCCTGGCCATTCTCTGCGATTCAAAGCTTCATAGTTTCACGCTCACACTGGTTTATTCAAATTGCAGACTGGCTGCTGGCAATTATACGGATCCTTCTTTTTACAGCCGAACGGCCTGCCACAGTGCGACACCTCCTTGAGGAGAGGTTTTTACATGGGATTGTACCTCACAAATGTCGCCAGTATTAGGAGGGGATAACGGATTATTATTGGGCTCTCAAAGGGTTCAAGAAGTCAAATCGTGAGATCAGTTAATATGAGAGCTATATCGGGTTATAGCACGAATTGCACCAAACTTTGCATGTATGTTAAAATTCATAACAGAAGTCATCGTGCAAATTTTCATCCAAATCAAAGCGGTTGCCTTTATTTATGGGAGCTATATCCAAATATGAACCTATATGATCATTTTCAATATTCAACGACCTACAACGTACAACAACTATAAGTACAAACAAGTATACATGTGGGTGAATGAACATACGATCAAGCAGTTTCAAAATATTTCCATTGCATCGGAGTCTTTGAGAAAGTGTCATTAAATCTTCTACCATCAGGCCATTGAAGAAATAATTGTAATTAAATAATTTGATTTTCAAGAAAGTATTAAAATTGCGATCTGTAAAGAAAAAAATGCATTGTTTGATAGTATATCTTTGAATTGAGGTATTTTTTAACCATTATCATTATTTTTCATTTACGTAACATTTCGTACTGTTTTGTTCATTTCCTTTTTATCACATAAAAGAACTTGATTTTCTTTAACAGCTAACTTCTTCACGGCGGGCAGTAATATATGTGGCGCATACGGTCCGAATGCCATACACGGTGGTAGCACTGGTAATGCTACCTCATCTACATCATCAAAATGGCTTTTGTCCCCCACCATGGAGGTGTCAAGTGAAGAGAAGTCGTCATTAATTAACAATCTAAAATCAGATTCTGAAGGTAGACGCCAAGACCAGGATAATTCTATGGCGGCAACTTTGTCAGGAACGTCGATGGCTTTTGTAAAATTACCACTTGATGATCGTAATAAATATGAAAAACTACGTTGCAATGACATGGCAACATCAGATGATTCTGATTCCGAATTTTTTCAAGAAGACTGCAATGTCGTTGGAAGCACTTCTAAAAAAGCAATTTTTAAGCAGTTGGTGACGAGCAACATTCCTGACACGATTCACAAGATACAGCAGGCTGCATATCATAAAGTTGACAAGACACAAATCAAAGTGCCAATAGTGAAAAAGTTAAAAGAAAAAACAACGACTAAAAGGCCATCCACTGCAGGTCTGCAAGCGGCTCAACAGGTTAATGCTGTGCTAGAAAAACACGTGATGCAACAAAAGCAAGCAGAAGCTATGGCAGCTGCCGCTAAATGCAACGAGGATGAAGATTCCATTGGATCCGCTTCTGACTTAAGAGCCGAAGACGATGACTATTTCGATGAAAATCGAGTTAATCACTTAACCAGCAATAATACCAAAATAAAACGCTCCGAAATGGACGTAGATGGTATTAGTGAAAGTGTAAACACATGCAATTCTTCCGCGTATCACGCAGAATGTGAATCCGTTACTACCCACGAGGATGACATAAGCCGAGTTGTTGTAAAAGTGCGCATGCGAAAAAAGGATAGAAGTTGTTATGCCGCAGAGGTCGAGGTAGGGTCAACTGTCGCGTCCGATATATCTGGAGTAGACTGCGATCGGAGCGTAAAGAGGTCAACTTCGTGTGAATTTCTTAATAAAATAGGCGACAAACCCTTGCTTCTGGATGACGAATTGGATTACGGTTCGGAAGACTCCGACTCGATTTCAAAATCTAACACAACTCCAAATATATTTAGTGGCACAAATGCCGATGACAATAATCGAGTCAAAATTGAGGTAAATCTGCAGGACAAAGAAGAACTTGACGTTTTTGCAATGGCTCCATTCACTAAGCCAGAAATGTTGCCATTTAAGAAGAAAAGTGGAGGGAAAAACGACAGCAGAAGAAAATCACTAAACGCTGCCGAAACAGCGATATCTAATTCAACACAAGAAATATGGACATCAACACCTGTCAAAAATGCAAAACATTCCAAAAGCTTGTGCATATCCAATAAATCAGCAAAGAAACAAGAAGATCCTCACGCTGTCGAAACATTTATGGAGCCATTATTTAATCCATTTATGAGCTTTTCCGAAAAACACAATGTAGAAAAAATTACTGCTGCACCCATTAATAGCACATCTAACTATGGCACGGTAACAATTGTATCAAAAAATTCTCCAAACGAACGAATTTGCGAATTTAAGGCATGTGATCTTTTCGATTCAGAACCATTCCCACAGATAACTACAGAAAGCAATAGAGTTGATGCTTCTAAAACATACTACAATAATTTTCAACCACAAGAACCAATATCACAACTTGTTACCGTTAACCGCTCCATAATTATTAATAGAACACCTGAACCTAAACATCCTGATCTAGATGTTATATCGCCTAACGTTACAACACCATTATATAGACCAAACCCATGTGCAAATATTGAAGTAACCCAAGGTAAAACATTAAAGAACAGTATTACTGGATCTGTCGAAGTTGATGTGCAACCGCATCATATAATAGCATGCTCTAGGGGCAACCAGCCAATATATCCTATCGCTGACAAGGCTTTTGTAAACATTTCCCAAGAATCAACTTCCGATTTTAACCCTGATGATGATGAGGAACCGGTTATTGCTTCCTCCGAAGAAATTTACGGAAGTGAAATAAACAAATCTAACGGATGTGAAATTCCAAATACAATGTCTCATTCGAAAATCAGAGACAAAAAACTAAGTTTAGTAGCACGAACAATGCCTGTGAAACTTTCACAAAAAGTCAAAGGACATTCTTACAAGAAAGTTTCTGCAAACTGTCTATCGTCAACTCTAGCACAACCAGATCTAGGATCTACTTCTTCTTTAACCCTCAGCTCATCAAAACCGACTCAGCAACATCCGAAATATAATACACAGGAAGATTATAACGAAGCAACATTTAAAGCGGCGATACCATCGGTTAATAATCTCGCTGGCTCACGAAAACAATTCAACTCTTCTTCTTCTTCTTTCCAATCTAATCTCATTCAAAATTCTGCCAAGACGGGGTTTAGTAATATGTCCTTTGAAGACTTTCCATCCGATCCAGAAATGGAAGTCATACCACAGAGAAAAGCCTTGCCTTTCGAAGTGGTGCGTAATGACAAAACCCTTCTTGAGGCTGAAAAAAAATTTGGTTCTCTAAAACGACGGAGCAATCTGTTTTCCTAAGCACGTGGTTTGCAGTGAATCTTGTCTATGAAAATATGATAATAGTACACATTTCCCAGCAAGAGTTGAATCATTTCCGGCTGATCTGTGCCTGAAACACATTTTCAGATTTTCTGCTCTAACTAGCAGAATTTAAAACAGTGAATTGCACACAGAGTCATATTTTCTGCTTCTGAATGAAAACTTACCGCAATCATGTTAAAAAAGATTAATAATTGTAACTCCATGCAATCTTACAATCAAAATGGGAAAACGCTATCATACAACCACCAAATAAAATAAAAAAAGCAGAATTTCGAAGATAATTTTGAAACAAAACGCATAAGTGCATATCTAAAATATTATGTGTTTATTTTAAAGTAAATTTGACGCAAAATTTATCAATTAGAAAATATTAGCTGCTATGCATTTCAAGAGCCTTACATCCTACCATATAAGTCATATTAAAACGATTTCGTGCGTTTTCTACATATTAATGATAGTTTTAAACTGTCGGTTTTATCTATTCTCAGACGTATTACCATTCACTTTATTATATATATTTTGAAATGTTTATAAAGAAAATAAAATTGTTATGGAACAAGTATACAATATTAAGCTTGATATTGAAAAAAGCAATTAAAAGCAATGATTTTAGACGGCGTAAATAAATATATATGTGTTTCATGTATTGAATACTAAATAGCAGCTGCTATCAGACGACATGGTACATAAGGCAAATGACAATAGAGCTCGCTCTTATCGAAAAAAAAACTAATATGTATGTAATTCCACATCTGATTGAACACGTGAATATATCTGACGCTGAATATATATGAGTGCATGTCACGCGGGTGTCCAAAAATCACAAAAGTTGGAATTAATCCACAACTTTTGGTCATTGCTCTTAGTAGTACATATCGGTCCAAAAATTTGTACAGCAGGCCAAATACCTTTAGTAACGACTTTTTGTTGGCTGTACAGGGTGAGATACAGCGTATCTCTTTTTTTTTTTTGCTATAGCTTGTGCTGGGCCGCATCGGTTTACCGAATTACAGATTTGTTCTACGCTGAAAAGTAAATCGAATTATTCGCCACTGCTTATGATATCAGTTTTTAGGCATGCACAGTTTGTGCTTAGGGCGAAACGGCACATAAGTAACTTTGTGTTAAGCGTTTGTCGTTAGAAAACATCGGATATGTATGGAAAATACCGCTATTTGACAAAATACATCAATTGGGTATCACTTATCCGTAATTTTCTGTTTGGTGTAGTTCACATAATTGAAATTAAGAGTTACAAGCATAAGCAATAGCGATTTTACACGTCAAAGTACTAATAATGTATGAAATAACTCGAGTTGAAAAAGAGCAATTCTCAGAACAGCTCTTTAAAATTCGGAGACAATCATAAGTAATAAATTAGAATATATTTTTGCGAATTTTACGCAAATTTTAAATAGATTCCCATAGAAATTACTGTTTTACTTATGTGATTACTGTTTCATATAAAAGGGAATTTGGGGTGATAAAACTTTTTCAGTTTGGCGGTATTTTCAGTTATTCGATTTTCACTTAAGCGAACTCAATTGCATTGAACTACACAAAAATTAATGGTTCTTTCCGTCAATTTTCACTTGAGCGTGATTTCTGACTAAAACATATTTGTCAGTAGCTGGTTTGCCGAGTACTGTAATGTATACCAGCAGAGATCCTTGTAATAGAAAAGTGGTGGAATGGCGAAGATATACGGGTATATATTGATGATTATGTCTCACATATTACAGGTTTTCATTTTTCCGTTCACCCCTTGAAATATTACACGAGTGAAGTGTCAAAGATTCATTAATTTTTATATAGATATCATATTATATATTATAAAACCAAAGAAGTTTTTCATAACAATTTTTCAAACTTGTTTTTAAAGCAAAGTAAAATCCCGAAAAACACGTTTGTTGAAGTGTCAGCTTCCCTAATTCTGTTGTCGGTTTACTGGGACATTGTTGTTGACAGGAAACAGTTTGTTCCAGTTTAATTTGAACAGCAGCGTATTCTTGAACTCCCTGCCCGCGACACATCTGATATAGCTATCATTTATACTGGGAACATTGCACTAAAACTCGATGATTTTTGAATAACAGTTCAGAACAGGCAATAAAAAGCGAAAATCAAAAACAAAACATAAGACTACAAGTAATTGACCTTAACCGGCATTGCTTTTGACTTCAGCTAATTAAAATAAAGAGTCACAATCGCTTTTGCCCATTCATTAAGATCCAGCACATTGACATTTGTGCACGCCATCGGCACTGAAAAGGGCCAGATGGATCTTTTTAAAAGACATGCGGAAAGTTTACATTTGTGTGTGCTACTTCCTTCAAATCTTCTCGTATTTGCGGAACTTCATTTTTATAATCGAGACGAGCTCAATGATCGGAGATTGCAAATGGAAAAGGAAAGCCAGAGATAGCAACACACAACAACCACTATGGGACGCGTTTCGTCTTTGGTTAGAAGACTTTTCAACCCTATTAGGTGTGATGGCTACAAGGGTATGTTGTATTTGAATCGTATTAACAGCTCGATACCGTTGCAGCTGCTCCCTGTGGAGCATTCTACTATCCGCAACCTGTGGACGCGCCCCGTAGCCTACAGCTAAGCTTCTCGTAAGTGCAATGAACATCACACAGATTGGACCTACATGTTCCAGCTTGTATGGTGCTTACAACTATCCAGTGTCGTGTAATAATAACTCGTTGTTTTAAGAGGTGAAATAAAAACTGAATTCCGAAACAATTTTTATAAATAGATAAAATACTGTGAAAACGATATCAAAGAGTAGTTGTTGTTGTTGTAGGAATGCGTTGTATACAGAGGCGGCAGCCCTTGCCGATGAGGGACTTCATCGGGTCAATCCGGTTCGTGCAGTCGGCTGTCATGGGATCGAATTACTAGTTACATCTTATAACGTCGATTTAATACTGTTTTGCACCATTTCATCTATATATTGCAACGGCTTGACAGTATGAAGTAAATTTGCATGTTTTTGACTGGAGAGAAGTGCGTCTTTCAAACATGTTTTTACATCTTATAACGTTAATTGAGTATTTTTCACAAACTCCATTAACCCAAATTGCCCTGAAATTTGTTGGTGAATTTATATTTTAACAATTTTTCATAACTTATTTTTTGGACATAAACTAATAAATTACCACTTGTTTGAAAGAAGCACTTCCCTCGTGTCAAAAACGTGCAAATTTACTTCAAGCCGTTGCAATTTTATTGATGGAATACTGTAAAAACTCATCACAATTGTCGAGTTGTCATATAACAACACCAGGGCGATTCGCGTTAAGGAAATGGAGTGCTGTCAGATTAAAGTGTCTAATTCCTTTGCGTTTTAGTCATAATTACATTCGTCAGATAATTATGACTTTTTCTTGTTGTTGTTGTAGCAGATTATTGTGTTCTATCTTTCGTCTGTTTGATTCTGTTGAGTATCAAGATCCAGGAACTCTGCGACTAAGACGGGTTGCGTCCAGAGGGATCTGGGTCTGAGTCGAGTGGGTTTGGCTGGGCAGTTAAACAGATGACGTGTGTCGTTGGTCCTGGTCACAATCGGGACATACATCCTGCACCTTGGCAATAATCCTCTAAGAGTTGAGCGGCTGCATCTGCCGAATTATAATTGAGCCAAAAATACTCTGGTTTGCCGGAGGAGGTCGTGGATACATATCCACAAGATGATGACTTGGATGGTTTCCGCGATAACAGCCCAAAATGTATTTCTAAGACAGCATGTAGTTATGTCTTCGCACGAGTAGGATCTTTGTCTCCTGATGAAGGTGATCCACTTGAGAACTGAGGAGTCAGACCGCCGCAGTTCGAAGGGCGGCATTCCGACAGATCTGAATATTCGGGTGTGTTCTGTGTTTCACCTCACTTTCACTTTTCGAAAACTTTTCACTTTCCTGCTTCCAAAATTAGAAGTTCTGTGATAGCGGGGAAAAAAATTTTTCGAATTCCCGTTCGAAAAATTAAAACATAATTTTTCTACAAAGCCATATTATTTGCAGACTGAAATGTAAAAAAAAACATTGATTTTAACTGCAGCAGTGGACACTTTTTCAAATAATTAAAAAAAAAATAAAAGGAAATAATTACCAGCAGTTTGAACTCCATCCCTAAATACTAAACAAAAATCAACATCCAAATGTTTACCAAATTTGTGCTGTTTTGTTAAGTTTGATTTAATTTGACATAAAAGTGATGAGATTGCAAAAAATATAGCTGCAACAAATAATAAACAAGCTAACAATCGTTAATTAATTGCTTATTTGTGTTTACATATGTTTTTTTCATCGTAAATTAACGCAATTCTGTTTGTATTCCCTGCCAAAAAATGTATGAAAATTTTTTACATTTTTCAGGGACAAAAAGGGCCACGGAACAACTCAAAGGGAAAAGTTTTCGTTTCACTAGCTAAAGCGAGTTTCAGAACACACCCGATTATTTCACTGCGTGTCACAGAGCTGACGAGACCACGCTAAGTGAAAAAAGTAGTTTTTCTTTTTTGTGACTGCAATAACTTTTATTATCCTGCATTGGTATTTGGACCTACACATGAGTTTGTGTTGAGGGCGAAACGGCAAGAATATGGTGAAATAATTCGATATGAACGAAAAGTAACCTCTGTCAACGATCATTGCAAATATGCCCACGAACTTACCATTAAGGAAATTTCAGGTCTGAATGGTGGATGGTTATGTTAACGACTGGCATTCTGCATAGTATTCAATCAACAACAACTGTTAATTGGGGTTCAATTGTTGTTGTTGTAACCACACTCGCTGAGATAATACATACAGATTCATTCTAAGATTATTCTGATCCAGCTTAGAGTTCTGTTATTTTTTGATTGAAAGGTCTGCGTTATTATTTAATTTTAGTGCTGAGCCGCACCGTGGTACAGAATGACACTTTTGTCAGTCAAGTTTTGTTTTTTCTGCACTGAAAAGCACAAAAGGAGAATTTTAGCGAATAGATAGAGAAATAAAAAATATGGTTCGGCATTGATTCTGACTTCAATTCTTTTTGAGTCGGGAACAAATGGCATTATATTGTATAAGTGCCATAGTCCAGCACATTGACGTTGTTGTTTTTGTAGCCGCAGATTTAGGTAAGGAAAGTTGTCATTGGCTGCAAGGAATTATCCGGAATCGATCCCTTTTGTTAACTCGATATCACTGGAGATTGGTTGTTGATATTTGATTGTCGCCGAATGATTAAAAACAATAAAGAGAAATGAATGCATCTTATTTTCGATCGATAAAAATAATTGCTCTTTATTTCTCTACCGCTCAAGATAAGCTCTTTCTGCACTGAAAAGGAGCGAAGCGAGAATATTATTGAAAAAGCAGTTGAAACAGAACCGTCCCGCTTCGAATCCTTGCTTGTATATTAAATCGGTTTGAAATTAAAAAAATTTACTACTAAATTTACAGACGTAGAGAATGGACATTTTATACGAAGCTATTGCAGCTGAAGATTCCCTTTTGACTTAAGAACCGAATATGATAACTTTTTCAATGGAAATCGAGTTACACGGCGTTAAAACACGAAGATTAAAAACACTGTTGAATTACAGTTCAGAACAAGCACTAAAAGCCAAAATCGAAAACAAAACAAAATACTACATGTAATTGGCCTTAGCCGGCATTGCTTTTGAGTTCAGTATTTGGCCTTGCACATGGCTTTTTGCATGGCATGAAAAGGTGTTTTTGCATTGGCATGGAATCGTTGCAAAAAATAGCAATTGATGGCAGGCGATGTTGGCCTCCTTAAATGCTCTAGAATATGTTTAAAAACCTCTCCGGGTTGTAAAAACTCTTGGCAAAAATGTGTCTAATTTATTGGAAAAATGTTTCACAGTACATTTTATACCATGGAATAGAAATAAATTAAAAACTTGACGATTCTGTTAAAAGGCAGCGATCGTTTTGAAAAATTGCAATTATTGCCAGACAGTATTGACCTACTTAAACGTTCAACGATATGTTTAAAAACCGCTCAGGTTTGCAAAAATTCTTGGTAAAAACAGGACCGGTCCGCTCTAAATCCTTGCTTGTATATAAGATCGGTTTCAAATAAAAAAGTTGCAAAGTTATAATCATTTAAGGGACAGAAAACATTCTTTTGCGCTTATTAGATTTATAGGCTTAGAGAATGGACTTATATACGAAACATTAATTTGATATTTTATCTTTGCAGAAGTAAATTAAAAATTGAAAAAATTAAAACATCATTAGAAGAATGATCCTCGTTCTAACAGGGAAAAAAACTAAAAGACAAAATATCTACGTCTAATTTGAAGATAATGGGATAAAAATGTGCTACATTAGATTGCCAAGGAACGGGGGACTCTTATCATGTTGTTGCTGTCCGACTGAAGTTTCGAATCAAAGTGCCGGACGACGTTGCAAAATTGCTTCTTTTTAGCGCTGAAAAGAAGAATTTTGGCAAACAGATATTAAAGTAAAAATAGATAGTTCCCTCTTGTTTGACATTGCTTCGGATTCTATATGTTTTTATAGTTGAATACTTCGATACCAACGAAAAGTTACCAACGACCATTACAAATATGTCTACGAACACCCCATTATGGAAATGGGGACGGTGCTCCAAACGGTAGCAGACTGATTTCGAGGTTTCGTTATCCGCTAGCTAATTGACAACAACTGTTATTTGCGATTCTGCTTTTCTTTTGTTGGAAGGTCTGCGTTAATAATTTTAGGGAAGAACCGCACCGTGTGAGCGAATGCCATTTTTGCCGCTCATGATTAGCTTTTTCTGCATTGAAAAGGACAATGTTGGCGAATAGACAGAAATAAAACAGATTGTTTGCTTACCTTTGCCTTGCATTGTTTCTCATTTCAATTCTTTTTGTGACGGGGAATAAGTGTCATTATCCAGCATAAGTGGCACAGTCCAGCACATTAATGTGATAGGTCTTGTAGCCGCAAATGAAAAGGAAAGATAGAGGTTCTCACACACCAACCATGGAAAGCCGCGTTACCACATCAAAAATCTTCAATCATTAAGCAGACCGATAGTTTCTATTCGACAGCGGCAGGTTTTAATTTTGTCTTTATTTTATTAGAAGGTCTGCGTAGATAACTATCTTTTGTTGCACTGAAAAGGAACAAAAGGAAAATTTTAGCGACTAGATGAATAAAACAGATTGTTTGCATACCGTTCTCCGGCATTGGTTCTGACTTCAATCCTTTTTGTGTTAGAAATAAGTAGCATTATCCAGCGTAAATGGCATAGTCCAGCGCATAAGTTTGTGTTGTGGGCAATTTTATATCTTAGACATCTTTTGTCAAACTAAAAAAAAAAACAATGGTGATTATATAAAATAACAAGAATTGAGCAGAAATTTCCTGTCTATGATAAAAAGCACCATTTTATTTACTAAAATTTTTTTACAACAATAATAAAATAATGGTTTTGTTTTAACATTTAATATTAAAAAATCAAAAATTAAAAAAAAAAAATTAATTTGTATTATTTTTTGTATGTTTTTTAGTCTATAATTAAAGAAAAACATTAACAAAAACAACATTTATATAACATGTCAAAATTATATAAACAAAATAGACAATAAGGAAAGACAAATTGTTGCTGTGGCCCTCTTGAAAAAAGGAGTCCATTGCGATTTTTCAAATTTCTTTTTCATGTTTTGAATTTCCTGCTCGCATTGAACCACTTTTTCCCGGGCTTCGGACAATTCAATCAACAGACATTTCTGGGTCTCTTTGAGTTTGTAATTTTCAAAAGATAAATTCATATTTACTTGCCTCAATTTGTGTATTTCTTTAAAGGCCATTTCTTTTGTATATGCACTTAGAGAACCATACCCGCCAGCAGTGTCTGATGCATATGAGAACGCCGCCTTTTGTTTACCTCGGACGGCTTCCTCTTCCAAAAGCTTACGCGCTCTCTCATAAAGCCCTGCGCCTTTGGTAGAGGAAGGGTTCATTTCGATTTCTTGCTTACCCATTTGCATTTGCTTTTCTATGGCTTGCAAGGCTTCCTCACCCAAAAAATCACAAACACTTGCCTTTAAATTTTCTCCACGCAGGCGTTCGTCGTTTAGAAGCTCTTTTCCATTCATTTTAATTATTCTCACCAATTTTTTTCCTTTTCCTTTTCTTTTCCAATTACCTCTTCCTTAGGCTTCCACACAGGAATGAATGAAATCGTTCGGAAGCTCGCCCTTTTATAGACTTTTTGTTTGTTATTTTTGTTGCCTTGGTAACATCATTTGACAGGAAAATATGAAAGATTAGTAGCTTTGTTCCGAATGTGTATTCAAATTAAGAAATATTAGGTCTGTTACGGAAAATTCAGCTAAAAATCAGAAAAATTTCCGCTCCGGGTCCCAAGATATTGGCCGACGAAAATATTTTTGATGCATTTTGCGAAAAATTCTTAATTGGGTCCCTCCGTTCGGCTCTGGAAGGCTCATGTACAAGTCTATTGTCGAACTATATATATTGTGGGCGCTAGTTAGCAGTTGAGAGATGTTAGTTACATATGCGTCATAGTTCGCGCCAAATTTGATTTTGGAGGGTTTTGGGAGGGAAATTTGGACGATAAATCAGAAAAATTTTGTTTGTTGCATTAGTTGGAGCCTAGACGTCGGATCTTCGCGAAAGTTTGCATGTATCTAGATATAGTGTAAACCTATAGGTGTGTGTAATCTCAAGACCCTAGGTGGTCCAGGTCTCGAGATAGAGGAAAATTCGACTAAAAATCAGAAACATTTTCTATGTTGGATTTGTTGGAGAATATACGTCGAAACTTCACGACATTTTGCATGTATATAGATATAGTGATAGCCTATCCGTGGGTGTAATCTCAAGACCCTAGGTGGTCAAAGTTCCGAGATCTAGGAAAATTCGACCAATTAACTTTTTTTGCATTTTTCAAAATTTGCACGATCTTGATGAAATTTTGCATGTAAATAGAGGAAGTTCTTACCTATACGTCGGTGTAAATCTCAAGACCCTAGGTGGTCCGGGTCCCGAGATATAGGCCGACGAAAATATTTTTGACGAATTTTGTGAAAAGTTTTTAATCGGCTCTTGGAAGGCTCATTTGCAAGCCTATTGTCGAACTATATTTGGTGGGCGCTGGTTAGCAGTTGACAGATGTGTCATAGTTCGCGCCAAATTTCATTTTGGATGGTTTGGGCGGGAAAATTCGACGAAAAATTAGAAAAAATTTGTTTCAACTCAGGCATTCAGCGTCAAAAGCACACATGTTAACTTCTGTGCTATGGCGCCCTGTGCTCATTAGAGAGAAACTAACCACCAAACATGATGGTGAGTACATGAACCCACGATTGCTATAAATAAGTATTGTATGTCTTTGCTACATTTCAAATAAAAGGTGCATGTCTTTGCTACATTTCATATAAAAGGTGCATGTCATTGCTACATTACTTTTTGTTTGGATGTAGCAAAGACATACACTTTGTTACTAAAATATAACTGAAAAGTAGTGTTTTCGCTAACGAGTTCTGCCATCCAAAAGGCACAATAGAATTTACGTATTTTTTTGACCAACGACACCTGCTAACCACTACTTGTAACTAAAATATAACTGAAAGATGCCATTTTTACCAGCGACACCTGGCATCCAAAAGGCGTAATTAAATACACTATCTTTACGTATTGTTTCTTTGATTGCACGGCTTTGACATCTTTTGTCAAACTAAAGAACTACAATGGTGGTTGTATAAAATAACAAAATTCAACCAGAAAGTTCATGTCTTTGATAAACTAGTACTAGAATTGCATGTCTTTGCTACATTTCAAATAAAGTGCTTGTCTTTGATAAAAAGTACCATTTTATTTACTAAAACTTTATTAACTACAATAATAAAATAATGGTTTGGTTTTAAGATTTTATATTAAACAATCATAAATTCTAAAAAAAAAATTTAATTTCTATTATTTTTTTGTATGTTTGTTTAGTCTATAATTAAAGAAAAACATCAACAAAAACAACAAATATATTACATATCAAAATTACAAAATTAATTAAACAAAATAGACAACAAGAAAAAACAAATTCTTGGTGTTTCCCTCTTAAAAAAAGTACTCCATTGCGAGTTTTCAAATTCCTCCTTCATTTTTTGAACTTCCTGCTCGCACTGAACCACTTTTTCTCGGGCATCAGAAAGTTCAATCAACATTTTTTTCTGGCTCTCTTGCAATTTGTAGTTTTCAAACCATAATTTCAAATTGGCTTGCCTTAATTTGTGGATTTCTTCCAACATATTATTCTTACTCACATCCATTTCCTTTCGTTTGGCTTCACTTATTATTATTTCCATTTCCTTATTACCTTTCCTTATTTCCTTTCTTTTCCTTATTTTCTTCCAATTACCTCTTCCTTAGGCTTCCACACAGGAATGAATGAAATCGTTCGGAAGCTCGCCCTTTTATAGACTTTTTGTTTGTTATTTTTGTTGCCTTGGTAACATCATTTGACAGGAAAATATGAAAGATTAGTAGCTTTGTTCCGAATGTGTATTCAAATTAAGAAATATTAGGTCTGTTACGGAAAATTCAGCTAAAAATCAGAAAAATTTCCGCTCCGGGTCCCAAGATATTGGCCGACGAAAATATTTTTGATGCATTTTGCGAAAAATTCTTAATTGGGTCCCTCCGTTCGGCTCTGGAAGGCTCATGTACAAGTCTATTGTCGAACTATATATATTGTGGGCGCTAGTTAGCAGTTGAGAGATGTTAGTTACATATGCGTCATAGTTCGCGCCAAATTTGATTTTGGAGGGTTTTGGGAGGGAAATTTGGACGATAAATCAGAAAAATTTTGTTTGTTGCATTAGTTGGAGCCTAGACGTCGGATCTTCGCGAAAGTTTGCATGTATCTAGATATAGTGTAAACCTATAGGTGTGTGTAATCTCAAGACCCTAGGTGGTCCAGGTCTCGAGATAGAGGAAAATTCGACTAAAAATCAGAAACATTTTCTATGTTGGATTTGTTGGAGAATATACGTCGAAACTTCACGACATTTTGCATGTATATAGATATAGTGATAGCCTATCCGTGGGTGTAATCTCAAGACCCTAGGTGGTCAAAGTTCCGAGATCTAGGAAAATTCGACCAATTAACTTTTTTTGCATTTTTCAAAATTTGCACGATCTTGATGAAATTTTGCATGTAAATAGAGGAAGTTCTTACCTATACGTCGGTGTAAATCTCAAGACCCTAGGTGGTCCGGGTCCCGAGATATAGGCCGACGAAAATATTTTTGACGAATTTTGTGAAAAGTTTTTAATCGGCTCTTGGAAGGCTCATTTGCAAGCCTATTGTCGAACTATATTTGGTGGGCGCTGGTTAGCAGTTGACAGATGTGTCATAGTTCGCGCCAAATTTCATTTTGGATGGTTTGGGCGGGAAAATTCGACGAAAAATTAGAAAAAATTTGTTTCAACTCAGGCATTCAGCGTCAAAAGCACACATGTTAACTTCTGTGCTATGGCGCCCTGTGCTCATTAGAGAGAAACTAACCACCAAACATGATGGTGAGTACATGAACCCACGATTGCTATAAATAAGTATTGTATGTCTTTGCTACATTTCAAATAAAAGGTGCATGTCTTTGCTACATTTCATATAAAAGGTGCATGTCATTGCTACATTACTTTTTGTTTGGATGTAGCAAAGACATACACTTTGTTACTAAAATATAACTGAAAAGTAGTGTTTTCGCTAACGAGTTCTGCCATCCAAAAGGCACAATAGAATTTACGTATTTTTTTGACCAACGACACCTGCTAACCACTACTTGTAACTAAAATATAACTGAAAGATGCCATTTTTACCAGCGACACCTGGCATCCAAAAGGCGTAATTAAATACACTATCTTTACGTATTGTTTCTTTGATTGCACGGCTTTGACATCTTTTGTCAAACTAAAGAACTACAATGGTGGTTGTATAAAATAACAAAATTCAACCAGAAAGTTCATGTCTTTGATAAACTAGTACTAGAATTGCATGTCTTTGCTACATTTCAAATAAAGTGCTTGTCTTTGATAAAAAGTACCATTTTATTTACTAAAACTTTATTAACTACAATAATAAAATAATGGTTTGGTTTTAAGATTTTATATTAAACAATCATAAATTCTAAAAAAAAAATTTAATTTCTATTATTTTTTTGTATGTTTGTTTAGTCTATAATTAAAGAAAAACATCAACAAAAACAACAAATATATTACATATCAAAATTACAAAATTAATTAAACAAAATAGACAACAAGAAAAAACAAATTCTTGGTGTTTCCCTCTTAAAAAAAGTACTCCATTGCGAGTTTTCAAATTCCTCCTTCATTTTTTGAACTTCCTGCTCGCACTGAACCACTTTTTCTCGGGCATCAGAAAGTTCAATCAACATTTTTTTCTGGCTCTCTTGCAATTTGTAGTTTTCAAACCATAATTTCAAATTGGCTTGCCTTAATTTGTGGATTTCTTCCAACATATTATTCTTACTCACATCCATTTCCTTTCGTTTGGCTTCACTTATTATTATTTCCATTTCCTTATTACCTTTCCTTATTTCCTTTCTTTTCCTTATTTTCTTCCAATTACCTCTTCCTTAGGCTTCCACACAGGAATGAATGAAATCGTTCGGAAGCTCGCCCTTTTATAGACTTTTTGTTTGTTATTTTTGTTGCCTTGGTAACATCATTTGACAGGAAAATATGAAAGATTAGTAGCTTTGTTCCGAATGTGTATTCAAATTAAGAAATATTAGGTCTGTTACGGAAAATTCAGCTAAAAATCAGAAAAATTTCCGCTCCGGGTCCCAAGATATTGGCCGACGAAAATATTTTTGATGCATTTTGCGAAAAATTCTTAATTGGGTCCCTCCGTTCGGCTCTGGAAGGCTCATGTACAAGTCTATTGTCGAACTATATATATTGTGGGCGCTAGTTAGCAGTTGAGAGATGTTAGTTACATATGCGTCATAGTTCGCGCCAAATTTGATTTTGGAGGGTTTTGGGAGGGAAATTTGGACGATAAATCAGAAAAATTTTGTTTGTTGCATTAGTTGGAGCCTAGACGTCGGATCTTCGCGAAAGTTTGCATGTATCTAGATATAGTGTAAACCTATAGGTGTGTGTAATCTCAAGACCCTAGGTGGTCCAGGTCTCGAGATAGAGGAAAATTCGACTAAAAATCAGAAACATTTTCTATGTTGGATTTGTTGGAGAATATACGTCGAAACTTCACGACATTTTGCATGTATATAGATATAGTGATAGCCTATCCGTGGGTGTAATCTCAAGACCCTAGGTGGTCAAAGTTCCGAGATCTAGGAAAATTCGACCAATTAACTTTTTTTGCATTTTTCAAAATTTGCACGATCTTGATGAAATTTTGCATGTAAATAGAGGAAGTTCTTACCTATACGTCGGTGTAAATCTCAAGACCCTAGGTGGTCCGGGTCCCGAGATATAGGCCGACGAAAATATTTTTGACGAATTTTGTGAAAAGTTTTTAATCGGCTCTTGGAAGGCTCATTTGCAAGCCTATTGTCGAACTATATTTGGTGGGCGCTGGTTAGCAGTTGACAGATGTGTCATAGTTCGCGCCAAATTTCATTTTGGATGGTTTGGGCGGGAAAATTCGACGAAAAATTAGAAAAAATTTGTTTCAACTCAGGCATTCAGCGTCAAAAGCACACATGTTAACTTCTGTGCTATGGCGCCCTGTGCTCATTAGAGAGAAACTAACCACCAAACATGATGGTGAGTACATGAACCCACGATTGCTATAAATAAGTATTGTATGTCTTTGCTACATTTCAAATAAAAGGTGCATGTCTTTGCTACATTTCATATAAAAGGT